>NC_073272.2:119762500-121012500 GCF_029289425.2 Pan paniscus
ATTTTAAAATAACTAAAATAGTATAATTGGATTGTTTGTAATACAAAGCATGATCACTTGAGGGGGTGGATACCTCATTCTCCATGATGTGATTATTATACATTGCATGCCTGTATCCACACATCTCATGTACCCATAAATATATATACCTACTATATACCCACAAGAATTAAAAATAAAATTTTTTTAAAAAGTAGAAAGACTTCAAATAAATAACCTAATGATGCACCTCCAGGAACTAGAAAAGCAAGAACAAATCAAACCCTAAATTAGTAGAAAGAATGTAACAAGGCTGGGTGTGGTGACACCTGTAATCACAGCACTTTGGGAGACTGAGGCAGGATGATTGCCCGACACCCACCTGGGCAACAAAGTGAGACTGTGTCTACAAAAAAAGTTTGAAAATTAGCCAGGAATGATGGCATGTGCCTATAGTCCCAGCTACTTAGGCAGCTGAGGCAGGAGGAATGTTTAAGCCCAGGTGGTTGAGGCTGCAGTGAGCCATGATCGCACCACTGCACTCCAGCCTGGGGAGCAGAGCAAGATTCTGTCAGAAAGAAAAAGAAAAGAAAAGAGAAAAAGAAAATAATAAAGATCAGCACAGACATAAATGAAATCGAGATTATAAAAAAATATAAAAGATCAATGAAACAAGTAGTTTTCCAAAGAGATAAACAAGCAAAACTGACAAATCTTTAGGTAGACCAAGAAAAAAGAGAGAAGACCCAAAGAAATAAAATCTGAAATGAAAAGGAGACATTAAAACTAATACCACAGAAATATCACAGAAATATAAAGGATCATGAGAGACCATTATGACCAACTATATACCAACAAACTGGAAAACCTATAAGAAATGGTTAAATTCTTGGACATATACAAACTATAAGAAATAGAAAGCCTAAACAGACCAGTAACAAGTAATGAGATCAAAGCAGTAATAAAAAGTCTCTGATCAAAGAAAAGCCCAGGAGCAGATGGCTTCCACAATGAATTCTACCAAACATTTTAAGAACTAATATAAACTCTATTCAAATTATTCCCCAAAAAATTGAACAGTAGGGAATACTTCCAAGTTCATTGTATGTGGCCAGCATTACCCTGACAGGAAAACAAGACAAAAGATACAACAACAATAACAACAACAACAACAACAAAACTACAGGCCAATATTCCTGATGAACATAGATGTAAAAATTCCCAATAAAATACTAGCAAACCAAGTTCAACATCACATTAAAAAGATCATTCACCATGATCAAGTGGGATTTGCCACAACGATGTAAAATGGTTCACCATACACAAATCAATAAATGTGTTATATCACATTAACAAAACTAAGGACATTTTTGTCCATGATGATTTCAATAGATGCTGAAAAAAGCATTCAGTAAAATTCAGTATCTTTTCATGACAAAAACTCAACAAACTGGGTATAGAAGGAACATATCTCAAAACCATAAAGGCCATATATGACAAACCCACAGCTAACATCATGCTGAATGGGGAAAAATTGGTAGTCTTTCTGGGGAAAAATTGGCAGTCTTTCCTCTAAGAAATGAAAGAAGATAAGGATGACCAATTTTACTATTTTTATTAAACATAGTCCTGAAAGTCCTAGCCAAAGTAATTGGGCAAGAGAAAGACCTAAAGGGCATCCAATTTGGAAAGAATGAAATTAAATTATCCTTGTTCATTGATGACATGATATTATATCTAGAAAAACCTAAAGACTACCAAAAAATTATTAGAACTGATAATCAAATTCAGTAAAGTTGCAAGATACATAATCAACATACAAAAATCAGTAGCATTTGTATATGCTAACAGCAAACAATTGGAAAAATAAATCAAAAAAGCAATCCCATTTATAATTGCTACAAAAAAATACCTAGGAATAAATTTAACCACAGAAGTGAAAGATCTCTTACAAAGAAAACTATGAAACACTGATGAAATAAATTGAGGAGGATACAAAAAAATAGATATCTCATGCTTATGGATTGGAAGAATTAATACTGTTAAAATATCCATACTATCCAAAGTGATCTACAGTGGTCTCTTCACTCTATTGATTGTTTCCCTTGCTACCCATACAATATGATACAAAATGATCTACAGATTGCAATCCCTATCGAAGTGCCAACAACATTCTTGATGGAAATAGAAAAAACAATCCTAAAATTCATATGAAACCACAAAAGACCCCAAATAGCCACAGCAATCCTGAGAAAAAAAGAACAAAGCTGGAGGCATCATACTACCTGACTTCAAAATATGCTATAAAGCCATAGTAACCCCAAACAGCATAGTACTGGCATAAACGCAGGCACATAGACCAATGGAACAGAATAAAGAACCCAGAAATAAATCCACACATTTACAGCCAACTCATTTTTGACAAAGATGCCAAGAACATATATTGGGAAAGAACAGTTTCTTCAATAAATGATGCTGGGGAAACTGGATAACCATATGCAGAAGGATAAAACTAGACCCCTGACTCTCACTATATACAAAAATCAAATCAAAATGGATTAAAGAAAGCCAGGCATGGTGGTGTGTGCCTGTAGTCCCACTACTTGAGAGGCTGAGGCAGAAGGACTGATTGCTTGAGCCCAGAAGTTCAAGTCCAGCCTGGGCAACATGATGAGACCCCCTATCTCTTAAATAAAGACTTAAATGTAAGACCTGAAACTATAAAACTACTGGAAGAAAATGCTGAGGAAATGCTTCAAGACATTGGTCTTGGCAGAGATATTTTGTGTAAGACCTCTAAAGCACAGGCAACAAAAGCAAAAATAGACAAATGGCATTACATCCAGGTAAAAAGCTTCTGCACAGCAAGGGAAACAATCAATAGAGTGAAGAGACAACCTATGGAATGAGAGAAAATATTTTCAAACCATATATTAAATAAAGGGTGAATATGCAAAATAGAAAAGGAACTCAAATAACTCAATAGCAAAAAATAATAATCTGATTAAAAATGGGCAAATGATCTAAATAGACATTTCTTTTTCTTTTAGATTTGCCGTTAACAATGAATATATATTTCTTAAAAGAAGACATACAAGTAGCCAACAGATATATGAAAAATGCTCAACATCACTAATCAGGGAAATGCAAATCAAAACCACAATGAGATATCATCTCACCCCAATTTAAATGGCTATTATATTCAACCTGAGAAAACTGATAAAAATGGCTATTATAAGACAAAAATAACAATTGCTGGTAAGGACGCAGAGAAAGGAGAACTCTCATACACTGCAGATGGAAATTTAAATTAGTACAGCCATTAATGAAAATAGTATGAAGTTTCCTCAAAAAAACAAAAAAACTACCATATGATCCAACAATCCCACTGTTGTGTATATATTCACAAGAAAGGAAATCAATATATTGAAGAGATATCTGTACTCTCATATTTATTGCAGCACTATTCATAATAGCCAAGATATGGATTCAACCTAAGTGTCCAGCAAGAAATGAATAAAGAAAATGTGGTATATATACCACAGTGAAATATTATTCAGCCATAAAAATGAAATAAATACTTTCATTTGCAGAAACATGGATAGAACTGAAGGGCATTGTGTTATGTGAAATAAACTAGGCACAGAAAGACAAATATTGCATGTTCTCACTCATATATGAAAACGAACAAACAAACAAAAAAAGGACCTCATGGAGGTATAGAATAAAATAGTGATTACCAGAGGCTGTGAAGGGTAGAGGGAGGGAGGATGAAGAGAAGTTGGTTAATGGGTACAAAACTACAGTTAGAAGCAAAAAGTTCTAGTGTTTGATAGCACAGTAGAGTGACTATAGATAACAATAATTTATTGTATATCTCAAAATAGCTACAAGAGAAGATTTGGAATGTTTTCAACACAAGCAAATAATAAATATTTGAGGTGATGGATACCCCAATGACCCTTATTTGATCATTATACATTGTATACATGTATCAAAATATATGTACCCCCAGAAATATATGTACAACCATCATATATTAATTAAAAACTTGAGTTATTCAATACTTTTCCCTCTAATCAGACACCTAACTTTAGCTTCCACCTCTTTTTCTACCCCCTAAAGCTTGTGTTTCCTTCCCAAAACATGAATCGGCTTATGTAAATTCTTTGTTCAAAATATCTCCTGGTTCCCAGTGGCATATAGAATACCTATCTGCCAGTTTTGTACAGCATAGCCACATTTTGATTTCTTCCCTTTCAACTGTATGTCCTACTATACTCCAATGTCCCTTTCATCACACACACAGTCTGTGGATCTCCCTCAGCACTCCCCCATCTTCTGGATATATCTGGATGCTCCTGGCCCAGGGGCTTGGCTCAGACCTTTTCTGTTTGAGTTATGTACTATATTGAATGCCTAACCATACTCCCTATCCAGTTTCAGTTTTCACTCCTAGCTGATGACTTGGATAAGAGTCTCTTGAGTTAGAAATAGTTTTTATCAATAACATGGGAGTAACAATGCATATAATAGCAATAGCTCACATGAATCAAGCTCTTAATTACTGTGCCAGGCACTGTTAATGACAAAAATGATAAATGTCCTCCAGGATAAAGGGACCTAAGAGACAGTTTGATCAAATGTCCTTACACCCTCAAAGAGGGTTTCCTGATATAACAGGCCCAGCCTCTGTCTACTTGCCCTTTTCTATTCCAACTTGTCAGGAGAAGAGGGGCCATACCCTGTTAAGTCCAGTGAGTAGAATCACTTCATTTATCAAGGCGGGACATGGCTTGTTTATGCATGAGGTAGTTATTCCACTCTGGTTTAATTTCTTTTAAAATGGGGATGATGACAATTGTGGTTGTTGTGCAGATAAAAACTCATGTACAGTGTCAAGCATAGGACCCATGGTTAAGAGCTATTAATATTCAGAATATTAACACATCACAGGGTACCTGTAAAACACTTCTTAAAGAACTACAGTGCCTTCAACCTAGCCTGGCTCTTATTTATTTGACACTTCAGTGGGGAACAAGAATTCAATTTTGGCCAGGTGTGGTGGCTCACGCCTGTAATCCTAGCACTTTGGGAGGCCGAGGCAGGTGGATCACTTGAGGTCAAGATTCAAGACCAGCCTGGCCAACAAGGCAAAACCACGTCTCTACTAAAAATATAAAAATTAGCTGGGCATGGTGGTGCACATCTGTAGTCCCAGCTATTCAGGAGGCTTAGGCACAAGAATTGCTCTAGCCCAGGAAGTGAAGGCTGCAGTGAGCTGAGATCGTGCCACTGCACTCCAGCCAAGGTGACAGAATGAGACCCTGTCTCAAAAAAAAAGAAAAAGAAAAGAAAAGAAAAGAATTCATTTCAGGAAGATAGTTCTGAGAGGCGAAAGAAGAGGAGAAGCAGGGAGGAGTGGGAGGATGAGGTAGCAGCAGTACCCACAGTGATGCAGGAGCTCCTGGATGGGAATCTGGAGGGCAGTGGTGTTTTTATTGCCTCTTCCATGATTAGAAAATAAGTTTTGAACTTTGGGGGCTTTAAGGAGTGGAAATGAGAAAAGTAAATACAGAGGCTGTTAGCCCTTCTTAAGGGTGAATACTACTGTCTTCTGTGTATCTTCATGTTGGGACTCAGTCTGAGCTGGAAGTATTCAAATTAATGCACTGAGGAGCTGGATTATACAAAAATTAGCTGGGCATGGTGGCATGCACCTGTAATCCCAGCTACTTGGGAGGCTAAGGCAGGAGAATTGCTTGAACATGGGAGGCAGAGGTTATAGTGAGCTAAGATCACGCCACTGCACTCCAGCATGGGCGACAGAGCAAAACTCCGTCTCTAAATAAATAAATAAATAGGGCCAGGAGCGGTGGCTCATGCCTGTAATCCCAGCACTTTGGGAGGCCGAGCAGGCGGATCACGAGGTCAGGAGATAGAGACCATCCTGGCTAACACAGTGAAACCCTGTCTCTACTAAAAATACAAAATAATTAGCTGGGCGTGGTGACAAGCACCTATAGTCCCAGCTACTCGGGAGTTCTGAGGCAGGAGAATGGCGTGAACCTGGGAGGCAGAGCTTGCAGTGAGCGGAGATCGCGACACTGCATTCCAGGCTGGGCGACAGAGCAAGACTCCCTCTCAAAAATAAATAAATAAATAAATAAATAGGGTTCAATTGTACTTAACTATTTGAAGTATTTAAAACCAAGCAGAACCTCTGAGCTAAAATGAGTGATTTTGTAAATATTTAGGCAGTGGTGTGAGGAAGTAATTCACCCCCAAAACACACTAATGTACATTTAGTTATAATGAGACTGAAGCAGGGAGATGAAGGCCAAGTCCTTCTGCTGTTGTTCTTAAGCCTTTGGTAAAGCAACATAGGGAGTGGCATCTTTAGATTTGTCTAAAAAAAACAAAGAACAGTTACAAATAAAATTCCATGCACATGTATCCCAGAACTTAAAGTAATATATATATATGGCAAAAAACCACAAAAACAAATAAAATTCCAGACAGAAAGAGGATGCAAATATTAGAGAATTATATACAGTCAAAGTATGCCTTGCAGCTGCCACACAAACTCAACATTATGAAACTATCAAATGCACAAATGAACACTCTCTTGAGGAATTTCTAATATCAAAGGAATTGTTTTCTTCCCTTTTGGTGGTACAATTATGAAGAGGTGGGTTTTGCAGAATTTGTTTAGTGGTGGTAGGGTGGCTGTCAATTCAGGGTTGATTCAAACCTCTGTTAATTTGAAATACTCTTCCATTTTCTCCAGCAGTGAAGACTTATTTGTAGGTCATGAGATCAAAAGGTGACTACCTGAGACCGTGGAAAACCTAAAGTTGTGTCAAAGAACTATTGTCAGGGAAAAAACATCAAGATGAGTTTATTGTTAGTTTTGCTGCAGAGAGAGAGAGAGAGAGAGAGAGTGTGTGTGCATGCAGTAATGGAAACATGTGCAGATCTGATGGTGGGTTGTCCAAAACAAGCAGCCCCTGAGTGCTGTCATCCTAACACCATAGGTAGGGCTCACAGTCAGTCTTGGCTGACTCCCACAGTCAGGTTGGGAGGATGAAAGAAACCTCCACTATCTCAGGAGGCATGGAAAGCTCAGAGGAAACGAAAGACAAGGTTTGATGAGTTGCTTTTCTGGTTTTCATAGTGGTCTCTTAATGGAATTCTGAAAAGGAAAAGGAGCCACAAGAAAAAAGAGAAAGAAAATGTTCTCATCTATTTCCAAATTCTAAGGCATGACCTTCCCCCAAGAAACTCTTGGTAGATGTTTTCTCCCTTTCTCTTATTTGCAAATATAATAGAACTGTTTTATGTAATCAGTACTGGGAATAGGGAACTAATATTGGCCCATAAAACAGCCTACTTTGGGGATCGGCTATTTAGGGAGATTTGATAATAGATTTGAACATGCCCAAAATGAGCTCTATTACACTGGCCTTCTTTAGACTATATTCATGCAGAGAAAGGATCCTAAATCCTAAAATAGGAGAGTGAAAGTGAGGAGTCAGACAGGGAGAAAAGGCCTGTAGTGTCACAATTTGCAGATTGGGAACTTCCAAAAGGATTAAATACAATGTTAACTCCATTAACTAGGATGCCGAGTGGATGTAAAGCCCACCTGACATGGTTGTTTTGTTCTGTTTTTTAGTAGCTGCCAGGCATTTAAGAAAAAGCCTTTTCTGTGACCCCCCACACCCACATTGATGTTGACCTTGCATTAAAATGACTAGTTCTGTTATGGGATCTTTGGAGTGTCAATTTTCTGGCCAGAAACCTCTGTGGCTGGTGACATCTTTGCCCTAGTTCTTGTCCTGTGTCCAGGAAGAATGAGGTATGCGACAAGTGAAGAGTGAACAAGACAAAGAGGCGCCTGAGTTCTTGTCCTGCATCCAGGAAGAATGAGGTATGCGAACAAGTGAAGGGTGGACAAGGAGGAAGAGGAGCTTTATTAAGTGTTAGAACAGCTCAGAGGAGAACCACAGTGAGTAGCGCCTCTCTGTAAGCAGGTAATCCCATCTCTCCATCCTCTGCCCTGCTCTGGCTGAGCCCAGAACTTCTATGGACCTCAGAGGGGAGGAAGTGTGTGCTGATTGTTCCATGGGCAGCCATGGGTGGGCCCAGAAAAGGCACCACAGGTCCTCACTCCAGTCGTCAGGACTGGCCGCCTGGCCTGAAGGTGGGGTCTTACTGAGGACCTGCCCTCTTCCACCCAGGAGCCTGTCTGCCTCCCACAGCAGTCCATGGCGCCCAGGCTGCTTGCACCAAGGGGCACTTGCAGGCCAGTGCTGAGCTGCCCTCAGCCCCCCTTAGCTTCCTCTCTCATGTTCGTGGGCACTCAAATTCTGGAGGGGGCCAAGGCAGCAGGGCACTGGCATGTCAGCACTGCCCTGAGCCTACACACATCCTCCGGGCTGTGACAGCACCTCCGGCTCAGCCCCAACTCCTCTCTGAGATGAGATCAGAGCAGGTGCCTGAGGGAAAAGAGAACAGGCAGTGGGAGCAGACACACCTGAGCCTGTGGTGGTGGGGCTTCCTGGCCCCCAAGGATGCAGGCTGCAGAGATGCCCGTGTCCTGCACCTGGGAGGGTAGCTACAGATGCACCTGAGGAGCTCCTGCCCACCAACTTGGAAGGGATGGGGCTCCCACTTGTCCCTGGCTCCTGCCCGCTCTGTGGAGCCAGAGGCCTGGGTCTGCAGCCACAGATTGGGCAGTTATAGTTGCACTCAGGAGGACAGGGATCCTGCCTGCTCCTGGCTCCCTCGAAGAGCACAGGGAGGCTCAGATCTGCAGCCCAGTAGGGTCGGGGCTCCTGCCTGATCCATGGAGCTGAAGGCCCAGGTCTATAGCTGCAGTTTAGGCGACTGCAGTGGCACCCGGGAAGCTCCCTCCCCAACCTGGAAGGGGTGGGGCTCCCACCAGCTCCATGGAATGTGCAGCCCCAGCCATGCCTCCCTGCTGCAGCCAGCATGATTGCAGCAGCCGCTGCCATCAGTTCTACTTTCCTGCCTTAGAAATTGGTGATGGTATAGCAGGAATTTTAAGGAATCAGAGAGACTGATGGGGTTCAGGGGGATATTTATTAATTATTTAGGTGCACCAGCCCAGTTGGATTAACATCCAAAGGACTGAGCCCCGAACAAAGAGTTAAATTACCTTTTAAGCATTTCGTGGGGTCGGGGGAGATCTGTGCAGGGGGAAGCGAGAAACAAAGGCAGTTATTCAATTGAGACATGCATTACTTCATTTCTTACTTTTTAAGGAAAAACATGTTTTGTGAATTGAGTTTATCTGTCTAGTGACCTTGCAGCTGCACAGCTAGGGAATCAGAGTCTTCACAATGCCTGGGAAGGGAGGAGAGATAAGGCTCACTAGCCACAGAAAAATAGGCAGTTAGTTTTTAAAGGACTCTAGCTCTTTCTCTTTCTCAGAGGGAATTGGGTTTTCTTACGTACAACTGAATTTCTGCTTACATACTCTTTAATTTCTTTTAATTCCTGTTCCAGTGGGAATGAGATCTCCTAGTTTTGGACTGGGGCTAGCAGGGCCTCGGGTGCACCACCACTTGGCAACATCAGCCTCTGTCCAGAATCCTGAACCTGTAAGCTAGAACAGGGTTAGCTGACAGTGTCCTGAACCCAAGAAGGTTGGGAGGGTGGGGTTGGATTGGAGTATGCAGGATTGACAATGGTATACCTCTTCTCCAAACTACTGGCTGGGCAGAAATCTTGAGTTCTAATGAATCTGAACCTAGTTAGGCTAACCTTTCCTTAGCACCTTTCCTTAGCAGTAAAGGCTAAAATATCAAGTCAGTATCCAGGGCTTCAGCAACTCTTGTGTCCCAGTAAGACAAGCCACAAATACCTTTGGCCCCATTATCAGGCCTCCATTGCCATAAAATCTTTTTAACTCTCAAGAGGTTACAGAGAATGAATTACTCCTTAATCATACTTGAAGCAAACCTTCTGTCTAAAAATCCAATGTAGCCAGGCATAGTGACTGGAGCCTGTGATCCCAGACACTTAGGAGGCTGAGGTGAAAGAATTGCTTGAGACCAGGAGTTTGACACCAGCCTGAGCAACATAGTGACTCCCATCTCTAAATAAATAAATAGACAGATAGATAAGTAAATACATAGACAAAATGATAGAATGATAAATAGATAAGTGAGTAATAAATAGATTAGGTAGAGATAGATAGCCAGCCAGGTAACTAGCCAACCAGCTGTCTCAAAAAAAATGGCTGGCTGTGGTGGTTTATGTCTCTAATCCCAGCACTTTGGGAGGCTGAGGCAAGAGGCTCTCTTGAGTCCAGGAGTTCAAGACGTTTGGGCAGCATAGTGACACCCTGTCTCTAAAAAAAATTAAAAATTAGCTGCGTGTGGTGGCGTGCACCTGTAGTTCCAGCTACCCTGGAGGCTGAGGTAGGAGATCAAGGCTGCAGTGAGCCATGACTGTACCACTGCACTGCAGCCTGGACGACAGAGCAAGATCCTGTGTCAAGAAAAAAAAAAAAAAGGAAACTGGGTTTTTTCCCTCTACTTTCACACAGTTAATACAATACTCAGCACAAAACACTTTTGACATCAGATTCTCCAGTGAACACCAACTGGGTGTCTTATGATTTAATTCAATTCTGACACTATCTACCTGGAGATAGTGTCAGATCCTATGGGTTAACGGCTCAGTCCCATGAGATTGCGGCCCCCATTTCAGATGCCAGTCACAAGCACTAGATTGTCACTTATACTTCTGACTCCCTGGGTATAAATTGCAGGGTCCTACAACCCCCTCCTCAGGTTCAATTAATTTGTTAGAGTGGCTCACAAGACTCAGAAACACTTACTTACATTTACTAGTTTATTATAAAGGATACAGAATAACAGCAAAATGGAAAAGATGCATAGGGCAAGCTATCAGGAGGAGGGTGCAGAGCTTCTATAATCTCTCTAGGTGTATAACCTTCCAGGCACCTCTGTGTGTTCAGCAATCTGGAAGCTCATCAAATCTCATTGTTCAAGAGTTTTTATAGTTCTGGTGTTCTATGGCACAGTAGGGTGACTATAGTAAACAACAAGGTGTTGTAGATCTCAAAATAGCTAGAAGAGAGGATTTATATGTTCCTATCACAAAGAAATAATACATGTTTGAGGTGTTGGATATGCTAATTACTCTGATCATTTGATCATTACACAATGTATACATGTATCAAAACAAAATCACATTAGGCTGCGTGCAGTGGCTCATACCTGTAGTCCTGACACTTTGTGAGACCAAGGCAGGAGGATCGCTTGAGGCCAGGAGTTTGAGACAAGCCTAGGCATCATAGTGATACCCCATCTCTACAAAAAAATTTTAAAAATTAGTTGGGCATGGTGGTGTGTACCTGTAGTCCTAACTACTTAGAAGGCTGGGGCAGGAGAATCCCTTGAGCTCAGGAGTCCAAGGCTGCTGTGAGTTATAATCAAGCGACTGTACTCCAGTGAGGGCAACAGAGTGGAGACCCTATCTCCCAAACACACACACACACACACACACACACACACACACACACACACACACACACACCACATTATACCCCATAAATGTGTACAAAATCATGTCAATGAAAAATACTTCATTTTTATGTTTTATTATTAATATTTTTAGAGACAGGGTATCACTCTGTGACCCAGGCTTCAGTGCAGTGACCTGATCATAGTTCACTGCAGCTGTGAACTCCTGGGGTCAAGCGATCCTCCCACCTCAGCCTCCTGAGTAGCTAGGACTACGGGTATGCACCATCATGCATGGATAATTAAAAAAATTTTTTTTTGTAGAGATGGGGTCTTGCTATGTTGACCAGGCTGAACTTGAAATCCTGCCCTCAAGCAGTACTTCTACCTTAGCCTCCCAAAGTGCTGGAATTACAGGCATGAGCCACTATGCCTAGAAAAAAAATTTATTAAAAAGAGTTTTTATAGAACTCATCCCTTAGCCCTGTTTTCCCGCCTTTCCTGGATGTTGGTGGGTGAGGCTGAAAGTTCCAACTTGCCAATCCTCTAATCCTCTATTACCTGTTTTTTCAGGTGACTGGCCCTATCCTGGGCTACCTGGGAGTCACACTCTGAGTTATATCATTAGCATAAACTCAGATGTAATCCAAAGGGACACATTATAAATAAGAAGATAATACTATTTCTCAGGAAATTTCAAGGGTTTTAGGAGCTCTGTGACGGGAACCAGGGACAAAGACCTAATATATTTCTTATAATATCATAGGACTATTTCCCTCAATATGACTTTAAAAAGGTTCAGTTTTTATGATGCTCAGCTTCCCCCATGACCAGGGTGACACTATTTGTAGTAAAGAGGGACAGAACAGCTGACAGCTGATAGTCAGTTGTCAGGACACTAATATTTCTTTATTCTGTTACCAAGCATAGCATTAACAGAAAGGACACAGTGCAATTCATTAGCTAGGTTTGCATCCAAGACTTGGACGAAAATGAAAGAGTATTAAAAGCGGGTAGAAACTTTGAAAGGAAAATAAATCTCGGAACCCCCAAATCACTAAGCCAAAGGGAAAAGTCAAGCTGGAAACTGTATCGGACAAACCTGCCTCTCATTCTATTCCTAAATAAGATAGTTACAAAGATTTGTTTAAAAGCTACATACCTCTGTCACAATTTGCCCATAAGGAAAATCCTCATGGACAAAGGACAGACAGAACTCAAAGTCATCCCTCTGCTGCTGTGCAACAAATGCATATCTGATTGCTTCCTTTGCCCTATTGTTTCACTAAGCCAGACTAAGGCATAAGTGACTATTCCCGTAAATTGTGTATTCAGTGAAAGGCTAATCAGAAACTCAAAAGAATGCAACCATTTGTCACTTATTTACCTATGACCTGGATGCCCCTCCCTGCTTCGAGTTGTCCCACCTTTCTGGACCAAACCAATGTATATCTTACATATATTAATCGATGTCTCATATCTCCCTAAAACGTATAAAAACAAGCTGTATCCCAACCACCTTGACCACATGTTGTCAGGACATACCGAGGCTGTGTCACAGGCGCATCCTTAACCTTGATGGAAGGAACATGGCTGCACTGAAGCCAGGCAGACATAGGCTGAGGTAAACATCCTGCATGACTCAACAAGTTTGGTGTACAGGCACATAAATCCACGTGTTATATAATCACAGACATGTAGCCATAACATGGGAAGGCTCATCACTCAGCTCAGAGCCACTATTGTCTGTAAAAGGTACAACTACCCTGTTAATGCTGTACAGGTGTGCCCAGAGAAAGAGAGAGCCAGAGCTGTCTGTCTTGCAGATGGACAGCGGGAAGCCAGGACACAGTCTGGCTTGCTTGCACCCAGAGGGAAAGAGTTAAGCTGCTGACCCTGAAGGGAAAGCTGGCCGTGTGGCTGCGCGTGGGAGCAGGTACAGCAGTTAGCCAAGACAGAGACAGACAGTGTAAGAGAGCTGCTGAATAAAACCATCTTTCACCTGCCTACAACCCACCCCCTCCCCTGCCCTGAGTGTTCTTTCAGCTATCTGCCACCCATCCACCCACTCCCTTCTGACCTCAGCATAGGCTGGAACCTGACCCTGAACCTGACACTTGGCAAAATAAATTTTCTAAATTGATTGAGACTCGTCTCAGATACTTTTTGGTTTACAAATTGGTGACCACAGAGGGACTCAGTGGAGGTGGCCCTGACCTTTGGCAAATCTCCTGTTGGTGCTTGGTACCAGCTTCAGGTATCTTTATAGCTCAAACCAACAGGACAATTTCCTGAGGCCTGGGAGCTCCCCTCCCTTCAGAGAATCCCTGATCTCCCAAAATTTGGTTGAGATCTAAAGTATATTTTGCTGTACAACTCCTTTTCTGGAGTTTTACTTGCTTCCAACAAGGCAGGCAAGTTTTCCTCCTTCCATGACGATGGAAGGCAGGTAACTCCTTTCTGGAGTTTGAGCTTGCTTCCAACAAGGAAGGCAAGTTTGAGTTTCTTCCCGCTTCTAGGATGGTAGAGAGCAGTCTTCAGTCTGAGACCCATTTCTAGGTAAATAACTGAATTGGGTTTTTTTTGTGTGTGTCTTGGAAATTCTCCTTAATAACTAAAGGTTAAAATTGACAACCAGCTGATCTTAATTTCTCCTTACCATTAGAACACTCAGCGATCATATTGTTGGGGTTTTTTGTTATTGTTTCAGTCGTTCTCCCATCGGATTTGACCAACTCTACCCAATTTGGTCAAATCTGAATGAGAATTCCAAATTATGGGGAAAAAGGCCTCTGAATTGGCTAAAATTCCTTGCAGCTGAAAACAAAACAAGAACATATGTTTAGTTTCTGTGTCTGCTTCCTGTCTTTTCTTTCACCCTATTCCTCCTTCCCCTTTGCCATTGTTGACCAAGAAAAAAATCTAGAGAAGCCTTCTAATGAGTCAAACCCCTCAAAGAACTCAAAATGAAGGCACTATTCATGCCTCTTTGGAGTGTTCTGTTTTCTTTGTGGAGTTTCAAGAGTCATGGGCAGATTCTTTATAGGTCTAAAGCTCTGCTCTCCTGTATTGCCTTACCTGACCTCTTTGGTTTTTGGCAGTACTAGAGATTACCTCGTACTGTAAGAGGATTTGACTTTGGCATGTGTAATGGCAAATGAGAGCTACAAAGTTAAGAGTGGGTGAGGACAGTTTACAGGAAGTGGTCTCAGCTGAGTATTTTTCCTCCTAGGAAATTGTTTAGGATCATAATTCTAGTTCAGAGGTTCATTCTAAAGGGTCTTCTTTGTTGCCTTTCCTCCTGAAATTAATCTCAATTGGCTTGTCTGCACATTTGCATGAGGAACTGAACTGTTTTCATAGACAAATGAGAGACTGAGTTTCCTCAGCTCCGAAATGAAAGGGCATTTTGCTCCTCCCAGCTGAAAGGCACCCCTGGGTGATGAGTGGGAGCTTTCTTTTCTACCTGCTTTAAGTCTGCTGTTACTTTTCTACTGAAATAAAATTCACTGTTTGCATCCAACCATTTCTTTTTGTTATTGTTTGCAAACTGGTGAGTTTGTATTACTATCTCATGGCCAGAGTTCTGAATTAAAAGCTATAGGATCTTTGTATGAGTGTGCATATGTGTGTTTATGTGTACATGCATGCATTTTATTATGTGTTTTTGGTCACAAGGTACCAAATTGGCTTAAAGTTAAGTAGTACTCATAAATTAAATAAGCCCAAATGCTTTTCAAGTTCATGTGACTTAAAATACTTAATAAGCTAGCTTTACAATTATTGGTAAAATAATATTAGAAATGTCTTAAGAATTGTCAGCATACATTTTTGTTTGCATTTATGAATCAAGAGATTTCATACTTATCCCTGCCAAATATTATAAGGTGTCAAAATTTGGCATAATGGTTAAACTATAAACCCAGCCCAAAACAGAATGATATTTGCTTGTGTAATTCTTGATAAATAAGATGTTAATACTGTTTTAATGTAAACAGCTAAATTTTGGATTATTTAGTAAGATAACCATATATTTAATCTTAAGGTTCTTACTTAGGTAAACACCTGAAATTCACAGGCTATAAAACGCTTCACAGGGAAATAATTTTAAATGATGACTATCACAGTTTTCATAAATAATCTAGGTAAACAAATTAGGTAAATATAATGGGATATTTATAGACAAATTTGTCATAATTTAGAATCTAAAGTTATATTAAACTAAATAGATATTTCATTAAATGGGTATTTTCCAATAAAAAATATATATAATATAGTAGGAAAACATTCTTTCTAAAAAAAGGAAGTGTGCTCTTATTTAAATGTGAACTACTTTTGTCTAACTAAAAGCTTATTTAAAGGTTATGTGTAAAACAAGGTAAAAGAAACTAGGAAATAAGAGAGATGTAAGGAAAGCTATAGAAATAAAGAGGTATTTTTGGTTAAAAAAAGCTTAAAGAAAAATAATTTTATATAAGAATATTAGGCCAGGTACAGTAGCTCATGCCTGTAATCCCAGCACTTTGGGAGGCTGAGGTGGGTGGATTGCTTGAGCCCAGGAGTTCAAGAACAGCCTAGGCAAAAGTGCGAAATCCCATCTCCACAAAAAAATACAAAAATTAGGCAGGCATGGTGGTGCATGCCTGCAGTCCCAGCTACTTGGGTAGGCTGAGGCAGGAGGATCGGATCGCCTGAGCCTGGGAGGTGGAGGCTGCAATGAGCCATGATGGCGCCACTGCACACCAGCCTGGGCAACAGACAAGACTCTGTCTCAAAAAAAAAAAAAAAAAAAAAAAAAAGAATCATATATGGTAAATTTTTTTCTCCTAGAATAAAATGACTGGTTGTTTAAGAGAGAGGGATGTTCAGGACAAACCAGAAAGTCCAAGCGTGTCATGAATGGTATGTATAAGTCATAAGATTTATGGAAAAAAACTTTTATATGATCTAATTGGCTATAATTAAAGGGAAATGATTTATAATGGTCTTTCTAGAGATTGGGTTTTGATATTAAAAAAAGACATATACTAAAGAATTGGTTAGAACAATGAAATTTTCTTAAGGTATTGCTTTACTCTTAAAATTACAAGACATTTTAATTCTTTAATACAAAGTTCAACTTTGTGTCTCACTGTTTTCAGCTTTCTCTCCCCTTTTAAAAGGCCTGAAATAATAACTCTATCATTCAACTCATTTTCAGCTCCTGTAAGTTTTTTTTTCCCTTCAGGTTCTAATTTTTGTAGCCTGATGCTAAAAATGTTTTATTGTAAAGGTCTAAAGAAAACGTTTCCTTCCAACATAATATTCTGTGCTCTTGGCTCTAAATTGTTCTATGAACCAGAAAATTTGCATTTATGACCCAGGAAACACTCTTTCTATGTCTAACTAATTCAAGTACCCTTTTCATTAGTTTTGAGTTGCAGGTTATCTAAATGGACTCCCCATAGGGAACAGCAGTCATACTGCAGATCTTTTCTTTTGCCTTTGGGTAACTGGCCTAATAAACAGATTTTATGCTTTATCAAAATAATTCCTGTCATTACTAAGTATTGGTTTGCTTGGAAATAACACTGAGATTAAAAAAAATTTAATTGAGGGTATTACATCCATGAAACTTTCTGTATGTGCTTTTAAAGTCCTTGTGCTATTAAGTTACGGGGCTTTGACTCCTGGGTCTAAAAAGGGTCTAAAAAGGACCAAGTCCTGCTAAATCTTAAACACTAACAGCCGTTAAAGCCTTATCTTCGGAGCTGGTAGAAGACGCCAATCAAAATAAACTGCATTCATGAGACACAGGCCAGAAATTAAAGCTATTCAACTCCTCAAGGCCCAGGGACTATCATGAGAGAGGTGGATGTGTGAGATTATAAGGGCCGATTTTGACCATTAATGTCAAAGGCACACTGATGTAAGACCAGCATATGGGTCCCTGTGTTAGATTAACAAGGTTTTCTTGAAGCATTCACCCACTCCTTAATAAAAGGTTATAAAGGTTATAAAAAAGACTTAGGAAAATTATATCTTATGGCCAAGATGATTAAAATTTTATAGGTTTATAAAATTTTGAAAAACAAATTTAATTGGGCCTCATGCCATCTTTATTAGGACTTATTGTTTTGGAAATTAAGTCTCCTGTCTCAAAGAATAAAAGTTTTTAACTTTTTAAAAAAATTGAGTTATTACTTTGGCTAAATGAATGACTTATTTTACAATGACCTGTGATCCTATTTTGTGATATCATGTGTTTTAAACTATTTGTTTGACAAACTTTTCAAAATCAAATTTTAACTTCAGACCTCATTAATTTTTTGATATTAGTCTCCTGAAGTCCAAAAGAGACATCTTTGGCTTATTTGATATAATAAAACCATACAGAAGTATTGTTAAATATGAAAGTGTTTAACTTTCTTTGGATTTATATAAATGTGTTATTAGTATGTGTTCCAGAATTATATGAAATTCCTGTGATTCTGATGTGTCTTATAGCATGTTATCAGTGGTAATTGTGATTATTATGTTAAATTGTTGTATGCCATAGAAGTAACCAAATTTCCTTGTCAATTGTCTCTTTAACTATGACTGTTCTAAGATTTTTTCATCCACAGTTATTTTACTTTCATCTTTTTTTTTTTTTGAGAGGGAGTCTCACTCTGTTGCCCAGGCTGGAGTGCAGTGGCACGATCTCGGCTCACTGCAAGCTCCACCTCCTGAGTTCATGCCATTCTCCTGCCTCAGCCTCCTGAGTAGCTGGGACTACAGGCGCCCACCACCACGTCCGGCTAATTTTTTTTTTTTTTTTGTATTTTTAGTAGAGACAGGGTTTCACCATGTTAGCCAGGATGGTCTCGATTTCCTGACCTTGTGATCCACCTGCCTCGGCCTCCCAAAGTGCTGGGATTACAGACGTGAGCCACCGCGCCTGGCCACTTTCATCCTTTTCAAAAGGTGGTTTTATAATCAGCATAGGACTCTGACAGGTGCTCTTGAATGCACACTTTTGATAACTTTGGACATTGTGACACTCGAATAGAGGAAAAACCTCCAAGGCTCCCATGGAGAGCTGAAACGTTCATGATTATCAAGCAGAACAGGAGTTAACTACATAGACTGAACTAATAGAAGACTGAAATAATTATGACTTTTGCTCAAAATGTTGCTCATCCTTTGTTTTTCAGAGCCAAGAAAACTTTTCTTTTGAGCGATTTACAGCTTTTAACACTTAAGTATATGCCTATAAACAAAATTTAGTGCATATTTCTCTCTACCTGATCTCTCCAAAATTTGGAAACTAGTTGCATGTATACTTAACTTATAGCAACATAGTTAGTTGCATAAGTGCAATAAGAATCTGTTTTCTTTTGTAACAGGACACAAATGGAAAAAACTGGTTATTTTACCAAGGTATTGACAGGAATAACATACTTTCAGATATAGTCTCCTTTAAGAAATCAAAGTTGACTTACAGGGCCAAAAAAAGCCCCTTGTAAAAGCTATCCTCATACCTTATCTACACAGTCCCTGTACAGTCTCCTAACACGTGGTAAGTAAAGAATGCCACTTTCTGACAGGCCCAGGAGACCCAAGTTTTCTGGGGACCTTGAGGTGAGGAATTCACCCAATTAATACAAGTATTTGCAGGCACAGGCTGGGCTTAAGGCATTAAAGTTGAATCTGAGATTCCTTATAGAATAAAGTTCCAGCAAAGCCAATTTTAAAAAAAGAGAAGACTATATGGCAAATAATTATTTTTGCTGACTTTATGCAAATACTGCAGCCATAAGACTAAAACTTATTTTGCCAATGAATTTGTCCTATGATTTGTCTTTAGTGAAAACGGGACTGGAGAGAGAAAAAAATATGTTTCCAAATAAACTATAGTATACCTGTTAGATTCTAGTTTGCCTAGTGTTTTTCAATTTTTATTATTTTCTATAGTTTAGACTGAATTCTAATTTTTTCCTGGCTACAAGTCTCCAAAATAATGTTTTCAAATTGTCCTTCTTTCCTTTCCCTTCTTCCCCATTTTTCCTCATTTAAAATCACTAAAAATTAAGCTGTGCTTTCTTCAAGCCCTGCAAACTGAAGCTAGACAACTTCAGAAGAAAATAACAGCAACCTATTTACATACATCAACCACTTTCATACCTGCCTACTGATGCATGGACTTCAGAGTAATATGGCCTATATAGATTTTCCAGGATTGTTCTTATTTGTTGTTGCCTTTCTCCCTTCCTCGCCGTTTTCTCTTCATAGGACATGAAACTTCACAACCTGCTAAACATGAGCTTTCCTAATAACATGGGACCTAATCATGTAGGAATAAAGCATCCTAGCCATGAGAGATCAGACAAACCTAAGACTAAAGGACTCATTTTCTTCTAAAATGCTTTCTCTGAAGGATTTTTAAAAGGGGGGAAATGTAAAAAAAAAAAAAAAAAAAAAAAATCTCGCAACCCCAAAATCACTAAGCCAAAGGGAAAAGTCAAGCTGGGAAAAGTCAAGCTGGGCAGGACAAACCTGCCTCCTGTTCTATTCCTAAATAAGATAACTACAAAGATTTTTTACAAAGCTATATACCTCCCTCACAATTTGCTCACAAGGAAATTCCTTGTGAACAGACAGAATTTAAAGTCATCCCTCTCCTCACGTGAGACAAATGCATATCTGATTGCTTTCTTCGCCCTATTGTTTGACTAAGCCAGACTAAGGGATAAGTGAATATTCCTGTAAATCGTGTATTCAGTGAAAGACTAATCAGAAACTCAAAAGAATGCAACCATTTGTCTCTACCTATGACCTGGAGGCCCCCTCCCCACTTCGAGTTGTCCTGCCTTTTCGGACCAAACCAATGTGTATCTTACATATATTGATTGGTCTCATGTCTCCCTAAAAGGTATAAAACCAAGCTGTGCCCCAACCACCTTGGGCACATGTCGTGAGGACCTCCTGAGGCTGCGTCACAGATGCATACTTAACCTTGGCAAGATAAATTTTCTAAATTGATTGAGACCTGTCTCAGATACTTTTTGGTTTACAAAACAAAGCCAGAGGCCTAGTCCAGAGCTTGGCAAATAGTCCACGCTCACTAAGGGTGAGCTGAAGGGAAGGCTTGCAGTGTTAACTTTCCTAAGATATTATAGTAATAACATAATAGTCTCTCCCACTGTGGTTTAAAATTTCAATAGCACATAGATTTGCATGTTATATTTTTCTATTAAGATATGAACTATTAAATATACTGAACCAATTCTCCTTCTCCCCCTGAAGGTTTGGTTTAAGATTAGGAAGATCAAGTAAAGAAGATATCAGAAGGCTTTAGATTTTAGATATATGTCACCCATTGCCATCGATCTGTCATCATAATCTTGGATGGGCTCTATAATGCCATCCTTGTTCTGGAGCCCAGTTGGAGTTGGGTTCTTGTAGTGCCACTGCAGCCTAGAATATCCAGGCTTCCCATGCTGTCCTTGCCTCCTCTGTCTATGCCTTGCTTTGCCCTGACTTTGTTTGGCCTGGTATAGGCCCCTGTCATCAGCATTCATTTGTAGTCTCCATTTTCTTAGGTCTGTTTTTTACAAATTTTTCCAAAATGTTTTTCTGCCAGATTCAAATTCTGCATGGCACATCCTCAAGTGCAGTTCACCAAATGTCTGTTAAATGAACTAAATAAACAAAAAAGTCAGTGCACCATTTTTTATAAGGCACATTTTTTATTTAAAAAAAGTTGTGAATTCCTTGTAAACATTGGTTCCCAGGACCCCTGCAGATACCAAAATCCATGCATACTCAAGCCCCACACTTGACCCTGCAGAATCCAAGTATACAAAAAGTTGGCCTTACCTATCTGCAGGTTTTGCATCCCACGAATACTGTATTTTTGATCTGCATTTGGTTGCAGGTGTGAAACCTGTGGATATGGGGGGCCAATTCTATTTATTGAAAAAAAATCCATATATAAGTGGACATATGCAGCTCTAACCTGTGTTGTTCAAGAGTCAACTGTATATCTGTTTTGTGTGCCAAATAAAGTATGGATAAGAATTTCAAAGGAAAAGTCATTTAAACAGAATTACAAGGAAGCCTCATTTTATGAGCTGACATTCCTCAATCACCAATAGGCCCTGTACGGCTCACATACATACATATGCAAAATGGGGGTGGGGAAAGTCCCTAGTAAAAGAACAGTGTGTTTCAAGACAGGGCCCATCTCCATTTATGCTGAAGAGCTTAGACACAACCCTGTAGTCTAAAGGAATCTTCCGAAGAAGCTACTCATAGGGCTTTATGGGAAGGTGGCAGCCAAACATCTATCTAGTATATTCCAAATTCTGTTCACTGTCCTCCCTTTCTGTGGAGGACATAGGGAAATAGGAATCATTCTGGCCCAAAGTTCCTCTGTATCAAATGAAACACAAGAGGAGACTCTACCAAAGCCAGAATGAGGCAGTTCTCCCTTTGCTCTCCCATCCCCAGCCCAGAAGGCATATTGTTGCATATTCCCCAGCTCAGAAGCTGACAATCATGCATTCAAATGTATTTTGTCTCATTCAACCTCCTTGAAAGGACCCTGGTTCCTGATGATAAAAACACAAAAAGGGAACCTTTTGTTTAGTGCTGCTAGAAGCAAGAGGGAGGAGGTAGTTCCCTGATTAATATTCTAGATTAATTGATCATCAAAAAGAAGCAGTCAGACCTTGGCTTTCTTTATGCTGTCTTCCTCATGTGAAACTGCTAGGCTAGAAAACAACAAAAATTTAAAAATGGAGTGTGATGAGAGTTGAGGAGTTATTGTTAATTTTTTTAGGCATGATAATGGTATTGTAGTTATGTTTTTAGAAAAAGAACGTGTATCTGATATGGTTTGGCTCTGTCCCCACCCAAATCTCATCTTGTATTATAATCCCCACATGTGGAGGGAGGGGTCTGGTGGGAGGTAATTGGATGGATGGGTTTCCCCCATGCTGTTGTCATGATACTGAGTGAGTTTTCATGAGAACTGGTTGTCTGTAAAGTGTCTGGTGCTTCCCCCTTCTCACTCTCTCTTCTGCTCCCATGTCAGATGTGCCTGGCTTCCCCTTTGGCTTCCGCCATGATTGTAAATTTCCTGAGGCCTCCCAAGCCATACAGAACTATGAATCAATTATACCTCTTTTCTTTATAAATTACTCAGTCTCAAGTATGTCTTTATGGCGTGTGAAAACAGACTAATAAAGAAAACAGTCTTTTAGAGAAACATGCTGAATTGTTTATAAATGACATTATACCTGGGATTGGTTTCAAATTAATTAGGGGGCAATGGCAATTTCCCACAAGTTGTTAATTGTTCAAGCTGGGTGCTACGTGCCTGAGGGATCATTATACCATTCTATGTATGTTTATACACATTTGACCTTTTCCATAATAAAAATTAAAGGAAAAAATCTGGCCATCTGCGTTTCTTTTCCTTTTTCTTAGCTGTCTTTGCTCTCATTTTTGTGTCTTCATCTGCAAATTAAAACACATTATAATTTTTTAAAAGTTACCTCTAAAACCTCAATACTTTTGAGTAAATAAATATGCTTTTGCTGTTTCTCATTTGTTGTTATAGAGAAATTTATTCATTCAAACATTTATTACTATTTGTCAAGAACTGTGCTAGGCACTGGGGATATATATATTATTAAAGTCACATTAGGTATTATATGATATAAGAAATTAACGTTAATTTTTTCATAAGTTAATGGTATTATGGTTAAGTAGGAAAATATCATTTTAAAGAGATACACAGAAATATTTTGTAGCGAAATGTGATGACATTTGTAATTTACTTTGAATACCTTAGTGAAAAATCCATATTTGAAGCAAACATGTCAAAATGCTAACAAATGTTAAACCTGAGTACTAAGGTATATAGTATTAATTATACTATTCCCTTTACTTTTCTGAACATTTGAAGATTTCCATGATAAAAAGGGAAAGAAAACTATGTGTGTGTTGGAGTGGGGAAGGAGAATGCTTTCTAGGAGCTCAGTCTAATGGAGGAGACAAATAGGTAAAGAGATTGATACAATCCAGAGTGACATAAGGAAGCTTGAGGTGCTCTGGACACACAGAGGAGTCTCAAAATCAGAACTGATTTGAGGAGGGGGGTTGAGGAATGGTTGACCAAGAAAGGTGGCTCTGAGAGTAGTTATTTGATTACAAAATCCATTGTTGCAATGAGTAAGCCAAGCTTGTTGGAAGAAGAGACTGGTATTGTAGGCAGAGGGCCTCTCTACCAAGCAATAGAGTCAAGAGAAAGAACATAGAATACTGAGGAGACAGAAAGCAGTTCTAGCCTGGGCAACACAGCATGACCTCATCTCTACAATTTTTTTTTTTTTAATAGCTGGGCATGGTTGCGCGTGCCTGTGGTCACAGCTACTCGGAAGGCTGAGGCAGGAGAATCACTGGAACCCTGGAGGTGGAGGTTGCAGTGAGCAGAGATCGAGCCACTGCCCTTCAGCCTGGGTGACAGAGGGAGGCCCTGAAAAAAAAAAAGAAAAGAAAGAAAAGGAAAAAGAAAGAAAGAAGAAGGCAGGCAGGCAGGCAGGCACGAAAGAAAAGAAAAGAAAAGAGAAGAGAAGAAAGAAAGAAGGAAAGAAAGAAAGGAAGAAAGAAAAAAAGTTTTCAGGCCACAGAGTATGGTGCAACAAAAAGTGACAGGGTATATGTGATTAGAGAAGGATCAGTCAGGGTCTGAACTTTACCCTGAGGGCTATGGAGAACTACTGAAGGATTTTGAGTATGGCACTGACATGCTTAGATGTGTGCTTTAAGAAAGTTTGGTTTTCCAGTGGCAAGGAAGTAAAGTGACATTGGGGACCAGGAAACTGGGGCAATATCAGAGGAAGCAGAGCCTTTGTGGAATATGCCAACCAAGAGGAAGCACCCTCTGGTCAATCATTAGCCAGGAGAGGGCATAAAAAAGGTGGCTTTTTGTGATGCACTACCCCAGATGGGGTGCCTTCCATAAATTGGCAGCCAGTCTAAAGGGAGTGCCTTTTTGAAAACTGTACAGCAGTGCCCACTGGGCATGAGAATTACACAAATGAGCCCTTCCACTGGGCTGATGCAGCCCTGTAAGGCTTACTTTGGTACAGCCCAATCCCCTGACTTGGTCTGGTGCCATGTGCTTTGTACAACTATGCACAACCAATCTGGAGTCAGATTGCTTAGGTTTGAATCCCAACTGTGTGACCTTGGGGACAGTACTTATAATCTGCTCTGTCTCCATTTCCTCATCTATAAGATGTACCCAACAGTTATTTATGGATTAGATGGTAATAATAAATATAAAGCACTTATGGGGAATGCCTGGCACAAGGTTAGCAAGCGTTCAAAAACTCTTCAGTATTATTAGTGTTTTCAGGAACCTTCTTCTAAAATAAGTTTTAAGAAATAAAACTAGTTTTGAAGCAAGGCTTGCAGAATGCTGTTGGCTTTCTTACCACTGGAGTCTGTTTCAGAATCAGAGTCACTGTCGCTATCTTCAGAATACTTCTTGTGTTTTCTTTTCGATAAATTTTTCTTTCTTCCTTTCTTGGACCTTTCACTTGAATGACTAGACTACTATTTTTCTACAAAAAATATAAATAAAAAAGTAACTTCTAAAAAAGTATTTCTGATTATCAATTTTATTGCATTTGAAATACTGAAAAGGAATAGATGATAGGCAATTTGAATAAAAGTAAAGTCTAATGTTTAACTATTTATAAACTTTTTTTTAACTTCTCAAGAAAGGTCTGTATCTTAAAAATACTTTCTGATGTAGAAACTGAAGTAGTGCATTTCTTTGGCTCTTCATTCTTTACTTCAATATGTTAAGCAGAGCTGAATTTAAAGAAAATGGTTATAAGAATTAGAAAAGTGATGAAATATGGACCATAGAGTATAAAAACACAGACTTAAAACTTTTCAGCAACAACGACAATTGTCCAAGAACCATTAAAAACAAGCATTGGACTGCTTTCATAAGAATACAGTTCATGTCTGTAATCCCGGCACTTTGGGAAGCCAAGGTGGGAGGATCACTTGAGCCCCAGAGTTCAAGACCAGCCTAGGAAAAATAGCAAGACCCCATCTATACAAAAAATTTAAAACATTAGCCAGGTATGGTGGTGCTTTCTTGTAGTCCCAGTTACTCAGGAGGCTGAGGTGGGAGGATCACTTGAGCCTGGGATGTCAAGGCTGCAGTGAGCCATGATCATGCCATTGCACTCCAGCCTGGGTGACAGAGCAAGACTGCCTAAAAATAAAATAAAATAAAAAATAAATAAATACAGTTCAAGGGTCTGCCACCTTCATAATAATAAAATAACTTACATTTGCACAATGCTTTACAGATTACAAAGCACTACTCAAACTGAAAGCAGCATGGAGGATTTATATTTTCAGAAGAAATCACAGGCTAAAAATAGAGAAAACAGAATCAGAAGGAAAGATGAAAGAAACTGTATATAAAAAGTCTGAAGAAGATATCATAATTTTATTCTAAGCATGTAAAAAACAAATGGTAGAGCAGCAACTGTTCTGTCTCCTCAGAGCAAGAAGATCCTAAGAAGCTACAATCTAAAGAGATTTGGGGGACACATGTTCTCAGGAACTGAGGCTATGTCACGGTAAAAAATTGTGTGTGTGTGTGTGTGTGTGTATATATATATATTTGTTTTGTTACAGAGAATTCTTTAAATAAGTATTATTAAAGTTTTACAGTAGGCTTGGCGTGGTGGCTCATACTTATAATCTCAGCACTTTGGGAGGCCAAAGCACAAGAACAGCTTGAGCCCAGGAATTCAAGACCAGCCTGGGCAACATAGTGAGACCCTTCTGCACAAAAAATTTAAAAATTAGCTGGGTGTAGTGGTGTGCACCTGTAGTCCCAGCCACTCGAGAGGCTGGGGCAGGAGGATCACTTGAGCTGGGAAGGTCAAGGCTGCAGTGAGCCATGATCGTGCCACTGCACTCTAGCCTGGGTGACAGAGTGAGACCCCGCATCAGAAAGAAAGAGAAAGAAAGCAAATAAATCAATAAATAAAGTTCTACAATACTTTAGAAAGGGACTTTCTATATTATATAATATTTCCCTTTGAAGATCACATCTGCAATAATTTAGGTATTGCCTAGAAAATTATTTTTAGGGTTCCTTCTGACTCTAATTCTATGAGTTCAGGTCCTTTAAGCATTTACCAAGGGTATCTATAAGAATACACTTCAGATAATAATGTTTTATCACCTTGTCACAAATTACAGGTTTACCTGTGAAACACATTGCCTCAACTCAACCTAAACACAGAAATAGAGGAGAGGGAAGAAGAAACTTATGAGCAACACCAAAGAGAAAAGAAATAAGCAAAAAAAAAAAAAAGTACTAATATTTCACATAGTATTGGATACAGGAAAATTAACTAAACCGAACTACACTGGCATCTGCATTTTTAAAAAATCGCTGTGTAATACTATTGTCTGGAATGCAATCTGCTCCTGGGTTGAAGAAAAAAATCAAAATATAAATGTATTATCTGTTTTAACACTGAACTCCTCTATTAATAGGAAATTAGCACCCCATGAATACAATTTAAAGAAAACAATTAGCATGCTAAAATCCACTAGCAACATGTTTTAATTCTTAGGTATGTTAGACTCCCTTTAGTTCCTTTTTAAAAAAGAGTACCTTACCTATCTGTTCTTTGGAGGACACTAATTTTTTATTGTATTATAATGTTTGTCATTTATTGTTTTAATTTTTGCTGTTACTCATAAGCTGAAAAAAATAAACTAAGAGAGGTTCAATTTCCTCAAAGTTTAGCTGCTTACGTCTATAAAAATCCTTATAAAATAAATATGTTTGATTTCATTGTTTGAATAAATATTTTTTACTTCTTTATTCAGGGAAAAGGTATTATAAGTATACAGAGTTAGTCTCAGAGGGTTTCCCATTTCAAGAGCAGGTAATCAAAAAGTAAACATACGTCTAACAGTTCTTGGAATATGAGTATAGGGACCAAGGATGCCTGCCAGACTATAAAGACACACAGTCTTTGTGGTGTGAGGCACAAAATTAAGGCCCAATATTGTGTACTACCTTGACAATTGGGGAAACCAGGAGGGCTCCTAATGGCCTTACTGCGAATTCTCTTCTCCATTCTGCTCCTGCAAATAAGGTCCCCTAGCCAAATGACCCTCCTTCTCAAAGAGACCAGACACAGTTCCAGCTTATCTCTGGGTAGCAGATTTTAGTACATTGTCAGCTTGTGGAATTATTCAAACAAGCCAATCATATCCTTCCAAGGGGAAGCAGGTATTACCTCAATTTCTTGATACCACAAAGTCTACCTCCCACAGCCCCTGATTATTCACTGTCTTACCAACAGCAACCTCGGTGTGGCCCTTCGTGGCATGCTGTGTTCTCTCCCATTCCAGCTGTGAACATATGTGATTAATAAACTGCTGTTGATCTCATCTGTCCTGTGTTCAGCTACTCCATAACACAAAGGGTGGGAATCCTTCCCTCATCAACATGGTGAATAGCAGACGATTATAACAGTCCCTGCTGCTACCTGGTTTTATCTGTGCCTTAAGATAAATTATTTATCTTCTATGTGCACAAATGCAAATTTTACCCAAGTTGTTCTTATATCTTTTGGTTAGGATTCTAAAATAAGAAGTTTTTTGATTGACACAAACTGGGAGGACCTTTCCATCCCAAAGGCAGGAGCGCTCCTCAGAGGACAGGTGCAGTAGTTTCACTCACCTCTCCCACATGGGCAAAAAAATGTGTATCTGTAACCTAACTCAGGACTGTTTTTACTTCCTCTGCTCCCAGGCATGAAACTCTAATAACCAACACCTGTGAAATGCTTATTACGTTCAAGGCACTACATCATTACAATAACCCTAAAAACGTCAGTACTATTTGTATCCCCCTTTTACAGGTGAAAAAAAAATGAAGCTTGGAGAGGTTACCAAGGTCACATAAGTATTAAGTAGCAAAGCAAGGCTTCAAACTCAGAAAGTCTCAATCCAGAGGCTGTCCTTCTCATCACTATGCTTTATTACATCCCACTAGTGGAAGAAAAAGACTCATCAAGACATCTCCCACCTGTTGGAATTTCAACCTACCCCTCAATACCTGTAATGTTTTTAAATTTCTCATTTTTTAACCGTAGTGCATGTAAGGCACTCAGTATAGTACCTGACACATTCAATAAACATTTGATATGAGTACTTACACAGCAATAATTATAATTATTTTCCTTCTCAAACCATCTACTTCCCACTCCAATATTCACTCTCATTAGAGGAAAACTCATCTCACTCTCCTCTCATTCTTCAAGGTCAAGATTGAGACCACTTAAGACCTTCCTGAAGGTAGCCACATCTGCAGTTTAGCACATCACTTTGCCTACATTCATCCAGTTATCTTGTCTCAGAGGAAGGTATTTCTCCTTTCCAATTTAAACCCTTAATCTCAACCCTTTCCAACTCCCTACAAGGAATTTCCACTTAGTTAGCCTGTTAGGATCTCAAACCGACCATTCACTCAACACACAACACTTTCAGTAGATTGAGCCCCTATTAAGTGCCAGGCACTGCAAATTCTGTAATGAATAAAATAGGGGTCCTCCTTTCCACGAGCTCAGTCTAGTGGAGAATAAAAATATGTTCACGAACGATAACACAAAACAAATAAATGCTATACGTAGGTCTGTGACCCTTAGCCGTGTCTGCTCCGAGATCAGAGGCGAAAGAGGGTGGAGGGAGACCGGGGCACCCTACAAAGGGGCCCAAGGATGAGTGAGAATGTGAGAGAGGAGAAGGGCGAACAAGGAGCTGCCGTGGATAGATTGCAGAAAAGGATGAAAATGGGCGCGGTGAAGGTAGAAGGAGCGAAATGCAAATGGTCAGAAGCGGGCTGAAAGATGAAGCGGACTCGCTGAAGGCAAGCGGGCTCCTTAGAGCGAAGGTGCAGCCATGATCTCACTCACCTCTGCCACGGATTCACCTCCCTCTCCTCGTCCCGTAGGAGCGTGAGTAGTTGCCGCAATAGGCGCACGAGCAGGCAGAAGCGAAAGTGATGGTCCACGGCGCAGTCAGCCGCTCTTGAGAATGCGACCACAAGTGGGAGCGGCAGGGCTGGTTTCGGGAGCCTTGGCTGAGCCCATTCCATTCCCCAGTCAGAGAACAAGAGTTCCAGTGAGAGTTGCGCCCCAGCGGGGAACGGGCGGCTTTGCTGGGCTTGGGGCTCTTGGACAAACTGCAACACATTCCCCCGCCCGGAGCCCGAGGCCTCCCTCTCGGCACTGCAGAACCGGACACTGGAGCTACTGCAGCCTCGAAAACGGGACATTCTCAGGAGCCTCAGCAGTATCCGTTGCCTTTGCTCCAAAAACCCAGCCCGCGCAACCGCTGGGAGCAAAGGAAACCATGGGAACTACTGCGAGTACGTTGGCAAAACATTTCCCCAGGTCTGTGTGGCCTCCGGCCAAGGTGAAGAGGTGTGTGTCTTGGTGTAAATAAACCGCCACTGCAACCGATTTCGCTCATCCTTTGGTTCCGCATTGAGGCTCGCCAGGGTCTAAGTCCGCACAGAGACCACGTCTTCCTTAGGCTTCTACTTGAAATAACTGAAGGGTAGGACGACAGTCCACTGGAGACATTTCACAGAATGGCCATATCAACAACATAGACAATTCTGTTCGTGTACGGGTGCTTTCCGTGAATGTGTGTATTACATGTTCTATAATATTGGGCGCACTCTGTCGTGTGTGTGTGTATAAAATATGTACATTTGGTTATGTGTGTATATATGTACATATATAATAAATAGGACTGGCTCAAACAGATTCACATATTTTTTCGGAGTCTATTTGAATTAAAAGAAAAATCTGAGATGGGAAGAAAAGGGACAAAGTATTCAAAGTATTTCGTACACAACTGAAAGTGTTTATTTCAGTGTTGTCAGATTTATTAATAGCAAAAAGAAATATACAGTAGGCCACTTATCTTTGAATTTCAAATAAAGAATAATGTTTTAGTATAAGTATGTTCCATACAATAATACAGTAGAAAGTGACTACTTTCTATTAAAGATGAGGTGATAGCCACGGTTGTACTTCTTCCTCTCCTACTACTTCTAAAATTTGTTTCTTATATTCTTTTTTTGTTTGCTTGTTTTGTTTTGTTTTGAGATGGAGTCTCACTCTGTCACCCAGGCTGGAATGCAATGGCGCGATCTCAGCTCACTGCAACCTCCACCTCCTGGGTTCAAGTGATTCTCCTGCCTCAGCCTCCCAAGTAGCTGGGATTATAGGTGCCCGCCACCACACTCGGCTAATTTGTGTATTTTTAGTAGAGACGGGGTTTCGTCACGTTGGCCAGGCTGGTCTCGAATTCCTGACCTCAAGTGATCCTCCCACCTCGGCCTCCCAAAGTGCTGGGATTACAGGCATGAGCCACCGCGCCCGGCGTTGTTCCTTATATTCTAAGGCTTTTCGCTTGCTGTTTGAGAAAGGGAAGTGGGAGCAGCCCCTGATATCCACAAACTGACCTCGCACTCACAATTAGGCATGTTCTTCTCTTGTTGAACATAAACTCACAGAACACCAACCCAAGACAAGATCACTGGGAGCCTGATCAAGTGAGACAAAACAAGACCACTTCATAAGCTTGTCTAAGCACAGACAAAAACAAGCTCACTGTGACACCCAGAAAACACCAAACACCCCTTCTTGGCCAAGATAGGTCACTGCTACTTTGCCAGTTAATGTACAGCTTTATCCTCCCTCTAGTCTGCCCTCCCTATAAATAAGATTTATTGAAATGTGCAATCATACAATTGCCCCTGCTTTCTGATGTATCTGAGACGGAACTCCTGATTCCTAGACCTTCCCCCAAATTGTCCAAATCCTATAATAGGTTCATTCTAACAACTTCTTATTGAAACACATCATAGTTACCTATAGTGTGTGTTGTCCCTCCCTGGAGTAAGAGTAATAAACTCAATCTGTCAACTATGGGTATGTTTCTGGTAGTCTTTGGTTGAAGGGCATTGACACATTCCACTGCCTAAAATGTTCTTCCCCAGATATTTATATGGCCCTTTCCCTTAGTTCATTCCATTCTTTGGCCATACATCATCTTTTCAGAGAGGCTGTGCTTGACCACACAATTTACAATAACACCCTCATCATTCTCTATCCCTTTGCTCTATTTTTCTTCATAGCACTTACAACTTTCTGTTATTGTATTATATATTTATATTATATATATACAAATGTTGATTGTATGTCTCTTCCATTATAATGTAAGCTCCATGAAGACCAATATCTCAACTTGATGATAATTATATCCACAGTGCCTACAACACTGCCTACAACACTGCCTGGCACAGAGTAAATACTAAATGATATATGTTTAATATGTATTGAAAAAATGAATGAAGTTTACAGTGTCGGGCTTTATAAGTTTCATTGTCACATAGTCATAATCAATCTGTTGTTTGGACTTAGTCTTCCACTTAAATAGATTGGCTTACTGCAAAATCTCCATTCTTAATTCTTTATTTGGACTCATTTCTTATTTGATTTGACTTCATATATTGCCAAGTAATTTTCACAAATGACTCATAGGTAGTATATTCCCTCAATTTTGTTCAAGTTTGGAATAAGCTGTCTGTTGCTTTTTTTGGTAGACTGTATTATTGTTAGCAATTATCGACGACTCCTTTTCCAGTAGGAGAGTTATATATCCCTATCCAATTGACTTTGGAAAGTTTTAAGAAAAAAGGGCAATAGGCAGTATTAGACAGGTCACTTAAAGAGAGATTTGTTGGGATTAAGCAGAAAAGGGGATAGTGGTGAGAAAGCAACATATATTTGGCACTTATTGGGTTCCAGACACTCATTCGTTCAGCATTAAGCAACCATCTCTATCTACAATTTGTTGGGCCAAGGGATGCTTCACAAATAAGTTAGTACTTGAGTTGGGTTTTTATGGAAAACCAGGCACTTGCCAGGAACTAACCAGACAACAGGTTAAGCGAGGTGTGGCTATGAAGGGAATGACTATTCCAAGCTCAGGGCTCCAGGCTCAGACTTGAAGGCAGTAAATTGTATGGCATATTCTGGAAACCGTGAGCAGTTTGACACTATGCATAGTTGATTCATTTAATCCTCAAAGTGACTCTGTGGGAAGGTATTATTATCCCTATTTTACAGATGAAGAATCAGGCATAAGATCAAAGAGCTAGGAAGTGGCAGTATCAGAATTCCAACCCACTCACATCTTCTGCTTAAGACTTTGTTTCTTCCACTCTACCTTACTAGGGTTTCTGCAGATCCCATGGAGTGACCTTACCAAATCTGTAACCATAAGCATAACATATAGGAAGTGCTCTAAGACTGAACGAGTGTCACTTTATCTTTCGTCATCAATTAATATATATTAAGCACCCACGAGATTGTTGGCATTTTAACACAGGAGAGGACAGTTACCGCCCTCATGGAATTCACAATCAAGGTCAAAAGGCAAGCAAACACTGACAATACGGCTATAAAACCTAACTCATTCCATTTTCAGCCAATAAAACCTTTCTAGAATGTGAAACAATTGATACCTCCAAATCCATTTGATATAGGTTGTTTTCTGACCTCAGGTGATCCTCCCACCTCAGCCTCCCAAAGTGAGTTGTTGTTGTTTGAAATAGAGTTCAAACTACTGGGTTGTTTGAAGTAGGGTTAAGCCCTCCAGATTAAAAACAAAAGTAAAAGTGAAATGACTAGTTGAGAAACAGAAAATTAATTAAACTTTCCAGTGATCCTGTCCCAAAGACAATTATTAAGGCCACTCAGGCTTCTTGGTCTGTTCTGCTTTCCTACAAATAAAATTCCTTTCCTGACCATTGGACCCCCTTTCATTATAGGTAGCTTTTAAACTTGTTTAGTTTTTGCTTGGTTAGGGGTGAGAGATACAGCAAGAAGGGAAGAGAAGGTTTACTGTGCTTTGAATGAACAGCTTTCATCATATGTTAGTTGGTACTCCAAACTTTTAAAATACTTTCAGGAAAGTGACAATGGCAAGGCAATTCTGTTGCCAGCCTCGGTGATGTAAATGCTGGTGCAAAATAAATTGCATTGTGCCTTCCAGTTTACTGAGAGCTGACCAACAAACATGATATCTAGAGTGGCATCTATTGCCACTGTGATCTGTATTTCAAAGATATGTCTCATTTTAGTTTTCATCAATTAAGCCACTGAAAGATAAATCCTAAACTTTCAAGATATACTTTGTTCTAATTACTAAGTTTTTTTTTTACTACTAAGTTTTGGGGAGGATAACTCAGAAAAATGGTTATTAAGTACTCAGTTGCCAGGAAAAATACTAATCTGCCTTAGTTTATTTTACAACAGCATACTTCTATTTGCCATGAAATATCTTTATAGTAAACAATGAAACTTTTCATAATGCTAAGTCCTAATCAAAAATCAATAATGCAATAATTCCCACATAGTTTGTTTTCCCACAATACAAAATCTTGGAGAAGAGCTTAAGGAATTGCATATTTCCATGTGAAATACAGCTATATTATACCACTTTGATGTTTTATTATACCATGTGGCTTTACTTTATTGAGGAAGATGAAGAATAGATTAGGGATAGGTAGATGAGATGATGACATCCATGTCTGATTTCCTGTCAGAGAAAATTAGATATAGTTACATCTGTTTTCAGTCTAATATCCTGATGGACATTTTCAGCAAGATTTTTTAGGAAAGAAGCACAGGAATTCCACTGCAAGGTATTAATAGGTACAAATTTAAGATTTTGGAAATGAATGCAGTATTATCCTATATATATCTTTTTAAAAAGATAATGAAGGTAGTGAATGGCCTTAATTATGGCAGAAAAAAAGTTACTATTTGGTTCCTTAGTTGAATATGATCAATAACCAGCCTAAAAGGGAAACATTTTGCTCTCCAAACACCCATCCTGTTGCTTCATTCATTATGGTACTCAGTTGGAAGGGTATTACCAGAGGATTTTAAAAAAATTATGTAACTCACAATGTATTTTTTCGGTCATTAAACAATCACTGAACACATACTATGTGTCAGACACTAAAGCCCTCTGAAGATGAAATGCTATGGAAATAGTAATAATAAAAAATTAAAATAGTAACAATAAAAAATTAAAAATGCAAATGTTAATATTATTAATCTTTCAAGATACAGGTCAAATGACAGCATTCAATTTGCTATTCTCTTCTCTCTGCTTCTACACCTTGTACAAATATTTTTGTCCATGTTTGTGTACCTACCTACTGAGCTCCCTAAAGAGGTAGAGACCTTTGGGTTATTCATTTTTGTATTCCCGAGAGCCTAACATAGGGTTTTTGCTACAGATCAAGCAGGGGGTCAGTAAATGCTAGTTGGAATGAGGGAATTAACATAGTACTGCACCATTTAGTATTCAATTAAGAAGATAGTTGTCCAAACACTAAATTTCTTTCTTAAAAGTAGTTACTGTAATGTAGTTGCTCTCCTGTTATCCCAGAACTTGAATTACCATAAGAAGTTGTGAATTTATATTTGATTGTATGTATTTTGATTATATTTCAAGATGGTTTATCATCTAGCAAACAGTCTAATAGAGCAGATTCAAACTTGCAAAATAAATGAAACCTGTATAGTCTCTAAAAGTTTGTATGCCCTAGAAGTTCACATTGAATTTCGATGAAAACGACTCGCTTCCCTTCCATCCAATTGCTTGCGACTGTCTTACCCGATCTTTCCCTTTCCTTTTTTCCCACCCTTTAGCCCTCCGGAAAGAGCCGAACACACAAGAGCTTCCCAGTCTTCCTCCGCCCCCTTGCGGAAAGAACCGAAGGCAGAGCACGGCGCCGAAGTGGAGCCGCCTCAAGCTCGGGCCCTTCCGGACCACCCCGGCCTGCGCTCGGAAGAGGAGGGCGCCTTTGGCTTCAGCGCTTCGCCCCCGCGCTGTGCCCTCTGTCGGCGGCGTGGGGCAGCTGTAGCAGCGTTGGCGGCAGGAGGCGGCGGCCGCGTCGACGTCGACCCAGACTGGAGCGACGTTTAAAGAAGGGGCAGAATCGCTGGGGAGTGCGGCTTCTTCTTGTTGGGGGACTCCCAGCCTTCCGCGCGTCCGGAGGAGGAGAAGCGGCGGCGCCGGGAAGCAGGTGAGGACCCGGCCCCAGTCAGGGAGGGGGCGAAGGAGCGCGCTTGCCTTCTCCGTCCCTGGGCCGCGCCTGCGTTTGCATTCGCCTCACTTGAACCAGGAAGCGGCAGAGTCGGAGGCTCAGCTCCTCCGGCTCTTTCTTTGTGTGGGCCGGGGAGTGAAGGAGGGGACGAGCCGCGAGGGCCGCGGCGCGGTCCCCTTAGCCGTTAGGGGCCGAGGGGCTGCCGCTGCCCTGGGTAGGCCCCGGGGCCTGGGGAATCCATCACAGAGACCCACTTGGCTTTTCCCTCGCCCCTCTCCCTGCTTTTTTGTGCCTCTTTTACTCCCCTAGCCCCTACTTTGATTTAGAGCTTTTCTGCCAGGCCCATCCTCCCCTTCCGTCCCCTTCCTGGGGCACAACAATGCCGCCTGCTTCGCTTCATCCCCCCCCCAACACCCCACCCTGCCGTTCGCCACCTTCTACTTTCCCTGGTACCCCATATTCCTCCCGCCCTCACTCTGCTGTTTGTACCTCCGTCTGTATTTGCAAGAAGCTTGCTTTGCACGTGAATTGGGGTTAAAAACCTCGGTTGCAGCTGGCAGGGTCCATATGGGGAAGAGGGAGGTGGAGGAAGGGAGATGAGGTTCAGCTGCCGCAGGGAGCCGCGTGTCGGTTTGTTTCACTCCCTCGCGGATGGCTTTTATCTCTTTCCACCGTCACCAGCTCCTCCGAACTGGCCCTCGGTCAAGGGTTTCACAGTGATGTGGAATGGCTTTTCCACAGTCGAATCGCATATCTTCGGAGTGGGTTCAGACCGACTTGTGCTGTCTCTGGGGCCACCCTGAGTGGGAGGAGGGGGACACATAAACGAAACCGAGTCCCAGTGTCACCTGGACACGTACATTTGACGCATTCCCATATTGGAAGAACCCGGGAGCAAATGACAAAAATTGCGTGCCGTTTTCAGAAAACCTGTCTTTCCACTTAATATCGACTTCTGTCGAAATGCCCGTATTTCGGAAGCCCTGGTTTTTGGCAAACTGTCCAAAGGTCACCCTTTCTGATGATGAATGCCTTTATGGTAACCTGGAATTCCTTGGTACTGTTAACATGCAACACCTTCTAATAATGTTTTAAATCTTGATTTTTAGACTTTTTGCCTGCTGTTTGTTCTTAAGGTATCATTTTGAAAAATTTAGAAGGTATTTGAGACAGAACTGCCCTCCACCTATATATAACTTAAGCATTGTGACATCGACACCCTTTTGGTAACTTCAAAGGGAGAGAATATTAATAAAAATACTTCTTCACTAAAAGTACTTGTCAACTAATTGTTAATATATAATATCCATATATTAAAATATATCCATATATAATATGTATGGATATTATATATTTTTAATATATGGGTTTTTTAAAACTCTGGCCTCTTTGTTACTGGAAATATCTTCTGCAAAGTGCAAAAAATGATGTTTTGCTAGTGCTACACAACAATGCATTCTACTGACATCATCCCCTTTTTCTAGAGTAGTCTATTCCAATAAGTTAATGTTTTCATTTTCACTAACTCATTTGGTGTGGAAAAAATTCTCATACCAATGCATATGATTCTTTACCAACAAAAATAAAATGTTTCGTGTTTTCTTGGAAGTGGGCATTTAGAAATGGTAAACTTTCCTTTTCCTTTGTCATATTTTTTCATGATAGTGTCTGTTGACTTCACTTGGCACTGTTTAACATTCCACCTCTGGAAATTGTAAAGATGGAGAGATGAGGGGAAGGGACAAGGGGATGAAGAAAGAGGAAAGGGTAAGAAAGATGTTTAATAGTTTATCAAGATGAGGCACCCCAATTTAAATAACAGAAAAATAATGGGACGTTGGGAGGTAATAATTGTCAGTGTTTATAAATGTCATTGGCTCCAGGGTGTAGATTCTGCATATATTCTTAAAGATTAGTTAAAATTAAGAGTATGTATTTCAGACACAGTATTGCACGCGCTGAGCTTTTCTGACATTTAAATCATTTACAGACGAAATAACTTCTGTGTGTTCATGATGATTTTCCTTAATTTTGACAGTTAAAAGTCAACTCTTACCTCTTCTTGGAGAGAAAACCCAAAATTGGGACTAAGAAAATTAATTCTACTCTTTAAAAATCACTTAGTGGAGGTGCATGTATCTAATATTCAAAAAAAGGTGACTATGGAGATTACTGTTCAAATCTCTGTAACAATGTAAAACTTGCTCAACTCAGGAGCAAGCCATGAAATTGGACACTTGTTCCAAAAGCCAACCTGTATGAACAATTTCTGTAAAAGCCAAAAAATTATGCTGAACTTTGGTTAAAACTTGAATAAACTATTTAATGATGCTACGGCTTAAATTCTAAATAAGTACTTTTGTTTTTTCTCTCTAATCCTTTCCCATCCCCTCCTCTCTTTCTCTTAAAGGCATGGAGAGTAGAAAACTGATTTCTGCTACAGACATTCAGTACTCTGGCAGTCTGCTGAACTCCTTGAATGAGCAACGTGGCCATGGACTCTTCTGTGATGTTACCGTTATTGTGGAAGACCGAAAATTCCGGGCTCACAAGAATATTCTTTCAGCTTCTAGTACCTACTTCCATCAGCTCTTCTCTGTTGCTGGGCAAGTTGTTGAACTGAGCTTTATAAGAGCAGAGATCTTTGCAGAAATTCTCAATTATATCTATAGTTCTAAAATTGTTCGTGTTAGATCAGATTTGCTTGATGAGTTAATTAAATCAGGGCAGTTATTAGGAGTGAAATTTATAGCAGAGCTTGGTGTCCCATTGTCACAGGTTAAAAGCATCTCAGGTACAGCGCAGGATGGTAATACTGAGCCTTTACCTCCTGATTCTGGTGACAAGAACCTTGTAATACAGAAATCAAAAGATGAAGCCCAAGATAATGGGGCTACTATAATGCCTATTATAACAGAGTCTTTTTCATTATCTGCCGAAGATTATGAAATGAAAAAGATCATTGTTACCGATTCTGATGATGATGATGATGATGTCATTTTTTGCTCCGAGATTCTGCCCACAAAGGAGACTTTGCCGAGTAATAACACAGTGACACAGGTCCAATCTAACCCAGGCCCTGTTGCTATTTCAGATGTTGCACCTAGTGCTAGCAATAACTCGCCCCCTTTAACAAATATCACACCTACTCAGAAACTTCCTACTCCTGTGAATCAGGCAACTTTGAGCCAAACACAAGGAAGTGAAAAATTGTTGGTATCTTCAGCTCCAACACATCTGACTCCCAATATTATTTTGTTAAATCAGACACCACTTTCTACACCACCAAATGTCAGTTCTTCACTTCCAAATCATATGCCCTCTTCAATCAATTTACTTGTGCAGAATCAGCAGACACCAAACAGTGCTATTTTAACAGGAAACAAGGCCAATGAAGAGGAGGAGGAGGAAATAATAGATGATGATGATGACACTATTAGCTCCAGCCCTGACTCGGCCGTCAGTAATACATCTTTGGTCCCACAGGCTGATACCTCCCAAAATACCAGTTTTGATGGATCATTAATACAGAAGATGCAGATTCCTACACTTCTTCAAGAACCACTTTCCAATTCCTTAAAAATTTCAGATATAATTACTAGAAATACTAATGATCCAGGCGTAGGATCAAAACATCTAATGGAGGGTCAGAAGATCATTACTTTAGATACAGCTACTGAAATTGAAGGCTTATCGACTGGTTGCAAGGTTTATGCAAATATCGGTGAAGATACTTATGATATAGTGATCCCTGTCAAAGATGACCCTGATGAAGGGGAGGCCAGACTTGAGAATGAAATACCAAAAACGTCTGGCAGCGAGATGGCAAACAAACGTATGAAAGTAAAACATGATGATCACTATGAGTTAATAGTAGATGGAAGGGTCTATTATATCTGTATTGTATGCAAAAGGTCATATGTCTGTCTGACAAGCTTGCGGAGACATTTTAACATTCATTCTTGGGAGAAGAAGTATCCGTGCCGTTACTGTGAGAAGGTATTTCCTCTTGCAGAATATCGCACAAAGCATGAAATTCATCACACAGGGGAGCGAAGGTATCAGTGTTTGGCCTGTGGCAAATCTTTCATCAACTATCAGTTTATGTCTTCACATATAAAGTCAGTTCATAGTCAAGATCCTTCTGGGGACTCAAAGCTTTATCGTTTACATCCATGCAGGTCTTTACAAATCAGACAATATGCATATCTTTCCGATAGATCAAGCACCATTCCTGCAATGAAGGATGATGGTATTGGGTATAAGGTTGACACTGGAAAAGAACCTCCAGTAGGGACCACTACATCTACTCAGAACAAGCCAATGACCTGGGAAGATATTTTTATTCAGCAGGAAAATGATTCAATTTTTAAACAAAATGTAACAGATGGCAGTACTGAGTTTGAATTTATAATACCAGAGTCTTACTAAACTCCTTTGAAATACTAGAAAGTTTTGTTTTGGATGATGGGGCAGGGGTTTCAGAAGATCTGTAAAACAAATTAAGGTGCGAACAAGTTAATTTGATCTGCCACATTATCTGAAGGAAGTGTAGTGGGATTTTTGTTGATAATTTTTAGAAGCAAATTTTCCTGAAAGTTTTGAGTAGAGGTGAGACCCCCTCCCCAAGTATCTGTTTATATAGTTAGTTTTCAGCTCATTTAAAAGAGGCAAAAATTAAAAGCTTGGAGAGATAGTTTCCTGAATAGAATTTGAAGCAGTCTGAATGTTCTTTGAAAATAACTGGAGTTATTAGCATACCCTAGTACATCTTACAGCTTTCCCCTTCCATGTTAGCACTTTACTGCTGAATTCTCAATTTTCTTAACATTGAGACAATAAATGTGTGTTTTGTCTTGTATATGGCATAAAGAGTAAATAAGTTTTAGAGTTGTTCTGGAAAATATCAGAATAAGTCTGTACTTGGGTTGTGTAATCTGCTAGTCCAAGCGGACAGCAACCTCCTGCTACCCTCCCTCTATGAAAGTAGCCATGCAGACAAGTCTCTCATCTGAAGAACAAATTAGATTTAGCTAATTAGAATTAATCCTGGCTTTCATTGCCATAGTCTGTAAAAGACTTTGGTGGCTAGACCACTTTATACCTTTGCAGTGTGGTCTCTGGGGGCAAAAAACTAATGAAAAAAATCTCTGTAATGGCAGATAGGAGGAGATGAAAAGTTCTGTTGCATGTATTTTTAATTCTCTGGCTACCACATAGTAGAGAATGGAATGAAGATTTCCTTTTTGCTTCTTAAGGTTAAAAATATTCCCATGAAAATGAAAATTTTCAAATTTTGAATCTGAAAGCCACCAAATGAATCTTTATGTATAAATCGTTGTAAATGATAGATTCCATGGGTGAGACTTTACATATTTTGGGTGGGAGGCTACTGGCATATATTTTTAAATGTTCATATTGCGTAGAATCTCCAATAGGAAGTCTTTATTTGAAATAGTTGAATCAGTGATCTAGTATTTTCCTTTCGGCAAGATTTGTTAGGTTTTTACCCCTTCTAAAATAAGTTTTATTCCATCTGCAAATTGCTGCAATATTATAGTAATCAGAAACTACATAAGGAATGTTATATAGGCTTGTCAGTTCCCATTTTTCTTGACAGCAATAAATACCACTTTTAAAAATGACACATATTTAAACACTTAGAAAATAAAGTTAACACTTACTGAAGTGCTAGTACTAAACTGTGCTAGTACTAAAAGAAAACAGGTTGGAACATACATATAGCCTAGCATTTATAACAGAATTGTTGAACGTCTGTAAATGATTTTTTTTTTTGCAAAGGAAAAAATTGATACTGGAAAAGATTGTTGTGCATAGTTATTAGTCATTTGTAACCTTGCTTAAGTATTTCTTAGTCCAACATAGATATTTTCTTTCTCCTTACCATGTATTTTAAAATATAGTCTATTTCTTGACTTTGAACTTAAAGCTTTAATCATAATTTCTCATGTATACATCGTTCTTCTGTTGGTAAGCTGGATTTGAAGGTAGTGGTTTCAGTGTTTCTTAAGTTGGTAGCTGAGGGTATCAGGCATCAGTTCATGCAATAATACAAGAAAAAAAATCCTTTGCTTGCCAAGAGGTAGAGTGATGTGCATTTATCTGTTTTCTGTTCTGTAAGTCTAGACCTTCAAACCATTTGTAAACTAACCCCTGGGAAATTTGAAATTACCTTATAACTTAAGACTCTGTGATCTCTGGAATCACCATATGTTTGTTTTTTGTGTAGATATTAATAACATTACTCTTTGACTATAGTGTGCACTCTGAAATGTACTCAGTGAAAATTTGTTTGAGTTTCATTAATGCTATTTCACCAGTTAGACATAATTACTTCTACCGATGTGAATGATACGGATGCCGGCAGAGCTTCCAGATCTTTCAGACTCAACTGCTAGGTCAATTAGTTTGTCATAATAAAACTTGGCCGATTCTACAAGTCTATTATGACAAACCAGGAACTAATTCTATAATGGAAAACTATCCATTCTGAATAATAGGGATGTAATTATTTGCTGCTGCTGCTGTGCTCTGTAAATTCTGAATATGACATTTAAACTCTGTGCCTACTAAAGGTATCTTCTGGAGTTTTTGGGAGGAGAGAAACTGGAAAATTAAATTGTATTTTTGCCAGAAGACTCTTACTTGCATGTGTCTCAGGGTCTTCAGTTTTTCTATAAGTTTCCATATCCAAAGTTCAGAATTCATGTGAAATACTTCTTTGGGGCAAAAGTCCTTCATTCCTGGTATTTATTGGATTGGAAATCTGTAGCAAGATGCTGTTTAAAATTACCATATTGTTTTTTTATCTTATACTTAGCTCTCTGGCTATTGAACTTCCTTTTCTTGTTTGAAGTTAGCTTCAAATTTGCTCCTATGCTAAATTACCTGTAAATATTCTGGATAGGAACTACTTGAAATAGTAATTTGTTAAAAGATATGACAAAATGAAAATGCTTAAACTACAGAAATTTAAAAATGCCATAACAATCTTGCAAGACTAACTTTAAAATATACTTTAAATGATTATTATGATTTTGGTGGTAACGATCCCCCACACACAACCACTATGAAGAAATAATGCTGCATTTTTCCCCCATTGTACCAAAAAGATAAAAAAATGGTAAACACTGATCAAGGTATTTTGTATTGTCAAGGCATGCATATTCTAAAGAATTAAATGCTAACTTAACAGCACTGGCTTTCTGGCTGGTCAACTATATGAAACCTTGTTAATTCCTCCGAGTACTGTAATGTTCACACTTGTACAATCTTCCCTGTCATGACTTTAAGTTCTACTTTTCATTAACCATGGCCTGATATTAGTTCTTAGAGCTTCTTGTGGCAAAAATAAAATGATTTAATTCTGATGTTTGAGTGCGTGTTTTACAAGATTGTCTTTCAGAAATTATATGGGTTTTTATATTGTTTTTCAATTTTTATAGCAGGAGACTGGGGCTGTATTTCTGATGACAGCACGGCAAAATTTCCCACTAGGTTTTATATGTTGGTTAAAAATGTCCCCTTTTATCTTGAACCCTAATAGTCAAAAGTGAGTCAGCTGCTGTCAGTTGCTTTAGAGCGTTTGCTGTACTTTTATAGCTACCTTGACACAAGTGGATAAGGAGGGGAGGATAGTTTTATTCATTTGAAACATCACAAAAGCAGTCTGAGTTTTCAACATGGCAGTGATACAGATTTTAAGCAACATCCAGTTTATACAGTTTCTGGATTAATATTTTAATGTTTCATGCCCAGTTCAGTACTTTAAAGCAGAATTAGGAATAAAGCAGTAAATATTACAAAATGCAGTCAAGATACATATTGGAAATACAAATCCATTCATTACAGCAAATGTTTTGCAAAAGAGTAAAGCAGCAAATATTAATTTTTCTAAGGTAACATGCACTTTATATAATTCAATGTAATAAAAAAGCTGCTCAAATTAAGTGTTACAAAATCTATACTGTTTCAGGTTATTTTGTAAAGTAAGAAAAATACATAGAAAGGAGCCATAGAATCTTAACACTTTAAGAAATGTGATAAATGTAGGATAAACTGTGTAATGGTGCCTTAAAAAATTAAATATGAACATTCACTAAAGCCAACGGTCAAATGTAAATGGCAAAAAAATTCATTGAGTATTACAAGTTGATATTTGTTTAGTTAGTCAGTTGGGTATTAGTCTCTTTTTGAAATCCAGTAGAATTTTAATATGCTCAGAACTGTAAAAAATCATAGTAATTTTGTATAACATAAAAGGATTATAGTTTTTCGGATTCAAAATCTGGATAAGAACATTCATGATGCTGAAAGTTAAACTGAATATCTTGCAAACATTTACTGTTAATAATGAGAGAGTGCACTTCTTGTGCCTTGATTCTTGATGGCTAAGTGTCTACAAGGTAGATGGGAGCACCAGCATTTGCGCTACCTCTAATCCATCAAGTTGGGAGGTAGCAAAATTGGCCGGAAAATTTTCCAGTGTGTGTTCTGTGTTTGGAGAACTGTCTAATTAGGTACCCTCCTGTAGCCCCTGTATTTTTACGTTATAAAGTATAGGATTATCAATCTTCCTTCAAATCAATTCTCAGGTTAACATAAGATCACAATGAAGGTGTTCATTCTGAAGTGAAGGCATGGGTGCAAAAGTTTTAAACTCATCAGGTTGATGGTTTAAAGCTATGTGTAATTAAAAGAACTGTACAAATACCTACCACGGTGTGCCAGATGGATTTTAAATCTGCCGTAACACTTAAATATTTGTCAAGTTGGCTACGTTTGAGGTTTTGCAGACTTGAAGCGGCATTGTAACACTTTCATAATCTTGAATGCTGTCATCACTGGTCTCAACAGACAGAAGGACCAGTGGCATTAAAATACAGATGACTCTTGGGGTGGGGTGCAGGATACGTGCGGATTGCTGGGGTTAAGCACAATATTTGAAGATTAAATAGTCACAAAGATTAGTAACAATTCATATCACGACCCAAGAACCTAATTTATAACATTTTTAAACTCTGAATTACAACCATAAGATTTATATCTCCTGTAGCAAATGTATTTTGTAATAATGCAACATGTAGTAGAACCACTGTCTCCTAAGTGATCTACTTAAAACATCTCACATGTTGCTGTGTATTTCAGTGTTTCCGGAACAATACATCCTGTTCCCCACTACTGAAGATGCAAGAATATTGCACTTTTCCCTTTAGGAGGTACCAATAACAAAAGCTGAGCTGAGTGATCACAACAGCCATTTTTACAATACTCACAGAGAAGGAAGGAGTAAGAGATACGGGCAGCCTTTTTCAACATCCAGACACAAGCAAACAAAATCTTAGCCAGAACTCTCTGTATTGGAACTACTGTGTAGCCCCATCAGCTGGGAAATTGTCCTTAGGGACTGACTTTAGGGGTAGGGAAAGATAGGGCCTATAAGCCAGGTGCTTCAACCTAGGTGCTGGGGTGGCAATCTGCCAAGGGCCCGAGGGCAACACTCCTTTACATAAAGTGAAAAAGATGGCAACCACACTTCTGCTGAATACAGAGGTGGAGCATAGGGTAATGCAAGTCCAAACAAGCTTCTTGCTGGGCTGGCTCCCCAGCCTTGCTTAGAGAGTGTGAGCTGCCCTTCTGTGCTGGGTTCAGCCTGACCACCCCTGCTCTGCACTAATAATGAATAAGCTTCGTCCCTATCTTTCCCTAGCCTGGCAGGCCATTGTAAAACTTTATGCGTAAGAGTCACACTTTAAATTTTGTACCCTAACACTTCCACTGAAGCAGAAATACAAAAGCCACAATAATCTCAATAGCCAGCAGGCATTCCTCTTTAGGGACTGTAAGGTGGTGGTTTTTCAAAAGGTGGATAGTAGGGTGGAGAGTAACGGGGCGGTGCACTTGAGGACCACATGTAGCTGGGTGAGGGAGAGGCAGACTGGGGCTCATCAGAAAGTCCAGAGGGAGGGGAGGATGGAAAGACACCGGAATGCTGTGTGATAAAAAGAAAACGTTAGTTTAGGCAGTGAGTTTGCAGTTCCCTGAACAGTCATTACTATTTAAAAATGAATATGGGCCAAAGCTTTTTTTCTATTTGGAAGAACAGAGAGCTCCCAAACCTCACAGAGTTAATGAGCCTGGAACAGGTGGTTCTCTCAGTCACTCAGGCTACAAGCCACCTGCAGAAATAGGGAATCCTCCTCTGCAACGCCTTGCAGCCCACATCCAATCAATTGCCAAATCCTGTTGCTTCTACTTCTGTGTTGTCTCTTGAATCCATCACTACCTTTTTTACATTTATAACTCAAGCCTCCAATACCTCTCCCTTAAGCTATGGCAACAATGTCCCAACTAGTCTTCAAAAGGTAATTTTTGGCTTTGAGAACATTTAATGATATTAAGCCAGTGATCCCTGGGAAAGTCTTTGCTAAAAGAGTATATCACAGAGAGGTAGTACAGTGGTCAGGAGCCCCTCTCATAGACAAGAAACTAAGGTCAGAGAGGTTAAATAGCTTGCTTGGATCTGGAGTCTTCTGACTCCAAGTCCAACATTTTCTACTCCACCTTAACTGCTGCCCCCTCATCCCCAAGTGCAGAGTAGGTTGGAGAGCAAAGAGTAACAAAGGCATGGAGGTGAGAATGAGGAGCAATATGTCAGGTTGCAGAGACACTGAGTATTCAGTTTTACTTTGTGTTGTCTTACTTTGGGAAAGGTTGTTAGTCTTTGGGAAAGGAATGGAAATGAATTTTTTAAAATATGCAGTGAATTGGCAGGAGTCATTTGCCCCTTTCTCTCCCTGGCCCATGTATATCCTTGACTCTAGTGATTTCCCTGCTGAAGGAGAGTTGGCCTGTTGTGTTTGTTGCTGTATCCTCCAGAGCTCAGAACAGTACTTGCCAAGTAATAGGTGCTCAATAAATCTTGAATGAGTGAATACAACTTCAGGAGCATAGTAGATGAACTTGGCATGCTTTTAAAAAATAAAATCTAGGCTGGGCGCGGTGGCTAACGCCTGTAATTCCAGCACTGTAGGAGGCTGAGGTGGTGGAGCACCTGAGGTCAGGAGTTTGAGACCAGCCTGGCCAACATGGCGAAACCCCATCTCTACTAAAAATACAAAAATTAGCTGGGAGTGGTGGTGGGTGCCTGTAATCCCGGCTACTCAGGAGGCTGAGTCACGAGAATCGCTTGAACCTGGGAGGCAGAGGTTCCAGTGAGCTCAGATCACGCCACTGCACTCCAGCTTGGGTGACAGAGTGAGACTCCGTCTCGAAAATAAATAAATAAATAAATAAAACCTATGTCCAGATTTCTAAGCCTTGCTTGAGACACAGAAAAATCTTCCTTACCACATAATGTTAAGACTGAGAAGAGATGCTAGCTGCCATCATCCCCTGCCTCCCAAATCCCATCCATTATTTCACTCCAAAGAAATGGCAGGGTCGTAGAACCTGGAGAGCCCTTAAAGGCAAAACAACCTGAGGCAGTGGACTCAAGACAATCTAGATTCCTTCTTAAAAACTCAATTTTCCTCCTCCCTCCAAGAAGATACCCTTTGTTAAAAACATCGGTATAGTGATTTCCTGATTTTCCATCTTGCACCCTTCAAACTCTCCCTTCCTCCTCCTCTCCCTCCCTCCTGTTCTGTTGCTTTCCTCAACTAAGAACTCTCTCCTCTTAACCAGAGAGGGGAACAAAGACCCACCAGGGCAAAGAATCTCTGTGCCTGGGCATATGGCACTCACTGCCTCTCTAAATCCCACTACAGAGATGACATGAGAGGCAGCAGGCCAGTTTTAGGTGTTCCCAGCCACAGAAGGGAGAGGCAAGTTTCCTGAAGTGAAGCTAAAGGCAGTTCTGTCCTGAGAGGCATTAAAAGGCTTCTGTGGGCAGCAGCTGCTGTGGGTGGCAGTTGTACACTTTGATAATAAAAGGGGGTGGTACAACGGCCCTTGGGTTTTCACTTCTCAGTTTTGTGTTTGAGAAGTATGGGGGGAGGGGGTCATGATTCTCACTTCCCTTTGAGGATGCTGGGAGTCTTAAGGATAAAGCTGAAGGGTTCCTGGCAGAGCTAGGGAGCTAACTGGCTGCAGTCCACACACCCTTGGGGTTTAGCGGGGGAAAAGGCCCATAGTACCAGTGCATAGTTTCCTAGCAACAGGCAGGCACCTTGGGAAAGATTTGGCTTTGTCGCAGCCAGGGAGTTGGCCTGGTGTATTCTGGTTCCTGCCTGAGAGTGTGACTTTAATAATGCTGTGGGCAGCTCAGGAGAACAGAACTTTGAATCCTTGTGCACCACCAAGCACGAAGAGCATCTAAATAGCCTACTGCGGGGCCTAGTCAGCTCCAGCTTCCTGAGCGGCTTCTTAGAGGCTGGGGTGGCCAACAGGCTGATGGTGCTTAAAGAGGAGCCACCACCCTTTCAGGGACACAGATGGCTTTCCTCTTCCACCTTAGCCTGCCTCCTGCCTGCCTGATGGCTGACCCACACCCTTCAAGATCAATGCGCATTTCCGTCAGGGCATGCTTCTCTCCAGGAGCCTTGTGGGACAGTGACTTCACAAAGAGCCCAGGAACTGGCTGGTGATAATTACTAGTTAAAGACACTGTGTCCCAAGGGTAAAATCCAGCATCTGTCGGTATTGTGCATTCCCTCTCTGTTCTGCCCCTGGAAGCAAAGGCTAGGGAGATGGAGAGAAGAGTGGGTAAAAGAAAGAGGAAAAAAAAAGGATGAGTCGGGAACAAGGGAAAGGAGGGGAAGAAAGGAAAGACTTGACAGCGGGGTGGCGGGCGGGTGGCGGGGGGAAGAAAAAGTTGAGTGATAGCAACAACAGCCTTCTAAGGCTCTCAGCAACCTGTGCCATAAACTGTACCCTCCTAGGATCAAAGCAATCCTTTTAATAAATGGGCCCAATTTATAATGAGTAACTTTTAGTGGCTAGGGTGAAACCTAGTGTACCCTCGTGATTTAATAAAGAGGAAAAATAGAGGCACTTTTGAATTGCATAGGTTGAGACTTTCGTTTTAAGCTTAAACTTGGCTGGTCACCAAATGGATAGGAAAGGGACCATTCCATGGTTAGAGTAAAGTAGGGGTACTGGCCCAGACTGGGAAATATTGCTGGGAACCTTGAGGGGTTTATAAATAGCTGGGTTTAATTTCCCAGCAGAAGTAAAAACTGATGCTTTGTACCCTACAGATTTTGGACTACTTGGCTAAAGCTGAAGGGGTGGTGGGGAAATAGTGCAAAGGACAAGAGAAATGAGTGTTGGATAGATGAGCAAGGAGGCAAAGGTAGTCTCAGCTTATATCCTTCCTGCTTTGGAGTATGGGGAGTTCCTGAGAAGCAAGGACACCCTGGAGCCCAGTGTTTGAAAGAATCCAGTTTCTCTAAGCTCAGCACTCAAAACTTCCTCAGGGCCAGCTGATCAGACCCAAATCCTTGCTCATGTCTGACCACAAGAAGTGTTTCCCAAGCTTCCTCACTGGACAGCTACCCAATAAGGGTATGACTTTGAGGGGTTAAAACAAAACATTATAAGTCTTTTTTCCTCATCCTCCTATTAGCCTCAGGGTCAAAAGGAAGTTGAAATCACCAAACCCAAAGTCACAGAAATAGTCCTACTTGGAAATAACCAAAATGGGAAGTCATTCAGAAAGTCTAGAAAGGTCCATTTTCTGGCTGTAACTTAGGTCATTTTACAATCAGAAGAGCATGAGGGAGCTCTGGCCTTTTGGGGGTGGGTCTGTGCTTCAGGTGGTTTTATTGTCAGATCTGGAGTGCATTTGCTGACTGCTTTTTATTTATCTGGGAATATAAGCAGACGTTTCTTGCCCTCTTGACTTTCCTTTTTTTTTTTTTTTTTTTTTTTTTTTTTTATACAGAGTTTCTCTCTTGTTGCCCAGGCTGGAGTGCAATGGCGTGATCTCGGCTCACCACAACCTCCACCTCCTGGGTTCAAGTGATTCTCCTGCCTCAGCCTCCTGAGTAGCTGTGATTACAGGCATGCACCACCATGCCTAGCTAATTTTGTATTTTTAGTAGAGATGGGGTTTCTCCGTGTTGGTCAGGCTGGTCTCGAACTCCCGACCTCAGGTGATCGCCCGCCTTGGCCTCCCAAAATGCTGGGATTACAGGCATGAGCCACCGCGCCTGGCTGACTTTCTTGTGTAAAGAATGGTATTTTCGCCTATGAAACTATAAGGGAATGAAACTTGGTGAGCAAAAGAAAGCTAAACTAAAATACTAAAATGAAAATTTAAGTTCTAGAGAGAAATCACTTAAAATCTTACCCCCTCAAGACTTAGGCTATACAATTATAAAGTCTTCAAACAGGAAATACTAAAGACATCTTGAGCCTAGGGAAAGAAGTGGGAGACATATAAAAAGTGTCCAAGCAGCCCCTGAATTCCCCTCTGAGGAATGCATGAAGGAAGGGAATCCTTTTTCAGTGGGGATCAAGAGTAAAGAGACCCTTTCTGAGGACCATGAGTCCAGTAGAAAGTATAAATATCCAGTAGAAAGTATAAATATCCCAAAATTAACTGGGGAAAGAGCTGTGCTCCGCCTAGATTCACAACTTCAAAAATCCCCCAACCCAATCTCTGGAATCAGTCAGCCCTAGATATAAATCCTTACTCTTTCACTTACCACCTCTGTGACTTTGGTGAAGTCACTTAATCTCTCCATGATTCAGTCATCTTATCTTAAAAATGGCAATTGCAAGAGTACTTCTCTTAAAGAGGTAAATGACTGAATGATGATATATGTAAAGCACTTAGCACAATGCTTAGTACATAGTAAGTACTCAGTGAATAGTAGCTGTTATTAAAAAGTAAGGGTGGGCCAGGCACGGTGGCTCATGCCTGTAATCCCAGCACTTTGGGAGGCCGAGGCGGGTGAATCACGAGGTCAGGAGTTCGAGACCAGCCTGGCCAACATGGTGAAACCCTGTCTCTACAAAAGATACAAATAAAAAAAAAATAGCCGGGCATGGTGGCACGCACCTGTAATCCCAGCTACTCGGGAGGCTGAGGCAGGAGAATCGCTTGACCCCAGGAGGTGGAGGTTGCAGTGAGCCAAGATTGTGCCATTGCACTCCAGCCTGAGCGACAGGGCAAGACTCTGTCTCAAAGAAAAAAAAGAGAGGCTTCTAACAATCCCCAAAGTCTCTGCTACAAGCCCATAGTATAGGTTTGGACTAGGTAGCTAAATCTGGATCCCTTTTCTGGGTTAGGTATGCTGTTTCCATAGCATTCTGGGTAATGTTTTCTTTACTTTTTGTCCCCACTACTGTCCCCTGACCCCCCACCCCCAAGTCCCTAGACTAACGCAGGGACTGTCTCATTTAATTTCTATTTCCACAGCTCCTGGCTCAATGCGTGGCACATGGAACACAGAGTAAACATTGATTGAACTGAAACCAACAATCCAAGTCACCGTTGGCATTCTCAATCTTGCTTTCATTTCTGGGGTAGGATTTGAATGAGGAATGATGGCTCCATACCCAAAAGAGAGGTTTCCTATCTTATAATTTGTGGTAACCATCACCAGATGTATTATTGTCCCTACTTAAAGGGTTCATTATAAAGTGCAAATTCCTGAAATCAATGTAATTTACTTTGATATAAAAGTAGAGGAGGCCTCTTGGGCTAGACCCATGTGTGGCTCCTCTATTTAAGGATGACTTTTTATTATAGGGACCCCAAGAGAATGATGACCTTCCTTGTTTTAGCTTCAACATCCCTGCATTCTCTTGAAGAATTCCTTGTTGCCTCGGTCACTATTGAAATTATCTATGCCCTTCTTGAACATATTTTTGTTTTCCAGTCTATACCACCTATTTGGGTAACAAGTTACCTGAGTTGTCTACCTGTGTACACAGTAGGCTTTAGAACGAATTTTATCATTATATTTTGTAAGCTTTAACCCATTTATGCCTAGTGTCCCATTATTGGAACGCTAAGCTTGTGGGAGTTATTTATGTCCTCCTGCTCAAGGTCATCGCCAAGGTCTGATTTTTCACAAAAAAATTTGCAACCTCTGGCATCAATGGGTTAATTGATACCTTTTTGAACTAGTACTATATTTTATAAAAGTGAACAAGTGCATGTGCACACTATATGTATTATTATTGCATTATGGAGCCACAGACCTCTCTGAACGGTATCTAAACCAACCACAACAACACTTTATTCAACTTAATCAGATTTTTAAGTTTCAATTATTTTGCCAAACTGAAGTTGAAATTAGGTTGCCCAAGGGCTTTGTATTGCCAAACTGGCTGGTTAATTGGAAGTACCCCCAGATAGTTGTACTTTTATGTCCCCATGGAACATTCATGGTCTCTTGATCAATAGAAGCAAATTTATTATGAGTTTCCCTTCCTTAAAAGGTATTTCCTTTGGTCTCTAAAGTTTGAATTAACTAGATTTTAGTGTAACCTTGCTCTTCTATGGTCAAGGGTTTATAATCGTTATACATACCTAAAGGACCATTTCACTTGTTTTGCCCAAAGTGTCTAGTTCAGTGTTCTGCATGCAATGAATTCCTTTTAAGTAAGTGCCTTTTTTGGGTCTGGTTTTCTACTAGTAGTCACAGTTCAAAAGGAAAAGGGGAAAGTGCAAATTTGTTAACACTATTTCTGACTTACGTGATAACAGGGCAAAAGGGGGAGGGGTGTTATAAAAATACTCTGTGTATTGCTCTGTGTAGTCCTAGTTAGGAGGCCTGGAGAAAAAGAATGGGACTTCTTCCTCATTACAGGTTTGATTCAAACCCTTGTGTGGCTCAGAATGCCCTTGTGTTAAGGAGCAGGATTAGGCCTCTCCCCATATCAGAGGAATGGAAAAAGCCACTGTTGCACGGGGGTCCATGGTAGCGTACTAATGAGCTGCCATTTCCCAACTAGCTTATCTTCTCCTTGGTGTAGTTTAAGGCAATTTGGGATACCTTGATCCTACCTCCCTCTCTCCCTTTTTCTTCCATCTCTCTGTTTCTTCTCTTGCGCAGCTTTCACCCGCCCATCTCTGCCATCGTTGCCTGCCTACATAGTCCTTAAGCTAGCAACCACAGGCTGCTGGCCATTAGGGAGATGCATGGCTACCTCATACATATGCAGACAATGGAAAGGTTCCATAATTGAATTTAGGGAGAGAACAAGAGAGCATGAGTGAGAACAAGGGTAATAGAGAGTTCTTTTTTCTCCCAAAACATACCTGAAAGTCATAAGCAGAATATGGTGGCAGGTGAGGAGGGCTATGGTAGTAGGTATTGTAGGATGCCACTTGGGGATGAGCATAGTAAGAAACTGTTGGATGGGTATTTTCAACAGAACAGTTCAGTGCTGGGAGAGTTGGGTTCTGTAGAAAAACACAAATTAGAAACAACATAAACAGTCATCACTAGGAGAATGGTTAAATAAACTTAGTACATCTATACTATGGAATACCATGCAGCTATTGATAAACAATGATGTGGACCTATTTAGAGAAGGTTGTCCAGGATATATTTTTATGTTTTAAAAGCCATTATGTTACATTAATATAACATGATCCCAATTTATGTTTTAAAAAAAGACCCCCAAAATTATACATGTATGTATGTTTGTAAATGCAAAGAAATTAACCTGGAAGGATGCATAGCAAACTATTAACTGTGGTTTATCTCTGGGGAGCAGAGTAGAATTAGGACGTATATAGGGATTCTTAACTTTCTACTATATATGTCAAAATGTTTACAACTAATTTGTATTGTGTCATTTTCCCCAAACTTTTTAACTTGAAAAATTTAAACCTATAGAAAAGTTGAAATCATTTGTGTGATTTTTAAAAACAAGAATTAAAAAGAAAAAATAAGACTCAAAATGCAAAACATCAAATAGACAAGGCCGAACAAGCTAGTGTTCTTGCTGTGACAGAGTGTGTTCAATCACAAAGAATTTGTAAAAGTTGTAAGGATTCTTAGAGATCCCAACCTTGCTAAGGGGGTCTCCTGAAGACATGAAGGGTATTGATTTCTCATCAGCCCTGTAGAGTAGAGGCAAAATCCTAGCAGTGCACAGAAGCCATGAAAGACCAAGAAAAATATATTGATCCCCCCACCTTTTTTTTTTTGCAAATAAAACGATGCAGACATAATTTTATATCCTTTTCACAACATGGTGGTGTGTGTAGCCCTTCAAGGGTTAAAGCTAACCTTGTCCAGAATGGAGGCCCTGCTCTCATCAGAGCCAAAGCACTGCTAAAGGAAGTTACCACTACTCATTAGTTCCCAAGTAGGACTGTGCTTTGTGCCACATGGATCAAGGTGTGGGGTAAATGATTTTTCCATCTTCTATGTCATTGATACCTCCCCCATTCATGTGTATAATTGAGAGCTGTCTGAAAAATCAATGTGTCTTCCTTCTGGAACATAGCTACAGCACATTAACAGAGAAGCAGAAGCTTCCTCTCAAGTGATGAAAATGTGTAGGCAGGCTTTGGCAGTCACAAAGGCAACCATGTTAGGGTGTTGGCAGGGGGAAACTCCCTTCCAGCAAGTTTCAACACAGTTCTGTTGCTCTCTTCCTTGGAGTGGGTTACTGTTTACATCTCTAGGAGGTTTGAAGAGCTACAAACCTCAGTCATAATACAGCTCACAGACAGCCAGATAAATGTTTGTCAGCCTCTTTAATGTGTGAAAGAGGGCTGAGATCTTGACCATTCCAAGGGCTGGCTTGCTTTACATTTACTCAGAAATGCCCTTACCTCTCCACCAGAATTCTTTAAAGAAATTCTGTCTCTGGGGAAGTACCAGAAATCATGTTCCCTTGGCATACTGTCAATTAAAAACACACCCTCCAGCTCTTGCAAAATGAAACCAGCTCTTCTATCTAAATAAATTAAGCCTAACTGTGGAGAAACAATCATGCAATGTAAACTATATAAAAGTTTTTGTGTGTTCAGCAAGGCCAAGGGTCTAGACAATATTTGAAAGGAAGTTGACTATTTAGAGAAGGCAACACAGAAGAAACATGAGAGTAAGATTAAATGGGTATAGGAAAGTCTCTGAAGAGAAGACAGTCAGGGGTAGAGGATATAGAGAAAATGGACAAGCCAGCAAGAGAAGGAAGAAGAGGGAATGGGTAATGGAGTGAAGACTTAGTCAGGGATGGGGCAAAAGAGATGGGCCAAAATAGTGGTCTTGTTATATTTTAAATCAATAAATCTGATTTTACAATAAATTTGGGCCCTGTTTCTATTTGTGTGCACATATAGGAGTGTGTGTTTGTGTGTGTGTGTGTATGTGTATTTCTGTTAGAATTCTGGGGCTTACGTTGTGAGACGCCCGCCCTGCCCCCCCATTATTGATCAGTAGCATTCTGAGCTCCAGTAACACAAAAGGTTACTAGGTAGCACAGCAAATGGTGAAAGCAATCTTGCCTGGACAAAACTGAGTCTATTCTGAGACAATGATTGTGGACTTTGGAAAGAATGCTACTTTTTTTCCCTCTCCAGTTTACTCAAAACCAGCGATACCAATTAGGAGAAAATGGAAAGATATATTCACTTTTTAAAAATTCATCTCAAATCCTCATATCTTTGGTCAACAAGCACTTCTTCAAACATTTCTTTAAGATCTTTTTCACCAAGCACCTCTTGTCAGGGTTCCTTTCAGGATCCCACAACTTTGGAAATGGTGGTTCCTAGCTGATTCCATTGAAGACTGCCAGCTCACAGCCCTCGGCTCCTGTCCTCACTCTCTGGAAATGGCTTTCATCAGCCAGCACCCCTGGGCCTCCCTGCAGACCCCGGGGACTCTACTCAGGGAGAGGCACATCACAAGTCACCAACCACACTTGGATGTAGGCCAAGGATTGTACTTAGGCTCACCTGAATGATGTTCCTGGACTTTTTACACCATGGTCTTATTTTAATAGAGTGACCTAGGCAATGATTCCTCCTTGGTATCCTTATCTGTGCCCCCACTGGTGTTCTCTAATCTCATGAATCAAAGATCTTCTCCCCAGATCTTTGCTTTCATTTTTTTTCTGCCCTGGTCCTTGATAGAGTTCCCGGGATTCACATTTGATAATGCTCGGTACTTCCCTTGCTCTCCTTCCGTACTGTCAAAGAAGCTCCCAACAGGTGGAAACAACTTGCTTTTAATTTTTTAATTAAATCAACTAAACAAAGGAGGTAATATATGTTAAAACACTCATAGAACCAGAAAGGGCTACCCAAATGTTAGTCAGGGGCAGCTGGGATGGAATAGAAAGAGCAAAGGCTCTGGCATTTGACAAATCTGGGCTCCAGTCCCAGTTCTGCTACTCAGCTCTGGGCAAGTCACTTGACCCCTCTTGGCCTGTTTCCTCACCTGTTAAACAGAGACAGTAATACCTACCTCACAAGGTAGTAATAGTGAAGATTAACTGTGCAAAAGCACTTTGCAGAGGGTTAGGGGCCATTATTGCCGCTATCAGGACAGACCATCAGCAAACCCATTTTTTCCTCAGGAGATCAAAGATAACAGTGAAATTAAGAACGCAGAAACAAATCTATATATCTGCAGTTAATTGATTTTTGACAAGGTTGCTAGGATCATAAAGTAGGGAAAGAGCAGTGTCTTCAACAGATGTGCTGGGAAAACTGGATATCCACATGAAAAAGAATGAAACTGAACCCCTAACTTATACTAGATATAAAAATTAAATCAAAATGTTTCAAAGCCCTAAATGTAACAGCTAAAACTATAAAATTCTTAGACAAAAATGTGGAAATCATGACCTTGAGCTTGGCAATAGATTCTTAGATATAACACTAAAAGCACAAGCAACAAAAGAAAAGATAGATAAATGACACTTCATCAAAATTAAAAACTTTTGTGCTTCAAAGGCCATTATCAAGAAAGTGAAAAGACAACTCACAGCATGGGAGGAAGTACTTGCAAATCACATATTTGATAATGCTCTAGTATCCGCTATTTATAAAGAACTCTTACAACTCAACAACAACAAAACAGATTTAAAAATGGGCAGGATTCTTGGTCAGTGGCCAGGTCTCAGCTACAGCAGGGGAGTGGAGGGTGTGGGATGCTGGGGGTGCCCAGCTCGGAAGCTCAGTGTGGGGCCCAAGACTGAGGCCCCCAGCCCTTACAGCTGCTCCGTGGGGAGCCCTGTCTGCACCTAGGGCCCTGAGCATTTGCTTAGTCACCTGGCTTGTTGAGGCAGGGGGTCCCCAGGCCGGAATCCATGGAGGGCTCTGGGCACCTCTCTCAGTACTGAGGGTGCCTCTGGGGAGCATGAGGACCCTGCAGCCCAGGCCTTGTCCTTAGGGTATGGGAAACTGAAGGTCCCATTGACTGAGGTTGGCTTTTACGCACTTGATGCACTGATACGGTTTGGATTTGTGTCCCCACCCAAGTCTCCTCTTGAACTGTAATCCCTGTAATCCCCAGGTGTTGAGGGAGAGACCTGGTGGGAGGTGATTGAATCGTGGGGGTGGTTCCTCCATGCTGCTGTTCTGATGATAGTGAGTGAGTTCTCACAAGATCTGATGCTTTTATAAGGGGCTCTTCCCCCTTTGCTTCCTTCACATGCACTCTCACCTGTTGCCATGTAAGATGTGCCTGCTTCTCCTTCTGCCATGATTGTAAGTTTCCTGAGGCCTCCTCAGTTATGCAGAGCTGAGTCAATTAAACCTCTCTTCTTTATAAATTACCCAGTCTTGGGCTTTTTTTTTTTTTTTTTTTTTTTTTTTTTTTGAGATGCAGTCTCACTCTATTGCCCAGGCTGGAGTGCAATGGCACGATCTCGGCTCACTGCAACCTCCACCTCCTAGGTTCAAGAGATTCTCCTGCCTCAGCCTCCCGAGTAGCTGGGATTACAGGCATGCGCCACCATGCCCGGCTAATTTTTGTATTTTTAGTAGAGACAGCGTTTCACCATGTTGGCCAGGCTAGTTTCAAACTCCTGACCTCGTGATCTGCCCACCTCGGCCTCCTAAAGGGCTGGGATTACAGGTGTGAGCCACTGCACCCGGCCGGGCAGTTCTTTATAGCAGTGTGAGAATGGACTAATACATGCACTTTACCTGGGTTATCACATCAGCCCTCACAAGTCCACAGGTAGGTGCTACTAGTACTGTTGTTTACAGGCTGCAGAAAATTTCAACGCTACTTTTGAAGATCAACATTAGGTAAACAAGTTTGCAAGGAATATGAGTAGAATCACAGAGCTGAAGGAAGAAACAGAAGTTAAAAGGAAACAACTCCACAATTTAGAAGTTGTTTGCAATGATATCATGCTTGCAGATGATGACTGCTTAATGATACCTTATCAAATTGGTGATGTTTTCATTAGCCATTCTCAAGATGAAACACAAGAAATGTTAGAAGAAGCAAAGAAAAATTGGTAAGAAGAAACTGATGCCTTAGAATCCAGAGTGGTATCAATTCAGTGAGTGTTAGCAGATTTGAAACTTCAGTTATATACAAAATTTGGGGGTAACATAAACCTTAAAGCTAATGAAAATTAAACATTTTATAATACTTTAAAATTTTGTTTAACAATCTTGAATATTGTTTGGAAAATAAAAAAATCTGCAAAAACTTGATAGATATTTCTCCAAAGAAGATATACATACAAATTGCACACAAACATATAAAAAGATGCCCAACATCACTGGTCAGCAGGGAAGTACAAATCAAAACCACAACAAGATACCACTTTGTGCCCACTAGAATGTTTATAATTTTTTTTGAGAAAGTGTTGGTGAGGATGTGGAGAAATTGGAACCCTCACACACTGCAGGTAGGAACGTAAAATGACACAGCTGCTGTGGAAAACAGTTTGGCAGCTCCTCAAAAAGTTAAACATAGAATTACCAAATGACCCAGCAATTCCACCCATAGGTGGAAAAAGAATTGGAAGCAGGTAATCAAACAAGTACTTGTAAGTGATTGTTCATGGCAGCACTATTCTCAGTAGCTAAAACATGAAAACAACCCGAATGTATATCAATGGATAAAAAACTAAACAAAACGTGGTCTATCCATACAATGGAATATTATTCAGCCATAAAAAGAAATGAAGCACTGATATATGCTACAAGGTAGATGAATTTTAAAAACAAAAAAAATATGATAAGTGAAAGGAGCCAGACCCAGAAGTTCAAATATTGCATGATTCCATTTATAGAAAATACCTGTAATAGGTAAATCCATAGGGACAGACAGCAGATTAGGGGTTGCTGGGGCCTCAGGGAAGGGGCAACAAGGAGTGATTGTTTAATGGGTACAGGTTTCAGGTAATGAAAAAGTTCTAGAACTAGACAGAAATGATGATTGCACAACATTGTGAGTGTACTAAATGCCACTGAATTGTACACTTTGAAGTGATCAATTTTATGTTTGTGACTTCCACCTCAATTTTTTTTTAAAGGGGGACAGTGAGGGAAAACAGGGGACTAAAGCTAAGGCTAAAAGCTTGGCAGGGTTGTATTCCTTAGCATATCATCTTCCTATTCCTCCCTTCTTTCCAACTTCCAGAAATTTCTTGAAAGTGTCCATCTAGCCACTCTCCCTGTCTTCCTCAGATGCCCTTTGCCTTCAAAATCTAATTCTTTCCATCACCGTGGAAAAGGGTCTTATCAAATCCTTCACACTGAGAGACTAGTAACTCAAAGTATAAACACCTCTGTGGCCTACTAGCCTATTCCTTTGTTTAATACACGCATCTTGAAAGTGGACAAGGAGAAAAAGGACAATGCTTATCTTAAAGTAAGGAATAAAACATGGTGGCAGTTTCAGCGCCCACAGTAGGGTAAAATTGGAGAGGGGGAAGCCTTACAGGCACCCCACAGAGCCTACCAAGTAGCTACCACCTACTCCATTTGTGCATCAAGGTATCTCTGCCATCCAAGCCTGAAAGCTCTAGGGACAATTTAGAGAACTCTTAACACTCATCCTGAGGTCCCATCTCCTCAACTTGCCAAACCTGGGAGCTTCTCTTCCAGCCAAAGCTGCTGAGATTCCACACAATACCTGTACTTTCATCTGCCCCCTGGGGAAATTCTCCAAGAACAAAGGGCATTCTTTTCTCCAAAGAAGCCCCAACCCAGAAACAGCTTTTTTTGCAGCTCTCTAACCTAAAAGCTTCCTCAAGGCCAAATTTACAGGAAATCCTTTTCCCTCCTGGGGCTCCACCTTTGTTGATGCTTCCCCTACTTGTTAGTGCTTGGGCATTCCAGAGTCTGGGGAGGGAAGCTGGGAAGAGAAATGTGCGGATGAGAGAGGGAGAGAAAGAAGAAAGAGAGAGTGCAGATGGGCAGGAAAGGATTTCTCTTGACTTAGGGTCACTAGCAGGAACACTTAATAGTTCCAGTCAGCCCAGTACTGCTGGAGACTTGCAATCCAAAACGACAGAGTTTCTTTCTTTTCCCTTGTCCTACCCCACCTTTCACTTTCCAACATTCATCCTTTTGACAGTCCAGGATCAAATTACAAACTGCCTTTCAGGTTCTGTTCTTCAGGGACCCCAAAATCTGACAGAAACAGCCAAGGGCCTAGGAGCTAATTTCTGGGGTCAAAGGAAAGTCCCTCTTAGGCACAAAATAATTCCATAAACAGATGTGGGATGTTCATTTAAAGCAGTGGTATTCAATCATGGCTGCAGATCAGAATTACCTGGGAGCTTAAAAAAAAAAAACCAAAAAACCAAAAAACAAAACCTGATGCCTGGGCTTCAGTTTAGACCAATTAAATCAGAATCTTTAGAGAAGGAGCCCAAGCATTTTTTTTTTTTTTTTTTTTTTTGAGACGGGGTCTTACTCTGTCATCCAGGCTGGAGTGCAGTGGTGCAATCATGGCTTACTGCAACCTCAACCTCCTGGGCTCAAGTGATCCTCCCACTTCAGCCTCCCAAGTAGCTGGGACTACAGGTATGTGCCACTACACCCAGCTAATTAAAAAAAGTTGTTTTTCTTAATAGAGACAGGGGCTGTTGCTCAGCCTAGTCTCAAACCCCTGGGCTTAGTCAATCCTCCTGTCTTGGCCTCCCAAAGGGCTGAGATTACAAGCATGAGCCACCATGCTGGGCAGGTGATTCTTATATGAAGCCAGGTTGATAACCATAACTCAAAGCTATTATCTCCATAATTAGAGATCTAGATTTATCAAATAAGCAAATAAATGCTTAGAAATGCCTTAGAAGGAAAGGAAAAAAAGAAGCCTACTATATGGAGTACCTACTGAATGCTGAGTCCTGCTGTGCCTTTGCAGACACACACACAAAAATAGAAAAGATTTGGAAGGGAAGAATGGAAAGTGGGGAGGCTGGGGTTGAGGTCCAAGTTGAAGGCAAGACCTGGCAAGCAACTTAGCCTAGAGCTGGCTCTGCGAATGCAAACAGAAAAGAGCCCAGATGCTCTTTCTGAAGAAACTTCACTATGAAATACCTGGGGAGGGGAAGACTAGCATTAATCCTACCTATAGCTAGAATAACCTTTCCTTCCATCTCTCCCAAAGTTTGTTAGGGGAAAACTATTCCCAAAAAATTTTACTAAAAGTGTGGGGTGGGGCTATAAAAGACTATGTTTACATAACCAGTGCGAATGGGGGAACTGAGAACACCCCTTCCTCCTTTCACCCCCCACCCCCAGAAGGTGCCTCCAGAACACAGGTAATTTGTGTATAACAAGAAATATTTGCAGACTGATGACATTACCTGGCTCCTTCAACTTGAGACATTTGAAGGCAGCTACATCCTTGAAGCAATTGCTTCTGATTCTTCCCTTCAAAATATGTGTCTGCATTTCCCCCAACTGCCTAGCCTTCCCCCTATGTCCAACAGGGGACACTGTGAAATGCAAAGTCATTTCTTTCCTTACCATGTCCTTAAAGCCTCCAAGGACAGCGGCAGTGATGATGCCCAGGAACAGGCCAACAATGTTGAGGATGGTGGCAGACCAGAGCAGGTGGTAGAGGTGGATGATATCTTGGCAACTGCTGACATCGATGTATTCGTAGTACCCACCAGTGATCTCCACCCGGCTGGACAGGGAGGAGCATGCTCCAGTCAGTCCCCAGGGAGCAGGCTGTCCTCCCCAGCCCCCTCCCCAACTCTGGGATTGGGCTACCATACAGCTCAGTGAAAAGACAGGTGGGCAGGTGGGGAGCTACAGTAAGAGACATCATAGCCATGTACTATAATAAATCAAAGTGGGATTGTTTATCCCCACTCCCCGAAAAAAAACTCCTACCTGCCAGAAAAATACTTGTAACCACCACTAACACTAATCCTAGATAGCACTTATTGACACTTGCTATGTACCAGGCACAGTGCTAAGCATTTTACATGTGTGAATTCATTGCATCTGTGCTGTTTAATGTGGTAGCTACTAGCCACACGTGGCTATTTAAATTTAAATTAAGTAAAATTAAGTAAAAAGAAAAATTCAGTTGGTAAGTCTCACCAGCCACATTTCAAGTGCTCAATAGTCACATGTGGCTAGTGTTTACTATACTGGACAGAGCAGGTTACAGAACATTTCCATCATTGCAGAAAGTTCCTCTGTGCAAATCCTCACAGTATCCTATCAAATAGGGACTATCATCATGCCCATTTTACAGATGAAGAAAGTGAAGCACAGAGAAGTTAAAGAACTTGCCCAAGTCATAAGTGGTAGAACTGGGACCTGAATTCAGGCTTCAAAGACTTCAGTGTGTGCCCTCTCAAAACAAACAAAAAAACAAACAAATAAAAACCAATGTCCTGGTAAACAACTAAAGCTGAGTTGCTACACAAAACCTGAAAGTCGCCTCCGTGGGGAGGCCTTTCTTGACCACTCTGTCCAAAGACACCCCTTCCCAGCCCTGTCGCTCTCTATCACATTATCCGCTATGGAATGAATTTTGTCCCTCCAAATTCATGTGTTAAAGCCCTATCCCCCAATGTGACTGTATTTTTAGATAGAGCTTTTAGAAGATAATTAAAGTTAAATGAGGCCACAAGGGTGGGGTCCTAATCGGATAGGATTGGTGGCTTTATAAGAAAAGGAAGATCTCGCTCTCCTCCTCCTCCTCCTCTTTTTCCCTCCTTCTCCCCTGACTTCCCTACTCCACGCCCCTCCCCCACCCACCCCCGACCCCGACTTTCGTTCTCTCCCTCCCTACTTGAATGTGAAAGGAAAGGTCACTGTGAGCACAGAGGGGAAGTGGCACAAGCCAGGTAGAGAGCCCTCACCAGAGCTCGACCATGTTGGCACTCTGATCTTAGACTTCCAGCCTCCAGAAATGAGAGAAATAAGTACATTTCTATTGTTTAAGCCACCTGGTCTATGGTATCGTGTTATGGCAGCCCGAGCTAAGCAATACATCACCCTTTTCTAATTTATCTGTAGCATTCATTCCCACATGAAAATATCTTACTGATGTGTCTACTACGTTATTGTCTGCCTCCCCGACTTGAACGTGAGCTCCATGAGGGCAGGAACTGGTTCGTTTTGCTCACTGCTGTGCTTGACACACAGTTGGTGCTACATAAATACCTGTGGAATTAATTAAATGAAAGTTCCTGTCCTCCTGGATGTCACAAACTAGTTTACAACTTGGCCACTGGAGTTCATCACGAATCTAAAACACTGTGGTTCTTAAAGTCACAACGAAACGCCCTGGCATTAGGATGATTATTACATGTGACTCCCCTGCTATAAGAATGCAAAAAAGAAAACAGAAAAACAAGCAAAGGCTGATCTCCAAAATGAATCAGAGAGGGACTATTCACATATGAAAAGACTTAAACTTTACAGATGAATTTATCTTCAGATTCTTTAAAGTCAGTGTTTCTCTAAGGAGGTGAAGTCAGTGTGGTTACAGGGCAGACTGCATCAGAATCATCTGTGTTTGTGTCTATGTGTGCCTGCCTGTTTGTATCAGTGCATTATTTGTGTGTGCCTGTGGGTGTCTCTGCGTGTATCTGTGCATGTATCTTTGAGAAAGAGAGATGGTTAAACATGCAGATTCCTAGGCCCAGCCCCAGTCCTACTGAATCTGGTAGAATCTCTGGTGATGGGGTCAAGAATCTGTGTTAACAAGCTCATCAATGTTTGAGACCCACTGTTTTTAATAGTAAGCTTCCGTAGTGGAATTTTTTAAAAATATATTTTTTTGTAGAGACAGAGTCTTACTATATTGGCCAGGCTGGTCTTGAACTCCTGGCATCAAGTGATACTCCCACATCAGCCTCCCAAAGTGCTGGGATTCCAGGTGTGAGCCACCACACTTGGCCCATAGTGGAATTTTAAGGGAGTTTCAATTAATCAGAGTTTGAATTGGATTTCAGTATTTTCAGGAGCATATCTCAAGAGTCCATGCATAAGCATACATTGTCTCCTATTAGCTGGCATTGTACTAGGCCCTGGGGATAGGGCAGGGAGGATGCACAGATTATTTACTGCCCCCAAAAACGGACAGCTGTACAAGGACTATTCTCTGAAAAGGACAGACCTGTGTGTATGGGTGAGTGTGGAACTGCAGGAGCACCTTTGTAGCTTGGGAGTCAACTTCTGACATCCCCCAAATTATGTTTGCCTGCCTCCTAAAACACCAAGGGTGGACTAGTAGTATATATAGGCAGGCAGTATGCCATAGCTGACTCTGAAGTCAGACTGTGTTCGAATCCTGGCTCTGTCATCTATGCTCTGTCACCAGATGCTGACTCTAGCAACTTACTTTCTTACTCTTAGGTTACTTAATTTACTTAACTTCTCTGAGCCCGGGGGATGTAATGCCAACAGGCATGAAAGCAGTACTCCAACATATAATAAAAGCCTCCACTAAAATATGTAGCTACATTTTGTTCCTTCTAAGAGCCAGCCTCTGGCAACACAATTCAAACCTTTGAACCCTGTTCTTAAAGGTATTAACACTTTATTTTGTTTTTTGTTTGTTCGGTTGGTTGGGTTTTTTCTTTTTCTTTTTTTTTCCTTCCTTCTTTTCTTTCCTTTTTTTTTTTTTTTTGATGGGGTCTTGCTCTGTCACCCAGGCTGGAGTGCAGTGGTATGGTCATGGCTCACTGCAGCCTCAACCTCCTTGACTCAAGTGATCCTCCAACCTCAGCCTCCCAAGTAACTGGGACTGCAGGCTCACACCGCCATGCCCAGCTAAATTTTGTAGAGATGCGGTTTTGACATGTTGCCCAGGCTGGCCTCGAACTCCTAGGCTCAATCTATCCTCCCATTTCAGGCTCCCAAAGTCCTGGGATTACAGCCGTGAGCCACTGTCCCTGGCCAGTATTAAGACTTTGTAGGCACAAACCGCAATATGGGAATAGGATAGTAGTTTGTTTTAAAATATTCAATAATTTTAGATAATATATACTTGGTTTCAGTTTGAGTGGTTCCAGCAGCCGTTTAATTTTTTTTTTTTCACTGAACCATGAAGGAAAAGAAAGCTAATTCTTAGATATGGTTCGGGTTTAGTAAATTAATGTGGTTTTTTTCTGCTTGAGATTCAGGATTCCATTTGGTTCAGTCTCTGGGCAGAGCTTCCTCTGAAATTGCACCTTTTGCATTCCCACTGCTCCCATCCTCATGCCTCCGTCACTGTAAGGCTGTCCTGCCAGACCCTACTGCTGCCTGATTACTCTTCCTAAAACACTTTTAAAAATATGTCGTTCACTTAATCAAAACCCTTCTGTGGCTCCCCAGTACCTTCAGGGGAGTGTTCAAATTCCTCAGTCTGCCAAAGTCCAGCCTCAAAATGGAGTATACACTCTAGCCAGGCTGGAGTCCACAGAAGCCCCACACTGGCTATGCTGGGTACTAATTCCAAACCTTTGCTCAGATTTCTCCCCCTGCATTGAAGGTATTGCTTTCTGTTCTCTGCCTATCCTAATCTCTCTCACTGCTCAAAGCTTCAATAGTGCCTTCTTCAAAGACGCCACTACCCATTCATTAGCTTTTTCCTTGGACTCCCATAGTCTATTCCTCTTAGTTTGGCACTTTGTATATATCAATAATTCAGTTATTTATTTAATCTAATATGTGTTGGTAGCGTATCAGTGCTAAATACTGTGCTGGTGCTAATGTTACAATCAAGGCCAAGGCCGACATGATGTTTCTGTCAAAATCGCAACCTCTTGAGGGCGAGGGTCGTCTCTTAACATTCCTTTGTGTCTCTCTCACTGCCTAGCACAGTGGTAGAAACATTAAAGGTCGTCAATAAATACTCGGTGAATGAGTAACTGAGTGCAAAGACTAATCACTGTATTGATCATGAGATTGATTACCCAATGTGGGCTTTTACCCCCTTGCTCTCAACGTTCTGGGTGGACCTAGAGAAACGGATAAGTTCTCTGTGTTTCAGTCTCCTACTTAACAAAGTAGGCAGCAGAAGATCTTAGATAAGGCAAGAGGGCATCCTTCTGCTCTTCATAAGGGCCTGGAGCACTCACCAATTCTTGGTGGACAGGCAGTGGCAATGGCCAGCCTCTATGTGTCTCTCTCCTGCTGCATGCATTCTGCCTATACGTTTAAGTCCCCTTCCCTTCAATCTCCCTGGCAAATTGAGTTCCTTAAGGGCAAAGCTGTGTCTTATTGATGCCCATTCTTTTAGAACAGCCCCTAGCACATTGTAGGAGCTCAAGAAAAGTTTGTCGAAGAAAAGAGTGAATGGAAGTAGGCTATCTTCTTTCATTTTATTACCAGCTGATGCTGTTCACAAATCACTTCATTTCCTTTAGGTTACGGGCTGAAAACCAGTGATATTGACTTGACCTTTCCAAAGATGAGTGAGTAGGTGAAAGCCTGAAGTACTCTGAAAGGCAACTGCTGAGGAGCTGTGTCCTAGAGAAAGCCACCTTCCTGCATGAGGCTAAATAGAATAATCTATGTTTGGTATTAAAACCTCAACACCCCTGACGTCAAAGAAGGCCTGTGGGTTCGAGGGGACAGTAGAGACTCTGTTTCTGTAGCACTGTACAAATGACTGCCTGATGTTTTTGTTCCCACTTTTTTTTTCTTGGCCTCCTTTCCAGGAAATGGACTGGAGGAGCTGGCAATTGATTAAAAATAGGCTTCGTGTGAGGAAAACAAATACACATTTGGCAAAATTAAAGTCTCCAAGCCTCAGAATGCTTATTGCTAGCTATATTTAGGCCTTGAGTTTAGGTCTCTTTGGCTCTGGGTGGAAAAAGCCCCAGGTCAAGAAAAAACATTTTCCTCTATTGTGGGACCCTCGCCTCTTCAGTCTCAGCCTGGGTTTATGGCCTGGTGGGACTGTTTCCTCAGGAAAAGCTAAGGAAGTCCTTTTCTAGTGGCTTTGCCCTTGGAATCTTAGCACTACAGACTTGGGAAAGGGCTTTGAGAGATGTCCGGGGCTGGCTTCCAGGCACTAGGTAGGTGAAAGACATTTCTAGGCTTGAAGATCTTTAGTAGGACTGTTCCCATGACCCCTCTCAGTTGCCTAGTCCAATATTTTATTTTCCCCAGTGAAAAGGGAGTTCTTCTTTTTGTTCCTTTTCAACAAATATCACTCCCTTTTCATCAGCTCTTTACTCATGCCCAGCCCTGTGCTGGGGCCAGGGAAGTATAGATAAGATTAAGTCATGCTCCCTGCCCTTGGGGAGTGCATAGTTTAGCACAGCTCCTCATAAAATTCCTTGAAGACTCTTCTGGTATAACTTGCTTTAAGAAAGTAAGGAAGTCAATTTTTATGAAGTTCAGATTGACAGGAACATAGAATGGACTTGAGCCTCCACTTTCAAAAACAATTCACCTGAGGACTCAGCTAAATGGAATTTAAAGTAGGGTTTTGTGTATTCAAACCTTTTTCAGAAACACACTGTCACAGAGAGAAAGGTGTGTCTGCAAGGAATCACTTATCAACCCTCTCAGTGGGCCTCCTCTCTCCTTGAGATCTCAGGCCCAGTTCTGGCCAGCTCCCAGCACCACCCTAGGAGGCCATGAAATGGGAAAGGAGAGGAGAGCACCAAGGAAAATGGAGAAAGATGGCAGGAGGAGGGAGAGAAGAGGGAGGAGATAAAAACAAAGGGAAAGACAGATCGGGGAAGGAAGGATGAGGGGAGGCAAGAGGAAAGATAGTAAAATAACCCCAATTCCCCTAGGACCTGTGTTACATTTCTTTGATCATTTTTGTAAGGATGGGCTGAGGAAGTACAGTTATAGCCAGCTCTCCATCATTGCTGCTAAGGAGGGAAGTCCTTTACAAGTGATGGTTATTATTACAACATAAATAATTGAACTCCCCAGATAATCCCTAAACCTCATTTGAATCTATAAATTTCTCTTCCTCCACTGCCAAACCTTTCAATGAAACAAGACTGGCACAAGCAAAGAAGGTAAAGAGCTGGTGTATGGTCTCTGCCTTCTCCTCCCTGACTCTAGTCTGGCAAGTCTTAATCCTTAAACCAGAGTAACTGACCCCAAAATACCGACAGTAGGGAATGTGAGTGATGAGGGGGCTGCATCCACCTGCTGCCTCTGAATCTAGCTCCATCCAGCCCCACTCTGCAGGTTCCTCCCCTTACTCCCTCCCTCCCGTGGCCCTCAGTTCGCCTTCACTAAGATTCTGAAGGAAATACGTGCATGACGAACATTGGTCGACATACCCTGCATGGAGAGGTGTTCACTCACTGTGCACATCACCTACTCACACATCCCTATTGATTCTACCTTCTAAATTGCTCTTAAAATGATTCCCCGCTTTGCATTGTCTCCAACTTGATCTAGGCTCCATTCTCTATGGCCTGCGCTCTTGCAGTGGCCTCCTAGCTGCCTCCATTCCTCAACCACTCAAGTCCATCTTCCATGCTGTACCCTTCAATGGCCCCCAGTTGCCTACAGGGTCAAGTCTGAAGTCATTCCTATGGCCAATGAGCTCTCTATCATCTGATCTCTGGCTACACCTCTGTCTTACCTCCTACCACACCTTCTGTAACTACCTCCACCCACTACCTCTTCACAACTACCAGGAATATCCTTCCCACCTCTGTCTTCTTTTGGTTTGTCTCCTGATTCCCTACTTATTCTGTAAGTCTCAGCTCCCATATCACCTACTCTTTGACACTTTTCCCTCCCGGCAAACTCTGACTTTCATTCATTGGGCCTCCAGAATCCCCACCAGATCCACTGATCCCCACTGCACTTATCACATTATATTGCAATCGATTGTTCACATGTCCATCCTCTTTACTAGTCTACGAGCTCTTCAGTGGCAATCTCTGTATTCCTAGCGCCTAAATATATTTTGAAAGAAAGAATAAAGGATGTTTTAGCAATTTGGAGTGCACAGAGCCAGAGTGGCTGTAGCAGAACCAGCACCAAAACTGCTCCTGCCTCAGAACCTTTGCACTTGCTATTCCCTCTGCTTGAAGCACTCTTTCTCCAGGTATCTACCTGGGTTGCCCACCCACCCCCAACTACTTTCAGGTCTGCACAAATGTCACCTGCTCAAAGAGGCCTTCCCTGGCTACTCTATCTAACATACAGTGTGCATGCATGTGCACGTGCACACACACACACACACACACACACACACCCCTCATCACTATCTACCTCTCCTGCTTCATTTTTCTTCAGAGCTCTGATCACCACCTGGCATTATATTATATATTTCTGTATTTGTTGACTGTCTCCCCTACTAGAATATAAGCTCCACAGGGGAAAGGACTTCTGTTTTGTTGGCTGCTGGACCTTCAGTGTCTAGAACAGAGCCAGGCACCGAGAAGGTACTCAGTAACTATTTATTGAACATTGTTAAACTTGGATATAGACAGAGCTGAGTTTGAATCCTATACATATTATTTTCAAGTTCTGTGTAACCTTGGGCTAGTTGTCTGTTTCCTCTGAACTTCACTCTCCTCATCTATAAAATGAGGATTACTCTGCATACATCATAAGTAAGAATTAAATAAGATCAAGTATGTGAAAGTACCTAGCATGATGCCTGGCACAGAGAAGGCAAGTAATGTCTGTTAGCCAAAATCTGTTAACAGATCAATGTCTTCCACTTCCCTGGTTCCCACAATGCACCCTTCCTTAACCTCAGCCCTTCTAGTGTCCGTTGTGGTCAGACCATTATTCCTGTGTCTGGGCCTCAACACTTACTTGCCACAGTTGTAGAGGTCACAGCAGAAGCAGGTGTTGCCCCGGATGCGAGGTGTGCAGAATTCACGGCTGAGGTGAGGGCAGTTAACCTGACGGTATATAACAGTGAGGAGATGAGCTGGCATTGGATAGGAAGCAGGACCCTCTGGGATTGGAAATGCGAGTTAGTGACTGAAGGAGACAGTAAGGATGGCTTTGAAATGAACACCCAATGTGTGGGAAGGATGGGGCAGGATGGGGAGCTGGCCGAACTTGTGCATGAGGCAAGTCACTGTGTAGCTGGGCTCATGTCCAGCCTCAGCCACAGCCCTCAGTGCCTCATCCCTGAATGGTGGAGATGGAGAGAAGGAAGGACAGATGGAAGGACAGACGGAAGAACAAATGGACTGAAGGAAATGAGGATATGAGGGCAGGCAAAATCAGGGTACAGGAGGAAAGCAGATAAGGTGGGAAGGAAGACAGAGGGGCCGGCGCATGCACTCTGAAGTACAATAGTACCTCTCTAGCTGCCTGGGTAAGGTTCCTCATAACCCTCGTGGAAGGAGAATTTTTGGTTGAGGAACTTATGACCTTATGTAGGAAAAATAGGGTTAGGGGGACCAGGGTTACAAGTGAACCTACGGAAGTCATTATTAATATTTTTACAGTCACCAAATTAATGCAAGAAAGCTATCACAACAAAATCTAGAGAACAGCAATGACATTTTACACATTTTGAGTTAGCAAAAAGGTTTTAAAAACGGAAAATAATTTCATTTACCATCTCTTGTTAGCAAGAAATTGTCCAGCTCTCTCCCCCATCCAGATGCAATGAAGTGCTGCTAAATTTGTCTTGCTTTGTTATAGAGAATATTCATAGCAAATGGGCATTTTTTTCTATATTGGGTCCTTCATCCAAATGCTTACTGCCTTTCAGATAAGCTGTTATCATATATGCATTTCTATTCCTCCTATCTAACCTGAGAACAGTGAGAGAAATAGTAAATTTATGGTTGTTAAAAGAAAAAGGAGTCAAGTGGATGGCAGAGACATAATCAAAGTATTTGCCATGGTGCCTTTGGAGCAGGACTGCTTTGCCTTACTCCAAGGGCACCCATTCACATTGTATTTTATGTAAAATGGCTTCCCCTGAAGCTGTGCAATGCAGTGGCCATTTTACATCCAATTGCCTTCCTTTTCTCTTCCCAACTGAAAGTTTACCATTTTTCTAACTATTTGGGAATGATTGACTTTCAATGTGAGGTTAATAGAGTACAAAATTGTCAAGATTCCTGGAAGCCTAGGTACAGTTTCATATGGAGAAATCCCTGGGTTGGGAAGTGATTATTGTATACTGAAATGAAAGCTCTCCAAAAATGACCTGGAGTCATACTTTGCCTCACTATGCATTGCATCTAGCTCTGCTTGAGGCAACATGGAACATAAGGAGAGCTGTTTGGGGCAGAAGAGAGACTCATCTGTGCATGCTCAAGCATTATTAGGCTGGCCTCTTGGAGGTGTTATGAGAGGGGCCAGGCTGACAGTCCCAGCCTCCCCAGAGCATAAAGGTGGATCTGGCTTCTCAGTTACCCTCATTTGGCTTCCAGACCCATCCTATGTGTGGAACTCTGGCTCTGCCTCCGTAGTTCAGGCCTAGTGCCCTGGTGGGGCTCCCACTTTTATTCCAACTGAGCACTGAGTTCAGGCAACTGAACCATCATCCACAGAGATGGGGGAGGGTCATGTCCTGTGGCCTCTGTACTCTCATTTGTCCCCCTGAGGATCAAAGCCACATATGGGGAGGCTCCCGGCTGGGGTCAGAGGGTCAGTCTGTGGCCACAGAACAAAGTAAAACTGATTAGGCCTCATGAGTCTCCAACCTATGACCATGGCCTCATTAGCAATGTGCTCTGACCCACTGAACAAATCAGCTATACATACCTAGAAATAAACCTTAGGCCCATGAAAAGGAGTAAAAGAAAGGGTGTTTCAGGCAGAACAGGGGACTTTCCCAGGAGGTAAAGACATGCAGCCTCATTCTGGCTCACCTCCTCAGCTTCCTTCTGTGATGTCTTGGGAACATAATGGCACCGGTTAGCGTAGAGTGGTTTCAGATCCTGAAAAGGGAAACACCAAAACAAAGGGGTTTTGACTTTGGAAAATAAAACAGCAAGTGTTGTACTTGGTAATAAAAGGTTTGAACACACACACACACACACACACACACACACACACAGAAGCAGGCAGGCAGTAGATTAGGTTAATTTCTGAAAGTCACCTGTCTAGGGAGACTGAGTGAAGATTAGACAAAAATACTTTAAAAATTACTTTCGATTAGACTACTTGGTTAATGAGAAATTATGAAACTGATTGAGAAATGGGCTTCTTGAAATTTCCTCTCTGGTTTTCTTTTACTTCTAGCCTTTGTCTTCTTGTAAACAGTCCTCAGGGAACAAGATGCAAAACTCCAGGTTATTATGAAATGACACTTTCAAGCAGAGAGAGCTCAAGTCCAACAATGAGGTTTCATTATCACCTGGGGACAGGACTATGGCTGGCTGACTTGTACCTCTTGTTGTCATTTCCGCATCATTTTCAGAAGGAAGAGCTCAGGAAGCAAGCCTCAGGAGGAGGGGCAGCTCCTGAGGCTGCTGTAGATTTTAACTCAATTGAACTGTGAGCCATTTTCACCCAACTACATAGATTAGATAAAGTCAGTGAACTCCAAAAACACTGTTCAAGTCTCAGAAAACTAACATGGGGCTCAAGGACAGTCGATTTACTCTGCTGGCTTGGCCAGCTTCCTGATGAGAGAGAGCTCTCATGCATGGGGGTTGGGGTAGAACCAATAGACACAAGCCAGGGCTGCCTGGAAGCTTCCAGGCAGGAGCTGCTGTTCACTTTCCGGACTGATGCTAAACCTCCCCTGAGTGGTAGGGGGCTTCTTCCAAAGGCACCTTAGGACAGGACAAACAACTTATGCAAATTGACCTTGGGGTTTGGCAGAAGTACCCAGGCAGAGGGAATTTATGTATTGTCTCCTTCCCTTCTGCCCCCACTTCTTTCACCATTTCCGATCATCTCAGTGGCTGCTTTTCCCCACACATGATTTAGCGTCTCTTGTACTTGGCACTCAAATGCCTCCTGCCTTTTAGCCGGCCTCCCCATTAAGGTTCTAGGACTTTCCATCAGCTAGCTACTTCTACATGAAACTCCTGCCTGCTCAATGTTCTGAAAGTACCTTGCCCTGTTAGCTTAGCTTGGAGTCTAGCTGGAAAGGAATGAGGGTGTTCATGCTCACACCTGGAAGGGCTTATTGTCCATGTTTGGTGTTTGGGTAGTGGCAGAATAATTATCATAATTATCCTGCTGAAGAGGAGGCTTAATGTGCTGGTCACAGCCCTTCTCACCTCCTGGTTTTGCAAAAAGCATTCAGGCACCAAGTGCCCTACATGAAGACAGACGTGTGATAGTTGCCCATTTGCTGCCTCTGGCTGATACTCTTCATTGAGGCCCAGAAGAGTAACAAGAACAAGGCAATTGGGAGGCAAGAAAAGGTCACTCAGCCAGGGCTTGGCAACCTCTGTAATCTGAAGGGCTACCAACTACGGCATGAAGGGGTAGAAAAGGAAATTGTTTTATGTTGAGTGTCTGCTCTATGCCAGGCCCTCTTAGGGCATATCCATTCCCATTATTTAATTTCATGTTCATGCTAACTCTGAAAGGTAGGTTACTACTATATCCATTTGGAAGAAAAGAAAACTATGGTACAAGAAGGTAAAGTGATTTTCCAAGCTAGTTAATGGCTATACTAGGGAGAGGGGAAAGGAAAGAAATATGAGACAAAAGAGAAGTGGCACAAGACACATAGAGAAGGGTGAGTGAGAAGGTGGTAGGTCTTGAGAGGAAGTTCAGATTCACCCAAGCCAAAGGAACAGGGAAAGATGATGTTAAAGGGCCTCAACAATAGGACAGCTGGCTCTCACCCATCCAAGCTGTGCTAGGGTCCAAATGTGCCTTTCATTTAAGTTGGCCAACAGATACCATCATAGATTAATAAAGCCTCCTTCCTCAAAGCTCTCTGGGTGTCAATGAGGACTAGCCAATGTCTTAGGGCAGGTATAGTATAAGCAGAAAGATTTTCTTAAATATTCATCCAGTCATACCCCCAAATACTTGAGTCAAATGCTGTACTGCAGGTCACCAGCAGCAGGAGGTAGAGAGGGCCTGGACTCAGAGGCAAGTAGTGGTCATTAGAGGAAACTTCCAGTAAATATAATTTGAATTTTTGCCCATTGCCTTTGACTGGAGCCAATGATCAAAAACATTGGAATGTCAGGAAAATGCAAATCAAAACCATAATGAGATACTGCTTCATACCCACTAGGATGGCTGGAATCAAAAAGTCAGATAATAATGAGAGTTGATGAGTATGTAGCAAAATCAAACCCATCAAACACTCTGGTGGGAATGTAAAATAGTGCAGCCACTTTGGAAAACACTCTGGCAGTTCCTCAAACAAATAAACATACTTACTATATGATCCAGCAATTATACTCTTAGGTAGAAAGAAAATGAAAATGAAAACATATATCCATGCATAAATTTGTACATAAATGTTTACAGTAGAATTATTCATAATAACCAAAAAGTGGAAACAACTCAAATGTACACCAACTAGTGAACGGACAAAGAAAATGTGGTATACCCATACAACGGAATGTTATTAGTCCGTAAAACGGAATGAAGTACTTGATACAACATGAACGAATCTTGAAAACATTATACTAACTGAAAGAAACCAATCACAAGAGAATATATATATTATATGATTCTATTAATATGAAATGACTAGAATAGGGATACCTTACACAAAGAAAGTATATTAGTGGTTGCTTGGGTCTGGGGAGAATGTGGGAATGTGGAGGTGAAAGCTAAAGGGTATGGGATTTCTTTTCAAGATGATGAAAATCTAAAATTGACTGTGGTAATGGTTGCACACAAATAACTGATACATACTAAATATATTAAAAATCATTGAATTATACACATTAAATGGGTGAATTGTATGGGATGTGAATTATATCTCAATAAAGCTATCAAACAACATTAGGAGTGAGAGGAAGAGGGGAAAAAAGGAAGCCATTTTAGCTCATGCTGCCATCAAAATCTACTGCAGGCTTCTTAGCCACTAGGCCTATGTTGCCATGGAGACTGCCTCAGAGTGAATACTGTTTGTCAAATGGGGATAATAATGCCTGCCCTATATATATCACAGGATTACTGTGGGTTTCAAATGAGGTAATAGATGTGAAGTCACATTGAAAAGCTAAATGCAGTACACAAAAACAAGGAATTATTGTTATTAAGATGGCTTCTGTTGAATACAAAATAGTATGCATACTATGATTGACTGCAACTATGCTACAAAAATAGGTATATACTCAGCAGCTAATATGCAAAAACAATAAAAATTGTCAAGTTAGGGTGGTAGAATTATGGATGTTTAAAGTTACTGATGTGTCATTTGACTTTATAAGAAGAAAAAGATGATGAAAAAGATGGCTGATCTCAGCTAAAATCAGAAGGGATGGATCTGGTAGAGGGGCCTACATTTATATTCCTGGTCCTGAAAGAAAATCAGGCAAAGGGCCTTTCTCTGGCATTCCTTGTTTTTCCCCTTGCCCAGGAATTGTTTCTTCAGATGCCATTTCATAGACTGTTTGGGTGACGGCATTGACCATAAGTCATGTGGCTTCTTGGTGCTCTCTCTCTACCCCGTTACCCCCAATACTAGTTCTAAGCAATTCCCCTGATCCTTTGCCTTCTCAAATCTTACCCACGTGTCAAAGGCCTAGCTCCAGCCATACCACCACTGAATGCCTTCTCTGACCTCTGGAATCCAAGATAAGCCACTATGGCACTTGGAGTTTCTTCCCCCAGCTTAGACCTCATTCTCTAGATGTCCGCGTGTCCATTGGTGTCTTCACCTTGACTGCCAACTCCTTGAGAAAAGGGACTGTGTCTTCTCCCTCTCATGCAACCCTCATGACACTAAGCAAAGGACTGCACATCGAGCACACATTCAGTGGGGCCTTGTTGTATTGCCTATTTACTTTAACTCAGGACGAAAAAATACTCACAATGTGTCTGGCAGCAAAGACCCCGTCAACTATGGCACAACAAAAAGCCGCAATCACACCAAAGCTGATAAACACGATAGAAGCCACCAGCTGTAGGGGGGAATAAAACAAAAGCGTCTGTTAGCCTTTCACACTTGCTGCCTCTGGGGACCAGGCGATTCCCAAGAGACTTCCAGCCAAAGCAGAACTCTAGCCTACCACCCCATGGGAATGCTCTTTTTGGTCATGCAGGATGAGTGGAAGGGAGGTAGGCAGGGGAGGCAGAGAATGGGCAACTGAAGCAATTTTTACATTTTCAGGGAAAGCTAAGAAATTCATTCTGTGAGCACCAAATGAAGAGGAGGCTTGCTGGTATCTAGCATGCTGTCCATGAAGGAATTTGACTGCACGGCCCTTCCATCCTTGGACTCAGAAATAATGTTGGACTTTTGACATTAGGTAGTTCAATCCTCTATTTTATTTATGTAGAAATGGAGGCACAGTGAGGGGAAATGGTGTGCCCAGGGTCTCCATCTAGTCTGTGGAAAAGCCTGGTGCCCACCAACTCCTAATCCAGTGTTCTTTTTACCCCCTCACACTGCTACTTGATGCTATAGTGGGCACTGATGAAGGCAATGATGATTCCCGGGTCCTGCAAAACTCTACATGACCTTCTGCAACACTGAAGAAACAGGACATTCAACTTAAGACTTACATGTCAAGGACATTTTACAAAGGATTGAAGTCTCTGAATCAACGTTGTATGATACATATTTTTTAAATTTTTAAATTTTTTTAGAGACAGGTCTCCTATGTTGCCTAGAGTGGTCTCAAACTCCTGAGAACAGCAATCCTCCTGCCTCAGCCTCCCAAAGTGCTGGAATTACAAGTGTGAGCCACTATGCACAGCCAGTATGGTACATATAAAAACTTTCAAGTAAGACAAATGTTTGCTAGAACCAGGCTACCCTATTCTCTGATTGTGTTAGATAACAGAAATTTTCCTAATAATTTGTCTACTATTACAAAGATGCTACTACAACCCAATGTGGGGGAAAATAGGAATTTCAAGGCTTTTCCAGGGGCAGGGATAGATGCTACCTGAGCTGACCGCCTGCCTGTGTTGACCCTCAGAACTAGATGGAATCAGCACTTTTTTTCCCTGAGGTTTTTGGAAGAAAAGAGGGGGAGATCACATGGCATCAAGCTGCTCTCCAGGGAGAAGGAGAAAATCAAAATCAAGGCCACCCAGGGCGCAGTGGATCACGCCTGTAATCCCAGTACTTTGGGAGGCTGGGGCGGGTGGATCACTTGAGGTCAGGAGCTCAAGACCAGCCTAGCCAACACGGTAAAACCTCATCTCTACTAAAAATACAAAAAATTAGCCAGGCATGGTGATATGCACCTGTAATCCCAGCTACTCGGGAGGCTGAGGCAGGAGAGTGGCTTGAACCCGGGAGGCAGAGGTTGCAGTGAGCCGAGATCGTGCCACTCCACTCCAGCCTGGGCGACAGAGCAAGACTCCATCTCGAAAAAAAAAAAATCAAGGCCACCCTAGGGTTCTCCCACCTCAACAGGCTAGGAGGAAATACTTATCTCCTTTGGGAGTTGTTCAGAAACCTCTCCCCATAATTCTCACTTTATAGTGTTACAGAGAATTGGTAAATAATGTATGAACAATGTCATGAAATTGACATTATTAGCTATGCTATGATCAGCTCTACAATTAAAATTCCCCCATTATTTTGAATAATTTAAGCCTAAAGTGCAAACACAACTGGCAAGGAGGCAGCCCAGGTGAAATGGAAGAAAAAAACTATTAGAACTCCCTTGAGGGTGATTCCCCATATCGCTTGGGGAAAACATATGGTTAGAGTTCTCTGTCCTTGGAGCTATTACGTTATCTGATTAAACTTGCTGTGAAATAGACCCCATTGTCAAAGTTTCAGTGCCACAGAGACTGTACAGGGGGAGCCCAATCAGCATCTGACCACTCACCAGGCATCTTGATTTACAACTCTATAAAACTGCAATATGCTTGCAATTCAGTCTATATCTTCTACCTTTACCCTTGAGGGAGCCTTTTCAGATTGAACCAGGAAAGTACAACAGCTTGCCCTTGTGGGCCCCTGTTAAGACATAGAAGCTTCACCTTCTGTTATATGCTTGTCCTTCCTTTCAATCTTACAACATGCTTAGCTTTGAACTATGGGTAATGGAGATACTTTAGGATGGCTTTATAATTTTATTTTATCTTTTTTTGTGTGTGCCACAAGTACATTTGCTCATTAAATCAAAGTCTGCTATATTGTAATCTCCTAAAAGGCAGGAACTCTCTGTGAAAACTTGCCCAAAAGATTATGTATCAGAGAGAAAGATGTGACGGCCACCAATAATCCAGGGCTGTAGTAACAGAAATGTAAGCAAAAGCATTCTAGGTGAGGACCATAGCCTGATTGGATAGGTTGGAGCACTCCTTTGGGAGTAAGGAGGAAAGCAAAGGGCAAGATCCAGAATATTCTATCCCTTTGGCATAAGGAATCTAGCTAGGCCAGTGAGGGAGCATCAAGCAAGATGAGAACCAATCCCATATCACAGGGTCACAGTAAAACACATTCCCTAGAGGTTTAGGAGAAAAGGCAAAGTAGCAGTTCCTTTTATGACCAAATCACACAAACTTAAGAAATGTGTTACTTATCCACATAAATGTTGTGCTTTTTTAGAGGAAGAACTTGACTCTATAAGGGATGAAAACTTACCATCTGCCTTTTGTTCTCAATAAGGTTTGATCCAATGATTCCAAGGAACGATCCAAAGCCGAGCTGCAAAGCAATATGGCATACATAGTATGTGGGATGACAGTCAGGCTGACCACACAATCATTCCAGCCCCTTCGTATGATTCAGGATAAAAGAAAAAACTGGGGTATTGGTGCTAAAGCCACATGCAGCTGTTACTTACACAAATACAGCATGTACAATAAAAGTATTTTTCCCACCATTTGCCAGTTTTCCCTTGTAGCTATGAATCATACCTAAGAAGAAACTTATGTGCCCAAAAACTAAAAGTAAAGGTCAACCATAGCTTTCAGAGCCTGCCTATTTCAATTGCAATATCTATTACCTAGCATGTGACTGGTGAGTCAGTAAGAGACATATAATGATGAAAAGCACACATTATATTTTTATCTTTATCTTTTTTTTGAAAAAGACCTTCCACTTTGATGTATAGATCACAAAACAAAGGTTTGCAAAAGCAATTTTGATGCATCTGGCATACCAATCCAACTCAGGAAGTACTTTAGAAATCAGGAAGCACCTTAACCCACACTAAAAAAATTTAAAAAAAAAATTTTTTTTTTGAAAGCCTGTATTTGTGGTTGACCCACTGCAATTTATGTTAGCACTTATTCACCCCTTCTTCCATCCCTGCTTCATTTATGGACAGAAAGCATTCATTAAAGGGTGAACAGAAATGGCAGTGTAAAACCCTAAAAACAATTTTCCTGTCTAAGTGGCTGAGATTATGGCTTGGTATAACAGATCTCACTGCCCTCTCAGCTCTGCCATTAGAGGACTGAGTCTGCCAGTCTTAGATGAAAATGATCACTAACTGATAGCTGTTGATGGGGATGAAAGTGGAAGAAGTAAAGAGTGGTGAGAACGGACCAATAAATCTTAACACAAGTTCAGTGATGAAGTTACTTTTCTCTTTAGCCTCACTAATGGTCTGGGTTTCCATCTGCAGCCTTACTTTGGCTCACAGGGACATCTATTTCAATTTGAGACCCCCAAGCCTTGCACCTAGGTTTGGGAATCTAAGAGACCCAAGGGCTGGGCAGGAGCTTGGTAGGGCAGTGTAGGGGGACTGGGTGGTTGTCTCAGACCCCAAGAATGAGAGAATGAATGGAAGGAATGAATGTAAATCTCCAGGACTCCTTGTGCAGGGCCACTCAGACAGCAATGTCTCTTGGGAAATAGATGCTGCAGTGCATGAGGGTAATATCCAAGACTCTACTGAGAACATCCTCATTCAACAGTCAAGCAATGCCTGTCTCCCACCTGGTCTTATTTCAGATATAATTAAAATATTTTGCCATAAAATATACTGATTAAAACTTAGTTATCACACTAGCCTGGCTTCCAACCCCAGCTCTTCTATGTCTGTGTAACCTTGAACAAACTGGTTAAGCTCTCTAAACCTCAATTTTCTTATTTTGTAAAAATAGGAACCACAGTAGTGACTACCTTCTAGGGCTTTTGTGAGAATTAACCAGGATGATACATTCAAAGAACTTTGCACAGCGCCTGGTACACAGTAAGTACTCAGTAAATATTACTTTTTTCTAGTGATTATTATTATTTTTACAGCCATTTAACTTTTGAACCACTCTAACCTGACTTGAGCTGGAAAATCTTATAATTATGTGCTCTATTTCGTGCTAAGAGAATTTCCTTGTTCCATCTTGTCTCCCCCTCTGATATGTTCCACGGCTTCTATTTTTTAGGAGAAAATCCATGAATAGTCTGTGCTTTTGGCACTCTGGGCCACTTGTGGAGTTGAGAGAAATTTGGAGGCAGCTTCTTACGGGAAAAATAAGTCCTTTTACTTAACAATTCATCAGCTTCCAAAGGTATTCGCAGAATGTCTCCTGAATCGTGATAGCAGTCTTTGTCCTAAGACAGGAAGCAAAGACACTCCCTATTCCTCATATTCTCTCATGGCAAATAACTCTCTGATGGCAGTGACCAGAAGAGGTGGGTGGAAGTCTTGTGGAATTGTCTGGAAAGACAAGGCACTCCAGAACTGGAAATCCCAGGCCAGCCAGTTACTTCATCCAGTTATCTCCCCTTCTCCTCTATTCTATTCTATTCTATTCTATTCTATTCTATTCTATTCTATTCTATTCTATTCTATTCTATTCTATTCTATTCTATTCTATTCTATTCTATTCCACTCCAATGCATTCAGTTTTCTGACGTTCACTACTAGCTTTATGTCAGATGAATAAGAAGACACGGCTACTGTCCTCCAAGAGCTCACGGTCTAGTAAGGGAGAGACAGACTGGGTTAAGGACCACAGACCAGGTAAAAACAAAGTGCTATAGGAGCAGGGAATAATTCACGCAGCCAGGAATATAATACATATATATTATATTATAATATAATATATATTATATATATTAAATATATTAATTATATTATATATTTATATATTAACTATATTATTATTTAATATATATTAAATTATATTATTATTTAATATATATTATTATTTAATATATATTAAATTATATTATAATTTAATATATATTATTATTTAATATATATTAAATATATTATTATTTAATATATATTAAATATATTATTATTTAATATATATTAAATATATATTAAGTATATATTAAATAAATTTAATATATATTAAATATATATATTATATTATATAATAATAATATATATTAAATATATATATTATATTATATATTATATATTATATAATATATAATATATAATATAATATAATATATATTATATATAATATAATATAATATATTATATATAATATAATATAATATATATTATATATAATTAATATAATATATATATAATATAATATAATATAATATATATTATATATAATATAATATAATATAATATATATATAATATAATATAATATATATTATATATAATATAATATATTCCTGGCTCCGCTACTTATAAACTCTGTGCCCTTGGCCCAATTCCTTAACCACTCTGTGCTTTGGTTTCATCATCTATAAAATGGGAATCATAATAGAGCCTGCCATACAGGGTTGCTTTGAGGATTATATGAGATGAAGTATGTGGTGTGATTTGCATAAGGTAGGCTGCTAAATAAATGGTAGTGCTAAGGTTTCATAGAGGAGGAGACATTTTTATATGCGCTCAAAAGATGGATTAGAGCTCAGCAGGCAGGGAACTAATACGTATTGAGTCATGGCTGGAAGAATTCACTTACCTGGATGACAGGTTAATGAACTCACCAGTGTTGCTAAAACAATCTTCCATTTCAAAAGCATTTTAAGTTAAAGAAGCACTTGCCCCCTACTTTGGTCACAGGAATACTATGGAGTTTGGTGGAATTCATATCATTCCCATTTGATAGACAGGAAAATGAAGGCATAGATAATTGTAAAGATGTATGCCCTCTTATAGCAACTTAATGGTAGGTCTGGGACTAGCTCTCGGGTCCCCTGAATAACAGCTTGAGTTCTTTTAGCCACACCTCGCTGCGTTTGTGACCAGTGCTAGTAGAATTGTGACCTCCAAGCAACAAGGACTTCATTGTTGCACCCTAGAGAAGAAGTTCTCTGCAAGGATGGAGTGAGAAGTCTTATTTGCGGAAGAGCTGAGGGGTTGAAAATAAAGAAGGGAAAACCAACAGTTTCCTTAAAATGGACAGCTGCTTCTAAACAATTGCTTGCTCCCCTGAGACCTCAGAAAGGTAAGCTCTGTGGTCTCCCCTCAAGAGCTTCATGGAATCATGTAATGTTCAGACCTTTGGACCTCCATCTTGATTCCCCATTACCTGAACAAATAACTAGTTTGCTTTGTTTTGGCTGTCCTCCACTTGTGGAAAAAAAAAAAAAAAAAGACAGATGATTAGATATCAAAGTCAGATTCAAGGGCTTTTTTGAGGCTGGACTCTTGTCACCTATGCCTATTCCCATTCACTGTCCCAGACATCTAGGACAAAGGCTAAAAAAATTAGTCATTAGGTAAATATTAATTGGACATCTACTCTGGCTGGCAGTGTGTTCAATCTGTAATTTGGAGGCCAGGAGGTGGGATGGGGTATGATCAAGACCACTCAGGCTAAAGGAGCTCATACTACAATTAGGTAAACCAGTCCACAATTCCTTTCCATAATCCTGAAATCCACAAAGTTCTTAAAATAAAAAAGTGTTTTTTTTTTCTTGAATGTAACTAACTTGGTGGCAAAACCTGATCTCGAACTGATGTGAGGTTATATTATCATCTTTATCTCACTTAGTTTAAAAATCCATGTTTTATTATAGAAACATGAGGTGCTTGATTATGGGATGCTTCTCAAGGCTCTACTTGGTTGTTAGATAATATGTGGTATATGTATTGTATAATTTTTCTAAAATAAGAAGTCTAAATTCTGAATCCCATCTGACCCAAGGGTTCAGAGAAGGGATTGAGGACCTATATAAACAAAGCTAAATGAGAATATAGCCCAACAGATGCCACAAAGCAGGACATAAGTGTTTTCCAGCAACCATGAATAGGAGGAATCTACAGTAGGGAGTTCAAAGATGTAGACACCACTGTGGACCTCAGTATTTGAGAAATGTTTCTGCTGTGTTTTTAAGTTGAGATAGAACAGAGCACCTAGAGAGAGAGAGAGAGAGAGAGAGATCAGGGAGGATATTCTAGGCATGAGGAAAAAATGTTATGACGGCCCCAAGGCAGAAAAGCCCAAGTCGTGTTCAGAGGACTGTGAATTGGCAATTTTTGCAAAAGAGAAGTAATGAGAGACTAGGCTGAGGGCATCTATGGAGAGCTCTGAATGACATGCCAAGGAAGCAACAGGGAGCCAATGAAGGTGAGAACCTTGTGGTATTATAAAAGTCTTATCCAGCAAATCAAGATTCAAATGTATTTATTTATTTAGAGACAGGATCTCACTCTGTCACCCAGTCTGGAATTCAGTGGTGCAAACAAGGCTCACTCTAGCCTCGAACTCCTGGGCTCAGGCAATCCTCCTGCCTAAGCTTCCTGAGTAGCTGGGACTACAGGCCTGAGCCACTGTGCCTAGCTAATTCTTAATTTTTTTATAGGGACAAAGTTTTGCTATGTTGCCCAGGCTGGAGAGCAGTGGTGTGATCCTAGCTCATTGCAGCCGGCCTCGACCTCCTGGGCTCAAGGAACCCCCTTGCCTCAGCCTCCTAAGTAGCTGGGACTACAGGTGTGCACCACCACACCTGGCTAATTTTAAAATTTCTTATAGAGATGGGGGTCTCACTTTGTTGCCCAGACTGGTCTCGAATGCCTGGCCTCAAATGATCTTCCTGCCTCGGCCTCCCAAAGTGATGGGATTACAGGCATGAGCCACTGTACCCAGCCCAGGTGCCATTTTAAAAATGTACTTAGTAAGTGAGGGACTTATATTTTAGAATGAACTTAGATTTTAGAAACATTTTCAAACAAGAGGTGGAAACTTTTTCACCTCCTGTTGAAAATCTTTCTGCCTAATTCACTATTTACTACAAAATCCCACTATCCAGAGCTCCTTATGTTTTCTGAGCATTCATGTTAATCAAAATTTCTTTGGACTTTTCCAAGGAGTCTTTACATGTGAATCTGAGGCCACACTGACCTAAAGAAGGTTTCTGGGATATTGATTGTTTTGAATGATCCCTGTTGTCCCCATCTCCTAATATTCCACAGTAACTCTGAAATGATTTTCAATTAACTGACTCTCCTACCCACTCCCTGGGAAAGGGGGCAGAAATTCTTGCTCTCTTTCCTGAAAGAAGACTCAGGCTAGTATGCGCCCTAATAGTATCAATACAGCAGCTGAGGAGAGGGTGCAAGAATGAAAGGCTTGTCTCACTATCCAGGGGACCAACTCCATCTTGCGGGTTGCTTGGGAAACACATTTAGAGGCCTCTTTTTCCTGCATCTAAGGTAAGAGGAGGTGTACCGGGAAGCAGCAATCACCCTCCCCTGTCTCTTTCAGCTTCAGGCAACAAATGAAGCTCTTGGGTTTTTAGGCCTTCAGAGTAGAAAGCTCATCTGAACCCTCCTGAAATAAAATGCCTTGAATATTTGAGGACAGTAAAATTCTTAATCCAGTTTGTCTTTGTTTGTTGGTGTTCGGTTTTTGTTTCTGTTTTGTTTTGTTTTTTTGAGACAGGGCCTCGCTCTGTCACCCAGGCTGGAGTGAAGTGGCGCGATCTCAGCTCACTGCAACTTCCATCTCCTAGGCTCAAGCGATCCTTCCACCTTAGCCTCCCATGTAACTGGGACTACAGGCTCATGCCACAGGGCCAGGCTAATTTTTTTTTTTTTTTTGTAGAGATGGGGCTTTGTCATGTTGTCTAGGCTGGTCTCAAACTCCTGGGCTCAAGTGATCCGCCTGCTTCAGCCTCTCAAAATGCTGGGATTACAAGTGTGAGCCACCGCACCTGGCCGTTTTTAGTTTTTAAATTTTATTTATTTATTTGAGACAGTCTTGCTTTGTGGCCCAGGCTGGAGCCCAGTGGGGTGGGTGATCATGGTTCACTACAGCCTTAACCTCCTGAGCTCAAGAGATCCTCTTACCTCATCCTGTCGAGTAGCTGGGACCAGAGGCGTGCACCACCATACTTGGCTAATTTTTTATATATATACTTTTTGTAGAGATGGCGTCTCACCATGTTGCCCAGGCTGGTCTTGAACTCCTGGCCTCAAGCTATCCTCCCACCTCAGCCTCCCTAAGTGCTGTGATTACAAGCATGTGCCACCGTGCCCAGCCTGGTTTTAGTTTTTTTAAAACTTTACAGTTCAGCCTGTACAGACTAGCACATCTTTACAGAGGCATGTGTGCGTATGTCTCTTAGAACGATGATACCACATGCTAGCTCAGGTAGAGTAGCTAACATGCCATGATAATGCACCTCACTGTACAAAGATATCTCATTTGGCAAAATAAAGATGCTCCCGAAAAGCTTCACGTGACTTAGAATTATGCAAATTGAGTTATATTTTAAGTACCTGAGATCACAATATTTAAATGATTTGTATGGTAAGTCTTCTTTTAATCTAATAACTTCTCCCTAATTTGTCTGTTTTGAAAATTTAAATTCTCATGGATTGTTAACACATTTAATCAGAGTCTAAAACAGCAGAGTTCTAAATAAGCTGAAACTTTTTCACAGTTCTATACATTAGTAATTTATATTTAAAGTGACCACTTTGACAGTGCAGAATCTCCAGATGACACATTATGATCCTTCTGGTTTTATTGCTAAGCATATTTTACTGTGTGTTAATTCTCCAGGTGGTTGCTAGTCCACCTGAATTAGACTCCCCCCACCCCCCACGGATTCTTTCCCCTCAGGTGGATTCAACATTTATTACTTTTTCAATCAAAGGTTAGTTTATGAAAAGAAAATTCAGATTGCCAGGGCCCATGCAGACCAACTGAATCAGAATCTCTTGGGCTAGGGAGTAGAGATCTGCATTTTTCGCAGGTTCGCAAGGTCATTCTTATTCACATCAGAGTGGGGAAACCACTGGTTTGGAGTTTCTATAGTAACTCCCTAATAACCATGCTATTCAGTTAGTGAAAGTACCCCATTCCCAGACAAATCTGGATTCTCAGGCGTTTACTGTTTCTGAGGTATGAGTCGTAATTGTATTTGTTACAACGTGATCTGACCTATAAACTCAAATGGATTTTTCTGCTATTCAATCTGCTGTCTTTTCCCCTTTATTTTATGTAATTAAAATGCATTTTAAAGAAGCAATCTCCAGGAACTATGAGAGCACATTTTTAAAGGTTAAATCATGGGGGCACAGTGTCCGTTAGGGATGGCTTTCCTATTAACACTTCCATATTAGCTCTTAGTGAACCACTCACACGCAAACACACGCCCCCACTGCTTCAACTTCTAGTGCTAGCTGAACATCAGGTACTTGAATAACAGCAATCAGGCACCCTCCTTCCTTTGTTAACGTATTCCAACCTAGCCACCCACAGTAAGATATTCCACAGAGAAGGTTCACAGCCACTGTTTATGAATAGGAGTTCGTACTCTTAAATAACATGGAAAATACCTTCCCCTCACCCACAGAGACTCTAAATCTTGGCTTCAGCATTTGCTCATCAGTCAGAAATATTTTACTAATGCAGCTACCTGAAATACACAAAGTCACACAGACCCTATAAATTGTTTTTCCAAGCCACCGAAATGCTATCTTACCCCCTCTGTTCCTCCCTGCACACCCACCCCCCCACTCCCCGCCGGCTTTGCTTGTGTTTAAAAATAAAACCCAATTCTGCTGACGACTGGTTTTCTTGCCTCACCACAGGAAGTGGACTGGGTGAGTTCTCACATCACATGTTTAACACAGGGCACCAAACAGTGTCTGTGGGTCACCTGCCCTCAGCTGGGAGGAGCCCTGCCTGCCCTGGAGCTGTGGAGGCACTTCCCCCAGCAGCCTTCAGCTCCAGGAAGGCATAGCCTGCAGCCCACTTTAGGTCCCAGCTTCTCAAGAGCTATTGAGGAGGCTGACTGTGGAATGAAATCAGTGACCTAGGCAACAGGCTCCAGGCTTGGTCACTTATAGCTCTGGCTTGTCCAAGGCATCATCTTTAATCTCCCCTCTCGCTTTGCTTCTCTCTCCAATCCCCACCTCTCTCTCTCTCTCTCATTTCATTTCAAAGAGAAATGAAACAAAACAACAACAAAAAATACATCTGACCTCTTTGCTGTACTAAAATACTTCTTAACTGAATTGTCCTAAATGTCCTTCTGCTCTCTAACAATTGAGGAGCCATTTAATTGATATTTAAAATATGATCTCACCTCTAGAGTTAGGTTTTTGGGTTCAACAGCAGTGTACGTAGACTCAAATTAGGTTTTGGTTTTTCTAATGCAACTAGTTTAGCAGTCTCCAAAGGGAACTGCATGCACCCTAGGGTAGATAAAACAATCCACTGGAATACGGCTGTTTCCTATTTATTGTTTATCTAAAATAATAAGAAACCAAACATTACTAATATTTAATAAACAGACTGTCACTGGCACCCTCTGTTCGTGTGAATGTCAGGTAATCAGGTGAGCTATCCTTCTGGAGGAGGGCAAGTTCCAAGCAACAAACGGTTGATCGTGGGGCATTTTATGTGTGCCTGGATTGTATTATCCAATTTTAACGAAACTAGTCTCAACAAAATGGATAAGAGGCTTGAAAAGATTCCTCTTGAGAAACCAGAAGTTGAAGATGACCCTAATAATGTAAGCAAACATAAGCAACAAGAAAATGGCAGAGTTTAATACTTCTAACTCCCAGGGTAGATTTTTGGCAGCCAAATTGTGATATTGACATTTAAAAACATGACTCCAATGACAATCTAATCATACGGGATAAGAAGGCAGCCAAAAATATTCACAATTATCTAGTGGGCCATTTGAAATAAGGATTTAAAGCCACTGTCTTTAATGACAAGCTTCACACTAAGTGCATATTATCTGGTGACATTTTAGTTTGTGTTCACATGAAGATATTAAAAGTTATTGTATACTTATTTTTATCTAATTTTTGAATGTTCATTTTTATATAAGTTTTATGAACATGTATATATATATATAATTTATAAGTGAATAAATATACATATTTTAGGAACATATCTTCCACAGCTTTTTCTGATAGGAGTGCAGGATCACTTTGGAGATCAGTGCTGTTGGTCAGAGTGTCAAGCTGCCAGGATCCTCAGATTTCAGGTGAGATCAGATGACCTCTATTATATATGGGAATGCAGGTGCCCGGAGAGAAAGGACCTTAGCCTAAGGTTAACACTGCTGGTAACATCTCCTAAACCAGAAACCTGAGGTATTAAAGAGTGAGATGACTTGCTCAGGATCACACTGTTAGATAGGGATGGTGCTGGATTCTTCTGATTCTCAGTCCAGTGCTCTTCTTAGCGGGCCCAGAGTTGCCTCTCTACATAAATATACAGAGATACAAAGGAGGAAATCTGAGCAAACACTAGACACTCAAACAGAATTGAAAACTATCAGAGCAGAGCCAGAATTTCTGTAGACAGCAAGCTACTGCGACCTACCTGTGCCTTCTATACTTACAATAACTCCGGGGTAATAACCTCCTACAGTCACATTCTGGGTCCTGGTGGTTGCAGCAAGGCCCACTGTGAGAATTAACACGGACACGATAAGCAAAGTCACGGTGACATAGATGGAGTTTCGTTTCCTCCGATTGAATGCTCCTGAAAGCACAGAGAGAAATTAAAATTGCTCATTTCAGCTGGGGAAAGGATTGACTTAAAGAAAAAAACACTAAGAAGGTTTTCCTTTCCTATTCCTACCGGTAACTGAAGTTATCTTTGGTGGTGACGGGTGGGGGGTTGTGGGGAAGGGATAGAGCATTATTTTTTGTAGTCATCAGGTGCCACTTTTATAATAAAATATGTATTTCCAATTTGAAAATAAACAACAGAAGAAATTTCACCAGTTACGTAAAAACAAAACGAATTTTTGTGCTCCTGGCACTCTATAAGAGATGTGTCATAACTACTTAGTAGAGTGGTTTTTTAGACCAAATTAGAAGGCATATGATAAATGGGAAGTGTGTGTGTGGGGGGAGGGGGTATTAAATGAAAACATTTTAAAGCCAATATCCAACTAAAAAGATTTTTTTCATAAGCTAGAGATATGAAATTTCATTTTCAGTGTAAATATCACAGCCAAGCCAAGTTACTGGGATTTTTTTTTCATTTATTTCTGACATTTGCCACCTCATGTATAAACTTTAAAATGGTGTATTGGCAAGATTTGTCACATAACAAATGTGTGTAATAAAGTGAGTGTTTGGAGGCCATTAGTCCACAAAGATATGTATCGGGGGAGTTAGGTGGGGAGGATTATAACTTATACACATTTAGGCTTATGTGAGGGTGACATAAACATAAATGATGAGAAACCCATTCTCCCACTCAGGGCTTATCAGACATGATAGTGCAAACCAATATTTTTTTGAAAACAGGATTATTAAGTCAGACAGAAAAATGGTATCTAGGCTCACTTTTTAATTTATTTTTTTTTAAAGGAACCGAGCACTGTCTCACACTCTGCAGGGATTTCTCAGGCATAGGGAGAGGGCCTTCAACAGGAAATAACCAGGGGAGAGTTACTACCTAGGAGTTCTCAAAAAAAAAAAAAAAAAGCAAATGAGAAGAGTCTAGCTCTCTAGTGGAAGTATGGAGCATGAGGAGGATGAAGCAGTGAGGAGCCCTGATGGAGTCGCCCACCCACGTGGCTTGACTGTCATTTATGGCCCTAAAGAGATCACTTGAGTCTGTCCATAAGACCCTGTCATTCTGGGAGACCTCACTGCAGCCTCAGGAAGCAGTTGTTGAGAGAAGCCATGCAGACTGCTCCATGGGGAGGGAGGGGAGAGGGGATAGAGGGAGGGGAGAGGGGATGGAGGAAGGGGAACGAGGTCAAGGAAAGGAAGCGAGACCCAGGAGGCAAGGTGGTGTTGAGACGGGAGGGGTTGTGGCTGGCCTTGCAGTCCACTGCAGATATCCCCTCTTGTATGGAAGAAAAGCACTGGGAGTATCACCCGGGCTTAACCCCACCATCCATCCTGTCTTCCCCAGTACTGTCCCTGCTGAAGTCTCCAAGGGAGGTGGGAGGGGCGGGCGGTCTCCCCTGACGTCAGCTTCGAAAATGAGGGATGTGACTCATCAGGGTCATTTCTAATATGGGACTAATCTAAGACTATTTTTCGTTGAAATGTAGAAGTGGTTTGAACGTTTATAGGCATCTACAATGCTAAAGCACCATGTCTCACCCTGGGGAAGAGGTAAGAAGAGTTGGCAAATGAGACTCATCTTTAAAGAGACCTGAGTCCAGCCTCCATGGGACAAAAACATAAAGGCCCACTAGAGACACCTGTAACATCAGGGCCCTTTCATGACAGGGCTATTAGGGATGCAAATGGGAGCTGACTAATGGTAAACACAGGAGCAAAGCCGGGAGCTCTGGTCTGCATGGTACTGGGAAAGGAATAGTAGAGGGTTGGGGGAAGGCCAGGATTTATTTCTTCTGTTTACCTGAAGTTTAGTTATCCTTCCTCTTGATTTTGAGGGATGCTAAATTAGTCTCTAAACCAGGGTGCCTAAGTTTATTTGATGATAGATACTTCTCAGTGAATCTGTGAGTTGGTTCTACAGAGGGGCTCTAACATAAACTTACCAACATTGCCTCCCATTCTTGTCTTCCCTTCTCTTTTGTCACTCACACAATCTCTAGCCCTCCCCTGCCTCAAACTGGCAAAAGAGAGTGAGAGAACATTTGGATACACCACGGATATCTTTGTGATATGGAAGTGTCTCAACACCTTACCCAGAAAACATGTAACCTGACAGACTAAATTGGAGAAGTGTGTGTGCATGCATGGTCTTTTTAATTTTGGTTTGTTTGTTTGTTTGTTTCATTTGCCTGCTCCTTCCCCACCAGCTGGCCTTTAATCTTATTCACAGCTCTTGGGTCTTCTTTGCAAATATCACTCTAACTTTTAAAAGCGCAGGAAGAGCCAGGTCAGAAAAGTGACTCAGCAAACCACATAGTGTCATTTGAAAATCTTTTTTCCTGCTTTAGAACCTGAATTGAAAATTCAGTCACTTGAGCAACCCAGGCAAAGATCCCACAGCCCCACAGGGGCCTTGACTCCAGATAGGATTTGCTTTGGATAAGATTCCTAAGAAAACTCTCTGATCACCAGGTCGAATATCTAATCTCTGTCCCCTCACGAGCGTCCTTCCCTGTCACCACTTATTTTATAAGGACCATAATTGTGTAACATGAAGTTATTTCTAGTTGCACTTGGGGAATTGACTGTTTTAAGAAACCCCCCCCCCAGGGTGACTCGTTTTGAAAATGAAGAATCACCCCTCAATTTATCTTTAGTGTCAATTCGACTCAATAAAATTCACATCTACTTAGAGCAAGATATACCCATTTTCTGAAGGTGTGGCCCAGGCTCCTAAAAGGCAGTTTATTGTGTCTGCTTAGGACATTTTCCTGGTGGTTGTTTTATTTTAGAAGGGAGAAGTACAGCCGTGTTCTTATTCTGGTACAATTTGGGGCTTGCCTTAGATGTTTCTGTAAACACAGGACCATCTTATTCTGATTTTGTTTAGTAAAGTGACACGTAAAAAAACTCAGGCACCAGGAGGTACTTAAATAAAGCAGCAGGTATATGAAAATCATGCCTATTACGATTTATACCTAGTGTTTGATACCTAATAAACAATCGGTACTTGTTGAATAAACAAGAGGCAACATCTCAGAATTGTTTCCCTTTTAATCAAGAAGGATGTGGGAGGAATTGTGTGAATAAATATGGGCTAGTCTCATAGAATTGATTTTTTAATGTAGGGTACACCTGAGGGTTCCCTCAAATTAAAAGCCTTCTGGCTAACTAGTGTGAAAACTACAATATCTCTCACTACTCTGTCTCCTTGGCACCCAGTATATTTCTGCTTAAACAACAACCACCTCTGCAACCAACAGCAGTGAGAGAGTCTGAAATCTTTTCATTGGCCTTGCCTGCCCCCCCTCAGCAGCCTCCCTGCAGAACTACTGCAGCCCTCCCTCTCTGCAGTGCCCCACCTCCACCCCAGATTCCTGATGACCACGATGCTTAGCTCTAGAAGCACCCAATTATTTGCTGTCTCCACCCTTCCAAAAACAACCAGCTTTTCTCTCATCCGGGTATTCCCCCTGGTCAGAGCCCCCATCTGCATTGCGGTCTTTGAACCTGGGTGCCTCCCTTCCTTCGAAACATGCTCAAAATTCCCCTCCTCCAAAAAGTTTTTCTTGATCAAAATTAATTACTTATTCATGTCCCTAAATTCCCAGGTACCTTACTCAATAAGTATATTAATTGTAACTGGTACCATTACAATTGTAACCGTGGGTCTGGTCCACAACCCATATGATATCTGCCAGTCCCAGGATTAGGTATCTGAGGGAACCAAGATGTGAGTTGCTAGAAGGTAGGATGCTGTCTCTGTTACTTTGTTTTACCTTGCACACGTTCTTGATTATCCTCTCCCAAGAGAGTAGATAAGGTGTATAATCTTTATTGGGCACAGAATAGTTGGGAACCCAGTATCCTGTCCTGTACACGGTGTTGTTGATGCCTGGCTAGTTCTCTGGGTTGATCTTTTGAACCGATTAGGATTTGCTTACCTGAGTCAGCTTTGCCACACAGGGTGGGTCCCCGGATATCCCAGCCTTGAGTATCCCTAGAAACAGGTGGCTGCCCACACAAGGGCCTCAAGACCCTGCCAATCTCCCAAACATTTCCTTAAAGGCGCTGAAATCCATCCCTCCCCACTTTAGACAGTTCTCTGAATGGAGAACATCCGAGGCCGCCCGCGAATTACAAATGTGTTATTTGGGAGGAAGGAATGCCCTACTGTAGTAGAGGTGCCTTTGCGCCTGGGGGCGGTGTTGCCAAAAGGGAGAAGGGGGTTGCTGGGAGGGGATGGAGGGACGCTGGAGTCAAATTACCATCTTCTTAATTGCAAAGCGCCTGCTCCACTCTGAGCCTTGGACGAACTGCTCTATTCCCAGGCAGCCAGCAAGCGTAGAGTGCAGGCACCTTGGTGCAGTGTGTCTGCGTGTTTTAAATTTTATTGTTTTGGTTGCGGTTGTGTCTTGACAATAAAGGGAGTCCTCTCAGAAATGCTGCCCTTGGAGGCTGAAACACTAACCTACCTACCCACTGTCCTCTTCCCCCCACGCAAGGGAAGGTGGTGTTGCCAGAGCTAAGTGGGAGTAGCTCCTAAGTAGCCTAGACGCTGATTCAGGCCCGGACTGTGCGGGACCAGGGCCAGGGAACTCCGGGGAGACTCCCCTGTCCAAACTGTGGAAACCCAGCGTTAGCACTCGACTCAGGAATTTGCTAGTGCCGTCGCTCTGCGGACTTCAAAAAGTGGAATGCGTGGCGCCGGCTCCGCTTCTATCTGGGATTTATGATTCCTTTCCCGCAGTGTGGAGACTGGGCTGGGCGAAGCCCACTCAGCTGTTTGTTGCGCAGACCTTTCGAGAAACACAAGATCGCTGAGGGCCCCTGGGAGCCCAAGAAAGAAAGCTCTTCATCTTGTTCCCCAACCCACAGAGCAGTGCGCCAAATAGCGACTCTTTAAGCCCTGGGCCACCAACCAGCCCACTCCCCGAAGGCAGACGGGCCCGGGGCGCTGTGGCTTGATTTGCAGGTGGTTAGGTGGTTGTCGTCCGCAGCGAGAATGGACGCTGCGGAACCCTAGCACTCTTCCACTCTGCCCTCCCTCGCGAAGCGCAACAGCTTGGCGTCGGGGAGCCAGGGCTGCGTTGTTGGCGCCACAGCTGGCCAAGGTAAGCAGTGCATTCCCACCTCTCTGTCTCTCTCTCTCTCGCTCTCGCTGTCGCTCTCTCTCGCTCTCGCGCTCTCTCTTTCTCTCTCTCTCCCTCTCCCTCTGTATGTGTGTGCGCGTGGTGTGTGTGTTGGAGAAAGAGTGCGCGCGCGCGAGCTGGGAGTAAGGGGGAGTCTGGTACTGCTGGGCTCTGGATTCGGACCAAGTCCTTGGCCTCATTTGTACCCCGTTGTAAATAACTACGCCCTTAAAAATGAAAAAGTAAATTCTTATACTGAATATGCAAAACCATTGAGGATACGGATCTTTCCACCATCCAGGAGATAACACTTTCTGGGGCCCCTCCGGTGAACGAGTTTTGTTGACATTGAGTCTTCTGCGGGCAGTAGGGAGATTATATAGGGGGTTCGATCTTCTCCCTGCCCCCTCCACTCGAGATGTTCCCGCAAATTCATCGGAGAAGACCTGAGCAGACTGATGGCAGGAACTGCGGGACAGAGGGATTTTGCAGAATGTAAAGTATGTTGGAAAGAGAGAATTCGATTTGATTGAAGTGTATCCGAGGCGAATTTTAAAAGATTAGGTGGGATCATGATTTTACAATCCCCTCCCGCTCTCCAGGGCTCCAAATTAATTTCTCCGCCCAGTGAAATCACAGGGCTTGGGAAGGTGCCTAACAGCTGAGGGGGACTGGGTTTGTTTTTTTTTGTAACTACCAAAAAGCAGCTTCGAGGGGCAGCCAAGTTGGTGCCCGAAGGTAGCTGTCCCCCAGTTTCTATAAGGAAAGGAGTCGAAGGGTGCCCCTCCCCCTCCATTCCGCCCTGCGAGGAAAAGCGCGACTTCAGAAGATGCGCGGGCTCGCGGCGGATGTTTCTTTCTCGCGCTCTCACTCCTGCCCCTGACTCCCTTTTCACACTCATGCACATTCCGTGCATTTGGAGCAGAGTAACAATCAAATTCAAAGAATGTTGATCCCGCCGCTGCAGAGGGCAGGGCTGGGCTGTCTTGAGTGATTCCTCAGGAATTCCCCTCCCCTCATCCCCCCCTTTCTTCTCACCCCCGCCCATCCCCCAGAGTTGCGCAACCCGCCCCCCCCAATCAGCGAGGTGCAAGTCAGGCCCCCACCCAACTGCATCTCTAAATTTCAGGGCAGCTTCAAGAGAGTTGGGAGGGGGCGAGAACCCTGCTTCTAATTGTCGTTAGTCGTGAGCTCTTAGAAGTGACCAGGACTTTGCAAAGAGGGAGTGTCGAATGGAAAGCGAAGGCGCAGGTTGCAGGGAAGTGTTTTGATCCTCAGATTGCTGGGATTTACCACCGACTGCAAGTCTGTAGACACACGCACACAAACAGGCACACACCCGCACTCCGGGGCAGAGATACTCCGACGCAAGGTTGGCGCTCCGATCTCCGCACGTCGCTCCCGCTGCAGCCAGGCCGCTCCCCTGGGACTCTGGTCCACCACCCAGACGCTGGGGCGCGAAGACCACCCCATCCATGCCCCGTTTCCCGCTCTCTGGCTTTTGGGGCACCTGGGGCGTTCACAGTCCAGAGGCCAGCGCACTCAACCCCTGCTGCCGCCGCCCGAAGGAAGGGCCGCTAGACTTACCCATGGAATCGGGCAGGGACATGTCGCTGGACCGCTGCTGAGTCAGGGACTGATGCATGGTGAAAACTGCCCGGTTGCCCCAGTCCCCGAAGCTGCTTCAAGCGCCCCCGGCTCTGGGCGCCCCGCAGAGCATCCTACTCCGCGGTTGCCTCTCTCGGTCCTTCCGAGAGCTGAGAGACACTGCCTCTGGTTGCGAGCTGCAGCCCAAGTGCCGCCTCCCCCTCCCTTCCACTCTTCTCCCTCCCTCCTGTTCTGCCTCCCTCTGCTCTGGGAGGCGGCAGCATTGGCGGTCCGTGCAGCCGCGTGCGCTTGCGCAAGACCCCCCCTCCTCCCTCCCCCTCAGTCTCCCCATCCTAGTTATCCACCTCCCAGCCTTCCAAGCCAGACAGGGAGCAGTTTTAGCCCCTTGGGGCCAGGGCTGCGCAGAGAAAGAGGGGGAGGCTTCAGTATGAAGCCAACCAACCTTCTCTATAGTTGGACAGGGTCTTGGGTAATTATCCTGTTCTAGGATTTATAACTGGGGAGGGGGTCAGAGTCAGAGGTTCAGAGCTGAGGAACACACACACACACACACACACACACACACACACACACTTGAGCAGGTCTGGTCTTAGTGCTTCCAGAATGACATAATGGAGCTGGAGATGATCCAGAGAAGGGCCACTCTATAATCAAAGGGATGGTGTGTGTGGGGCGGGGGGAGGGTGGTGGCTGACATATGAAGATAGATTAAACAAACGCAGACTCTTTAGTCTAGAACGATGAAGGCTGGGAAATGATGTGACCAGAGTGTATAAAATTATGCAGAGACGGAGAGAAGGAGCACAGCCTTATTCACCAGACCTGAGAATTCCAGAACCAACAGCCCCCAATCTTTAGCTAGAAAATTCAGCTAAAGTATGACTCTGCACCAGAACCCCAGTTTGTACTGTTCAAGTGCTTTTATAACAAGGATCTCATTTTATCATCATAGCAGCCATGCAAGGGAGGAAGAGGAGTTATCAATAACCCCATTATGCAGAGGAGGAAACTGAATCTCAGAGAAGGGAAGAAAATGTCCTGTGCCCACTCAGCTAGTAAGTGGCAGAAGTGAGAGCTAGAACCTAGATCTGTTGGACTCCAAGGTGAGTGTTCTTGCTATGGCGACTGAAAAGAACTATTATTCTCTATAGCAAATGGAAAACCTAAGGAATTCATTAGCTCCAAAAGATGCAGCAAGATGAAAATGCAAGTAGCTTTGGAAAGAGTGAAAGTAAAGTCATGGCTGACAGATCCACTGTGGATTACTAAGGGAAACTGGGGATGAGGTGGGAATGTCATTGATCTTGGAAGACAGCCAAATCCTTCTCGAACCTATCCTTTTGGACCCCATTAGGATATTGGGCTTGAAGCACCTTGTGGTTGGAACAAAAGGTGGTTTGAATGTTCTCAAAACAACTGCAGATCAGGATGAGGCCTTCTTGGAGTGCCCCCAAGACATCTATCTGGTGGCCAGGGGAGGTGGAGGGTGAGGAAGCGGGTAACAGTGGACTCCACCTCCCTCTGGAAACAGCCCTGGAAGCCTAACATAGCTAAGAGAATATACCTATTTGGAGGTGCCCATACTGTCCTATTGAGGAGCTCCCAGGCTCTGCTTGCCAGGTCTCCTTCCAACCGCCTCCTTCTGATGGTTGCTGCAATCCTTTCTCCATGTTCCCCGAAAAACCCAAACCAAATCAAGTATAAAACTATTCTAAGAGTCAATGGGATGAAGAAGAGTACTTGGCTCTTTCCAGATCTGCCTTGCTAATCTACTGTAAAGCTTTGTTTTTCTTATCCAGGAAATGGGACTGAAGGCCCTTGCCTTTTCCCATCTTCTGAAGGAAGAAAATATGTTTCTTGAAGATTAAAAAGGAAGCCCTTTGTAAAGAACTTGGGCACCCCAGGGGCCACGTTGAATGCTGTGTCAGGTATTATTAGCAACCCTACACTATACATGTGGTTTAAAAATCTGTGATATATGTCCTAGATAGAGACAAGATGCCTACTACTGTAGATGTGTGTGTCTTAAGCCTGCTTAGCTTGTGTCAGGGTCTCTATAAGCTCCACAAAGGCAGAGAGAAATCCTGTATTTATACTTCTGCAATGATTGTCTTTGAGTCCTGTTTACTTATCTCTTTCTCCTCTCATTCTAAATATCTCATACTTAATGTGGAGGACTCCTGCAACCAGCACTGATTTCTCAGGAGTGCTTGCTAATTAACATATTTGGTTTCTGTGAAAGTAGCCTGAAAGAAAAGAGGTTTTTATACAGGCTCTAAAGACTATTTGACACCTTCTTTAGAGATTCTTGGCTCCCCTATAGCAATCACACAGCAAGAGATCCCTAAAGAAGCCAAATAGAAACTTGTTACCATGCTGGTTTTGATGGACAGATTGAGGCCTTTTCAATTCAGAGAGAAACACACTACCCACCAAATGATGCAGAGGGCATATGTAATTTGACCTTTATAATCCCAAAGACACAAACTAGTGAGGTACCTTTAATGGGAGTGAGGTTTGCTTTCTCAACATCTGTATTCCTGAATCCTGCTTGAAATTGAACATTATTTTATAAAGTACTAGAGGAGCTGGCTATTTAAAAGAACTGCATATGGTATGTTTCTTTTGTGCTGTCTCTTGGGGTGCCTTGTGGGACTTGGAGCACAGCACGCACTCAGTCAAGTTAAAAATGACTTTGAGACCAGTAGCAGTGACAATAGCAGCAGCTGCAGCAGCTCGGAGAGTAGTAGCAGTCTTCTCCCCAGAGATGGTGTATTTGTCTGGAGAGAGGATCGGGAAAAGGGGAGGGACTAGAATGGGAACTGGGGGGAAACCCCCTACATTTTAACTAAGCCCAGTACATACACCTCTTTTCCTCCAAAAAAAAGTTTATTTTAACTCAAATTGAACAGGATGATTAAAAAGCAAGAGGCAATGTTTCCTGGGCTCCATTCTGATTTTCTTCATGTCAAAACACATGTGGAGTTTATACATAAATAGGTTTATAATAAAACTTACCAATAGGCAAGCCATCTAGATGAAGAAACAGGTCTTTCATGCAAGTGAAGGCTACTATAAAACTGCTTGGTTAGCTTTTGATAAAAAAAGAAATTATTAAAATGCCTTAAAATAAATCCTTTTCATAGCAAGCTTAATCAAGCATACAGTGTTGCCCTAGGTTGCAAACTGCTTTATAGCATCAGGAAATGTTTACCAATGGGGCTGCAGCCTACTTCTCTCCATCTTCTTCAAACCAGTGATGAGCGCCCTCCCCAGAAGCCTTCAGACCAGTAGAAAAATGCCAGATGGTGCTCTGTGTCTAACACATTCTCCCTGGGAAGAGCCATAGCATTCAATTATCTCCTTATTTTGCTGACCAATTTGACTATTTAAATTACATAGTATACCTTCCTGATTCCAATTCTGGGAATGTGGGCTAGAGAAATGTCTACATGTTTACACACACATACATGCATACATGCATATTTAAAATGGTGGCCATACAGGTATTCACAAGTGCACATACTTATAGACATCCCAGCTAGTATCTCTACGCTCTGGTTATCACCATCCAACTCTCGTTTTCCAGACTTTGGTTGATCAAGGACAGAGAGAAGCTTCAGAGTAATGGAGAGCCTCAAAGAGTCCAAACATTCCTAACTGAGGTTGGGGTGTGCCCACCAGACTACCTTAGGTCAATGCCTAGTACTCAGTGCCTGCACCACAAACATGTGAATCTTGATTGAGGAAAACCATAGTTAAGGGTGTTGCCTGATTCTCATTGCCAGCTGGTCTTTTTCTTTGGGTACCAGGAAAATAACCATAGCACCAGGAAACAGCGTTGGTACTTGTCTTTACTTTGTTATTGATTTATTTCTATTTTGTAACCTGTGTTAGTTACCAAACACTATATAATAAATGTTTTCCAATATCAGTAAAGAAAAAACCTTTGATAATATGATTTAAAATGAATGGAACATAATTTATTTACCATTTCACTGTTATTGAATATTTTAGAGATTGCCAGTTTTTTAACATTGTAAATAATGCAATGAACTAAACCTTTGCATCTTTTTCACCATAGGATACAATACTATCATGGAATTATTGGTTCAAATGTTCCAAACACACACTTCTAATTAAACTTTTTTTATCAACACACATGTAATAAAATGTACAGACCAATGTATTTTAACACACACACACACACACACACACACACACACACACACACTCACTTGTAAACCACCACCCAGATTAAGATATTGAACCTAACATCCCAGATGGCTCTCTTGAGCCCCCTCCCCAGTCAATAACCCTCCCAGAGGTAACCACTATTCTGATTTTGATCAAGTCAGAATATTTTTAAGGCTTTGAAAATGTATTGCCAAATTGCCCTCCCAAATATTTGTAGCAAAGTACATACCCACCATCAGCATCTGAAAGTGTCTGGGTCCCCATGACCTCTTGATTTTACCTTGAAAAGGAGATGTTTAACACTGAAGACACACCTAATTGCAGTCAGCTACGGGAAGGGCCAGTCAAGAAGCTGAAGTTCAGTTGGGCACAAGGCATCCAGTGGGAACCACAGATCTAGGAGGCAGAGGGCGAGGGCAGTGCCGGGGCAGACAACACTGTCACAGCCCACAAGTACAGTCATGTGCCACATAGTGATGTTTTGGTCAACAATGGAATGCAGATATGAAGGTGTTCCCATAACTTTATAATGGAGCTGAAAAACTCCTATCACCTAGTGACATCATAGTGCAATGTGTTACTCACGAGTTTGTGGTGATGCTGGTGTAAATAAGCTCACTGTGCTGACAATCACATAAAAGTGTAGCATATACAATTAGGTACAATCCATAATACTTGATAATGATAATAAATGACTATGTTACTGGTTTATGTATTTCCTATACTATACACTTTATCATTATTATAGAGTGTACTCCTTCTACTTAAATATTTTTTAAAAGTTAACTGTAAAACAGCCTCATGTAGGTCCTTTGGGAGGTATTGCAGAAGAAGGCATTGTTGTCATAAAAGATGACAGCTCCATGTGTGTTATTACTCCTGAAGACCTTCCAGTGGAACAAGACGTGGAGGTAGAAGACAGTGATATTGATGATCCTTACCCTGTGTAGGCATAGGCTAATGTGTGTGTGTTTTGTCTTTGTTCTTAACAAAAAATTTAGAAAAGTAAAGAAAAAAGTTAGAATAGAAAAAGCGTGTGGAATAAGGATGTAAAGAAAGAAAATATTTTGTACAGCTGTACGGTGTGTGTTTAAGAGTGTTGTTACAAGGGTCAAAAGTTAAAAAAAAGTTTATAATGTACAAGTTACAGTAAGCTAAGGTTAATTTATTGAAGAAAGAATAATCTTTTAAAATAAATGTAGTGCAGCCTAAGTGTACAGTGTTTATAAAGTGTATAGTAGTGTACAGTAATGTCCTAGTCTTTCACATTCCTTCATAATAGGACACAATACTACCATGATTGTATTGAGTCACTCAGTGACTCACCCAGAGGAACTTCCAGTTCTGCAGGCTCCATTCATGGTAAGTGCTCTATACAGGTGTACCATTTTTTATCCTTTATACTGCATTGGTACTGTACCTTTTCTATGTTTAGCTATGTTTAGATACACAAATACTGACCATTGTATTACAACAGTATTCAGTACAGTCACATGCTGTACACATTTGTAGTCTAGGTGAGATAGGCTATGCCTTATAGCCTAGCTGTGTAGCAGGATATACTATCTAGGTTTTGCCTAATAGCCTAGCTATGCAGTAGGATATACTATCTAGATTTGTGTGAGTACACTCTATGATGTTTGCACAAGGACGAAATCACCTAACGACGCACTCCTCAGAAGGTGTTCCTGTCAATAAGCGATGCATGACTATACCTTAGAAAATTCCAACTGCTCAGGTGTTTTCATTGTCATATTCATTATTGTTCTCTGGTGCAAATACTCAAAGTCTTTCTTATATTTAGCCTTTACAGTTTCGATGATGATCACTTAATTACGTCTGGTACATAGTTGGCATTTCAATACTTGTTGAACATGTTTTACTTATTTTTATCTATTGCTTTATTCTACCTACTAAATAAGACACAACATGGTAAAAGTTCCCAAAACTGCAGAGGTGCTTGATGCAGCAAATTACTCCTGCTCCACAATTCTACTCTCCACAGATAAAAATGCTTTACGGGTTTGAATGCATTATTCCACATTTTTTCTCCATGCATAGTTTTACCTTTGTTTGTTTATTTTGAGAGTTAAATACTCTAAAAAGTATTTTAAAAGTAAACTTGCTAAATAATGAAATAATAAATATTTTTATTAAGGCTTGTAAGTTGCATTTAATAGCTTTCAAATACACCACATCAAAGTCCATCTTCAATCAATCAAACCCAATGGTAGTTCCTTCTTGCATAATAAAATTCCCTCCAACTTACATTATGATACCCACTTAGCTATCATGGGCAGGGAAAGGAAACTACATCTCCTTTCTGATCACTATTGTGTAAGGAAGAGCATCAGGAGAATTACATAAAAATGAATATAAAGAAATGATTCTGATTTCAAAGTACATTGTTTGGAAGCATTAACAAAAACAAAAATGATTCAGGTATACATACTTCTACTGAATTTTTGATAGGAAAGTTAGTTCTGAAAACAGTCCATTTCCTACTACAGAAAGGAGATAGTTTATTTTTAAGGTTAGTCTTTGTTTTCCACAGAATTTCACATCTTCCTAATTTGAAGGCATAAAACAGCAACAGAGAACCATAATGCATGAATCAATGAATACACTAGGGACATGGTGATGTTTAAGAAGGCTAGGTAATTTTTTTTGAATTTCAGAATAAATGTAACAGAGGTTAATAACCACAAATGTTAAGGTTAGAGTGAGATCAGTCTATGAGAAGCATAATTAACATTTTATACTGCAAACTATTTACTACAGAAGGAAAACATCTACACAGAAAAATTCACCATATGTATTACTTTTAAATCGGGGGAAAGGGAGAGGAGATGAGTAGCTTTAAGCCCACAGGAACTGGGTTGGGGATCTTTTGGGGAACCTCACTGTTTAGATGCTATGATTTACCTGCCAGAGATAACAGTTGGTAGGGATAGTAGAATGGGATTCAGTTAAGCTGTTTCCTTCCTTTAATTAATGACAGAGCTCAGTATATCCTTCTCCCTTATCCCCATCAAAAAACATTCATTAAACACCTAATTAGATGTGACATTGTTGAAAGCGGGGGTGCATGTGTCCAGCTGCTTGGTTCAGGCTTGCACTGAAGAGGATTTCTGTGTTCAGTAGTTCTTAGGAATCAATAAATTTGCTACCAGTTCAAACTGCTCCACAGAGCCTTTAAAAATGTTTACACTCTGTGACCTAGTAATCCCACTTCTGGGAATCAGTCCTAAGGAAAGAGAAATCTGGACTAAGATTTACGTGCAACAATGTCCGTGGCAATGTTATTCGTAAGTTAAAAAAACCCTGAAATGACAAAAATTAGGAGAACGATTAGCTAGATGATACCACAACCAAATGATTCCATATGTTATATAGCTATTAAAATTGTATTTCAAATATTTAAGAACACAGAAATATATAAAATAATGAGTGCAAAAGTAGGCTAAGCACTGCATGTATAGTTTGATCCCATTTTGTTTAAAATTGTACATATATACAGAGAAAAATGACTAGAAAGAAACTCAAATATCCACTGTAGTTATCTCTGAGTAGTGAAATTACAGGAGATTGCTTTCTTTTTTATACTTTTCTATATCTTTCAAATACATTCAATGAGCATGTATTATTAAAAAGCACAAACTACTTCAAATTCTATTTTACAAATGAATTAAACAGGCGAATGTTTAATAAATTGCACTGTATCTGTCCTGCAGTGTGAGCCTAGGGCTGCCCAGGACCCACCTACTTTGGTTTGGTCGGTCTCTCTCTCTCTCTCTCTCTCTCACACACACACACACACACACACACACACACACACACACACACACACACAGCTCTTCTGTCAGTCTTTCTTGCCTGAATGCTAGTTTCAGGCAACAAGTCACCTCTCTCAAGGGAATTTGTACTTCTTTTTCACTGTATGATTGAGGCTTGTTGGTGCTGGCAGGTGGGCAAGTACTTTTTCTGGTCTGGCTTTGTCGATGCCCCTAAAATTATACCAGTAGGGGGCTGTCTACTCTGTGGATTGCCTGGAAGGAGCAGCTTTCTGGGTAACTGATCTGTCTAGGAAGATAGAAGAAACTCTGCCTAGGTGGGAGGAGAGGAGGAAATTTGGAGGTAAAACAGAATAGAGAGAGGAATAAAAATCAGCAGCTGTGCTTATTAGAGAGGATTCCTTTGGTAAGGCTATATTTTAGTGTGTTACTGTTTATAAGAAATACAGTTCAATTGGACCTGTAAGAAGTTCTATTGAAGGTGAAATGCACCTAAATCCATGCCCACTGCTCAAATCTGCTCAGGAACCTGGAATCCCACTATAACGAGAAAGGGGCTGTTCAATAAAGGCTATTGTCCTTTAACAAACACTCAACATTACAAAAGTAAAATATGCACACAGATTTCAAACAATACAAAATTGTATAAAATAAAAAGTGAAATTCTTTCCTTCCCCAATGTCATTCTTCAGAGGTAACCTCTATTCTGATGTATATTTTCCCAAGATTTTCCACTTTTCCTATGTATATATAAGGATATGCATACACACATACAATTACACACATAGTGAAGAAAAATGGAAGCAAACTGTAAATATTATTCTGCAACTTACTTTTTAAGAAATCCAATACTATTTCATAAATACATTTTCCGTGTCAGTATATATAGGTTTGCCTCATGTTTTTTAAGCTACTGCCTAACATTCCATTGTGCGAATGTTTCAACTTACTTGAAGAACCCCTATGGGTGGACATTTAGTTTATTACCAGTTTTTTATAGTTACAAGCAATGTTGCTATAAACATCCCTGTACATATACCATGGAATCAATTTAAAGGAAAATCTTCTTTCTATCAGCTGTGCATTACCTAACCATTTGCAATTAGTTTCCTGGGCTCTGGAGAACAGTTTTTAATGGCTATGCCAAATGTTCTGTAGTGTCCCAAATGGTCCGAGGCATCCCTTCCAATTAAGTTGCAGTCTACTACACACTGCATTTTAAATTACATTTTGCTTTAAGGACAGGGCACTGTCTTACATTATTGATACAGTGTTATAATGTTCTATCTTAGTCCTTATGCCCTAGACTTGAATGCGCACCGCCTGAAGAGAGTGGGCAGTCAGAGGCAGCTGGTACATGTCACCAAGGGTAGCCCAACTCAGCCCAACACAAATATGTGATTGTCCCTCCTCTGATTACATCCAGCATCTTTTCACCACTTCTGGCAGGAAAGCACAACTAGAGATAAGGCACTTTATTTGCCACCTACCAGCTTGGGGGAAAGGAAAATGGGACCACTTACACTAACATCTGAATTGGTGAAGGAGACCAGGCTGCTTTCGGCCCCTCTCCCATCCTGTCTGCCTCCCCTCACCCAGGTGTTTATTGTCTCCAACATGTCCTCTGGCTGTTTGCAGGCCTTTTCTTTGACATCCTACTTAGACATGACCTCCTTAGCCATTGCCTGCACCACCCCCCGTCAAAACACATCTCTTTTTCGAAGTCTCAGTTGACAGCATTCATTTGTGTTAGCATGACAGAAAGCACTTAAGGCGTGGCATCAGAAGACCATTTTCTAGCCCTATGTTTCTGACCAAGTCAATTAATCTCTTTGAGGCTCCATTTTGACATCTGTAAAATGGGGATTATAGTAATATTTTCCTCATATAATGGATGTAAAATAAAATGAAATAACATGTTGGAAAGTACATTGAGAGCAAGGAAAAGTGCTCTGAGATTGTAAAATGCCGTTATTACTTATGAATTCTTTCTTCCAGGTAAACCAGTTTTATTTTATTTTGTTTAAACAAGGGATTTCTGAAGACTACAATGTTTTCACTGAGAGAAGTGCTTATTACAGTGAAAATGTCAGGCAGTGCGAACAGGCCAGTGGGGAAGCTATTTTGAGATGGGAAAACTCTTTCAAACCTTCAAATCCACATATGTAGGGGGCTGATGGTATCACCAAGACAGAAGGCTGACCAGAGTCCTCCAGGTAAAAATATCAGAATGGTTTCTGGTACTGTTTGCTCTCTTCGGGGAGAGAAAGGTTGGGTGGAGGGGGACGAGGACAGCATGGATTTCTGTGGGCTGGCCTGAGGATCTGTCCTTCCTAGGGAGATGTGTTCTAGCAACTGTTTGGTGTATTTTTAAAGGCCAGAGAGGCTTTGGCTCTATAGGATGGAGTGGCTGTGACACCTGATTAATGTCTGTGCAGTATTTTCCAGAATGAAATTTAATCAGCAGAATGATTGCAGCAAGCAGCTGCCTGGAGGAAAATGATCCTGTTCTAATGGTGGCTTGTTTGATATGTTGGCATTGTAGTGGGGCACGTACATTATTAGTCCAGCCCAGGGGTCCCAAACTAGGATACTGGATCAACTAGTAAGGAAATACAACAAACAGCAGCACCCACTCCATGGCTTTGTGTAAGGTCATCACTGTCAGATTGTCAGTTCCTCCCCACTTCAAGGACCTTTACTGTCAGCCTCCCTCCCACCCCCAGGATCTTCTTCGTCAGCTCCTTTAGCCCCCTCCTATCATTATCTATTCCCTGAGTCCCTTCAGATCCATCACTCTCACCCTGGCTTCAAGGCCTTCACTGACAGCTTCCTCCCAACACACTCACACATGTACAAGTGCATGCATGCATTTCTCCTCTACCTCCATGGGTGTTCTCAAGACTTAAATGAAATGAAAAATGACCTCTCCTCATAAAATGACTGGAGTCTCCTGATCTAATTAACACTTCTTGGACTATTTTTCCCATCAGAAGCACAGAGGTTATTACACTGCCTTGCAAAAATTCTGTAGTCAGTATTATACTCCCTAACATCTAGGAAATACAGTGGAGACCTATGTGACTACCATGTCTTACCACTCAAATGACATTGGGTGCATTTCATCCAAGCTGAGTATGCTGAGCTTTCCTCACAGGATCTGTGGTATAAGGTGTTTCCCAGTAGTAGAGAAAATTTGGATGAGCTAGTTACAATTTCTTGCAGGTATTTGTTTCCCTAGTTTGAAAAACTTCCACTAAATCCCTCCAGAGTGTACCATAGGATCACCACAGGGATCTGACTCAGGATGGGGGCAGTGCTTGGAACTATTAAGGCCACAGTTTACAGTGGAAAGAGTAGCTTTCAGGACCAAAAGAACCCAAGCTGATAGGGCCATAACAACCCTTTCTAAATTCAAAGAAAGGATAGAGTAGTCTACTGCTCTGTGGGCAGTTGAGAGTGCTTCAAGATTCCTAGGCTTTGCCTGTGGTACCACCTCTGGGCAAAGGACACCATCAAGAAAGTAAAAACTGACAACCCACAGGATGGGAGAAAAAATTTTAAAACCATATATCTATATATCTGATAAGAAACTCTCTCTCATACGTATACATATATATATAATATGTTATAAACATATATAATGTACATATGTAATAAATCAGAGATTAATTTATAATAGGAATTGGCTCATATGATTATGGAGGCTAAGAAGTTTCATGATTTGCCATCTGCAAGCTGGAGACCCAGTGGAGAACCAGAAAAGCTAGTGGTACAATTCAGTAAGAATCTGAAAGCCAGAGACCAGAAACACTGATGTTGAGTGCAGGAGACAATGAATGTCCCTGATCAAACAGAGAGTGAATTCACCCTTCCTCCACCTATTTGTTCTATGTGGGCCCTCAGCAGATTGAATGATGCACCCTACATGGGTGAGGGAGATCTTCTTTACTCAGGTTACTGATTAAAATGCTAATCTCTTCCAGAAACACTCTTTCACAGACACACCCAAAAGTTTTACCAGCTATCTGGGCATCCCTTAGCCCATTCGAGTTGACAGATAAAAATTCACCATCATGCTAGGGAAATGCAAATCAAAACCATGAGATACATTCATGATTGTATAGTTAGGAAACGCAACAAACAGCAGCACCCTCTCCATGCCTCTGCATAAGGTCATCACTAGGATGAATGTTATAAAGACAAATAATAACAAATGCTGGAGAAGATGTGCAGAAATTAGACCCCTTGTACATTGCTGGGTGGAATGTAAAATGGTTAGAGCCACTTTGTAAAACTGGCAGTTCCTCATAATGTTAATTATGGAGTTAAGATATTTCATAGATATTCCACTCTTAGGTATACGTCCAAGGGAATTGAAAACATATGTCCACACAAAAACTTATAAATGAATGTTCATAGCAGCATTATTCACACACACACACACACACACACACACACACACACACACACACACACACACATATATATGTGTCCTGTTGGTTCTGTTTCTCTGGAGAACCCTAACTAATACACCTAGTGACTAATGATATTGAGCATCCCTTCATTTGCTTATTGGTCATTGTGTATCTTTGGAGAACTGTATATTCAGACCCTTTATCCATCTTTTAATTGGGTTACTTGTCCTTTTGTTATTAAGTTGTAACTGTTTTTAATATATTCTAGATACAAGTCTCTCATCAGATATATGATTTCCAAAAATTTTCTCCCATTCTGTGGGTTGTCAGTTTTTACTTTCTTGGTGGTGTCCTTTTAAGAATGGAAGTTTTAAAATCTGATAAAGTTCAATTATCTATTTTTTTCTTTTGTCACTCGTGCTTTTGGTGTCATGTTTAAAAATCCATTGCTTAATCCAAAAACCACAAAGATTTGTGCTTACGTTTTCTTCTAAAAGTTTTCTAGATGTAACTTGTGCTTAGGTCTTTGATCCATCTTTTGTTAATGTATGTATGTGGTATGAAGTAGGGGGTCCAACTTCATTCTTTTGATGTGCATATTCAGTTGTTTCAGCACCATTTGTTGAAAACACTCTTTTTTCTCTCAATTGAATGATCTTGGCACACTTGTCAAAAATCAGTTAACCGGCCGGGCCTGGTGGCTCACGCCTGTAATCCCAGCACTTTGGTAGGCCAAGGAGGGCGGATCACGAGGTAAGGAGATCAAGACCATCCTGGCTAACACAGTGAAACCCCATCTCTACTAAAAATACAAAAAATTAGCTGAGTGTGGTGGCCGGCACCTGTAGTCCCAGCAACTCGGGAGGCTGAGGCAGGAGAATGGCGTGAACCCGGGAGGCGGAGCTTGCAGTGAGCCGAAATCACGCCTCTGCACTCCAGCCTGGGCAACAGAGAGAGACTCCATCTCAAAAAAAAAAAATCAGTTAACCATAAAAGTGACTTTTATTTCTGGATTCTCAGTTACATTCTATTGATCTATATGTCTATCCTTATGCAGGTAGCATGCACTCTTGATTACTGTTACTTTGTAGTAAGCTTTGAAATTGGTTAAGCGTGAGGCCTCTGCCTTTGTTCTTTTTCAGGATTGCTTAGCACTTTGAGAGGCCGAGGCAGGCAGATTGCTTGAGCTCAGGAGTTCGAGACCAGCCTGGGCAACACGGTGAAACCCTGTCTCTACCAAAAATACAAAAAAAAAAAAAAAAAAAAAAAAAAAAAAATTAGCCGGACGTGGTGTCAGGAGCCTGTAGTCCCAGCTACTCAGGAGGCTGAGGTGAGAGGATTGCCTGAGCCTGGGAGGCAGAGGTTGCAGTGAGCCGAGATCACATCACTGCACTCCAGCCTGGTAGACAGAGAGAGACTCTGTCTAAAAAAAAAAAAAAAAGATTCTGGTCCCTTACATTTCCATTTTTGTCAATTTCTGCAAAAAAAAAAAAAAAGTAGCTGGGATTTTAATAGGAATTGCCTTGGGTCTGTATATCAGTTTAGAGAGTATTGCCACCTTAACAATATTAAGTCTTCCAATACATGATAATGGGATAATGTTCCATTTAGTTAGGTCTGTATTTTCTTTCAATAATGTTATCTGGTACACTGACAAGCGTACAAGTATTGCAATTCTTTCGTTAAATTTATTCCTAAATACTTTACTTTTTTTTTTTTTTGAGACAGTTTCACTCTGTTGCCCAGGCTGGAGTGCAGTGGCGCGAGCTCGGCTCACTGCAACCTCCACCTCCTGGGTTCAAGCGATTCTCCTGTCTCAGCCTCCTGAGTAGCTGGGATTACAGGTGTGCACAACCACGCTCGGCTAATTTTTGTATTTTTTTGTAGAGATGGGGTTTTGCCATATTGGCCAGGCTGGTCTTGAACTCCTGACCTCAGGTGATCCGCCTGCCTCAGTCTCCCAAAGTGCTGGCATTACAGGCATGATCCACTGTGCCCAGCCTACTCTTTTTTAGTTCTATTATAAATGCAATTATTTTATTACTTTCATTTTTCAGACTGTTCATTGCAAGTATATAGGAATACAGTTGATTTTTGTCTGTCTTTTATCATGGGACTTTGTTGAACTGTTGATTTATTAGCTTTAATAGTTTTTTTGTGATTTCTAAAGGATTTTCTGCATAGAAGGTCACTTGCAAAGAGAGTTTTCCTTCTTCCTTTTCAATCTGGATGCCTTTTACTTATTTTTCTTGCCTAGTTACACTGGCTAGGACCTCCAGTACAATCTTAAATAGAAGCAGTGAGAGTGGACATCCTTGTCTTGTTCCTGATATTGGGGAGAAAGTTTTTAGTATTTTACCATTAAGTATGATGCTAGCTGTGGATTTTTTGTAGATGCCCTTTATCAAGTTAAGGAGGTACCCTTCTCTTTTTAGTTTGTTGAGTGTTTTTATTATGAAAGGATGTTGGGTTTTATCAGGTGCTTATTCTGCATCTGTTGAGATAATCATGCTATTTTTTCCTTTCTTCTATTAGTATGTTGTATTACAATGGTTGATTTTTATATACTGAACTAACCTTTCATTTCCTGTAATAAATTCCAATTGGTGATGAAGTATAATCCTTTTGATACATTGTTGAATTTGTTTGCTAGTATTTTATTGAGGAATTTAGTGAATAGATTTTAAAGGAATGGATATTGGTCTGTAGTTTTGTTTTGATGGCTTTTCTGGTTTTGGTATCAGAGTAATACTGGCCTCACAGAATGAATTGGGAAGTATTCCCTTCTCTTGTATTTTCTGAAAGCATTTGACAAGGCTTGGCATTAACTCTTCTTTTATTCTTTAAATGCTTGGTAGAATTCACCAGTGGAGCTATCTGATCTTGGACTTTTTGTTTTTGGTGGGAATACTTGATTACTGATTCAGTCACTTTATTTGTATAGTTCTATTCAGACTTTCTATTTCTCCTTGAGTCAGTTTTGGCAACTTTTGTCTTTCTAGAAATTTGTGTGTTTCATCTAGGTTATCTAATTTGTTGGCATACAATTGTTCATAGTATTCTCATATATTTTTTCAAATTTCTGTGATGTCAGTAGTAATGCCTCCTCTGCTATTCCTGATTATATTAATTCAAGTGTTTTCTCTTTATTTCTGGGTCAGCCTAGCTAAAGTTTTGTTAATTTTGTTGATCTTTCCAAAATATCAGCTTCAGTTTTATTGATTTTCTTATTTTTATCCTCTATTTCATTTTTTCCTTTGTAATATTTTTATTTCCTTCTTTCTGTTTGCTTTGGATTTAATTTGCTCTTTTTTTCTAGTTTCTTAAGGTAGAAGCTTGGGTAATTGATTTGAGATCATTCTTCTTTTTCAATGTAGGCATTAATAGCTATAAATTTTCCCATAAGCAATGCTTTAGCTCCATTCCATCAGTTTTGTATGTTGTGTTTTTTGTTTTCATTCATCTCAAAATATTGTCTAATTTTCCTTGTGATTTCTTCCTTGACCCATTTTTTTAGGAGTTTGTCTTTTAATTTGCACATGTTTGTGAATATCCCAAATTTCCTTCTGTAATTGACTTCTAATTTTATTCCATAGTGGTCAAAAAACATACTTTGTATGCTTTCAACCTTCTTAAATATATTGAGACACAATTTATGGCTTAGCACATGGTCTAATTTGAAAAATATTCCATGAGCACTTGAGAATAATGTGTTTTGCTGTTGTGGGGTGGAGTGTTCTAAAGATGTCTGTTAAGTCTAATTGGTTTATATTGTTGGTCAAGTCTTCTATTGCCTTGTTGATCTACTGTCTGTGGGCTGCATGCAGCCAAGGAAGGCTTTGAATGCAGCCCAACACAAATTCGTAAACTTCTTAAAATATTATGAGAATTGCAAAACATTTTGCAATTTTTTTTAGCTCATCAGCTATTGTTAGTGTTAGTGTATTTTATGTGTGGCCCAAGACAACTCTTCTTTTTCCAATGTGGCCCAGGGAAGCCAAAAGATTGGATACCCCTGGTCTAATTGTTCTATCCACTAGATAAAGTTAGGTATAGAAGTCTTTAATCATTATTGCTGAATTGTCTATTTCTTCCTGCAGTTCTTTCAGTTTTTGCTTCATATATATCAGGAGTCTGTTTTTAGATGTGTATATGTTTATAATTGTTATATCTTCCTGAATTATTGACAATTTTGTCATTATAAAATGCTCTTCTTTGTCTCTAGTAACAATTCTTGTCTTAAAGTCTATTTTGTCTGGTATTAGTATATTTTCTCCAACTCTCTTTTGGTTACTGCATTAGTCCATTCTCACACTGCTATGAAAGAATACCCAAGACAGGGTAATTTATAAGGAAAAGAGGTTTAATTTACTCACAGTTCCACATGCCTGGGGAGGTCTCAGGAAACTTTCAATCATGGTGGAAGGCAACTCTTCACAGGGTGGCAGGAGAGAGAAGTGCTGAGCAAAGGGGGAAAATTCCCTTATAAAACCATCAGATCTCGTGAGAACTCACTCACTATCACAAGAACAGCATGGGGGTAACCGCCTCCATGATTCAATTACCTCCCACTAGTTCCCTCCCACAACATGTGGGGATTATGGGAACTACAATTCAAGATGAGATTTGGGTGGAGACACAGTCAAACCATATCAGTTACTGTTTGTAAGATATGTCTTTTTTCCATCTTTTTACTTTCAAATTAATTGTGTCTTTGAATCTAAGTCATGTCCCTTATACATAGCACATAATTGGATCCTTTTTAATTCATTCTTTCAATCTCTGCTTTTTTATTGTAGTGCTTAATCTATTTAAATTTAATATAACTAACAAAAGGTAGGATTTGTGTCTGGCATTTTTCAATTTGTTCTCTATGTGGCATGTCTTTTTTGTTTATCAGTTCCTTCATTACTGCCTTATTTTGTATTAAATGGACAGTTTCTAACCTACCATTTTAATTACTTTGTTGTTTCTTTTGCCATTTTCTTGATTGCTTCCCTGGGGATTGCAATTAACATATTAAGTTAGAAAAACTAGTTGAAATGAATACTAACTTAATTTCAATATTGTACAAGAATGTTCTTCCAATATAGCTCCATTCCATCCCTATTCCTATGTATTGTTATTGTCATACAAAACCCATCTTTATACATTGTATGTGTATCAACACATATTTGTCATGATTCCTTTATGCAGTTGTCTTTGTTTTTATTTTTATTTATTATTATTATTATCTTTGAGACAGGGTCTTGCTCTGTCACCCAGGCTGGAGTGCAGTGGCATGATCTCGGCTCACTGCAACCTCCACCCCTCAGGTTCAAGCGATCCTCCTGCCTCAGCCTCCCTAGTAGCTGGGACTACAGGTATGTGCCACCACACCCAGATAATTTCTGTATTTTTAGTAAAGATAGGGTTTCACCATGTTGGCCAGGCTGGTCTCGAACTCCTGACTTTAGGTGATCTGCCCGCCTTGGCCTCCCAAAGTGCTGGGATTACAGGCATGAGCCACTGTGCCTGGCCACAGTTGTCTCTTAAATCAAAAAAGATAAAAAGGAATGTGTTATGAGGCCTAAAATTAATATTATGTGCTGCCTTGACATGGTAAAATTGGCCTAACTGCAAATTCTCCTTCCCACTCTGTTTCCACAGATAAGGTCTTATAGCCAAGCAATCCTCCTTATCATGCAGACCAGGCACAGTTCATGCTTATCCCTGAATATTAACAAAGATTTTCTCATTGACAAAACTCTACTCAGTCTCAGGCTCCTCTGAACTCTTTTTCAACCAGGCCTAACTTTTAGACTTCCATGTGTATCTCTGCATTGTCCAATTTTAACAAGAATCCATGAAGTCAGTTTAACCAGAACCTCTCACCCTTGATATCTGATCCCTCCATATCTAATCAGGCTCTTCATCTTCATCCTCCATCATCACCCTGGCCTGCCTTCAGGAAGCATCCTGCTAGGTTGGTTTAATCAGAATTCTCCCTGGCCTGGTGCAGTGGCTCACGCCTGTAATCTCAGCACTTTAGGAGGCTGAGGTGGGAAGACCGCTTGAGCCCAGGAGTTTGAGACCAGCCTGGGCAACATAGCAAGACCTTGCCTCTATTTAAAAAAAAAAAAAAAAAAAGAATTCTCATTTACCCCTGCTGCTTCCTCTTGGTAATTTGCCATCCACTGACCCCTACCCTGCCCCCTGGCTATAAATTCTCATTTTCTTATGCTGTATTGGGAGTTAAGCCCAATCTCTCTCACACACCATAAGATCACATTACAGTGGTCCCTACACCTATCACAATGCTCCTGAATAAAATCTTCTTTACCATCTTCAACCAGTGTAATTTAATAATTTTTTTCTTTAAGAGTAGTGGGCTTTAGTTCCCTGCCAGCCCATAGAATTGTTTAAACAAGCCAATCACATCCTCCCTCAGGAAGCAAAGGCTACCCACCCTCTTGCTACTATAGAGCCTGCCTCCCACAGCACCTGGTTGTTCACTGTTCCAGATTGCAAACCTCTTGTGGCCCTGTGTGTTATGTGGTATCCTTCTCCCCCAGGCTATAAGTATATGTGACTAATAAATTGCTGTCAATCTCATCTGTCCAGTGTTGGGTGTTGTGTTTTCAGCTATACTCATAACCTTACGGTGGAATCCCTCCCTCACCAATGGGGTGGAGGGGAAGTGATCAAAACAATTGGTGTCATGAATGGGATGTACCAACAATAACCAAGGACACCTGGTCAGCTTTAATTAACTGCTCACGGCTAGTTAACTAGTTTCATGATATGGCAAATACTGCCTGGAACAGAATTGCTGATTACTAGTGGACTTGTGCTTTGGCTTGCATGGAACTGTGTTTTCTTTGCCAGATGTCACCATCTCTTCCCAGTCGAAATGCTATAATCCTCAAGACAAGAACTTCTGTTTATTGACTATACTGTGGCATGATGTGCCACTGGGTTTGGCCTGTGTTGGGCAGATAATCTCTGAGGCTTCTGCCTGTGGAAGTGACAACACAGCATCCTAATCAGCTGACACCTGAGTCCCACCTTACCAAAGGCAGAGCTGGAGCTCTCTGATCACTGTGTATAGCCTAGTTACCATCACTGGCTGCTTGGGACAGCCATGAAACCGTTCGTGATTGTGTACTCCCAAGATGGCCTTTGTAGAGTATATGGAAAAGAAGAAGACCACTACCCTGCGGAGAATTAAGCATGGCATTTTGGTTGCATAATAGTCATTGTTGTTCAGGCAAGAGTTGCTTCTCTCCTGTGATACTGCTTCCATTGCTGCTGTTGTATGTGCTCTCCTGACCTCCAAAGGTATTGAGGTGCACATCCATGGTGGCCCATGGCCACACACTGATTATTTAAAAATGAGAAGGAGCATTTTGTACTCAATTGCTCTCCCAATGCATAACCCCTAGCCAATGTACCTGGGATTTGTTTAGCACTGTTGCTTACCAGCATGCCAAAGGGCTAATCTTGTGACAGCAGGACTTGATAGATTCCATCCAGGCCACAGACAAAATTATCTTACTGGATGTGGAACTCAACCCTGGAAAGACTGACTGGCATTCTCTTGAAGAGGAGGCCACCACCTATGAGTCGGGCCCCAGGAACCCAAACCTGTTCCCATAACCATCAAGAAGGGCTGCATCATGGTGATTGTGCAGACAGAAACTGAAAGCAACAACTTTATGTGACTATAAATCTAAATTATTACAAAGGAATCTTGTGTTTGTTTGTTTGTTTCTTTTAGAGACAAGGTCTCCCACTGTCATCCAGGCTGGAGTATAGTGGTGCAGTCATAGCTCGCTGTAACCTTATACTCCCAGGCTCGAGCAACCCTCCCGTCTTAGCCTCCTGAGTGGCTAGGACTACAGGCACACTCCACCACACCTGGTTTTTTTTTTTTTTTTTTTAAGAGATGGGGGTCATTTTGTGTTATCCAGGCTGGTCTCGATCTCCTGGCCTCAAGTGATCCTCCCCTTGCAGCCTCCCCAAGCACTGGGATTACAGGCATCAGCCACTGCTCCTGGCCTAGTATGAGGGGATTTTTACAGCAGAAATAGTGTGGACAAAAAGGAAGCCTGTGTGGGAGAAAGGGCGGGTCTGTAGCAGAATTGTGGGCACAGTGCTCTTCTGCTACGCCACTCTCCTGCTTATGCCTCCATTGCAATAAAGAGCTCAAATTTCAAGTTTGCAGGAAAAAAATTAAATTGAAACAGAGGTCCACAATTTGACATAATTAGATATTATTGACAAAATTATTTTCACAACAAAAAGAAAAAAGGCTCTGATTGGCTTTTGTGCCTCTACAAAATAGGTTCTGAATTAACATCAACATTTGCTGAAAGAACAAGAAAAAAGGAACAAAAAAGAAAAAAGAAAAGAACAATAAAAAATCATTTGCCGAAATGCACTAATTGGCAGGCTTTCGTGGACTTAATCAATACTGAGGCTCAAATTACAGTCATACATGGGGACCCATTATATTTAAACAAGATACCCCCTAAAATCTTAAGGGAGTTGCCAAATATAAAATAGAGGACAAATAAATATGCCTCACCTTAACCATCAGAATTAATATTTTGTCTAAATTCCTTATGGTCGTAGTACCCATTATCCTAAAGTATCCTGTGGTGGGCGAGGTTACTCTGACCCACGAAAAATAAAGTTAAATTAAGTCTTTCACACTTAAAAACTGGCTAAACTAAATGAGATGCCATGGATCCCCCCAGTTAAAATAATTACTATGGCCCAATGTAACTTAAAACAGAACTTCAAGGGTTAAAACTTATTATTTAAGACCTAATTAGTGAAGGAGTGATTACTCCCACTGCTCCTCTATTTAACATCTCAATTGTCCTGTTCTTAAACCTGAAAAGAATGAATGGGGCCTCACACTGGGTAGCTACAACCTCAATGCTATGGTCTCATCCACTGAGGCCCCCATACCCAATACTCAATATTATTGGAATTACTGACTCATCCAATGAGCAATTGGTAAATATTGTCCTATTTTAGATTTGGATATGTTCTGTTCAATGTCTTTTTCATAGCCTCTCAATTGCATTTGTCTCCACCACCTAAAGGACACAATACACGTTTGCCAGGCCTTGCCTGGCACATAATCTTTGCAGGCAAGATCCCAACTGCACTCACCTTTCTGTAGGGGCACACGTATGACCAGGTATGACATTACATTGATGACATCCTCCTCCAAGGAGATTCATCTGACACATTTATTAAGGACTTACAAATACAAAGGAGCTCACAAAAAGGGGGAAGAGCATTGCTCCACACATAGTGTAAAGCCCCGCCACCTCTATTAAATTCCGGAACATTATTTGGTAAACTGAAAGCTACTGTATCCCTGACATTGTTAAGAAAAAACTATCGATCCTTTTAGCACCCAGTGTTAGTATGTCCATCTTTTAGTACTTTTGGGGTTCTGGAAGCAACATATTCCTCAGTTTCAAATTTAATTAATTTCACTGATGTTGTTATTTGCAAATCAGCCCACCTTGAATGGATCCTTCTCCAACAAAAAGCCTAGAATCTGTCCAAATTCAAATCAACAGGCACTCCTGTTAGTGTCCTCAGAGACTCATTCACCATAGAAGCTTTAGCAACCTCCTCTCATGCCTTCTCGGGTCTCTGGACCCACCTGTGACGAACATAAGCAGTCCATAGGCTTCTGGTGCAAGAAACTGCACTGCCCTTCTCAGACCTGCACTATATACCATTAGGGCAGCAATTGCTGGCCACATACTGGGCTATCCTGAAAATCTAGGCTCTTGCAGCCCCTGTACCTGTAATCTTCTATACCCAGCTGCTCATTATGTCTTGTGTTATGGAAGCAGAACCTCACAAGCACAGCACAGCTACTGAGGCCTCTTTGCTACAGAACAGAGCCAAACCTGGTCACTCTAGTAAATCTTACAGGAGGGACTGGCCTCCCTTATTCTCAGTCTTGTTGGATGCCATAATACTGGAGGAAGTCAGCCCTCTCCCAGGCCCTTGGCTACCTGAAGAACCTCCTTAGGATCAACTGAGTGATCAGCAATAGAAATTCATACACTTTATGGATGATATCTTGCCATCATACATGATGGAGTTCAGCAGAATGTTCCTGCTTTTCCATCCCTTAACCAGAATGTCCCTGAAAAGAATGGGACCCAAGAGTCAGCACAATTAGCCACACTTCAGGCAGTCATCTTAACATTGAATGCCCTGGCCAAAAAATAGTTCCATCTGGACATTTTTGCAAACTCTTGGTCCACTGCCTAAAAGTTGCCTCCTTTGGGGTAAAGAACTCTGGGAATCTCTTGCCTCACAGATACCCAATCTGTAAATCAAGGTCACACACAGCTCTACATATACTAAGGCCACAACACATGGCCTTACCAGGATACTTCTTATCCCCTTTGGAGTTCCAGACATTTCTGATATTGGCAAAGGCCCTCATTTCGCTTCTCAGAATACACAATGCTGAGCTATTGAAGAAAGCATTCAATGGAACTTCTACCACCCCTATAGGTCTCAGGCAGCTGGTTTAATTGGAAGCATAATGGGTTCTTCAGAGAACTCTAATTTAATTTGCAAAGTGACAAATGGACACCCCACTGGGTGTCACTGTTGCCACGGACATTGATTAGTCTAAATTCATGCCCCCTGGGGACATGCCTTCCCTGTACCAATGTCACACAGGTCCCTCAAATGCCTTTATTGGCCATAAATGGGGATACCTCTAATGTTAATGTATTTTTGATGACCACCTCACCATGTACCCATCTTTCTTCTGGTCAAGTGCCTACTTTGCTTCCTAGGAATGTTCTGCTTCTATTCCCCCCAAAGTTGCAGTGATCAACAAGTTTAAACTGATGTCAAAATATCAAGGGGTCAGTTGTGATATAAATCCTAAAATTAATAGTAAGTGCTGCCTTGACATCTAGAAAAATCAGGAAGGTCTCAAATAGCCTAACCACAAGTTCCCTTCCCCATTCTGCTCCTACTGATAAGGTCCCCTAGCCAAAAAGCTCTCCTTATCACAGGGATCAGACACAGTTGTTATTTATCACTGAGTAGCAGGCCTCAGTCCCTGCCAGCCCATGTCATTATTCAAATGAGCCAATCACATTCTTCTGTGGGAACCAAGGATCACCTCATCCTCTTGATATTACAAAGTCTGCCTCCCACAGACCCTGCTTGTTCACTCTGGTCCCAAACGCAAGCGCCTTGTGGTCTTGCACGGCATGTGTCTTCCTCCCCTGGGTCGTGGGTATATGTGACTAAAAAACTGCTGTTGATCTCATTTGTTCAGTGTCAGGTGTCTTCAGCCATCTCCATAACCCTAGGTTGGAGATCCATCCTTCACCAATGGGGTAAAGAAGTGATTATCAAAACAAAGAGTAACAAAGAAAAAATACACTGATATTGTCTTTTATATTTACTATGTAGTTAAATTTACTGGTTTATTTGCTTTTTCATGTAGATTCGAGTTGCTATCGCCTGCTTTTTCACTGTGGCCAGAAAACCCCCACTTTAGGATTTCTTGTAGGCACGTCTGCCAGCAACACTCTCAGTTTTTGTTTATCTGAGAATGTCTTAATTTCTTTTTCATTTTTAAAGAGTTGATTTGCTGGCTGTAGAATTCTTAGTTGACAATACTTTTATTTCAGCACTTTTAGTATGTCATCTTACTGCCTTCTGGTGTCCATGGTTTCTGATGAGAAATTAGCTGTTAATCTTGTTAAGTAACCCTTCTATCTAATGAGTCACTTCTCTCTTGCTGCTTTCAAGATTGTCATTTGACAGTTTGATTATAATGTGTCTATATGTGGACTTTTTTTTTTTTTTTTGGACAGAGTCTTGCTCTGTCACCCAGGCTGGAGTGCAAAGGTGTGATCTCAGCTCATTGCAAGCTCTGCCTCCTGGGTTCACACCCTTCTCCTGCCTCAGCCTCCCGAGTAGCTGGAACTACAGGTGCCCGCCACCACACCCGGCTAATTTTTTGTATTTTTTAGTACAGATGGTGTTTCACCATGTTAGCCAGGATGATCTTGATCTCCTGATCTCGTGATCCGCCCACCTTGGCCTCCCAAAGTGCTGGGATTACAGGCATGAGTCACCGTGCCTGGCTAGATGTGGATCTTTTTAAGTTTATACTACTTGGAGTTCTTTTTGTTTTTTGAATGTGTAGATTCTTGTTTTTAGTGAAATTCAGAAAGCTTTCTGTCATTATTTCTTCAAATATACTTTTTCTGCTATTCTCTCTCTCCTCTCTTTCTGGGTCTCCTATCATGTCTATGTTGGTATGCTTGGTCATGTTCAACAGCTCTATGAGTCTCTATGCATTTTTCTTTATTTTTTCTTTTTGCCCTTCAGATTCAATACTCTCAATTAACGTATCTTTAAATTCACTAATTCTTTCTTTGATTGGCTCAATTCTGCTGTCACATTCCTCTAGTGACTTTTTCATTTGTGTTTTTGTACTTTTTGACTCCACACTTTCCTTTTCATTATTTTTATAATTTCTATTTCTTCATTGATAATCCCTATTTGTTGAGACATCATTATTATACTTTCCTTTAGTTCTGTAGATTTGGATTCCTTTATTTGAGCATATTTAAATCATCTCACATAAAGTTTTTTGTGTAGTAATTGTGATGTCTGGGCTTTCTCAGGGACAATTCTTATCGACTGCCTTTTCCTACTGCCACCTTCCCCTGACACACCCACACCATTATGGTCCATACTTTCTTATTTTTCTTTGTATTTCTCAATTTTTTTTGAAAACTGAATATTTTAAATAATGCAATGTGGCAATTCCGGAAATAAGATTCTCTCTTAATTCCAGGGCATGTTTTTGTTGCCATTTGTTTTTATTACTGTTGCTGTTTAATAATTTTACTGAAGTGATCTGTAAAGTTTATATTTTTGTCATGTGTGATCACTGATGTCTCTGCTTGATTAGCTTGGTGGTCAGCTAATGATGAGACAGATATCTCCTGAAGTGCCTAAAACCAATAAGGCTTCCATTCTTTATTAAGGGCTCTGTGTTTATTTGGAGGCATTTGGCACTTGGCCAGTTGATTTGAAACTTTGTCGTGGCTTTCATCTCCTCCTCATGTAGGGCCTCAAAGTCAGTCAGGAATGACAGCTTTGGACATTCTCAGGTCTTTTCTGAACATGTTCACAGCCCTGGGAATGGGAAATCCTATGCATATGTATTCCCTCCTAGGTTCTTGAGAATTTGTCAGAGCTTGTCAAAGCCCCTGTGGAGTTTTAATTTCCCCATTTTTTATTTTAAGCTTTTTGGTCAGTCTACATTGTTTGCCCTAACTGTTATCCACTTCAACAGCAGGCAGCCATGATGTTAAACAATTGCCACTTATTGTTTTCAACAAATATCTTCAATGAAAGGCTTTTCACACTGAACAAGCTCTGAGTCAGGTAAAATAAAGACAAACTTTGTGAGTAGAGTCTTCCAGGGAACTATCATATGGGTCAAGTAATGACAATTACATTGAGTATAGAGCTTTGAAGGAGCTCTAACTCCATTCTTCCTCCTCTAGTGACTTACAAGCTCCTGATTTTCCACATTATTGTGTGATATGTTTTCAAGGCTACTGCAGAGCTGGAGAGAAGGGGATGGGCATAGAACAAGTTAAAACATTGTAGAGCTTGTTGTTTTTGCATAATTTAGTTGTTTTTCTTCAACAAACACTTCCTGCTTCCTACAAAACTTTGGTTAATTTCCAGAGTCTAAAAAGTTGATTCTGGGCCAGGTGCAGTGGCTCACACCTGTAGTCCCAGCACTTTGGGAGGCTGAGGTGGGCAGATCACCTGAGGTCAGGAGTTTGAGATCAGCCTGGCCAACATGGTGAAACCCCATCTCTATGAAAAATACAAAAATTAGCTGGGTGTGGTGGTGGGTGCCTATAATCCCAGCTACTCGGGAGGCTGAAGCAGGAGAATGGCTTGAACCTGGGTGGCAGAGGTTGCTGTGAGCCATGATTGTGCCACTGCACTCCAGCCTGGTGACAGAGTGAGACTCCATCTAAAAAAATTAAAAATAAAAATAAAAATCAAAGTTGATTCTGGCCATTTTTGCCACCATTCTCATAGTTTCTTTGGAAAAATTTTTCTTCCTTACTACACTATTGCTTTTGACATCACTCTAATTCAATTTTGAACTTTTGGCATTTGAGATATCTGTAAGATATCCAGGTAGAGATACTAGCTGTGTTTAAAAATCTAAAGCTTGGCAGTGGGCATTCCGTTACAGAGATAAAAATGTGGAAGATGTCAGAATAGTTTAAAACATTGGAATGGATTAGGGATATTGTAGACACTTTTGATGAAGCAAAACAGTGAGAGAATTCGCTTTACCAAATATCAGACATATTATAAAGCTATAGTAAATGAGACAATATAATATTGGCAGAGGTAAACAAACAGACAAATAGTACAGAAAAGAGAGCCCTGAAGCAGATTAATATATATGGAGACTTCTTTTATGACAGAGGTAGCAATGCAGAAAAATAGAATAAGGTGTGTAGTTTTAAGACCTCCTGTAAACAGATGCTAAATGGAGTTAGAAATACAAGAAGTTTATTGGGAGTGTGTGAGTATCATCTCTAAAAGATAAACAAGAAGGAAGCAGAATTGGGTAGTAAGAGTATATATGAACCTTACTTCAATTAATACCCTCAAATCAGTTACAAGTAGTTATAAATCTAAATCCGAAAGGCAAAATTATGCTTTTAAAATATAAGTGATTATATTCACAACCATGGGCTAGTGAAGAACCTTTTCAGCAGTACACAAAACCATTAACCATAAAGGAAAGAATTCATAACTGACCACATTAAAATTAAATAGTCCAGTTCATCAAAAGACACCATTAAGAGAATTAAAAAGTGAGCTATAAGGTAGCATCTATATCTGTCTATTGTCATCATGCCTTTTCTTCTTTAATCATGATTTCCAATAGATAGATAGATAGATAGAGCTATAAGTATGTCTCAAATAAAGTTCTAGGACCTGGAACATATACAGAATTGCTGGAAAATGATACAAAATTTAAAAATGGGTGAAAACCATAAACAGTTACTTTAAAAAAGTGAAAAATCCAAATGGCCAATATACAAATGAAAATGTTCTCCATTGTGTCTAATGAGAAGTCAGCTATCTCATTCAGGTTCCCTTGTAGGTGATGAATCATTTTTCACTTGCCAATTTCCAGATGTTCTCCTCGTCTTTGACTTTCAGCAGTTTTACTATGATGTATCTGTTTTTGTATATCTTTTTTTATTCTGCTTAGAAATTATTGAGCTTCCTAGATGTGTAGGTGTTTTGCAATAAATTTGTGAAATTTTCAGCCATCATTTCTTCAAATAATTTTTCTGCTGTTTTCTCTCTCTTATGCTCTTCTGGTACTCCCATTGCATGTATACCAGTGTCCTTAATGGTGTCCTAAATTTCCCTGAGGGTCATTTCATTTTTTTATTGATCTTTTTTTCTTGTTCTTTGGATTGGATAAACTCTGTTGGTCTATCTTCAAGTTGACCAATTCTTTCTTTTGCCAGTTCAAATCTACTGCTGAGTCTCTCTAGAGACATTTTTAATTCAGTTATTTTGCTTTTCAACTCCAGAAGTTAGATTTGGCTCTTTTTCATAATTTATATCCCTTTATTGATATTTTGTATTTGATGTGATACTGTCATCATGCCTTTTCTTCTTTAATCATGATTTCCTTTCATTCTTTGAATATGTTCATAATGGCTATTTAGAAGTATTTGTTAAATCTATCATGTGGTCACTGTCTGTCTTAGTTGGCTCAGCTGCTATAACAAATACCGTAGACTGGGTAGCCTAAACAACAGAAGTGTATTTTCTCGCACGTATAGAAGCTGGAATTAAAAAATTAAGGTGCAAGCATAGTTGGGTTCTGGTCAGAGCCCTCTCTCTGGCTTGCAGATGGCTGCCTTCTTGCTGTATCATCACTGGGGGGAGAGAGCATGTGTGCAAGCTTCAGTCTCTTCTTCTTATAATGACACTAATCCCATCATGGGAGCCCTAACCTCATGCCCTCATCTAAACCCAGTTACCTCCCAAAGACCTTGCTATGTTTTGAGTGTGTCCCCCCAGTTTTCTTTTCTTTTTATTTTTTATGTTTTTAATGATGGGGTCTTGCTATGTTGCCCAGGTTGGTCTCAAACTCCTGGGTCAAAGCAATCCTCCTGCCTTGGCCTCCCGACTTGCTGGGATTACAGACATGAACCACTATGCCTGGCAAGTCCCCCACATTTTATGTGTTGGAAACTTAATCCCCAAATTGATACGTTGATGTCATTTGGCTGTGGGACATTTAGGAGGTAATTAGGATTAGAGAAGGTCACAAGGGTGGGACCCCCATGATGGAATTGGTGGCTTTATAAGAAGAGACTTGAGCTGCTCTTGCTCTCTCACTATGTGATATCTTTTACTGTGTTATGATGCAGCAAGAGGGTCCTCATCAGATGGCAGCTACTAAATATTGGACTTCCCAGCCTCTAGGACCATAAGTTAAATAAACTTTTATTCTTTATAAATTTCTCAGTCTGTAGTATTCAGTTACAGCAACAGAAAATGGACTAAGACAGCTCCACTTTCAAATACCATCACAGTGGGGTTAGGGCTTCAACATATGAATTTTGGATGGACACAAACATTCAGTCCATAACACTGTCACAAACAGTTTCTGTTGCCTGCCTTTCTCCCCTCATGTATAAATTATACTTTCCTGTTTCTTTGCATGTCTCATAATGTTTGTTGGAAACGGAATATTTTAGATAATATATTATAGCAACTCTGGGTACTGATCCCTGCTTAAAGTCTTGTTATTCGTATTTGCTTGTTTTCATTTTGTTTTGTTTTGTTGTTTAATGGCTGTCTGGATTATTTCAGTGAAGTCTATTTCCTATTTACCATCACAATGTGAAGGCTGTGATATTGCTTCTTAGTGATGCAGCCTTGGGTATTCCCACCTTACCCGGTGATAACAATGGTTTTCACAGGGCTCTCTTAGTCTCTTTATCCCTAACCAAACCTAGCTGTTAAACTCCACGAATTTTCAACTGATTGCCCTATTGTTTTCAACAATGCTCTGGGAGCATAAATTGCTCAACAGACTAATCCAATTAAATTCAGACTCCCTTGTACTCAGGGGGAAAAAGGTGGGAAGGGGGTGAAGGATAAAAGACTACAAATTGGGTTCAGCGTATACTGCTAGGGTGATGGGTGCACCAAAATCTCACAAATCACCACTATCATGTAACCAAATACCACCTGTCCCCCAAAAACCTATGGAAATAAAAAATTAAACAAACAAACAAACATTCAGACTCCCTTGAAAGGACATTTCCTGAGGCAAGTATTTGAGATTTGTTCTGACCCTTGAAAGTCTTCTTCTAGCTGTCTCTTTCCCAGGTTCTCTCCAGCAAACTAGCCAGCTTACAGTTTAGCTTGTAATGAATGAATCTCCCATTCTCCTGCCTTTCACCACACTCTCCACTGTTTCTGAGAACACCTTTCAACTGGAACTTCTCTGCACTCTGTTGCAAATGAAGTCAGTTCATTTGGGAAGACATTCAGAGCTTTCTGTTTATGGCCTGCTTCTCCCACAAGACAAAATTTCTGAGCCATGGCCCTGGAGCTGGGGGTGGGTAAAACAGCACACTTTTTTCTGAGTGACACTCCCACTCTAGGAACTTAATGCTCCGTGAAGTGGGTGGGTCGGGGGGCAGTAGCGTTATGTCTCCTAGGCTTGCCTCTACCAGTATGAAACCACTATCTTACAAGCCAGGGCAAGGATGATCAGGGCCCCAGTATTCTTAGCAGTGCCATGCCCAAGGTAAAGCCTCCATCCCACCAAGTGGAGGATGGTTGGAAGAAGGAAACCCACACTTCTTGACTACATTCACTGGATCTTAGCCTCAGCAACAGGTAGTTGAGGGAAGGATGAAAAACACTCACATCCTGCCCCTCCAGAGAAGATAATCTTCCAGCTTGGAGCTGGGGGAAGACGGAGCCCTGAGTGCTTGGCTGTACCAATCTGGAGTGGAATTTCTTCTCACAGAGCTGGGAAAGAAGGGAGAGGATGAGTCTTGGTTCAAGTACCAAACTCTCAATGTTCTCACCGAGTTTTAGTAGACTTTCTTGATTAGATGTTCCTTCATTCACTGTATGTCTTCATGCTCATTTCCAGAGACTTTTAATGGTTTGGGGATTTTTTTCCTAATTTTTCATTTCATGGGAGAACCAGTCCACAGATCTCACATTCTTATGCCAGAAATGGAACTCCCATACATATATTTTTCCTGAACCATATCAAAACATGTTGCAGACATTAGGAAACTTCATCCCTATGAACTTCTGCATGCATCTCCCAAATTAAGGACATCTTCTAATGTAACCACAATACATTATCATTCTTGAGTAAATTAACACAGTTCTGTAGTATTATTTAATGAATAGTCCATGTTCAAGTTTCTCCAAGAATCTTTTATAATTTTTTAGGTGGGTAGGGTGGGAAGCCAGCAACCAAACAAGATTCACACACTGCATTTTGTTGCTTGTCCTTTTATGTTTTTTTAACTTAAAACAGACCTCCTAACTTTTCTTTTCATGTTATTGAAATTCTAGAGTCCCGACTAGTTTTCTTTTAGAAGTCTACATGGGATATGTTGCTTCTTGAATGCTGTCAGTCTTTTATTTCTTGACTTAGGCAGTGGTTATCCTGTGACGTTATCTTTATAAGTTTTCATTAGGCTGTACGGTAATATTTTATGCATCAAATCTGTATATAATCAGTACTAAAAATAAATGAACTATCAAACCATGAAAAGACATGGAGGAATTTTAAATGTGTATTACTAAGTGAGAGAAGCCAATTTGGATGGCTACGTACTGTATGATTTCAGCTATATAACATTCTGGAAAAAGTAAAACTATAGAGATCATAAAAAGTCCAGTGGTTGCTAGGGGTTAGGAGGGAGGAAGTAATCAATAAAGTGCAGAAGACTTTTAAAGCAGTGAAAATATTCTGTATGCTACTACAATAGTCAATGCACGTCATTAATGTCTTTATGCATTCGTCAAAACCCTTAGAATGTGCAACACCAGGAGTAAACCCTAATGTAAACTATGGGTGATATTTGGGTAATAATGTTTCTTTCTTTTTAACTTTTATTTTAGGTGCAGGGGTACATGTGCAGATTTGTTATATAGGTAAACTCGTGTCATGGGGCTTTGTTGTACAGATTATTTAGTCACCCAGTCACTAAAACTAATACTCAATAGTTACTTTTTCTGCTCCTCTCCCTCCTCCCACTCTCCACCCTCTGACAGGCCCCATTATCTATTGTTCCCTTCTATGTGTCCATGTGTTCTCATCAATTAGTTATCTCTTACAAGTGAGAACATGTGGTATTTGTTTTCCTGTGACTGCATTAGTTTGCTAAGGATAATGGCCTCCGGCGCCATACATGTTCCTGCAAAACACATGATCTTGTTCTTTTTTTTGGCTGCATAGTATTCCACGGTGTATATGTACCACGTTTCCTTTACGTAGTTTGACATTGATGGGCATTTAGGTTGGTTCAGTGTCTTTGCTATTGTGAATAGTGCTGCAGTGAACATTCATATGCATGTGTCTTTATGGTAGACTGATTTATATTCCTCTGGGTATATACCCAGTAATTGGATTACTGGGTTGAATGGTGGTTCTGTTTTTAGCTCTTTGAGGAACTCAACACTGCTTTCCACAATGGTTGAACCAATTTACACTCCCACCAATAGTGTGTAAGTGTTCCCTTTTCTCCATAACCTTGCCAGCATGTGATTTTTTGACTTTTTAATAGTAGCTATTCTGATTGGTGTGAGATGGTATCTCACTGTGGTTTTGATTTGCATTTCTCTAATGATCAGTGATATTGAGCTTTTTTTCATATGCTTGTTGGCCACATGTATGTCTCAATTTAGGTTCATCAGTTGTAACAAATGTACCACTCTGGTTGGGAATATTGATAATAAGAAAGCAATGCATACGTGGGGGTAGGGATTATATGGTGTATCTGTGCATCTTTCTCTCACTTTGCTGTGAGTCAAACCTGCTCTAAAAACTCTATTAAAATTGTTGTATGTATATTTCATAATTTTAAAAAGGGAAAAATGTCTGGAAGTAATTATTGTTATAGTGCTCATTTTTTAGTGGGTGCATCAATATGTTAACTTTAGACTTAAGTATATTGAGCACTTCAAAGTCCAAATTCTATGCTTTTCCCATTACACCACTCTTCTTCTCTAGAAACAAGTTAAGAATTATTGACTTCCCAAGGTACCCTAAATTGAGTCCTGGTGAGTGAACAGCCAAATTCAATGCCTGGGTTAATTTTTGCAGTTGTTATAGCCTTTTCTTCTTCCCTACTTGTGAGGTTCTCCTTGCTGCCACATTGAAAGTTTCTTCTGGGAGTGGAGCGAAGATGGCCGAATAGGAACAGCTCCAGTCTACAGCACCCAGTGTGAGTAACACAGAAGATGGGTGATTTCTCCATTTCCAACTAAGGTACTGCATTCATCTCACTGGGGAGTGTCAGAAAGTGGGTGCAGGACAGTGGGTGCAGTGCACCAAGCATCAGCCAAAGCAGGATGAGGCATCCCCTCACCCGGGAAGCACAACAGGTCAGGGAATTCCCTTTCCTAGTCAAAGAAAGGGTTGACAGATGGCACCTGGAAAATCGGGTCACTCCCGCCCTAATACTGCGCTTTTCCAATGGTCTTAGCAAACGGCACACCAGGAGATTATATCTCGCGCATGGCTCAGAGGGTCCTACTCCCACGGAGCCTCGCTCATTGCTAGCACAGCAGTCTGAGATCAAACTGCAAGGTGGCAGCAAGGCTGGGGGAGGGGCTCCCACCATTGCCAAGGCTTGAGTAGGTAAACAAAGCGGCTCAAGGAGGCCTGCCTGCCTCTGTAGATTCCACCTCTGGGGGCAGGGCATAGCCAAAAAAAGGCAGCAGAATCCTCTGCAGACTTAAGTCTGCAGTCTGACTTAAGTCCCTGTCTGACAGCTTTGAAGAGAGTAGTGGTTCTCCCAGCACGCAGCTGGAGATCTGAGAACAGACAGACTGCCTCCTCAAGTGGGTTCCTGACCCCCGAGTAGCCTAATTAGGAGGCACCCCCCAGTAGAGGCAGACTGACATCTCACAAGGTCAGGTACTCCTCTGAGATACAACTTCCAGAGGAACGATTAGGCAGCAACATTTGCTGCTCAGCAATATCCCCTGTTCTGCAGCCTCTGCTGCTGATACCCAGGCAAACAGGGTCTGGAGTGGATATCCAGCAAACTCCAACAGACTTGCAGTTGAGGGTCCTGACTGTTAGAAGGAAAACCAACAAACAGAAAGGACATCCACACCAAAACCCCATCTGTACGTCACCATCATCAAAGACCAAAGGTAGATAAAACCACTAAGATGGGGAAAAAACAGAGCAGAAAAACTGGAAATTCTAAAAATCAGAGCGCCTCTCCTCCTCCAAAGGAACGCAGCTCCTCACCAGCAACAGAACAAAGCTGGATGGAGAATGACTTTGACAAGTTGAGAGAAGAAGGCTTCAGACGATCAAACTACTCCAAGCTAAAGGAGGAAGTTCGAACCCATGGCAAAGAAGTTAAAAACCTTGAAAAAAATTAGACGAACGGCTAACTAGAATAACCAATGCAAAGAAGTCCTTCAACGACCTGATGGAGGTGAAAACCAAGGCATGAGAACTACGTGAAGAATGAACAAGCCTCAGTAGCCGATTCGATCAACTGGAAGAAAGGGTATCAGTGATGGAAGATCAAATGAATGAAATGAAGCGAGAAGAGAAGTTTAGAGAAAAAAATAATAAAAAGAAACCAACAAAGCCTCCAAGAAATATGGGACTATGTGAAAAGACCAAATCTACATCTGATTGGTGTACCTGAAAGTGACGGGGAGAATGGAACCAAGTTGGAAAACACTCTGCAGGATATTATCCAGGAGAACTTCCCCAACCTAGCAAAGCAGGCCAACATTCAAATTCAGGAAATACAGAGAACGCCACAAAGATACTCCTTGAGAAGAACAACTCCAAGACACAAAATTGTCAGATTCACCAAGGTTGAAATGAAGGAAAAAATGTTAAGGGCAGCCAGAGAGAAAGGTCTGGTTACCCACAAAGGGAAGCCCATCAGACTAACAGCTGATCTCTTGGCAGAAACTCTACAAGCCAGAAGAGAGTGGGGGCTAATATTCAACATTCTTAAAGAAAAGAATTTTCAACCCAGAATTTCATATCCAGCCAAACTAAGCTTCATAAGTGAAGGAGAAATAAAATCCTTTACAGACAAGCAAATGCTGAGAGATTTTGTCACCACCAGGCCTGCCCTAAAAGAGCTCCTGAAGGTAGCACTAAACATGGAAAGGAACAACCGGTACCAGCCACTGCAAAAACATGCCAAATTGTAAAGACCATGGATGCTAGGAAGAAACTGCATCAACTAACGAGCAAAATAACCAGCTAACATCATAATGACAGGATCAAATTCACATATAACAATATTAACCTTAAATGTAAATGGGCTAAATGCTCCAATTAAAAGACACAGACTGGCAAATCGGATAAAGAGTCAAGTAACCCATCAGTGTGCTGTATTCAGGAAACCCATCTCACGTGCAGAGACACACATAGGCTCAAAATAAAGGGATGGAGGAAGATCTACCAAGCAAATGGAAAACAAAAAAAGAAAAGCAGGGGTTGCAATCCTAGTCTCTGATAAAACAGACTTTAAACCAACAAAGATCAAAAGAGACAAAGAAGGCCATTACATAATGGTAAAGGGATCAATTCAACAAGAAGAGCTAACTATCCTAAATATATATGCACCCAATACAGGAGCACCCAGATTCATAAAGCAAGTCTTCAGAGACCTGCAAAGAGACTTAGACTCCCACACAATAATAATGGGAGACTTTAACACCCCACTGTCAACATTAGACAGATCAACGAGACAGAAAGTTAACAGGGATATCCAGGAATTGAACTCAGCTCTGCACCAGGTGGACCTAATAGACATCTACAGAACTCTCCACCCCAAACCAACAGAATATACATTCTTCTCAGCACCACACCACACTTATTCCAAAATTGACCACATAGTTGGAAGTAAAGCACTCCTCAGCAAATGTAAAAGAACAGAAATTATAACAAACTGTCTCTCAGACCACAATGCAATCAAACTAGAACTCAGGATTAAGAAACTCACTCAAAACCACACAACTACGTGGAAACTGAACAACCTGCTCCTGAATGACTACTGGGTACATAATGAAATGAAGGCAGAAATAAAGATGTTCTTTGAAACCAATGAGAACAAAGACACAACATACCAGAATCTCTGGGACACATTCAAAGCAGTGTGTAAAGGGAAATTTATAGCACTAAATGCCCACAAGAGAAAGCAGGAAAGATCTAAAATCGACACCCTAACATCACAATTAAAAGAACTAGAGAAGCAAGAGCAAACACATTCAAAAGCTAGCAGAAGGCAAGAAATAACTAAGATCAGAGCAGAACTGAAGGAGATAGAGACACAAAAAACCCTTCAAAAAATCAATGAATCCAGGAGCTGGTTTTTTGAAAAGATCAACAAAATTGATAGACCGCTAGCAAGACTAATAAAGAAGAAAAGAGAGAAGAATCAAATAGACGCAATAAAATATGATAAAGGGGATATCACCACCGATCCCTCAGAAATACAAACTACCATCAGAGAATACTATAAACACCTCTACGCAAATGAACTAGAAAATCTAGAAGAAATGGATAAATTCCTTGACACATACACCCTCCCAAGACTAAACCAGGAATAAGTTAACTCTCTGCGTAGACCAACAACAGACTCTGAAATTGAGGCAATAATTAGTAACTTACCAACCAAAAAAAGTCCAGGACCAGATGGATTCATGGCCGAAATCTACCAGAGGTACAAGGAGGAGCTGGTACCATTCCTTCTGAAACTATTCCAATCAATAGAAAAAGAGGGAATCCTCCCTAACTCAGTTGATGAGGCCAGCATCATCCTGATACCAAAGCCTGGCAGAGACACAACAAAAATAGAGAATTTTACACCAATATCCCTGATGAACATCTATGCAAAAATCCTCAATAAAATACTGGCAAACCAAATCCAGCAGCACATCAAAAAGCTTATCCACCATGATCAAGTGGGCTTCATCCCTGGGATGCAAGGCTGGTTCAACATGCACAAATCAATAAATGTAATCCAGCATACAAACAGAACCAAAGACAAAAACCATATGATTATCTCAATAGACGCAGAAAAGGCCTTTGACAAAATTCAACAGCCCTTCATGCTAAAAACTCTCAATAAATTAGGTATTGATGGGACGTATCTCAAAATAATAAGAGCTGTCTATGACAAACCCACAGCCAATATCACACTGAATGAGCAAAAACTGGAAGCATTCCCTTTGAAAACTGGCACAAGACAGGGATGCCCTCTCTCACCACTCCTATTCAACATAGTGTTGGAAGTTCTGGCCAGGGCAATCAGGCAGGAGAAGGAAATAAAGGATATTCAATTAGGAAAAGAGGAAGTCAAATTGTCCCTGTTTGCAGATGACATGATTATATATCTAGAAAACCCCATCGTCTCAGCCCAAAATCTCCTTAAACTGATAAGCAACTTCAGCAAAGTCTCAGGATACAAAATCAATGTGCAAAAATCACAGGCACTCTTATACAACAATAACAGACAAACAGAGAGCCAAATCATGAGTGAACTCCCATTCACAATTGCTTCAAAGAGAATAAAATACCTAGGAATCCAACTTACAAGGGATGTGAAGGACCTCTTCAAGGAGAACTACAAATCACTGCTCAACGAAATAAAAGAGGATACAAACAAATGGAAGAACATTCCATGCTCATGGATAGGAAGAATCAATATCATGAAAATGGCCATACTGCCCAAGGTAATTTATAGATTCAATGCCATCCCCATCAAGCTACCAATGACTTTCTTCACAGAATTGGAAAAAACTACTTTAAAGTTCATATGGAGCCAAAAAAGAGCCCGCATTGCCAAGTCAATCCTAAGCCCAAAGAACAAAGCTGGAGGCATCACGCTACCTGACTTCAAACTATACTACAAGGCTACAGTCACCAAAACAGCATGGTACTGGTACCAAAACAGACATATAGACCAATGGAACAGAACAGAGTCCTCAGAAATAATGCCGTATATCTACAACCATCTGATCTTTGACAAACCTGACAAAAACAAGCAATGGGGAAACAATTCACTATTTAATAAATGGTGCTGGGAAAACTGGCTAGCCATATGTAGAAAGCTGAAACTGGATCCCTTCCTTACGCCTTATACAAAAATTAATTCAAGATGGATTAAAGACTTAAATGTTAGACCTAAAACCTTAAAAACCCTAGAAGAAAACCTAGGCAATACCACTCAGGACATAGGCATGGGCAAGGACTTCATGTCTAAAACACCAAAAGCAATGACAACCAAAGCCAAAATTGACAAATGGGATCTAATTAAACTAAAGAGCTTCTGCACAGCAAAAGAAACTACCATCAGAGTGAACAGGAAACCTACAAAATGGGAGAAAATTTTTGCAATCTTCTCATCTGACAAAGGGCTAATACCCAGAATCTACAATGAACTCAAACAAGTTTACAAGAAAAAAACAAACAACCCCATCAAAAAGTGGGCAAAGGATATGAATGGACACTTCTCAAAAGAAGACATTTATGCAGCCAAAAGACACATGAAAAAATGCTCATCATCACTGGCCATCAGAGAAATGCAAATCAAAACCATAATGAGATACCATCTCACACTAGTTAGAATGGCAATCATTAAAAAGTCAGGAAACAACAGGTGCTGGAGAGGATGTGGAGAAATAGGAACACTTTTACACTGTTGGTGGGACTGTAAACTAGTTCAACCATTGTGGAAGTCAGTGTGGTGATTCCTCAGGGATCTAGAACTAGAAATACCATTTGACCCAGCCATCCCATTACTGGGTATATACCCAAAGGACTATAAATCATGCTGCTATAAAGACACATGCACACGTATGTTTATTGTGGCACTATTCACAATAGCAAAGACTTGGAACCAACCCAAATGTCCAACAATGATAGACTGGATTAAGAAAATCTGGCACATATACACCATGGAATACTATGCAGCCATAAAAAAGGATGAGTTCATGTCCTTTGTAGGGACATGGATAAAGCTGGAAACCATCATTCTCAGCAAACTATTGCAAGGACAAAAAACCAAACACCGCATGTTCTCACTCATAGGTGGGAATTGAACAATGAGAACACATGGACACAGGAAGGGGAACATCACACACCGGGGCCTGCTGTGGGGTGGGGGGAGTGGGGAGGGATAGCATTAGGAGATATACCGAATGTTAAATGACGAGTTAATGGGTGCAGCACACCAACATGGCACATGTATACATATGTAACAAACCTGCACGTTGTGCACATGTACCCTAAAACTTAAAGTATAATTTAAAAAAAAGAAAGTTCCTTCCAATCCCACTCTCACCAAAATGTTTATTTCTCCTCTTGATCCCCAGTTAGAACAACTGAGCGGTAACAACCTTCCCCCCTACGCCCTCCCCAGAAGTTAATCACCCTCTATCCCTTGCCTCATAGTGGAACAGTGGCAGAAGCTTTGGCATGCTTGGAAAGGTTCCTGACTCATGATCAAAGGGATTAGACTAAGAAAGAGGACAAGCTAATGATTAAAGTGAGAGATAGGGATAATGTTTCGTTGCTTCTATTCCTAGCAGTACTGTACTAGCATGTGATTGGTTCAAATTAACACCTGACCTTCTATCTGTGAAACTAAGGAAACCAATATGTTTGGGCTTACAAATTACTTGGGAAAAAATGTTTCTGTTGATACCATAAGGGTGACTGACCAAAGAAGTCTGGGAATTTTTATAAATAAAATCACCATGAATCTGCTTGTAAACACCATGCCATTCCACAGTATCATTCCTTTTTTTAGCTAGTTATTTTTTAAGAACAGATTGTTTGTGTCACTGAACAGATGCAGGCTATGCTAGTAATGGAAGGAGTGGAAGTCAGTTATAAGAGAAGTGTAAAGTACAGGTCTTGTCTTCAAGGTTCTTATAATCCTTTCGGAGAGAAAAAATATTCATGTAGGAGGAAGAGTGGTAGCAATCCAGTGAAATATCTGACTAGTTTGGAGTGCGTAATAATCCTTTATATGCTAGAGGGGAGACTAACCTTTGAAGAAGAGAAAAAAGGCTTGTGTAACTAATTAATTATGAAAAAATGAAGACACTGTATAGGTTCCTTAGGAGTGAAGGTCAACAGATTTGCTTTCAAACACCACTTTGGCAACTGTGTTTTCTCCTAAAGAATGACTCTGCTAATGTTAACTGAGATCTGTTCTTTCCAGTCTTCAGCGGATTCCAGAAACCTTATTTCCCCGACCCTCCTTTCTATCACTAGTGTTGGTGCCTGTCTTGGAAAGTAATAGGACTCCACTCCTTGGACAGTGTTTGACATCCTTGCTGGTCCACAAGTTTTGATTGACCTTTCACCTAGCTAGGGCCCAAGAGTGAAGTTTGGCTCCATTAAGGAAAAGCAGTAAGAGATGTAACCCTATGTGGACAGTGTCTAATTCTCAGTGGGGCAGCAGAGATCAAATGAGTAAAATGCGGGATATGTTATGCTTTCCTGGTGACCAATAATTCTATGTGATTTATTTTTTAATAAATTCTCTACTGTATTCCTAGAACCTTGCATAGTAGCTGACACATCATAAGTGTTCAATAACTATTTGCTTAATTAATTAATTAAGTTGGACTACAATCCTGACAGGATGCAGATGGAAACTAGTAAATGTATGAGTAAAGGTGATGGGAAATAAACTGAGGTCTTCATTGGGAACCAGGGGACGACTACAAGAACAGAAAAGGAAGGATAGAATAGTAGGCCCTTCTAGTCATAGTGGTGAGAAAGTGGGAGTGGGAGAAATGAAACTAAACATTTAATGTTGAGCATCTTCTAAGTGTCTAGTGCTTTGACAGGTATGAACTCATTTAATCTTTATGACTCCAGAGGTAGGTACTATTATGATACATATTTTTCAGATGAAAAGATAGAGACTCAAAGAGGTTAGGTAACTTTCTCATAATCATTATTGTGGGACGATTTCCCATGGGTCTCACGTTTCTGTACTTCTTGTGAGTACAGACAGTGACTGACATTGTTCCAGACTACCTTTTCAAGGATATGTGTATAGTGAACAGCTTTGGAAGATAGTGTATCTCCTTCTGGAGCAGAAGACAGGAACACTTACTGCCCATCGTAAAAGATTCAGATTTATTAAATTCAGTATTGCTTTTCAGTAATGCAATCTACAGCATGTGCAGGTGTCACCTGGCCCTCTTCAAGTAGCTCTTATGAGACGAAGGAGAAAGAGATAGTGACACAAGAAAATACTTGTACTCTGGCTAATACTATTGCTGTAAGAAACAAAGTCCCTTATCTCTGACCCAGGAGTGTCATGTCTTCTGTCAGCATCCATGGAAATGCGGTAGGTTAGCTTGCAAGATAAAAATCTCAGAACCTTCACAAGGCTTGACAGTTAACACAGGTGAAATGTATCAGAACTGGAAATTGCACCCATCTCTATTTGACTCCAGAACCTACACTCTTTTCTCAGAATGGTGTTGCTTCCTGCACTGTGCTCAGGGGTAGTTGCTACGTTACATGATATCATTCCTTCCTGTGTTTCCCCCATACCTATGTGTCACTGGAGCTGCTCTTACTTTTCAAGTTGGATGATTTAGGTATCCCATTAAGCAGAAAAGAGAAGAGGTTTAAAATATCTGATTTACTTTCTTCTGTTACATAAATTAATAGAAGTCCTTAATTTATCATCCCACTTTGTTAGTCATTCTATTTTCCCAGGGCTATGGTTCTTGCAATGGTCAGGACCTTGTGAGACAGATTTCTATTGATGGACAGGAATTCCCAGAGGATACAACTGGAACACCTTATACACTTCATAAATAGCCAGCTAGTTTTAGCTCTTTGGGGGATACTTGCCAAACTCTTCATCAAAAGTTAACACTAGTCCTCCTATATCCTTGTTGGGTCATCTGGGTGGTAGTTCATGCAGTGTAGAATGGTGGGATCCCAAGATCGCATTTTCCAAATATTTCTAACCTGAAAATTAATTGTATAAGGAGTTTCAGTAGAGATTTCTAATCTTGGGAGTCCTAAGTATCCCTTTTCCTCATATAGATCTTTTGTTCTCATTGTCTACAAATTATTTTTCTCTTCAACAATGTTGTGATATTAGATAATCAATCGCTCTTTTCACTAAAGCTAGAGAAACAGCTGTCAGCATGGAGTTGGGGAGAGGAGAAACAGGAGGCCATAGAGGAGTAAGGCCATTCCCATTTATCATGTCCCCAGAGGACTGCTCTACCAGAAGGCCTGATGATTTGTCCAGCACTTTCACCAGGGATCTTCCTCACTACAGTCCTATGAGAAAACTGAAGTATCAAGAAATTAAGTGACTAAGTAGTCCAACATCACACTGTGTATTTATAGCAGCTCTGGGGCTAGAATTTGTTTCCCTATTCTGGATACTTAATGAGTTCAGAGGATAGTGCCCTGGTTTCAAGGAGGTAGAGGAGTAGGAACATCAGGATAAGGATTCCTTTGTTTTTACAGATTCTGGTCATGCTGCCCAGAAGACAGGATATCAGGGGACAGAGAGCAGGGCAAAGTTAATGCCACGCCATGCCACGCCATTCTTCCTTCCACAAAGGCAGGATAGTTATTTGGGTGTCTTAGGGGCTGGTGTACTGCAAAAAGATGGGGATTGGGGACCTCCTCACAGCCTTCTACTATCCCCTCCTTGAACCCTTCCAGCAGCTGTTGCTCTTATCTAAACAGAAGATGATTGTTTAACTTCTTCACTTCTGGGCATAGATATGATAACCTGGGCTCTTCATGGGCTGGAGCCAGAGGTGGTGGAAAGAAAATGGTTCAGAAAAGGACTACACAACTTGAATTGTCCACCAGCCTGAACCAAGCAAGGAAGACTAGAGATAGGAAAGGGAGGCATTTGGGATGCAGGCATCTATAAAGTAGGAAGGGTCTTGAGAAAGTGGGCTCAGGGTTTCTTTTCTTGATTTGTGTGTCTGCTTGGAGAGATAATGAAACAATTGGCCTATTTCTGGACTGCCAGCTCCTCAGGTGGACAGCAACATACCCTAGAGATAGTTTTTTGTAGTGTGGGCATTAGCATTAGGAGTTTTCTAAGAACTGGGAACCTCAGAAAGGGTGCATAAATTTAATTCTTTTATCATAGATAACAGAGGTCCATTAGTATACCTCAAGAAAAGAAAGATTACAAAGATACATATGGCCTAGAAAACCACTAGATTCCAAGCAGTTCTAATCAACAGCATCTTGCTCCCTTCTTCTTGTATAATGTCCTTGTTGCCTGTATAAGTTTTTTCTAGTCTCCTCTTGCCACTGACTGGAAAATTCTCTCCATAGTCCATAGGAACAGGTTCACAGGGTGTTAGTCTGATTCTCTTAGCATGTTACTATCAATCCTATTGGGCAAAGAGCTCTTTGTGCCAGGCTACTTTACCTATCACATTGTGGAGTTCATCCCTGGTATAGTCAACGTCACTCTCATGCCACAACTAGCTGGGTTTGCCTTCCTGAACATGGGGCAATGAGTAGAGTGTTGAACATGGCAGACATCATGACTGACGGGTCTAGTACAGAGGACTTTCCTCTGAAGGTTTAGGTAAGCCTTGTAACAACTCACCTTTGAGATAATCTGCTGAAAAAGGGAGAGAGAGACATAGGGCCAGTTTACTGTGTTTGTGCAGTAGGCAACTGTTCATGCCGGTGTTTCCCAAATCAAAATCCTTGAACCTCTGCATCAGATCCATCTTGGTGCTTGTTAAACCTTCAAATTTCTGGGCCCTGTTTTAGACCTGGAGAATGAGGATTTTGGAGCTGGGCTCAGGAAACCTGCACAGTTACCAAGCTCCTCACATAACTCTATGCACAATAAGGTTGAGAACCTCTACTCTCTCTCTCTCTCTCTCTCTCTCTCTATATATATATATATACACACATATATATGTATGTATATATGTATATATATATATATTTTTTTTTTTGACGGAGTCTTGCTCTGTCGCCCATGCTCAAGTGCAGTGGTGCGATCTCGGTTCACTGCAAGCTCTGCCTCCCAGGTTCATGCCATTCTCTTGCCTCAGCCTCCCGAGTAGCTGGGACTACAGGCGCCCGTGACCACACCTGGCTAATTTTTTGTATTTTTAGTAGAGACAGGGTTTCACCGTGCTAGCCAGTGTGGTCTCGATTTCCTGACCTCATGATCTGCCCGCCTTGGCCTCCCAAAGTGCTGGGATTACAGGAGTGAGCCACTGCGCCCGGCCCCTCTGCTCTATATTCTTCAAGCTTCACTTAAGTTATTGCTTCTTTCTGAAAAGTCCTTTCTCTCCCACCTCTGCTTGGTGAAATCCTGCCCCATCCCTGGAGGCCAAACTCAAATGTGAGTGCCTTCCTGAAGCTTTCCATTATTTCTTGTGTCCTTAACTCCAAATGGCTTCTGTTGCTACAGGATGGGGGACATTGGAGGTATAAGAACTAAGGTGCAGAGACCTGTTGGGGATATGAAAAGGCACATCTGGAATGGGGCTGGAGGGAAAGATTTACATTTTGCTCTCAAATTTTTATTTGGAAAAATGTTAAAAATTGAAAGTAAAATGTGATGAAAGCCAGCATACCCTTCACCTAGAAATTGTTAATATTTTACATTTGCGCAATGCTCTCTCTCACAAACATATATATAATACACATATGTATGTATCCAGCTACAGCATTTGAAATTAAATTGCTACTATGCTACTTCACAACTAAATACTTCAGCATGTATATCTTAAGAATAAGAGCATTCTTTCATTGTCTTGCATAATCATAATGCAATTATCACATCCAAGAAATTTAACATTTTAATAATAGTATCCAATATCAAGCACATATTAAAATTTCTCAAGCTTTAATTGCTTCCAAAACATCCTAGCAGTTTGTGTTGACAGGATTCAATTAAAAATAATGCATTTCATTTGATTGTTTTTTTTTTTCTTTTTAGTTTCCTTTAATCTAGATTCTGGAGCAGTACCTTTGGCTTTTCTTCTCAATAATACTGTTATTTTTGAAGAGTCCAGGTCAGTTGTCTCGTATACAACCTGGCTTTGTCTGATTGTTTCCTCATGGTTACATTCAGATTAAACATTTTTGGCAAGAATACTACCGAAGCAACGTTGTTGACATCCCATTGCATCATATCAGCAGGGCTATATGTCATTGCCTACTGCCCTGCTATTAGTGATGCTAAATTTGATCACTAAGCTAAAGTGATGTCTGCTAGAATTCTTCATTGTAAAGGTGCGCTTTTTCTTTGAAATTAATAAATAATCTGTGGAGTAATACTTTGACACTGCATGAATATCTTGCTCCCCCAGAAATTTTCACCAATGGTTTTAGAATCCATCGATTTAATTGCTGTCTTGACAAAGAAGAACCCTGAGAAGTCATGTGTTCTGGGAGACACTTTACTAACAACATCCACGTAAGACACATGATAATAATACTGACAATAATAACGATTACCTTTATTGAGTGAACTAGGCCAAGTACTTTATATAAATTAAATCATTTGATTCTTACACCAATCTAGTGATTTTATGGATGGGAAAATTGAGGGTCAGAGAGTTGAAATAACTTCCCCAAGGTCACACAGCTATGAAGAGTGGGAACTGGGGCTGGGCGCAGTGGCTCACGCCTGTAATCCCAGCACTTTGGGAGGCCTGAGGCGGGCGGATCACGAGGTCAGGAGATGGAGACCATACTGGCTAACACGGTGAAACCCCGTCTCTACTAAAAACACAAAAAATTAGCTGGGCGTAGTGGCAGGCGCCTGTAGTCCCAGCTACTCGGGAGGCTGAGGCAGGAGAATGGCGTGAACCCAGGAGGTGGAGCTTGCAGTGAGCCAAGATCGCGCCACTGCACTCCATCCCGGGCGACAGAGCGAGACTACATCTCAAAAAAAAAAAAAAAAAAAAAAAGAGTGGGAACTGGATTTAAACCCAGTTCCAATTAAAAGCCCATGCTTTTAGACACTATGCTATACTCTCTAATAAGCAATAATTCTACCTAACTTCAGAGCCTCTCACCATTTTCTTTTGAAGAGTTCCAAGCCCATGGCATTCCTGAGAGTGAGGAAGCAGGGACATGGAACTTTATTTTCTTTCGAGGAGGGAACATGGTGCAACAGAGAAATCAATTGTCATTCCTGTAGTCTTACAGCAAGTGAGTAACAGAACAAGGCTGTTGATGGAGAGACCTTAAGCTCTTGCTTGTGAATCTGACTTTGATTTAAGAGGCAGCTGAGAGCCACTGTGATTTCTGACTGGTGCTTGCTGAATCCAGAGTGGGTTCGGATTGGATTAATATCACTGTCCTCTGTGTGGGGAAATGCTGCTGCTTCATAATAAGCGGGTTCGCAGAGTTTGGTGGAAAAACCAATGTTGCCTAACAGCCCCTTCTGTGCTTAGCACACTTGATTGATTGTCCTTAGGTTTACAGCTCTCTGTCTAGCTTGTCACAGCAAAAAATCTCTACTTCTTTGAATCTAGTTAGTTCAAGAAGACCTGTGACCCCAACCCTACACCCTCCACTCCCAAAAAACAGAAAAAAAGCCTTGTAAATGTGCTTCAAATTTGTGTAGCTCAGTTTTCTCTGTAGTCTGCCAATTGTCCCCTGAGAATGCCCAGTGAAATGCTGCAAATGCTGCAGTGAACTGAAAAAAAATCAAAACAAACCACAAAATCCAACAACCCTAAGACTCCTACTTTTAGGAGCCATTTGTAACTTTGGGATTTATTGTACAATTTATCTTTAGTTTCAGGTTATCCATTTGTTAGGGACAGAGGTGTTGGGAAAACATCTCTGCACCTGTTGCAAAATTTCATTTATGGCTGGAGACAGACACAGACACACACTAATAGAATATCATTCCAATTTTAGCATATGTGCTGTTGAATCAAGCACATATACTTATAAAGCATCATTCAAGTTTAGCATATGTCCTGATAAATTAAACAACGTCATATATAGACACACAAGACTGCAAGGTTGAAAGAGTCCTAAGAGGTCATCTAGCAGGGTTCTACTTCTCACACCCTGGCAGTGGATGCTTAGAGCATCTCTATAATGAGATCCCAAAGTGGGGGCAGCTCCAGTGGTAAGTTGTTTACTAACTTTCAGAGGCAACCAGTCTCAGTGACCAGCTTTTGTAACAAAGGTCTTATAAAATAAAGTGAAATTCATCTCCCCTGTACCTTCTAACCTTGGGGGCTACTTCCTTTTTTGGAGTCACTCAGAACACAGGATGTCTTTTTCCACACAGGCCCGACCCCCTTCCCCTGCAGGGACTTAAACTTCTAGCAACACAGTTCCCAGCCAGGACCCTCTGCAATGACTCTTCTCTCCCTCCAACTGCTCCATTTTGATGGCATGTGTTTCCAAGCTTCTTTCTCCCAATTGGTGCTGCCCCACCTATACTGTGCTGCTCCTCCCTGACCACCAAGCAAGCAAAGGTTTCTGGGAGGCTGGGGCTCTGCCGGCCCACTGCAGTGCCATCACTCTGCTTGCCAAAGCCATTTTAGGCAGCAGGTAAGTAAGTGGTTGGAGAGGTACATTGGGTTTCTGAGAGGCACCAGTCTAGCTAAGGCAGAAATAGGCTCTAACTTAATAATCTGCTCATCACACACAGTAAGAGACACCCTGACTTATTCAAAGACACCGTGGGCGGTGCAGAGGATGAATAAGCATGATTCACTGCCACTCTGGCACCCGGGGCACGAAGAATAATAAAACCCAAAGAATTGTAGCCGCCTGAGTAGTAAATTAAGAGATCCAGGGCTCAGCTAGACTCTAGACATCAATGTTACCATGGCAATAAAGGGCCCCAGCCTTCAGCAGCTATTACAGAGCAGGCATCTAATAGGCTAGTCTATGTCACAGCCAAAGCCCAAGGGGCTAGCAAAGAAGACCAATTAGCATATCCATTCATTAGGGGCCTCTGCACACTTCTCTTAATTCCAATTAGTTGTTTGTTTGAACCAATGTCTCTTGTCTGCATTATACTCATTACTGCCTTTTAGCCACTAGAAATAGGCTTGAATCTCCACAATGACCTCACAATTTCCCAAGCTTTCATTTTTCCCCTAGGGGTCTAGGCTTATACAGTCACAAACCCATGGCCCTCAGTCCTTTGAAATGAAAGCGTCTGTCACTGTACAACTGTACTCGACAGATGGAAACTCTGCTCAGGAATGTGATGCGCTAAGGGTTCTTCCTGGAACCTAGTGAAGTAGGGATCTGGGGCCATTATCTGGACCTTTCAGGTCAAGGAAACCCTCTGGCCTTAGCCAGTGAGCCTACTGGCTATGCCTGCTGGCCACTACTCAGAGGCTAGCTGTTCGGGAGGGGGAATTTTGGGCACTGGGGACCAGACTGGCATCATCAAAGTCAGGCAGTAACTGTTCCGACTTGAAGTCCTGCCCTTCAAGATCCAGCCCAAACCCCACCTTTTCCGGGAAGCCTTCCCTGATTATTGTAGCCCTAAGTGAATTCTCCCTCCTTCATGCACTTCAAAAATGACATTCTGGGCTGAGCAGCATACATGGGCAACCTCAGGCCCTAGCTTGGCCTGGAGCTTCCTTACCCAGTGACCTCAGAGTCCACAGGTCACTAATCTTGGAAGGGACTGGGGTTCTAGAGAGTATTCAACATTACTTGGGTGACTCCAATGGCAAACAACTCTTAAGCTCCACTGCACATTACCTCCCAGAGTCCCTGAAGACCTAACCAGTCCCTTGGTATGGAAAGTACACAACTGCTCTTTGACGGCTCTGGGACACATTGTGGCCACCCCACAACTTACACAACTGTGGAAATGGCCCACAAGAACAGATGTCATAAACTAGCCCATCTCGTGGTAAAGGCAAAGATTATCTGAAGGGTGCTACCATATCTTCCTTCCTTTGGGAACAGGGGGACCCAGCCCATAAGATTGTTTCTGTTCCCAGTTAGTTGCCATTGTCAGCCAACTCTGTGGTTTCACCACAGCAGGCACTCAGGACAAGGGGCTTATAGAAACATTTGCTAATACCTGTGCCCAAGAAATGAGCATGTAGTTTTCTAGACTTTAATAATATGCCCCCGAATCTGCTGTTATATTCAAAGTCTCTCCTTTCTCCCTCCCCTTGTCCCTTTGTAGCCACTGCTTCATTTGCATCCGCATTAGCCACTTGTGGCTCCATTCTGCTGCACTGTTAGGCATATTGCTTTTTTTTTTTTTTCAAATTTGGCAGGAATCATTTCCCTTCTAACTAGTGTTTTGAGTGTAAATTCATACAGATTTCTGTCTTCAACATCCTATGGGATTTGGTTATTTTACCCCACCCAACAGCTGGCATTCCAGAACACAGCCTGGGCTATAGCTGAAATACATGGCAAATGTCTTAAGTATACATCAAACCTCCAATTACCCAGAATGCTTAGGAATGGAAGATTCTAGAGAATGGAGTATTTTGTTACCTAAGGTCATGTCACTCCTAACTCCCTTTTGTCCCCCTACTCTCAGTTTTTGAAATGTTTTAAAGTGAGTGTACTCTCTTTTCAGCCTTAGACCAGTTAGCCTAGCCATTGTTTGGTTTTAAGGCTTCCAAGGGCCTGGGGATTCTCATACTTAATATAAGGAATCACACAAAAGATTGGCTTGGAGAAGGTGTAGAAGATAGAGATCAACATCTACTGAGACCAGAGACCAGATTATCCCCTAGAATATATTTTGCTTTTAATAAAATTCAAAGAGAAGAATAAATTTCTCTTTTTTGTAAGTGGCCTTTTTCTCTTCAAAGAAGCATATGGGAAGAGACACTGTTAAAGAAGAGGTCTGATTAGTAACATTACAGTGAAAGGAATTCTTATTTAAAATTAACTGCAATTGAAGCCATTTTCATCAGAATAGCCTTGAATTGGAGTTATGACTAAATCTTTCTAAGCTATTGTGCTGTTTTTCTCAGTAATGAATGTGCCCAGAATGTCAGTATCTGCAACATTCTCAGCCACTTGAGTATAATGGGGTTTGATTTGTGAAGGAAGGATCACAAACTCCATCCAGGCCTTTTAGCCACCCAGGCTCCAGTAGGGTGGACCCCAAACAGACCAAAAATGCTATACAATATTCTTAACTGTTTCTTCTAATTTTTCCTTTCATTGGATCCCATGTTGGTTTCAGGAGTTACATATGTCTGGGAAACTGACACTGCAAAGTTCTGGCTTGTTCCCTGCCCTGATGCTAAGGGATAAATATAGATCTCAACCACTACAGAAATTTGGCCAGGATTTGGAGGGGTGTGTGTATGAGGGGCAGTGACTGATGGGGCCACTCTGACATGTGGGCTAGAAAAAGGCTTCTTTATGTCCAAGACCCTCTTTGGGGCAGGGAGGAATGAAGTAGGAGCCTGGCTTCTAAAATCAGAAAGAATAATCCACATTTTAAGAAGCTCATGGATTGACACAAATAAGAAATATTGTAGGTGGCTTACAGTGTGTGTGGGGGTGGGGGGAGAGAGCAAAGGGAATCTTTCCTGACATCCTAGATCCTTTTGCATGAGATCAGCCTTATGAAAAAAGCAAGTTATTCTTGGCCATCTCCCCTCACCCCCAACTCCCACCCACACCCACCCCCTGCATGCACTGATATCCAACTCTCAATTGAGAAGAACATGACTTAAGATTTCCATTGGGCCCATCATATCTCAAGCGCTGGAGAAAGACAAGGGGTGGAAAGACATATAAAGGGGGCGGGAGGGTGAGCTGCTCATCCTCGTGACCCAGAATATCTCCCCCTCCTTGTAATGATGAGCTTGCTTTTCCATAAGGGCTTTCCCTTGATTCAGGGAAGGGGCCAACCAATGACAGAGGGACATGTTAGATTATTCTAGGGAAGGGCTCATGCCAGGAGGGTTCACTTTTACCAGGCGCCAAGTGTCCCCAGCAACCAGTGTCTCCTGTACCAGCAGAAGCTCCAGAACTCTCACCCGATTGCCTGCCTCTGCTGCGTCTTTGCCCACTGAACAGCCATGAGAAGGCAACTCCGGTCCAGAAGGGCTCCATCCTTTCCTTACAGTTATCGCTACAGACTCGTGAGTGCCAGAGAGCAGAATATTTTGCTGCCCCCTCCCCTTTTATTTTAATGGGGTGGGTTGGGGGCTGTGTAGACCTTGGTTTACGGCTGCCTCTCTTTCAGACGGGCAGAAACAGCGAAGTTTAGGGGAGCCCAGGGTTTCAAAAAGGAGCAGTGACTCCCAGCACCCCCGGGCACCCTAAATTGCTGGATAAAAGGAGGAAGCCCCTCTTCCTGTGAAACAAAGATAAGGGAAGGAGAAGATAACAGAGAATAAGTGGCTTCTAAAATCTTTTCCTGGGAGTATAGAATTTTCACAGACCTTTTGGAGTATAAAAGTTTAATTCTAATAGCAAGAAATTTAGCCAAGAGGGAAGGAAGGAGGAAGAGGAAATGAAAGGCACTGCCTACCCAGCTGTCTCTTGGGTGGTAGCTTCTTAGAGTCCAGCTGCTCTCTTTCTAAAGTAGAAATTCCAAACTATAGCTAAAATCATAGAATCCCCAATAGGAGCAGGGAGGAATCCTAGACATTATCTCTCCAGAACCCCTCATTACCTAAAGGAGGATGCTGTGGCTCAGAGCACAGGAGTGACTTGCAAGTTAGTGGAGGAGCCAAAGTGAAAATGCAATATCCTCACTGCTAATCTTGTACTCTTTTCATTGTATTTGCAGAATGCATCTTCCAAACCCCCGATCTGCCACTACCCATTGCCATCCTGACTGCCACCCCACACTGCCCAACATGTAGACACACATACATTCTTTTGTCTCATCATTTATTTCCAGGGTGTATTACAAATTATTTGATCCAAAAGTTTATTTGCATTTATTTTGCTATAAGTCATTAATGTATGCCACACGCAGTGCTTTTTGGGGAGAGGATTTTGAAATGTTCCCCAGAGAGGATTGTGATCTCAGCCCCAGGAGGAAACAAAGCCTAAGCCATTTTTCTTTGGGTATGGCCACTTATGTAACCAGGGAGTTAAGTGAAGACTGTCAACAGCCCGCAGAAGAAAACACACATTATTCTAACCTCCTATCAATCTACAGAGGGCTTCTCTTAGCTTTTTAGCCACAATTTGAAGAACCGTTTAACTTCCCCCAAAGTTTCTTCCAGCTCTCAAAACAGTTACAATCTGCAGGGGTATAAAACTATTTCTTACTTGCCTTCTTTTCTATGTAATCTTGTTAAAATGTTGTGTATAATTTCAGTTATTTGTTAAGTGGCTTGGATTTTAAATGCATCAGGGGATCTTGCTCTTTATAATACTTGATCAAATTTAAAAATAAATTAATGCAATCCTGTGCTAATTTCTCTTTTAAAATTAACCAGCCATTCAAATGTTTATGGTGTATAAACACATGCCTTGCTGTCTTCTTTGCAGAGCACAAATTTAAAATTTATCCTTTGGGTCATACTGTTTGTTTATATATTTGTTTATATGTTTATATATTTAGATTACTCAAAATGGAGCTACCCTCTGTTCTTCAGACTCTTCCCTTTTAGGGAAACCTGATGACCCCATCACACACCCACTACCATATCCCAGCACACTCACACACACTATCACATGAGGGTAGTGCCACTTTAGGAAAGTGACAAAACAGAATCTTAGGGGTAAGCATTCTCATTACCAAAGGATTTTCTATTGGATTTTGTTAAATAGTTTCACAAAGATACATTTTACACAAGATTTAATTAATGAGGATCTTTTGGGGAAGGCCTCTCTTGCACAGTGTGACCATTTCCTTTACCTGGAAACAGAGGAGAGGAGAAAAGATTCGAGGTTCCTAAAGTAAAGCTCAGGAACCTCTCACAGCCTCTCCGGTGTGAGAGCTGTAGGGGCAAATTAGCCGTGAGAAGATTAATTCTTCTCAGGAGGGTAAAGCTTTAATGACAAGCCATCTGTAATGGGATTATCATGAGAGCCAATATCTACAAATAAGATCAGCCTGAGGCCTAGGCCAGCTGCCTCCTCTGTGGAAGGTTAAAGGCAGGCATAGTTAACATGGAGAGAAAAGAAAATTGTTCAGGAAATATAAAGGGAATATATATTTCTCCTCAATGAAATGTTATACTTCAAATTCACTGAGATTCTCAGGTGCAGTAGATTCTCTGGGGGCCATGATTGCTACCCACTGTGGTATACATGACAGCTCAGTCAGGGTGACAAGCTCTGTGAGAGCATTCCCGCAGAGTCCTGCATCAGGAATTTTAAGTCAGGCAGGTATCACTGATATTTGGTTAGGACCCACTGGGTACTTAACTGTCAGCTTTACACTGTGGAGGGCCATCGAGAGGCTAGAAAATATGGAATCTCCCTCTGGGTGCTCAAAATGTAGTTTGGGAGTTTAAATGTGTGCATAGGTTCACACACAAGTAAAAGATATTTAAGAACAGGTATTAATCCATTCATCATTGAGTGATGAAGTTTATTTTCCTAAGCCTTACACTGTGAGCCTATGTCAGTCAGCCATCCTTGATTATAATAAGCACCTAAAATCTTTTTTTGTGTTTTTTTGAGACAATGTCTCACTCTGTCACCCAGGCTGGAGTACAGTGGCATGATCACAGCTCACTGCAGCCTTGACCTCCCAGGCTCAAGTGATCCTCCTGCCTCAGCCTCCTGAGTAGCTAGGACTACAGGTGCATGCCACCATGCCTGGTTAATTTTTTTTTAATTTTGTAGAGACAGGGTCTCACTATGTTGCCCAGGCTGTCATCAAACTCCTGGGTTCAAGTGATCCTCCTTTCTTGGCCTCCCAAAGTGTCGGGATTACAGGCGTGAGCCCTAAAATCGTTTAGGAACACAGAACCTAAGGCACTGTGCTTCATTAATCTACTAAGCTACCTCTAGGCACTTGTGCTCAATGTGATAGAGGAGAAACATCATTGTCCAGGGTATCAAGAGACATAGGTTCCGAGACCGTCAACTCTATCATGAATTTACTGCATGGTTTTGGCTAGATCCTGTCCCATCTCTGGGCCTCAGATGGATAAGTAAATCTTGAAGGTCCCTGTCGGTTCTGATGTGATATTTTATATAGAGCTGTACTTTGGAACAAATTAGAGAGCAATTCAAGAGGGCTTATAATCAAGAGCTAGATAGTGCTGTGCAGACTGAATGCTGAGAGCTGAGCCTTGTCATTCTGTATCACTTGTACTGATTCTGAACAATCCAATTTGCTGAGCCCTCCTCCCCCCAACAAAGGCAGCATTTTTAGCAGGGTGCCCTCTAAATGGCCTTTGAGGAATCAGGCAGGGAGGGGGCAGCACAGAGCCCCTGGTCTCTAGTGTTTGACACATCCAACCCAACAGGTGCACAGCCCCGCAACTCTTCAGACTTGGACAGCAGAGAAGGGAGGGCAGCCTCATTTTCTGCTGCTGCAATAAGCCTTGGCAAACCCCCAAAGAGCAAAGATACAACTCTCTGGCCTGTGGCTGGGAGGCATTTGAAACACCACTTGGTGAAGTCTAGGTTTCTCTCTCCCTCTCTCTTTTTCAGTTTAATTTTCTTAGAACCACTCAGAGAAGATTACAGTTTCAAATCTCAAGTAATGGCTGCAATCAGTCAATCAACAAATATGTGCTGAGTATGTATTACGTGCCCAGCTTTTTGCCTAAGCATAGGGGGAGACTAAGGAAGCCCGGGGTTCCAGCTCTCAGATGGTCTTTCCAACCAATTTAAGGTAGGAAGAGATTCAAACTAGGGCAATAATCAGAGAAGCAGCTAATAACTGTCCATCTATTGTTTCTGTTGGGAAGGAAGGCTAAGTTTTGAGGAGGGGTACAGCAGTTGGCCTCTCCTCCTGATGTCCGTCCCAGGCTATTTTTAGACACAAGTTGAAATGGTGAAGTTGAGCAGCTGAATGTGTACAGGGTGTTAGGATAAAGCTGGCTTGGACTGAAAGTTTGCTATCACAGACACAATGTCTAAGACTATTCCATCCTCTTCCTGTGTGAGCTCACCTCTACTCTGATAGGACAAGGTTAAGTGGGAGGTCAAGGCCCCAGAACAGAGTAGTGATATGAGCAGTCCTTGGAGAAGAGCCCAAATGCCTGAAGCTGAGAATAAAACTTGCACCTCTATGGAAAGAATACTGAGTCAAAATGGGTCATAGAAAGGATATTTCCTCCAAAAGAACTAGGGAGAAAGAAAATCCACCTCTTGTAACAACATGTATGTTTATGGGAAAGTGGAAATTTGAAGCATCTCCAAATATTGAGTCATTTCGATTTATTTTTGGCTGGTGGGATGCACCATTGTACATTTTTTTTCCAAAAGGGTATTGTGTTTTGTCACTGTTCCAGGATGATCCGGATGAAGCGAACCAGAACTACTTAGCAGATGAAGAGGAGGAAGCAGAAGAAGAGGCTCGGGTGACGGTGGTGCCCAAATCGGAGGAGGAGGAAGAAGAGGAGGAGAAAGAAGAGGAGGAAGAGGAGGAAAAGGAGGAGGAAGAGGGTCAAGGTCAGCCAACAGGCAATGCCTGGTGGCAGAAATTGCAGATCATGAGTGAATACCTGTGGGATCCAGAGAGAAGGATGTTTCTGGCCCGAACAGGTCAGAGTTGGAGTAAGTCCCAATAGTCCCAATGCCAAAGTCTGGTGTCCTTTGCTTTTGGTGTGGTGTTCAGGGCTCCTTTACCATACGCTGGATGGGCTTGTCTGCAAACTTCTCTTTGAACTTCATGTAAAGGCATCAATGCCTAGGGAAATGCCTAGACTGTGGACAGATTCCATCAGAACAAACTCCAAATGGATGAACAAACTTGATTGTGTAACTGAAACCCACTGGGCTCAACATCAGTTGCAATGCAGAGAGACAGTGAGAATGAGTTGAAAAAGCACATGATTTTTTTAAGTCCCAGTCCTGTCACTTTCTATCCACGTGACCGTGGACTCATCATTTCCCTTCTCTGAGCCTCAGTTTCCTCACACGCCAAATGAGGAAAACAATCCCCGACTTGCTTCTCTTATAGGATCAGAGTGAGGCCCCAATTAGATGTTAAAACTGTAAAGTTTAAAGAACTATGCAGAAGACTTCTTGTAAGAAATGAGACTCAAATCCCTGCTAACATGACCAAGTGTTTTTATGAGGCCCCATCACCTGGTAATGTCAGAGAAGGAGAGCCAGGAGGCGTGTCCCTGGCCCCAGCTTGTGGGTGTCTTCTTCTGCTATGATAGAGATGTTTGATCAGTGGCAGAATTATATTCCTTAGCATTTCCTCTTTGCATCACATGCTGCCATTATTTTTACTCCACAACTTCCCCAGCACTCACCTCCTACAGTCTTACCCACCTCTTAAACTATTAATGCTGAGCCTTCTCCTCAGGAGATTCAGCCAGTGGTAAAATTCACACTTGCCACAGTCTCTGCACAGCCCAGAAAAAGAGCAGCTGCTGGTTTGGAAATCAGTCAATCCACAGAAGAAAAAAAATAGAGGATGCCAAGGATGAAATAACAGTCCCCTAGTGCCAAGGGTCTAGGTTGCTGAAATTGATGGCCATGTCTTCTAAAGGCCCCGTTGGCTAAGAATTCTCTCCCTCAAAGTTAACGTTGCTAATTCAGCTCAGTCAAGGTGAAACACTAAGCTCTGTTTCCTGGAATTAGGAATAGCACGTGGGATCTCCCTTCACCCCTCCCCAATTCCCAGCCCCACCCCTGACCATCCCACAAACTCTCAACTGGAACAAATGTACCATTTAAGGAACATTCCGACATTCTGGAAGCTGCAGACAAATACTGGACACTCACTGGGGCTCCAAGGGTGCACAGCTGTTTCTCCCTTGCCTAAAGAGGACTGGAAAAACAAGCCTTGTGAAATGCAAGTGTGAATCTGGGAGGGGGAGCCTAAACAATCAGCCATTAGAACTTCACCAGATGAGCTGATCCAAATTGCTTCTGTGGAAGGCAATCCATAGGCCAATAAGTGGGGATGAGGGAGGAAGGTTCAAGTGCCCAGAGAAGATATGGCAATAGGGACACAGCATGATAGGCCGTAGCCAGACCTCTGAGTAGCAGATCTAAGTAGAGCCCAGGAATTCATCCATTGGGCTACCCTAGGCAAAGGGTGAATGGTAATGTTAATGCTTCAGCCATAAAGCACACGCCTTGCTGTCTTCTTTCCTGAGAACAAGGTGCCCGCTTGTGCACTTACTAATGCTGTCCCAACCTGGACATCAACCTGCCCAATATATTTACCAGGCCTATGAATATAATCTGGGCCTTTCCTTTGGTATCTACGCAACCCCTATTCTTGGAAACTCTATGTTATTTTATTGGATACCAACAAGAATCATATGAGGTAGTAATATTATTATCCCCATTTTACAGATGCAGAAACTGAGGCTTAGAGAGGGTAAGTAACTTGCCTATAGTCATATAGTTACTAAGTGGCAGTGCTGGGATTACAAATCCTGGTTGGATGAACACCAAAGTTCATTCTTTTGCCAGAACACTGCCCCATTTCACGAACTCTAACAATGAACAAGGCCCTGATGTGTAGGGCCTCAGGACTTGACACGGTGTTTTAGTGGGAGAAATGAAGAGTTGGGAGCACGGTTACTTAGTGGTCTATTCAAGCCCGGGTGGGGCATTGAGGAAAGAACTCTAGAGTACCTAGAGGAAAGACCCAAGTAATACTTGGACATCCAGGGCAGAAAGTGTCAGAGGGATCAATGGGTTCAAATGGGGACTGTGCTTGGTTTTGCCTGGGGGTGGCTGAGCTAGCTATCTCAGTCTGTGATCACCTATCATAAACTCTAGGGCGCCCACTCCTGGGTGAGGCTAAGGGGACTTACTGCTAGTGTCATTCTCCCATCTACAGCTTCCTGGTCACACATCCTGGGAAAAAGGAAGATATCTCCAAAGGAATGTACCTATGTTCCATTGCTTTCCCTTCATCCATGAAACTGAGTCTTTTGATCTCCATGGATGGCTCTAGCTGTTGATCCATTCCCAGGACGGGGATGGGGTAAAGGAATGGAGGCAGAAACACAGGGCAAATGCCATTAGATAGCCAGTGGGCAACAGCCAAGTATCACAGGCACACAGGTGCTGTCGTTTATTCTCCAGGGACTCCAACTGAATCAATGTGTTCATGTTCCAGTTCTGCTTTAGTTCATCTAATAAAATAAAAAGGGTCAGTTCCATTTCCAGTCGGATTACTATGGGTTTTTTTCTCCCTTCCACAACACCTTTTTTGGTTAATTTTATTTGGTTCATGGTTCAATTTAAAAATTAACATTTGGATTCAGTTTGGGGTACAGCAAAGTTAAGTGGTTTGTTCCAGTTTCTGGTTCATAATTCAGTTCAAATCTGTAGGTCCAACATCATGTCATTTCTGTGAGCAGAGCCAAACATTGTTGCCTGAGAGAGCCCCAAGGAGGGCTTGAAAAGAGTTTCTCATCAGCAATCTCATACTCATTCACTTCACTCAGTGTTGCCTAATCCTGGGACAAACCTAGTCCTAATACAGCCCAAAGAGGGAAAATTCACACAACGGTCCTACAGCACTAATAATAATGTTAATAATAACTGATGATGTCTGCCATTTATGGTGCAATTAGTATTTGCCAGGCTCTGTGCTATGCTGCTTATATGCATTAGTCAATGCTAAGAAGTAAGTACCACTATTGTACAGACGAGGAAATTGAGGCCCAGAGAGGTGAACAGCATGTCCAAGATTAATCAGCTTGGAAGTGGTGTAGTCAGGATAGGACGTTAAGGAAAGACTGAATTTCAGATATTGTTAGGGATATAGATAAGAATCCGAGGTAAGTGCTATTTTTATCCCCATCTTACCTGTGAGGAATTGGAGGTGCAAGGAAGTTCTGTAACTTGCCAAAGTTCACGGGCAAGTGTCAGTGATTAGGTACTGTTTCCTCCTTTTCCCTTCCCCACCCTGTGTTAGTGTTCTTTTTGAAAAGCAGAGCCATTTTATTCATCTTTGCTAAAGATGAATACAATTTGAAATAAGCAGGCCAAAACCTCACTTTGCCTTGATTGGAGGCAAGTCCAGTGGAAATTCATCAAAAGTTTGAATTATAGACTATGTGGAAAGAAATGCTGTTTTCATCACTTCAAATACCTATAATTATTGGAACCAAGCTGCTAGGACTCTTCAGGGCACCCACTTTAATGAATAGCAAAGAATGATTTGTACTTAGGACATCAACTGTTGCCCAGAGGACTCTCAAGCAATTTTCCCTCTGCAATACTTTTAACTCCACTCCCCTGTATTCTTGTTCATGGCCATCATTTGCTCAGCAAGCCCTTCCATCGGAGATGCTGTAAAGGTAAACTGCAATTAGACCCCTGACACAATCCTCACTGACTCCAAATTGGTGAAATCTGAATAAGCAAGGACATACTGAATCTGAGGAATTTTTTAAAGAGCTATTTCGTGGTTGGGTTTATTCTGGTTCATGAGTCCAAGCAGGGAGGAAGGGCTTGTTGGCAAGCACTGACCACTCTCATCTGTGATTGCTCTGCAGGCCTGATCTTACTCATTTACTTCTTCTTCTATGCCTCCTTGGCTGCTGTGATCACCCTCTGCATGTACACACTATTTCTGACCATCAGTCCCTATATACCAACCTTCACGGAGCGGGTAAAGCCTCCTGGTGAGTGTGCCCAGATGCCCTGTGTTGTCAGAACTTGCTGGACAGAAATATGCTTGCACAGCATGTTCAGCCTCAATTAACTTTGGCTCTTCCTGGTAATGACTTAGAGATTCAATTATTAGGAGGAAAAGTAAAATGGTACTTGGCAAATTATGGTTCTTTTCATTTTGATTGCCTGGGGGGAAATGGTTTCATGGGAATCAATACAAAAAAATTATCCCAAGAATGGGTTAATATATCCAAGACCTGTTTTCATTGCCAGGAGTTATGATCAGACCCTTCGCCCATAGCCTTAACTTCAACTTCAACGTTTCTGAACCCGACACTTGGCAGCATTATGTGATTAGCCTAAATGGCTTTCTCCAGGGTAAGTAAGTTCATCTGAATAGTGGAAAGCTCTTTTGAAAGGTGATGGGTGGGAATCCAAAATTCAAAATTCACCTGGCCCAGGAATCCCAGTCTTACTAACTCATCATGGTCTGTCCTTACTTTGCATCCCCCTTAGCACCTGTAGCTACAATCAGAATTGCTCTAGTGTGTGATTGTATGTTGTCTTGATAACATACAAGCCAATTTTCCAGCAAGATAAGCTCTTTGTGGCAGAGAAATTTTTTCTTTTCTTGAACACGGTACAGCACCCATTTAAGTCCTGAACATATCCAGATGGCTCAATAATGATCATTTATAGAAGATAATTCTGGGGGGAGATAGTGGTGGGAAAAGAAGAATGTTCTCCAGAGCTGAAAGATTCCTATCTTCTAAACTTTCTCAAGGTAAAAGAAGTCATTTCTTGGAGATGGGTTAACTTGAAGGGAGAGGGCAAGCGTCTTTATTTTATTTGAGATGGAGTCTCACTCTGTCGCCCAGGCTGGAGTGCAGTGGTTTGATCTCTGCTCACTGCAACCTCTGCCTCCCAAGTTCAAGCGATTATCCTGCCTCAGCCTCCTGAGTAGCTGGGACTACATGTGCGTGCCACCACGCCCTGCTAATTTTTTGTATTCTTAGTAAAGACGGGGTTTCACCATGTTAGCCAGGATGGTCTTGATCTCCTGACCTTGTGATCCACGTGCCTTGGCCTCCCAAAGTGCTGGGATGACAGGCATGAGCCACCGCGCCCAGCCAAGTGTCATTATTTAACAGCATTCCAGAAAGGAGTTAGAGGAAGAATCTCTGGGTGGCAGTCGCTCCAACATTCTGATCCCAAGTATTTTCGAGGTGCCTATCTCTATAGTGTCATCAGATAAATTTTCAGGGGCAAATGAATGGCTTTGTGGGAGACGCTTCCACAAGGTAAAATCTGAGGTAGCAGCTTGGTTAAGGTTAACAGAGCACACAGGTTCTTTATGCAGCTATCAAAGAGGAGCTCCAGTGGGGTTTGCATTTCTGCACCTAATCTTTGTGGGGAAAAAAATGCCAGTCATTCTGGCTTGGTTGTCCTGGCCTGGTTGAAGTGGGGTTGATCCATTCTAGAGGCGGCTACTATTATAACAAGTGCACTGAATTAGGAGGAGAACAATCTCTTATGTGCTAGGAGGTGTTATTTAAATACATAAATTTGGTCATTTAACTTTAACTCTGCATAATAAAGTTGATCACCCTCATTTTATAAATGAGAAAACTGAGACTCAGAAAGGGGGAGTAGCTTGATCAAAGACTCTGGCAGCAGAACCAGTGTTTGAATCCACATTTCTTGTTCTTTACACTCTCGTTGCTATAAGTGTTATAAAGGGACCAACAACATGGGCATCTCCTGGGAGTTTGTTAGAAAGGCAAAATCTCAGACCACATTCTAGACCTGCTGAATCAAAATCTGCATTTTTAAAAAATCCACAGGTGATTTGTAGGAAATTTAAAGTTTGAGACATGCTGCTTTTCATAATTCTACGCTGCTGTCACATGACCAAGAGTTAGAAATTCAGCTTTATATCAGTAAGGCTCAGTGTTATTTTGGGTAAGTCTGAGCTTCAGATTCCTTACCAGTGAAACGAGGGGAGACGGGACTGGGTTCTTTCGGAGTCCATGTAGTTCTATTTTTAGCTACAGAAATGTTTTGGGCATCATGGCCAGCACAGTATCTTCTTTTGTTTCAGAATGCTTGCAAGCGATTGCAAATATATTGCCAGATTCCCTGCTAAGAAAATCCCTCCAAGAAGCTAGTAGACCGAGAAATACCAATTCTGACCTGATGATGATGGAAGCAGGAAATGTTAGGAAAAGCACTAGTTTTTAGTTCCTAAGAGTAGATAATGTGTCCTGCTAAAAAGAAGCACATCTCTGAAATAGACATCACAGAGTATCACTTTCACTCCCATGAGGACTGGGATTTTGCAATAAGGGTCATGTCCATGTCACATTATTTTTAATGGAACTACCTCAAGAGAAACAATGAGCACATGATCGCAGCCTCTATTTAGAAAGTTATTTGAGCATAGTTCTTGTTCTAAAAAAATTAAAACAAAGCCTTGAATTAAATGTAGCTTTGTCAAAGAAAAAATAAAGGCATAGCCATAATTGGAATAGATTTAAAATTCCCAGTTGCCGATTAATAATATCAAACCCAAGTCACAACCTGTGGGTTTGATATTATTAGATGAGGATTCAGCAGCACATTTTGAGTTTTACCTCTGGTAGATCATAGGTGCAAAATCTCCTCTGAAATACTGAGCTACTTTGAACATTAATACATAGGGACTGAGTCTAACAGGACTAACTGGGCTCCATCATTTAGAATCAAATTGGAAATAATGCAGTAATTTCTAAAGCCCAGTTTTATGTATGAAATTTGGTAGCCCAAAGGGTTACCTCACAAATAGCCCTTTTAAGCTTTCTCCCTGATATATGTATCCTTGGACACATGTTACATTCCATCCAATGTAAAAGGACATTTATCCTGAATATCTCAGGCCTCAGTTGACAAGATCTCATGCCCTCACCATCCCCGTAGAGACCCTGTGGTTGTCATTGGTTTCTATCTTTTAACTTATGCTTCTGTTTTGCAGTGCTAACTTCCCTCTGTAAAGGATGAAGAGCTGGCTTATTCCCTCCCCCGCCTCCTCCTCCTGCTCCACCTCCTTCTCCTCCTCTTCCTCTTCTTCCACTTTCCTTCTGTCTCACAACTCATACTTCTCACTCTTACAATCAGGTGCCTCTCACTGACTTCAAAGGGAGACATTGTAACTGCCCAGCGGGTTCACCTTGCCCACCACCTAGACAGAGCTGATTTATCAAGACAGGGGTATTGCAATAGAGACAGAGTAATCCATACCCAGCCGGCTGTGCGGGAGACTGGATTTTTATTATTACTCAAATCAGTCTCCCCAGGACTATTTCTCTATTGCAATCAAATCCATGTACATTGGGTCGGCAGTGCCCCGCCAGTAGAGACAGTACCAGAGTCGGCCCTCAGCCCAAGAGAACTAGGTGGCTGCTTGGGCTGGCCTCTGGATCCATTGCCAGGTCGGGAGGTGGGGTGCTACTGAACCACGAGCAGGTAGCCATAAGGGCAATCCCAAAAGAGCCCCCAAATTTGTAACTGCCCAATGGGTTCACCTTGTTTCCTAAGTGAAGTTAAGGAGATTTAACCCAGGATATACCATATATATACCCTTATATATACCAGGATATACCCTTATATATACCAGGATATATAAGGATATACCCTTATATATACCATATACCCTTATATATAATATACATATACCCTTATATATAATATATATATACCCTTATATATAATATAATATATAAGGGTATATATATATTATATATAAGGGTATATATAAGGGTATATCCTTATATATCCTGGTATACATATATACCCTTATATATACCCTTATATATACCATACCTTGAATGTTTCAGTCCCTCTTCCAAAATCTACCAACTATGTGCCTATTTCTCTCTCAGAAGTAGAAGGGACAGCCTTCCAAGTTTACAGTTTATCATGTCTGAAAAGAAATGGTGGAAAATAGAGAAAATTTATAAAGTGACTGACATAGGACCCAGAGATGGATATCCAGAAGTTCCATGGGAATGAAAAGCAAAGGAGCAGGCAATCAAACTGAGCTGAAGTGACTAGTCAGGAAGACTTCCTAGAGGGATGGCTGCCGATGAAGGCTGTTGGGCACCTGATGCCAGGTCACAGGTAGACTGAGTGGGCTTTCAGAGGAGTACAAACAAACTGGAGAAAGGAAACTTGGGAGGGAGGACTACTGAACGCACGGCCTTCCCCTGTAGCACCTGTCTAACATAACCCGTTGCCACTCACACATGCTTTAGGTTATAATGACAGTCTTCAAGAGGAAATGAATGTAGATTGTCCCCCGGGGCAGTACTTCATCCAAGATGGCAATGAGGATGAGGACAAGAAGGCCTGCCAATTTAAGCGCTCCTTCCTAAAGAACTGCTCTGGTCTGGAGGACCCAACTTTTGGATACTCTACTGGACAGCCCTGCATCCTTCTAAAGATGAACCGGGTATATTGGCTTTTCATATCTGGTGGTGATAAGCGAATGAACTAGATAGGAGGGCTCTGGCCACTCCATTTGTCTTGGTCTCTGTCTTCACACACCACAGGTTTGGCCATTTTTCTGACAGTATCAGAAATACAAATAACCAGATAAACCTATCAATTTATTTCCCCCCGCCACCGAGCACTTCCTATGGCCATTCTTCTCCCTCACCCCCAAACCTGTCACTTGATGGCCTTTGTCAAGAATGGGGTCCTAGTCAAGTGCAGTGGCTCGAGCTTATAATCCAAGCTACTCGGGAGGCTGAGGAAGGAGGGTTGCTTGAGCTTAGGAGTTCAAGTTTAACTTGGGCAACATAGTGAGACTTCATCTTTAATTTTTTAAAAAAGTATTTTAAATAAAGAATGGAATACTGAGCTGTTTGGAACAGGGGATTGAAATGAGGGTGGCATGGAGGACAGTTCTTATATCATAAAAATGCATTTTTCTTCCATCCTGTCATGACTTAGGTGTGGCAGAGCCTTATCAGTCACACCTCTCTTGAAATTAGAAAGTTCTTTACATCTTTAGTATTGACTTGCTGACGTTTCCCCTTGTGTGTAAATATCAGGCATAAATACAACACGGAGTAAGCTGAGCTGCTTAGCTCTGAAGATGTTTTTCATTTTTTGCTTTTTGTAACATTTCTGAGAAGGTGAAGTAGATGAAGCATATGCCTGAGGAAGGATGACTGGGAGGAGGGTTAGAAAAGCCCAATTTTTTACGTCAAATATGTTTTGTTAAAAAAAAATAAAACACTGGTTTTCTTTTGATAGATTGTAGGCTTTCGTCCTGAGCTTGGAGATCCTGTGAAGGTTTCCTGCAAAGTTCAGGTAAAGAGTCCTTTTGAGTAAGCATTGTTAGCACATCTGTTTCATGCAAAAAGGTAGTCCATCACTTTCAAGGACTTACACATGGATGGTAGGCTAAGGAAAAGGTTAATCTTTTCATAACTACACCTCTCTTTAGTTCCTTCAGGTTTTCCTCTTTCCAGAAAGCATTCAATTCATGTGTGTTTGTGTGTATAGTGTATGTGTGTGTATGTGTGTGTGTCAGTCAGTCTGTCATGATTAATACTTGTGAAAACCAAAGACTGAACTTCAGCTAAGGGCCACAGCAGGGAACAACAATGTGCCAAGTCATTAATTGAGATTCTGTTTACACTTTTGCTTTTAGCTCTAATTACTTGTTTCTTTGAACTAAACAAACAGCTTTCATTAGAGTCATTAGTTCCCAGATTTTAAAACTGAATTTCACATTTTGCAGCAATGACCAGTGGTACTGGGTGTTGCAATAACAAATGACTACATGGGAAGTATAAACAGAACTCGATTAATATGCTAATTAACTGTCCTTCGAGGGACCATTAACTTCTATCTCATCTGCACCAATTAGCTCCCTTGTAGGAAAAAGCCCTTAGATCTTGGGTTTGCTTCTTAAACAGGCAGTAGCTTTCTCCTGTTCTATGACATCAACTGCACCCCCAGACCTGGATAGTTGTCTTGCAAATGCGTGAGGCCTGGTAATCCCATTCTCAGTAGGAGAAATACAGTTGAAAACTTCAGTCTTCATGGTGACAGATCAGAAAACAGCAAAAGGCAGCATTTATTCAGCCAATATCCCACATTTAGCAAGCATTTATTGATCACTTATTATATAGCAGATCCTCTGCTAGGTGTTAGAAGTGTCGAGGTAAGAGTATGACTCCGTCTCTGAAATCAAGACAATCAAGTATTACATGTGCTGTGAAAAGTGAAGATGAGCTCTGAAAGGTCAGGCAGTACTTGCCAAATGAACAAGGTAGGAAGCACATTCTGTTCTCATGTATATGTGTAAATATTTACAACATGAGGTGACACTACAAACTATCCAAACTGATTCCTCAGGCCTTCATGAAAAATAAATTTCATTGCTTTTTAGAAGAATGTATTAAAAGTAAATCATAAAGACCAACTTAGTCTTAAGTTAGCATATTAACTGGACAGAGTTCTACTTATTGTTCCCTAATGGAAGCTGTTTGTTTTTCAGCTTACATCAAACCTTGCTAAGAACTGTCCTTTCTAAAATTGTTTTAATGTTTTAATTATTAGTTTTAGCTACCTCCTTACATATTTTATGTCCTTTTAAAAAATATATTAAGAATCTCTATACATTCTATAATAAACAATACTGGTCAAATCCACACCCATTTGTGAAAATCAAGCAGGATGAGGTAATGACTAGAATAAATTAAGGAGAGCTTAGTTTGTACCAAGAACAATTATAGTATATTGGCAAAAGTAATCACATGACCTTAGTGAGTAATTTGCTAGTAGTGATGCACTATTTGTCCTTACTAGCCCCCAGACCTCTGCTATTTAGGGCAAGCCGAATGTATCACAGAATGGGCAGCCCCCTACCTGACATAATGTGATGAGTGTAGATCTGTTTACTTTAATCATTTCCATACCCAGGCTCTTGTTGCTTACCCCTCTGACCCCACCTACTGTAATTAAGCACTACAGAGAATATGGTCAGATACATGAGTCTAGGTGAGCCAACTGTAGGCTGTGTGCCTGTGTATCAGGTACCTATGCACTTGATCTGACTTCCAATAGAACCGAGCCTGCAGTGTGCAAATCGTGGAGTGGGATTTACTAAATATGTTCTAACGTATATCTTCCTCAGCTCCAAAGTCCAAGACTGGGTGCCAGGCCCAGTGTGATTCTTTGGAGAAAGGCTGGAGTTGTAGGTCCTCTTTCCAGAGCAGCATCAGGTACTGCAAGCCCTTTGGATTGCTTCTGTCTGGGTACCCCAGAAGCCAACAGAGAGCCATACTGAGCACCTTTGTCCTCCTCAGTTCAGGCCTTCTATTCAATATTCTTTGAACTGAAAAGACAAGGCACAGTCACTCCCTAAAAATGCTCATCTAGGGACAGGTCACGGCTGAGCTCTGCTCCATTCTGCTTTCATGGTCTTCCTGGAACAGTTGGTTATGGTTCACACAGTGATTTCACCTGAGGTACAACTCCCTTTAGCTCAGACTCTAGCCCACTCTGTGACCCAGCACCCCACATATACCTGCTTTTGCTTACAGAGAGGTGATGAAAATGACATCCGATCCATCAGTTACTACCCAGAGTCGGCTTCTTTTGACCTCCGCTACTACCCTTACTACGGCAAACTGACTCACGTAAGCTGTATTCCCTTTAGTCATTGCTGTCAGAAAGGGCTCAGTGACAAAAGAAGAGCTGGCTGGGATCTATGAGAATTAGGGAGCAGGAGATAGTAGAGGGGTAAATAGCTGCTGGCCATAACCAGGAGCTCCCTTTACCAATTCTTATCACAACCACACTCCTTTCAATATCTGAAAGAATCTCATATATGGCCTAATTTAACCTTTTAAGTTTACAAATGGGAAAATTGGGGTTCAGAGACAGAAAGTGACTTGCCCAAGACCATACAGCTAGTTAGTGGTAGGGTCAGGAGCAGATAAATTACTACCAATGTGCTTAAACATGCCCTAATAATCACGCTTCTGTTTCTCCCATTTGAAGCGCTGGGGTGAGTCCCCAACACAGGGACTCGATAGACACTAGTTTTGGTTTAATTCATGGTCTGATTTCCAGAAAAATCATATCATGCTGAATCAGAATTGGTTTTTCCCAGAGGACAATCAGATATCTGACAGTGACTTGTTAGAGAAATGTATGATTTTCCCACACTTTCCCAGTGCAAGGAGAGTATGTCTGTTGCTTTGGCCATTTGCAAATTGGCATCATGGGATTTACTCAGTTCTCTTTGTGAGGGTTGTCATCCTGCAGTGATTATCTGATCACTTCCCTCCTACCACCTCCCCACACTTAGAATTCATTTTTCTTCTACCTGCAGGTTAACTACACATCCCCCTTGGTGGCAATGCACTTTACAGACGTGGTGAAGAACCAAGCAGTGCCTGTGCAGTGCCAACTGAAGGGCAAAGGCGTCATAAATGATGTCATCAATGATCATTTTGTGGGCAGGGTAATCTTTACCCTGAACATAGAAACCTAAGAACTTCAGGGGGCCATTCTTACCAGTTCTGTTTCTGTTTTATCTCATGGTATCTCTGGTAGCACCTGAATTCTTTTTCTTCAATTAGGACACAGCCAGATGGACATCTAAGACAGCAGATCATCTTTCCTTGCCTATGACATGTGTATAAAATGACATTGTGGGAGCTGTTCGATTTTTTAAAGGTAGTGTCTCCTGATGACAAACAGAGTATATTAATTTCCTTTCCCTCCACTTAAAACTAAAGCCTGTTCTTGCTGCTGGTAGTCTCCCTGTAGCGTAAACATAGTATCTGATAAAATTTACAATAGCCGTGCAATAGCCATCAAGGAGAATTTCTATTATGATTATAAATTCATCATGTTTTCTAAAATTCTGTTGGTTTTAGAGGTCAGATTCCTCCCAACCAGGCTAATAACGTAACACATGTTTAAAAAAAATCTGCCTAAGCCGGGTGTGGTGGCATGCATCTGTAGTCCCACCTATTCAGGAGATTAAGGCAGGAGGATCACTTGAGCCCAGGAGGTCAAGGCTGCAGTGAGCTGCACTGCACTCCAGCCTGGGTGACAGAGTGAGATCCTGTCTCTGAAGAAAAAAAAACCTGCCTGGCAAGGTCCTTCCCTGGGAATCACCACTCGGACCAACCTAGACAACCAAGACCACTATACCTAAAGACCTCTATATCCAGGTGCCTAAGAAACTTCTGCCTCCCACAGACAACTAAGTGCTTATTCAAAGACTAGGTTATTTTCAACTGGGAAAAAAGCAGTGCTAACAGGATATTGTTCTGGGATAGAGATGAAGACCGTCCTTGTGACTTTTTAAAGAGGTGGGGCTCACTGCAACTGGGGAGAACACTTAGCATATGGATATGATTGGTGTTTGATTCCTTGCTCTCTGGTGTAATCGTCTAAAGGCAAACATTCCTGCAAACAGGTTTTTCTCAGCTTCAGGCAGAGGAGACAACATGGAAGAAGATTCCCACCAGCTAATTCTTCTTGGGCTATTTGTTTGACAGTAGCATGATGTTTTTTGAGACCATCAGGGGTGGTTACATAGACCAGCAGCTACAGCTCTGGAAATTGAAATCATAATCTGTCAATGAATACATGACAAGACAGAACGTTCCTGCCAGGCCAGGCAAAAGCCAAGGCCCATTAGCCAGTTTAGCATTTACTTTAAAAATGACATGAGGCAGATGCTTATCCAGGATGTGGATCAGCCAGGTCACTTTGTCTTATCTTTGGTCACCTGATCACTCAACTGCTTCTTAACACCTCCACCAGGGGGAGGGCTGGCACAAGGAGAAAAAAAAAGCAAGCATCAGCGAATAGTATAGTGTCTCAGGGTCCGAAGCAAGTTTAAATGCCACCTAGGAGGATCCAAAGTCTGAATCTCCTCTACAATGTTTCCTTTCTCCCAAAACAGGGAACTGACTGTCTGGTAGTGAAGACAAGCAAGTGGAGAAGTTATACGATATAGTTTAATGAGAGTTAAAAAACTAGTATGTGGAAAGCTATGGGAATATGAGGAAAAATATCTTGAGCTAAGAAAGTAGCAGAGGAAATTTCACATGCAAAGCCACAGTCATGAAGAGACCACGGTGTGTCTGGGTAACTGTGAGCAGTTTATGTAACTGGAATGAAAAGGGCTCAGAGGAATGGCAGGGATGGCAAGAGATCCAGCTAGAGAGGTATTCAGGGATGGAAAGAGGACTTTGAGTTTTATCCAATAGGTGAAAATGAGTAATTAAAGCATTTTAATCAGGGAGGCTCTGTGATCACATTTGTGTTTTATTTTATTTTACTTTTTTATTTATTTGTTTATTTTTGAGATGGAGTTTCGCTGTTGTCACCCAGGCTGGAGTGCAGTGGTGTGATCTCGGCTCACTGCAACCTCCACCTCCCGGGTTCAAGTGATTCTCCAGCCTCAGCCTCCTGAGTCGCTGGGATTACAGGCACACACCACCATGCCCAGCTAACTTTTGTATTTTTGGTGGAGACAGGGTTTCACCATGTTCGCCAGGCTGGTCTCGAACTCCTGACCTCAAGTGATCCACCTGCCTCAGCCTCCCACAGTGCTGGGATTACAGGCGTGAGCCACCGCACCCGGCTTACAATTTAGAAAGGGCACTTGGCAACCACTATGTGAAGGGTGATTGGAGAAGGACAAGACTGTGGAATGGGGAATAAGGAAGGAGGAGTTTGGAGAATGACTCCAAAGGTTTGAGCTTGGCTAGAACCGGTAAGATGGTGACATTGTTGATCAAGACTGGGAATACAAGAGAGAAGCAGGTTTGGAGAGATCAATTTTGAACATTTTAGACATGATTTTCTATTGGTCAGACATTGATGTGGAGATGTAAACACATGTAGGGTTGGTGAGAAGGAAAGATGAGAACAAAAGCAACATTGGGTTAAGGGAACTCGCTTAAGAAATTTTAAGCTATTTAATCTTGGGAACTGAAGCCAGTCATGTAAACATACTACACCAATCTAGTCCCTAACAGTGTTTTTTCTCTTGTGGCAGAAAGAATTGCTGTTCCTCTTTGGAATCTCCTTCCCAGACACCTTCAAACTCTTATTGACACAGTAAAGGGAGGCCAACCACTACTAACAAGTTCTAGAAGATATAGGATCTTCTATAGTGGGTTAATGGAAAATACAAAAACAAACAAACATACAATGAAACTGCCTCCTCTCAACCCATTTTCTTAACAAATTCAATTTTCAAAACTAACCTTTAAAAAGAAAAGGAACAAAATGAAAAAGACAGTAACTTTTAAACCACTTGAAAATTACCTCAATCAAACTCTCAAGATTCAGTAGTAAAAGATAATAGAATGTTAGATCTGGAAAGGATATTAGAGAGTGTTTAGAAAAAACAACTTGCATTGCATCTGACTCCAGGTCCAGTGCTCTTTCTACTCTGAGCTGCTGCTTACCAGAAAGTACCATCCTCTTAAAAATCAATGAATGATATCCCAAACATTTTGAAACATATGTAAATTTTGAGTTAAAATAGTGAACATTTCACAGGAATTCAACTACTGGTGCTATATTTTATACATAATACATTATCCTGTTAAATGCATTGACTATTAGACAAGGAATTATGAATCATTTGTCAAATAATATTTATCTTTCAATGGAATCCATTGTGTCCACAATTGCAAAGCAATATTGAAGGGTACTAAGATAGTTTGGGTTGTCAGCTAGGACATGAAAAATGTAGGTTTACTATACAGAACTGGATATGATAATATATTCATTAAAGTTATGTTCTAACTGTTCAATAGACTTCTAGTAGATTAATTTAAATAGTTCCCCATACCGTGCTGCATCAGGATTTGATTTGTATGCCATCTGTTGCAATGCACTTGGTTTTACTTGCTTGTCAATGAGAAATACTACTTCCAAATGTCTTCATGGTTTTGTCCATACTGGACTTTGGTTATGATTTTTCACCTTCTACTCCCCTGAAATCATTATCTTAAAGTAACTTTTTTTAGGCACCTATTTTCTGGGGATCAACATGTAAAAAAACATTTATATTGTCTTGAGGAGTTGTCAACAACAATAAATTGAAATAAAAAAGAAATGTATGATTTTCTCTTTCTAGACCATATCACTGATTTTCCCACTGGAATATTGGGCAGCCATGTGGGTGGAAAACTTGACAATTGACAACCTGTTAGTTAAATATTGTTTTTCTTCTCTCTCCCCTCTTTTTGACTCTTAGGGTTTAGTCACAGGAGGATAAAACTAAAAGTTGTTTCATTTCTGGGCATTTTTTCCTTTGTAGTCTCTGTGCTCTGGTTTCTCGTTAGACTGCTTTGTGAGAGCAGCCTTTCTTTATCAAGGTTGAGTCCTGGTATAAACTGTTATGCTTGTTTGTGTAGGAGAGGAACACTAAGAGAAACTTTCAGGCTGAGGGACAGAACCAAAATTAGAAGAGAAACTTTGAAAATGTATGATGAAAGTCTGGCTAAATGGCTTTAAGGACATCTAGCCACAAACTGTTTCCCAGAGCAAATATGTAATGGCAATTGCAATTAAAGACATAAATATTTCCAATCCCTTATTCAACTCAGAGGCTAGGCTGTAGCAGGAATCTTTCCTCGGAATCTTTCCTTCTTTCCTTGGAAGCTGCCTCAGCCTAAAGTCTGCTAAGCAACAGATCCCTGATCCCAACATATTTCTCCCTGTCTAAATTCTTCATTAGAGTCATTTTCTTTACTGCCTCCCTCTTAAAATATTCATACATAATAAAGTAATTTAACCAAACCATACAGAAGTATGATTTACACTGTGCTTTTCTCCAGGCAGAAAATGGAGGTTTGGGTATTTATATGCATATGTTGGGAGGAAGGAGAGTGGATACAATGTATGGAGGCAAAGGGCAAGGAAAAATAAATGGAAACACTACTTCACAAAGTTCTTCAGTTGCAATCTAGAAGGGAAGAAGGGTTGACAGGGGGATCCAAAAGTTTTAAGCAGAATATAGTAAGCTTTCAGTCTGACAACTCACTCCGCAAAATGTACTTCCTTGCAGACCCCTATATGACCATAACTCAACAAGAAATAGATAGCACACTTGACAAAAAAAGGATAATTGGAAGAAGATTTATTTACAAAGGGATTACTTACAGAAGCATAGATATAGGGAACCACCAATAACACAGTAACCCAGCCTAGTAAGAGCTGAACTCTTACCATCTCTTGACCATAAGGTATAGGAGCAGGAAATGGTTACTAGAACTCAGAAGGAATGAGTTGTGTACAACTGGCTGCCTTGAGAGGAGTGGTGACTTTGTTGAAGGACTAAGCTAGCCCAAGGTGATCTTTTAGGGAGAATAAATATTGCAACTTAATTTTTCTCATTGGCCAAACCCAGCCAAAAGCTGGCGGCGGGGGTGGGGGAACAACAACAAAAAAAACCAAAAACGAACAAACAAAAAGATTGATGCAGCCCATACAGGTCAGACTCCTAAAAAAAGAAAGCAGGGTGGAGAAAGGTGGAGAGTGCATCTGGAGGGGCAAACTGGCGATATCTAGCACAGTTACTGAGTGGAGGTTCTGTGAGCAGACTCCTTGGAGCCTGGCATAGTGTTGGAATCATCTACTGAACCAACCCTAGGGACTGCGGCAATTTTATTTTCACACACACTTTGCTTTGTGGCTGTGGGGTCAAAGGCATTAGGCTTTTCCATTATAGAATTTTTTTCTCTATTCTTTAGTATTCATTCCCTTTTCAAATTTTCTCATTCATACTTTCCTAATCTGGTGCCCTTTGGGATATCATTTAGAACTCTTTTGCTTGCATGTAACAAACAAATGAACAAAAAAATTCAAATTGACTTAAGGATAAAGGGGAATTTACCAAATCAAAAAACTGAAAAGTCCAGTTGTAGTTTGCATTCAGGCATAGCCAGGTCCAGGAACTCAAAGATGCGATTAAGAACCAGTCTCTCTCCACCTCTGTATTCTGCTTTCTACCACAAATCAAGATTGGCAAGGTGGCTGCCTGCCTTGCCAGGCCTACATCCTCAAAGGCTAATGTCCAGTTGAAAAGAAAGCTTCTCTTCCCTGAATATTCAAATAAAAAACAAAAGATTCTTCCTGTGTCCAAGTGTTCTCATTGTTCAATTCCCACCTATGAGTGAGAACATGCGGTGTTTGGTTTTTTTGTCCTTGCGATAGTTTCCTGAGAATGATGGTTTCCAGCTTCATCCATGTCCCTACAAAGGACATGAACTCATCCTTTTTTATGGCTGCATAGTTTTCCATGGTGTATATGTGCCACATTTTCTTAATCCAGTCTATCATTGATGGACATTTGGGTTGGTTCCAAGTCTTTGCTATTGTGAATAGTGCCACAATAAACATACGTGTGCATGTGTCTTTATAGCAGCATGCTTTATAATCCTTTGGGTATATACCCAGTAATGGGATGGCTGGGTCAAATGGTATTTCTAGTTCTAGATCCCTGAGGAATCGCCACACTGTCTTCCACAATGGTTGAACTAGTTTACAGTCCCACCAACAGTGTAAAAGTGTTCCTATTTCTCCACATCCTCTCCAGCACCTGTTGTTTCCTGACTTTTTAATGATCACCATTCTAACTGGTATAAGATAGTATTTAATTGTGGTTTTGATTTGCATTTCTCTGATGGCCAGTGATGATGAGCATTTTTTCATGTGTCTGTTGAGTGCATAAATGTCTTCTTTTGAGAAGGGTTTGTTCATATCCTTTGCCCACTTGTTGATGGGGTTGTTTGTTTTTTTCTTGTAAATTTGTTTGAGTTCCTTGTAGATTCTGGATATTAGCCCTTTCTCAGATGAGTAGATTGCAAAAATTTTCTCCCATTCTGTAGGTTGCCTGTTCACTCTGACGGTAGTTTCTTTTGCTGTGCAGAAGCTCTTGAGTTTAATTAGATCCCATTTGTCAATTTTGGCTTTGGTTGCCATTGCTTATGGTGTTTTAGACATGAAGTCCTTGCCCATGCCTATGTCCTGAATGGTATTGCCTAGGTTTTCTTCTAGTGTTTTTATGGTTTTAGGTCTAACATGTAAGTCTTTAATCCATCCTGAATGAATTTTTGTATAAGGTGTAAGGAAGGGATCCAGTTTCAGCTTTCTACATATGGCAAGCCAGTTTCCCCAGCACCATTTGTTAAATAGGGAATTGTTTCCCCATTTCTTGCTTTTGTCAGGTTTGTCAAAGATCAGATAGTTGTAGACGGGTGGTATTATTTCTGAGGGCTCTGTTCTGTTCCATTGGTCTATATCTCTGTTTTGGTACCAGTACTATGCTGTTTTGGTTACTGTAGCCTTGTAGTATAGTTTGAAGTCAGGTAGCGTGATGCCTCCAGCTTTGTTCTTTGGGCTTAGGATTGACTTGGCAATGCGGGCTCTTTTTAGGCTCCATATGAACTTTAAAGTATTTTTTTCCAATTCTGTGAAGAAACTCATTGGAAGCTTGATGGGGATGGCATTGAATCTATAAATTACCTTGGGCAGTATGGCCATTTTCATTATATTGATTCTTCCTATCCATGAGCATGGAATGTTCTTCCATTTGTTTGTATCCTCTTTTATTTTGTTGAGCAGTGGTTTGCAGTTCTCCTTGAAGAGGTCCTTCACATCCCTTGTAAGTTGGATTCCTAGGTATTTTATTCTCTTTGTAGCAATTGTGAATGGGAGTTCACTCATGATTTGGCTCTCTGTTTGTCTGTTATTGTTGTATAAGAATGCCTGTGATTTTTGCACATTGATTTTGTATCCTGAGACTTTGCTGAAGTTGCTTATCAGCTTAAGGAGATTTTGGGCTGAGACGATGGGGTTTTATAGATATGCAATCATGTCATCTGCAAACAGGGACAATTTGACTTCCTCTTTTCCTAATTGAATACCCCTTATTTCTCTCTCCTACCTGATTGCCCTGGCCAGAACTTCCAACGCTATGTTGAATAGGAGTGGTGAGAGAGGGCATCCCTGTCTTGTGCCAGTTTTCAAAGGGAATGCTCCCAGTTTTTGCCCATTCAGTATGATATTGGCTGTGGGTTTGTCATAAAAAGCTCTTATTATTTTGAGATACTTCCCAACAATACCTAATTTATTGAGAGTTTTTAGCATGAAAGGCTGTTGAATTTTGTCAAAGGCCTTTTCTGCATCTATTGAGATAATCATATGGTTTTTGTCTTTGGTTCTGTTTATATGGTGGATTACATTTATTGATTTGCGTATGTTGAACCAGCCTTGCATCCCAGGGATGAAGCCCACTTGATCATGGTGGATAAGCTTTTTGATGTGCTGCTGGATTCGGTTTGCCAGTATTTTATTGAGGATTTTTGCATCGATGTTCATCAGAGATATTGGTCTAAAATTCTCTATTTTTGTTGTGTCTCTGCCAGGCTTTGGTATCAGGATGATGCTGGCCTCATCAAATGAGTTAAGGAGGATTCTCTTTTTTTCTATGGATTGAAATAGTTTCAGAAGGAATGGTACCAGCTCCTCCTTGTACCTCTGTTAGATTTCGGCCGTGAATCCATCTGGCCCTGGACTTTTTTTGGTTGGGAAGCTATTAATTATTGCCTCAATTTCAGAGCCTGTTATTGGTCTATTCATAGATTCAACTTCTTCCTGTTTTAGTCTTGGGAGGGTGTATGTGTCAAGGAATTTATCCATTTCTTCTAGATTTTCTAGTTTATTTGTATAGAGTTGTTTATAGTATTCTCTGATGGTAGTTTGTATTTCTGTGGGATCGGTGATGATATCCCCTTTATCATTTTTTATTGCGTCTATTTGATTCTTCCCTTTTTTCTTCTTTATTAGTCTTGCTAATGGTCTATCAATTTTGTTGATCTTTTCAAAAAACCAGCTCCTGGATTCATTGATTTTTGAAGGGTTTTTTGTGTCTCTATCTCCTTCAGTTCTGCTCTGATCTTAGTTATTTCTTGCCTTCTGCTAGCTTTTGAATGTGTTTGCTCTTGCTTCTCTAGTTCTTTTAATTGTGATGTTAGGGTGTCAATTTTAAATCTTTCTTGCTTTCTCTTGTGGGCATTTAGTGCTATAAATTTCCCTCTACACACTGCTTTGAATGTGTCCCAGAGATTCTGGTATGTTGTGTCTTTGTTCTCATTGGTTTCAAAGAACATCTTTATTTCTGCCTTCATTTCGTTATGTACCCAGTAGTCATTCAGGAGCAGGTTGTTCTGTTTCCATGTAGTTGTGTGGTTTTGAGTGAGTTTCTTAATCCTGAGTTCTAGTTTGATTGCATTGTGGTCTGGGAGACAGTTTGTTATAATTTCTGTTCTTTTACATTTGCTGAGGAGTGCTTTACTTCCAACTATGTGGTCAATTTTGGAATAAGTGTGGTGTGGTGCTGAGAAGAATGTATATTCTGTTGATTTGGGGTGGAGAGTTCTGTAGATGTCTATTAGGTCCGCTTGGTGCAGAGCTGAGTTCAATTCCTGGATATCCCTGTTAACTTTCTGTCTCATTGATCTGTCTCATGTTGACAGTGGGGTGTTAAAGTCTCCCATTATTATTGTGTGGGAGTCTAAGTCTCTTTGTAGGTCTCTGAGGACTTGCTTTATGAATCTGGGTGCTCCTGTATTGGGTGCATATATATTTAGGATAGTTAGCTCTTCTTGTTGAATTGATCCCTTTACCATTATGTAATGGCCTTCTTTGTCTCTTTTGATCTTTGTTGGTTTAAAGTCTGTTTTATCAGAGACTAGGATTGCAACCCCTGCTTTTCTTTTTTTGTTTTCCATTTGCTTGGTAGATCTTCCTCCATCCCTTTATTTTGAGCCTATGTGTGTCTCCGCACGTGAGATGGGTTTCCTGAATACAGCACACTGATGGGTTACTTGACTCTTTATCCGATTTGCCAGTCTGTGTCTTTTAATTGGAGCATTTAGCCCATTTACATTTAAGGTTAATATTGTTATATGTGAATTTGATCCTGTCATTATGATGTTAGCTGGTTATTTTGCTCGTTAGTTGATGCAGTTTCTTCCTAGCATCCATGGTCTTTACAATTTGGCATGTTTTTGCAGTGGCTGGTACCGGTTGTTCCTTTCCATGTTTAGTGCTACCTTCAGGAGCTCTTTTAGGGCAGGCCTGGTGGTGACAAAATCTCTCAGCATTTGCTTGTCTGTAAAGGATTTTATTTCTCCTTCACTTATGAAGCTTAGTTTGGCTGGATATGAAATTCTGGGTTGAAAATTCTTTTCTTTAAGAATGTTGAATATTAGCCCCCACTCTCTTCTGGCTTGTAGAGTTTCTGCCAAGAGATCAGCTGTTAGTCTGATGGGCTTCCCTTTGTGGGTAACCAGACCTTTCTCTCTGGCTGCCCTTAACATTTTTTCCTTCATTTCAACTTTGGTGAATCTGACAATTATGTGTCTTGGAGTTGCTCTTCTTGAGGAGTATCTTTGTGGCGTTCTCTGTATTTACTGAATGTGAATGTTGGCCTGCCTTACTAGGTTGGGGAAGTTCTCCTGGATAATATCCTGCAGAGTGTTTTCCAACTTGGTTCCATTCTCCCCGTCACTTTCAGGTACACCAATCAGATGTAGATTTGGTCTTTTCACATAGTCCCATATTTCTTGGAGGCTTTGTTCATTTCTTTTTATTCTTTTTTCTCTAAATTTCTCTTCTCACTTCATTTCATTCATTTGATCTTTAATCACTGATACCCTTTCTTTCAGTTGATCGAATCAGCTACTGAAGCTTGTGCATTTGTCACGTAGTTCTTGTGCCATGGTTTTCAGCTGCATCAGGTCGTTGAAGGACTTCTTTGCATTGGTTATTCTAGTTAGCCATTTGTCTAATATTTTTTCAGGGTTTTTAACTTCTTTGCCATGGGTTCAAACTTCCTCCTTTAGCTTGGAGAAGTTTGATCTTCTGAAGCCTTCTTCTCTCAACTCATCAAAGTCATTCTCCATCCAGCTTTGTTCCATTGCTGGTGAGGAGCTGCATTCCTGTGGAGGAGGAGAGGCGCTCTGATTTTTAGAATTTTCAGTTTTTCTGCTCTGTTTTTTCCCCATCTTCGTGGTTTTATCTACTTTTGGTCTTTGATGATGGTGACGTACAGATGGGGTTTTGGTGTGGATGTCCTTTCTGTTTGTTGGTTTTCCTTCTAACAGTCAGGACCCTCAGCTGCAGGTCTTTTGCAGTTTGCTGGAGGACCCCTCCAGACCCTGTTTGCCTTGGTATCAGCAGCGGAGGTTGCAGAACAGTGAATATTGCTGAACATCAAATGTTGCTGCCTGATCATTCCTCCTGAAGTTTCATCTCAGAGGGGTACCCAGCCGTGTGAGGTGTCAATGTGCCCCTACTGGGGAGTCCCTCCCAATTAGGCTACTTGGGGGTCAGGAACCCACTTGAGGAGGCAGTCTGTCTGTTCTCAGATCTCAAACCCCATGCTGGGAGAACCACTACTCTCTTCAAAGCTGTCAGACAGGGACATTTAAGTCTGCAGAGGTTTCTGCTGCCTTTTGTTTGGCTATGCCCTGCCCCCAGAGGTGGAGTCTACAGAGGCAGGCAGGCCTCCTTGAGCTGTGGTGGGCTCCACCCAGTTTGAGCTTCCTGGCCGCTTTGTTTACCTACTCAAGCCTCGGCAATGGTGGGCACCCCTCCCCCAGCCTCACTGCCGCCTTGCAGTTCAATCTCAGACTGCTGTGCTAGCAACGAGCGAGGCTCCATGGGCGTGGGACCCTCTGAGCCAGGCGCGGGATATAATCTCCTCATGTGCCCTTTGCTAAGGCCATTGGAAAAGCACAGTATTAGGATGGGAGTGGCCCGATTGTCCAGGTGCCATCTGTCACAGCTTTGCTTGGCTAGGAAAGGGAATGCCCTGACCCTTTGTGCTTCCTGGGTGAGGCAATGCCTCTCCCTGCTTTGGCTCATGCTCAGTGTGTTGCACCCACTGTCCTGCACCCACTGTTTGACAAGCCCCAGTGAGATGAACCCAGTACCTCAGTTGGAAATGCAGAAATCACCCATCTTCTGCCTTGCTCATGCTAGGAGCTGTAGACTGGAGCTGTTCCTATTTGGCCATCTTCAAAAAGGGAACTCTTATACACAGTTGGTGGGATGTAAATTAATACAACTACTGTAGAAACAGTATAGGGATTTCTTTAAAAAAATAAAAAACTAAAAATAATCCTACGATATGATCCAACAATGCCATTACTGGGTATTCATCCGAAGGAAAAGAAATTGTTATATCAAAGGGATACCTGCACTCCCATGTATATCCTAGCACTATTCATAATAGCAAAGATATGGAATCAAACTAAATGTTTATCAAAGAATGAATGGATCAAGAAAATGTCACACACACACACACACACACACACACACAATGGAATACTATTCAGCCATAAAATATGAAATCATGTCATTTGCAGCAACATGGATGGAACTGGAGGCCATTATGTTAAGTGAAATAAGCCAGGCACAAAAGGCAAGTATTGGATTTTCTCCCTCACGTGGGAGCTAAAAAACTTGATCTCATGGAGATAGAGATTAGAATGATAGATACCAGCAGCTGGGAAGGGTGTGTGGGTGGGAGAGGAGGAAAGAAGGGAGGTTGGTTAACGAGTGTACCGTTAAATAGAAGAAAGATTCTAATATTTGATAGCAGAGTAGGGTGACTATAGTTAGCAATAATGTATTGCATATTTCACAGTAGCTAGAAGAGAGGATATGAAATGTTCCCAATACATAGAAATGTAAATACTCAAGAGGATGGATACTCCAAGTTGATAATAATACACTCTACACATGTAACACTTACATGTACCCCATAAATATGTAAAATAGTATCAATAGAATAATACTTTACAAAAAAAGAAAAATTCTGAGTCTCTCACTGGCTTGAATTTGATCCTGTGCCAATCCCTGAACCAATCTCTGTGGCCACTGGAAGAAACATCTGTGATTGGCCAGGCTTCGGTCACATGCCCACCCCTGGAGCTTAGAGTGATATCAACATGACTGAAACTGCCTGGATTGACTGTCAGGGAAAGGTAATCCCCTGAGGAAAATTGAGGTGATGTGACCAAAGAGGAGTGAATGAATATGAAGTGGCAGATAGAATAGGTGTTCACTACATTTTATCAAACAGTGTCCTATCAAATTCTACAACTACTTATGATTATACCTGAACTTTTAGATTAAAATATTTTCAAAATTTTAACATGAAGGTCTCCAAAAAACAGTTTTTTATACCACCCTAGCATTTTTTTCACATTTGCTCAAAAGAAAGAAGGAGTAGGAAGAGAGAGAGAAAGAGAAAGAAGCCTCCTTGACTTACTGTGCTTTGCCTTTGCCAAAGAAAATTCTGTAATTAAATTCTGCATTAGAAATCCAGCTTGTGGCTAGGCACAGTGGCTCATGCCTGTAATCCTAACACTTTGGGAGGCCAAGACAGGAGAATTGCTTGAGGCCAGGAGGTCGAGGCCAGCCTGGGCAACATAGCAAGACCCATCTCTATAGCATAAAAGAATAACATAAAAAGAAATAGGAAAATAGTGAGATCCTGTCTCTATGAAGTAAACAAATAAATAAAATAGTATAAAAAGAATAAAATAGGAAAATATTAACAAAAGAAGTCTAAGACTTATACTCTGAAATCTACTGTTATTGAAATAAATTAAAGAACTAAATAAAGGGAAAGACATTGTGCTCATGGATTAGGTTAATATTGTTAAAATGACAATGCTCACCAAATTGATCTACAAATTCAATACAATTCTTTCAAAATTCCAACTAACTTTTTTTTTCCCAGAAATTGACAAGGTGATCCAAAAATTCTTATGGAAATAGAAGGGACACAGAATAGCCAAAACAGTATTTTAAAGGAAGAACAAAGCTGAAAGACTTACAATTTAAAATTTTACTACAGACAGCGGGTGTACTGGCTCATGCCTGTAATCCCAGTGCTTTGGGAGGCCAAGGTAGGAGGATCATTTGAGTCCAGGAGTTCAAAGTTACAGTGAGCTAAGATTGTATGACTGCACTCCAGCCTGGGAAACAGAGTGAGACCTTGTCCCTATAAAAATAAAAATAAAATTTAAAAATGATAAAACTCTTAGAAGAAAACATAAACCCTCATGCCCTTCGATTAAACAATGGTTTCTTAAATATAACACCAAGAGCACAAGTGACAAAAAATAGATAAATTGGACTTTATTAAAATTAAAGTCTTTGTGCTTTAAAGGACACTATCAAGAAAATGAAAATACAACCCACAGAATAAGAGAAAATATTTGCAAATTATATATCTGTTAAGGGTCTAGTATCCAGAATATGTAAAGAACTCTTACACTTAAACAATAAAAAGGCAAATAACTCAACTAAAGATGTATAAAGAATCCAAATAGATATTTCTTCAGAGAAGATATGCAAATGGTCAATAAACACATGAAAAGATGCTCAACATCATTAATTTTTAGAGAAATGCCAATCAAAACCACAATAAGGTCTTATGTTTATGTCTTTGATCCATTTTGAACTGATTTTTGTGAATGGTGTAAAATAAGAGTCCAATTTTATTTTTTTGAATATGCATATCCAGTTTTCCCAACACCATTTATTAAAGAGACTATTGTTTTTCCATTATATATTTTTGGCACCTTGTTGATTAGATGACCATACATGTGTGGGTTTATTTCTGGGCTCTCTCTTCTGTTCCATTGGTCTGTGTGTCTGCTTTTATGCCAGTAACATATTTTGATTACTATAGTTTGGTACTATAGTTTGAAATCAGGATATATGATGCCTGCAGCTTTGTTCTTACTGCTCAAAATTGTTTTAGTTATGTGGATTCTGTTGTGGTTTTATAAGCATTTTAGATTTTTTTTCTATTAAAAAAGTCAAAAAATAACAAATGTTGGTAAAGATGTGGAGAAAAGGAAACCCTTTCACTGCTGTACACTGTTGGGAGGGAGTGTAAATTGGTACAAACGTTATGAAAAACAGTACAGAGATTCCTCAAAAAATTAAAAATAGAACTACCACAGGGTCTAGCAACCCACTTCTGGGTATATATCCAAAAGAAATAAAATCACTATCTCAAAGACATGTCTGCACTTTCTTTTTTTTTTTTTTTTTTCTTTTTTATTGATCATTCTTGGGTGTTTCTCGCAGAGGGGGATTTGGCAGGGTCACAGGACAATAGTGGAGGGAAGGTCAGCAGACAAACAAGTGAACAAAGTTCTCTGGTTTTCCTAGGCAGAGGACCCTGCGGCCTTCCGCAGTGTTTGTGTCCCTGGGTACTTGAGATTAGGGAGTGGTGATGACTCTTAAGGAACATGCTGCCTTCAAGCATCTGTTTAACAAAGCACATCCTGCACCGCCCTTAATCCATTCAGCCCTGAGTGGACACAGCACATGTTTCAGAGAGCACAGGGTTGGGGGTAAGGCCACAGATCAACAGGATCCCAAGGCAGAAGAATTTCTCTTAGTACAGAACAAAATGAAAAGTCTCCCATGTCTACCTCTCTCTACACAGACACAGCAACCATCCGATTTCTCAATCTTTTCCCCACCTTTCCCCCCCCTCTATTCCACAAAACCGCCATTGTCTTCATGGCCCGTTCTCAATGAGCTGTTGAGTACACCTCCCAGATGGGGTGGTGGCCGGGCAGAGGAGCTCCTCACTTCCCAGTAGGGGCGGCCGGGCAGAAGCGCCCCTCACCTCCCGGACGGGGCGGCTGGCCGGGCGGGGGGCTGACCCCCCCCACCTCCCTCCCGGACGGGGCGGCTGGCCGGGAGGGGGGCTGACCCCCCACCTCCCTCCCGGACAGGGCGGCTGGCCGGGCAGAGGGGCTCCTCACTTCCCAGTAGGGGCAGCCGGGCAGAGGCGCCCCTCACTTCCCCGACGGGGCGGCTGGCCCGGTGGGGGGCTGACCCCCCCACCTCCCTCCCGGACGGGGTGGCTGGCCGGGCAGAGGGGCTCCTCACTTCCCGGTAGGGGCGGCCGGGCAGAGGCGCCCCTCACCTCCCGGACAGGGCGGCTGGCCGGGCGGGGGGCTGACCCCCCCACCTCCCTCCCGGACGGGGCGGCTGGCCGGGCGGGGGGCTGACCCCCCCACCTCCCTCCCGGACGGGGCGGCTGGCCGGGCGGGGGGCTGACCCCCCCACCTCCCTCCCGGACAGAGCGGCTGGCCGGGCAGAGGGGCTCCTCACTTCCCAGAAGGGGCGGCCGGGCAGAGGCGCCCCTCACCTCCCGGATGGGGCGGCTGGCCAGGCGGGGGGCTAACCCCCCAACCTCCCTCCCGGACGGGGCGGCTGGCCGGGCCGGGGGCTGACCCCCCCACCTCCCTCCCAGACAGAGCGGCTGGCCGGGCAGAGGGGCTCCTCACTTCCCAGTAGGGGCGGCCGGGCAGAGGCGCCCCCCCACCTCCTGGACAGGGCGGCTGGCCGGGCAGGGGGCTGATCCCCCCACCTCCCTCCTGGACGGGGTGGCTGGCCGGGTGGGGGGCTGACCCCCCCACCTCCCTCCCGGACGGGGCGGCTGGCCGGGAGGGGGGCTGACCCCCCCACCTCCCTCCCGGACGGGGCGGCTGGCCGGGCAGAGGGGCTCCTCACTTCCCAGTAGGGGCGGCCGGGCAGAGGCACCCCTCGCCTCACGGACGGGGCGGCTGGCCAGGCGGGGGGCTGACCCCCCCACCTCCCTCCCGGACGAGGCGGCTGGCCGGGCAGAGGGGCTCGTCACTTCCCGGTAGGGGCGGCCGGGCAGAGGCGCCCCTCACCTCCCGGACTGGGCGGCTGGCCGGGCGGGGGGCTGACCCCCCCACCTCCCTCCCGGACGAGGAGGGAGGACGCTCCTCACTTCTCAGACGGGGTGGTTGCCAGGCAGAGGGTCTCCTCACTTCTCAGACAGGGCGGCCGGGCAGAGACACTCCTCACATCCCGGACGGGGCGGCAGGGCAGAGGTGCTCCCCACATCTCAGATGATGGGCGGCCGGGCAGAGACGCTCCTCACTTCCCAGATGTGATGGCGGCCGGGAAGAGGCGCTCCTCACTTCCTAGATGGGATGGCGGCCGGGCAGAGACGCTCCTCACTTTCCAGACTGGGCAGCCAGGCAGAGGGGCTCCTCACATCCCAGACTATGGGCGGTCAGGCGGAGACGCTCCTCACTTCCTAGACGGGGTGGCTGCCAGGCAGAGGCTGCAATCTCGGCACTTAGGGAGGCCAAGGCAGGCGGCTGGGAGGTGGTTGTAGCGAGCCGAGATCACGCCACTGCACTCCAGCCTGGGCGCCATTGAGCACTGAGTTAACGAGACTCCGTCTGCAATCCCGGCACCTCGGGAGGCCGAGGCTGGCGGGTCACTCGCGGTTAGGAGCTGGAGACCAGCCCAGCCGACACATCGAAACCCCGTCTCCACCAAAAAAATACGAAAACCAGTCAGGCATGGCGGCGCGCGCCTGCAATCGCAGGCACTCGGCAGGCTGAGGCAGGAGAATCGGGCAGGGAGGTTGCAGTGAGCTGAGATGGCAGCAGTACCGTCCAGCTTTGGCTCGGCATCAGAGGGAGACCGTGGAAAGAGGGGAGATGGGAGAGGGGAGAGGGGAGAGGGGAGGGGAGAGGGGAGAGGGGAGAGGGGAGAGGGGGGAGGGAGAGGGGAGAGGGGGGAGGGAGAAGGGGGAGGGGGGAGGGGAGAGGGGAGAGGGGAGAGGGGAGAGGGGAGAGGGAGCTCTATCTACCACACAGTCCTTCTCTGAATATCCAGCTCTGCTTTCATGCACTTTCATATTCATTGCAGCATTATTCAAAGTAGCCAAGATAGAAAAACAATCTAAGTGTTCATTGGCAAATGAATGAATACACAGTATATATATATATATAGATAGATAGATAGATAGATACACACACACACATATATGTACACATATATATACACACATATATAAATACACACATATATACCTATATATACATATATACGTATATATATACATATATATACATATATATATGTATATATATAAAATAGAATGTTATTCACCCTTTAAAAAGAAGGAAATCCTGCCATTGGCAACAATGCAGATGAACCTTGAGGACATTATGCTAAGCAAACTAAACCAGACACAAAAAGTCAAATATTGCATGACCTCAGTTATATGCAGAATCTGAAAACAAAAGTTGAACATAGTTACAGAGAATAGAAGGGTGGTTATCAGGGGTTGGGGCATGAGGGGAAAGGACAGATATTGGTCAAAGGGTACAAACCTTCAGTTGTAACATGAGTGAACACTGGAGACCAAATGTAAAGCATGGTGACTATAGTTAGTAATAATACATTGTATACTTGAAACTTGCTGAGAGTAGATCTCAAATGTTCTCACCACGCACACACAAAGGTAATATGTGAGGTGATAGATATGTTAATTACCTTAATTGTGTTAATCATTTCACAATGTATATATGTATATCAAAACATCAAATTGTACACCCTAAATATATACAATTTTTGTCAGTAATGCTTCAGTAAAGCTGGAAAAAAGATACATTTCACACCCTCTATGATGGCTGTAATTTTTAAAAGTGAACAATAACATGGGTTATTAGAACCCTAATGTACTACTGGAGGAAATTTTAAATGGTGAAGCCATTTTGAAATAATTGTTTGGCAGTTCTTCAAAAGGTTAAATATAGAGTTACCATAGGACCCAGCCATTTCACTCCTAGATATACATTGAAGGTAATTGATAATATATGTCCACACAAAAGCATGTACACAAATGTTCATAGCAGCAATATTCATAATAACCAAAAGTAGAAACAACTGAAATGTCCACCGACTGACAGATAGATAAATTATGGTGTATTATTCAGCCATAAAAGGAATATAATACTGATTCATACTATAGTATAGATGAACCTCAAAACATTATGGTAAGTGAAAAGAACCAGACACAAAAGGCCAAATTAGAGACTGCTAACGGGGATGACTATACATATATATGGAGATGGGCTTTAAAAGGTGATTACGCCATGAGGGCTGCACCCTTGTTAATGGGGTTAAGGCCTTCATAAAAGATGCTTCACAGCATTTGGTTAGCTTGTTCTCATGCCTTCTGCCATGTAAGGACACAGCAAGAAAATCCTCATCAGACCAAATGCCAATGCCTTGATCTTGAATTTCTCAGCCTCCAGAACTGTGAGAAATAAATTTCTATTTTATTTATTTATTTATTTATTTTTGAGACAGAGTTTCACTCTCGTTGCCCAGGCTGGAGTGCAATGGTATGATCTCAGCTCATCACAACCTCCGTCTCCCGGGTTCAAGCGATTCTCCTGCCTCAGCCTCCTGAGTAGCTGGGATTTCAGGCATGCACTGCTACGCCCGGCTAATTTTATATTTTTAGTAGAGATGGGATTTCTCCATGTTGATCAGGGTGGTCTCGAACTCTCGACCCCAGGTGATCTGCCCGCTTCGGCCTCCCAAAGTGCTGCAATTACAGGCAGGAGCCACTGCGCCTGGCCTCTAAATTTGTATTTTTTTAAATAAATTACCCAGTCTGTGGTAATCTGTGGTATTCTGTTTGCAGCACAAATAGACTAAGACAGAACAAAATGTGGGAAGGAAGAAGGAGAAATTTCTCATACGGCAGCTTTATGTTTTAACTTTTTGAGGAACTGTCAAACTGTGTTCCAAAGTACCTGCATCATTTTACATTTCCACTAGCAATGTATGAGGGTTCCAATTTCTCCACATACTTGCCAGCAGTTGTTATTGTCCAATTTTTTAAATTATAGTCATCCCACTGGGTGTGGAGTGACATTTCATTGTGATTGGATTTCCATGTACCTAATGAATAATGATATTGAGCAGTTTTTCATGTGCACATTGGCCATTTGTATATCTTCTTTGGGGAAATTATTTAAATCCTCTGCTCATTTAAAAATTGGATTGTCTTTTTATTAATTTGTTAGAATTATTTATATATTTTGGACCCTTATCAAATAAAAGATTTGCAAAATTTTTCTACTGTTTTGTGGGTTGTCTTTTCAATTTCTTGATAGTATCCTTTGAAGCACAAAAGTTTTACATTTTGATTAAGTCTAATTTATCTTTTTTTCTTTTGTTGCTTGTGCTTTTGGTGTCATACCTAAGAAATCATTTACTAATTCAAGGTCACAAAAGATTTACTCTTATGTTTTCTTCTAAGTGTTTTGTAGCTTTAGTTCTTACATTTAGATCTACAGCCATTTTGAGTTACCACACTTAATTACTGTAGCTTTGCAGTAAGTTTTGCAATCAGGAAATAATCTTTAAGATTATTTTAACAACCACTTGTTCAACAGATGGCTTTTCTGCATCCCTTGAATTTCCATGTGAATTTTTGGATCTGCTTGTCAATTTCTGCAAGAAAAGTTCTATCTCAATGTTGCTTTAGGATTTATAGTAGGTTTTCTCAATCTCAGAATTATTGGCATTTGGGGCCACATAATTTTTTGTTTTGGCTTTCCTGTACATTTTAGAATAGTTAACAGCATCCCTGGCCTCTATCCAATAGCTGCCACTAGTATGCCATGTAAAACAAAAACCAAACTCAGCCAGGCATGGTGGCTCACATATGTAATCACAACATTTTGGGAGTCCGAGTTGGGAGGATCACTTGAGGTCAGGAGTTCAACCAGCCCGAGCAACATAGTGAGATCCTGTCTCTACAAAAAATTTTAAAATTAGCTGGGCATGGTGGTGCATGCCTGTAGTCCTAGCTACTTGGGAGGCTGAGGAGGGAGGATCGTTTGAGCCCAGGAATTTGAGGTCACAGTGAGTTATGATCACACCACTGCACTCCAACCTAGGTGACAGAGCAAGACACTTTCTCTAAAAAATAAAAAGAAAAGAAAAAAAGAAGAAACAAACTCAATTTCTCCTGTATGTTCACAGCACACTTCTGCTGTCAGATATATGGGGATTTCTCCCCACCAGCAAGCAAGCAATCAATTCTGCAACAGACATCACCAGTTGGGCCTCCTCTAATTAATTCAATTCTGACAGTATCTACCTGGCGATAGCATCGGATCACACAGGTTGAAGAATCAGTCCTACAAGACTAAGCCCCACTTACAATGCTGATCGCAAGACCCAGATTATTTTATCTGTGATTCTGACCAACTGGCTATAAATCAAAGTTACCACAACCCCCTCCTTGGGTTCTATTAATTTTCTTGAGCAGTTCACAGAACTCAGGGAAACACTTTACTTACGTGTACTGCTCTATTACAAAAGATATTTTAAAGGATATAGATGAAGAGATACGTAGGGCAAGGAGTGTGGGAAGGGCACAGAGCTTCCACTTCCTCTCCAGGCATGCCTCTTTCCAGGGACCCCTATGTGTTCGGCTATCCAGAAGCTCTCTGAACCCAGTCCTTTTGGGTTTTTAGGGAAGCTTCATTAAGTAGGCATGATTGATTACATCACTGGCAATTTGTGATCAACCTTCAGCACTCTTCCCTCCCTAGAGGCTCGGAGTGGGGCTGAAAGTCCCAACCCTTTAATTCTACCTTAGTGTTTCCATCCTAGGGGCTACCAGCCATTAGCCTACTCATTAGCATACAAGTGTTACGGAGAATGGTGTGAGAAAAAATTTTTAACGAAAATAAAACATACAAAAAGACACACCATTTTGAAGATCCCAAGGATTTTAGGAGTTGTATGCTAGGAAACTGGGATGAAGACCAAACATATATTTCACAATATCACATAATCTCTTCAGTTTTGGAAACCAAAACTGTCTTCAGACATTGCTGAATGTTCCCTAGGAGTCAAAATCACCCCTGATTGACAACCACTGGGTTATAGTTTATGTCTTTAACATCACAATCTACCTTCAAGCTATTTATACTATTTCACGTATTGTATACAAGCCTTACAATAGAATACTTCTATGTCTCTCCTCGAGAACTTCCTGCTAATGTTATCATACATTTCACATATGCATATGTTATAAGCCGCACAACATATTGTTAATAGTTTTGTTTAAACAATTATCTTTTAAAGAGATTTAAATTATAAGGCAAAATTCTTATGTATCTAATCACATAGTTACCATTTCCAGTTTTACTTATTCTTTTGTGTAGATCCAGATTTTCAACTAGTGTCATTTTCATTCTGTCTGAAGAATGTCCTTTTTGTGGTGCAGAACTGCCGATGGTGGTTTCTTTCAGCTTTTATATGCCTGTAAAGTTTACTTTGTCTTTGTTTTTGAACAATATTTTGAGAAGTATAGAATTCTAGATTGAGAGTGTTTTCTTTCACTTCTTTAAAGATGTTGTTTCACTCTCTTCTAGTTGATTCCTTCAAGAAATCTGATGTCAATCTTACCCTCGTGCCTTTGTATATAACATACTTTTTTTCCTCCTTGCTGCTTCTAAGAGTTTCTCTTTATCACTATTTCTAAGCAACTTGATATGATGTACTTGGCATAATTTTTATGTTCCTTGTGCTAGGAATTTATTGATCTCCTTGGATCTGTAGGCTTTTGGTTTTCATTAAGTTTGAAAAAAAAACTCAGCCATTATTTCTTGACTTTTTTTTTCTGCCACCACTCCAACACCATCCTCTCCTTCAGGGGCTCCAAATACACATATATTGGGTCGCTTAAAATTCTCTCACAACTCACTGATACTCGGATTATTTTTAGTCTTTTTCTGTGTTTCATTTTGAATATTTTCTATTGCTGTGTCTTCAAGTTCACCAACCTTTTTCTCTGCAATTGTTAATCTGTCATTCATCTAATACAGTACATATTTCATCTCAGATATTGTAGCTTTCATTTCTACAAGTTTGATTTGGATTTGTTTTATATCTTCCATGTCTTTACTTATAATGTTCAATCTCTCTAGTTTATCAAGCACGTAAAATACATTTATAAAGGTTAGACAATGTACAGATTTGTGGACAATAGTACACAACATCACTGAAAAGATCTAAATGAAAGGAAAATATTGGAAGTGTAGGGGCCAAGGGTCTTGGCCCTCTGAAGTGTCACCTAAAAAATAAACTCACAAAAGTCAGATTAATTGGAGAAAAGGCATACAAATTTATTTAACACGTACACAACATGTGCACAGAAAAAAAATCATGGAGTGGCTACCCACCCCCAGTGTGGTGCAGAAGCTTATATACCATCCTGGCAAAACAGATTGTGGGACAGGGGAGAAGTAGAATTTTGTTGAGGGGCTTACTAGGGAGAATGAATGGATCAGGGAAAAGAGACTAATTTGTACATTATCTTGTAAAAGAGTCTGTTTGGGAATGGTTACATTATTGGTCTCACATTTCCCCTCCCCCACCCAAGGGAGGGGAAGAAAAAACAATTGTTCCTTTTGGTGGGTCTGGATCTTAGATAAAGGAACTTCAACTTCTTTGGGAGAGATGATTGGGAGAGGTCAGAGACACCTTGAGGCTTCTTTTGTTCATCATGTCAACATCCCCTATTTTGAGGTATTGGCTTCTGAGCATAAACAGAAGATTGCAGACAGAGTCTTGAATGTCTATCAACATATGACAGTGGTTACAAAGTGTGAAGACCTTTGTGTCACATGTTAATGCTCACTGGAGAGTGTCTACCATGGAAGAAGCACTGAAAAACCAAGTATACAAAATGACTTGGTCAGCTAACATCAGCCAGCCACTTCAATGCTGGCATGCTGGACATGGACAAGGTGGCCTTAGTGGCAGATGTGGAGACTAAACAGGAGAACAACAGCATGAACTCATACTTAACAAGACTGGTCTAACTACTGCCACCTCTAATCTGCAACCTGCCACCATGTAGCCTCTGGTATGGCACCACCACTTCAGGTGTCCAACTGACCATTTGGTAACAAGCTGACTACAGTGTATCACTTCTATCCTGGATGTACCAGCAGTTTGTTTTCACAGCAGTGAACACATATTCCTGGTATGGGTTTACCTTTCTTAACCACAGGGTCCCAGTCAACACTGGTATCTGAAATCTTACAGAGTATTTCATCAATTGCTGTGTGATATCATATATCATCACATTAGACCAGGGGATTCATTTTCAGCAAAAACAATACAGAAGTGGACCTGTGAAGATGAGATCTACTAGTTCTCTACTGTATGATACCACCCAGAAAACTGACATTTTGACAGAGTAGTGGAATTTCCTGCTGAACAACAGCTGAAGCGCCAACTCAAAATCAATATTCTGTGAGGATAGGGTCCTATTCTCCAGAATGCAGTATATTCATTGAATCAAATAATTTTATATGGTGTATGTCTTCAGTAAGAATACATGGGTTCAGACTGGGTGTAGTGGCTCATGGCTATAATCCCAGCATTTTAGGAGGCCAAGGCAAGAGGATTATTTGAGGCCAGGAGTTCAAGACCATGTTGGGCAACGTAGTCAGACACCCATCTCTATAATATTAAAAAAAATGATACATGAGTTCAGAAACAAAGGAGTGGAAGCAAGAGTACCCACACTTACCATCACTTCTAATGACACATTCAGGGACTTTGCTTTTGCCATACCTGCAATTCAGAACTTTCCAGGGTTAGAGGTCCCGGCCCTGAAGAGAGCTCACTCTAACTCAAAGTATCTCAATTTTGTCACTTTTGTCATTTTGGGCTGGATAATTCTTTGTAGTGGGAGCTGTCCTGTGCATTATGAAATATATGACAGCATCCCTCGCTTCTACCCACTAGAAGCCAGTAGTACATTTTCCCCAACTGTGATGAAAGTATCTCCAAACACTACCAAATGTTCCCAGGGGACCAAATTGCCCCAAGTTGAGAACCACTGCTATAGCCAATGGAGAAGACAAGATTCATATTGAAGTACAACTTGTGGCTGCCACATAGGCATTTGGACCAGCAGGCAAGAAAAGTCACCATCTCAACTTGGTCAATCAAACCTGATTATCAGGAGGAGGTAGGGCTACTGTTATACAGTGGGAACAGGGAGGAACTGTCCAGCAGTGTCTGAGCAGAAGCAGCTGCTGGTTGGCTGCTACTCTTGCTACCAGATTTGGCTGGTTAGGTAACAAGCCCAAATGAATACACATAGTTTATTACTTACATAGACAGCATAAGCAAAATCAACACAATGTCAGCTCCCCACATCCTTAATCCCACAGGACAACACTGAACCATAAGAGTCAACTGACAGGTGACATGACTTGTAGGTCACTCTGTCATTGAAGAACCAATTCTAAACTGCAGCTAATCAGTGTTGTAGCCTGCAGCTTTATACTAAGGAGACAAAGGTGGATAGTGCCACACCTCATTGGACCAGGGAGGTAGATGAGAACCTGATTCATGGCATCCTCCCACAAGATAGAAAAGCTGATGAGAAATAACCTTGTAATAGCTCCTTACAAGACTATTTTCTTGCCATGTTCCTGGAGGTATCATAGAATGTTCTGTCAAGACTTAGGTCAGACAGATTGAACATTGCCTATGTTGCCCATGTGAATACATTCAACGTTGCCAGAGTGCCATGGTTGAACTATTTCCCTACAGAAATGTGTGTAGAACCCAGATGATCCACTTGAATATTTCTAGGTACTACCTTTCCCAGTTATGAAAGGGGAAATACTGCATATGAACAGGTATGGCAATTCTGAACTGAGAAGGACATGATGATGAAGAATCAGGCCCCTCAAGGAGGAAGGGTCATACCACTAGCTAAGCTACTGAGGCAGTGGAGGCTGTACATTGAGGGTGAGAAGAACTTAGAATGGATAGTCAAGGAGGAAGATTGTAATAATCGATTGTGAACCCGATACCAACTGCTATAGTATTGGTTTTAGTTTGTAACACTAACCTCCCTCTTCTGAGTTTTCCCTCAGGAGGAAAGGCCAGCTCCAGTCCTGTTAGAAGCTGCTCCCCAGCTTTATAGAGAGAAATGTATCCAAGTGGCAAAAGTGGTGTATTGTTGTAGAAACAGAGACACAGTACCCAGATCCCTCTTTAGGAAGAACTTACTGCTCAGCTCTGGAGAGAGCAGTCAGCAGACTGGATATAGCTGTCAGCTTCTTCAGGGTGTGACTCAGCTGCAGAATCTCTTTGCTCAAGTTACACTCTTCCTGGGGCAGCCTACCATTAGTAACTGAGTGAGCTTGACATGGGACCATTCTGATTAGCAATATTCATTCTAGAGCTCTTTGCTGGGCATGCCAAGGTTTCATTTGGCCTACATCATACCTCGGCTTCTCCATTGGCTCAGTCCTTCTTCATCCTCTTTTTGTACCCTGGACTCCATTTCAGGATCTATTTCTGGGGAACCCAAACTGCAACACAAACCATGATGTTCAGATACTGTCTTAGTCTATTTGTGCTGGTATTAAAAAAGACCACAGACTGGGTAATTTATAAACAATAGAAATTTATTTCTTACAGCTAGGGATAGGAAGTCCAAGATCAAGGTGCCAGCATTTGGTGTTTGGAGAGGGCCTTCTTGCTGCATCCTCACATGGCAGAAGGCAGAAGGGCAAAAGCACCTAGCTAGTTCCCTCAAGCCCTGTTTTAAGGGTACACCCCTCATGACTTAATCACCTCCGAAAGGCCCCCTCTGAATACTATTACACTGGGTCTTAGGTAACAACCTATGAATTTGGGGGAGACACATATATTCAAGTCATAGCCGACAAACATTTAGAGAAAATAGTTTATTTTAGTATGTCTCTACATCAGCAGCCCCTAACCTTTTTGGCACCAGGGACCGGTTTTGTGGAAGACAATTTTTCCACGGAATGAGGTCAGGGGCATGGTTTTAGGATGAAACCGTTCCACCTCGGATCATCAGGCATTATATTGTCATAAGGAGCATGCAACCTAGATCCCTCACATGCGCAGTTCACAACAGGGTTCACACTCCTATGAGAATCTAATGTCACCACTGACCTGACAGAAGGTGGAGTTCAGACGGTAATGCTTGTTTGCCCACCACTCACCTCCTGCTGTGCGGTCCGGTTCCTAACAGGCCATGGACTGGTATCAGTCTGTGGCCTGGAGGCTGGGGACCCCCGCTCTGTACTATCATTTTTAGTGACATAAAGTTGTTCATAATATCCCCCTATAATCCTAATAATTCCCGGACGAATCCGTAGTGATGTCTTTTCTCTCATTCCTTATATTGGTAATTTGTGTCTTTTCTCTTCTTTTCCTAACGGGTTTAGCTAGGTATTTACCAATTTCACTGATTTCTTGAAAGAACCAGGGGTCTTGCTTTTTTTTTTATCCTGACAATCTCTAACTTACAGTATTTTCCTTGTACTATATAATCTCTGGCTTCATTCTATTCTGAATAGAAAAATATTTTGTCTTTTCATTCTGCTGATGATGTTTGTTTGTGCACAGAAGTTCTTAATTTTGATATAGCCCAGTTTATCTATTTTTTCTTTTATTGTCTGTGCTTTTGGTCTCATATCCAAGAAATCATTGCCAAATCCATCCTTTTACCTTTAAATTATTTGTGTCTTTATGTTTAAATTGTGTTTCTTGGAGGCTACATATAGTTAGGTCTTGCTTTTAAATGTACTCTCTGGGCCAGGTGAGGTGGGTCCCATCTGTAATCCCAGCACTTTGGGAGGCTGAGGAGGGCAGATCACTTGAGCCCAGGAGTTCCAGACTAACCTGGGCAACATGGTGAGCCCTCATCTCTACAAAAAATTAAAAAATTAGCCAGGCATGGTGGTATGCACCTGTAGTTCCAGCTACTCAGGAGGCTGAGATGGGAGGATTGCTTGAGCCCAGGAGACAGAGGTTGTAGTGATATGAGATCGCACCATTGCACTCTAGCCTGAGTGAGAGCGTGAGACCCTGCCTCAAAATAAACAAATACATACATACATACATAAATCTACTCTCTGATAATCTCTTACTTAACTGGGGGAAAACCATTGATATTAAATGTGGTTATTCATATGGTTAGTTAGTTTAAATCTATCATCTTACTATGTGTTTTCTGTTTATCTCATCTATTCTTTGTTTCACTTTCTTTCTTTTTTTGCCTTATTTTGGATTAATTCCATGTTGTTTATGATTTAAATTTTTTAGCCTTTGTTGGTTAATTAGCATTAGCTCTTGTTTTGTTGTTTTAGGGTCACTTTAGAGTTTATAGTACACATTTTTAAGTTGTCACAGTCTACCTTAATGTGATATTGCACCATTTTATAGCATATGAGAACCTTACAACAGCAGTAAATTTCTATTTCTCCTCTCCTAGCCTTTGAGCTATTATTGTCATGCATTTTACTTTTACATATATTATCAACCCTATGCTATATTGTTATTATTGTTTTAGCAGTCAATTATATTTTTTAAAGATTTAAATAATAGGAAAACCTTTATTTAAAAGGAAGATATATATACATATATATATACATACATATATATGCTTGTCATAAACATTTCCAGTGCTCTTTGTTCCTTTATGTAAGTCTGTATTTCCACCTATCATTTCTCTTCTGCCTGAAGGAATTCCTTTAACATTTTTTGCAGTATGGATCTGCTAATAATGCATTCAGTTTTTATATGTCTGAATAAGTTTTTATTTCACCTTCTTTCTTGATATTTTCACTGGGTATAAAATTCTAGGTTAAAAATTATTTTTCTTTAAATAATTTAAAAATTTGCTCTCCTGTCATCTCACATTATTTCTGATATTAAATCTATTGTCATCCTTTTATGTAACATACTTTTTATTCTGGTTGCTTTAAGATTGTCTCTGGCACTCATGTGAGTAATTTAATCATGATATGCCCTGGTGTAGTATTCAGTTTTTTGTGTGTTTGAGATTTATTGAGCTTCTTGGATCTGTGCATTTATAGTTTTCATAAAATTTGGAAAAATTTTTATCTATTCGTTCTTCAAATATTTTCTGTACTCCCCTTTTGGGAATATATATTTGTTTTTTGAGAAAACAAAGTTTTCTCACAGTTAACCGATGCTTTGCTCATTTCTTTAGATGTTTTTTCTTCTGGATATCCCATTTTGGAGAGTTTCTAATGCTAAATTTTCAAGTTTACTATTTTTTTCTGCAATGTCCAATTTGCAGTTAATCCCATCTAGTATATTTTATCTCATCTCTAGAAACTTTATTTTTGCCTTCATACATTATCTGTCTTTACTTAACTTTTTGAACATATGGAATATAGATATAACTGTTTTAATGTCCTTTTCTGCTAATTCCAACATCTGTGTCACTTTGGGGTTGGTTTTGATTGATGGATATTTTGCCTCATGATGGGTCATGTTTTTCTGTTTCTTTGCAAGCTTGGTAATTTTTAATTGAATGCTCAATGTTGTTGAATTTTAACTTTGAGATATTTGTTGCGTTTGTATTCTTATAAATATTTTTGAGCTTTGTTCTCAGACACAGTTAGATACACAGAAACAGTTTGATCCTTTAGGATCTTGCTTTTATGGTGTTTTAGAGAGATCAAGAGCACTGTTCACTCTGAATCCAACTATTCTTCGCTATTAATGCAAGAGCCTTTTTAGTACTCTACCCAATGTTCCATGAATTATGAGGTTTTACTAGCCTGGCTAAAGGGAACAGGCACTATTTCCAGCTCTGTGTGTACCAATTCTTTTGTGTGGTTAATTCCTTAGCCTTAGGTAGTTTCCTCACATGTGTCCATCAGTTCTTCTTTTTTTTTTTATTTGACATTCTTGAGCCATGAGTCCATCGGTTCTTCAGGGGACCATTACTACTCAAAATGACCCTCTGCAGGTTTCTGGAGTCCTCTCTATCTATATTTCCCCTTTCTGGTATTCTGTCTAACAATCCCTAGCCACCTTGGTCTCCCAGATTCTCCCCCCTTCCTCTTTAACTCACGGAGTTTTCCAGACTCCACCTGAGTTCCTCTTCCCTGTGCCATGGCCTGGAAACTCTCTCCAGACAGTATGCTGAGTAAACATGGGTCTCACCTAATTTCTTTCCCGTTTTTCAGGGATCACTGTCCTTCGTTACTTAATGCTCAGTGACTGGAAAACCACCATTTTGTATCTTTTGTCCACTTTCAAAGGTTTTTTTCTAGTGGGAGAGTAAAATTCAGTCTATATTATACCAACATGGCCAGTAGTGGAAATCTGCTTCCTTTTTCTGTGAAATTTTATTTCCAAATGTGTCAGTCAGGCTTCAATCAGAGTAGCAGAACTACTGTGAGGTGGAATCCACAAGCACAAGCTGGCACCCTCAAGGATGGACTAAAACCCGTATCAGTTCTTGTTTCCTCTGACGTTAACGGTATGAGTATCCTGTAAAACCAAGACACTTTGTCACAGAGCCAAACTCACACACCTGGCCCAGGAATTGGAGAAGCTAAAGGAGGATCCAGAGGAAAGTGGAGGAGTTCCAAACCCAGCTAATGTCTTGTGCCAGTGTGGTGAGCCAGCAGAAAAGAGGTAATGTATTCGAGCTCCAAAATGGCTACTGCATCACTTCCGTCCTCCAGTTCTCCCACAATAAGCTCTCTTGTGACACATCCTAATTACAAACTTAAAGGAAAGACAATTCTGAGAAATGTAGCTGAACCTAAAGAAGTTTGCCTATTACAAACCTACTACATAATGTATTTTATAATTTAAGCCATTTTGGTGAATAAAATATCTCCCCCATTTCTATCCATCCCCACTTATTCCTACTATAGGAGAATTTTTTTTATGTTTACCCTGTTTCCAGCAATCTTGACACTTGTATTAACTGTATTGGTATTTATTAATGTCTCTTGCATTTTCTGGACATACACTCACATCAGAAAAAGTTGTATCTTTTTCAGTAGTTATTATGCTATATCATTCTCTTCCTTTATTGCATTTATTGGAAACTCACAGAATATGTGAAATAATTGTAATAGCATTCCTCTGTAATTTCTGATCATCTTAAAAACATTATTGTTTCACTCTTTAGATTGATAGTTGTTGTTAGTTTTAGTAAGGAGTTTTTAGGTAGGTGCTTTCTGCTTCTCTTTACCTTGTGTTTTTATTAAGGATAGTTACTGGATTTTATGAAAACACTTTAAGTATGTTATTAATATGACCCTATGATATTCTCCTTTAATTTATTTTTGTTATGAATTACATTGATGAATTTATTATATTGTCTTTGTATTCCCTGAATATATTCAACATGGTAGTAATTGATTATATCTTCAACATTGTATCATCCAGAGTTCTTTTGACTGCAAGTAACAGAGTCTAGCTAAAAGTATCCTCAGCCATAAAGACATTGAATTATTAAGCAGCCCTAGAAGTCTGAAGCAGGTGGTTCCAAGGTCATTTTAGAGGTTGAATAACATGATCAAGGACCCTAGTTCTATCACTTTTCCATATTGTCATCAGAAGCATGTTGTAATCAAGAGTCTGATTCCATTTTTCAAAGCTTAAATTCTGATAGCTTTTAAAGCTCATTTCCCCTTCTTCTTCTTCTCGTGCCTCACATCTTGGCAAGGTGATAAGAAAGCCTTGGGTCTCTCTCCTTTTTTACTGGCCATAGATTCAAACTATGCAGGCCCCATCCCATGCACAGGAACATTCACTTCAGCCTCCTCCCTCACCACCATAAAAATCTCAGTCCAGTTTCCTTTCCTTGCTTTATCAAGCCACTTACAGATAATCCTGTGATGCCTGCTCTGGTTGCCCCAGAAAGTCTCATTATGTAAGTAATAAACCTTTTATGTCCTCTTGATGTGTTGATGGCATCATTAGTCTTGGCATTAAAACCAAATTTTGGGTGGCGATCCATCTGGTTTCTGTCAATAGTTGGTACTGTTAGCAGGAGGTTGAGACAATGACCACCACTACCAGGTAGCCTTCTCTTGCTTTGATTTGCTAATTGACTCCACTGCCTGGTGGTAAGCATGCACTTCAAGGTACTGCCTGCTGGCTAGCTTGCACTGTAAGTTGTGCTGCTTTGTGCTGGATTTGCTAAGTCCTACTGAACCTCTATTATAAATGTAACTGACCTAAGTCAGAAGTTTGAATAATCAACTGACATTTAGAAACAGGAGCATGGGACTGGGGCCCTCCTTAAAGTTACTCTGGCTTGTGTGACTTGGCCCAGACCTGTCTGTGTGTCTTAGAATAAATCATCTGTCTTGATTCCAGCATCAACTGTGACTGATGCTAGGCTTAGGGGAAAGAGTCTTATCCTAAGACTGTTTTATTATGGGTTTCAACCAAGCATTGGCCACTATTCTATAGAGTGCTCATGGGAAAGATTATACCTTATGCAATATACAGGCCCATTGGGAGGTTGTCTGTGTGGAGGAAGAGCTGTCGCTATTTGAAGAGCAGTTACCATTTGAAGATTTTAATCATTGAGTCTACACACCTGTATTAGTCTGTTCTCACACTGCTATAAGAACTGCTCAAGACTGGGTAATTTTTAAAGAAAAGAGGTTTAATTGACTCACAGTTCCACATGGCTAGGGAGGCCTCAGGAAACTTGCAATCATGGTAGAAGGGGAAGAGGCACGTCTTACATGGCAGCAGGTGAGAGAGAGTGAGTGTGTGATAGAGAAACTGTCAGATACTTATAAAACCATCAGATCTCATGATAACTCACTCACTATCATGAGAACAGCATGAAGGACACTGCCCCCATGATCCAATCACCTCCCTCCAAGTCTCTCCCTCAATACATGGGGATTATGGGGATTACAATTCAAGATGAGATTTGGGTGGGACACAAAGCCTAACCATAACATTCCACCCCTGGCCCCTGCTAAATCTCATGTCCTCACATTTCAAAACCAATCATGCCTTCCCAACAGTCCCCCAAAGTCTTAACTCATTTCACCATTAACTGAAAAGTCCAAGTCCAAAGTCTCATCTGAGACAAGGCAAATCCCTTCCACCTAGGAGCCTATAAAAACAAAAGCAAGTTAGTTACTTCAAAGGTACAGTGGAGGTACAGATATTGGATAAATGCTTCCATTCCAAATGGGAGACATTGGCCAAAACAAAGGAGGTACAGGCCCCATGCAAGTCCGAAATCCATTGGGGAAGTCATTAAATCTTAAAGCTCCAAAATGATCCCTTTGACTCCATGTCTCACATCCGGGGCATGCTGATGCAAGAGGTGGGCTCCCATGGTCTTGGGCAGCTCTGCCCCTATGGCTTTGCAGGATACAGCCTCACTCCCAGCTGCTTTCATAGGCTGGTGTTGAGTGTCTGTGGCTTCTCCAGGCACAGTGTGCAAGCTATCAGTGGATCTACCATTCTGGAATCTGGAGGATGGTGGCCCTCTTCTCACAGCTCCACTAGGCAGTGCCCCAGTGGGGACTCTGTGTGGGGGCTCCAACCCCACATTTTCCTTCTATGTTGCCCTAACAGAGGTTCTCCATGAGGGCTCCACCCCTGCAGCCAACTTCTGCTTGTACATCCAGGCATTTCCATAGATCCTCTGAAATCTAGGTGGAGGTTCCCAAACCTCAATTCTTGACTTCTGTATACCTGTAGGCCCAACACGAAGTGGAAGCCATCAAGGATAGGGACTTGCACCCTCCAAAACAACAGCCTAAGCTGTACCTAGGCCCCTTTTAGCCACCACTGGAGCTGAAGTGGCTGGGATACAGGGCACCATGTCCTGAGGGTGCACAGACAAGGGGGTGCCTGAACCTGGCCCACAAAGCAATTTTTCCCTCCTAGGCCTCCAGGCCTGTGATAGGAGGGGCTGCCATAAAGATCTCTGTCATGCCCTGGAGACATTTTTCCCATTTTCTTGGTGGTTAACATTTGGCTCCTCTTTACTTATGCAAATTTCTGCAGTCAGCTTGAATTTCTCCCCAGAAAATGGGTTTTTCTTTTCTATCACATCATCAGGCTGCAAATTTTCCAAACTTAGGCTCTGCTTCCCTTTTAAACATAAGTTCCATTCCAATTTCAGATAATCTCTCTCAAGTTCAACATTCCACAGATCTTTAGGTCAGAGGCAAAATGCTTCCAGTGTCTTTGCTGGGAGAACCTCCCCAAAGCATATTCAGTAATCACACACACACACACACACACACACACACACACACACACACACACACACACAAAGAAAAGACAGAAAGACAGGCAGGAAGATGGAACGAAGGAAGGAAGGAATCTGGATACAAGGGAGGGATCATAATACTGAAATGGAAGTCTACAATTTCACCCCACTGGAAATTCAAAATTTACTTAAAGAATTTATGAAACAGAAAGATAAATGTGCACTGAATTTCTTTTGCACCTCTACAACATAGCTTATGGATTAACTTTAATATCTGCTAAAACACACCAATTGGCAAACCTTCATGGCCTCAATCAATACTTGGGTTCAAATTACAGTAATACCTGGGGATCCTTCTAAATTTGAACAACACACCCCCTATAATGTTCAGGGAGTTACTGAACATAAAAATAGAGGACAAAGAGTTATGCCCCACTTTAACTATCAAAAAAATTGCCTTGCTTAAATTCCCCATGATTATAGTAGCCATTGCCCTAAAAATCCCATAGTGGACATGGACGCTCTGACCCAGTGGGTAATAAATTAAAACTAAGTTTTTGGCACTTACAAATTGGATTTAAAATGGGACCACGTGGACTTTTCCATCTCTCCCCACCACCACTAAAATATTTAATACGGTCCAATGTAAAATAAAATAGGGACTTCAAGGATTGAAACACATTATACAAGGCTTATTTAGAAAAGCAGTTGTTGATACCACTGCTCCTGCTTATCACAATCCAATTTAGCCTGTTCTTTCTTTTTTTTCTTTTTCTTTCTTTTTTTTTTTCTTAAATTACTGGGCTTCAATAGCCTGCTGTTAAACTTGGAAAAAATGAATGATGTCTCACAGTAGATTAGTGCAACCTCAGTGCTGTGGCCTCATCCATTAAGGGCCTATATCCAAAATTATTTAAGTTACTGACTACATCTAATCAGAAACTGATAAATATTTTGCTATAATAGATATGGCTAATATATTCTGTTCAATGCTATTTTAACACCCTCTCGGCTCCAGTTTGCGATCACCTCCTAAGGGACACAATATATCCATAGGGTACTTCAACAGCCTTGCCATTACACACAATCTTTGCAGATACAATTTTATCTGCTTCCAAATTTTTCATGGGCACAGTTATGCCATTATATTCATGATATCCTCTTCTGATGATATTCATTTCACACACTAAGGACATAAAGTTACTCATAAAGGAGCTCAAAAGAATGGACGGGCCATTGACTTACACAATACAAGGCTCCAACAGATCTGTAAATTCCTGAAAATTATTTGGCAAACCAAGGGCTACCCTGTACCTGGCACTGTCAAGAAATAGCTATAGACCCTCTCAGCCCCTGCAGTGTTAAAATAAGCCACAAACCTAACATCTTTTAGGTCTTTTGAGTTCAGAAGGCAACATATTCCTCCCTTACAAATTTTACTTAAGCCCATCTATGTGGTTATTTGCAAATCAGCCCACCTTGAACGGGCACTCCTCCAACAAAAGGTTCTAGATTCTGTCCAAATTGCAATACAACAGCCCCTCCTGTTAATGCCCCTCCATCAGATTCTTTTCATGGTATAGGTGTTAGTAACCTCCTTTCGTGCCTCCTGGAGTCTCTGGACCACCCATGCTGTCCATACGTTGCCTATGGGCCAAAAAAACTGCCCTCGTCAGCCCTGTGTTGTAGGCCATTTGAGCAGCAATTGCTAGCTGCATACTGGACTTTCCAGAAATAGAGGTCCCACATGCCTTGAGCCTATGGCCCTCCATACCTAGATGCCCACTATGTATTGAGTCATGGAAGCAGCACCCTGGAAGCTTGCAATGGCCACCAAGTACTCCTTACTCCCGGATGGAACCAAACCTAAACCCCGTGGCATATCCCACCTTCAGGAGGGCGTGGCCTCCCTTGTACTCAGTTCCTTACCAGATGTCATGGTGGTAGAGGAGGTCACCCTTCTACAAGACCTCTTGGCCACCTGAGGCGCCCTCTAGGATCAACTAAATGAATGACAATGGGAGTTTGTATACTTTACAGATGACATTGTTACCATTACATGTGATTGGTATTCACTGGAGCTACTGTTTTTCATCCCTTTACCAGGACATCCCTGATAAAAGATGAGAGTCAAGGCCAATACAATTGGCAAACTTCAGTCAGGCATCTTAGTGCTGTTTTCTATGAGCAAAAATCAGCCCCATCTGCACCATTTTACACACTTTCGGGCCATTGTCAATGGTCTCACTATTTGGTCTAGCCAATGGCAGCAATAATAATTTATTGTCCAAGGAGTCCCTCTTTGAGCCATAGGCTGTACCCTCTTTACCTCTTTGAGGTAAGGAACTGTGGTAATCTACTGCCTCATAGATATCCGAAATATAAATCAGCGTAGCACATACCTGTACATATACTGAAGCAATACAAAACTTCATCAGGAAAATCCTTACGCTCTTTGTAGTTCCAGACATTACTGATAGTTACCAAGGCACTTATTTCACTTCTCAGAATACACAACACTGGGCTCTGAAACAAGGCATTCAATGAAATTTTCACCTTCCTTATAGGTTACAGGCTTCAGGCTTTATAGAGTCCCAAATGGCTTATTTAAACAAGTTCAAATTCAATTAAATGAAGCATGTTATATTTTTGTCATCATTCAAACATCAGGGGTAAATTACAATGAAGAGCCTGACTCCATTTTCTGATGTTTGACTGCTAACAGCTTTTAAGCCTCACCCTTCACTCTCCCCTTATGCCTCACATCTAGGCAAGTTGATAAGAAAGCCTTAGTGCTCTCTCCTTTAGTGCCAGCAGGTGTTTCAAACCATACAAGCCCCTGCCCACACACAGAAACCCTTACCCGAGCCCCATCCCTAACCATAATTAAAATTCTAAGCCAGTCTCCTTTCTTTGCTCTCTCAAGCAATTTTTGAATCAACTTGTGAGGCTTGTCTGCTCTCTCCAGAAAGCTGCATTATGTAAGTAATAAACATTTTTGTACCCTCTTAGTGCATGTGTGGTACCATCAGTCTTGACCTCTGAACCAAATTTGGGTGAGGGTTCACCCTGTTTCTGCATGATGGTCACAACATATGTCTGTTATGTCTCTTCTCATGGTCTCAAGGTAACTCCTGCAGCTCCAAACAACATGCCCTTATATACTTGCATCACAAACATAAAGGATTGGGATGCATGGTGAATGGATTTCACTTTATTGGTCCTCTATCTAATCGCAAAGGAAAATCTTTCCCTGAAACCCACCCAGAAAATTTTTTGATGTATCTTATTGACCATCACAGCGTTACATGTCTACCCCTAAAGCAGTCACTGACAAAGAATAACATTGCCTGAAACCAATCATGAGGTGCTACCCAGGGCTTGCCACTCACTGAGCAATGTGTAGGTTGTGTTAGCAAAAGAGTGGGCTTTGTTGTTGGTTATTAACCAACAATATCTGCCACAGGAATGTTGATACAGTAACTTTACAGATATTTTATGTAGAATTTTTGCAGATGTGTCAGTATATTTTGTACTGTATTATTTTATACACTATTTTTCTGCTTGGCTGTTAAAATTGTGTTGGCTTCACAAAATGAACCTGGGAGTTGTCCCTCTTTTTCTATGCTGTGGAATATACATCTTTAACTTATAATGTACATCTTTTACTTATCATAATATACCTTCAAAAGTTATACTACTTTATGTATAATGCAAGAATCTCACAAGGAATTGCTCTTGGATATTAAACAAAAATAACATAGAAATGTCAGTGCCATCTCTTTGCAGCTATACTTATAAATAAGATGGGCCAATAGCATTCTTTTTGATAATATATTTTTCTCATTGGGTGTGATTATAGCTACACAAAATTATCTGGGGAGTTTTTCATATTTTTCAGTGGCTGAAATAACATACACCACCATAATTATCTGATTTTAAAGGTTAAATCCAAATTAACATGGAATCATCTTTGTACTTTCAAAGATTGACTGTAACTATGATTCTAACATTTGGAGTGCCCCAGGATTCAGTCCACTGTTTTCTACTCATCTCTATATGACTCTCTTCTCCCTTGGGGGTCTCATTCAGGTCCACGGTTGTTAAATACCATCAGTAGATTTCCAAATTTATATTTCCAACACGATTTCTTCCCTGTGTTCCAGACCTTTAAATCCCAGAAGGCCTACTTGATATCCCTACCCTGGTTGCTAAGAGACATCACAAACCACATCTCTGAAACAGTACTCTTGGGCTGGACATGGTGGCTAATGCCTATAATATCAGCACTTTGGAAGGCCGAGGTGGGAGGACTGCTTAAGCTGAGGAGTTTGAGACCAGCCTGGGCAGCATAGTGAGACCCTGTCTCAAAAAAATAAAAATAGAAATAAAAATAAATTTAAAACTAAAAAATTTAAAAATATATAAACAGTACTCTTGCTTTTTCCTTTCTTTTCCCAATCTTCTCCGTCTCAGAAATGGTACCACCATTCACCCACTTGGCTCAAACTTAAAAACTATAGGTCACCCTTATCTCCTTTCTTTTTCTCAATCTTTACATCCCCTTAGCCAAACAATCTATAATGCCTGTCAAGTTTACTTTCAAAATATATTCTCAGCCTCTCCCCAGATGAACACCATTCCACATATTACTGGAATTGGTGTTCATCTCCAATAACACCACTTTAGACTAAACCAAATCTTGATCATTACTTGCTTTGTCAGCTGCAACAGCTTCCACACTATTATCCCTATTTACATTCTTAATCTCCATATAATCTCTATTCCATGCCACATTCAGAGTAAAACGTTTCAGATCTGATGACGCTATCACTAAAAAACAAAAAACAAAAAACAAAACAAAACACTACAATGTCACCTACTCACACCTAGAATAAAATTCAATCTTCTTACTATTGCTTCTGAGGCCATGCAACATAATATCTTTGTTTATGTATGTTCTCAACATCATCTCATTCCACTTTCTTCCAAACTTACCATGCTCTAGTCACACTAAGATCTTTTCTTTCTTTCTTTATTTCTTTCTTTTTCTTTCTTTTTCTTCTTTCTTTCTTTCTTTTTCTTCTTTCTTTCTTTCTTTTTCTTTCTTTCTTTCTCTCTCTCTCCTTCCTTCCTTCCTTCCTTCCTTCCTTCCTTCCTTTCTTCCCCCCTTCCTCCCTTCCTTTCTTTCTTCTTCTTCCGCCTCTTCTTTTTATTTTTTTTGAAACAGCATCCCGCTCTGTCACCCAGGCTGGAGTGCAGTGGCGTGATCTCAGCTCACTGCAACCCCACCTCCCTGGGCTCAAGTCATCCTCCTCCCACCCCAGGCTCTCAAGCAGCTGAGACCACAGGTGTGCGCCACCACGCCCAGCTAATTTTTTGTATTTTTAGTAGAGATGGCTTTTCTCCATGTTGCCCAGGCTGGCCTTGAACTCCTGAGCTCAAATGATCCGCCTGCCTCGGCCTCCTAAAGTGCTGGGATTACAGGCCTAATCCCAGCCGTGCCTGGCTGGGATCTTTTCTATTCCTTGGATATTTGAAGCTTTTTCTACACAAGACTTTTGCTATTGGAGTTCTAGATCTCAGCTCAAATGTCATCTCAAAGAGACGTTCCCTACATGCCTTATATACAGGGGAGAATCTCAATTCCCTGTAGAATCCCTATCTCTCGTATCAACTTATATTATCTTGATAGCACATATTACTATTTATTTATTTATTGAGACAGGGTCTCACTCTGTCACCCAGGCTGGAGTGCAGTGGTGTGATCATGGCCAACTACAGTCTCAATCTCTTTGGCTCAGGTAATCCTCCCACCTCAGCCTCCTGGGTAGGTGGGACCACAGGCACACACCACCATGCCTGGCTAGTTTTTGCATTTTCTTTTAAAATTAGAGACAGGGTTTTGCCATGTTGCCCAGTCTGGTCTTGAAGTCCTGGGCTCAAGTGATCTGCCCGCCTTGGCCTCCCAAAGTGCTGGGATTACAGGCGTGAGCCACTGCTCCTGGCCAAGTATTGTTTTCAAGAAAGATGAGATTCTATTGAATATGTCCATCTTTAAAAGGAAAATTTGCCCAATTGCATTTAAGTTTACAAGTGGTGGACTCTGGGTGGCTGCTACTAATTAGTCAACACCCTGAAGCTGATGTTATGGAGCGTTCTATTTTTCTCCCTCTCCATTCTCCTTAACCTCCTCTCTCCTCAACATTAGGCTTTTGGCTGGGAATAGCCATGCTTTTACAACATAAGACACATCATCTTCTAGAACACTGCTTTTTCCTTGAGATTGCTATTGTCATATTGTAAACTATAGCAGTGTTCATATTTGTTTGATTTATTCTTATAACATTCATAGGTGAGGGCCTGTTTTTTGTGTCTCTAAGCTCCAGGAATCTTGCATGAAGCTGAAGATGATCCGGCTCTCAGCATGTGAAACCTCACAAAATACCCTTCTGGCTCTCAGCATCCTTCACCTCAGTGAGACCTCAACTGGCTGCTGCTGAAAATAATGCAACAGAATCAGGAAAGAGATGTTCTGCATGTATTTTGGAACAAGGGAGAGCAGACAGATTTCGTTAGAATTTAATCCTGTTGGAGAAAATGGATTGATATAGCTGAGTTCAAAGGGAGTTGGGAAAACAGCATTAAATTTTAGAGATTATAGCAAGTTTGTTTAATTTCATTTACTAATTTATTGACCAAATAGTCATTGATGGCCTAGTGTGTGTTAGAAACTATAATTATATGTTGTCATCTGGTGCACACATTATAATCCAACTGGGTGAGTTTGGTTAGATAAGAGAGCCTAATTGGTTTTTTGTTTTTGTTTTTGTTTTTGTTTGTTTGTTTTGAGACGGAGTTTCGCTCTTGTTGCCCAGGCTGGAGTGCAATGGAGCAATTTCAGCTCACTGCAACCTCTGCCTACTGGGTTCAATCGATTCTCCTGCCTCAGCCTCCCGAGTAGCTGGGATTACAGGCGCCTGCCACAATGCCTGGCTAATTTTTCGTATTTTTAGTAGAGACAGGGCTTCACCATGTTGGCCATGCTGGTCTCGAACTCCTGACCTCAGGTGATCCACCCGCCTCGGCCTCCCAAAGTGCTGGGATTACAGGCGTGAGCCACCGCGCCCAGCCAAGAAATCCTAATTTGAAATACAGTGTAGATCAGGGGTGTCTCTGTACCCTTGCACATAGTGTGCCCTTTGGATAAACGCAATTGAAATAACATCAAGATCTATTCTTGTAATTCTCGGAGAAGTGTCAAAGAGACTTTCATGAAAGTCCTTGAGTGACTGAACTGCTCATCACATTAGTCCCAATGGAAATGAATGGGCAGTGGCAAATATTAGGAAAGTGCAGGCAGGGCTTTTCTGATTGCCTACTGATTTCCTCCCTTGAGAGGGACAGGCATTTTGTTTTCTTTTCTTTTCTTTTCTTTTCTTTTTTTGAGATGGAGTCTCGCTCTGTCGCCCAGGCTGGAGTGCAGTGGCAAGATCTCGGCTCACTGCAAGCTCCGCCTCCTGGGTTCACGCCATTCTCCTGTCTCAGCCTCCCAAGTAGCTGGGAATGCAGGTGCCCACCACCACGCCTGGCTATTTTTTTGTGTGTTTTTAGTTGAGAGACGGGGTTTCACTGTGTTAGCCAGGATGGTCTCGATCTCCTGACCTCGTGATCTGCCCGCATCGGCCTCCCAAAGTGCTGGGATTACAGGCGTGAGCCACCGCGCCGGGACAGGCATTTTCTTGGTTGCCCACAAGCCTGACTGAAAGACCACTGGGCTGTCTTGAAGAAAGACAGTGCTTGAGGGCAGGGGGTGTTGGTTACACACTCTAGCCCTCAGCCTTGGGCTGCCCCCATCCCAAGTCCCTTTCCAGTCAACAGTGGATGAAGAACAAAATGGATTCCAAGGACAGACCTCAGGGGCACCAAGCTCTGGATGGTGCTTCTCTTGGGAGGAATAAGTGGGTTAAAAATAGAACTGGACTGGGGCGAGCACTCTTGGGAATGCCTCTGGGCCCCTTCTCTCCCTCTTGGTGTGTTCACTACAGGCTCTCTGCTCCCCAAGGCAGCTGCTGCAAGGCAAGAAGGGAGGCAGGGGTGGTTAGTTAGATCTACCTCAATCTGAGCTAAAGGTGTCCTCGGGTTACCCCACGAGATCCCGCCCAGCTCACCACGATCAACCTTTGTCAAGGGTTTTCTGATCCTAACTAGTACTAAAGAGTGTGCCCTTGACTGCTGTGTCTTCTGTGTAGTGTGTATGTCAGGGCGGTTTGCTCAGAGGTGGCAGCTTAAATCTGTATCTTCCCTCCATCCCACTGAAGTTCAATCTCATTCATTACTGGAGGGCCCTTCCTCTTCCGACCAGTTACCCAAGGATTAGGGGCACCTCTGTGGGGCCTTCAGTACATCGTGATTGTCCCTGCTACCCTCACTGTCCACATGGTTTCTTGAAGATGGGACTGCTCCAGGGCAGGCTGCTCCAGGGATGGTGGGGCATGAGAGGTCAGGTGAGGAAGATGCTTCTTCTACCTAGGCTTGGTGCTCTGATGTCTGGGATCCAGCCTCCTGTGTACCACTAAGCCATTTCCCTGAGTCCTGTCTCCCTGAGGTCCCCTGATGTCCCATGTGCAGAAACTTCCCTTGTGCATTTCTGCCTGCCAAGTCACTGTCCCCTCTCTCCTATGCATAATCCTATCAAGGTGTTTAGGATTCTGGAAAACAGCCAGGCTGTAGCCTGTCTGCTCACAAGACAAATGTTCCCTGAGGTGAAGGGGAGTGGAGGCTGGCTACCTGCTTGGTATGGGCACAAGAATGGGGACAGAGAACAAAAGTGGCCCTGCCCCACCAGCATTCTCACTTCCCTGACAGTCACGATTACCAGGAGAGCCTTGGTTACTTACTTTGGAGTGCTGGAGGGGAAAGGGTCCATCAGAGACATCAGACCCAAAGCTAGGGTTTCTGGATTGGCAGCTAAGGTTTTGTGATACTCGTGTGCTGATAGCTCCTTGGAATTTTTGGAAGATAGGACACAGAGACTTGGAAGTGTTATAGTACATTTTAATGTGGTTCTCAATGTGTGGTTTCTGGACCAGAAGCATCAGGATCTTGTTACAAATGCAAATTATCAGGCCCCACCCAGACTTCCTGACCCCAGAAGTTCCGGAAGTGGGGCCCAGCAGGTGTTTCTGATGCACACTGAAGTTTGAGAACTTTTGTTTTCATCCATAGTGTAATGTGAACAAATAACCCTAGTTCTCATTATAGTTGGTTCATTTAGGGCTTCACAATATACCCTGATGTCCACTGGAATGTCTGAAGGTCTGTGCATAGCTTTTTATATAGCTCAGTGTGATTACCCAACATATCAGGGCTTTTTTCACAGTAACCTGCCTGAATCTTTGTCCAGAATCACTAAAATTGGCTGTCAATTCTCCCTTCATTCGGGGATGGGGACATGTAGGTAAAGGCAGTAAGTGAGGTGTTTGTGGGAAGAGCCTGAGCTTTGGCACCAGAGAGAACTGGGTTCAAATACCTGCTCTGCTATTCACTAGCTGTGCAACCTTGAATAAGTTTCTGAATTTCTTCAGGCCCCAAAAAGTGTTGGTTGCCTTCCCCTACCCTCGGGATTCTGTTTATGATGCTGGGGTAATGAGTATAAGGGATGCCTCTCAATTGCCTACTCATACAATTGAGTGCCTTCTATGTGAGACTTTATGGCCATTATCCTGTTGGTAACCATCACATCTCTGTAAAGTTATAGGTATAATAGCTACCCCCGCCCTTTAACAGTTCTTCAAGGAGAATATTCTACTCTATTTTACAGATGGAGCAACTCAGTCACCTACCCAAAGTCATTCAATTGGGAGTTGGTAAAGCCTGGGTTCAAACTCCAATTTGCCTGGCACTAAACTCCATGCTTTTTATACTATAACACAGTGCCTTAACCTTTTACCCTTACCAATTAATAGCAGTTAATAGGGTATGCCAATACCTTGACCCATAAAATTGACACTAATGGAGGAAATTTGAGTCATAGAGACAGTATGGTAGAAAGGGAAGTGGGTTGACATGCCAAAAGTGTCAGGCTTCGTTGCTATGGATAGTATTGGTGCTAGGAAAGGAAATGGCAGGGGAGGGTTGGGGACATGGCTCCTAGGGGTGTTGGCCTGGCAAAACCTGCAGAGACAGAGATGCAGGAGATGGACAGCATGTGATGGTTGGCATGTCCCCTATCCCCACCCCCACCAAGGCTCTTGCCATCAAAACTTCCACTCTCATTCAGCTGCGAGTAGTGGCTCCAACTCAGACCCTTACTGTGGAAACCTCTGCAGATAATATGCAGGGATGAGAAGCACCTGTCAGGCATCACAGAAGAGAACAATAGACTGATGGATACGTATGCTTCTGTATTCCTGTGGGGGCATGAGAGCTGCGCGTGATCAAGGCTAAGTGACTGGACTAATGAACAATGTAAAATAAAGGAATTTTTCTTGATAAAAACATGTTTCAAATGAGGAGAGTGCCCTGATATCTGGTAGAAGCGGAGGCTTTGTCCTCTCACGGGGCCAGCTCTCACTTACATGCAGAATGCAAGAAAGAACCAGGCCAACACCCCTAGGAGCCATGTCCCCAATCCTCTCCTTCTGCTAATTCCTTTTCAAGCGCCAACTCTAGAAACCAAGACACACAGGAAAGAATCAAGGAGATTTAAATCCACTCTCTTGGGAAATCATTTTCCTGAGACCCTTCTGATTATCAAAATAGACTGCATTTATCAAAAAAGAACTATGAAAAACAATTCACACCATCCATAATCCCAAAACCTGGAGGTGACTGCTGTTTATACTTTGATGTATTTACTTTATATATACACACCTATTTACAGATATACGTACATATATATCAAGACAGGAAACAGTACACATTCTGTTGTGGCCTCAACTGTAGAAGTAATGGCTCCAATCTGGAGCCTCCTGTGGCGGACTCTGTACCAAGCCTGTGGTAAGGTATAAGGATAGGGAGAAACACTTTTTGGGTGGTAGACGAGTAGTTAGATGTAGATATATAGAGAGATAGAGAGATAGGGGTAGAGAAATTTACTTACCAAAACAGAATGGCACATATTTCTTTCCGACGTTCATTTTTCTCTTAACAGTAAGACACAAGCACAGTCTCATATTCTTAATTTTTGATGTCGTGATATTAAATGGCTTTGTAACATTTTGTCATGTCAACATTTCACAATATACTTACCTAGCTCTATCTTACTGGGTACTTAGATTGTTTCCAAATTTTTATTTTCACTCCCAACATCGTTAGTGTGCAGTCTTCTGTATCATGGCCAAGAGTGAATGTTATCACTAAAAATATCTTAGCCAGTTTGAAAGATATCTTGTTTTAATTTATACAGGCTGAACATCTGTAATCCAAAAATCCAAAACCCGAAACGCTCCAAAACCCAAAACTTTTTGAGTGCCGCCATGATGCTCAAAGGAAATGCTCGTTGGAGCAGTTCAGATTTTTCAGATTAGGGATGTTCAACTGGCAAATATAAGGCAAATATTCCAAAATCTAAAAAAAAAAAAAATCTAAAATCCAAAACACTTCTGGTCCCAAGCATTTCAATGGGATACTCAACCTGCGTTTCTTTGTTTACTAGGGAGATGGAACATTTTTTTCAAGTTGCTTATCTATTTGCAATCCTTCTGGCATGACTTTGCTATTCATGTCCTTATTCCAGCTTATTCAGGGAATATTCATCTTGTTTGTATTTATTTGATAGTAAAAATATCACCTTAACTCTTTGTTATATTTAAGATTGCAAATACTTTCCTTTGTTTGTAGTTTACCTGTAAATTTGTGTCTGGTAGCATTTTAGTGGTCAGATATATTAAATGTTTTTATATGGAAATATTTTTCTCCACTGCCATTTCTTCTTTTTCTTCTATTCTTAGGAAGGTCTTTATTTTGAGATAAGATAAACAGCCATTATATTTGATTCTATATCTTTTATAGTTTTTTTTAAAAAAAAACTTAACTCTAATTATCCTTGAATTTATTTTGGTAGTGTGAGGTAGGCGACTAAGTGTATTTTCTCCCAAATAACTAACCTAGTATCTTAGTATCTCAGCATCATATTTTTTCTAATTTATTTTTTTGAGACAAGGTCTCCCTCTGTTGCCCAGGCTAGAGTGCGGTGGTATAATCATGGCTCACTGCAACCTCAAACTCCTGGGCTCAAACAATCCTGCCACCTCAGCCTCCTGGGTTGCTGGGAATACATGCATGTGCCACCATGGCCAGCTAATTTTTTTTTTATTTTTATTTTTTGTGGAGATAGGGTCTTGCTATTTTGCCCAGGCTGGTCTCAAACTCCTGGCCTCAAGTGATCCACCTGCCTTGGCCTCCCAAAGTGCTGGGATTACAGGCATGAGCCACCATGCCTGGCCCTCAGCATCATTTTTAAACGTTCCATTCTTTCCCCACTCATCTGAAAACAACATCCTTATCAAATACCAAATATATATATATATATACACACACACGCATACTGTATATACATAATGTATATACACATACACATACATACTGCTGTATATATTTGTGTGTATACTGTGTCTTGTCCTTTGAACTGTTGCTCTATTCTTATACCCACCTAACACCTGATTCTAGCTTTCTAATACATTTTAGCAAATGCAGTGCACGTTATTATTCATTATTCATTTTTCCCTAAACTTTCCTTGTAGTCATCACCCATGTATTCTCTCAGTTGAAGCTTTATAATCTAATTCTGTATTCCTTTGAGTCCAAGATGTGCTTCTTGCAATTGGATTCTGTGAGACTTACCCCATAGCTTCACAATTCATTCTTTTTTTCTTTTTTTTTTTTTGAGGCGGATCTCGCTCTGTCGCCCAGGCTGGAGTGCAGTGGCAAGATCTCGGCTCACTGCAAGCTCTGCCTCCCGGGTTCACGCCATTCTCCTGCCCCAGCCTCCCAGGTAGCTGGTACTACAGGCGCCCACCACCACACGTGGCTAATTTTTTGTATTTTTAGTAGAGACGGGGTTTCACCCTGTTAGCCAGGATGGTCTTGATCTCCTGACCTCGTGATCCGCCCGCCTCAGCCTCCCAAAGTGCTGGGATTACAGGAGTGAGCCACTGCACCCGGCCTCTTTTTTTCTTTTTAACCCAGTCTGAGTAGATTTCTGTTCCTTAAGGTTTTATCTCACCTTACTCTCTCTCTCCACTTCCTCTTTCTATGATCTTATCTGAACAGCTGACATCTGTCATCTTTAGAAAGAAGTCCAGATTAATATAAATAAAAAGCTAACATTGGACGGGTGTGGTTGCTCACGCCTATAATCCCAGCACTTTGGGAGGCTGAAGCAGGCAGATCACTTGAGGTCAGGAGTTCGAGACCAGCCTGGCCAACATGGTGAAACCTTGTGTCTACTAAAGATACAAAAATAGACAAAAATTAGCCAGGTGTAGCAAAAGGGTCAGTATGGCTGAAGTGAATACAGGAAAGTAGTAGATAAGGAGGGAGGGGCATGGGGCTTTCGCAGATTATGGCTGGAAACTTTGCAGGTAAAGATTTCTTGAAATTGGCCATGCACACAGTGGCTCACATCTGTAATCCCAGCACTTTGGGAGGCCAAGGCAGGTGGATCACCTGAGGTCAGGAGTTCGAGGCCAGCCTGGCCAACACGGTGAAACCCCGTCTCTACTAAAAATACAAAAATTAGCCGGGCGTGGTGGCTATCCCAGCTACTTGGGAGCTACTCGGGAGGCTGAGGTATGAAGAGTAGCTTGAACCTGGGAGGCAGAGGTTGCAGTGAGCCAAGATCGCGCCCCTGCACTCCAGCCTGTGCAACAGTGAGACTCTGTCTCAAAAAAAAAAAAAAATTCTTGAAACCCTTCCCAAAAGGCCTTAGATTTGGGAATAGGAACTGTGTATTAATAAGGTTCAGAACCACCTGGCAAAGATAGTTGAGTGTCATGGCTACAATGCACTTAAAGCTGAGGGATGAAGGGAAGGGGTATGAATGGTATTAAGGAAAGTGAGAAGAGAGACAGTTCCATTTAGTTTCTTAAACACACTAATGCACAGTCAAAATGATTCATGGTGCAGAAGAGTTTGAGAGCAGAATGACAATGATATGTGATCAGAATAACTAGATGAGGCTACCCTGAAAAAAGTGACATTCGGGCTTAATATTACTGATGAGGTACAGTGCAAACTGGCCTTGGTTTTGATCTTCCAAAAGGCATGCTGCCACAACATCCATCTGCCCCACAAGTGGGCTGGATAAAACTCAAGTTATTTTAAGAATATTGAAGAATATTTATAAGGCAACTACATACAAGATAGAAGAGTACAGAAGTCAGATTTCTGTAACCATTTAATGTAAGGCATGTGCTTTAAAAAATCTATTGCTTCTGCAAAAGGCAGATGTATAGTGGTTAACTGCATGGTCTTTGGCGGGCAAACAGAACTGGGTTCAAATGTCCATTTTGCCACTTAATCCTGTGTGACTTTGGTTAAGTAACCAACTCAAGCCTCAGTTATCCCATCTGTAAACTGGAAATGATACCCCCAACCTCAGAGAGTTGGTGTATTAAATGAAATAAGGTGTTTAAAGTGCACAGCACTGTAACTGCTCAATAAAATTATGGATTTTTCCTACTAAAGATGCATTGTATGGCAAGATTTCTCCTGTTCATTATGCATACCTCTTGAAATTAAAGGGACCCAAACTTACACTGCTATCAAAATACATGCAGACAGTAAAAACAAAGGAAAGGAAAAACATTTCATCAGAATTCTAAAGGCAGTTCTGGCATTCAAAAAGTATACACATTGAAGTTAAAAAGATGACCCTCCAAGTTGACTTTTTAGATACACTGTAACCCTCACAGCAACATATATCGAACCACTCTTCCTAATTATCAGTCAACTTAAAGTGCTTCTTTCAGAGGCCTCATGAGGTGGCAGTTATGAAGGCCATTTTTTGACTTAATTACAAGCTATTAAACGTCTTTCAGAAAATGAAACCCTATTATTCTGGAACTATGGAGGGAGCCAATGTCTAATTCTTTCTCCCACCAAAAATACCTCTCATGTAAAAAGGAGTATGTTTATGTATGTGTTGTTGTTTTATCCAATTATATAAAAATTGAGCATTAGACTAGATTGTAAGGAATTTAAAGGAAATTCACAAAATGGATAGCTCCTCCCCTTGCCCCACCATATCCCTGAGGTATATCTCACTCAGAATGAAATGAACTTCAACAATTAGTATAGTTCATCAATGCAGACAGACATACGCGGAAAGTACGTTTGTTACGATGTTCTTACATTTGTTAGATTTCCATATTTTGTTTTTGATGTTTTCTTGTAATTTCCATGACTACGTAGGTCCCCCTATTTGAGGTGTCTGTACTAAAGGTTCTGTACTAGTGCCTTCCTAATGACGGGACTTGGTTAAGTTGCAGATCTATGAGATCCTATGATTCCTGTTGACAATCCAAGAGACTAGAATTCAAGAAACTTAGATTATACAATTAAGTCTAAGCTCTTAAGGCTGAGCATATGGAATAAAAATGAGGTTATCCATAGTGGTATGGAATGTATGATCTTTATTAATTTTTAATCCATCAATCTAAAATCACACATACTAGATCAAACAGAAGTACCACAGTATGCTTTATTTTGCAGGTATTAATTGGTTCTCTAAATCGATACATCCAAAACTTTAGTTAGCAGCAAGCATCAGTTCTTTCAAAGCAGCTTAGGTGAAAAACAATTCTTTACATTCACCAGTTCAAAGTCGTACTGTCTGATCCACTGTTGTATTGACATAAAATTGAACTCAGTAGGCAAAGCTAATTGAACACTCAGCTCATAGATTTTGAGCTTCCTTTATCTTATTGGAGTTGAAGCAGTTTTTAACCCTCTGTTAATATTCTGTATTTTAATTCTCAAAGAATTAAACACACATATTTTCTAATTAATTAAGATAGAGCCATGATAACTATTGAGGAATTAGTGATATTAGTCTCATACCCAAAAGGTAGAACACTTTTAAATGAACCCATAATTTTGAATGTATCTGAATTTCCAATTTATATGCTTAGCAAGGTCACAAGCTGATTTTATTAATCTGGCTTCTAGATAATCATCTCAAAAATATGTATTGAAATAAAGCCACTGTTCTTTATGATGACATCATTTTAACCAAATGCTTTTATAACAAACAAGCAGTTGTTCTCAAAAGAGAACATTTTAAAAGAAAACATTCTTTACATTCTTAGCAAATAGAGGAGAGTGTGAATCTGTATGTCAGAGCTATAGAGTTCTAGAGGAGTTGTAGTTGAGCAATCTAACTTTCTACTCCAGTTTTTGAGATGTACATGTTTTTGAGATGTACATATAGAGAAGGCAGTAAAGAAAGATCTTGATAAATTTTCTTTAACAAAAATTTGTAATTCCAGTTATTGGCAAAGGGTTCTGGCATGAGTGAATGGCAGCAATACAGTGGTGAGCTTCTGCATTGTGCTGAGAGGTAGATTGGGACTTAATCCTTGGAATGAATAACCAACTCACTTTATTTAAGGTTCAGGCTTAATTTTTTTAATCCAAAAAAATTTCTGAAGTGAAGGCAGATCTTTGGGAACTTTTGTTTTTAGTTAAATGTAGAGATAAAATAGCTTGATAAAATAAACATCTGCCTTATACTAATGACAGGTGTACAAAGCAGCCATTTGAACCCTAGACAACTTCAACACTGCTTCCAAATAAAAGGGCAATTCAACAGCTGAACCAATCAAGCAGACACAGGGATGAGTGGTCTCCAGTACCTTACTCCAGAAGCCGGAGCCATTAGCAGTCCCTACAGGGATATAAGTCTATATCAAGATCAACAAATGTACAGAATAATCTTAGTCCAGCTTTGGCTAGGCAGGCATCTGACTGATGACATATCAGGGCCCACTAACCTCTAGAGTAAGCACTTGTTGCTGTGAGAAAAAAGAATTCAATATATTAAAAATATCAACTAGAGCATATTCACATAGGGAATGGGAGAGTGCAGGAGGCACACAAAGTATATAGAGTTTCTGTTTTCAGTGCAGGATAAATGAACCTTCTTAACAAGTTAAGGCTCTGAGGGAAAAAAACTTTCTAAACCATAACCTTAATAAACCATAACCCATACAGGTGTTCCAAATCAACACCTTTTTTAAAAAAAGCTGGAGGTCTTACTTCATCCTTCAGTATAAATGTCAAGTCTGAGATAATCAGTATATTCCAAACTCTAGAACAACAACAACAAAAAAAGAAATCTCCTTGTTAAAATATAGTAGCTATTAACAGTAATGAAGAAGACAGCCAAACTTTTGCTATTAAATACAATATCATGAAGCCATTTCTTTCTTAACTAACAGAAAAATACAGATTTAAATAATGCTGATCAGGAGGTGGGGAAAGGAAGTCTTATCATGAACCAAATTTCGTGTCTGCCACCAATGAAAATGAATCCATTATGTTCTTGAATTTATTTCCTGAAGCAAGTTAAATTCTTTAACACCTTTGATTTTGCAAATAACATCAAAGTAGTAAAATATAAGTAACTGTAACATATAAAATTACACATCAGCAAAAATGCTTTCATAATTGGATCCAGGGGCTTAAAATCATTATTTACTTAAAAAATTCTAAGCCACAATTTTTCTTTTAATTATACTTTAACAAAGGAAGAAAAAAAACAGAAAAAAATTGGTCCTAATATATTTTGTCTTAAATAAGTGTACTCATGCCCAAGTTAGCTAGGAACTCACTGAAGTTAGTCTGCATATCTTAAACAATCTATTGCACAGCATGTCCTGGCTTTTAGCCAATGGAAACGTAACTTCTAATTGAAAAAAAAAAACAAACACTAGATTTAACTGATTACACAGACTGATAACCAGTACGACTTTTCCTTCTTCCAATCATATAAGAGATAAAGACAACAATTATAAGGAAGCCCAAGGCCACACCCACTGCAACAGGAATAAGAAAGTTGAGGTCAGAGTCAGCAGAACATTCTTCAGCTGTTAGAAAAGAACAGACAGCAAGGAAAGGAAATTAGTAAAGAATGCAATTAAGTAGTAAAAAGCATGCAAGAAACATGCATTTTGAAAGTGTACATAGCTGTCTTTTATAGCATTACCTCTATTTTCTTATTTGCTCAATATCTCATTATCACTTTATCTAAAATCACACGAAATTCCTCAGTACGAAAAGCAGAAGGTAAGGGAAGAATGGGAAGGGTCCAAAATAGAGAATTGCGCTTGCCTAATATGGGAAGACTTTAGGTTTGATTATCTAATGACACTGGGTTAAGGAGCCATCATCTACACTTAAAACCACTGCCTGTGTATTTCCCTACTCTCTTTCTCTTCGTCACACCTATAATTAAAGTATAAATAAGAATTCTGTATAAGTAATAAAATTTAAGTTAAAAAAGACTTAGGATCAAGAATGTAGTATACATATACATATATATGTGTGTGTATATATATGTGTATATATATGTATATGTGTATATATATGTGTGTGTGTGTATATATATGTGTGTGTATATACATACATATATATATACACACACACACAATTATTTTTAGCTGAGCGGTGGCCTGGAAGAATAACAGCAGTATCTAATGCGTTGCAGTCCATTCCACCGAACCACCAGGAAAGCAACATGTGCAATGTAGATTTTGAGTTCTGGATTCAGACAGAACTGTGTTTAAATCTTGACTCCTTCCAGTACTAGCCAAAGGACCTTGGGCAAGTTATTTAAACTGGGCCTCACTTTCCTCATCTGTAAGAAGGGGATAATAATACCTATAAGGTATTTGAGGATTAAATACAATTACATTTCTAAAGCATCTGATACACATCAAGAGGTCAACAAGTATTCATTCTCTTCTCTTTTCCTCTTATGCTCATGATCCCATCTGAGGAGGATTAGGTTTTGAAGTAGCAAACAGAGATTAAAATAGAAGTGTTTTGGTATATTACTACTGAAAAAGCCCATATTAGTATTAAAAAAAAAAACTTAAGCAAAACATAGTACGGAAGCCCAAAGTGCCCAATTCTGATCTCATAATTTCAAGTGTAAACCAGCTGTTGTTTTACTGTTGAGTGACTAGATTTCATTAGGGGCAATTTTTATCAAAATGCTAATAATAGTTTTGTTGCCCACTTGATATGGAACCTCAATGAATTTCACTCCCCTTTCTGTAAATAATCGTTAAGGTCCTTTCCAGTAATAGCTAATGAAATTAACAAAATGTGTTATCTGGTGTGATTTATGATTAAGCAATAACTTGTACTTTTCTTCTAATTTTAACTTTTCCTCCTCTTGTACTTTTACCATTCATAAAAATGTTGCTACGGTTCTGAGTACACAACACTCATCTCAGTAACCACACGTTAGCCTATGCTGAAAGAATTTACTATATTTTACTGAAAGCTCTCAAAGACTGACAGCTGGGTAACAAGATACACTGTATTGTTAATCAGGAAGTTATAGAGACTCTGATCATGCCCCTATATACATACAATGGGTTAATAATACTTCAATGTGGAAGTCTTCTAGTCTATTAAGCCTTCCTTCTTTATCTATGTTTCATGTCTGTGCTACTCTTATACCATGGAATATGCTTCAACAAGGGCTGATTATCTAGCTCATTTTAATGCCAACAGCTTCTCTTTACACCCCCATCTATGCACTGCCCCACAGGGGCCATCTTGAAGAAACAAGAGCCTAGTTGCTATGCTTCACTGCCTCCCTTCTGAGATTGCTGTTAGCTTACATTTCATAAGTACCACACTGATGACAACACTAAATAGATTTTAATGCTCCAGAGATCAACAAGATGAGGTAGAGAAACACAACACAATCTGTCCTAATTAGTTCATAGAATATTTCTATCTTTCAATACTAATCAGGCATCCAAAGAAGAACAAAACAAGAAACAAAAAAGCAAGTGGCTAAATATGCTTGAATCTTTTCAGTCTATATTGCTGAAAAACAAACAATTATCTTAAAAACTCTAATTACGAAGCCAGTTTAAGTTCTGTTGTAGCCTCTTGGGTCTGTATCATCCCTAGGGAAAAATCACAGGCTTGAGGTACTAACTTCATGCTTAACTTGAACTCAGAGAAATCAGCAACAGTCACATAACCTTTAAAATGCTGATGGTCCTGAGGACATTCTCTACTTCATTCAACTGAAAACCAAGTTTAAGCATATCTGATGGGCATTTATACCACATCAATATTTATTTAATGAACTTTATGCAAAGGCACATTGATGAGTTTAAATCACTATAGTCCTTATACATTGAAACAGAACACCAGTAGTGAAATGACATTTATTAATTCCATTAAGACACAACTACATATTTTATTCTTATAATGGCCATGTTAATAAGTTCAAGGCATACTTCAAGGTTAGGATCAAAATTTGGCCAGGGCTTCTTTAGACCTTAAAACATTGCACGTTGATGTTCTTTTGAACAAGTTTGTCTCCAGGACCAGTAAATATGACACTTTGGATTTTAAGCTGATTAAAGAGAACAGGTTTTATTAATAAAGACTGATCTCAAAATGCTGGGATTGATAAAAGAATTAAAGTTTCAACATATCAATTTTAAGAAGCAAAGTGTTTCAACAACTGAGAGGTAAGAAAACCTTGTTATTTGCATGTATTTTTATATAATCAATCAGGTTGCAGATTCTAAAATTGCTCATATCCAGCATGATGGTGCTTGAGACCAATAAAATAAGCCAGCAACACTAGAATAAGTACTCCTGCCAAGGCAGCTCCCACCGCTATGGGCACAAGGAAGTTGTCGTCATCTGCACTGCAGTCTTGAGCTAGATGTGGAGAAAGGACAATTGAGAACAGAAACAGTGACAAACTTTCAAATCTGTGTATTTTGAGTAAAATGACAGCACTCCCTAACACGCATATTTTGGTTTTTTATACCAAGGTAACAAGTCATTGGCATTTCATTATCAGCAAATGAGATGTTCCACAAAAGTGATTTTCCAAATAACCAAATAATACACTTTTAAGTACCAAGTAAAAATGCAGTCATTTTGGATGAAAAATGTATAACATGGTCACATACTTCCCAGATTTCTTAAACAGAACATAATGAACAAATCTAATTAGCCTTGCCTTGATGATCAGGCCGTGAGCTTTCAGAGGCAAACTGTTATGATGTCGAAGAAGCACAATGCTTCAAATATTGCTGTTAAGTATTAACTCACTGAATGAACAACTATACAAAGCAGACATAAGAACTCAATACATTACAATCTGGGATCATTTACTAATGGGAAAAGAGATATAAGAGATATAAGTGGGCCCTGATGACATAACTGTTTGCCTCAAGATGCTCAGTCTAGTGTGAGAGTCAGACAAGAAAAATCAGTGGTTATAATTTCAAAATGTGTTGTGGTAGGAGTAGGCAACACAAAGTGCCATGGAAAAATTTCAGAGGCACACTCAAGTTCAGCCTTATTACATAAGACACACTTTGAAAAGGTGACACTTGAGCTGAGATTTTAAGAATGAATAGGAATTAATGATGCAAGTAATGGGGGAAGGGCATTCCAGGTATAAGAAATAGCACAGACAAAAATATGGAGAGTAAAAAGACATAGCACTTCAAGGGAAACGCAAGCAGGTTGGCAGAGCTAGAACAATGGATCAAAAGGTATTTTTGGCTGGATAGAAGGCAGAAAAAGTGTGCAGGGACCCAGGTCACAAAGGTACTATATGCTCTTAGGTAGTCTGGCCTTATCCTGATGAAAAAAAAATTCAGCAGCAGGATATTAAGCAGGATTTCATTTCAGAAGTTATGGCAGATGGAGGTAGTAAGGTAGGACATATCTTTATCACTAGAGTCCAGGTAACCAATAATATTGTCCTGAGCTGGATTAATGAAGTGCAGAAGAGAAGCAGAAGGCACAGACTGGAGATCAAATTAGAAGGCAAAATTGACCAAACGGATGTAGGGGGTGTACGAGGAGGAGATAATAGAATGGTTTCCAATTCCACACTTGACTGATTATGTAGATGCTGGTGCCATTCTATAAAAGAGGAAGAATATATGCATTTCAGTTTTTTGTAGTTATATGGAACAGGTGGTAAAAAGGATACGTGGAAGAGAGAGATGCTCAGTTTTAGATATGTGAGTTTAAGATATCTGTGTCCTTAGTTGAGCATGGTAGCTTACGCCTGTAGTCCTAGCTACTTGGGAAGCTGAGATGGGAGAACTGTTTGAGCCCAGGAGTTCAAGACCAGCCTGGGCAGCATATCGAGAACCCATCTCAAAAAAAAAAAAAAAAAAATCACTAGGTCCTAACCAAGTGGCTATATGAACCTAAGTGGTAGTTAAAACATGGGCAAGAACATTTCTCAGTAAGGGGAAGTAGAATAAAAAGAGGATCAGAGACAAAAACCCTTGGGAACACCAATACCTGTGGGATAGACAATGGAGTAGGAAAAAGATGTAAAAGGGCAGATAGAAAATGGCGCCAGAGAAGCTAAGGATGGAAAGTTTCAATTAGGGTGGAAAGACAGCAAATAATAGTAGAAAGCTTTGAAACATGTCCATTGCCTCTAGCAATATGAAGGGTGGGAGATATGAGTAAAATTGCTGCAGGTTTAAGAGGGAATGGGAAGCGATTGGTTAGGACATCAAGAACTTGGGCAGGGTAACAAATACAATACTCATTTTGAGAAGTTTAGAATGATTAAGGCAGGACAAAAGGGAGGTAATTAGAAGGGGGACATAGGGACAAGAAAGGATAGCTTAAGGTTAGAAGAACTTAAATAGGATGAGGGAAACAGCCATTAGCAATTGACAGAAGATGCTGAATGGTACAAGTTCTCCTACAAGTTAAGAGATTGAATTCCAAAAGCGTAAGACATAAGAACTCAATACATAACAATCTGGGGTCACTTAGTAATGGGAAAAGAGATATAAATGGGCCTTGATGACATAACTGTTTGCCTCAGTTTAACCAGGAAAAGAAAACCTACTCTGAGACTGGAGAGGAGGAAGGAATGCTACAGATGGATACGCTTGCAGGAAAGAAGTTAACTGCTATTTCTATTTCCCATTTCCTGTGTCTTGTTGCCCTAGTTCTCTGCCTAGCTTGCAGTCTACCAGGGACTGATAAATCAGATAACTAAGCTTATTAGAATTGTATCAAAGATAGGACAAATAGGCTGCATGGCAACTCTGATTATGCTTGCATTCAAGAAATGTGCCAAGCTTTCCCCGCCGCCCCCACTAGCCTCTGGGGCAATAACTAGGAACAAAATGCAACCCTGGAGTTTATAAACTTTTCTGACATTGACTTGGGCTGCCAGTTCAATTATTTGTTTTACTTGCTTCTTGGTTCTGTTAAGAATCCAGAGAGCTGAGGTTGCCAGATGTGACCTGTGAATAGATGGTGTTAAGAATCCCCAGTTAGCACCTCCCCTACAATTTCCCAAATTACCACCCAGCCCATAAACTATTAGGTGACATGTACCATAAAGTATTATGCCGTGGGTTTAATATAACTTGGTTTTTTAAAAATTCATTAGTAGATTAATTTCTTATTCTGGCAACAGACTCATAGTTCTCTCTTTCCCAAATTGGGTATTTGACCTAGTACTGAAACGACTTTCATAAATACTGCCAATAAGGCTTTCATGTAAGACAAATATTCCCAGAGTAGCTCAAAAAGGCAATTCCGCTAATACAAAGATCTTTCTAGATACTGTCACTTACTTAAAATGCTCTCAATTAGTATGTGAAATATTAATTTATAATAACTATTGATTGTATGAATTCAACCTTTAAAAATTATTTAGTTAATGGAAAAAATGTTGGTAAAACAGTAACTTTAATGGGATCACATTCTGAAGAAAAGAAAATCTCATCCTATAAGTCATTTTGATCTGATCTACTTGCCTAATGTATACTTAACGCTGTATTGAAAATGCTTCTGGGGAAAAGAGAAGTGTATTTGAAGAAGAATTTAATAGCCACAGAAGCAATAAAGATTTTTAAAGATTAAAAAGTTCCATGGCCACTAAAATTTCAGTAAGAAGTTTCATGTAGATTAAAAATGCTGTTAATCTTCAATTTTCTGCCAGTTCAGACATTTTTCAAACACAATTTTCAACACAAGAACTGGAAAGCTGAGGTATACATTTACAACAAAAACTAATAAAACTTCTCTTAAAAACCAGTTGAGGCCAGGCACAGTGGTTCATGCCTATAATAACAGCAGTTCAGGAGGTCGAGGTAGGCAGATCACTTGAGGTCAGGAATTCGAGACCAGCCTGGCCAACATGGCAAAACCCCATCTCTACTAAAAAAATAAAAAGGTAGCCAGGTGTGGTGGCACTCGTCTGTAATCCCAGCTACTTGGGAGGCTGAGGCATAAGAATTGCTTGAACCTGGGAGGCGGAGGTTGCAGTGAGCTGAGATCACACCACTATACACACTCCAGCCTGGGCAACAGAGCGAGACTCCATCTCAAACAAAACAAAACAAACAAACAAACGAGTCAAAACTTCTTTTTGGAAGGATCAACATTAAGAAGCACATTCTTAGGTGATATTTTGTTATATACATTTTATATCTATAATCAAACTGTGTTAAGTAAATCACATGCATCTGAAAAGATTCGTGAAGCTACTCAGTATCATTCATGAATATCTATACCAGTTTCAAATACAAGAAATGGTGATTATTAACGCAGAAAGTTAGCTACCAGGGTAAAAGAAAAGGAGATGGGTGGAAGATGAGCCCAAGACAATTTAACATTATCTACCTAAATAAACAGATGAAATACTATCATCTTAAAAATGTCCAAGTCTTATAAGAATTCCTCCTGAAAAACTGCAGGAAACTTAAGTGGTACATTTTACACTGAACTTATAGTATGTTCTTGATACGTAACAAGTAGCTTATCAGATTCCTTCTAAAATACTAAGATGTATGAAATACTATGATGCATTCCTCTGAAATGCAAATTATCACTCAAAGAAATGAGTAGCAGGATTTTAAAGCCCCTACCCACTGGATGAAGAAATTGAGACACTAGAAGTTAAACAACTTGGCCAAAGACAATGGTAGTTAACGGCAGAGTTTGCAGCCGTGATGACTAACTGGCATTCACATGGCTTAACTGGGTAATTCAGAGAAAAGTTACCAGCTACATTGCTAAGTTTTCTTATGTGATATAGTAAGGTGACTAGGTAAGTATCCGTATATGGAAACTGGAAGGCTCAAGTATTTTAGGGTGATCTAAGTAAGAGAGAGACTGCACACAATCCTACGTTGGTTCAGATCAATAGCTCAATATGTATGGCTGCAATGTAATGCTACTAGGTAGAGATATTAAATATCAACCTCAACTTAGGAATTGAGAAAAGTGTACAAAGAGATACTCCGCAGCTTTTATTATGAAATAAATATTCTAGATCACTGGTTCCCTAACTGACTATGCATCAGGTTCAGCAGGGGAGCTTACACACACACACACACACTCTCTCTCTCTCTCTGTCTCCTCATTAGACCTACTACGTTAAATCCTCTAAGGATGCAGCCTGGAATCTATTTTTATAAAACGCTTCCCAGGTTAATCTTATTCTGTAGCCTGCCTACCATCAATTGAGGCCTATGTATGGGACTATTCTTCCAGATAGTAATATACAGACAGAACATCAGAACATTTTGCAAATAATTTAGTTCTACTTCTAAACATTTCTAAAGTTTTTCCATTTGAAAGAAATTGCCATTATGTAGTATACAAAATCTTGACTTTAACCAACGGGAAAAAATGTGAGCAAATTGCCTTAAGAAATAAAAGAATCTTTATTGTTTTAGAAGCAATTTTGAGCAAACAGACAGGCAAATATCTAAAGATACTATACATCAACTAGTGGTTTAAACATTTGAAGAAAAAACACGGAAAGTATTTACATGGACCAGTTTCTTTATACAAATGCTAAAACATGAAAAACACCCAAAACCAGATAGAGCGTTACCATCAAGGTATGAATCTAGTAATACAAATAAAACTACAAAAGGTACAAAGAACATGTAGCTATAGGAAATAATAGTGTAAATAGCAGTATATAAACTGGCCCATGTAAAATACAAAAATATTCACTGAAGTCAGGTTTTCTATAAAACAGTGTTTATTAGAGGTATTTTACTATGAATCAGGCATATAATCTGAATGTAGAAACTTTTAGAAATATTAACAGCATTCAGTCAGTGCCATGCACTTGTGCTTCCAATTATTTTTTTAAAGCTGCTTTGTTTTGACTCATGTGAAATAGTTAAGGCCTACATTCTTATACACATTATCCATCTTACAAGGTTAACAATTTTACACTAAAACACAGTTTAAATTAAAAATGATTTTGAAAAATTACATCTATATTTAATCCCTAAGAAGTGTTTTAAGCTGGTAATGCAGCTTGCTGTAGCTCTAAAGAGAGGGGTTAGTCAGGAATCTGATCTTGAGCCATAAAGGTTTTCAGGCTAAACAAAGAGCAAATTTAAGTGACGGAAAATATTTATAATTCCAATATAACTCAGTTATATTGTTATAAAAATACCCATGCTAGCATGCAACTGCCTATATATGTGTGCATATATATATATATATATATATATATATATATGTCTGTGTGTGTGTATTGATCCATTCAGTATCAATATTTTGGAACCCAGACAATTTTCTCATTTTCTAGTGAATGGGAGGCACATAATCCCACCACAAAAAAAAAAAAAAAAACACGAAAAAACAACCCCACAGGAACCTTCCATATATGGCTGCATATTAACAATTTTAATATTTGCTCAGCCATTCCAACACACACCAAAAAAGTTCTCCTAGAAGCAGCAAGAAATATTTGATGTGTTAACTATCAAGCTGATGTATTTTGCTTTCTCCTATAAACATTAGGTGGTACACGGTAATTTGACAATTGGTACATCTCTCAGACCACAAAACTGAACACAAAGCATGTGAATTAATAATGATTCTACCATAACGAATAATAACAATGAAAGTTTTGATTAGCACAGAACCATTTAAATGTGAAAGCCAAATTAGTGATGTTGTAGCAATCAATGCAAGCTGGAAACAAAGAACAACTTTTTAATGGATTAAGATAAAACCAAGACTTTTCGGTTAGATGCAAGTTTTGTTTGTTTGTTTGTTTTGTTTTGTTTTGTTTTGAGATGGAGTTTCGTTTTTGTTGCCCAGGCTGGAGTGCAATGGTGCGCTCTCGGCTCACCGCAACCTCTGCCTCCCGGGTTCAAGTGACTCTCCTGCCTCAGCCTCCCGAGTAACTGGGATTACAGGCGCCCACCACTACGCCCAGCTAATTTTTTGTATTTCTGATAGAGATGGGGTTTCACCATGTTGGCCAGGCTGGTCTCCTGGCCTCAAGTGATCCACCCACTTCGGCCTCCCAAAGTGCTGGGATTACAGGCGTGAGCCGCCACGCCCAGCCTAGATGCAAGTTATTTTATAAGTGTAAGTGCACTTCGTTATCTAGGTTCTAGGACACACTGGCATTTCTTAAGAAAAAGAAAATAATAAAATACATCACTATCAACAAGAAATGTTGGAAGGCTAAAGAGAAATCTGCATTAATTTTAGTACTGCATACAGAGGCCAATTTATGAGCACAAAGTACTAATGCCCTCAATTGGCACTGGCAAGCAATTATCTCTAAAGCACCTAAAAAATGGATTGAAATACCCAGTCGGAATAGTCTTATATATTGCAATTTAAAAGATTGAAATATCCAGTTTTTTTTAAAAAAAGATTAAACAATAAGATTAATACCTACTCTAAATTTTAAAAAGCTTTTGTATCTTTTGTCATTACAGCCACATAAATACAAATGTATTCAAAAGGCATTAGAAAAGCATTTATTGCTAAGAACATAATAATACCAGCCCCTGTTCAAATCTACTATTATATCTCTCAAAGGTCAAATATGCAGCAATGCCAAAGTAGCTAAGTTAACCTGCAAACAAAAATCACACACACACACACACACACACACACACACACACACAAAGAGCAAAAGGAGCAAGTACAAATCCACGGTAGAACATGTTGTTCCAACTCAACTACCTGCAGGGAAAAAAAATCTCTTTTTCAAAAATTGTTTTTTCTAAACGGTGTATTTTTAGTCTGAATGTCTAAAATGAAAACACTGAAATACTAATTCAAGACAGTAAAATAGAACTTATAATCCAGTGATTTTGCACATCTTTTGCTGTAAAAATAACAGTTTTAAATTCCTTGGTTGGAAAAACCAAAGTCAGGCAACTAATTTGTAGTTGATAGTTTTTTGTTTAAGTTTGAAATCCCCCATACCACCCATTCTAAAGAGCTGGACTGCAACTAAATATACCTTAAGTTGACCAGTATTGCATGTTGGAACTTGTACTTGCTTTTTTCTTTTGTAACAGAGATCACGTATTGATTAGTGTTACAGAGTCTGATATCCAGCATAACTTTTTCTTCTGCCAATTACGTAAGCAATCACTATAACGATAATCAAGCCTGAAAGACCAGCACCAACTATAATTGGGATTAGAATGGTGTCATCATCCAGCGAACACTCTTGGGCTGTAGGTGAGAAAAAGTGTGTAACAAATAATGAGTATAATCACAAAAGAATGTCTCGAAGTCAAAGATGTTGATTTAAAAGTCAGAAATCTTCTTACAAGATCAACTTCAAGTAACTAAGACAGGTATATTTTTATGATAAAGCTATAGAAAATGGAGAACTGTTCTAGAATTAAAATTCTAAGACTTTCTTTGTCCTTTCATTTGTTTATGTGTATATATGCAGATATTCATATATATGAATACATGTATATTCATTTACATCTATAAACACAGCTCATATTGTAATGTGCATATATTATATGCACATTGTATATGTGTGCATATATATAATATATGCACATTATATATGATATATAATGCACACATTATATATATGATATATATTTTATATGTGATATATATGTGTGCATATACATATACATACACACGTATATGTTTGTTTATATTCCAAGTCCTTTCCAAAATAGGCATATTACTTTATCAGAAATAAAGGGAGCTAATCTAGCCCACTTTTACATAGCCAGATTAGCCTCTCAGTGGTAGAGTGAATGTCTTTTGGGAAAGTGGAAACAAGATCAGGAAGGTATCATGTGATGAGAATAGCCAGGCTGGCTCTGTCTTTAGGGTCAGGGGTCAGCAAGCTGTAGCCCATGGGCCAGATCCCGTCCAAGAGCTAAAAATGGCCTTTACATTTTTAAATGGTTGAAAAAAATATTTTGTGACACATGAGAGCATATAAAATTCAAATTCCAGTGTCCATAAATAAGGTTTTATTGGAACCCAGCCACAGTCATCTGTTTATGTGTTGCTGTTTTCGTGCTACAATAGCAGGGTTGAATAGTTGTGACAGAGACCATATGGCGCCAAAGCCTAAAACACTCACTGTTTGGAACTTTAAAGTTTGCAGATCGTGACTTAGTACATACAATTTTAGTGGCTGCAAAGTCAAGAAAACTGGGACCTCTTACTAATTTGAGTGTGCTTACTGCATTTCTTATCTGGTCAGGGTTGGCAGCCTAAGGGGGCTATTTTTTTCTATTTCTAGAAAGTGGTCTGATCCAGTAAAATCCAATCAACACTCTTCTGCCTTATTGCAATTCTATTTCTTTCCCCATACAGTCAAATATTACCTATGTGTTGTATTTATAGGTACCCACAGCCAAGAACCTAGTTCCACAAATAGGTTATACATTCAATATCAGTATTAAATGCTGTATATCTCTTTGGGTGATATTTTTAATTCTATGTACATAAAAACCAAAGTTTCAAAGTAAGAGAAAGAGCACAGCTCATCTCTATTACAGGTGACTAGATAAACAGTCTTGAAGTGATGATACTAATACTGCAAACGATTTTAAACTGTAAACACAAATCTGGACTTAAAATTAGGGGAATAATGAAGGGGAGCCAGATAAAAAGTCCAAAAATAAAGCTACTAAAGGATCAAAATAATTGAAGTACATAAGCAAAACAGGCAAAAGGGAAAATGAATTCTTGAAAATATTTTTAAAGTGTAACTAACGTCTTTAATCACAAGAATGGTAGGGTGGAGAGCCCAATTTATTGTGGCCTAACCAAGTCAGACTAGGTATTCAACACCACTGCAAAAGTAGTCGAATGGCTCACAGTATATTCGCTTTTAAACACAGCTTCCACATTTCCTTCCAAACCATAGAATTAATGGTTGAAAAGGATGTGGATGCCTGGAATAGCTAGCTCTGCTCAACAGAGTTGTAATCCACAAACCCCCAATTTTAGGTAATAGGCTTAAAAGGACAAGTCAATTAAGGAATTTTATGTGCTTTTTTTCTTCATGCAAATTTTAATCTTGTAATGCCAAATATGTCTTTCATATTCGTATGAACACATTATAATGAGCCCTTCAAAAGGGTTTCATTAAAAATCTAATAAATACCACCATTATCCCTGAGTGATCTTCAAAAAGCCTCATTCACACTGGCACATGCTTTGAAAACTCTCCAGATCGTTTTGGCTGGTAAAAACATAGTTCATGATATTTGAGGCTTTGCTACCGCTCTTTATCTTTTGTCTTAACAAAATCAGACCAAACTGCTTTCATTCAGGTATGAAAATGTTTCCAGTGAGAAGACGCCCTCAGGAAGCAGATGCAAGATGCTCAAAGCTGCTGCTCCCAAGTACCATCTTCCCTACAAACTAAAACCCATACCTCAAATAAAGCTCACTTAAAGCTTCTATCAGTTTTAGCTTTAAGAACTTTTTTTGCAAATGATTTTAAGATCACAAAAACATCTCGGTTGAGCAAAATGATGAGCCAAATATAGAGTTGCACAATTTGGTCAAGGCTATGAATTCATATTCCTCTATTTCAAGGTTTAAATGTCTATGATTCAAAGGAAAAGCCACCTGTCAACATAAGAACATAAATTATTAATGAAGTTTGCTTGATTCTTACCTGTAGAATACTTTCCTTGTGTCACATTGAAAGGCTGAACCCTTAGATCAAAGGTATTTATCTGAAATGCTCCAGACACTGAAACAGTCTGCTCTTTGTTGCACATATAAGAACTTCCCAGGGGGGCATCCCAGTAGCTGAGATTGTTATTTGCAATGCTGAAAACTTCAAAGAAAAGAAACAGGTTAGTAACTTCTTATCCTATCGACATCAAAAATGGGAAAGTTGGCCAGGCACAGTGGCTCACGCCTGTAATTCCAGCACTTTGGGAAGCCAAGGTGGGCAGATCACGTGAGCCCAGGAGATCAAGACCAGCCTGGGCAACATGGTGAAACCCTGTCTCTACAAAAAATACAAAAAAAAATTAGCTGGGCATGATGGTGCACACCTGTAGTCCCAGCTACCTAGGAGGCTGAGGTGGGTAGTTGGCTTGAACCTGGGATTGAGCTGTGGTCACGCCCCTGCAATCTGGCCTGGGCATAGAGCGAGACCCTGTCTCAAAAAAAAAAAAAAAAAAAAAAAAGGAACAGTCCTCAGGGTTTTTCAGTGAAGGCCTGGGGGACAAGATCAACCCACAAAAAGAGTCAAGATCAACCCACAAAAAGCAATTCTTACCATAACTAGGTTCCCTTATCTTTCTATAGATGTTTCTATAGTCTAAAAATCAGTCATATCCTTAATTATTATCTACTCTACTTTGAAAAAATGGGATACAGAAAAAGACAGAACATCATAGTTCTAAGTTACTGATTTTAAGGTATGATCAAGGTACACTTTTTACATAGCATCTTCTGTTTCATTAAATAAGGCACTATTTGGTAATAAGACCATTGTAATTTCTAATCCTTCAGGGTAATCCACAGTCTTTTTCCCCAGGCCAATGCTTTGCTTACCGGAGCCATTAACCAAATACATGCTGATGTTCACTTCCTTCAGATAAAATCGGTTTTCATTTTTCTGTTTGAAAAAGAGCTTCCAGTTAATTAACATTTCACAACTGTCTACAGATAACAGATACGGTTAATATCCACAGAAGAAAAGCAATCTAACACTATTACACAGAAGAAGAAATCATGCAGTAGAATAAACTGCAACTAAGTAAAAGAGAACTCATAATCTGACAGAAATCCCATTCCTCTGTATTTTGTTTCCAACTTTTGGAGCACAGGTGTAGTCATGTGGATCTCAGACACTTGAAGATTTATGGCCTCAGTTTTATTCCTCCTGTCACTTGCTGAGCCCTCACCACCTCTAGCCTGGATCACAGCAGCCTCTTAAGTGGGCTCCCTGCCTTTCAGCCCCTCCAGCCCTAATCTTTCCTTTTCACTGCTATTATCTTTCTGAAGTACTCATCTGATCATCCAGTCATTCTAATAATTTCAGAGTGCAAGTACTCCAGGAGCTACCAAAATGAACCACACTTCAATCCTGCCTTCACCCTGTTTGCAATCTGCCAGGGAAGGTAAGATAAACACATAAACAACCATATTACAAAAAAGAAAGTGAGAAGTCATGAAAATAGGAGAGAAATCACTTCCAAATAAGGGAGGAGAAAAAGTAATGCCAGCTTAGGGATGGGGCATTTTGAACCGGGCAGGATTCTCTTAGGAAACAAGCGGGAAAAGGGGTATTTGAGAGAGCAAGAGTATAAATAACGGTAGTTAGAAAATAAGCATAATCTCAAATTTTTATGCTAGCATTTGAGCACTTACTAAGTGCCCAGCACTGTTCTTAAAACTTTACATATGATGCTTCGCTGAGTAAGTACAACACTCCTATGCAATAGGTGCTGTTATCATCCCCATTTTGGGAGTATGGCTGCGGAGTCTATGTAATTATTATTACTATGTTCTCCTACCTCACAAGAAGTACACAGAGGACAGGATGAGGGAAGCACCCTGAAGGAACTAAAGGAAACATAAGGTTCATAAAGAGGGAGTGAAGGCTGAAAATGCAGGCTGCATTGCATGGGAGAAAAGAAGGCTTGAACTACCCAGCCATGGACTTTAGATGTTACCTTGTTGGCAAAAGAGAAACATTGCGAGGCAGGCAGACCATGAGGTCAGGAGATCGAGACCATCCTGGCTAACACGGTGAAATCCTGTCTCTATTAAAAATACAAAAAATTAGCCAGGCGTGGTGGCATGTGACTGTAGTTCCAGCTATTTGGGCAGCTGAGGCAGGAGAATCGCTTGAATCTGGGAGGCGGAGGTTGTAGTGAGCTGAGGTCTCGCTACTGCACTCCAGCCTGGGCGACAAAGCGAGACTCTGTCAAAGAAAGAAAAGAAAAGAAGGAAAAGAAGAAAGAAGGAAGGAAGGAAGGAAAAGAAAAGAAAAGAAAAAAGAAAAGAAAAGAAAGAAAGAAAGAAAAGAAAGAGAGAAACACTGATGGAGAGATGTGCTTTAGGAAGGTTAAGTTGACGTAGAACAATGGAGAAGGTGAGGAAGAGGAGCAATCAGGCAGGAGCTGTTTGAATGGTCCAGGCAAGAGGTAATGTGGACTGGACCCAGAGCAAAGGCAATGGGGAGTAAAAGCTAGGAGACAGACTTCAGAGAAATTTCAGGAAGAAGCATAATGGAGGACTTCACACCTTCATCACATCCCTCCTCAACTTAGGCTACATCTTGGCTTTGCATTCAAGACTCCACAATTTGTCCCAATGACTTTTCCATATTTTCACTAAACATATAACACTCCTCATTCTCCCAGCTGGTCTTGATTATGCCCTTTATCCAGGGATAACCTGCACTTTCCCACTTACTCTCCTTATCTCCCTACCAATACAAATCAGACCCATCCTTGAAGGCCCAGCTCAAATGCCATCTCTGCCATTAAACCTTCCTGACTCTCCTCCAGCCAGAATTAACCTCTCCCTCCTCCATTCTCCTGCAGCACTTTGTACTATTCTCTGGTCTGGCACTCATCCCATTTCATATACACCTTCCACAGTACTCTACTGCCTACAGAATCGAGTTCAAAAGCCTTGGCATGGCATGTAGGCCTTTCACAAAAATGGTAATTATTTGCAGATTTCTCCCATTACCACTAAACTGTGGGCACTTTAAGAATACTGGCTTTCTTCTCCATAACCCACCATAGCAGCCTGCACATAACACACTCGAATTCTATAAATTCTCCTAAGGAGCATCTATCATGACAGGGTTGAAGGCAAAAATGGGCCCCACTGAACTCTGGGGACATTGCAGGTGTCTCTTGATTTTTCAGAGTGCCTGTAGCATGATTAAAATGTCACTATTTTGGATTACGTTTTAAAATAGCCTGCTGGGTAAATTAAATATTGTAATTCTTAAATACTAAACATTGCCGTATAAGAGTCAAGAGAAATCATGTTCCTTTTAGGAGTCTACCACAGCTAGAAAGATCAAACTCAATCACTTGAAAGGGAATAAACCCAAAATACTACTTTCCTCGTTCTTATTGACCATAACCCCTATTAGGTAACTTTAAAAGAGAATGTGCCTGAGGCTTGCTTTTACCATACTGGAGAGGACAAATTTAATTAGACATTTTCAATAGTAATTCACTGGTCACATGGTACTTTAACAGAGGAATTATTTGAATGCTGGAAAAAGGAACATTTTTGTAAACCTTTCCAAAATACAAGTGCCTAATGTAATCCTCAATTACTCGGCATATATTCTAAAGAGAAAAATGTGCTTTAGACTCAAAATACCAAGATCACATATGAAATAACAACATACCTACTTTTTATATATCAGATGTTGAGATTATTTCCCCATCCCCAAACACAGTAATCTGATTTAAAAACAGAACTGGTTTTTATCTAATTATACAATATTTTTAGTTTGAGAATAGTTGGTGGTTCAACATTTTCCCTCACTTACAGCTATCTTCTATTCCACCAGTCTCATTTGCCACAACATGTTCACACATACATCCCTTCACAGAAATTATGGGAATAATAATTGCTTCTGAGAAGGTGGAAATAAAGGTCCCCAATGATTAATTTATGCTAGCAAGAAGTAGAACAGGTATGCTTAACCCAAAACCTTCTGTTTAGGTTTCAGCTCTTGATCAACAACAAAAACCTGAATGCTGCCATTATAAATTGTCCTGATTTAATGAATTCATATACACACTTAACACAGAGCTTTGTACATAGCAAGTACTCAATAGATGTTACCTATTTTTATTACTGACACTATTACAAATAATATAGCCTCCAAATGGCTTCAAATAGTATCACAGAAAAACATGAGCACTACCTAACCAATAACAGAGAAAAAATTATCATGGAAATTACTTATGTATGGATAGATTAGACAATTGTGGGTTTCGTTTTTTTTTTTTTTGATGTGAGTTAATTCTTGCTTCTACCCTAGAGTCTCTCTAATGGTAAAATGGCCACTCTTGGTGAACATTAATGCAAGAGTCCAGTCCACAGACCATTGCACAGACTCTGAGGGATGAACAGGGATGAATGGACTACACTTTATAATTGAGTACTGTAGAACTGGAAAATAAAGCTAAATACCCCCCTCCCCCCATGCAACTATTTAGACTTTCAGATGTGTTTCTAAGAGAATGAACCTAACTTTAAAAAATCTGCTACTCACCACAGCAAAGACAAAGTCTAGATACTTAATGGTGCTGCTATTGAGTCTAAGTAGAGCAGTGTGAGAACGGCAGCTGCCTGTGGAGTGAGTTGTATTGGGGTTGATGTTAATAACTGAAGCAACCTTCAGGAGAAGAAGAAAGGGAAAAGGTACAGGTTAGCTATAAAAGTGACCAGCAAAGCCTTATACTCTACCAAAATCAACTTCAGCGTAGAACAAAAAATCTTTTGTCTGGATACTTAAAATTCATGGTGTCTTAACTTTCAAACAAAGTTGGCATGGGTCCTCAAGCTATGACTCAGACAACTTAAAAAAAAAAAAACAAGAGGGAAGCTTCTACAGTAATGAGCCAAATGAAAACACACATTTTTATGGAGCACAAGAGCCATCTGCCTCGCTTGTTTAAGTCACAAGATCCTGGAAATCGGATTTGTTTCTTGGCAATCCCTCCATAGCCTGAGTGCAACATTGCAACTAGAAGTGCCATCATGTACTTGGGCATGTCTACACGATCCGAGTAATCAAATAGCTGGAGAAACGGATAGCTGTGCCACTCCTGTACGCCAACCTACAGTGCATTTCAGATCAAAGTGTGAAGGAGTTATATTTTAAACTGACCGAAATAAAGGCCAATTGTTTGTACTCTGATCCACTGATGGCAAATAGAATCTAAACCCCAAAGAGTACTTTAAACTGCTAGGTTTTCTGCCGGCCAACACAACACCTGAAAGTGACATTAACACATCATGGTTATAGTAACTCCTAACTAATCAAAGCTCAACAAGCCAACATGAAATCTCCATTTAAAACTGAATCAGGCTGGGCGCGGTGGCTCACGCCTGTAATTCCAGCACTTTGGGAGGCTGAGGCGGGTGGATCACTTGAGGTCAGGAGTTCAAGACCAGCCTGGCCAAGATGGTAAAACCCCATTTCTACTAAAAATACAAAAAAATTAGTTGTGCATGGCAGTGCACGCCTGTAACCCCAGCTACTCGGGAGGCTGCGGCAGGAGAATCACTTAAACCCTGGAGGTGGAGGTTGCAGTGAGCCAAGATCATGCCACTGCACTCCAGCCTGGGCGACAGTGTGACACTCCATCTCAGAAAAAAAAGAAAGAAAAACCTGGGCGTGGTGGCTCACGCCTGTAATCCCAGCACTTTGGGAGGCCGAGACGGGCGGAGCACAAGGTCAGGAGATCGAGACCGTCCTGGCTAACACGGTAAAACCCTATCTCTACTAAAAAAATACAAAAAATTAGCCAGGCATGGTGGCAGGCGCCTGTAGTCCCAGCAACTCGGGAGGCTGAGGCAGGAGAATGGCGTGAACCCGGGAGGCGGAGTTTGCAGTGAGCCGAGATCGCACCACTGCACTCCAGCCTGGGCGACAGAGCGAGACTCCATCTCAAAAAAACAAACAAACAAACAAACAAAAAGAAAATGGAATCATTCTAGTAACACTACCTTTGGGCTGAAGGTAGGATACGCAATATTTGAAATGAAATGCAAAAAGGATGTATTGATAAAAATAGACACCTATACCTTATCCTGAGTGATGTTCAGCTGCAGCCCCATGGTAGCCAGCAGACAAGTATCATTGCCATTATTAACTGAATAGGTTCCAGCTTCTGGTTTTTCCTTTGGAGTAGGTGTTGTAGTAGGAGATGGCACAGTGGTGTGTACGGTGGGTGCCACTGTTGAAGTTTTGTCTTTATCACACAGGAACTCTAAAACAAGCAAAAAGGGACAAAAGAAACCAAAGCGGACATTTTCTTAATTCATAAGGCCAGGGAAAACCAAAAAAAATTCTCATAATAGAAGTCCAAAAGGGTTATATTAGGGGAAGAGAATATCTTGTTAGTATATTTGAAACTAAATTAGGCAGAGGTTCTTAAACTGCTGCTTCATATACAGAATATCTACATGAGTTATGACACAGCAAACTCAGGACACATCCCTATGCTTTATCTGCTCACACATGGCCACATACTCATCTTTTTCAGACCCTTAAATCTTTTTATTCCCAAAGAACTTTGCCTGCCTCTGATATGAAATTCAGAGAGTTAAGTCTTAAATTTTTTGGTTCTTTATTCCCACATACAATCACCATAAGGAAGGATACTGTTTACTAGAAAAAAGCTTAGAAATCATCAAAGGACTTAAATACAAATGAACCATTTATTTGCATTAGCCCTATGGCAAATCATAGGCATTTCAACCTCTTCTTAGGAAGTGTTCATAGTTTTCCAGAACTGGTGAATGAGAAATTACCTTTCCATAAAGCTATATAAAAATTATAAAATCAACTTTAAAAATTCAAGATTAGAATATGAATCTGATTTCTAAGCTTTGGTCTTGGAACCGCTAAAAAAGCTGATAATCAAGCTATCTGAGGATCTGTTCAAACAATGATTAGGTTTTATCAGCTGAGAACAGTATAGGTAGTGTCTTTTAAAATACCATTCCACAACATGTACATCAAAAACCTTAAATTGTAAGATACACAAAAATAAGAATTGCTATTATTTACAAAAACTTTATAGCCTAGTAGAAGCTATGAATAAACCTTAATATATAAATGCTTTCAGATAATGACTTCAATGAAAGCTACCTGGTATACTCTACTCTTAAATTAGGATCCAAGTAGAGAAATATATACTTTACTCACCATTTGTGCTCACTGTGCCATTTTGGACAAAAGCTTGTACAAGAACATCCCAATAGTGTTGGACAACATCATTCTTTTCCAAAGTTGATAAACTATTGCATCTAAAAAGGTCATTCAATGGAATTTTGATGGCCAAAAGTTCATCAACAGTAAGAATTCCTATAAAACAAGATTAACAATGGCTATTTCCAAGAAGGTAGGAGAAAAGTGATCATATAAATATATTTGTATAGGCTTTCTTCTTCTCTCTGCCTGCCCTACCCCAGGCCCAAAGTGACAAAGGATATAGCACGCTTAAGGGCATGACTAGTTCACTGTGGCTAAAACATAAGGAGTAAGGGGGAAGAAGAAATGGGGGTTAGGGGCTGGGCACAGTGGCCCATGCCTGTAATCCCAGCACTTTGGGAGGCCGAGGTGGGTGGATCACCTGAGGTCAGGAGTTTGAGACCAGCCTGACCAACATGGTGAAACCTCGTCTCTACTAAAAAGATAATAATTAGCTGGGCATGGTGGCAGGTGCCTGTAATCCCAGTTACTTGGGAGGCTAAGGCAGGAGAATTGCTTGAACCCGGGAGGTGGAGGTTGCAGTGAGCCAAGATCGCCCACTGCACTACAGCCTGGATGACAAGAGCAAAACTGTGTCTCAAGAAAAAAAGAAAAAGAAAGAAAAAAGGAAAAGAAATGGGGGTTAAGAAGGAAAGACAAGTTGCAGGTGATCATACTTTGAAGCATCTTCTATGATCTAAGGCCTGTTTGGGCTTTTCTTTTTAGCAGTCGAGGGCTAGCCTCAGTTTTTAAAGCAGAAAATAACACATATATAATTTATTTTAAGGAAGATAGCAAATTTGTAGGGGATAGGCAGGGGGAAAAACTTTTCAGGGAAGCCACTTAAGAGGGAAACCAGAGGGTGATGGTCTGGTTAAGGTGAAGGGTAAGGGAGGGTTGCCTAAACTAAGATGGTGTGGGGCAGAAGAAAGAGAGCAAAGAAGCCAAACTGAAAACACTTATCTATGGTAGAATCAACAGGACTTAGTGACTATAACTAAGGAAGCAAGAGAGATGGATTAATCATACATTTGTATAGTAAATCCTTATTTTTGTTTTACTAGTCCCAAGTAAGTTATATTAACTCCAATGAGCTTATAGAACCGCTTCCTGGATTACATTTAAAGATGATTCCATTTCAGGGAATCTTCAGAGTATGAAAGCAGTAAGTTACAGCCATTTCATATAGTTTTTATTAGCCTGTGTATAGTGAAACTTCAAAAGACGATGATCACCCAAGTGGTTTGGCTTCTTTTGGAGAAGTAGCAAGAAAGGAAAGTATCCAAGGTCCTTAATATAGGCCGCCTTCTGTGCCTCTCCATCATGTAGCAAGCAGCCATATAATGCTGCCTTGGCACCCCCTAATGGCCATAGGAATTAAAAAACAAAACAAAACAAAAAACCAATGAACTAGAACATTTTTCCCAGAATTGCTTCTCACCGTTAACAAAAATGAATAGATACGTGACTGGCTGTATATAGATGGACTTCAAAAGCAAATCAGCAAAAAAACAACTTGCAGGCATATTGGAGTTATACTATGAATAGCTTTTTTTAAACTATGTATTGTTTATGAACACGTACTTATATAGTAAAAGACAAACATAAAGACAGGAAGGTTATACCCCAAATTCGTGAAAGTGTTTGCCTCTTAGCAGGCAAGAAGGAAAATGGGTCTGGGGAATGAAGACAAAGGAAAGATCAACTGTACTGTCAACGTTTTATCTTTTTAATCAAAAAAGTAACACAAACATTAAAAAAACAGCATTTATTAATTCTGGATAATGGGTACATATGGGTCTGCTATATTATTCTCTGTATACATATATAATCTTTATAGATATATAATCTTTATATATATATATGTATATGTAGAGCCTTTTAAGAAACCCTTATTATATATGTAACTTATATATATATAATTTTTTTTTGAGATGGAGTCTTGCTCTGTTGCCCAGGTTGGAGTGCAGTGGCATGATATGAGCTCACTGCAACCTCCACCTCCTAGGTTCAAACGATTCTCATGCCTCAACCTCCCAAGTAGCTGGAATTACACAGGTGCACGCCACCACGCCCAGCTAATTTTCGTATTTTTAGTAGAGATGGGGTTTCACCATGTTGGTCTCGAACTTCTGACCTCAGGTGATCTGCCTGCCTCGGCCTCCCAAAGTGCTGGGATTACAGGCACGAGCCACCACACCTGGCCAGTACATTTCTATATTTTAATCACGAAAAAAATTTAAAAAAGAAAAAAGCAGCTTCAATGTTACTTCAGTTATCAGATGCCTAAAAATAAATTAGTAGTTTTTTATTTTTATTTTTTGAGACAGAATGTCGCTATGTTGCCCAGGCTAGTCTCACACTCCTGAGCTCAAGCGATCTGCCTGGCCTTCCAAAGTGTTGGGATTACAGGCCTTGAGTCACTGCACCTGGCCTAAATTAGTTTTTTTTGTTGTTGTTGGGGGTGGGTAAGGAAGGGTCTCCCTCTGTTGCCCAAGCTAGAGTGCAGTGGCGTAATCTTGGCTCACCGCAACCTCCGCCTCCCAGGTTCAAGCGATTCTCCTGCTTTAGCCTCCCGAGTAGCTGGGATTACAGGCACGCACCACTACCACCCGGCTAATTTTTGTATTTTTAGTAGAGACAGGGTTTCACCATGTTGGCCAGGCTGGTCTCAATCTCCTGACCTCCAATGATCCACCAGCCTCAGCCTCCCAAAGTGCTGGGATTACAGGTGTGAGCCACTGCGCCCAGCCATAAATTAGTATTCTTGAAATAATGAACTATATCAAAAACAATTATTAATAGTCCATTTCAGGAAGCCATTTAACATTCCAAATAGTTTCAAATATTATTATATAGAAGGTAGTAATTTAAAAAGTAATCCTCCCTTTGTTTTAAATAAAAGGGGAAAGAGAGAAGTGTTAACATTTCAGGGTCCATAGTTTTTCTATCCAAATATGTCAGATTAAACACCTCCTCCTAATAACTGCTAACAACTGATGCCCCTGTAGTCCAGGCATTTATTACATCAGCCCTTGATTACTATAACAGCTTCTTAAGCCAGCATCTCTGCCTGTAGCCTCCTCACTTCTCAACTAATCCTGCAGAATATTCTTTATAAGCTACTGTCTCTGCTTTTGTTATATCATTCTCCTGCTTTAAAAACCTAAAATGATTCCCCAGTGCCTACCCCATCAAGCTAAATGTCTTTCCTTGGCTTCCAAGGCCCCCTATAATTTAGGCCCACTTCATTTAGCCAACTTTATTTTCCTTCTGCTACACACACAGCCTCTGATTTAATCAGGCAGCTCTCCAACTACTGCCGCATATGCTATGCTTCCCCCTGCTGGAAACATCCTGCTCAAAATCCTCCGCTTACTCAAATTCTACCATTAGCTGAGTTTCAGCTCAGGTCCTACTTCTCTACCAAGCTTTCTCACTACTCTAACACACACTGAGCCTTCCTTTATCACTCCTCCTAATCAGGACCACTTGTGGGAACACGGGAACACTTCTAAATCAGCCAGTCTTTTCTTTTTCTTTCTTTTTTTTTTTTTTTTGAGACAGGGTCTCTCTCTCTCTGTCACCCAGGCTGAGTGTAGTGATGGGATCACAGCTCACTGGAGCCTCAACCTCCTGGGCTCAAGCGATCCTCCACCCTAGCCACCCAGGTAGCTGGGACCACAGGCACACGCCACCACACCTGGCTATTTTTTTTTTTTTTTGTAGAGACAAAGTCTTAATATGTTGCCCAGGCTAGTCTTGAACTCCCTGGCTCAAGTGATCAGCCTGCCTCGGCCACCCAAAGTGCTGGGATTACAGGCATGAGCTACCATTCTCGACCTAAATCAGGCACTCTTAACCACAGGGATCTACATATGGGTTCAGGGACTATGTTCCATATGCAAAGTTTACTGTGTACTTTTTCTTTTTTGAGAGGGAGTCTAAAGTTTTCCTCACACTGTCAGAAGAGATTTATGAACCCTCTACTCCCTCAAACAAAAACGCAAACAACAACAACAAAATCAGACTGAGCTCAATGTTTTCCAATTTTTCCATGTAACTCGGGAACAGCATTTAGCTTTGTCTCCCCAGCTCATTCTTAGGCTACTTGAAAGTGAGGGGCATATCTTATACTAGCTCTGAAAGGCAAAACAGGGCACAAAGATAAACTGATAAGATAGCCAATAACCATTTGCTTTAGTTATACTCTCAAACTAAGAGATTAGTAAAAAGAACACTAGGATTTGTTTTCCAAGTCTCATTCTGCAATACCTCCCAAATTTTACGTGAGCTTATTTACTTCCGGTTCTTTCGAATAGGATCTTTTGATATCCTTAAGTCCAAATGAGTTATTAATCCCCAGGTCTAGGCAACTAAAGCCCATCTACCTGTTTCTGGGGTCAGAATGAAACACTATCTGCAAAGAGCTAAGCTACTACAAATACCACATTAACTCAATCTCAACGGGCAGGGGGAGAAAGAAGAGAATTATATCCCTAACAAAATTAAAATCTCGACCACGTGCGGTGGCTCACGCCTGTAATCCCAGCACTTTGGGAGGCTGAGGTGGGTGGATCATGAGGTCAGGATTTCGAGACCATCCTGGCCAACATGGAGAAACCCTGTCTCTACTAAAAATACAAAGATTAGCCGGGCGTGGTGGCACGCACCTGTAATCTCAGTTACTCAGGAGGCTGAGGCAGGAGAATTGCTTGAACCTGGGAGGCGGAGGTTGCAGTGAGCCGAGATCAGGCCACTGCACTCCAGCCTGGGCGACAGAGCGAGACTCCAGCTCAAAATAATAAAATAAAATAAAATCTCTACACTCTATATCTTCAAAATATTTTAACATGCATTTCAGTTCTGGGAATTACTAGAATGGCCTAATTGCCAATGCTTCCCAAGTTCATTTTGACCTGAAATTGTCTTAAAATAACAGCAAATGTTGACTTTAGTCTCCCCTTATCCACGGTTTTTGCTTTCCCTGGTTTCAGTTACCCATGGTCAATTGAGCTCTGAAAATATTCAATGGAGAATTACAAAAGTAATGAATTCATAGGTTTTAAAATGTATGCCATTCTGAGTAGTCTGAGTAGCATGATTAAATCTCTTGCTGTCCCGCTCTGCACAACCAGGAACATGAATCATCCCTTTGTCCAGTATATCAACGTTGTCTACACTATCCATCCGTTAGTCACTTAGTAGCCATGTCGGTTATCAGATCAAAAAAAAAAACATAGCATTTCCTGTATAGGGTTTAGTAGTAACTTCAGTTTTAGGCATCTACTGGAGATCTTAGAATGATACCCCCTGAGTGTAATGAGGGACTACTACACCTTTAACTAATCATCATTTACTTTTCAATCAAAATCCAACCTAAATGATAAAAAGATTTGAACAAGAGGCATTTCTCCTAGTCTCAGGTTACTTAACTTTTACACATTTAAAATAGCTATTAGTAGCCAGGCACAGTGGTGCATGCCTGTAGTCCCAGCTATTCAGGAGGCTGTGAGGCATGAGGATCGCTTGAACCCAGGAGTTCAAAACCAGCCTAGGCAACATAGTGAGACCCCCCCCACCCCTGATCTCGAAAATAAAGTAGCTATTAGTAAAGCATTTTCTCATTCATCAAACCTTTGTTTCATGCACACTACTGAATGAAATCAATAATAGTTAAGTATATGAATTCTGCAGGTCAATAGACTGCTTCAAACACCAGCTCGCCCACTTACCAGACTGTGTGATGTTTGGAAAAGTCATTTAATCTTATCAAGCCTCATTTCCTTTACCTGTAAAAATGAAACAACATCTACTTCCCAGGGCTGCTGTTAAGAATTAAGTGAGATGCTGCAGGTAACACACTAGGTGTGTTACTGTATACTAGGATATATATATATATACACTAGGATATATATATATATACACTAGGATATATATATACATATATACTAGGATATATGTGTATATATATACTAGGATATATGTGTATATATATATACATATATACTAGGATATACATATATATGTATATATATATACATATATATGTATACTAGGATATATATAGTAAGGTGACTTACTGTATACTAGGATAATACCTGGTATACAGTAAGTCACTCAAGCAATGACAGCAAATATCATCAGTATGTTGGATGGTGTCATATGTGCCATGCATGGGGTCAGTGGGAGGGGTATAAAGACATGAAGTTTCCATGCTAGTTAGGAAGACAGACATTCATAACAATTTTTAAATTGTTTACATTTTTATCATTAATAAAAAGCAAGAGAACATAACACAAATCCATTCTTAAGGTTACCTTTATCTTCAGCATCAGGAAATGTTGTGTTATCACCAGTGTTGTAGGAAAATGAGATGCTGTCAATTGAATAAGTAGATGCTGCCTTGGTAAAATTCGCAATCCAGGAAAAGCCAGGTCCGAACTGCACTGCTATTTTGGGACCATTCTGATCATCCCCACAAATGCTTCCATTATATGTCACAGTGCCATGGTCTGAAATGGTTACAGTTTTCTAAAAGAAATAGAAATTTGGGGGTGAGAAACAAACAGGCAGCAAGGAACACCAAGCATTTATGTAGGGCATGCCACTTCAGCCTAAATCATACATTCTCCGTGGCCAGGTTGCCCTTTGCCTGGTTTGCTGTGTAAACCAGTCCCTGATTCTTCAGCTACATACCACTCCTCTGGATAAATTCGTGTATGTCTAAAAAGAAAAGGAAAACTGGCTTGAGCTGCTGTTCTTAAACTGATTTTTTAAAAAATTAGGTTGTAAGTAGTGAGGACCTTAACAAAAAGAAAATAAGAAGGCAAAGGAATTAAGAGGAGATGCCAAAAAGGGGGAGATTTTAGTGTTAGGTTGGTGCAAAAGTAATTGCAGTTTGTGCCAAAAAAAAAAAAAAAATCGCTTACTTAGGTTGGTGCAAAAGTAATTGTGGTTTGTTCCTTTAATGGCAATTACTTTTGTACCAACCTAAGTAAGCGATTTTTTTTTTTGAGATAGAGTCTCGCTCTGTTGCCCAGGCTGGAGTGCAGTAGCACAATCATGGCTCACTGCAGACTCAACCTCCTGAGCTCAAGCAATCCTCCCGCCTCGGCCCAGCGAGTGGCTGGAGGTACATGTGTGTGCCACCATGCCTGGCTAATTTTTAAAGTTTTTTGTAGAGATGAGGTCTCACCATGTTGCCCGGGCTGGGTTCAAGCAATCCTCCTGCTTTGGCCTTCCAAAATGCTGGGATCACAGGCATGAGCCACCACGCCCAGATGGGAAGCTACTTTTTAAAAGGGCAAGCTTTGGTGCTAGTACATTTTAAACACTTTACAGAAATACTTAGACCTGAGCACCATATAGTCGTCTTCAGATCATTTGCCCTTAATCAAGTCCTACAAAAACTCCCAAGAACCAATGAATCAGAAGAAATATTCATTCTAACACTAAACAGAATAACTTCTGAGTGTGTATGCTTAAAAAAAATCCCAGAGTTTCAGCATTAAGTCAGTCAACGTGGAATTTCATTTGTATACGTGTATCTAAAGGATAAAGTCAATTAAATTCCTACTATAAAACTCAAAGAAAAATTAAAATATATACTTACATAAGTTTTATTTGTAGTTTCATAGCGTACTGTGAAATTCATCTGCCATTTTGCATAAAGGCAAGTGGCATTTTCTGAATCTGTCAAATTAAGTTCCAATGCATAAGACCGCACAGCTCCTGGATTCATTTAAAAAAATAATATTTTAAAATTGTACTACAAAAATTATATAAATTAAAAACAAGCTCTATCCACCACTGAAGTTCAACCAGCTCTAAAATGAAACAAAAGTATTTTATATCTATATATACACATACATATATATACATGTATGTGTATATACATATATGTATGTGTATAGATACAGTATCCTGCTGACTGTTTTTCTTTGTATTTTTAACAGAATCCTATTGATAAAAAAGTTGGCATTATCCCTTACCAAAAGAATGGTTACTAGACCTAGGATGCTTAGGTCATGGCTCAGACTGGTGACATTTATTTGCCTTTTGCCTTCAAATAATCATTTCCACATGCATTTATACCTTACTAGTTTTGTTTTAGGCAATTACAGTTTGCCTGTTAGGACTTGTGGTTTTTGCGGTAAATGAGGTAAGAGGAAGCCTGGTAGGGGTGTAAAACTTCTCTCAAACCAGCTGGTGAAACATTCACTGCAAAAATAATGATAGATCTGATATTCTACCATCATTTTGCTTTAAATCCTGTTGCAAGCTACATAATCTATGACACACGGATGTCTTCCCAAACGATTTTATTCTGATGTGATCAGATACTCTGAGTATCATGTAACCAAGGAAGCAGAGTTGCAAAGGGCTGTTAAATCCATAAGAAAAACATGAATTCTGATAAATGCAAAATTCATCACTGTTTCACTTTAAAATCGAATTGATTAGAAAGGCTGATGAATTTTTTGACGCAAAGTTATTTCCTAAATTTTCAACCTGCTACCTCTTTAGGCAGAGAAATGTTACAGAAACAGAAAAGCCTTGGAACTTTTCAGCTAACATGGTTGATCTTCTACACTTACACATAGAAACATTATCTATTAAACTGAAGAGCCCAAGGACTCAAAATACTAATTCAGAGGAGAAAAAATATCCCAGCAAACATGCCAGCAGCATAAATATTGGGCAACCATTTAAGGGATTTTCTTCACTGTATCACACATTACCCAAAGGGTAAACTGTTTCCTGTTAAGATACTTGCATACTCTTTAATAATATCTGAGCAATCCACTGTCATCTACAGGTACAGACTTGCTATAGACTAGAGAAAAGTGCTAAGAGGAATATCAAGAAGGTATGCCTCAGCAACAGCTTTCAAGTTGTATAGAAGAGCCTATCGTCATGCTCTGGAGACCTGGCTGCTTTGCAAGCCAGAATATTATACTAAAGCTTGTGGTTACTGACAGTGACTAAATGCATTGGCTAAGGCTCAAAAAGACCTTGTGAGGCCTAAGTAGGTTTTATGATCATTCTTTTCTAAGTACAATACGGAAGGGAGCTGTTATACTTACTGATCCAAGGCTCCCTGCCATGGAGCCAAGAGCTCCAACTTACAATTTTAATGAACTGGAGGTTTGCTTTTTATATGCAGTCTTTTCTCGGTCTTGTTTAAGGTCTCTAGCTTTAGTATATTATTCTCCTTGTATTCAAAACATTCAAAAGTATTGAAAATTACCAAGAAAAGCCTCACATGTATTAATCATTTTCTTTCCAAATATATTAGAATAACAGGAAGAAGACCATGTAAAATAGTAATAGCATCGATAGCTTGCATCACTGTGTCTTAGGGTGTGAGAACTGACGTTTTATGAAACAAAAGGTAGAGGTTGTGGTTCAAACGTATCACTTAAAATTAAATTCAAGATAGTATACCTGGTGGCCCGTAAACAAGAGCTGAGAAACACCCTGAGGGTTCTGGCACACTCTGTTCCATTCCCTTCACAGCCTTTCTGCCTGAGTGCAATTCTTTCCACTTCTTGGTCCCCAACTCTAACTGCACAGGGACCACTTTTACTCAATATCTCTCACCTCAAACTCAGCAATTCCCAAACTAAAATTCATTCTTCTGCTTCCTCCAAACTGGGTCCCTCCTCAGCTTTGCTAGCTCTAAATGAAGAGTGGGATCAGTCACTCAAGCTCAGTTTCAGAAATAGCCTCTACTTCTTTCTCTTCAAGAAGTCCTATTGATTTTTTTCCTTCAAATCTTCTCTTAAATACAATCTTTGCCTTTTATTTCTACTCCCAATCTATCACCCCACACCTAAATTATGACAGAAAATGCCTAGATACCCCTAGAAGTGCTGCCAGATTAACAATCCTTAAGTACCATTTCCTTTTAGGACACTTTCTTGTTCAAAAACTTTTACTGGCTCCAACATTCCCATATGAAATTTAAATTCCTCTGCCTGACTTTCAAAGTAATCTTTAATCTTGTCCCATCCTATTCCTTCAACTTTTCTCAAACTATTTTCCCAGAGCACACCCTTTAATCCAGTTAAACTTGTTTCCACTGGGCTCAAATGCCATACTCTATTCAACCTCTACCCTGGGCTTCTATTGTTCCTAACACTTGAAATCTACTTTCTTCTATTGGCCTAAATGCTCACCTCAAAGATGGATTTTCCTCGCTTTTTGGCTGCCCCAAATCTGAAACACCCCTTGTCCCCTTGTTACAATTTCTGGCAGAAATCACCACCCACTATAAAAGCTGAAAACACTGGATACTTGCTTTCCCAGACTCCCTTGCAGTAAGGAGGACCACTTGTGCTAGGCTCTGCCTAACAAAGGTATCCACCCCACACTTTGAAAGGAGGGCTGCAAATGGAGCCAGGAATGGAACAGGGAGGGAGACAGGTGTGGAGTAACAGAAGCAGGATCAAGCTCCCAGGCAACAAGGCCAGCAGAGCAAGCTTCAATTTCACACTTGGCAGTGGTAGTGCAGTTCAGCAGCATGATCTGGGTTGTTGAATCCTGAACTGGGATTTGGTATATATAGCCAGGAGCACCAGAAATTCCGAGTTACCCAATATACCCCTTTAATAAACATTTGATATGTAACATATGTACAGAAACAGGCACAGTATAACAGATGTAAGGGAAAAGTGCACGTAACATTAAGTCTACAGCTCAAATAATTTCACAAACCAAAACCACCTGTGTCAAGAAACAGACCATTAACAGGTGTTGACCCACTGCACAGTTGAAAATCTGCATATTATTTTTGACTCCCCCAAAACTTAACTACTAATATCCTACTGTTGACTGGAAGCATTACCAACAACATAAACAGTCGATTCACACATATTTTGTATGTTATATATGTGTTACATACTGTGTTTTGAAAATAAAGCTAGAGAAAAGAAAATGTTAAGAAAATCATAAGGAGGGCTGGGCATGGTGGCTCACACCTATAATCCCAGCACTTTGGGAGGCTGAGGCAGACGGATCACTTGAGGTCAGGAGTTCGAGACCAGCCTGGCCAACATGGTGAAACCCCATCTCCACCAAAAATTTGCTGGGCTTGGTGGTGGGCACCTATAATCCTAGCTACTTGGGAGGCTGAGGCAGGAGAATCGCTTGAACCTGTGAGGTGGAGGTTGCAGTGAGCTGAGATCGCGCCACTGCACTCCAGCCTGGGCAACAGATAGAGACTCCGTCTCAAAAAAAAAAAAATCATAACGAGGAGGAGGAAGAGGAGGGGTTGGTCTTGCTGTCTTCAGGGTGGTAGAGGTGAAATAAACTCATGTATAAGTAGATCCACACACAGTTCAAACTTGTGTTGTTCAAGGGTCAACTACACTTCCAAAGCCCTCCTTATTTCCCTTTCCCTTCCCAAGGGTTACTATTCCCTTCCCAAGGGTAACCATTATCCTGATTTCTGACACTATAGATTAATTTTATCCATTTTTCAACTTGATATAAATAAAATCATTCACTATGCTCTCTTTTGTGTCTGCTTTCTTTCCTCAATTTTAGGTTTTGTGAGATTCACCCATGTTATGCATAATTGCAGTCTGTGCTCACTGCTGTATAACCTTCTATGATCAGGTGAATACAGGCCAGGTGGGGTGGTTCACGCCTGTAATCCCAGCACTTTGGGAGGCCAAGGAGGGTGGATCACTTGAGGTCAGGAGTTCGAGACCAGCCTGGCCACCATGGCCAAATCCCACCTCTACTGACAATATAAAAATTAGCTGGGCATGGTGGCACATGCCTGTAATCTCAGCTACTCAGGAGGCTGATACAGGAGAATCGCTTGAACCCAGGAGGCAGAGGTTGCAGTGAGCCAAGATCATGCCAATGCACTCCACCAGCCTGGGCAACAAGAATGAAACTTTGTCTCAAAAAAAAACAAAAACAAACAAACAAAAAAACTACTTATCTATGCTACCTTTAATGGGCATTTAGTTTCCAGTGTGATTCTATTACAAACACTGCTGCAAACATTCTTGCACATATTAGTAAACACATGTATGCGTGTATGTTGGCTGTATATCTAGGAATGAAACTGTGGGGCCAAAGGGTATGCATTATATCCCAGTTCTTTTTAATAAATTCTTTTCTGCTTAAAATCAATCAGATTGTATTTCTCTTCCTTGCAATTAAGAACCTGGGCTGATATGCTATCTGTTTTTTCAGTAGCCATTTTCTCCACAAAGCTTTCCCTGACTATAAAAGCCCTCAAGGAGCAGTAATAATGCATATCCCATTTCAGTATATTTTACATTATCCTGAATTATTCAGTTATTTTATAGCAGTAAATCCTGTCCCTCCTACTGTCATAAGCTCCAACACAGCAGTTTTCAACTGTCACTTCATAACAAACCGGCGTGCCATGGTAAATTATAGTATACAGTAAGTAATTTGTTACTAATAAAAAAAGTACCAAGTCTGTGAATGAATGATATATATGGATAGATTCAAGATTCCCTTTAGATAACATTTCTGTCACTCGTTTGAACTCCAGTATGCTCCCTTGATCAGATGATCTGATGTATCCCACAACCCCTAGCAGTGTGTCTTTTATATGAATGTCATCTATCATGAGTGTCATGGTAGGGGACACCATGTGTATTACTTTTCCTCTATCTCCTATCATTCCAAGTAGTGCTGAATGCATATTAGATTTTCAATAAATACTGATTAATTATATCAAGGTGAAAACACACTGCAATAGGGACCCAAAACATAGCTTAATCTAATTACAGAGAGGGCAGTCCTTTAGCTCTTCCAAATCTTGAACATATCAGTCTTCTGGATATTCCCTCAAACCCCATGTTGGATTTCACTTCAATAAATTTTGACATGGATGTCAAGCTAGGAACAGAGCTTTTCCCAAAAGGTAAGTTTACAGTTGAAATATTTACACTTTGTTAAAAAGTATCTAGCAAGCAATTTCCATCCTTATTGCTGTGTTTGATTTTACAATACCCAATTTTTAAAAGGCTTTATGACATTAAAAAACCATATATGAATATATTCTAGAGCGTGTAATTTTAGAGCTGAGAGTTTATTCTCTAAATAAAAGAAAAAGGTATGCCTCAAAATCAACCGTTCTCAAAGTCAAATATCCTCTCAATCCTGTTTTCCAAAAAGGTCATTTGTAAATTCTTTTAGAATGCAGACCTTGACCGGGCAGTGGCTCACACCAGTAATCCTAGCACTTTGGGAGGCCAAGGGGGGCAGATCACTTGAGCTCAAGAGTTCAAGACCAGCCTGGGCAACATGGCAAGACCCCATCTGTACTAAAAATACAAAAGAATAGCTGGGTGTGATGGTGCATGCCTGTGGTCTCAACTACTCGGGAGGCTGACATGGGAGGATCGCTTGAGCCCATGAGGCAGAGGTTGCAGTGAGCCAAGATCACTCCACTGCACTCCAGCCGGGGGAATGGAACAAGACCCTGTCAAAACAAACAAACAAACAAACAAACAAAAAAACCCAAAAAACCCTCTCACAGAGAACACAGACCTTACTTCCCCAAGTGTATGACACTGCAAAAAGTGGCTAGGTTTTTGCAAGTCTATTTGACCCAAAGTATAGCTGAAAACATAAACACACAAAATTAGGGGTGGGGGAAGAACGTAATGCTAGCAATAAAACAAAACCAATAAAAAGAAACCAAACAATGATCCAAGATATAATGGATTGATTATATAATGAAGTGATTAAGAGTCCCCATTCCTGGAGTGGAAGAGCTAGAACTCAAATCTGGCAGTCCAACTTCCTAGCTGTGAGACTTTGGGCAAGTTACCCTTGTTTAGAATTATAGTGCATATTTCTCCAATAGGTTCTTTGAAAGCATATAAACCCTTCAGAGCTAAAAGAAATTTGCCAAACAAGTTAGATACCAATTTACAAGTCTCCTTTTTAGTAAACACAGCACCTAAAGGGAACCTTCCCAAGTTTTAGCTTTATGTTTACTTTCATCATATTAAATTCTGGACTCTTGTCCTCAAACTCATGAATTTAGAATGATGTTGAGCAAAAGGTCTTTTTAAAATACAGGACACAGAGGCATACGGTACCTATTTATCTTTGTTTTCTATTCAGAGTGATGGTTTTCCTACAAGTTTAAGTCAGATTAACTGTTTCTCCTTTATAATTCCTAATAATAGGTACACTCATTGCATTCAGTTACTTTATACCCTTGCTTTTGGTAAGTTTCTTAATGGAGAAAAGCAATATGATTTTAAAGTAAGAATGTTGAACACATGAAAAAGAGTATTAAAAGTTAATAAAAATATGTTTTTAAGCTATAAAATGACTTAATTTGTTAAGGCCAAAGAGTGGGTAAGGAAACAAGATTCAACACTACTCAACTAATGGAAAGTGCTTACTGTTGAGCAGTGTTTGGCACACCTCCAGAATTCTTTCACAATGCACAGCAGGATACCAACAAGTACTTATAAAGTATCCTTTTGGGTCTGAGGGGATCTCTGATCACTTTAATAAGAAATTATGATCAGAATGCTTTTGCACTACAGAAAGAAGAGCAGCCTTCCTGCATCAAGGGTCATTTAAATCAGCTCCAGTGCTACGAAATAATCCTTGGTTATAGACAAAATCTACCCAAAGATATAGGGGAAGAAAGCTGTTCTTTTGGGACATATTTGAGTATCTATAACCCTATCAGATATGATAATCTGATACTTGGGACATATTTGAATATCTATAACCCTATCAGATATGATAATCAATGACTAACAAACTAATCTGGTATTTGGGACATATTTGAATATCTATAACCCTATCAGATGTGATAATCAATGACTAACAAACTAACAAGCCTGTCCTTTCTTATCTTCTAGCTTGACTTCTGTTTTTTTTTTGTTTGTTTTTTTTTAGGGTTCAGAATTTTTCAGTCCTTTACAGTATCTCTATTATAACTAGAATAATTTGGCAGAACCTCGAAATCAAAGTTATCAGTTAAATGAAATGTGTTAAGCCTATAGAAAAATCTTAGTGCTTGTTTTCTCTCAGAGAAAACCTAACTTTGTGAAAACCTAACTCTCCTCACCAAGGAACTCCTAATTCTCCATATTACCCCCTTCAAGACTATGGAGGTATATCTGAAGGAGTACAGGTAAGAGACTAGCATTATTATATGGGATTATACGTTAGTAAATTACTGTATAATTATCCGTACTGCTTAGCACTGATCTTGAAGTTTTCAATCCAAAAGAACTTCTTGCAAAACATCATTTAAAATTCATGGAAGAAAAAGGAGACTAAATGAGTCTAGTTTACCACCATATCCCTAGTGCCCACCAATGAATATCTTCAACAAAAATTCACTACGGGTTAACCATGTACCAGACCCTATGCTAGGTAGGCAATGGGAAGTAACAGTACATAAGATAGTCTCTGCTCTTAGAGACTGCTACCATAGGAGAGACTTGACTAAAACTAGGGGGAAACAAAAAAGAGTGGAAAATAGGCTAGTAACCTAAGATTTTGCAAATGATAAGATTTATTCCTATTTCCCCAGATGGTCACATGGCTGGCCTCCTGCCAACACCCAGGTCTCTGCCCAAATGTCACCCGATAATGGAAGGCCCTCTGACCACATAATATAAAGAAGGATCATCCACCATCACCCATTCCTATCATCTACTCATTCTCCTTTCTCATTACCTGTGTAATTTTCTTCATAGTGTTTTTGTTTTGTTTTGTTTTGAGACAGAGTTTTGCTCTTGTCCCCCAGGCTGGAGGACAGTGGCATGATCTCGGCTCACTGCAACTTCCACCTCCTGGATTCAAGCAATTCTCCTGCCTCAGCCTCCCGAGTAGCTGGGACTACAGGTGCTGGCCACCATGCCCTTGTATTTTTAGTAGAGATGGGGTTTCACCATGTTGGCTAGGCTGGTCTCGAACTCCTGACCTCAGGTGATTTGCCCACCTTGACCTCCCAAAGTGCTGGGATTACAGGCGTGAGCCACCATGCCCGGCCTCTTCATAGTGTTTATCACTATCTGACATTATATTATTTATCGGTTGAGCTTTCTTCTCCCATTAAAATGTAAGCTCCATGAGAGCAGGAACCTCATCTGTCTTATCCATTCCTCTGTCCCTTTCACCTAATATAGTGGCTGGGACACAATAGGCATTCAGTAAACGTGTGGAAGGGAGAGGCTCCTACCAGTAACATACACTAAGAATATTTCTGTGAGGTTTTTCCCACCCAGAAAAGACTCAAACCTAAAAAAAAAAAATTCTGAACCCTAAAAAAACAAACAAACCAAAAAACAGAAGTCAAGCTAGTTATAAGAATCAATAACCACAGAAGAATCCTGAAATCTATGATATCACAAAAGGACCATAATTAGGCAATTATATAAAGAAAGGATTTTCACCCACTATCCACTTTATAACACCTCTAAATCATATAGCTTCTCTTCGGAAAGTTGTCTGGTCAGTTACAATTCATCCAAATAAACACCAGCATAATTTAATCTCTATGAAAAAGACCAATATATAGCCTCTAAGAATCCTTTTCTGTACTTATTCTAAAGCTGCTGTTTTTAAAAGGTTACGGGTGAAGCTGGGATAGAGTTATAAAGTTACAAAGTCAAACTGGCACAGCTAGAGCACTAATGCTAATAAGACTATAAATTTAGGACAGGTCCTCCTTCATTGGCACTCCGTACAGTACCCAGGCACAGTTCTAGCTACATAGTAGGTACTTTACAAATATTTATTGATTTAGCTACATATTAGGTACTTTACAAATATTTATTAAGTTTTCAAAAACCTATTATTGGTATCCATTTTGATATAGAAAAGTAACTTGTGCAAAACCCACCAAGCAACTGCTAAATTCTTGACAGAAAAAGCTATATGGGAGGACTTTGGGCTCCACACTGAACCAAGAGCCATCAGAAAATGCAGCTGTATAGAAAAATGGTTTCTATTTCATCCTGGAACCTCTTAAAAATCAGATCTAGGTTCATTATTAATATTTACTTTTCCAAATCCTGCTCTGAACTTGGAGGCGGAGGGAATCAATCTTGGAAATTTTCCAAGAGGAAGAATCTAGTTAGTCCTGATCAATAAATGGCAAACTAGCAGATGAGCTGATGGGTTCTTTTATGTGCTTCTTTTTGCATGTTTATTTTCTGCAATGAGTAAGCATTGCTTTTGTAAAAACAAAACAAAAAAGCTTTCATTAAAAAACAAAAAAAAATTTAATGACATGAAAGCCAACAAGTAGGACAACTATTATTTTTTTCACTTTCCCAAAACAATAACAGTGTTGTATTTGTGCACAGATTCAATTGGCAGGGAACTACTGATTAACAGATGCCTTGGTCAGATGTGTTCTAGTCACTGATAAGGTACTTTCCATTGTAAACAATCCTTTCTTAGGGTCAGTTGGCCCTCAGTAAGTGCTCCAAGGTACAGTCAAGGCTTCCAATTAAGTATTCAAGCAAAGCCTGCCTCAAGGCCGCCTTTCAGAAGTGCTACAGAAGAGTTTCCTGCACGCTGTGAACAGTTGGACTATATCAGGGATTCCCAAAGTTTTGGTGTCAGGACCCCTTTACTTTCTTATCCACTGAGGACTTCACAGAGGTTTATGTGAGTCATATGTATTGGTATTTACAGTATTAGAAATTAAAACTGAGAAATGAATAAAATATAAGAACATCAGAGTGGTGAGGTCATCACATGTTACGTAGCCACTGGAAAACTCTGCTGTACACTGGTGAGAGGATGAGAGTGAAAAGGACAAAGGACAAATAACTTCTTTTTTTTTTTTTTTTTTTTTTTTGAGACAGAGTTTCGCTCATGTTGCCCAGGCTGGAGTGCAGTGGCGCAATCTTGGCTCACCGCAACCTCCGCCTCCTGGGTTCAAGCGATTCTCCTGCCTCGGCCTCCCAAGTAGCTGGGATTACAGGCATGTGCCACGACACCGGCTAATTTTTGTATTTTTAGTAGAGACTGGGTTTCACCATGTTGGTCAGGCTGGTCTTGAACTCCTGATCTCAGGTGATCCGCCCGCCTCAGCCTCCCAAAGTGCTGGGATTACAGGCGTGAGCCACTGTGCCCAGCAGAAAAGGACAAATACCTTCTTAACATTATTCCGAAGTTTTGATTTCACAGACGCATGAAAAGGTCCTCGAGAGTCACTGAATTAGATAATCAAGAACCCTTCCAATACTATGGTTTTCGAGCAGGATTTATCAATGTTGGCACCATTGACATTTTCAGGAAGATAATTCTTTGTTGTCAGGGGCTGCCCTGTGCTTAGTCAGGATGTTTAGCAGCATCCTTGGCCTCTACCCACTAGATGCTAAAAGCAATCCCCCAGTTGTGACAATCAAAAATGTCTCCAGATGTTGCCAAATGTCCCCTGGTTGAGAATCACTATTCCAGGGTGTTGATTTCATTCTACTGAAATGTGAATTACAAAATGTATACCTCTCACTGCTTTCTCAGACCCCTAATATGTCTATTTCTTCCCCACTCCCATCTGGGTCTGTTCTTTATGTTATTTTATTAAGTCACAAATAGCAAGAGCAGGTGGGTAGCAACAAGCACAGCATGAATCAAAGTCAGGAAGAGACACTTTAGTCAAAGTTCACTTTTAGGCATTAAAGTTGTTAGGGACCCACTGCCTATTAGGGCACAACACAATCAGTGAACATTCACCCAGCCATTTATTTATTGATTGATTGATTTTTATTTTTTGAGACAGAGTTTCACTCTTGTCGCCCAGGCTGGAGTGCAATGGCGCAATCTCGGCTCACTGCAACCTCCGCCTTCTGGGTTCAAGCGATTCTCCTGCCTCAGCCGCCCAAGTAGCTGGGATTACAGGCATGTGCCACGACGCCCGGCTAATTTTTGTATTTTTAGTAGAGACGGGGTTTCACCATGTTGGCCAGGCTGGTCTTGAATTCCTGACCTCGGGTGATACACCCACCTCGGCCTCCCAAAGTGCTGGGATTACAGGCATGAGCCACCACGCCCAGCCCCATCCAGCCATTCTTAGGCCCTGGTAACAACCCAATCCTTAGCAAGTTGTCTACCTGCTCCCTGTACCCCCAAAATATGAGGTAATAGGCTAGCTGTGTGATGGGGAAGAAAGAAAAGAAGAAACTCTGAAGGCAAAGAGGTAGTCTACCAAACTCAAATACTCCACCCCCAAAACCTCACATCTGGGAGGCCCTCCTAACTGAAACGTCTGGGGATTTTTTTGTCAGCGTCTGGCTGGGAGGAAGTAGCAAAACTGGGAGAAAATCGACATCCTCAATACCTCCAAGTCAGATGTGCACTCCCCATCAAAGTTCCCCCCGAACCCCTTAGTCTCCAGAGGTTGGGTCCAAGTTTTCTTTCCTGGAAATTGCCCCAGCTACCTTAGGTTCCCTCGCCCTTAAAACTATGACTACCAAACTCAAACCCAGCATCACTCCTAATCGCTTGAATCACCCTTTCTTCACAGTCTCAAATTCCAACCTTCAAAATGCCCAACCCTGTCACTGCCCCTGCCCCTCAGGCTCTACTGTCCTATCTGTCCCATCTGTCCCCCACCCACACACTTCTCCCAAGCTACTCCAGGCAGGCATGGTCTTCTCTCTTAATTTCCTATCTCACCCCATAGTTTTTCCACCATCTTCAAAACTCTTCCCTGATCTCAGCAAACCAAGACTCTCCTAATTGTCTCTGGCGCCCAAAATCTGCATGTACCACCCTCCTACGCTCACTCCTCAGTGTTTTCCCCAAGTTACTCTTTCCACCCTGACCCTCTCCACGCTTCACTCCTCCCAGCCTACTCCCTCGGCGTCCACCCCCCGTTACCGGCCCCTTCTTACTCTCCTGGGCCCTTCTTCCCCGCCATCCGTCGGTCAGGCCTTCTCTAGGTCACCGCTTGCCTCCCCGGGCCAACCGCCGCCGCCGCCCAGTGTTAGCTGCTGAGCCTCTCAACCCCCTCCCCCTCGGACCAGTCTTTCAGGTTGTAGCTTTGAACTGGTGCCCCGGGCCCAGGCGGACAGACTAATCGGGAGGGCCCGACAACTCACCCAGGACTAGGCAGACCAGAACGAGCCCTGAGCCCGGAACCGGGAAGAGGCGGAAGCACACCATGACCCCGCAGAGCAGGCGGCGACGGCGGCGACGGCGGCGGTACAACAACAGCTGCAACACCAGGGAAAAGGCTCGCTGGACCTGGGTCAAGAGCACTGATGACCACCGACCACAGCCTTGCAAAAGCCAGGAATCGGCGCTTCAGTGCGAGTCATAAGACTAGGGGCGGGGCTCTTTCTTGCTTACAGCCAATCTCCGCGCTTGAAAGCGGCGAGAGGGGTGGTGATGTAGCGGCCGGTGGGCGGGGCGACCACGCCCTGGCTTTTTGGTTCACAGCCCTTCCTATGCTCCTGAGAGATATGCGCGGACGGCATTTTCTTTTTCTTTTTCTTTCTTTCTTTTTTTTTTTTAATTTTACTTTAAGTTCTGAGATACATGTGCAGAATGTGCAGCTTTGTTACATAGGTATACATGTGCCATGGTGGTTTGCTGCACCTATCAACCCGTCATCTAGGTTTTAAGCCCCACATGCATTAGGTATTTCTCCTAATGCTCTCCCTCCCCTTGGCCCCCACCCCTTGACAGGCCCCCGTGTGTGTTGTTCCCCTCCCTGTGTCCATGTGTTCTCATTGTTCAACTCCCACTTATGAGTGAGAACATGCAGTGTTTGGTTTTCTGTTCCTGTGTTAGTTTGCTGAGGATGATGGCTTCCAGCTTCATCCATGTCCCTGCAAAGGACATGATCTCATTTTTTTATGGCTGCATAGTATTCCATGGCATATATGTGCCACGTTTTCTTTATCTAGTCTATCACTGATGGGCATTTGGGTTGGTTCCAAGTCTTTGCTATTGTAAATAGTGCTGCAATAAACATACGTGTGCATGCGTCAAATGGTATTTCTGGTTCTAGATTTTTGAGGAATCGCCACACTGTCTGCCACAATAGTTGAACTAATTTACACTCCCAACAGTGTAAAAGCATTCCTATTTTTCCTCAGCCTCGCCAGCATCTATTGTTTCCTGATTTTTTAATAATCACCATTCTGACTGGCGTGAGATGGTATCTCATTGTGGTTTTGATTTGCCTTTCTCTAATGATCAGTGATAATGAGCTTTTTTTCATGTTTGTTGCTGCATAAATGTCTTTTTTTGAGAAGTGTCTGGTCATATCCTTTGCCCACTTTTTGATGGGGTTGTTTTTTTCTTGTAAATTTGTTTAAGTTCCTTGTAGATTCTGGATATTAGACCTTTGTCAGATGGGTAGATTGCAAAAATTTTCTCCCATTCTGCAGGTTGCCTGTTCACGCTAATGCTAATTTCTTTTGCTGTGCAGAAGTTCTTTTAATTAGATCCCATTTGTCAATTTTGACTTTTGTTGCGATTGCTTTTGGTGTTTTAGTCATGAAGTCTTTGCCCATGCCTATGGCGGACGGTATTTTCTAAGGCTAAAGAGAGAGGAGGAACTTTTGAGGGCCGTAGATAGTAGACTATTTCCGTTTTGGCTCCTTGACAAAGAAGAGAAAAATTTTTCGGGCACAAAAACGGTTGCTAGGCATCTCAAACGTAATACATACAAAAATAATACATGCTTATTCTCCAAACACTGTTGTTACCTATGCAGTTCATGCTGTGAGATGGACGAGGGAACCTAGAGGGTAGTATGGAGTCACGGACCATCGGAACAAGACATGATCTTGAAATTCACCTAGTTACAGCACCCTGTTCTCAGGTGGGGGAATTGAGCTCAGAAACAAGAAGCATCTTTTTTAAACACAGGAAGAAAAAAATGAGAGAAATAAAACAGAAGGATAAAGGGGAAAAATAGAGATCATCTGTATTCCTACTATTAACATTATTATATATATTTACACACATATATACACACACCCACATCTATACTTCCAGATATTTTTCCTATGTACATACACACAAATATTCTGTAATGAGTTCATACTAAGCATACTGTTTGCTATACTTGATAGATGAACAGACAAAAACCTAAAATATTCAACAGATGAAAGCATTTAAAAATCTTGAGTTGGAATAAAGCACTGATTCTCAAGTGTTAGTTTCCAAAAGAACCATCTGGTTTTGGGTTTTTTGTTTTTTTTTTAACATACAGATTCCTGTACCTCATTCCCCAGAGATTCTGAAACAGTAGGTCTGTGGCAGTCTTATTAATCACTTCTTTAAAAAACACCCCAAGTGATTCTGATTCTGTGGTCCATGGACCACACTTTGAGAAAAACACTGAAAGAGAGCTTCAAAATCATCTAGTCCAGGAGATTTTAATCTGGAGTTTATGTATGAGTTTAGACAGGATGGGAGAGGTGTCGGTGAATCCTCAGAAATTACATGCAACATTTATGTATGTGTATTTTTGTGGGGAAGTTTGTAGTTTTCACTAGTTCTCCAATGGGACCTGTGACTCCTTGCCCTAACCCCTACCCTAATTCAAATATTAAGAACCACCGATCTGCCCCACTATTGTTTGCTTTAATGTAATTAATTCCTGAAAGTGAGAACATTTGTCAATGAATGTTTACTACCATAGGTGAAACTAATTTGTGAACAAGTGACCCAACACAAGACTAATGAACACTGCATACAGTGTTAGTCATTGCCTTTAGCAAAATGTCATTTGACTGCCATCAATGAGACTTGGCAGGAGCTATGTCCTGGGCATAGTAGTCTTCAGAGGACTCACAATTGAGTTGAGCCCTCTGAAGATGCCCCACCAATACTTCCTGGACTCTAGCTCTTCTCTCTCAATTGTAAATCGCATAACTTTAATGTTCAGTAAAACCCTAAGCTCTTTCTATAAGAAGAAACAAGAAAAGAACATAGTGGAAAGAACATTGGGTTAGCAGTCAGAGGAGTTGGTTGTGAGACACCACTTACTGGCAGTGTGATCTTAGGCAGGTCACTTCATCTGTTTGAACTTCTATATCTTTATTGGTAAAATGAAATAATGAGACTAGAGCTGTTTCTTGATCCTGGCTGCATGTTGGAATCACTTGTGAAGCTTTAAAAGTGGAAAATTCTCCTTGGTCCCATCCCTTGAGATTCTGATTCAGTTTATCTGAAGTCAGGCCTGGGCATGGTGTTTTTCTCAAAACTCCCCAAAACAATATTGGTGGGCCTCAGATGATCTCTAAGTTGGCATCAGCTTTATAATTCAAGGATTCTATGTGAGTAAATGCTCATTTATTTAAAATTGGCCAGGCGCAGTGGCTCAAACCTGTAATCCCAACACTTTGGGAAGCCAAAGCAGGCAGATTGCCTGAGCTCAGGAGTTTGAGACCAGTCTGACCAACATGGTGAAACCCCATCTCTACAAAAAATTAAAAATTAGCTGGGGATGGTGGCGTGCACCTGTAGTCCCAGCTACTTGGGGGCTGAGGCAAGAGGATTGTTCAAGTCCAGGAGGTGGAGGCTGCAGTGAGCCATGTTTGCACCACTGCACTCCAGCCTGGGTGACAGAGCAAGACCCTGTCTCTGAAAATATATGTATATATTTATATTTATATATAAGGATAGCCAGCCATGGTGGTGCACACCTGTAGTCCCAGATACCAGGGAGGCTGAGATGGGAGGGTCGCTTGAGCCCAGGAGGTTGAGGCTGCAGTGCTCTTTGATGGCGCCACTGCACTCCAGCCTATGCAAATGAGTGAGACCCTGTCTCTAACAATTAAAATAAAATAAAATACTGTCCCAATTTGTCAAATATCTGGTGTAATAAATTGTCGCCCTTTATCTCTTGAAGGTGTCATCAAATTAAAAAAATAAACACAGTGAAATACGAGCAGCCTTACAAGCGAAATCCGCCCTCACCCCCATCACAACCTTTTCCTCAGGCAAATACAAATGCTGGCTCCTTGACTGGGACAGGCATCGTCGTGAGACACAACAATGTTTTGAAAGTTGTAGATACATGCTGGGTATTTTGTCAGCATAAATAGGCTAAAAATTCTCAAGTCTTTGTTTGCACTGAGCTTCCATACTCAGAAATGTTTAATGTTTTCTCCAAAAAACACTGTGAGAAAGATCCCTTTTTTATACAGTCTCCCATTACCCTGCCCCAGATTGAAGGAGCTTTTCCTTGGCTTTCGGTGGTAGATGCAGATGTATACGTGAGACTGGGGTTAGTGTTTGAGGAAATCTGTGAGATCCCCTCCGATCTAAGCTTCACAAAGGTTGACTTGATTGTTGATACCACTGTATCTAGGGTGCTTTTATGTGCGCTCCTGAATATACCTCATACCACCCCAGTGCACAAACTCCTCAGCAGTCCCCCCACACTGTCCCCTACCATCATAGGTAGATTAAGACTCTTTTCAGCACCTTTGAGAGTGCATGACTTTTTGGCCAAAGAGCAGGAAATCATTGGCAAGCATTTCCCTACATGTCAACATACTGAATGGTGTAAGAAATGATGACCCTATCAGATTTGGTAAATGATAGACAATGAAATGTGGGGATGAGCAGAGGAAATGAACTTAAAGGTGCAGAAGTTTAGAATGGAAGAATAATAAATAGTTATTAAATAAATGGGCTGGGCACGGTGGCTCATGCCTGTAATCCCAGCACTTTGGGAGGCCAAGAGGGATGGATCACTTGAGATCAGGAGTTCAAGACCAGCCTGACCAACATGGCGAAACCCCATCTCTACCAAAAAGTACAAAAATTAGCTGGGTGTGGTGGCACATGCCTTTAAACCCAGCTACTCAGGAGGCTGAGGTTCAAAAATTGCTTGAACCAGGGAGGCGAAGTTTGCAGTGAGCCAAGATCGCGCCACTGCCCTCCAGCCTCGGTGACAAAGTGGGACCCTGTCTCAAAAAATAATAATAAATAATAAAAATAAATAAATGAGTGCCCCTGAGGTATCGGTGTCATCTATTTGCCACCAAAAATCTTTACTTTTTAAATTTGCATTACCTTTTTCTCTGCCCCATTTTTCCTTTCCCTACTCATCCTTTTTTTAGTTTCTCCTACCCTCCCTCTTTTTCCTTTCTCCTTCTGGCATGTCCCTTTTTTCTGGATAATACCTTTAATATCTACTGTCTGGATGACAGTATGGTCATCGCTCAACCCCACAGCGAGGTCACAGTGGGCTCAAGGGGCTGCCAACTCTTCAGCCAGAGTTCTCTGGATAAATGGAAACATGCCATTTTGAGTTGTTTGTTCTCCTGGCCAGTAGTATTCTCAACCTCCCCTGCCAAAAGATCTGATCCAATCTGCTAAAACAAAATGGTTTATGCATCACAACCACGGGAGGGCTTATTAAAACACAGATTACTAGGCCCCACTGTGAAGTTCAACAGCTCCGGGATAGGACACAAGAATCTGCATTTCTAGCAACTTCCCTAGTGATCTGATGCTGCTGGTCTGGAGACCACATTCTGAGTAATGAGATCTCAAACTCTCAGCAGGGGCTCTCTGTCCTCTGGGGAATGGGATTAAGAGATGAAGGAGGGCTGGGCATGGTGGCTCATGCCTGTAATCTAGCACTTTGGGAGGCCAAGGTGGGTGGATCACCTGAGGTCAGGAGTTCAAGACCAGCCTGGCCAACATGGCGAAACCCTGTCTCTACTAAAAAAAAAAATAATACAAAAATTAGCCTGGCGTGGTGGCAGGTGCCTGTAATCCCAGCTACTCAGGAGGCTGAGGCAGGAGAATCGCTTGAACCCGGGAGGCAGAGGTTGCAGTGAGCCGAGATTGTGCCATTGCACTCCAGCCTGGGAGACAGAGCAAGACTGCGTCTCAAAAAAAAAAAAAAAGAAAAAACAAAAGATGAAGGAGAAGAGATTTTTATTAACTTCTGCAGTAAAGTTGTACAACGAATGGATTTTTTTTGTAATAATGAGTTTTAAATTAATGTAAATTATTAAAAATCAAATCATTTAAAATGTTATGAGCCAGGTGCGGTGGCTTATGCCTGTAATCCCAGCACTTTAGGAGGCTGAGTCCGGCAGATCACCTGAGGTCAGGAGTTTGAGACCAGCCTGACCAACATGGTGCAACCCCGTCTCTACTAATAATACAATAATAATAATAATAATAAATAATAATACAAAAATTAGCCAAGCGTGGTGGCACATGCCTGTCTGTAATCCCAGCTACTTGGGAGGCTGAGGCAGGAGAATCATTGAACCGCCCCGCCTCCCAAAAAAAAGTTATCCAAAAAGCCACCGTTTCCCCTCTTTTGGACCCCAGTCCCATTGCCCAAAGTAACAACTGCTATTGGTCTTTTTTTTTACACTGCAGAGAAAAATCATATATGTACCAGCATATATATTTACATTCTTTTTTTAAAAAATAGACAAATATGATATTGTTTAGTGACTTACTTTTCTCACTTAGTGGCATATTTTGAAGATTATTCTTACAAATCTGTAGCTTTACCTCATTCTTTTAAAAGCCTGCATAATCTTTGTGTAGCTGTACTATAATTTACAAACATAAAAAATATTCTTAAACACCTTTTCCTCAAATCTCTAGATCTGTCTGCAGCATCACCATGTGGTTAGTATAGGGATTGCATCATAGAACAACACCACTTTATTTTATAGAGAATTTTAATAAACCATTTAGACTTATGTCACTGTTTGAAAACTGGAAACGTGCCACAAGATAAGCATTGCTCATCTGGCCAGCAGTTGTGATGCTGAACTAGATTTTTGGAACCCACTCAGCCATCAGATTATTGTTTATTATTTATTTTTTATTTTTCGAGATGGAGTTTCACTCTTGTCACCCAGGCTGGAGTGCAGTGACGCGATCTCAGCTCACTGCAACCTCTGCCTCCCAGGTTCAAGCGATTCTTCTGCCTCAGCCTCCCGAGTAGCTGGGATTACAGGCGTGTGCCACCATCCCTGGCTAATTTTTTCTGTATTTTTAGTAGAGATAGGGTTTTGCCATGTTGGCCAGGCTGGTCTTGAACTCCTGACCTCAGGTAATCTGCCTGTCTTGGCCTCCCAAAGTGGTGGGATTACAGGTGTGGACAGCGCCCGGCCAGCCATCAGATTATTATGTGACCTTAGGAAAGTCACTTCATCCCCTTCGTGCATCTGATCTCCCTCTCCACATACAAATTATGACACACATCTCTCCCCCTCCCCCCAATTTGGAGGAAATAGGACATAGCTGACAGCAGGAAGTTGCTTCTTAGAAATTAAAACACTAGTTGGGGCCGGGCGCGGTGGCTCACACCCGTAATCCCAGCACTTTGGGAGGCCGAGGCGGGTATATCACCTGAGGTTAGGAGTTCAAGACCAGTCTGGCCAACATGGTGAAACCCCATCTCTACTAAAAGTACAAAAATTAGCCAGACGGGGTAGCGCATGCCTGTAATTCCAGCTACTTGGGAGGCTGAAGCAGGAGAATGGCTTGAACCCAGGAGGTAGAGGCTGTAGTGAGCTGAGATTGTACCACTGCACTGCAGCCTGAGCGACAGAGTGAGACTCTGTCTGCAAAAAAAAAGAAAAGAAAAATTAAGTAACTTGCCCATGGTCACATGTCTAGTAAATGGTGCAGCCAAACCAGATTTCAAATTCTGGCAGTCCAGCCCCAGTATCCCTGCTCCTAACCATGACACTATTGTGCAAAGGTCTCTAGCACCAAGTGCTATTTCTAATCCCTGAAAAGCCTATCTGCCCATTGAACACATCGACTTAGATTGCTCACTGACACCTCCAATTTAATATATCCTAAACCAAACTCAGCATTTCTCTTTTTCTCCAAGCCAGGTGTCCCTCCCAATTTTTTTTGTTCCCACCATTCTCCCAGTCACCCAGATTAGAAATCTTGACATTACCTTTAATCCAGCTCCTCCATACCCCAAACTAGCCACACATCAACTTCTGTTGATTTTCCTTTTATTATTTTTCTTCACTCCATCCTTAGCACTCTATTCCCACCTTAGGCCAGGCCTTTATTATCTAGCTGGTCTCCTTGATTCCAATCCATTTACACACCAATGTCACAGTGATCTTCCTCAGATAATGCTTTTACCGCATCCTGCTCCTATTTAAAATCTTTTGATAGCTCTCTCTCCCTCTATCTCCTATTATATTAACTCTAGATTCTTCTGCTTGGCTTTTAAGGGCTTCAGTCTGGTTCCTCCCTACCGAGCCGATCTTTTCACATTACACATTCTCTGCTCTAATTTGGCTGGCCTCCTTACTGCTGCATAAGTTTTCATTCACATTACATCTGTGGCAGACATGGCTTGTTGCCTACCAGTTATTGCCCCTCCTTCCTTAGTAACAGAACCTTGACTATGTTACAGGTGACAGTGTGTTCCCCAAGAGGTGAATCATAATTGTTTTCAGCCGGTCACGCATGCAAATTTTTGCTAGTGATGGATATAGGGGTGACTAGGTGACTTAGTTCTGGCTAATGAGACATAAGGAGAACTCTGAGGGAGTTTCTGGGAAAGATTTTTCCTCTCTGAAAAAGAGATGATCATAGAAAAGAGCTCCATCAATCTCTTGCTTAAGTTACTAGAGTTAGGATGTGGTGCTTGATGGTGTGGCAGCCATCTTGGAACCATGAGAGGAGACATTGCCATTGCAATGAGGATGTCAAAACAAAAAGATAAAATTACTGATGATATTGTTGAGTTGCTACACAAACTCTGGGACTGCCCAGCTCCCGGTATCTTGTGAAGTGGTGCTGTGGACTGAATGTGATTTCCCAAAATTCATATGTTGAAGTCCTAATCTTCAATGTAATGGTATTTGGAGGTGGGACCTTTGGGAGGTAATTAGGTTTAGACAAGGTCCTGAGGGTGGGCTCCCATGATGGGATTAGTGTCCTTATAAGAAGAGGAAGAGACCATAGCCCTCTTTCTTTTCAACATGTGAGGATAAAGCCAAGAAAGTAGCCATCTACAAACCAAGAAGAGTGCCCTCACCAGACACTAGATGTGCTGGCACTTTGATCTTGGACTTCCAGCCTCCAGAGTGTGAGAAATCAGTGTTTGTTGTTTAAGCCACCCATTCTATGGTATTTTGTTATAGGAGCCTGAGCAGACTAAGAGAAGTGGACTAGCAAATATCTGTAAAAGTTTAAGTCACTGATAATTCGGGGATTTTGTTACTTGCATTTGAAGTCATCTGAACTAATACGGTACTCTTCATCCAGGAAGCTGTCCATTTGTTCCACCATCAATTTAAATACTGAAATGTTTTCAAGAAGCAGCTCAAACCCTACCTGCCGGCAAATTATCCCCTGACCACTGCAGACCTCACTGATCTCTTCTGCTGAACTTCTGAACTAATACTTAACAGGTGTCCTGCAGCTTGGTACTTCATTACATTAAGCTTTTATGGAACTTTTCACTCTGTTTTCTCCCAGGTTTGCCTCTTCAACTGGGCTAAGTTTCTTGAGAACCATGCCTTCTACTACTGTAGTTTGCCTCCGGTACTGCCAGCAGTGCCTAGCATTGTGCCACACAGCTAGTGTCTCTCAACCTTCTTTGTCTGAAGAATATTGGTGGCAGTTGCTTGGAATTTTGAGTGCCAAACAAGAGGCACCTCGGTCTCTTCTCACAGTAAGTAACTTTTAACTCTAGGACATGTAATTCAAAGTCCAAAGTAAACAGATGACATGTTTTGAGCTGAAAGGGTTTATGAGATTTGACAAATTGTTCAGTAGTATTAAACCCTCAAATCTATACTGTGGAACATATAAATCAGTGCTTCTCAATAATGGTTGCACATTAGGATCACCTGGGTAACGCTTTTAAACATACAGATGCCAGGGTCTCACCGCCAGAGATTCTGACTTAATTAATTATTTTATTTTACTTTATGTTTGAGATGGAATTTCGCTCTGTTGCCCAGGCTGGAGTGCAATGGCGTGATCTTGACTCACTGCAACCTCCGCCTCCCGGGTTCAAGTGATTCTCCTGCCTCAGCCTCCCGAGTAGCTGGGAATACAGGTGCCCACCACCACGCCCAGCTAATGACTTAATTAATACAAGGTGTGTCCTGAATGGCAGCAGTTTTAAGAGGGCACCAGATGATTCTAACGTACAGCCAGGGTTGAGACCCAGTGCTGTAGATCACTGTGTTGATGTTCTAGGGCAGGGTTCTTAAACTCCGGTGTCCATAAGTATCACCTGTGTTTTATACAAAAATGATGATTTCTGAGCCCCACTACCAGAGAGTCTAAAGGCCTGGGTGGGACCCAGGGGACTGTATTTTTAGAAAAACAGTCAGGTGATACAGATATATGTGGTATGTGGGCCACACTTTGAGAAACTGTTCTAAATGCACTTATACTTAGAAAATTTTATAATCTATTTTTTACTTGCTTAAGCAATTATGGTTGTCTGCCCTACAGAAAGGAAAGAAACAAGATTTGTTTAGATTAAACTGATGATTCAAACTGAAAGACAACGCTAATTTCCAATGTGCTAGAAGTGAGTATAAGTATGGAAAAGAAAAAAATACATTTTAAATGACAGAAACATTTTCATGAAAATCAAGTGAGCATAAATTTTGCAAATTATCCAAATTTAGGAGGGCAAGCTAGTCCACCGATTCAGATTCAAATGCATGAAGATTTCTAATTATCTGGAACAGGAACAGTGGGCCCAAACCAGTGAGATGAAAGTGAACAGGGATAAACATAAAATCTAGTATTAGGAGCTTTAAAAAAAAATCTATCTCACAAATACAAGATGGAAGAGACCATATTAGCAAAAACTCATGGGAAAAAGATCTGCAGGATTATATTACTGACAAATTATGAATCAACAGTGTGACTTTTTTTTTTTTTTTTTTTTTTTTTTTTTTTAATGAAAGTGAGCCGGGCATGGTGACTCACGTTTACAGTCTCCAGCACTTTGGGAGTCCTCAAGGACAGGAGTTCAAGACCAGTCTGTCCAATATGGCGAATCCCCAACTCTATTAAAAACACAAAAATTCTCCAGGCGTGGTGGCGCACACCTGTAATCCCAGCCACTCAGGTGGCTGAGACACGAGAATAGCTTGAACACAGGAGGCAGAGGTTGCAGTGAGCCGGGACTGTGCCACTGCACTCCATGCTGGGCAACAGAGTGAGACTCTGTCTCAAAAAAAAAAAAAAAAAAAGTGAAAAGTACAAGCTTGGGCCACTTAGGTAGAAAGCTCAAACAAGCAAGTCAAGGGAGATGATATCCTAATGGACTCTGCCATGGAGTTATATATCCAGTTCTGGGTTCCACAGTTACAGAAGGACATTAACATACCAGGGAGCCTCCAGGATAGAGAGACCAGAATTGGGGAGGCTCTGGAAAATCTTCCCATGGGGACATGCTCAGGCTGGAGAACAGAATCTGTCTTAGCAGGGTAGCTAAGGTAGGTCTTCAAACCTTTCTTCTTCAAACCTTCCTTCTTCAAACCTTCTTCCTTCTGCCCTCTGTACAATGAACACAGGGTAGAGTGAAGAAGATATTTTCTAGAGCTCTGGAGAGCAAAGTAAAAAGGATAGTTTGTCATTAAAAGGAGCCAGGGTTCAGTTTAGTAGGAAGGGAGAGTTTTTAACAATGAAATCTTAAAAAGTAGTAACTCATAATTATTCATTCTGAGACACCGGAAGTGTGGTTTAAAGAGAAGCTGAATTGAGCATTTGTCCAGAAAATATGAGTTTCAGTATCAGAAGACAAGTTAGATACGATGGCCTCTAAACACTCTACCAACTTGAATTCCACAGCTTTCTGAAATTTCTTGTGCCTCAGTAGTAGTTAGAGAAGAAAGTTTACAGTAAATTAAAATACATGGCTGGGCACAGTGGCTCACGCCTCTAATCCCAGCACTTTGGGAGGTCGAGGTGGGAGGATCACCTGAGGCCAGGAGTTCGAAACTATCCTGGCCAACATGGTGAAACCCCATCTCTACTAAAAATACAAAACTTAGCCGGGCATGGTGGCACACACCTGTAATCCCAGCTACTCAGGAGGCTGAAGCAGGAGAATCACTTGAACCCGGGAGGCAGAGGCTGCAGTGAGCCAAGATCACACCATTGCACTCCAGCTTGGGCAACAAGAACAAAATTTCATCTCAAAAAAAAAAAAAAAAAGAAAAAAAGGCCGGGTGTGCGGTGGCTCATGCCTGTAATCCCAGCACTTTGGGAGGCCAAGGTGGGCGGATCACGAGGTCAGGAGATTGAGACCGTCCTGGCTACTATGGTGAAACCCTGTCTCTACTAAAAATACAAAAAATTAGCTGGGCGTAGTGGCGGGTGCCTGTAGTCCCAGCTACTAGGGAGGCTGAGGCGGGAGAATGGCGTGAACCCGGGAGGCGGAGCTTGCAGTGAGCTGAGATGGCGCCACTGCACTCCAGCCTGGGCGAAAGAGCGAGACTCCATCTCAAAAAAAAAAAAAAAAAAAAAAAAGAAAATACAAAAGGCATTCAACAGTGATATTATGAAAGGAAAGGCACATTTAATGCCATCAAACTTTCTTTCACAAATACTTCAGAAGAAAGCCTTTGACTTTTTGTTAATTACAAAACAGCTAGTGGAGAGAGACCCCTTACCCCCATTCCAGAGTTACTTGATCTGATAGGCAGAACAATGTGCCCCTGACAAAGGGGTCCATATCCTAATCCTCAGAAAAATGGGGAATTGGGGTGTCAGATGGAATTAAGGTTGCTATCATCTGACTTTAAAGTAGGGAGCTTATACAAGGTTATCCAGTGGGCCCAATGTAGTCACAAGAGTGCTTCTAAGTGAAAGAAGGAGGCAGCAGAGTCAGTCAAAGACAGAGATGTGACAATGGAAGCAGAGGTCACAGTGATACCACGTGAGAAAGACTCAACCAGCCATTGTTCCCTTTGATGTTGGAGGAAGGGGCCATGAGACAAGGAATTTAGGCAGCCTACATAAAGTAGAGAAGGCAAGGAAACAGATTCTCCCCTAGAGCCTCCAGAAACCTGTAAGTCTGGACAATGATTTTGGGGCAGTTTGAGGCCCTGGGTCCATTTTATATCCCTTCTGCATCCTCCCCTCCCTTCTACAACTCAAGTTTCAGGGAGCATACCTACAACTGTCTTCACTCGATAACTTCCTTCCAACTCAGCAGTTGCTCAAGTACTCAGACCTTTATTTATTTATTTTTATTTTTATTTATTTATTTATTTTTTGAGACAGAGTTTCACTCTGTCACCCAGGCTGGAGTGCAGTGGTGCGATCTTGGCTCACTACAACCTCCACCTCCTGGCTTCAAGCGATTCTCCTGCCTCAGCCTCCTAAGTAGCTGGGCTTACAGGCGCACACCACCACATCCAGCTAATTTGCGTATTTTTAGTAGAGATAGGGTTTCACCATGTTGGCCAGGCTGGTCTCGAGCCCTGGACTTCAAGTGATCTGCCCACCTCGGCCTTCCAATATTGTTGGGATTACAGGCATGAGCCACCACACCCAGCCCTCATCCCTTTAATGTATGGTACGGGTAGGATTTTTTTTTTCATACTTCCAACATTTTGCTTTGTGATCACGTGTCTAGCCATTTATTCCTTTAATCAATCAGCTTGGCTCCTCTCCATCCACGTTGGCTTTCTGGCTGTTCTTCAGGTAACACTCCCACTTGCGGGGACTTGACACTGGCTGCTCTGCCTGGGACTTTCTTCTCTCAGGTATCCCGATGGGTAACTCTCTCATTTCCTTGAAGTCTTTGCTTAACTGTCACTTTCTCAATGAAGCCTATCCTGACTACGCTATTTAACACTGAGACCCCCCCTTCCACCCATGTCACCCCACCAACACACTTTCAAACTCCCTTTTCCTGTCCATTTTTTCATAGCACTTATCTCTTTCTAACACAAAATAGAATTTAATTACTAATGTCGTGCACTTACTATCTGTCTTCTCCCATTAAAATATTAATGCCACAAAGTGAGGGGATTGGTGTGTTTTCTGTTCACTGATATATCCCTTAGCACTAAGAACAGTGCCTGGTACATAGTAGATACTCAGTAAATACTACTGTCAAATTAATGAATTTATTGTCTTCGTGGTACCTATTACTAGGCCAGACAGATCCTGGAGTAGGGCTATAAGAGAATAAGACATTTTGTGACTTAGAATCTGCCTCTCCAAATATTATACACCTATTTGATTTCATTTTGGCTGGCTAGGCTGCAAACATTTGGAGGCAGGTATACTACCTTTGACTTGCCTCAACTCCCCTGATGCTCACTCAGTCCCTTTCCTCCCCACCCCACGCCCAGTGCCCCAACCATAATCGCTATTCTACTGGCACCCATTCTTTCCAAGTTTCTCTTCTCTCTTCAGTGGGGAGGAATAAGTAGGAAGGGGGTAAAATCACTCTTTTCACTAAATCTAGGTACTTACCAATATATATGATGTTGGAACGCTTCAGAAAAACACAAATGATTCTTAGAACAATAATTTGGGATTTTTATTTTTACAACATAAACGTGTAGGAAAACCTCAAACAACTCTAAAACTTAAAAAAGAAAAAAAAAGTTCAGGTGTGTTTTTGCCTTAAACAAATTCCAATAAATGAGAACTCAAACTTATAAAAATAGACTGGATCTGGGAGCAGCTTTTCACATTTCAAAGGATGCCTCACTTCATATAAAGAATTTACTACATGTTTTTGTTGTTGTTGTTGTTGTTTTGTTTTGTTTTTTCTGAGACAGAGTCTCAATCTGCCACCCAGGCTGGAGTGCAGTGGCGCAATCTCAGCTCACTGCAACCTCTGCCTCCCAGGTTCAAGCGATTCTCCTGCCTCAGCCTCCTGAGTAGCTGGGACTACAGGCATGTGCCACCACGCCTGGCTAATTTTTTTGTACTTTTAGTAGAGATGGGGTTTCACCATGTTGGTTAGGCTGATTTTGAACTCCTGACCTCAAATGATCCACCCGCCTCGGCCTCCCAAAGTGCTGGGATTACAGGCGTGAGCCACTGCGTCCAGACAGTTATTTTAAATAGTTCGTTCAATTGAATAAAAAATTGAACCCATATGTCCTACAATGGAGAAACTGAGATTAAATGATCAACGTTCAATTCATACAATGGACTAGTAAACAGTCATTAAAAGTTATGTTCTTAATAAAATGGGAAAATGCTAATATTGTAATGGGGGAGAAAGTTGAAAACAAAATTGTATAATTACAATTATTTTTAAAAATCCATAATATTATATACCTTAAATTGGTATATTGGGCTATTAAAAAAAGGAAAAACAAACAAAATCCATAATAAGAATACTGGAAGGAAAGACACCAAATTATTAACAGATTGTTTCTGAGTGTAAAGATTGTAAATAATTTCCTTTTATTCTTTTGAATTGTCTGTCTACATTTTCTATAATGGGAGTGTATTATTTTTATTGTAAAGATTAATATATGGCCAGGCCCGGTAGCTCATGCCTGTAATCCCAGCACTTTGGAGGCCAAGGTGGGGAAGATCATTTGAGGTCAGGAGTTGGAGACCAGCCTGGCCAACATGGTGAAAACCCATCTCTACTGAAAATAACCAGGTGTGGTGGTGCACCTGTAATCCCAGCTACTCCGGAGGCTGAGGCAGGAGAATCGCTCGAACCCAGGAGGCAGAGGTTGCAGTGAGCCGAGATCGCACCACTGCACTCCAACCTGGGTGACTGAGTGAGACTCTGTCTCGAAACAAAATAAAATAAAATTTTAAAAAAGATTAAAGTAAACTTTAAAAACAAAATCCAGGTTTGATTTTTTAAAATTTGATTTGCACAAAACTTTCCAGAATTGTCACTATTGAGGTGACTATTGAGTTGTCACTATTGAGGGAGAAAAAATTCCAGGACAACTGTTTATCAAGTTTTTAATCTAATCACTCATTTGCTTAAGAACGAATCTATAAGATCTATTATACAACATGGTAACTATAGTTCATTACAATATGTTGTGGAATGAAAATTGCTAAGTAGCTAGGCGTGGTGGCTCACGCCTGCAATCCCAGCACTTTGGGAGGCCAAGGCAGTAGGATCGCATGAACCCAGGAGTTCAAGACCAGTGTGGGAAACATAGCAAAACCCCGTCTCTACAAAAAAATTGCACAAAATAGCTGGACGTGGTGGTGCATACCTGTGGTCCCACTGCTCGGGAACCAAGGTAGAAGAGTGAGAAAAACTGATGGTCCTTTTAAGAAAATGCGTGGCAGTTCCTTCTGTGGGAAATGAGGGAGGAGCCTCATGTCAAGTGGTTATTTAAAACCCATATCTTGTCATTTGTGGGCTTGAAATGAATTTGGCTAAATGAATTGACTAAATTGAATTTTTAGAAATCAAATCTTGATCTTCATTTTTAAAGGTTTAAAATGTATTTGTTCTTTGTATCGAATGGAGGAATTCCGTTTAAATGTTCAAAACTGGTAGGTAGGACTGTACAAGAAAAGATGAAGGCGGTGATGACAAACCAATAAATTCAAGGAGGCCGTTTGGAGAAATCGCTGAGTCAAGAGTACGGCAATCACGTGAAGATTTTAATAAAAACGAAACTAATCAGACGCGTTTAGCCTTCCCTTCCCTCTCCACCCACTTTTGATCTTGTTAAAGGGAAGAGGAGGGTCGGTTTTAATCAATCCTTCGGTTTCCCTACTGGGCGGAGCACTGAGAAGGTGGCGGAAGGAGGGGCAACTGGGCCAGGCTGGCGCGCCTTTAGGCACGTGGGTCTGGGTTGCGGACCAGGAACACAGCGATCTGGGCGAAACATTGGCCTTTTGTGTCTCTTGCGTTTGGTACGTTTTGGGGGCCGGCTGCAGCTGTGAGAGGCCGCACTCGCTGCCAGCGGTCAAGGCGACCTTGTTCAGCAAAGCCGCTATTGTACTTTGAGCTAGTGACTCCGGCGGCTTGGCAGCTTTCTAGGCATTCCTCCAGGACCTTTCTCCCCCTGGAGGCCTCAGCTTTAAATGCAGTTTGTTTTTACAGTTGGATACAGCTCTATTCTTGGCCTTGGCGCCAAGAGTAGCTTGCAATCCTTGCCAGTTAATTGTGGCCTCTGCGCGAAAAGAACGATGAAGTGCTGCCCTTTATGTCTAAAGGTGGCGCTTCGGACTTCGCTGGCAGTAGGTGCTTTGAAGTCTTTCTTCAGCGAACCTACTCATCTGGTGGCCTTTATGCGAGCATGAACCTGCACCAAAGCCACTAGGCTTAGTACCTGTCCTGGGTTGGCATGTCTGTGGGTGCCGCTGTAGCTATAAATGACTTTGATTGGCATAAACACAATTGTTTCACATGTGCACTTGTCAAAATTTAATTAATTGGACACTTTATTTCTGCTAGCGAAGTTTCCTAAAAACAAATAAATAGTACACTTTAAATATATGTAGTTTATTATATGTCACTGATGCCTCAATAAAGTTGTTTAAAAGAAGCACATTCAGAAGATTAATACATGATAACTAAGATTAAGTAACTGATAAAAATACAAAATGTGTTTCTTTTATCTACATCACCGAGTAGAGAAAAAAAATCACATCTATTGCCCAATTTCGTAATTTAACTGCCATTTATTTTAAAGCCTTTAATTTCTGTAAATATAGGCACGTGGTTTTACTTGCAAAGTTTTCCTGAGGATGTTTAGTTAATATTTGATTTACTATTGCCCTGACACCGAAGAAAACACAAAGCCACTATTCTTCAAAAAAGAAAAGAAAAAAAGAAAGAAAACAAGTGATCATAGCCCCGTAGGAGATAGCCCGGCACAGGGGTCAGGAACCCTGGCTAAGGGGTCAGGCCAACGTCGGTCTGAACGGAAACTGCCATATACCAGCTGTGTGAGCTAAGTTGAATTCCTCATTTTCTCTGAGCCTCGGCTTTCTCACAGAGTTCCTGAGTGAATCAGGGTCAGCAAGGGAGGAGTAGAGGGAGAGTAATTTGGGGGGAACCTCAACTCTACGTGGGCCTCAAATATGGGCTGCTGTCTCATAATAAATTTGTGTGGAATTACTGGGAGAATGATTCTCACAAAAGTTGATCCTAAGTGAAATCCGTCAGCCCTGCTACTAGAAGGTAAGAGAATAGGAGGTCGGTGAGTGTCCTTAAAATCTGAAAGTTTCAGCTGAGTGTGGTGGCTCATGCCTGTAATCTCAGCACTTTGGGAGGCCGAGGCAGATGGATCACCTGAGATCAGGAGTTCGAGACCAGCCTGGCCAACATGGTGAAACCTCGTCTCTACTAATAATACACAAAGTAGCCAGGCATGGTGGTGCATGCCTGTCATCCCAGCTACTCAGGAGGCTGAGGCAGGAGAATCACTTGAACCTGGGAGGCAGAGGTTGCAGTGAGCCAAGATCACGCCATTGCACTCCAGCCTTGGCAACAAGAGTGAAACTCCGTCTCAAAAAAAAAAAAAAAAAAAAAAAAATAGAAAGTTTCCCAGGCCTGCAGGACTTTTAATGATTAAATGAGATAATAATGAATGTGAAGGCCCAGAACGCTACCTGATACATACTACTGTGTAATCAATGGTATTTATTTCTATTTTGTCATTATCATCAGTGGTGTAATCACCACCAATGGCACTTATTTTTTTTTTATTCTCATTGGTGATCGAACCACCTACCTGATAGTATTATTGTGAGCAGAGCATTAATGAACAAAAGCAAGTAGAGTTCCTAGCAGAGAGCCTGAGACATAAGGCTAGTCGGTATTCATTTTCTTCCCCCTTCCCTCTCCCTTACTTTGAAGCATTCAGCTCAGATTCAGCCTACATCATGAAGTTTTCCCTGCTTCACATTTCCCAAGTCAACACATGTGGCCTTTCCTGTGGCTATGGGGTTGGATGGGAGAAGCGTCATTGCCAAGTGCAGGCTAGTGTGGGAGACCTGAGTTGGCTCAGCTGGCACTGAGCTGCAGGAAGGCATCTAAGCTTGCACCGACGTGTTGCCCTGGACTTTGTGCACTTCCGTTGTAGTTGCTATAAGGGAAGGAAGTGGGGTGTCACAGGTTGGGTTTTGCCAAAATAGGCTGAGGTAGAATTTGACGTGAAAGATGTGTATTTAGAAATCAATACCTGTGAAAGGAAGGGGTGGGAGGCAGGATGCATCCCAACAACAGTGATGCCAGCCCAACACAGCCTTGACCAACCCCACAGGAATGTCTGGAGTGACTATTGCCATCAGTGTCCCACAATGGGCTGATAAGGCTGGGCCTTCATCCCCCTCTCTCTATCACTGGACGCAGGCTGCCCTGGAGAGAGCATGACCTCATGACCTGAAGTGGAGGCAGACCCTGCAGTGGCTGACAGCTAATTCTTTTTCATTTTCATTTTTCGAGACGGAGTCTTGCTCTGTTGCCCAGGCTGGAGTGCAGTGGCATGATCTTGGCTCACTGCAACCTCCACCTTCTGGGTTCAAGTGATTCTTCTGCCTCAGCCTCCCGAGTAGCTGGGACTACAGGCGCATGCTACCACACTCAGCTAGTTTTTGTATTTTTAGTAGAGATGGGTTCACCATATTGGCCAGGCTGGTCTTGAACTCCTGACCTTTTGTTCCGCCCGCCTCGGCCTCCCAAAGTGCTGGGATTACAGGCATGAGCCACCGCACCCGGCCTGATTCTGAGCATACTCTTCACAGCTGAGCAGCAAGTCCTTTTTTGCAGGGGGATCAGAATGGCATATTCCCTGTGTCCACCACAACGGGGGCAAACCAACAGTATAGTAACACATGGCAAACCGTTGAATGTCCCGAACAGTGAATTGCAACTATATCTCAACATGTAAGGAAGAGGACTAGCAGCCATCTCTTGACACAGGATAGTAGGAAAAGTGAGATGAAATGTCTGTGTACCAGACAACTGTACATGTGCGGTAAGAGCAGCTGCCACAGAGAAAAGAGTGAGTGCAGGAAGAGAAGGGAGGCAGGCCCGGGACCCAAGCCTTGAAGCACTCCTAACAGTTAGACTTGGGTAGAGGAGGAGGAACATCAGAGTAAGGATGAAACCCCCCCAGAAGCGAAAAGAGGGAAGAACATTTTAAGGAGGATGTGTAATCAACTGGGTCAAAAGTTCATCATCCACATCATCATCATCATGATATTACTATTCTAGGATGTTGGTTAAGACCACGTGGAGTTATTAAATGGGACTCAGTTTAAGAAATAATAGGCTGGGCCTGGCGGCTCACACCTGTAATCTCAGTACTTTGGGAGGCCGAGGTGGGAGGATCACTTGGGCCCAGGATTTCGAGACCATACAATGAGACCCCATCTCTACAAAAAATAAAATAAAAACTAGCCAGGCGTGGTAGCATGTGCCTATCTATAGTCCTGGCTACTGGGGAGGCTGAGGTTAGAGGATGGCTTGAGCCTGGGAAGTTGAGGCTGCAGTGAGCCGCGGTCGCACCACTGCATTCAAGCCAGAGTGGCAGAGTACGACCTTTTCTCAAACAAACAAACAAACAAAAAGAAATGATAATCTAGTGAGAAGTAGTATAACCAGGATGACTCTACATTCTCATTTTGCCTGGGACAGTCTCAGTTTATATCCATTGTCCCACATCTCATCCAATTTAGCATTTGTCTCACATGTTTTTCATTTTTGAACTAAATATTACTCTCAATAGTTCCACTAAAATAATTTGGTTTGAGTTTAGTAGATCTCCACTTTGAACTTCCAGTTTCTACAGAGTTCTCATTTTGGCTCTCACCTGATTAAATCTGAAAAACAACCACTGATAATCTCTCTTTTCCTTACCCTTTCCAGAAATAACATAACTAACCTCCCCATCAAGGAAAGCAGGCAGAGGAACTCATTGATAAAAGGAAATATGCCCAGACATCAGCAGTTAGGGACTGATAACAACCTCAGATCTCATGTAGTGGTGGAGGAAGTATCTGACACTGTTCAGCTGCCTGCCACTTGGAGTACTGGCCAGTGGTTCTTTGGCCTGTGAGTTCCATGTGTGTTTCAGAAGCCATCAGGTCAGACTTGGAACCAACCCAAATGCCCATCAATGATAGACTGGATAAAGAAAATGTGGCACATATACACCATGGAATACTATGCAGCCATAAACAAGAATAACATCATGTCCTTTGCAGGGACATGGATGAAGCTGGAAGCCATCATCCTCAGCAAACTAACACAGGAACAGAAAACCAAGCACCGCATGTTCTCACTCATAAGTATGAGTTGAACAATGAGAACACAAGGACACAGGGAGGGGAACATCACACACCAGGGCCTGTTGAGGGGTTGGGGGAAAGGGGAGGGACAGCATTAGGACAAATACCTAATGCATGCGGGACTTAAAACCTAGATGACGGGTTGATAAGTGCAACAAACCACCATGGTACATGTATACCTATGTAACAAACCTGCACGTTCAGCACATGTATCCCAGAACTTAAAGTTAAAAAAAGAAAAGAAAAGAAAAGAAGCCATCAGGTCGCCAGTTAGCAGGGTCAATGGGAAATGTGGGCAATTATAGGTAAGGTGTACCTGTATAGACATAGGAAATAGAGGCTGAGCATACCAGCCACAGAAGATATAGAGAGCAGTCTGAAAATTCTCACAACAGTGGTTGTATAATTTACGCATGGTGTAAATATACAACTATGTATTGATTGATACTGCTTTTTTATTTTGTTATAAACCTTCTTAGCAGTAATGAGCTCAAATAAATGAAAGTACATGTTTACTGAAAATTTAGGTACTGGCGGGCATGGTGGCTCATGCCTGTAATCCCAGCGCTTTGGGAAGCTGAAGCTGGAGTTTCGCTTGCACTCAGGAGTTTGAGGCTGCAGTAAGCTATGATTGCACCACTGCACTCCAGCCTTGGCAACAGAGCAAGACTCCATCTCTAAAAAAAAAGCAGGTACCAAATTTGGTGATGTACATGTAACTTGCACAAAATGTCTATTGATGTTTACCACTGTGAGGGCCACAGTGATATAACTGACCACACAAAACCCAGAAGGCAATGGTCTGTTGAGGAAGCATCAGCATCTACCTCATAAGGCAGTAGTTATTTTAAGAATGTGCTTAAGGACCACAGGTTTACATATAACTCTATTCAACGTGATTCTCATCTAGATCAAATGACTGTTCTTCTAAATTCATTTTGCTCAATTTTTATTCCAACTTTCCTTGTGCACATACAAAAAGTGAAGTTGTAGCTATTAAGGTGTTGGCTGCATTAGCCAAACAGTTTAATGATGCCGACCTTATATCGGTGTCCTCAGGTGCTTCAAATAGAAGTTAAATTAATAGTGATACATTTATTTCATCCAATGTATGAAATCAAAATAACAATTTTGGAACTGATTTCTGTTGAAGAGAAGACATCTGACAGCATCATAAACGCTGTTGTAATATAAACAAGATAAAATCCTAAGCCCCCTGCCGAATGAACAGACCACTTCTTGGCCAAGAGGACCCCAGAAAAACCTTAAAACTGAGTTCCTGGCCATGATGGGATGATAGGTCAGACACGTCTTGTTATACCCTCTCCCTTATATGGTTTTGACACAACCAACCAACACTAATGTTAAAATAGAAACTGTAAGACTGACAGAATACACTCTTTGTGGCAATAAGATATGAAATTATAAACAGGACCTAAGGCCATGCCAGGCAAGGGTTAAGGAGGAAGGGTTGGGGTAGGAGCTTTATGCTAAAGAGGTTGGCTAAAGATATATGTATGCAACAGGTTACAGGAGGAGTTATGAATATTCATGAAGGTGGTCTTGACGCATGCATATTGAACAAACATGCATATATGACTATGCTCTAACTGTCTCAAGGTTTTTCTTTTTCTCTAGCAGCTAAACAAGCACTGGTCTTGAGATAATATTAAAACAATTACAACTCATCTAGCTCACAGACCCTGACTAACTGAACCTCTGTTCCCCCAGCCGTAATTACATCTTTAATTGGACAACAGACTGATTTTAGCAACTTTCTCCTGATAAGATCTCCCACCATGGACTGGTTCTGGCCGGTTTACAGAGGCTGTGCACTTGCATGCTTACATGTCCTGAAAAGATCTTCTGTGTATAGGACCTAATTGTAATACATTTAAATGTTAAGTCTCAGCCCAGCGTGGTGGCTCACTCCTGTAATCCCAGCACTTTGGGAGGCCAAGGCGGGCAGATTACTTGAGGTCAGGAGTTCAAGACCAGCCTGGCCAACATGGTGAAACCCTGTTTCTACTAAAAATACAAAACTTAGCCAGGCATGGTGACAGATGTCTGTAATCCCAGCTACTTCGGAGGCTGAGGCAGGAGAATCACTTGAACCCAGGAGGCGGAGGTTGCAGTGAGCTGAGATTGCACCACTGCACTCCAGCCTGGGTGACAGAGCAAGACTCTGTCTCAAAATAAAATAAAATAAAATAAAATAAAATAAAATAAAATAAAATAAAATAAAATAAAATAAATGTTAAGTCTCCACCCCAAAGTGAAAATTGGTCATATATGCATGTTTGTTCAATATGCATGCATCAAGACCACCTTCATGAATATTCATAGCTCCTCCTGTAACCTGTTGAATACATATACTTTGCCAACCTCTTTTTTTTTTTTTTTTTTGAGACCGAGTCTCGCTCTATCGCCCAGGCTGGAGTGCAGTGACGCGATCTCGGCTCACTGCAGGCTCCGCCCCCCGGGGTTCATGCCATTCTCCTGCCTCAGCCTCCCGAGTATAGCTGGGACTACAGGCGCCCGCCACCATGCCCGGCTAATTTTTTGTATTTTTAGTAGAGATGGGGTTTCACCGTGTTAGCCAGGATGGTCTCGATCTCCTGACCTTGTGATCCGCCTGCCTCGGCCTCCCAAAGTGCTGGGATTACAGGCGTGATACTTTGCCAACCTCTTTAGCATAAAGCTCCTACCCCAAGCCTTCCTCCTTCCAAGTAGTACCTGTCTCTGGTCTTGGCTGGAGGCTGTGTTTTCCAGCCTGTGGGATGGCCATTTTGCAGGCTGTAACTTTTTATAAGAAATAAAGTCTCCTCTCCTTCTCTAAATGTATAAATTGTGTGTTTTCTAAAGATAACAGTAAGTTCAGTAACAAAGTTTAACGCTGAATATAAAATGACTTGGGTTTTTTTCAGGGATAATAGGAACACAAATTTTAACAGAGAAAGAATGTGTTAAAAATAATGTTCTTAATTAAGAAACTTACGGAGCAAAAATATCCTTGGGATTGGTTATAGTGCACATGTAATTGATAATTGCATCCATGCATCCAAACAAGCTGTAACACTATATCTATCAAATAGATAGATATTCTATTTGCTATGCTCATGCACATGCAATCCCAGCAATTTGGGAGGCTGAGACAGGAGGATTGCTTGAGCCTAAGAGTTCGAGACGAGGCTGAGCATATAGTGAGACCCCCATCACTACAGAAAATTAAAAAATTAGCTGGGCATAGTGGCATGTGCCTGTTGTCCCAGATACTCATGCGTCTGAGGTAGCAGGATTGCTCGAGCCCGGGAGGTTGAGGCTGCAAGGAGTTGTTGTCATTGTGCCACTGCACTGTGGCCTGGAAGACAGAGTAAGACTCTGCTTTAATTTTTTTTTTTTTTTTTTTTTTTTTTGCTGGGCTCGGTGGCTCACGCTTGTAATCCCAGCACTTTGGGAGGCTGAGGCGGGCGGATTACCTGAGCTCAGGAGTTCAAGACCAGCCTGGCCAACTTGGTGGAACCCCATCTCTACCAAAAATATAAAAATTAGTCAGGCCTGGTGGCGTGTGCCTGTAGTCCCAGCTACTTGAACCTGGGAGGCGGAGATTGCAGTGAGCCAAGATGGCTCCACTGCACTTCAGCCTGGGCAACAGAGCAAGACTCCATCTCAAAAAAAAAAAAAAGAGAAAATGTGAAGAAAGTTTTTGAAGGGCTCCTTTGATAGTGCACCTAAGTGTCCTAAAATAGGTACTGACTTTTTTTTTTTTTTTTTACAAAGATTGGGTTATTTTGTTGAACATCAGTAGGTAATATTTAATCAAAATATTAAACAAATAGAGCACCTAAAAATCTTTGGCTTTTGAAGCTTTTAGCAAATTGCAGTTATTCAAAACAAGGCCTGAAAAACAGAAAGGCATCAAAATGTATCCCTAAAAAAAGGACTGAAACAAACTAGAGCTGTAATGGTGAACAATGAACAAATAGGATTTAACTGTGAAATTCTATAATTGTGCTTTGGAATATGTTGACTTGAGAGAAAGCACTTGAGTGTTGATAGTGCTCTTATTTTTTTAGTTGAATACATTTAATTTGATAATATTTTAATTAGACAGATTTCTATTCTGTACCTGAATGGAATGAAATTGAGAAGGCCTATGATTTTCAGCATCTACATTTGGCAAAATTTTCAAAAGAAACATAGAGACAACTTTTTACATGAGTTTTGTCTTGTGAAAATATTCGTTGAAGAATGACATTTTGATTAGAGAGTTTCTGTAAGAATATCTGAGATGAAATAATTACCCATTTTAATTTTTTAAAGTGTAATTGTGAGTCTGGGGTAGGTAGCTCACACCCATAATCCCAGCACTCTGGGATACAAAGGTGTGAGGATCAATTGAGACCAGGAATTTGAGACCAGCCTGGGCAACATAAAGAAATCCTGTCTCTACAGCAACAACAACAACAACATATTATAAAACAAAAGTAGGCAGGCATGGTGGCACACAGCTGTAGTTCTAGCTACTCAGGAGGCTGAGGCGTGAAGATTGCTTGAGCACAGGAGTTCGAGGTTGCTATGAGCCATGATTACACCACTGCACTTCAGCCTGGGGGACAAAACAACACTCCATCTCAAAAAAAAAAACGTAATTGTGACTAAGCATGCTATAGTTAAGATGTATACCATTTATTGAACTTGAGGTGCAGGGTACTCACCTCAATACTATCTCAGCACCTGCAGACATAGTATTTTCTAAATTAAAAATAGTATGGTTTACAGATATGAGATAATTGAAGGTATGAACAATTTCAAATTTCTTAGCCATAAAATGCAAATTTTTCTCTTTTATAAAGACAAGTTTTCACTATGTTGCTCAGGCTGGTTTCAAACTCCTGGGCTCAGGTGATCAGCCCTCCTGGGCCTCCCAAAGTTTTGGGATTACAGGCATGAGCCACCTCACCCAGCCTAAAATGCAAGTTTAAAAATGATTGCGGACCATTTTATTTTAAAGTTTAAAACTATTAAAATCAGCCAAGCATGGTAGCTTATACCTGTAATCCCAGCACTTTAGGAGGTGGAGACAGGCGGATCACTTGAGGCCAGGAGTTTGAGACCAGCCTAGCTAATATGGTGAAACCCTGTCTTTATTAAAAATACAAAAATTAGCCAGGTGTGGTGGCGTGCGCCTGTAATCCCAGCTACTCGGAAGGCTGAGGAAGGAGAACTGCTCAAACAGGAGAGGCGGATGTTGTTGTGAGCGGAGATCGCACCACTGCACTTTAGCCTGGGTGACAGAGCAAGACTCTGTTTCAAAAAAATACAATAAATAAAAATAACAAAATCATATTGAAACAATACCTTCTTCACAAAAATACCAGTGATGCATTCTAAGACAGGACTAAGAAACTGATTAGACTATGTGAACATGTACCAATAATAATTACTCCGGCTATTTGAAAATTTTCAGATAATCAATATAAATAACATTTTGCTTTAATATACACAGATGAATGTTATCTTTGTTTTTTAAATAAAGCATTTTACTTTTGACAACGGTTTTTGCACACTGATATAATAAAATCAATTTTTGGTACAAAATAAATATTTCAGAAAAGTTATATAGTTGGTTTCAGAGCTCTCCACTCAAAAGTGCAGCAACTTGGACAAGAAGTTATGTGGTCACCTTAACTATAGCATACTTACCATATTAGCTTTTGCAGCAGACAGCCTGGATTTTAATCCCAGTTCTAACACTTAGTAGTTTTGTGACTTTAAGCTATTCAATCACTCTCATACTAAGTTTCCTCATCTTTGGTGTTTTTTTTTTTTGTTTTGTTTTTTTGGGTTTTTTTTTTTGTTTTTTTTTTTTTTGAGACGGAGTCTCGCTCTGTTGCCCAGGCTGGAGTGCAGTGGTGTGATCTTGGCTCACTGCAACCTCTACCTCCTGGGTTCAAGCATTTATCCTGCCTCAGCCTCCCAAATAGCTGGGATTACAGGTGTGTGCCACCACACCCAGCTAATTTTTTTTTTTTTTTTTTTTTTGTATTTTTAGTAGACACGGGGTTTCACCATGTTGGCCAGGCTGGTTTTGAACTCCTAACCTCCAGTGATCTGCCTGTCTCGGCCTCCCAAAGCGCTAGGATTGAAGGAGTGAGCCACTGCACCCGGTCATAATTTTTGTATTTTTAGTAGAGACGGGGTTTCACCATGTTGGCTGGTTTCCAACTCCTGACCTCAGGTGATTGGCCCGCCTTGGCCTCAAGTTTCCTCATCTTTAAAATGGTGATGATAATAATATAAATTCTCTCAGTGGTTTGTTGCAAGGATGAAATGAAATAATGTTTATAAGTCACTTGGTACAGTGCCTTGGAATGTTGCGCTCTCAGTAAACATGAACTATTATCATTGCTGTTGTTATTATGATTAAGAGGCTATATTCATGATTATTGTTAGATTTTCCTTACCATTGACTTGGCGTCCTAACAGCACATTAGTTGCCTGGCCTTGTCTTTATCTAGCAAAGGGATCCAGTGATCAGGAAGATTTGCCAAATTAAATGGTGGCATAGACCAGCATTGGCTTGTCTTGTCTTTTTTATTTTTTTCTTGTTTTATTTTTTTTTTTTTTTGAGACAGAGTCTTGCTCTGTCACCCAGGCTGGAGTGCAGTGGCACAATCTCAGCTCACTGCAACCTCCGCCTCCCCGGTTCAAGCAATTCTCCTGCCTCAGCCTCCTGAGTAGCTGGGATTACAGGTGTGCACCACCACACTTGGCTAATTTTTGTCTTTTTAGTAGAGACAGGGTTTTGCCATGTTGGCCAGACTTAGACCAGCATTTTCAAAATTATTTTTTCTCAGAATCCTGCAAGAATACTACAACATTGCAAGGATACTGCATTATTACAGAATCCTGCAAGGTGCTCTGTCAGCAAAAGGTTCTGTTGTCAACTGGTGTTGGGAAACTGTAGACATGTGTTGTAAATTCATAATACGTATTTAGCACTATAAAATCTCTCCAAAGTCCTGCAATAAACACTTTTGTTTTGCTTACCCCTCATTTTCCAAATTTATTTGATAATGTAGCCTCTCCTCCCCTCTCTCTTTTGTATGCGTGTGATGCCTTCAACATAATAGAGAGTATTCTACAAAACATTTTGCAAAATATCGATCTAATATAACATTTTCATTTTAAAAATGAGAGGATCAACTGAGAGAAAGACTTTCCCAAGGCCACACAGTAATAGTGGATATGTAGACCTAGATGCCAGGGCTCCAAATCCTTGTGCTTTTTCTTTTAGGGAAGTCTCTTTGTATGTAATAATCTTTGTGCATGGATACATTAATGTGGGCTTTATATTGATAAGTAGGTGTGTGATACCTTCGACATTTCAAGGACAAGGACATTTTATAACAGCCAGAGGGTTTTTTTTTTTTGAGTGGAGTCTGGCTCTGTCACCCAGGCCGGAGTGCAGTGGCGTGATCTCGTCTCACTGCAACCTCCGCCTCCCGGGTTCAAGCGATTCTCCTGCCTCAGTCTCCTGATTAGCTGGGATTACAGGCATGCACTACCACGCCCGGCTAATTTTTGTATTTTTAGTAGAGGTGGGGTTTCACCATGTTGCCCAGGCTGGTCTCGAACTGCTAACCTCAGGTGATCCCCCACCTCGGTCTCCCAAAGTGCTGGGATTACAGGCGTGAGCCACCGCGCCCGGCCGGGTTTTTTTTTTTAATTGTGAAACCTACAGTTTTAACAACCTCCATGCTCTCCGGGACTGAAGGTTTCCGCTCATAGCCAGCAGGCAGGGACCACAGACCGCAGTAATGGAAAATGGTCTCTTGAACTGACACCAGATGAATGCCAGAGGGCGCTCTTTCCTAAGCGGTACCAATTTAGAGTCCCTAAGCAGGAAGGCACAAAACCAAGTTTCAAGGAGACGGAGGAAGAGAGAAAACACTGTCTCTGGAGGAAGTATAATAATGTTTAAGATATAAAGCCATGGACGAGAAGTTAGAAAAGAAAGGGAGACAGAATAGCACTATATCAATATATAAAACAATTTCGTAATCAACAAAACTAAGATTATAAGCCAGGCGCCGTGGCTCAGGTCCGTAATCCCAGCACTTTAGGAGGCCGAGGCGGGCAGATCGCTTGAAGCTAGGATTTCTAGATCAGCCTGGGCAACATGGCAAAACACCATGTCTACCGAAAATACAAAAATTAGCCAGGCGTGGTGGCGCACGCCTGTAATTCCAGCTACTTGGGAGGTTGAGGTAGGAGAATCGCTTGAACCCAGAAGACAGAGGTTGCAGTAAGCCGAGATCACGCCACTGCACTCCAGCCTGGGCGACAGAGCAAGACTGTCACAAAAACAAACAAGCAAAAGACGAAGATTATAAACAAAAACATGTAAATGCAAAAAAAGTTTTTAATGCATAGGAATGATAAAAAGCCAACATGCAATTATATATATAATTGCATATTATAAATAATTATAATTAAATAATTATGTAATTAATTTATATTATAATTATATAATATATGCACACATACATATAACCTGTACAAATCTATTAAACCACCAAGTCTCCAACAGCCAAAATGTCAACTTCATATTTAGAGGAAATAATATAGAAATAATTGCTAAGGACCCCATCTCTAAAAAATAAGAGAACAGAAATTCCTGATACTTATTGAGCACATATTATGTATTTGGTAACTTATGTCCACTTTTAACACTTAAGCTTAAGCTTATGAGGTAGTTATTATTAGAATATCATCCTCATTTTTGTGGTTTTTTTTCAACAGGGTCTTTGTCGCCCAGACCATCTCGAACTCCTGAGCTCAAGCAATCCTCTTGCCTCAGCCTCCTGAGTAGCTAGGACTAGAGGCATGTGCCGCTATGCCTGGCTAATTTAAAAAGGGAAATTTTAGAGGTGGGGGTCTTGCTATGTTGCCCAGCCTGGTCTGGAACCCCTGGCCTCAAGTAATCTTCCCATCTAAGCCTCCCAAAGTGCTGGGATTATAGGTGTGAGCCACCGTGCCCGGCCTTGTCCTCATTTCACACATGAGGAAACTGAAGCTTAAAGGCATATGTAACTTGTCCAAGTTCACAGTGCTAAGTGAAAGAGACAGCTGGGACTTCAAGGTCTTCTTCCAGAGGACCCAACTACTCCCTGCTTCTTTCCCATGGCTTATAAAGCCCTGAGTGGCCTGGTTTCCACTTACCTCTCCAGCCTTCCTCCTCACTCAGCTCTCTGAAAAGACCATGTTCCCTGCCTAGGACCCACTTCCCTCCATCTTTGCCTGACTCAATGTTACCCGTCCTACTGGCTCAGCTTAGACATCACTTCCTTCAGGAAGTCTTCTCTGTTCTCCAAGCCTGGATTAGGTGACCTTTCTTTGTGGGTGTTCGGCTCCCCATCATCTCACCACACTGTATGGCAACTGTCCACTTCCTGATCTGTGTGCTCTGTTAGACTGGGAATTTGGGGAGAGCAGAGAGTAGATTTGGCTTGCTCCCCACTGCATTTCCCAATCCTGGCATAATGCCTGCCACGTAGTAAGTTCTCTATACACAGAGACTCCTCTGCTTAAAACATTTCTTAGAGAACCACATGTGAAGAGCAAATGTCATCAACTCTGCCACCAGCAGATGGTTATTGGCTGCCATTTTGGTCTCTGGCATTGGTGGTTCATCAGGTATGTTTGCTGTGATTTTGCTTATGTTTGAGTAGTTTAATGAACGTTATTAACATATTATATATCTGATACATATAAAGAGTGTTGAAAGTCCCAGTAAGAAGTGACATAGGGTTACAATATAAATGAAATTAGAGCCGGGTGCAAAGGCTCAGGCCTGTAATCCCAGCAGGTTGGGAAGCCGAGGTGGGAGGATTGCTTAAACCCAGGAGTTTGAGACCAGCCTGAGCAACATAATGAGACCCCATCTCTACGAAACATTTTTTAAAATTAGCCGGGCATGGGCAGGGCACGGTGGCTCACGCCTGTAATCCCAGCGCTTTGGGAGGCCGAGGTGGGTGGATCACGAGGTCAGGAGTTCGAGACCAGCCTGGCCAACATAATGAAACCACATCTCCACTAAAAATACAAAAATTAGCCGGTCATGTTGGCACATGCCTGTAGTCCCAGCTACTCGGGAGGCTGAGGCAGGAGAATCGCTTGAAACCAGGAGGTGGAGGTTGCAGTGAGCCGAGATCGTGCCACTACACTCCAGCCTGGGAGACAGAGAGAGACTCCGTCTCAAAAAAAAAATTAGCTGGGCATGATGGCATACGCCTGTTGTCCCAGCTACTTGAGAGGCTGAGGTGGGAGGATCACTTGAGCCCAAGAGGTTGAGGCTGCAGTGAGTCATGTTTACGACACTGCACTCCAGCCTGGGTGACAAAGTGACCCTGTCTCTCAGGAAAAAAAAAAAAAAAAAAAAAAAAAAAGGAAAAAAGAAATAAATGAAATTAGAAATAAATAAATATGAAAATTAGCAGGATTGTACAAAATATATATGAACAGTTAAGAGTAGTAAACGTTCTAATGGACAAACACTAAATCATGCAGCGTGTGAAGAAAGCTGCATCAACGAAGGTCAAAAACATCTATAAGAACCATATATTTTGACTGGGGAAATGCGTGTCTTAGGCTAATTTCCAGAGCACTTATTTTTGGCTGGTCAAGGTGGAATTAGAGGTCTCTGTCCACTTTCCAAAAGTATTTTTTTAATCCTTTATGACACAGGATGGCCCTGAGTTTCTCCAAAATCTATTATTGTGACATCTTGAATTTAAAGATGTTATGGCAAAGAGCTAAAATAATCAATGTTTATGAAGGAGGGTCACATCTAAAAAATAAAACAAAAAACAACACAGAAAATTCCTCCTATTGTGTATCCCCTTACCCCATTTCTATAGGATTTTAGAAGGTATTATCTAGATTTTGCAATGTATTACCATCTCCTGAATGCCTATTACAGGTCAGGCACTTTTATTTTATTTTATTTTATTTATTTAGTTTTGAGACGAAGTTTCGCTCTGTCACCCAAGCTGCAGTGCAGTGGCATGATCTTGGCTCACTGCAACCTCTGCCTTTGGGTTCAAACCATTCTCTTGCCTCAGCCTCCCGAGTAGCTGAGATTACAGGCAAGCGCCACCATGTCCAGCTAATTTTTGTATTTTTAGTAGAGACAGGGTTTCGCCATGTTGGCCAGGCTGGTCTCGAACTCCTGGCCTCAGGTGATCCGCCGCCTCGGCCTCTCAAAGTGCTGGGATTACAGGTGTGAGCCACCGTGCCTGGCCTAGGTCAGGCACTTCTAAATATTTTTTTCATTTCATTCATACATCCCTGTGAGACAGATACTATCTCATTCTACAAATTGGGAAACTAGGGCCCTGAAAAGTTAAGTAACTTTCCCAAAGTCACACAACTAGGAAGTGTTTATGTTGGAATTGGAAGGATCCAATATGCTCCTTACAGTCCACCAGCCTTCCTCTGTTATCTAATTTCATTCTCACAACAATCACGTGAATGAAGTTAAGAAAATTATTCCCCCACTTCTCAGATGAAAACAGTGAAACCCAGGAATGTTCACGGTGTCACTATGTAGTGAGTAGAGATAGACATGAACTCACTTCTTGTGTCCCTAGGTCCAGTGCTCTCTCCAGGTCACCATATCTTTATTTCTTCATTGGTTGGTTAAAGGCTAGTGGTTGGAGCTTTTCCAGGGATTAGTCCTTCTTAGTGGCTGTGGAGTATGTGCCTGAGGTAGGGAGGGACTGGCCTGCTCTGTTGTTGGGATAAGGGAAGGAACAGCAGATACCCCACTAGAAGAAATGCTAGAAGATGTCCTTCATGATAACAGATGAAAATCTGAATCTACACAAACGAATGAAGAGCACTGGATATGGTAACTACATGGGTAAAATGCACAAGATTTTTTTTTCTTATAATTTAAATCTTTATATTTGGCTTAAAACAAAAATAATAACATTGTATTGTGCAGTTTATAACATGTAGGAAAAATGCATGGCAACAATAGTGGTATGGTTTGAATGTGCTTCATTCAAAATTCATGGTGAAACTTAATCTCCACTGTGGTGGTATTAAGAGGTGGGGTTTTTGGGGAAATGATTAAGTCATGAGGGCTTTGGCCTCATGAATGGATTAATGCCATATAAAAGGTCTGGGATGGGAGAGGTGGCTCACACCTGTAATCCCAGCACTTTGGGAGGCTAAGGCGGGTGGATCACTTGACTCCAGGAATTCAAGACCAGCCTGGCCAACATGGCGAAACCCCGTCTCTATAAAAAATACAAAAATTAGCCAGGTGTGGTGGTGTGCACCTGTGGTCCCAGTTACTCAGGAAGCTGCAGCAGGAGGATCGCTGGAGCCTGGGAGGTTGAGGTTGCAGTGAGCCGTGATAGTGCCACTGCACTCTAGCCTTGGTGACAGAGTGAGACCCTGCTTCCAAAACAAACAAACAAAAAGAAGGTGGACTGTAACAGGTTAAAGATGTATTACTATAAAACCTAAAGCAACCGCTAAAATAACAAAACAGAGAGTTATATTTAATAAGCCAACAAAGGCAATAAAATAGAATCATTAAAATGCTCAATTCATACTAATTTATTACTTTTTCCTTTTTTTCTTTTTCCTTTTTATGTGGAGGTTTTCTGGAAAACCAGAAAACCTGCTAGACAAATTCTAAAAGGGCTGTAACACTGACTTTTTCCTTTTTTGAATCATGCTTTTGCCCTAAATCCCATAGATTTTCTCCTATATTTTTTCTAAAAGTGTTATAGTTTTACATTTTATATCTAAGTCTGTGGCCCACTTTGAGTTTTTTTTAATACGGTGTGAGATTTAGATTGAAGTTCATTTTCTTTTGCTTACAGTTGTCCAGTTGTGCCAATACCATTTGTTAAAAAGGCTATCGTTCCTCCATTGATTTGCTGTTGTATCTTTGTCAAAAATCAGTTGGAATAGCAAACTGTATGTTACATGTACTCTGCCATAATAAAAAAAGAAGAAGAAAACCAGATGCGTTCTTTCTTCTGTTGCATTGATCTGTATATTTCCACCAATATCACATGGTCTTTATTACTGTAACTACATATTAGGGCTTAATATCAAATACAGTAATTCCTCCCACTTTATTCTTCTTTTTCAAGAATAAGCTTGTTTATTTCTACAAAAAGCCTAGCTGGGATTTTGATAGGAATTGCATTACATCTATAGATCAGTTTGGGAAGAATTGCTATCTTTACTATGTTGTGTATTCTAATCCATAAATATGCTATGGCACTCCATTTATTTCAGTCTTCTTTGATCTCTTTCATTAGTATTTTGTAATTTTCACCATACAGATCCTGTATGTGTTTTGTTAAGTTTATATCTAAGTATGTACTGTTCTTTGGAACAATTATAAATGGTATAGTGTTTTTCATTTTGGTTTCCACATGCTCTCTGTTAATATATAGAAATACATTTGGCTTTTGCACGTTAATCTTGAATCCTGCAAACTTTCAAGCTCACCTATTAGTTGTAGAGGATTTTTTGTTGTTTATTTGCTTGGTAGATTCATTAGGCTTTTCTATATAGAAAAGCATGCCATCTTCAGGTAAGGACAGATTTATTCTTCCTTTCTAATCGGTATTCTTTTTATTTCTTTTTCTTGTCTTATTGTGTTGTGTTTCCAGTACTATGTTGAATGAGTGATGAGAGTGAACATCCATGCCTGGTTTCTAAACAGGTGGAAGCCAGTTACTCTTTCACCATTAACTGTGATGTTAGTTGTAGGGTTTTTGTAGATGCCTTTTATCAAGTTAAGGTAGTTCCCCTATCATGCTAACTTGCTGAAAGGTTTTTTTTTTTTAAATATAAATGGGTGTTGGATTTTGTCAAATGTTTTCTCTGTGTCAATGAATATGATAATATTATTTTCTTTCTTGGGCCTATCGATATGGTGAATTACATTGGTTTTTGAGTATTGAACCACGCTTGAATACAGGCATACATTGTTTTACTGTGCTTTGCAGATATTATGTTTTTTACAAATTGAAGATTTGTAGCAACCCTGCATTAAGCAAGTCTATCAGTACCATTTTTCCAACAGCATGTGCTCACTTTGTGTCTCTGTGATAGCATGTTTTAACAATAAAATATTTTAAAGTATGTACATTGTTTTATAGACATAATGCTATTGCACACTTAATAGACTACAGTATGGTATCAACATAAGCATTTTATATGCACTCTTTCTCCTTTTTTTGTGAAGGTTTTCCAGAAAACCTGCTAGACAAATTCTAAAAGCTGTAACCTGACTTTTTCTTTTTGTGACTCACTTTATTGCAATATTTGCTTTATTGTGATGGTCTGGAACTGAACCTGCATCATTTCCCAGGTATGCCTGTACTGTGATGGCTAATTTTATGTCTCAACTTGACTGGCCATGGGTGCTTAGATTAAACATTATTTCTGGGTCTGTGAGGATGTTTCCAGGTGAGGTTATCATTTGAATCAGTGAACTCAATAAGTAGATTGCCTGCCCTGATGTGGGTGAGCATGATCCAATTCACTGAGGGCCTGAATAGAACAAGAGGTGGAAAAAGAAGAAAACTGCCCTTTTTGCTTCCTGTTTGCTTGCCTGAATTGAGACATCTCATCTCATCTTCTCCAGCCCTTTGGCTGGGATTTATACCACTGGCTTCCTGGTTCTCAAACTTTCAAGCTCAGACTAAATTATACTAACAGTTTTCCTGGGTTTCCAGCTTACAGATGACAGATCATGGGACTTCTCAGCCTCCATAATTCCATGAGCCTATTCCTCAATTCCTTGTGTGCGTCTCTCTCTCTCTTTTTCATCTCCTACTGGTTCTGTTTCTCTAGAGAACCCTGACAAGTACAAACACCTGGAATAAATCCTACTTGATCATGGTGTATAGTCGTTTATATAAAATATTATATTTTATTTGCTAATATTTTGTGGAGTAGTTTTTGTGCCTATGTTCATAAAAGATACTGGTCTGTGGCTCCTTCCTCCCTCCCTTCCTCCCTCCCTTCCTTCCTTTCTTCTTTCCTTCCTTCCTTCCTCCCTCCCTTCCTTCCTTTCTTTCCTTCCTTCCTTCCTTTCCTTCCCTCCCTCCTTCCTCCCTCCCCCTTCCCTTCTCCTCCCTCCTTCCCTTCCCTTCTCCTCCCTCCTTCCCTTCCCTTCTCCTCCCTCCTTCCCTTCCCTTTCCCTCCCTCCCTCCCTCCCTCTCTTCCTTCCTTCCTTCCGATACTGTCTTAGAATTTTGTATCAGGTTAATAATCGCCTTATAAAATGAGTTGGGAAGTGTTTCCTTCTCATTTTCTGGAAGAGATTGTGTAAAATCTTTTTCAAATGTTTGGTAGAATTCTCAGTAAAACCACATGGGCCTGGAGATTTATTTTTTTGAGAGCTTTATAGTTATAAACCCAATTTATTTAATGGTTATAGGACTATTCCGATTATATTGGTTCAGTTTTGATCATTTGTGATTTTTGTGGTTTGTGGCCTATAGTTTGTAGAATTGGTTCTTCTATGTTGTTGAATTTATGAGCATAAAGTTGTTTACAGCATTCCTTTTATTCTTTTTTTTAAATGTTTGTGGGTACAAAGTAGGTGTGTATATTTATGGGTACATGAGATGTTTTGATACAGGCACGCAATGTGAAATAAGCACACCACGGAGAATGAGGTATCCATCCCCTCAAGCATGTATCCACTGAGTTAACAAACAATCCAATTACACTGAGTTATTTTAAAATGTACAATTATTAGTGACTATAGTCATCCTATTGTGCTATCAAATAGTAGGTTTTATTCATTTTATTTTTATTTTTGGAGCCATTAACCATTCCCACCTCCCCACCAGGCCCCCGCTATGCTTCCCAGCCTCTGGTAATCATCCTTCTACTCTTTATGTCCATTAGGTCAATTGTTTTGATTTTTAGACCCCACAAATAACTGAGAACATGTGATGTTAGTTTTCCAGGGCCTGGGTTATTTCACTTAACATAATGACCTCCAGTTCCATCCATGTGATTGCAAATGACAGGATCTCATTCTTTTTATGGCTGAATAGTATTCCATTTTGTATCTGTACCACATTTTCTTTATCCAGTCATCTGTTGATGGACACTTAGGTTACTTGCAAATCTTAGCTGTTGTAAACACTGCTGCGAGAAACATAGGAGTGCCGATATCTCTTTAATATACTGATTTCCTTTCTTTGGGGTATATACCCAGCAGCAGAATTGCTGGATCATATGGTAGCTCAATTTTTAGCTATTTGAGAAACCTCCAAACTGTGCTCCATAGTGACTGTACTAATTTACATTCCCACCAACAGTGTACAAGGGTTCCCTTTTGTCCACATCCTCGCCAGCATTTGTTATTGCCTGTCTTTTGGATATAAGCTATTTTAACCGCGGTGAGATGATATTCCATTGTCGTTTTGATTTGCATTTCTCTGATGACCAGCGATGTTGAGCACCTTTTCATATGCCTGTTTGCCATTTATATGTCTTCTTATGAGAAAAGTCTATTCAAATCTTTTGCCCATTTTTTTAATAGATTATATTTCTTAGAGTTGTCTGAACTCCTTATATACTTTGGTTATTAATCCCTGGTCACATGGGAAGTTTGCAAATATTTTCTCCCATTCTGTGGGTTGTCTCTTCACTTTGTTGATATTAGGTAAAGCAAATCGTCTCACATGTGTCCTCAAATATTATAAACATTTTTAAATTTTAAAAAAGTAATTTAGTTTTAAATTTTTTAAAAATTAAATAAATGGTATCACAGTGGATGTATTTTCCCGTGCTTTTTTGCACACCATTGTTTTAGACATTTATCTGTGTTGACACATATAGTACTAATTCATTCAACTGTTATATAACACTGTATTTTATAAATGTAACACAATTCATCCATTCTGTTGAACACTCATAGCTTGTTTCCATTTTTTTAATACTCACTACAGACAATACAGAAATAAACATTCTTGTAGATTTCTTTTCAAACATAGTGTGAGATGTATATCCTAAGATTAGAATTACTCAGTCATAAGATGTCAGCAGCTTTGATCTTACTAAATATTACTATTGCTTTTCAAAGTAGTTGTGCCCATTTATATTCCTACCATAAATGAGACTACATTCCTCATCACCGCCATCATTTAATGCTGTAAGGCTTTTCCATTTTTGGTAATCTGATGCATGTGAAGTACAATACCTTACAGTTTTATTCTGCATTCCTCTGACCATAGTGAGATTGATCTTATTAATGTATTGGTCATTCGGGTTTCCTTTTCTGTGAATCCCCTATTCATATTCTTTGCTCGTTTTTGAACTTACCTGTCTTTCTTATTGACTTATGAAACCTACTTATATTTTCTGAATATTAATCCTGTGTTGGTTATATGCACTATGAATGTCTTCTCCCAGACTGTAAGTTGTCTTTCTGATTTGTATGGGGCCTTTTGATTAGTTATATTGGAACTATCTCTCCAATGTTATTTTTGTGCTTTGTATTAACTTTACTTTTTCTAAGCTTCTTTCCTTCTTTCCCTGTTTCACTGATCATGTTTCCCCCTTCTACTGGTTTGGATGTTGGACATTCTAATTCTTTTTGAGTCAGCCTAAAAATATATATTTTAATTTATATACAGTATAATTCATTTTTGTTGTACAGCTCTGAGTTTTGACAAATGCAGAGCTGTGTAAACACTACTACAATTAAGATGCCAAAGAGTTTCATCATGCCTCAAATTCCCTCTTAGTACCCCTTTATATATCCCTCCTCTCACCCCCACCCATGCTAATTACTGATCTGTTTTCCACTGTTAGTTTTGCCTTTTGCATAATGTAATGTAGGAATTATACCCTATGTAGCCTTTTGACTTTGGCTTCTTTCACTTAAAATAATGAACTGCAGATTTATTTGTGTTGTTGAATGTATCAATAGTCCATTCCTGTATATTGCTGAGTAGTAGTATTCCATTACACAGATGTACCATTATTTACCCATTCAGCAATTGAAGGACATTTGGGTTGTTTCAGGTTTTTGGCAATTATAAATAAAACTACCATAAACATTTACATACACGCTTTTGTGTGAGAATTAGTTTTCATTCCTCTTGGAAAATACCTAGGGGTGACATTTCTCGGTACCCTTAAATTTTAATATGCATACAGTCCAAAGTTAGTATATACTTTATTCCCCTTTTGAATAAAACAAAGATCTTAATACATTTTAACTCCAAACTTTTACCTTCCATCTTCCATGTTAGCTTGTCTAGTATTTTAGTGCTACTCTTATTGTAATCTTCCCCAACAAAATCAGTAATTTTTATTTTTAGTCAATACTTATTTAGGTATATGAATATATTTCATCAATTACTTTGGTCATCATTGCTTCTTGCATCCCACTCCTTTCTTCTAAAAAGCACATTTTAGGCCAGGCGCAGTGGCTCATGCCTGTAATCCCAGCAGTCTGGGAGGCTGAGGTGGGCAGACCACTTGAAGTCTGGAGTTCGAGACCAGCCTGGCCAACATGGTGAAACCCCATCTCTACTAAAAGTGCAAAAATTAGCCAGGTGTGGTGGCAGGCCCCTGTAATCCCAGCTACTCGGGAGGCTGAGGCAGGAGAATCGATTGAACCCGGGAGGTGGAGGTTGCAGTGAGCCGAGATGGTGCCACTGCACTCCAGCCTGGGTGACAGAGCGAGACTCTGTCTCAAAAAAATAAAATAAAATAAAAAGTACATTTTAATGATGTGCTTTAGAACAATAAATTAGAAATTAAATTAGCAGAATGTTCTAGTGTATACTAGAGCCTGATATGCCCAAAATACTCATTCCTAGATGACAGAATCTAGTGATCTGTTTTAGGTAGGAATTATATATACTGGTTTGAAATAATCTTTTCTTGTTCCTTTTAATTGCAAAGGAAGTGACTCTCCATTTATTAGTTCCTACACGAGAGTAGGGTGAAAAGGCTAATAGAGGCCTCATGCATTCAAAGAGGCTTGAGGTTTTCATACTACTCTTATCTTTGGTTAAAACATTTGACCTGTTTATATCTAATTTCCTCTTAAACAATCACATGCAAAACCATATTAAGTAGGATACTTGAAATTCCTGAACATTATATAAATTATGTTAAAAATTTAATATGTTTGAAAGATAAAGAGGAAAATGCTTATACAGTTATCTTTCTGCCTCATAATCCTTAACTCAAAGAGGAATTAGAAATAAACCTTCGAAAGATGCTAATTCCATAGTCTGAATTGCTGCTTGTGTTTTAGGACAGAAGTCTAATTCATTATGTAGGCCTGATTCTAAGAAAATTTGTCTTTGCTTCTCACTTGTGTTATCTTTTAAAAATCCAGCAAATTCCATACTGCCCTTTTAGGTATAATGTTAACCATTACAAATAATTTTTTTTTAAATAAGAAGTCTCACACTGTCACCCAAGCTGGAATGCAGTGGCATGATCTCGGCTTACTGCAACCTCCGCCTCCCGGATTCAAGCGATTCTCCTGCCTCAGTCTCCCGAGTAGCTGGGACTATAGGCACACGCCACCATGCCTAGCTAATTTTTGTATTTTTAGTAGAGACGGGGTTTCACTATGTTGGCAAGGCTGGTCTTGAACTCCTGACCTGGTGATCCGCCCACCTCGGCCTCCTAAACTGCTGGGATTACAGGCGTGAGCCACCGCGCCCGGCCTGAAGAATCTTATGACCACTTTTTAAAATGCTTTCACAAGATATTCACACACCAATGATTTAAGCAAATCAACAAAGGAAAAATTTCTTTGTACTTAATAAAAAATTCTATCTGCCAAATGTTTAAAAAAATAACTTCTGACATATAGGCTGGGCGCGGTGGCTCACGCCTATAATCCCATCACTTTTGGAGGCCGAGGCGGGCAGATCACTTGAGGTCAGTAGTTCGAGACCAGCCTGGTCAACATGGTGAAACCGTCTCTACCAAAAATACAAAAATTAGCCAGGCGTGGTGGCGCATGCCTGTAATCCCAGCTACTCGGGTGACTGAGACAGGAGAATAGCTTGAATCCAGGAGATGGAGGTTGCAGTGAGGCAAGATCACGCCACTTCACTCCAGCCTGGGTGACAGAGTGAAACTCTGTCTCAAACAAAAACAAACCAACGAAACAAACTTCTGACATATAGTTAATGAAAAGAAAATGCGTTTATGCACAGAAGGGATTTTTAAATTAACACAAAACAATTGAATATCTAAAAGCAACTCGTGCCAATATTTATATTGCTTTCAACTTAAGAATGTCTCATTGGCTATTTCAGACTAAGAAATCTGAGAAAGATTTCATCTCTAAATAGGCACACAATATATAAAGATGTACTTTGGGACAATAACTACATAAAGGAGGAGAGGTAGAGCTGTCTAGAAGCAGTTTTTATATATACTATTGAAGCTAAATTAGTATTAATTCATACTAGTTAGTTGTAAACTTAAGATGCCCATCATAATCCCCAGGGTAACCACTAAGAAAAAAACCCTAAAAGATATATATATGAAAATAAGCCAGGCGAGGTGGCATGCACCTATACTCCCAGCTACTCAGGAGGCTGAGGAGGGAGGATCACTTGAACCCAGGAGCTCTAGTCTAGCCTGGGTAACACAGTGATACTTTGCTTCTATTTAAAAAAAAGATATGCATAAAAGGAAATGAGAAGAGAATCAAAACGGTATACTACAAAAAAAAAATCAATCAAATACAACAGAAGGGGAGATTTACTCATCTTTCCCTGGTTGGATGTATACATGAGGCATATAATAGTCCCCCCTTATAAGCAGTTTTGTTTTCCCTGGGTACAGTTACCTGTGGTCAACATGGTCCAAGAATATTACATGGAAAATTCCAGAAATAAACAATTCCTAACTTTCAAATTGCATGCCATTCTGAATAGCATGATGGAATCTCATGCCGTCCTGCTCCATCCCACCCAAGATGCAAATCATTCCTTTGCCCAGCACATCCATACTGTATATACCACCCATTAGTCACTTAGTAGTCGTCTTGGTTATCAGATCAACTGTTGCAGTACTGCAGTGCTTCTGTTCAAGTAATCCTTGTTTTAATTAACAATGGCCCCAAAGCACAAGAGTAGTAATGCTAGCAAATTGTTACAATTGTCCTATTTTATTGTTGTTAATCTCCTACTGTGTCTAATTTATAAATGAAGTATAGGTATGTATTTATAGGAAAAAATGTATATGTAGGGTCTGGTACTATCCGTGATTTCAGGCATCTACCAGGGGTCTTGGAACATACTCTCCTCAGATAAGGGGGGACTGCTGTACAAGCTATTAAACTGTTTTTCTCTTGTGAATCTATCTTTTGTTACAGGAGTCCATCACAATTAACAACTATGAAGGGTAGAGAGAAAATTATCTTTCCTCCCCTAGAGTTTCTGGTGATGAGGATAGGATCTCTGGGGTACCCTGCTCACTCTGGAACCTGCCAATGAGATCCCGGGGAAACTGACAGAAGCTGGCTAAGGGTAAGAATTCTTACCAAAGTCAACTCTCCTGGATCTGTCTGTAGCACCTAGTAGAGAAGAGGAAGGCAAACACTTTTCTTTGCTCCTTACTTTCTAACTTTGATTAGCAGGAGGAAAACATCTGTACCAATTGATTTTTTTGGATTATGACTCTGGCTTGATCCTTTCCCTCTCAGAGACAGCTTTTGCTTTCCTGTTGGTCTCGTGTCCTGAAAGCTTAGCTTGGCTTTCTACCTGTCCGGGCACACCGGTTATCAAGCCTGTATTTGCAGGCAGCCAACTGAAAGGTTGGCAGCCCCCAATAATATGGCCGGACAGAAATGGGGGTTGCACCCTACTTGTATCTAGGGTCCTACCAACTGTTGCCAGCTCTCAGAGGATTCTCTGTCTTTTGGCTATCTCTGGGAGTGGTTCTGGATCTTGGCGGTTGGGGGGAGGGCTGTATCTTTGCACCCTCTATGAAGACACCCCTTATACCCACAGTTAAGCCATTAAGGGCTTATTGGTTTTGGTCAAGTCACTCGATAAATATAACTCTGAAAATGTCCCCAGTGGGGTGACATGAATTGCATGCCAGGTTCTGGACAGAAATATAGTTAAAAATTAATCAGGCTGCCCTTTGGCCCACTTTCCTTTTGCTGAAAGTCATGTAGTACTAGATACTGACTATTTGCATTCCCATTGTTCCTATAGATAGGATCTCTGACATTGGAATTATAAGGCTTTCATTTAAAGACTGCTTAAGATATTCTTAGGATCCTGAATTCCAGTGGAAAGGCTGAAGCCAACCAGTTTCAAGACCCTCAGAGAGGAACCAAATCAGCACAAGAATATACTTGTTTCTTTTTTTAAGATAGAGTCTTGCTCCGTCAGCCAGGCTGGAGTGAAGTGGCACAATCATAGCTCACTAAAGCCTCAAACTCCTGGGCTTAAGTAATCCTCCAGCCTCAGCCTCCTTAGTAGCTGGGGCTACAGGTAGATACCACTACACCCAGCTAATTTTAAAAAATTTTTTGTAGAGATGGGGTCTCCCTATGTTAGCCAGGCTGGTCTTGAACTACTTCCCTCAAGCAATCCTCCTGCCTTGGGCTCCCAAAGTGTTGGGACTATAGGCATCAACCTGGCCAAGAATACAGTTTCTTCATCTCCAAGTCCTATGACTTCATCCTGCACTCTTCAACCAATCAACAATCTCCACACTTTGGCCCACTCCAAAACCCTTTAAAACCCTAACCTCAAATTCCTTGGGGAGACAGATTTGAGGTTTCCTCCCATCTCTTTGTTTAATTATCCTACCATTAAACTTCTTTCTCGGCCGGGCGCAGTGGCTCATGCTTGTAATCCCAGCACTTTGCGAGGCCGAGGCAGGTAGATCACTGTAGGTCAGGAGTTTGAGACCAGCCTGGCCAACATGGTGATACCCCGTCTCTACTAAAAATACAAAAATTAGCTGGGCGTGGTGGTAACGCGCCTGTAATCCCAGCTACTCGGGAGGCTGAGGCAGGAGAATTGCTTGAACCTGGGAGGCATGGGCTGCAGTAAGCCGAGATTGTGCCACTGTACTCCAGCCTGGGTGACGGAGCGAGACTCCGTCTCAAAAACAAAAAACAAAAACCTCTTTCTCTGCTGTAACCCAGCATCTCAGCATATTGATTTGCTGTGTACATTGGGCAAGAAACATATTATGATTACACCTTTGGTTTAAAAGAAAAAAAAAGGAGTTCAATTCTGCCAGGAATATTCTCTATTCTTTTTGATCCTGTTCCTTCCATGGAAACCTCAGTCAACTGAAATTCCTTTCTCAAAATCCTGCAAACTATATGCTCTGCCAACTCTGGCCACCTCCTTCTCGTTGACACAATTTTGCTAATAACTTGAAACTTCATTGGCTTCTTCAGAAAACTTAAGATCTCCCCAAACTGGTGCTAAGACCTCTTCCTCCCCGTTGCTTCTGCTCCTCCTTCTGCCACTTTCGATCTTTAATTCAGTTTCTTTGAACCTTGATCTGTTCCCCCTCCAAGCCCCTACCTCCTCCATCCTTCTGTCCACTACTGTCAGACCTTTTACCTTCCCACTCCAGCCCCTTAGTCTCTTGAACCGTAGAACTCTGGCTCTCAAGAGACTTAGGGACATCCAAAAGCAATTACATGAGGCTAAAAAGAAAAGGAAGGCTAGTTAGAAATAGACTGGATATTTCATCCACTCCGATGGGCTTTGGAGATAGACAACCACTAGGTGTCTCCTCAGTCACCTACATTTTAGTCCACAGCCTCATAAGACTGACCTCTGGAAATAGGCAAATATGCTACAAAACTCCTAGGAGAGAACTTTCATCCTTTCTCTGTGTCTTTGAGATGTAAAATTTCTTCTCTAGGGCCTGAGGGCTATCTCTTTTGAAATGAAAATCTCAAGGAGATGACTCTCACCTGAAGGAAAAAAAAGGCGCTGTTTGGAAATTGGGCAAATGAAGAATCTTGTCTTTTCCACAAATACTTGTAAAAACCTTTAGCCATCTGAGTAGGTAACCTTAACTTACTCTATCTGCTAGAAACACAATTTAGATACAGCTATTCTCTTACAAACGAGTGAGTTTCATATTATTGTACCTGATACATGGCTAAAATTTTTAAATGAAAGCTGTAAAATCTGTTTGTATCTGTATGTTTATGTATGTCTCTGTAGATATGACATTTTTCTATCCCCATGGTATTATGTAGTTTGTAAACAAGGTCTACTTCACTGGCTTTAAGAAAAATAAACCTGGCTGAGTGTGGTGCTTAGGCTTGTAATCTTAGAACTTTGGGAGGCCCAGGCAGGAGGATTGCTTAAGGTCACCCTCAGCAACATAACGAGATCCTCGTCTCTACAAAAGAAAATTTAAAAATTAGCTAGCCATAGTGGCTTGTGCATGTAGTCCTAGCTACTTAGGAGGCTGAGGCAGGAGAATTGCTTGAGCCCAGGAGTTCCAGGCTGCAGTGAGCTATGATCCTGCCATCGCACTCCAGTATAAGTAACAGAGACCACGTGTCCAAAAAAAAAAAAAAAAACGCCGGGCATGGTGGCTCATGCCTGTAATCCCAGCAGTTTGAGAGGCCGAGGCAGGCAGATCACCTGAGCTCAGGAGTTCAAGACCAGGCTGGGCAACATGGCAAAACCCCATCTCTACAAAAAATACAAATATTAGCCAGGTATGGTGGCATGTGCCTATGATCTCAGCTACTTGGGAGGCTGAGGCAGGAGAAATGCTTGAGCCCAGGAGGCGGAGGTTGCAGTGAACCAAGATAGCGCCATTGCACTCCAGCCTGGGCGACAGAGCAAGACTGTCTCAAGAAAAAAAAAAAGGACAGAAAGAGAAACTTACATAAATTAAGTATTCTCTTAGAAAACAGAAGAACTAACCCAAATGCTTTTCAAGTTCACTTGACTGGTAATCTTTGGTAAATAATACTGTTGGTTTAGTTAAAAAAAAAAAAAAAAGAAAAGAAAATGCCTTCAGAGTTGTCAGCATCAGCATTAAATATAATGTAGACACACAACTTTTATTCTGAGTTTACTAGTCGAATAAGCTTATGTTATTTCTACTAGATGTTTATGATTATAAAATTAATTCAACCAAGAATAAATATATAAGTAAAAATGCAGTATTTGTTACTTCATATATATCAAGTACAGCAGTAAACAAAAAACCCATGAATTTAAAAAGAAACACACACAAGAGACGGCAGTAATAAAGGATTAAGGAACAAAAAAATATGATACATAGAAAACAAATAGCAAAATGACAGAAGTCCTTCCTCATCAGTAATTATTTTAGATGTAAAAAAATTAAACTCTCCAATTTCAAAAGTCAGAGATTGGCAGAATGGATTTAAAACCAAGATCTAACTATAAATTGTCGACAAGAAACTCACTTTAGGTTCTAGACACAAACAAGTTGAAAGAGAAAGGATGGAAAAAGATACTGCAAGCAAACCAAACCAAAAGAGGGCTAGGGTTGCTCCACTAATGTCAGATAAAATAGACTTTTAAGTAAAAAAGTGTATTATTACAAGAGACAAAGAACAATAATATATATTGATATAGGGGTAAGGTATTAATAATCATAAGCAGACATACCTAACAGTCCCACTATATATGAAGTAAAAACTGGTAGAATTGAAGGGAGAAATAGACAGTTCTACAATAATGGTTGAAGACTTCAATACCCCACTTTCAATAATGGATAACACTAGACAGAAGATCAATAAGGAAATAGAAAAACTGAACAACACTACAAACCTACTTGGCTCGGTAGACATATACAGAACATTCCACACAAAACAGTAGAATACACATTCTTCTCAACTCCACATGAAACATTCTCCAGGATAAATCATGTTAGGCCACACAACTCTCAATAGATTTAACAAGACTGAAATCATATACTATCTTCTCTGGCCACATGGAGTAAAATTAGAAATCACTAATAGACCAGGTATGATGGCTCTCGCCTGTAATCCCAGCAATTCGGAAGACCAAGATGGAAAGATTGCTTCAGGCCAGGAGTTCAAGACTAGCCTGGGCAACATAGGGAGACCCAATCTCTGCAAAAAATTTTTAAAAAATTAGCTGGATGTGGTGGCATGCACCTGTAGTCCCAGCTACTCAGAAAGATCGCTGAAGCCCAGGAGTTTAGGCTGCAGTGAGCTGTGACTGTGCCACTGCACTCCAGCCTGGGCAACAGGGTGATACCCTGTCTCAAAAAAAAAAAAAGAAAAAGAAAAAGAAAAACATAGAATAGACTCAAGTTACTAAAATCAGAAATGAAAGTGGGATATTACTACTGATCTCGCAGAATTAAAAAGGATGATCAAAGATTGCCATGAGGCTGGGCACAATGGCTCACGCCTGTAATACCAGCACTTTGGGAGGCCGAGGTGAGAGGATTGCTTAAGAGTTTGAGACCAGCCTGGGCAACACAACAAGACCCCATCTCTACGAAAAAATTAAAAAAAAAACTAGTTAGGTGTGGTAGTGAATGCCTGTGGTCCCAGCTACCTGGGATGCTGAAGTAGGAGAACTGCCTGAACCTGGGAGATCTAGGCTGCAGTCAGCTATCATCGTGCCACTGCACTCCAGCCTGGGTGACAAGAGTGAGACCCTGTCTCAAAAAAAGAAAAGAGGATTGCTATCGACAATTGTATGCCAACAAATTAGATATCTAAGAGAAAATCGAGGCAAGTGGATCACAAGGTCAGGAGATCGAGAACATCTTGGCCAACATGGTAAAACCCCGTCTCTACTAAAAATACAAAAATTAGCTGGGCGTGGTGGTGTGCGCCTATAGTCCCAGCTACTCTGGAGGCTGAGGAAGGAGAATCGCTTAAACCCAGGAGGCAGAGGTTGCAGTGAGCCGAGATCACACCACTGCACTCCAGCCTGGGCGAAAAGAGCGAAACTCCATCTCAAAAAAAAAAAAAAGACACGAAACAAACAAACAAACAAAAAAATACAAATTCCTAGAAATATACAAATGACCTAAAACTGATGCAAAAAGAAACAGAAAATCTGAACAGACCTGTAAGATACTAAATAATCGAAAACATCCCCCAAAAGAAAAGCCTGGTACCAGACAGCTTCACTAGTGAATTCTCTTTTTTTTTCTTCATCCTCTGACTTTCACACTGGTGAATTCTGTTAAAGAAGAATGAACACCAATCCTTCTGAAAGTCTTCCAAAAAACAGAAGACCAAATACTTGATAGTTCATTGTATAACACTAGCATTACCCTGATACTAAAGCTGGATAAAGATACTGCAAGAATAGTACAGATCAATATTCCTTATGAATATAGATGCAACGATCTTCAAAAAATAATAGCAAATCAAATCCAACAACATACCAAAAGGATTAGACAACATGACCAAATGGGATTTATGCCAAGAATGCAAGGGTGATTCTACATATGAAAACAAATCAATGTATTACACCACATGAATAGAATGAAGGAAATAAACCACATGATCATCTCAATTGATGCAGAAAAAGCATCTGACAAAGTTCAACACCCTTTAATGACAAAAACATTCAGAAAGCTAAGAATGAAAGAAAACTTCCGGCCGGGCAGTGGCTCACTCCTGTAGTCCCAGCAATTTGGGAGGCGAAGACGGCAGATCAATTGAGGCCAGGAGTTCGAGACCAGTCTGGGCAACACAGTGAGACCCCTGTCTCTATTTAAAAAATGTTAATTAGCCAGGTGTGGTGGCAGGTGCCTGTAGTCCTAGCTACTTGGGAGGCTGAGGTGGGAGGATTGCTGGAGCCCAGGAGGTAGAAGCTGTAGTGAGCCATGACTGTATCATAGCACTCTAGTCTGGGTGACAGAGCGAGACTCCATCTCTAAAAAACTAAATAAAAGAGAAAGAAAACTTCTTCAATAAGATAAAGGGCATTTATAAAACACCCACAGGTAACATCATACTCAGTGGTGAAAGACTGAAAGCTTCCCACCTAAGAACAGAAACAAGTCAAGAATGCTCACTTTAGCTACGTATTTAACATTGTTGAAATCTCCACTCAGAGAAATTAGGCAAGAAATTGAAGGCACCCAAAATGGAAAGGAAGAAGTAAACTGTAGATGGCAAAGATGCGATAAATAGAAACTCCTTAAAAATCCACAAAAATTCATAAGAGCTAGCAAACGAATCCAGCAAAAATGCCAGATACAAGATAAACATGCAAAAATCAGCTGTATACAGTTGTATACACTGGCAATGAATAGCATGAAAAGTAAATTTAGAAAACAATTACATTTATGATAGCACCAAAAAGAACAAAATATTTAGGAACATAATTAGGGAGATACAAGAAAAGTACACTGACATATATAAAACTTTACTGAAAAAAAAATTTTAAATACCTAAAAACAGAAAGACATCTTTTGTTCATGGATTAGAAGACTTCATATTGTTAAGATGACAATACTCCCCAAAGTGATATATAGATTCAATGCAATCCCTATCAAAATCCCAATGGCCTTTTTTGCAGAAATGAAAAAGCTGATCCTAAAATCCATATGGAATTATATGTAAGGCACCTAAATAGTTAAAACAATCTTGAAAAAGAGGAAAGGTGAAACATCCACATTTTCTGATTTCAAAATTTACTAAAAAGCTATAGTAATCAAAACAGTGTAGTATCAGTGTAAGATGGACATATAAGAAGAATGGAATAGAATTAAGAAATAAACCCCATCTCTGTGGTTTTATCTACCTTTGGTCTTTGATGATGGTGACATACAGATGGGGTTTTGGCATGGACGTCCTTTCTGTTTGTTAGTTTTCCTTCTAACAGTCAGGACCCTAAGCTGCAGGTCTGTTGGAGTTTGCTGGAGGTCCACTCCAGACCCTGTTTGCCTGGGTATCAGCAGCGGAGGCTGCAGAACAGCGAATATTGCTGAACAGCAAATGTTGCTGCCTGATCGTTCCTCTAGAAGCTTCGTCTCAGAGGGGTACCCGGCCATGTGAACATCGATGCAAAAATCCTCAATAAAATACTGGCAAACCGAATCCAGCAGCACATCAAAAAGTTTATCCACCATGATCAAGTGGGCTTCATCCCTGGGATGCAAGGCTGGTTCAACATATGCAAATCAATAAACATAATCCAGCATATAAAGAGAACCAATGACAAAAACCACATGATTATCTCAATAGATGCAGAAAAGGCCTTTGACAAAATTCAACAGCCTTTCATGCTAAAAACTCTCAGTAAATTAGGTATTGATGGGACATATCTCAAAATAATAAGAGCTAGTTATGACAAACCCACAGCCAATATCATATTGAATGGGCAAAAACGGGAAGCATTCCCTTTGAAAACTGGCACAAGACAGGGATGCCCTCTCTCACTACTCCTATTCAACACAGTGTTGGAAGTTCTGGCCAGGGCAATCAGGCAGGAGAAAGAAATAAAGGGTATTCAATTAGGAAAAGAGGAAGTCAAATTGTCCCTGTTTGCAGATGACATGATTGTATATATTTAGAAAACCCCATCGTCTCAGCCCAAAATCTCCTTAAGCTGATAAGCAACTTCAGCAAAGTCTCAGGATACAAAATCAATGTGCAAAAATCACAAGCATTCTTATACACCAAATAACAGACAGAGAGCCAAATCATGAGTGCACTCCCATTCACTATTGCTTCAAAAATAATAAAATACCTAGGAATCCAATTTACAAGGGATGTGAAAGACCTCTTCAAGGAGAACTACAAACCACTGCTCAACGAAATAAAAGAGGACACAAACAAATGGAAGAACATTCCATGCTCATAGATAGGAAGAATCAATATCGTGAAAATGGCCATACTGCCCAAGGTAATTTATACATTCAATGCCATCCCCATCAAGCTACCAATGACTTTCTTCACAGAATTGGAAAAAAACTAAAGTTCATATGGAACCAAAAAAGAGCCTGCATTGCCAAGTCAATCCTAAGCCCAAAGAACAAAGCTGGAGGCATCACGCTACCTGACTTCAAACTATGCTACAAGGCTACAGTAACCAAAACAGCATGGTACTGGTACCAAAACAGACATATAGACCAAGGGAACAGAATAGAGCCCTCAGAAATAATACCACACATCTACAATCATCTGATCTTTGACAAACCTGACAAAAAACAAGAAATGGTGAAAGGATTCCCTATTTAATAAATGGTGCTGGGAAAACTGGCTAGCCATATGGAGAAAGCTGAAACTGGATCCCTTCCTTACACCTTATACAAAAATTAATTCAAGATGGATTAAAGACTTAAATGTTAGACCTAAAACCATAAAAACCCTAGAAGAAAACTTAGGCAATACCATTCAGGACATAGGCATGGGCAAGGACTTCATGTCTAAACACCAAAAGCAATGGCAACAAAAGCCAAAATTGACAAATGGGATCTAATTAAACTAAAGGGCTTCTGCACAGCAAAAGAAACTACCATCAGAGTGAACAGGCAACCTACGGAATGGGAGAAAATTTTTGCAAGCTACACATCTGACAAAGGGCTAATATCCAGAATCTACAAAGAACTCAAACAAATTTACAAGAAAAAAACAAACAACCCCATCAAAAAGTGGGTGAAGGATATGAACAGATACTTCTAAAAAGAAGACATTTATGCAGCCAACAGACACAGGAAAAAATGCTCATCATCACTGGCCATCAGAGAAATGCAAATCAAAACCACAATGAGATACCATCTCACACCAGTTAGAATGGCGATCATTAAAAAGTCAGGAAGCAACAGGTGCTGGAGAGGATGTGGAGAAATAGGAACAGTTTTACACTGTTGGTGAGACTGTAAACTAGTTCAACCATTGTGGAAGACAGTGTGGCGATTCCTCAGGGATCTAGAACTAGAAATATCATTTGACCCAGCCATCCCATTACTGGGTATATACCCAAAGGATTATAAATCATGCTGCTATAAAGACACATGCACACGTATGTTTATTGTGGCACTATTCACAATAGCAAAGACTTGGAACCAATCCAAATGTCTATCAATGATAGCCTGGATTAAGAAAATGTGGCACATATACACCACGGAATACTATGCAGCCATAAAAAAGGATGAGTTCATGTCCTTTGTAGGGACATGGATGAAGCTGGAAACCATCATTCTCAGCAAACTATCGCAAGGACAGAAAACCAAACACCGTATGTTCTCACTCATAGGTGGGAACTGAACAACGAGAACACTTGGACACAGGAAGGGGAACATCACACACTGGGGCCTGTAGTGAGGTGGGGGTAGGGGGTAGGGACAGCATTAGGAGATATGCCTAATGTAAATGACGAGTTAATGGGTGCCAGCACACCAACATGGCACATGTATACATATGTAACAAACCTGCACGTTGTGCACATGTACCCTAGAACTTAAAAGTATATATATATGTGTATATATATATATATATATATATATATATATATAGAAATAAACCCATACAGCTATGGCCAATTGATCTTCAACAAGGGTTGATAAGATTATTCAATGGGAGAAAAAATAGCCTCTTTGACAAATGGTGCTGCGACAACTAGATAACCACATGCAAAAGAATAAAGTTAAACATTTACTTCATATCATATATAGAAACTAACTCGAGATCAAAGACCTAAACATAAGAAATAAAACTGTAAAACTCTTATAAGAAAACACAGGGGTAAAACCATGAGCATTGATTTGGCAATGGTTTCTTAAATATGACACCATGACATACAGACAGCTTATAAGTGAAAATAAAAAAAAAAATGACACTAAAAGCACAAGCAACAGATAAAAAATAAACTAGACTTCATTAAAATTAAAAACTCATGTGCAAAGGTCGCCACTAAGTGAGTGAGAAGGCAATTCACAGAACCGGAGAAAATATTAGAATATAGAAAGAATTCTTACAACTCAATAAAAAAACAACCTATTTAAAAAACAGCCAAAAAATGTGAATAGACATTTCTCCAAAGAAAATATACAAATGGCCAATAACCACATAAAAAGATGGTCAACATTATTAGTCATTAAAGAAATGAGATTCAAAATCACAATGAACTACCACTTCACACTAAGATGATTAGATAATACCTGAAAACCAGAAAACAGTAAGTGTTGAGGATGTGGAGAAATTGGAGAAATACATTGCTGGTGGGAACAGAAAATGGTGTAGCTGCTGTGGAAAAGTTTAGTGGTTCGTCGAGAAGTTAAGCACAGAACTATCATATAATCCAGCAATTTCACTCCTAGGTATATTCCCAAAAGATTTTAAAACAGGGACTTGAACAGATAATTGTAAACAAATCTTCATAGCAGCACTACGCACAACAGCCAGAAGGTGGAAACCGTACAAATGTCCAACACCTTGTACAACACAAATGTCCAACGTGCTATTTTTCAGCCATAAAAAGGAATGAAGTATCAATACATATGACGTGGAGGAACCTTGAAAACATCATGCTAAGTGAAAGAAACCAGATACAAAAAGTCACATAATGATTCCATTGATAGGAAATATCCAGAATAGGCAAATCCAGAGAGACAGAAAGCAGTGGTTTCCAGAGGCTGGGTGAAATGGGGAATGGGAAATGACTGCTTATTGGTGCCAAGTTTCCTTTAGAGTTGATGAAAATGTTCTGGAACTACATAATGGTGACTGCACAATATTGTGAATGTACTAAATGTCAGAATTGTATACTTTATCATGGTTAGAATGGTAAATTTTGTGTGTACTTTACCACAATAAAAAATTTGAAAATTAAAGAAAAGTTTTGAAATTAGAGAACAAATGAAGAGGATCTGTTGTTGTTATAGCTGGCAAAACTATTAAGTTCTAACATGCCAGTGCAGCACATTCTTATATTTTACATCCAATAGAAACGGTTTTACAAAAGAAAGGTCAGAGTCTTTTTCACTATGCTAGAGATGACTTCTAAGGATTGTTAAACATAAAGGTACATTATGTGTCCATTCAAAAGAAGAAATACCCTTTTTTATAATAGCAAGGGGAAAAAGGAAAATAATTGAGCAAAGTGTTTGATTTCAACCAAGTGTTTGCAGGTGAACAAACTTCAGTATTCAAATGTAAAGCAGGTGTTTTTTTTGTAGGACACTGAAAAATATTCATTAATGAAGCATTAGCAAGATATCATTTTACAAAGCATAATTATGCAAATTTTCATCAGTACTGCTCTTTTCTTTTTAATGAACAATTTGTTTTGGCAATTTTATGTAAATAAGAGAATAGAACATGCTCACAACACTCCTGCCATTCACAGCATTAAACAGAGTGGTCATGAAAACAAAGACCAGCTCATTTTAAAAGATTTATGAATATCCAGATTAAAAAACAAACTTCTCAAATCTTTAGATCCAGATGCCTAGATAAAACTGGTTTTCTGAACTGTACACTCACATACACAGCAAAAATTTCAAGAGTATGGCTAGACATCATATTAAGACCATTCAAGCAGACTCAGGAACTGGGTTCAAAAACTTTGAGGAACATCTTACTCTGAGAGTATCTGGCCCAGAACTCAAAAAACTATTAACAGAAAAGGCAGAGCAAATGCCATAACTAAGAGTAATCTTTTCTTCTCCCCTGAACTCAAATCTAGACTCATTTCATATTGACTTTATGAAACAATTTGACACTGAGGATTTGAATGAAGCAATGTTTATACTTGTATCCGCATGTTTAAGAATAATTATCCACCTTGAGGATTCCTGGGAATTTTCCTCACCCTGTTAACCATGCCCTCCCCCATACTCTTATAGCATTACCACAAAATCATTACAAAATTTTTAAAAAGTTTAAAAATAACAAAATCAACAAATGTGAGTTCATTAGAAGTTGTTAGGAAGATTTTAAGTCCTGTGATTTTATAACTTTCTTACAATACTTGAATTTTAAAGATCTTCTCTAGAAACTTTTTTTAAATAAAAGTTTTATTGGAGAAAAATAGAACCACCACGTACACAGGGAAAAGAGCACAAAAATTCAACTGATACAGAACAACAACTGAAAGTCACAATTATCCAATGTAGTTTGCAATTACTTTTCAGTTTCTTAAACAGCTCCCCTCAACTTTTTTTTTAACAGTCTTGCTAATTTTTCAGCTGAAACAGCATCAAGTTTTCAAAGAATTAAGAGCCTCGGGGAGGGGACCCGCTTTCAAGATACTGAAGGTGACATCAAGAGTCTCCTCCTAACAGGACCAACTCTATCTAAAAGTTGCTTACGAGTAACTTGAATCTTGTGTAATAGTCTACGTCTCACAGACCATCAGGGATGAGTTAGAACACTGTTGTTGATGGTCCGGTATGAAGAGAGGGTAAACAAAATAGCTGCATTTGCTTGTCAGCTGAGCTCATATAAAGAAATCAGTGAGGAGCTGAGAAAATATAGGCAATGGCTGCTCAATAAGAATTACAAGTTCCGAATACCACATATAGTTAGACACCAGTGTGCAAGTTGATGCAACTAGAAAGAAATAGACGACTTTTTAAAATACCTGGCCACAGGTCTTTGAGAACTCAAGCAAACAATCAACAGTAGACACAAGAGTCAAAAATCTTCTCAGGTTGAAGATTAGGACATAGGTAATCTTCCTAACGGCTCCAACAGGCAAGGAAATATGCTGTGGCAAAAAGCATTAAGTAGTTCTGATTTTTAAAAAACAAAAACAAAATTTTCTGCTTCTCCTCCCTTCAAAGCTTCAAGGAAATAGAAACAAGGAAACAAAATAAAAACAAAAAAAAATCAGTGATGGTAAAGAGAAGCCTTTGCTTGAATTATCAATTCGAAAAACAGTACTTTTGCCATTTTGTATATATAAACAATCTTGGGACATTCTCCTGAAAACTAGGTGTCCAGTGGCTAAGAGAACTCGATTTCAAGCAATTCTGAAAGGAAAACCAGCATGACACAGAATCTCAAATTCCCAAACAGGGGCTCTGTGGGAAAAATGAGGGAGGACCTTTGTATCTAGGGTTTTAGCAAGTTAAAATGAAGATGACAGGAAAGGCTTATTTATCAACAAAGAGAAGAGTTGGGATGCTTCTAAAAAAAACTTTGGTAGAGAAAATAGGAATGCTAAATCCTAGGAAGCCTGTAACAATCTACAATTGGTCCAAGTTGAAGACAAAACTGTCCAAACAACATTTAAAGTCTAAAGTATGTTGAAAACTAGTTGCGAAGTTTTTGCTCCTGTAACAATTTACAAAACACGTTCATTTTGGTCTCTTTTGCAATTTTCTTATTGTATTCATTTTTAATATAAAGAGTTGGATTTTTCTCCTCTATGATGTTCCTCTAGTACAACTGATCATTAATTTTCTACTTTAGCTATTTTTATAAGTACTTGTTAATCAGCACAGTTAACTTGGGGCTAAGCCATATATACACATCCCATACTCATAAATGAAAATTTTTAGGATGTGAATATACAAGATATTATGTAAGCAACTGTCCCCCTACTTGAAAACTTGTTTCCAAATAATTTTTTTTAAAAAACATCCCTTTCAGTGTAACAGAACATCACCTAGTAAAATATCAATAGCTATGACAATTCATTTCTCTTTTCAAGGGAAATCACAAAACGGGTGAACAACCAAGTCAAGGGTGGTTTTTCTATTTGATAAATACATCCAGAACTCTGTACAGTAAATAAAGTTTGCATGCAGTTTAAGTATCTTTAAATGACATTTTAAGCAAATAAACCTTTTGCTTCATAATTAATGGTGTGTAAGAACCCTCCCCCCTTTTTAATAGCCACAGGGATCTCTTTCCCAGTTCCAAAGAGGAATTCATGAAGACCAGGTACGTTCTTAAGTGTTTTCTGCACATCATACTAAATAACATGCAAAGAGTTCAACAACATTCTTCTTAAAGGTAAGTATTACTCTTTAAAATGGGCATGTTAACCACTGAGAAAAAGTCCACTCAACTATTTCCATTAATTACACTGCTTCATTTGGTCATCGGTAGTAAAAAAGGAGTCAAATAATATTGAATCAACAGGTTAGTTTATCCACTGGCTACTGCATATGACATCAAATGCTGCAAGGCCAACATTCTACGCAATATAGTTGTACTGGTTTGGATTTTCTTTATCTCTTTCCATGTAGTCCCGGTCAATTAAAGATTCTATTCTCTTCTTAAGATCAGCAGGCTGTAAGAGAAGGCAAATTTTCAATGTAAAGTTCATTATCATTGGCTCAAGCCCATTTAGTTAATACCCCATTAAAAAGACAACAGTTTCGGCTCATGAATTTAATCTCCTTTTTTAAAATTTTTATTTATTTAAATCTCTTTTTTAGAGAAAAGTATCATGAAAATAAACCAGGTTAAAAAATGTTTTATACACGTTGAAGATTCTTTTTTTTTTTTTTTTTGAGACGGAGTCTCGCTCTGTCACCCAGGCTGGACTGCAGTGGCACCACTTTGGCTCACTGCAACCTCCACCTCCTGGGTTCAAGTGATTCTTCTGCCTCAGCTTCCCGAGTAGCTGGGACTAGACACAAGCCACCACGCCTGGCTAATTTTTGTATTTTTGGTAGAGATGGGGTGTCACCATATTGGCCAGGCTGGTCTCGAACTCCTGACCTCAGGTGATCCACCTGCCTCAGCCTCCCAAAGTGCTGGGATTACAGGCATGAGCCACCGTGCCCAGGTATGTTGAAGATTCTTTAACGCCAAAAGTGTTTTTGATTTTTGATTTTTTTTTGGAGCTTTTAATTTTTTTTAATAGACAGGGTCTTGCTATGTCGCCCAGGCTGACCTTAAACTCTTGTTCTGGAGTGATCCCCCCAGCCTCAGCCTCCCAAAGTACTGGAATCCCAGTACTCACAGGTGTGAGCTACCATGCCTGGTCCTGACTTTTTCATTTTGGTATATTTGCATATACATAGTGAGATACCATGGAGATGGGACCCAAGTCTAAACACAAAATTCATCTATGTTTCATACATACCTTACATAGCCTGAAGATAATTTTATACCTTTTGTGCATGAAACAAAGTTTTGACTCCAACCTGTAAAGTGTGGAATTTTCCACCTGTGGCATCATGTTGGCATTCAAAGTTTCCAATTTTAGAGCATTTCAGATTTTGGATTCTCATTAAAGGTGTTCAACCTGTACTATATACTATACATACATTAAACTGTCACATCCTTGTCATATTGTTACGGAATACTTTCTATTAGTTTTCTATTTTAAAGAGGTCATGCCAGAAGCAGCTACCCTTCGCGTGGTTAAATACAAAAGACTACATTTATTGTAACTTCACATGAGCACTGTAAGGTAGTTTAAGGACACAGAATACTAGTTTTGTCAAGATAGTTCATGAAGCACACCTTTACTTTGGGCAAGAGTTAGTTGGCTTCATTTTTATAAATTAAGATTTAAAACATACTGATGAAATCACTATTTAGACCAGGTGTGGTGGCTCATGCCTGTAATCCCAGCACTTTGGGAGGCTAAGATGGGTGGATCACCTGAGGTCAGGAGTTTGAGACCAGACTGGCTAACATGGCAAAACCCCATCTGTACTAAAAATACAAGAATTAGCCAGGTGTGGTGGTGGGCGCCTGTAGTCTCAGCTACCAGGGAGACTGAGGCAGGAGAATTGCTTGAACCCGGGGGGTGGAGGTTGTAGTGAAACGTGATCACGCCACTGCACTCCAACCTGGGTGACAGAGCAAGAAGACTCCATCTCAAAAAAAAAAAAAAATCACTATTTAAAAGAATACTGGCCAGGTGCAGTGGCTCATGCCTGTAATCCCAGCACTTTGGGAGGCTGTGGGCAGATCATGAGGTCAGGAGTTCGAGACCAGCCTGACCAATACGGTAAAACCCCGTCTCTACTAAAAACACAAAAATTAGCCAGGCGTGATTGTGCGCACCTGTGGTCCCAGCTACTCGAGAGGCTGAGGCAAAAGAATTGCTTGAACCCGGGAGGCAGAGGCTGCAGTGAGCCAAGATCATGCCACTGCACTCCAGCCTGGATGACAGAGCGAGACTCCATCTCAAAAAAAAAACTACATGAAATGGCTTGATAAATGAAGTACCTCATAATTTAGATCTTCATATTTCTGGTTTAGTGCATCTAAGTGACTTGGATTTCTGCATCCTGTGATTTAAAAGTAATCAAGAAAGCTTGTAGCTTTATCTTCATGATTGCATTCTAAGCTCCTGGATGACAAAATTCCACTATATATCTTATGTATCTAGTCTGTAAATATAATATCATCTTGTTTGCTAATAGAAAGTTTTTCAGGATAAGTAAAATGACTTGTTCAAGAGGGGAAAAGAGGGGAGGTAGTCTGATACAGCAGTGAAAATTTTATCCAGTAATCCCAAGGTTGGGAAATCAGATGACTTTCTCTTAATTATGGTGAAAGACCTAGAATATCAGCACAATATTAACTACAGCGATCCCCTAATTTCCCCAGCATCAGTGATCTCTCTGGCTTGAGGTGAAATGACTGTTAAGCAGAGCATGAGGGTGAGAGGGTGGTAATGAGGAGTGCAATATTAGGTTTGGAGAAAAGAAAATGCTTACCTTATTAGAACTAAGAGCTACCGAGTGCTTATTATGTACCAGGTCCAGTGCTAAGATTTTTACATTCATGATCTCACTTAAACCTCACAATAATCCTACAAGGTAAGTACTATTATTATCTCAGTTTTACAAAAGAGGAAACAAGATCAGCATGGTGAAGTGATTTATGAAAGTCCAAAGCTCATAAGAACCCTAATAGCTAGCAGTCTATTCAAACTCTATCAATGTTTATCATCCAAGGGTTTGGCTATCTACCTCCTAAAACTTGGAAAAAAGGCCAGTACAACATCACATTAAGTGACTTTATTATTGGTCATTCACAATGGAACGTTTCCATTTAATGACCAATTTCAGTTTACCAGAACTATCACTACACTTTTCAAAAAGATGCTTAATCATGACTAGTTATCTGTATGGTTTTTAACAGATGATCTCTTATATAAGCTAACTAAACAGGAGATTTAACTCAATCCACAATAACTAAATCTGTCAAATACCATGGTATTTCAATAAATACCATGGTATTTCAAGAGGAAAAGAAGTAAATAACCAACCAAGAAGTTCAAAAGAAATATAGTGAATAAACTTGAAAATTTCAAACACTCACTTAGCAGTTAAACTTTCAGGTATCCAGGCTTTTCTGTTATTTTTCCCTTTTGTCACTGCTGCCCACATATGCCAACAAAGTTTTTTTTTGGAAATCATATGCATCAACATGGGAAATTAAAACTTTTCTCTCTCTAAATGGTCATGACGCTTTATGTTTGCAAGATTTGTGTCTGAAAATCTAATGTACTTTCTTTTATTTATAACACGCTCAATAGGAAAACACAGAAGTACCTACCTTTACTGGAAATTTCAACTGGTTGTACACTTCTGAAACAAGGAGATTGTGGCTAAGTGTCTTTCTCATCTTCATAATTCGAACAATTGCAGCATCAATTTGATACTGTCTGTCTTGAAATACTCTTTCTGTAGTGCTTGCTTGTTCTTCAACCTAACAAAAAAGTTTTAAACCTAGGAATTATACCAGAAGCAAAACCTGACTATTTACATAAATTGTGCATTTTAGGGACATGACATTGTTATTGCTTTAAAGGTACTGAATTATCTAAATGGGGTCTTATAAATATAGATGCTGACAGAGAAAAATCCTACAAACATAACTCCTTTCTGTTCTGATTATATTGCCCTATACCAATGAAGTAATGCTAATATTAGTTAACAGAAAAACATCATCTTTGAATTGCTTTTCTAGAAGTAGAGATAGCTGATGTGGAATTTACCATTTTGTTTTTTTACTCTGTCTTTGATATATCTTCTAAATGTGTGTATCAGTTTCAATGGATTGTTAACCAGATTTCTCTATGACAATAGCTTGTCTATAAGGTGACTCTGTCTGATCTCTGACTCAAGGCATGGTATTAACTGGCTAAGCAAACTAGTTAAGAGTCAACCTCTTTGAAAATTAATTTTTATTTTGTAATATATAAATCAGACATGCATGCCATTAGTGCTTACAATCCTTCAAGACTTACAGAAATGTAGGTATTTAGGAGGCGGTTTACCAATCTTGATGCTAAAGTAAAAATGTTCATCTTTAGTAATTAAACCAAAAACACAGTTTGGCCTTTTTGCAGCAGTTTCTTCCTGGTACAGCATAAATGTTTTAAAAGTAAGGACATGGTAATCCTTTAAGAAAATATCCTGTCTTTGATGTGTATGTGAAAATGACAGGAACTTGTTTGGAGATACTGGTCGCTGTCCTACAATAAAATTTTTTCAGTCGGGCTCAGTGGCTCACACCTGTAATTCCAGCACTTTGGGAGGCCGAGATGGGCGGATCATGAGGTCAGGAGTTCAAGACCTGCCTGGCCAATATGGTGAAAACCCATCTCTACTTAAAATACAAAAATTAGCCGGGCGTGGTCGCTCACGCATGTAGTCCCAGCTACTCAGGAGGCTGAGGCAGGATAATCGCTTGAACCCGGAAGGCGGAGGCTGCAGTGTGCCAAGATCGTGCCACTGACTCCAGCCTGGGTGACAGACTGAGACTCCACCTCAAAAAAAAAAATTTTTTTTTTTTCCAAATATTGCATTAAACCTTATTGGAACCGAAACCATCAGTTTCAGGATGCTGCAGTTGGAAGTCTCTTACAAATTCGAATGGCAAAAACAAACAAAATATTCACCTTCCCTGTTTTTGTTTTTTTTTCTTTTTTTTAAACAGAGTCTCACTGTCACCCAGGCTGCAGTGCAGTGGCACGATCTCAGCTCACTGCAACCTCCACATCCCGGGTTCAGGTGATTCTCATGCCTCAGCCTCCCAAGTAGCTGGGACTACAAGCACGCACCACCACGCCCAGCTGATTTTTGTATTTTTAGTAGAGACAGGGTATCACCATGTTGGCCAAGCTGGTTTTGAACTCCTGACCTCAGGTGATCTGCCCGCCTCGGCCTCCCAAGGTACTGGGATTACAGGTGTGAACCACCGTACCTGGCCCACCTTCACTGTTAATCAAATAAATAGTGAATAAATCAATTCAGATTTTTCACCAAGCAAGTTGGCAAAAGAAAATATAATCTTTAGTGCTGGGGGACATAGTAAGACAGGCTCTCATATGCTGCTGGACAGAGTATAAACTGGTCCAGCCTTTCCAGAACACAATATGACATTATGTACTAAGACTCCTAAAATGTTCATACCCTTTAACCCAAAAAAATCTACTTCCACAAATTTATCATATATCAGAGATTAAAATTTAGTTTCAAAGAGGTTTCTTGCAATCTTATTTATAATACTAATAAGTCATGAATTTAATTGCCCCAAAATGAACAGTGGTTGAACAAACTATAAGAGCCATGTAAAAATATTACACTGCCATCTGCCATTTTTCGAAGCTATTTAATGGCATGGAAAAATTCTAAAGATTGAATACTAAATAAACAAAGTAAGATATGAAACTATGTTGAGTATCATCTCAATCCTGTACAACCACTCTCCCAAACACCCAAAATCAAATAAGGAAACATATTTAGCTGGACATAGGCACAAAAAATATTAATGGTATTGGCAGTATTACAGGTATAAAAATCTTTATATATTTTGATTATTAACATGTATAATTCCAGTGTGTTAGGACTAAGAGAAAGTGAAAGAAATACCGTTTCTTTCATCTGGATTTGATTGATCTTTATCCTGAAAAGTTTATGTTTGAAATCATCATTACAAATGAACTTGTCACCATCTTCAATATCTTTGCCCTTTGGATTTTTCGCCAGAACTCTAGCTTTGCCACAGGCTAATGACTGCAGTGTTCTCCTTAACTCTCCATCCTCTGAAGAAGAAACAGAGGTTTAGTTATTTGTTACCAGCATGAACAACTACGACATTCTACCTCAATCTAGCTTCCACTCCATCCCCCTATTAAAACTGTTTCATTTTTTCCCAAAGGTCACCAACAACTTTTCTTTGTTCTAGCCAATGGCTTTTTTCCTAGTCCTCTTCTTTTTTAAAAAAAATAGAGGCGGGGTTTCACCATGTTGCCCAGGCTGGTCTCAAACTCCTGAGCTCAAGTGATCCACCCGCCTTGGCCTCCCAAAGTGCTGGGATTACAGATGTGAGCCACCACGCCCGGCCCCTAGTCCTCTTTTAAAGACGTCAATCATCATACCATGTGGGCAACTACCAAATCTTCCAAAATGACATTTCACTTCTCTCCAGTTGCACGTTTAAAGGGCAATTCCGCCTGGCTGTTTTACTATCAACTGTAGTTACGTCCAAAATTTGATTCATCATCTCCATATAACTGTGTCCTCTTTCCAATTGTCAGTGGTGATACCACTAACCTTCTCAGTTGGGAAACCCTGAAATCATCTTTTAACTTTTCCTTCTCCTTCATCCTCAACATAATAGCTAGCCGCTGCTTCCGCAGAGATGAGTTTTCTCCATTTTCATGGTCTCATTCTAGTCTAAGTCCCTTCTACTTTATGCCTGAATCATCCCAATAGCATCAAAACTGGAATCCCTTGATCCTTCCAGTTGCCCTGTAGATTGATTTCAGTAAGTGGTCCAAATAATTACTTCCACCATGCCACATAGTTGAGACACTACAGTGTAGGTTTCATTTGCTAGACTTATCAGGTTCTCCACAATCAGGCCCTACTCATCTTACCTAATTTTTTAACTCACTATTCTATGTTACAATTAAGCTCTTCATGATTCTTCATGATTCTATGCTACAATTAAGCTCTTCATGGGCCTATACTGTGCCCATTCCTACCTCCAAACCTCATTTCAAAATATTTCCCCTTGCTGTATATGCCTTCTCCCTGACCAAAACTTGAAGGCCCAGCTCAAATGCCACTTGCTTCATGACAGCTTTCCCAATTGTGCCAGTCCACAGTGATCTCTTGCTTTCTTGCACTCTTACCACACTTATAGTCAGTACCACAAGCCAGTACTTATGGGTTTTGACATTATTTCAAGTGTCATTTCCCCCTTTCCCTATGGTTATATAAAGAGTTCTGGCCAGGCGCAGTGGCTCACACCTGTAATCCCAGCACTTTGGTAGGCCGAGGCAGGCGGATCACGAGGTCAGGAGTTCGAGACCAGCCTGGCCAACATGGTGAAACCCCGTCTCTACTAAAAATACAAACATTAGCCAGGTGTGGTGGCAGGCGCCTGTAATCCCAGCTACTCGGGAGGCTGAGGCAGGAGAATTGCTTGAACACAGGAGGCAGAGGTTGCAGTGAGCCGAGATCGCGCCACTGCACTCCAGCCTGGGTGACAGAGCAAGATTCCGTCTTGAGGGGAAAAAAAAAGAGTTCTGGCTGGCTGCAGGGGCTCATGCCTGTAATTGCAGTACTTAGGGAGGCTGAGGCAGGAAGATCCCTTGAGCCCAGGAGTTTGAGACCAGGCTAAGCAACATAGTGAGACCCTGTCTCTACAAAAAAAATTTTAAAAATTAGCCAGGCATGGTGGCATGCACTTGTAGTCCCATCTGCTTGGCAGGCTGAGGCAGGAGAATCACTTGAGCCTGAGCCATGATTGTACCACTGGACCCCAGCCTGGGTGACAGAGTGAGACCCTGTCTCATTTAAAAAAAAGAAAAAAAAAACTCAAAACAGTTCTGAGGCAAGGAATTATTCCTATAAATATGTCCCCCAGACCTCTTAACATAGTGGTGTGCACATAGTGAACACTTAATGTTTGCTACAAACCTATTCCAGTTGCCTGCTTGATCTCTTCTAAACTGAACTCCTCTCCCTCATTAAACATTAGCAGCACCAGTGTTTGAAAAAGAGAGACCTGGAGTTCCTTTTTACCCTGTTGAAGAAATAAAAGTGTTTAGTCATCACTTTTTAAAAAACACATGAAAAATTAATCATCTCTTATAGGAAAAGCATTTTTCAATTAGTGGATTTAGAAACATGATTAGCATTATCCAGCAAAGCCACTTGACGTGGTAATACAGTATTTCAGTGTGAGGTTTAGGTGTGACCCTACCTAAAATAGGGGGAAGGATTAGCTGACCTTTTAACAGTTTTTTTTAAGCCTTATAAATAGAATACAGTAATGAAAATTAATCAGCCTTATGTGTCATTCTAGATATTCATCATAAGCAGCAAGAAATCACTATTTCAAATGTATTTTTGATTTGTTTGGCTCAGATTAGTCATGAAAAGCTAAAGTTTTTTGAGATTAGATATTGCACACTGTTTCCCTTAACTCCCACTCTATTCGTAGCTCCCAGCAACAAGATTTCTGTCAAGAAGTGGCAGTGTTAGACTAAGTGTAGTTGCTCATGCCTGTAATCCCAGCACTTTAGGAAGCAGAGGCAGGGGGATAGCTTGAGCCCATGAGTTTGAGGTTACAGTGAACTATGATTGTGCCACTGTACTCCTGCCTGGGTGACAGAGTGGGACCCTATCTCTAAAAATAAACAAATAAATAAAAATAGGAAGTGGCAGTGTACAGTTTTCATCCACAGGTGAGGAAAGGGTAGGGGGAAAGTTCACTGCTTTTCATTTTGCAGAAGGGCCAAATCAATCGTGGAAAGACCACACACCTAAAATTACTTAAAAATACATAAAGCTATGACAAACTATCACTGTCATCATGCGGATATCTAGGATACAATTATAAAACAATAGCTTAAACTGGCCAGATGCGGTGGTTCACACCTGTAATCCCAGCACTTTAGGAGGCCGAGGCGCGTGGATCACAAGGTCAAGAGACAGAGACCATCCTGGCCAACATGGTGAAACCCCGTCTCCACTAAAAATACAAAAAAAATTAGCTGGGTATGGTGGCGTGCGCCTGTAGTCCCAGCCACTCGGGAGGCTGAGGCATGAGAATCACTTGAACCCAGGAGGCAGAGGTTGCGGTGAGCCAAGATAGCGCCACTGCACTCCACTCTGGTGACAGAGTGAGACTCTCTCTCAAAAAAAAAAACAAAACAAAAAAGAAGAAAACAAAAAACAATAGCCTAAACTTTCAGTTAAGAAGGATGACCTAAACATTAAAGATAAAGATGAAAACTAAAAGTTTTGGGAACATCCACTTACCTCTTTAAATTCTGCTTTTAACACACAGTGTCCTAGGGTTGACTGCCACTGAAGTTTCCTGCCACTATGTTTGCCTAGGTAAAATGTCTTGAAAATCTCCTGAAGTTTTACCATCTAAAGTAAATAAAATAAGGCTTTATTTAAGCTCTGTATCCAATACCACATTTACCACTTTTTATACTTACCTCATGTGATATAGTTTCTGGAAAATTTTAAGACTATATCCAGTAGGTCCACCAATCACTTTGATGAAAAGCAATGATCTCCCAACCACCAAATCAAATGGGATTTATTAGGATTTATACCTTTTGCTCTCTCTGAACATTTAATCATCCCCTCTTTTGAAACATTCACCTGCAGCAGCTTTTGTGCCTCTGCACTATGCTGGTTCCTTTATTTCACTGTTGCTTCTGCATTGGTTTCCTTCACAGGTTCCTCTTTCTACCATCTGCCAAATGTGAGCCTTTTCTAAAGTTCTGCCTCTGCTGTTTTTTCTTCCTCTTTGAGAGAAATCTACTCCCTGGGCCTTCATAATCATCTCCATGGAGGATTCTCAATATCTATCTGTCTAGCCTTAATCCCTTTTATGGGCTTCAGTCCTGGACTAGACAGTTTACCAGGAGTCAGGATAGATTTAATCAAGGACCCATCATTTAGCAATCCCACCTATGGGTGAAATATGTGCAAGAATTCTTAATAGCTAGGTAGAGTGAGGCGTATAACCTGGGAAGATGGAAGAAGAGCCAGGGAAATTGACCCTGAACCCAGAAATTTGGCATTATTAGCTATGTGCTTAACTGGACTTCTAAGTACAAAAGTAAAACATTAAAGCAGTTGGTATTTGGTGTTGGTGCGTTTACTGACATACACTTTTAAAAGTATCCATGCCAGGCCTGGTGACTTACACCTGTAATCCCAGCACTTTGGAAGGCTGAGGCGGGGGGGATCACTTGAGCCCAAGAGTTCAAGACCAGCCTGAGCAATACAGCGAGACCCTGGGTCTCTATTTTTTTCTAAGTATCTATTTTTAAATGACAAGCAAAATGGAAATGCTATGATTTCTATGCCTATAACTCAGTTCTAAACAGTAACTCTTACCTCTGGTGGTAAATGAACTTCCATAGGCACATATGTCGGCCAATAGCCCATTGTCAGGATATTCACAGTTAACTCAATATTTCCCGGAACATTCTGATTCTGCATATACTATAAGAAGATCAAAACACACACTGAGATCTTAAAACTGCATACATTTCATATCATAATAACCTATTTAAGAAGTTCCCTGTTATGAAATTACATGCAAACACTGACCATCCTTAAAATAAAAGGCAACTATTAAGAAGACTTTAAATGAAACCTACACAAAATGCACTAGGCAAGTACAGAGGTTAACATTTTGATACAAAGGCATACAAGGATCACATGACCTCATTACAGGAGTTATCAACTTAAATAATTTCTCACATACAGCTGGGCCGTTATAGGATCTCTTCTCCATTCTTTTCCCCAATACCACCTGCAGTCCCCACCTTTGAATACCCCTATGTGGCTTAAACACCTTGCAGCAACCCCCATTCCTCACCCCCCAGCCAGCCCAAGTCTCCAGTTTTTCACTTGCTCCACTGCCTGTCTGCAGGGAGTGACCTGGAGTAGGGAAGGAAAAAGAGGGGAAAAGGGCAAAGCAGATAAGCCCTATTCTGTAGCTACTATAGAATCCATAATCTTACTGACCCTGATTTTTTCTTAATTCTTTCACTTCCACTTCCCACCTTAGCAACACTGTGGGGTAAAGAAGTCACTACTAAAACCCAAAAGAGGAAAATCTAATTTGCCATCATTATCACCTATGTTCTTAAACATTTCAAAACTACTTTCTACCTACATCTTCAAAACTGTGGATCTAGATTTCTATCCCCAATGTCCCCAAAGGCTTTTATACAGCTGCATTATCACTTCTCCTCTCTCCCCATTGCAAGCTCTGAACATGCAAATTACCGAACGATAAGATGCTGAGGAAAGCCCTGTTCCCACTATAGCTCTTCTTGTACTGACTTCAGTTCAATACATTTTATTTTTATTTTTGTGTTATTCTGGGTGTTTGTTAAAAATAAATCCTAAAGTAGGTCAAATATACTTATATTTCACCAATTTTTTTTTCTACTGTGAATATCACCTCAGTTGCCATGAATTACAACAAACACGTTTCTATTTATCCTCTTTAGTACAAATCATAGCAAGCAGATAACTAAATACAACTAAGTTTGAGGAATTAAGAGTTTAACTCACTTTTACCTGTTTGAACTGAATCATGATGTCTTTAGAAAGTTCCATGTCTTTAAACATTCCTTCAAGTTTGCTGGTGAAAGCAGCTCCGCATTCTATTAAAGATGTTTGTACATGTATAATATTTTAAAGTGGTAAAAACAAAAGAGGTTTAAAAGTGGGAAACACGAAATACAAAACTTTAGTATGAAGTATGATCTGTAACTTTCATAAGAATAAAAAGAAATCCTTACCCCAAAGTGTATGCCCCATTAATTCAGAGTCAAACTCTTTAATCCTGTAGTAACCTTATCTACTATTTAGGTATAAAATAAATGGGAAATTTTTATACAAATAATAAAACCAAGAACAATGCTTTATCTTAAAAAAAACAACAACTCTGGATATTATGTACAATAAGTTGGAAACCTCAGGTGCTTGCTCAATTTATGTTTTCATCATATATACATAGACATGAGTGACAAAAGAGGAAATCGATTGAAAGGGTAAAAAGCTAACATTCTCCTTCAGGAATCAAAGAAAAGGAACAGAAAGAATGAGAAACCTACCATGTTTAAGTTTGGACAGCATTGATTTTTCAGCATCTACAGATGCACTCTTTCCGACTAACAGGCGCTTGGCTAAATCTTTCTTATAGAAGGCCTCAAAAACATCCTTGCCTATGTAAAAAGAAATGCAAAATTTATAATATTCCAATAAAAAGTACTGACAAAACTGCTTTAAAGTGCTTTAATAAAGCACACCATTATTCCAAGTTATTTTACTTTACACATTTTATTTAAGTTTGTTAAATGCAAGAAACAGTAGAGATCCATTTTTGTGCCAGACATTTCGAAGTCTTTATTGTAAAACTTTTTTGCATGTAACTGTCTTGATTGCATTAACTTTTCTTCAGAAAAGCTTTTGTGGACTGGTAGCTTTGGTGCCAATATTTAAGAGATTAAGCCAAGTAGCAAAAATCAAGGCACTTAATACTAGAAGAGCCAAAGCATAGGACAATCAGGTAACATTCCTCACGTATCCCCCCAATGAATTAAACACAATTTTAAATCTGTAATTTCCAAATAAATATTCCCTCCAGTTTGAATATACTTGCTAGCTTCTCTGTTGAGTGCTATTTTAAAAGAAAAATATTAAAACATTAGTAAATACTTACCATAGATAAATCTAAATATGATCATAATTTTATCCAACATTTTCTCAAGTTCTTCATCTGTAGCTTCTTTGTTGCCTGCACGAAGTTTTGAATCTACATACTTAGCTAAAATGGGGGAAAAGTTTGTTGTTTAATAACCAGGGAATACACGAGGTACTGGGCACTATATATACCCAAAGAGGAGTACGATACACTGAGTTTTTCAATACTTCAGAAATTTATATGCATTTTTAAAAGTCTCCAAAGTCAGGAAGATCAACTGACTTGTTCAGTGCCATAGAGCTAATAACATCAGGGCCTGAACACAAACCCAAGTGTTCTGACTCCAGATCAAATGTACTTTCCACTATACTGATGTTTATGAAAATAGGATACGGATATCCTGTGGGGGAAGTCTCATGTAGCCCTGTGAGGGCATAATGTAATCAAAGCCACGAAAAGACATGAGGAATCTTCTGGAGTATCCATTTTATAGGAAGAGTAAGCAATCTTAAACATTACTTTTCTATTAAAATAAACCAGATACATCGTAGAGTAGAAGGTAAAATTTGCTACATGTTTACGGATAAATAGTAGATAGGTTGCAACAAAATTTCATCCTTTTGGCAGAGGACCCTAGACCTTCTCAGGTTACCTCCTCCTCTGACACTAAGGGTACTTGGGTGGAAAAACCTGAGAAGCACTGTAGTGTATATCACATCCTTACGCTAAATGGGCCCAGATTATTAGGTTTATTTTTGCCCTGGACTTTTTTCTTTTTCACTGACAACTGTAATTTCATGCTGCCCTTTTTTGTAGCTTGAAATAACACCCTGCCTCATTTCTAAATCATTAGGCTAGGAAAACATACTAGCTTATTATCAATAAAGGTAAATAGTGTCCAACGTACCGTCTTTGAAAGAAAGCACATTATGTTTGACATGTGGGCTTTCAGTACTTACATCCAGGTTTTTAGAAACACTCTTCAAACTTGATATACCAGCTAAGCAACCTCAAACAAATCAGGAATTAGTAATACTACAACCTGGTAAAAATTTCAGATTGAGATTTTATGACTCAAAGAACATCATTAAACAACTGGAAAAAGGACTGGAAAACATACCTATAAGTTCAGCTGGTTTATTTGGTCTTTTGTTAATGAACGTTTCAAATGCTTCTTTCATGGCATTGATAAATTTCTCATTCTTCAGAAAGCAGATATCAATTATATGGTCAACCTTATCTTTAAAATCCAGCAATTCTTGAACCATGGTTTTATCTTTTTCAGGATTAATTACAATAGTGCTGCCAAATGCCTAAAACAAAAAATTACCACTTTTTACTGTAATCGAATTGTCTACAATGAAAACAATCCCCAAATCATATTTTAAGTGGCATATATATTTAAAGATCTTTAAAAAGTAAAATAAAGCTATTTTTAAGATGGAATCTTGCTATGTTGCCCAGGCTAGTCTGAAACTCCTAGGCTGAAAGGATCCTCCTGCCTCAGCCTCCCAAGTAGCTGGGGTTACAGGCATGTACCACTGCACCTGGCAAAATAAAGCTGATGGTGAAATGAGGACAAAAAAATAAAGTGCTAAATATCCACACTGTTAACCACTCATCTATAATCACAAAAATAGTAAGCAATGATCACTGGGCATATGATATCATAACAGGGTATTATTAGAAGCCTCTGGGATCTTTTCCTTATTTTTAAAGAAGTCAGCTTTCAACTTCCTTAAAATGGCAATCTGGCTTTAGTGTAAGATTGAAGAAAGGAAAGAAATTTGGGGTTCAAAGTCTTCTTTTTCTACATTTACTGCTTTAAGTGGTAGAGACAGAAATTATGTCAGCCATCAATCAGGTTTTATAGCTGATATGCCACACAGCTACCATTCTCAGGTTGACTGTTCTCAAAATTCCCATTACTTTTTAAACAAATTTAAAATTCCCTTAAAAGAATTGGATCAAGGCCGGGTGTGGTGGCTCACGCCTGTAATCCCAGCACTTTGGGAGGCCAAGGCGGGTGGATCATTTGAGTTCAGGAGTTCAAGGCCAGCCTGACCAACATGGTGAAACCCCGTCTCTACTAAAAATACAAAATTAGCCAGGCATGGTGGTGCATGCCTGTAATCCTAGCTACTTGGGAGGCTGAGGCAGGAGAATCACTTGAACCTGGGAGGCAGAGGTTGCAGCGAGCTAAGATCGCGCCACCGCACTCCAGCCTGGGTGACAAGAGCAAAACTCTGTCTCAAAAAAAAAAAAAAAATTGGATCAAACAAGAAATGCTTGCCAATATGCACTCTTGATGTGTAGATAAGCCGTAAGAGAGAAAAATCACAGGTAAATTGTTAATACCTTGATATATTCGATCCACTGCTGCAAAAGAACCTGAACTCCACCTCGAACTCTACTGAAGAGCTGATACAGAAGAGACAAATCTTGAATTCGGTTTTCATCAAGGAGGTTATTTAAACCTGTATTTTAAAACATTTTGGCATTAAAATATAGTGAACAAAAAAGTGAACAAGATTATCAGACATTTTAATAAAATTTGAGTTATAATCATTATTGTGATACTGGTTTGAACTATGACTAGTCTGTATGTGAGTTGTAATGTAAGATTTCCTTTGAATTAAACCCAACCATCTTTCTGGGTAAAAACTAAATATAGAGACTTTAGTCGCCATAAAAATAAAAACAGGCCAGGCACGGTGGCTCACACCTGTAATCCCAGCACTTTGGGAGGCTGAGGCAGGAGGATCAATTGAAGCCAGGAGGTCAAGACCAGCCTGGGCACAACAGTAAGACCCCCTCCCCCTCTCTATTTTAATTCAAAAAGTTAAAAAAATTAAAAAGAAAAAGAAAAATGGTTAACTCCATAATGGTTTGTGCCATTTAGCATGATAGATTAGAGGCAAAAACAAACTTATAAAAACTGGCTTACATAAATATACATTATAAATACCTCATATATGTAGTAGCCATATTATGTACATAGTTATATTTCAGAATACTGGATATAGCCTGTGATATATCAAAAGCCATGCATAAATAGGTCAAATTTAAATGAGGCTCTAATAAATATTTGATTTCCAGGATGAAATAACAGTATAACTGCATTAAATTTCTAAATATATAAATTTTTATACAAAAGAAAATATTGTTGGGGAGAAAGGTAAGGCTTTTACCTATTTGCGGCATTCTCAAAGTAAAATGTAGGGTATACTCTAAATTCACTTGGGATTAGAAGTGCTTGGTTTGACATGCCATGAACAACAAAAAACCCTCACCGCTTTAGTGTAAAAAGGAATACCTTTCCTTACTGAAAGCTTACATATTAGTCAAGAATTTCCCACTTTTTTTCTTTTATTTTATTTAAAGAGACGAGAGTCTCACTATGTTGCCCAGGCTGACCTCAAACTCCTGGGCTGAAGCAATCCTCCTGCCTCAGCCTCTCAAGTAGCTGATACTACAGGCACATATCAACCACTGTTTTTTTATTGGTATTTGTGGATCCCTCTCTTCTAGTTCCTGTATCTTTCAGATAAGAAAACTGGCACCTCCAGGAAGTTTACTGTGATTAATAAAGATTGTGTCCATCCTCAGAAATGCAGCCACATGCTATCAAACTTTTAAAAGGGCAACATCTTTAAAAATTCCCTACTAGTTTGCCACTACCATTTAAAAAGCAATCTCTTATTTACAAATTGCCAATTACCTTTCTGAAGAATTGCTGTTAAGTGTTCACCTAGAAGTTGTTTTTCTACAGTAGCAATTAATGACTTCCTACAAGGAAAAAAAAAAAAAGGTTAGTATTATTGACGTTTGACTTCCAGAAAATGTAAAGCCTCTCCTGAGGGGGGAAAAAAATCAAATAGCTCATTTTATGTTGATTTCAAGATTCCTATCCTATGTATAAATTTATTGGTGCTCAGAGTTACTATACTTTATGCCTAAAAGAAAAAGACATAAAGGAACTGACAGGCAAAAATTTTTAAAAAACACTGCATATTTTAGAATTTGGTTTACATAATGAAATGAATATCTCCAAGACCTTGCTGTAGTCGGCTTTTTCCAAGTTTTGCTACTTTTATTAGGAAGGTAAAGAAGTACTACATACAGAGGCCCCTCGACTGGCAATATTAATACTTAGGAAAGCACAGAAATAGGGGAATCCACTGAATTTTAATTGGCCTGAAGAGTTTAAAGGTCACATCAGCCTCTAGTATTATTTCTAAATTACCTTCTAAACACACACACACACACACACACACACACACACACACCCCTAATAATCGAATCCTTGGATGAAAACTAATTAACTAGGGAAAAGAATAACTTGAAGTTTGTATTATGAAAACAACTGTTAACACTTCAAATCACACCTGAAAACAGTTACTAACATGTTTAAGATGGCTAAAGTGCTGCAAGTGATTTAACGACAGTTTAAGACTATTAAATTCAGCATGTAATACTTACTGGGTGGTCTGATCTAAGTAAGTAATAAGTCTGTCTGCTTCTTCTTCTAGACGTTTGTTAACATGATGTAGATATTCAGGAACCTACAAAGATAGTTTTTTATATTATTGTTTTCCTCCCCATAAATCATTCAGAAAATGTCAAGTCCAAAAGATCCTGGAAGTGGCCCTGTCAAATGTGACAGGGTAGAATCATATGTAAAAATTTATAGGTAGAGTTTATGATCCAGAATTCTAGCCTTTAAGAAGAGAGAAAAGAAAGGAGCACCTAAGTGAGAGAAGAGCATCACAATGTTGGGAAGATAAATGCAAAGGGAAGCTTATATTCTACAAAGTAAGGTCTATTGTGAGAGACAGTGAGAATTTATTAGTCATGATTTTTAAATACCTCTCTTTCTTGCATTAATTTTTGGCCTTCAGCTGCATAGAGCCGGTTAGTTTCTTCCAAAAATCGTTGTTCAAAAGAATCTTGATAAATCTGGAGGGGGAACAAAATGAAGGAGATCATTTATTTAGCAAATATTTACTAAATGTCCTCTATGTCTATGTAAACAGCATTATGAATTTGGTTTTTAAACATGAAGCTAGGATCCTTTTGTAGTTTAGAAGCATGATGATTGGGTTTTTATGCTCATATATGAGATGTGCTTCCTTCAAACCTTGTTATGACATCAGCACATTACCTGTCTGATGTGGGGGGAAAAAAAACTAGGAATAGCAATCAGCTCTGTATAGTATGTGTAGTAGTTAACTTACTTGCAAATCAGACAGCATGCTTAAAAGGCTTCGAAGTAAACTTCTATCAATTGCTTCACCATTCCTTTCCCTCTCAATCAAGAGAAGAATGCCATCAATTGTCTTATTCTGCACTTTCTGATCACTTATAATATGAGCCCTAAATAACTCCAGTCCCATGTCCCTAAAATAAAAAACACATATAACCTAAATTAATTGACAATACCACTTCTGAAGAGGTTTGCTTAACTTCTTACCACATGTTCCCATGCTAATTAGGGCTCCAGGGCTTTGAAGCAGCAATTGTCAAAAAATAAAATCCACACATTTAATTTTGAATAACATTATTAGATTAAAGAACACAGGAAACTCATTTTGTCTTTACTGAGAATTGAAGCTAAATTCCTATTTTCCTCCATAACTAAGTTTTGTTGTATTATTTCTTTTTGTGGATTTCTTCTTTGCTCAAATCAACAGACAAAATTAGTTCAAAGACATAAAACAGTTTTCACTGTACTGGTATTGAAAGCTTATTTGGTTATTTATCAACTGGTTTCAATACTGAAGAATCAGTGAATTCTGATCATTGCTGTAGGCAGATGATAGGTACATGGGAGGGGGAAGAGTTCATGATACTATTCTATTTTTGTGTATACATGGACTTTTGCATAATGTTAAATGAGTGAACTCTTGATGGTCAGCAGCAAAATGAATCACAATCATAGACATTCCAGAGCAAACTTTAGTCCCCTTGGCTAACAAAAAACTTCTTCATAAATTAATATATGCCCAGGGAATGTTAGCTATCTTCAATATTAGCATAGGCAACATATTATTAGGAAGATAAAACTGCTACAAAGGAAAGTCTAGAACCAAATGTGAATTTTTAGAATATTCACAGTATAGCTTATACTCTTTCATTAGTGTAATTAAGATTTGAGTATGATTTGGAACAATCTTTTCATATTTTTCTGGCATCCTTACCAAATGGAGGGTAGCATTGAATTCTGAAGAACGTAAGTTCTATCCAGAAACAAAAAAATGCTCCTGATCATGATCTGCCAATGAAAAAAAAAGAAATCAAACAAGTTTTGTATGTTGTGAAGCTGAAATATTTGCTTTCAATAAGAATAAAACTGAAGAGTTTGTCTGTATATATAATATTAGATTACTAAGATCAAACACGCAGATAAACACATCTATCTGAGAATATGCCCATATCGTTTTTATTACTCAACAGTCAATCCTTTTTGTGTTTTCTAGAAAAAAGACACTTAAAATGGCCCTCTGATTTACTACTTGAGAAGTAACTGAAAAATCAAGGGGACACTCATATAATTCTTCCTGCGCCACAGTGCTTGGGAATGAAGCTGCCTTACATTGCACATGTGAGGGTTTTTTTGGCAGGGGGTGGGGGTGGGGAGGGGTGATGGATTTTAAGATTTTAATCTGTAGAATATAAGGTATAAACCAGATTAAGAAAAATGGAAAAGGTTGTTATCTGAATAAACTAAAACACAGGACCATCAGGCACCTTCACAGGTAATCAAATAGTGGACAGGATAACCATCAAGAGAGAAAAAAAATAAGAGTGACAGACGAAATGTAGCTTTTTAATGAATGAGATAAATACATTTTTGGTAAGTGTGACAAAAATAAAAATGAACCCAAGGTGCAAGACATTCTGAAATGCAGGTTTACCTGTAACTTGTGGTTTTAAAATAGAAAACTCAACCAAAACTAGTTTCCAATTCAGAAAAGGAACTTGGGAGGAAGAATGGGAGGGGGGCGAGGGATAAAAGACTACAGTGGTGCAATGTATACTGCTCTGGTGAAGGGTGCACCAAAATCTTACAAATCACCACTAAGGAACTTACTCATGTAACCAAATGTCACCTGTACCCCAATAACTTACGGGAAAATAAAAAATAAATAAATTTTTAAAAAAAGAAAAAAAAAGAAAAGGAATAGATATTGAAGCAATCTCCCTATTGCTAAGTTTTAAAAACTAACATTCCTGTATTTGAAGAAATGTTTTTAACTATTAATACAATGTTTAGCCAAAATACAATACTTTTTCCAGCTTACCATTTGTCTGCAATGGTTTTGCCAGCATCTATCAATCTTCTTTAAAAAAAGAACACTATCCAATGAATCCCTGAAACATATGTTAAGGATATCTTAAAGCGTTTGGTACAAGTCATATGTGCCATGTGACAGACAGCACATTAGTCTTAAACATGAATACCTTGCACACTAAGTGAAACTAAATGGCACTTGATTATGCACCAAAGTGCTATTTCCTAATTTGTAAAAGAAAAAAAAACATAGTTTATACTAAAAAACACCTTTAAAAACAAGTCTTAGACATAACTGAACATCGTGTTTTCAGTTTACGATTTCCCTTAGGAGATTATTTTTCCTCAAGTGGAAATCTGTTAGGGCAAAAAGGGTAAAGACATAAGGACATCTTATTTACATGAATACCACATGTAGTCCTGGACACGAATTAAGGCTGAAAAGTCAAAATGTGTTTGTTTCTCAAGAAACACAAGGCACAAAAAATGACAAACCTACAAAATACAGGCATTCTACTTCAAGCTGGGTTAAACAGTGAGGGGTAGGGACAGAGAGGAAGACAAAATTATTCACGATTTTTTGTTTTAAAAAGGATATTCTCTGAATTGATGAATCTGTGCTTTGATGTGATCTTCGCAGATCTGTCTCAGCTGTTTGTACAAGTTTGCAGAAATCTTGTAAGAACAGAGATTTTCTACAGCCTGCAAGGTTAAAATACTTTCTTAAGGAGAGGATGAAGGATTTCTCAACTATTTACATCAGATTCTTATTAATTTGATATTTCTACCACATCAGCTTATTAAAAAGGGTTATTCATCCACTTAAGACACAAGGTAAAACAACAAAATATATCAATGTGGGTGGCAAACTTTCTCATAACCAATGCACTGTATCAAAAAAGAACAAATTACAGGTTTAGCATCTTTAATCTAAAAATCTGAAATCCAAAAAGCTCAAAAATCTGAAACTTTTTGAGTGCCAACATGCTGCTCAAAGAAAATCCTACTTGGGCTGGGTACAGTGGTTCATGCCTGTAATCCCAACATTTTGGGGGGCCAAGGTGAGAGGATTGCTTGATGCCAGGCTAGAACAGCCTAGGCAACTGTGATGGTTACTACTGAGTGTCAACTTGATTGGACTGAAGGATACAAAGTATTGATCCTGGGTGTGTCTGTGAGGGTGTTGCCAAAAGAGATTAACATTTGAGTCAGGGGGCTGGGGAAGGCAGATCCACCCTTAACCTGGTGGGCACAATCTAATCAGCTTCCAGTGAATATAAAGCAGGCCAAAAAAAGTGAAAAGGAGAGAAGGGCCTAGCCTCCCAGCCTACATCTTTCTCCCATGCTGGATGCTTCCTGCCCTCGAACATCAGACTCCAAGTTCTTCAGTTTTGGGAATCAACCTGGCTCTCCTTACTCCTCAGCTTGCAGACAGCCTATTGTGGGACCTTGTGATCGTGTAAGTTAACACTTAATAAACTCCCCTTTATATATATCTCCTACTAGTTCTGTAGTTCTGTCCCTCTAAGAAAACCCTGACTAATACAGAAACAAAGCAAGACACCATCTCTACAAAAAATTTAAAAATTAGCTGGGCCCAGTGGTGTGTACCTGTAGTTCCAGCTATTTAGGAGGCTGAGGCAGGAGGATCCCTTGAGCCCAAGAGTTCAAGGTTGAAGTGAACCATGACTACGCCACTGCACTCTAGCCTGGGGACAAAGTGACACCTTGTCTCAAAAATAAAAAAGCTGTCTTGTTTAAAATATTAATCATTTTCACAAGCAGAGCTTCATTTTGGGTTTAAAAAAGAATTTCACCTGTTGTTTATGTATCAGATGGGTTGGGCAGTCCTACTACAATTGAATTAAAATTTACTTAAACGTTCTTGGATTTTCCAGAACAGAACAAAGCAGAAATTATTGCTAGTAGTATGATAATGAGTATGATATAATACCAAGGAATTTTCTCCAACATTTCAGTTTAAGAATAGTTAAATATAGATTTTAAAATCTGTGGCTGGGCGCAGTGGCTCATGCCTGTAATCCCAGCGGTTTAGGAGGCTGAGGCGGGTGGATCACTTGAGGTCAGGAGTTCAAAATCAGCCTGGCCAACATAGTGAAACCCCGTCTCCACTAAAAATACAAAAATTAGCCGGACATGGTGGTGCACGCCTGTAATCCCAGCTACTCAGGAGGCTGAGGCAGGAGAATTGCTTGAACCCAGGAGGTGGAGGGTGCAGTGAGCCGAGATCACACCAGTGCACTCCAGCCTGGGCAACAGAGAGAGACTCCATCTCAAAAAGGAATAAAATAAAAAATAAATAAAATTTGTACAACTGAATTAACACCAATTACAAAAGAAAGAACTGCATTTTTACTTTACTTTAATAACTGAATTGGTCTTCTTTTATACTCAGATTCCAGAAGGATGACCTTCAGATTTCAGTAAGTTTCCTGTTATGCATATATAAAAGACTTTCAAATTTAAAACAACAGGCATGGTAAAACTCTTTGGGAAAACTCTGATATAATCTATAATTCCAAGTGGTAATGACTTAAATGTAACACCAGAATTCCTTTCTCACCACAACAGAAGAAAAAAATTCCATTAAAATGAACTCTAGGGGGTTCTGTGGGTTGGAGTGGAATTTTAAAAATATGTAGTTAGAAGTCACATTCCCAATATGCAGGTCCAGTAAATAAATTAGCAAATGAAAAGAAAGCTTGGCAGAGCGCGGTGGCTCACGCCTGTAATCCCAGCACTTTGGGAGGCCGAGGCGGGCAGATCATGAGGTCTGGAGTTTGAGACCAGTCTGACCAACATAGTGAAACCCTGTCTCTACTAAAAACACAAAAATTAGCCGGGTGTGGTGGTGTGCACCAGCTACTCGGGAGGCTGAGGCAAGAGAATCTCATCAACCCGGGCGGTGGAGGTTGCAGTGAGCCGAGAATGTGCCATTGCATTCCAGCCCAGGCAACAGTGTGAGACTCTGTCTCGAGAAGAGAAGAGAAAAGAAGAGAAGAGCAGAGCTTAAAGGAAACCTCTTACACCATGAGACAAGTCACCACACCTCATCAGGAAACAGCAGGCCAATTAGATTGAGCAGCTATGGAGGAATAAGAAGGCTGAGACCCTGCTGGCCTGCCCACTTTTCACGTGACCTGGGGCTAGGCCACAAATGCTTAAGGGAATTTACATTTATTTCATGTGCCTCTCTGTTCACACAGGTCCTTTGTGGACTGTCCCCCTTCTACCTTTAGTATTCCTCTCCTTGTATCTCACCGTTCCTTCTGAATGACTGTTTTCTCAGCATTTCTTATCGCTCTGCTTAGATTCTGTCATATGACTTAGTGCGTACTTCATCTTTCCACATTGCGTACTTCCGGTACTTCTCTAAGTCCTATTTATCCCATTTCCTTCTGCTATGTTCCCTTCTCAAATAAAACAGTTCTCGGCACATCTACTTATCTTCTCACACAAGATACCATATTCCCTTACTACTCAATTAGGTCCCACTTCTTCCAATAAGTTCTTCTTAATTGACTCAGCTACCAGTGACTCACATGGCACTCGCACCCATCATACCACACTGACTTAGTCATTGAGTCAACACTATTTATCTCCCAACCACTGGACACTTCTTACACAAAACTACTTATCTTTTTATGTGTATATCTTCTCTCTCTGACTCCTTAATGACAGAAAGACATTGTGTGTTCATCTATCTATAAGTTCTTTAATACTTTTTGAGCTTTGAACCAAGTGAATACATGAAGTATTCAAAAAAAACTCTAGCAATGTGTCCTGCACATAGAAAGGGCTTCTAGTATGAGAAAAGTTGCCAGAAAACGTGTAATTACGATTGAGTGTGCTAGATGCTATGATGAGGATAAGCAGAGAGATGAGGCCCCTAACCCAGCATTCAGGGGAGGGCAAGTCAGAAAAGCCTTCCTGGGAAGAGGTAAAGGGACAGAGTCCCAAAGACCCAAAGGGAAACAGATAAAAAGTTAGTGGAAATAGTGAGAAATCGAGAATTAAGCTGGGCTTTACAGCACAGAGTCTCACCTGTGTTTGGCTGGAGGGTGGTTTAAGAACTTTAAGGCAAGAAAGGCAGGAGCATCTAAGGTGAGTTTTGAGGTCAAGTTCGGAGGGAACATTCTGTTTTTCTAATTTAGCCTTGACTGCTTAACCTATAGACCGGATCTAGTCATTTTCCTTCCTCAACAACCTTCCATCAAGCTTTTCCTGTACTGTGATGGAGCAATCTCATAATAGGTATAAATAAACAAACAAAAAGAACTATCCGGTACATGGTCTGCTATCATTTATGTAAAAAAGGGACAAAATAAAAACATACACAGTCGTTTTACGTATATAAAACATCTCTGGAAAGATACCCAAAAAACTAATAATGTCTGTCACAAAGAGAACTAACTAGGGGACTGGAGGATGGGGTGGAAGTGAGACTTTTCACTACATGCTCTGCAATACTTTCGGGGCTTTGAACCAGAGGAATATATCAGGTATTCAAAAAACTTAAATCCTTGCCTTCCCCAGTAAAAGCCTTTCTAACTTCCCCACCACCATACTTTTAAGCATGGTGTTCAAGGCAAATCTTACCACTTTCATCTCATGTCTGATTATAACTTTTCTTTTTTCTTTTTTTTTTAGATGGAGTCTTGCTCTGTCGCTCAGATTGGGGTGCAATCTTGGCTCAGTGCAACCTCTGCCTCCAGGTTCCAGTGGTTCTCCTGTTTCAGCCTCTCAAGTAGCTGGGATTACAAGCATGCACCGCCACACTCAGCTAGGTTTTTTTGTATTTTTAGTAGAGATGGGGTTTTACCATGTTGGCCAGGCTAGTCTCGAACTCCTGACTTCAAGTGAACTGTTCACCTCAGCCTCCCAAAGTGCTGGATTACATGCATGAGCCACCTTGGCCACCCGATTATAACCTTTCACACATCCTTTGATCCAAGTACTCCACTTTTCTCACCTTTGGGCAAGATTTGGAGTGGTGTCTGTAAAACAGTGGCTTCCAAAATGTTTTGACCCAAAGCCACAGTAGGAAATCTAATGTCACAATCCATCATACATAAATTTATGTAACTAAAATAAAATCTTCACGAACCTACACATCATTACTCTATGTGATGCATTCTGATATTTGCTATTTCATTTCTTTTTAAAAAATGCTGGTCACGAACTATTAATTTCATGAACCTATTAGAACATAAGTAACTTAGGGTAGGTACTTATGCTCTCTTACTAGTACTAAGTGCTTTCCATAACCCCAAGGTATCAGTCCAGTTTTGGACACAGTAAGCAGTCATGGATTGAACAAGGAATGACTGTTTACTAAGTACTCTTCATCCTATTACATGCTGGGATGGAAACAGGAATAAGAAGGTGTTTGAGATAAGCTCTATTTTACTCTAGATCTTTGAAAAGCACTTTTAGAAATATATTCTTTTAAATATTATGTATTTATTATTTATGTATTTTTACATATTATGCATTGTTTTATTTAAATATTATGTACTATTAATGTATTTTTACATATTATGCATTACGTATTTATTATTTACACTAATAAAACACTTTGGGAATCTCTGGAAGTAACCTCTTGCCTCACAAACAACTATTTGTAATAAACAGATTCTAGATAACTGCAACCTCTGCCTCCTGGGTTCAACCGATTCTCATGCCTTAGCCTTCCCAGTAGCTCGGATTACAGACACGTGCCACCACACCTGGCTGAATTTTGTATTTTTGGTAGAGACTGGGTTTCACCATGTTGGCCAAGCTGGTCTTGAATGCCTGACCTCAGGTGATCCGCCCACCTTGGCCTCCCAGAGTGTTGGGATTTCAGGCGTCAGCCACCGCACCCAGCCTTACAAGTCTTTTTAATAAAACTATCTTTTTATTTAAGCTCCCACTAATTACCAGTAAATATGCTGCCTTAAATCCTTTGAAGGTACTTAGGTATAAAATACAGGCATTCTAGCAAGCTTCTAACCCTTATTCTTCCAAATCCCAGCCCTTCCCCTCCATAATCCACAGGATACATAAAAAATGTGTCTTTCTTCACAAGGATGAGCTAAAAAAAAGTGTCTGAAAAAAAACACAGTCAAAAAAAATATATAAACGTGTAGCAAATGACATATGCAAATATTTACTGAACAACAGACAATAAAAAAGATACTGAATTTCCACCAGGGTGTTGAACTCTGGTCACTGGTCTAAGGAGTGGAGTCTTAGCTTTCGAGCTATGTTTACAGATAGTAAGTAAAGCACATAACAAAAATTCAACAACTGATATAGCAATAAGATCTACATTATCTCTCTTTTTATGTCAAGTAAATATGGCTAAGATACTCTAAGTATTCAAAAACTAAGAATCTGTTTAAAGGAAACCAACTATACAATGAAACCTAAACTCCTTTTCTTTTTACTTCCAGTAAACAGGACTTAAATAAGACTGAAAATTATCAAGGACTAAGAATTTGTAAGTGCACATTTTAAAATTTTTTATTATTTAATAATCTATTGTATATTTCAAAATAACAAAGAGTAGAATTTTAGTTGTACATTTTAAAAAACAGCAACAATAGTACTGATGAACGATTCAGTAAAAAGAGAAATACATAATACATAATAGACTAAGCTTTAAGACATCAACAGGGTGACAAAAGTTACACAGACTCCAACAGCTAGTCATCAACAATGCTAAGAATCTAACTGCTTTCTTAATAATCACTGACTGCTTAAGCAACCAGATTTTACAATTGATAATAACCTATACTATTTGATTCTAGTCCTGTGGTCATCTACTCTATAAATGAATCGTTAATAGAAAGGTTCATCATTTAAGGTTTATTTCGCAAAAAGGTAACTACAGTTCCCATTATTAATAATAAATAAAATTATTTTCATCAGAATTGAAGTATGGACTAGGCTTGACTTTAAAAATAGCTAGAGTTTTATAGGAAAGGTAAATGTTACACGCTCCTGTACAAACTTCCAGCATCTCCAAAAAAGGTAGCTGATCTTAAACACTGTACTAGGCCAGACATGGTGGCTCATGCCTGTAAGCCTGGCACTTTGGGAGGCCAAGGCGGGATGATTGCTTGAGGCCAGGAGTTCGAGAACAGCCTGGGCAACATAGCAAGACCCTCATATCTCTAAACAAAACAAAACAAAACAAAACAAAACAAAACAAAGCACTGCGGCTACTCATACAAAAGTTGAGAACATGAGCTCATAATAGGATTATGAAAATAATCCTATTTAAAATATTACTTATTAATAGTAAAAAAACTCACACCAAAACCAAAATTCCAACTGTACGATACCACATGTGAAAACAAGACACATTCTTTTTAAGCGTAGAGGGACACTGTTCCTAGAGAGTTCCTGTCTTTTTCTATTATTTTTTCAATTTCGCTAATGGTGTCTACTGAAGCACATTTGGAATGTAATCTATTTATCAGACAGCTGTTCTGGCCCAGTGTAGATTTAGAATTTAAAATCGTGTGGCTTCAGAGCTCTAAAATAAAATGTAATTTTAAAATAAAGATTTCTTTTCTAAAGACTCAAATATCTACTATCATTGATGACACATACCAATATATAGTAGGAACTGTGATAATTACTTTTTTGCAATATTTCATTTACGTCTAAAAAACCCTACCATATAGGTAGCCGTTAGTCTCACCATCTTGTAAATGAGGAAACCAAGACTTAGAGAAGTAACTCGCCCAAAGTTATATGATGAGTGACAGATTTGTAACCTAAGGCAGGCTGGACAGCTCAAAAGTCAGTGCATTTAATCAGTCTTATTTGCAGTCAATTAAAAACAAGCACGCAAACAAACAAAACAGTCAAATGAAAACATTAATCACTGCCTCACACCCACAGGATCTCAAGGTTGTCAAGGAAAGATAATTTTAAAACTCAGGTCCAATTCTAATTTAAAATTACTTTAAAAAGACAATGTTTGCTTACTGCAAGTGTACTTAGAACAGCATGTTCTTTTATAGAAATTAAAAACTTAGTAGGCAGTACATGCAACCCACACTAGGGACTTCCATACTTAAAGCTTTAAAGCAAAATGTTTTTTCATGCAGAAGTAAGTTCTAAGCAGATATATGCCAGTAAGTGTTTACCTCAGAGAAAGAGGGTGGGACAGGGGTTTGGAGAACTTTTGTATAACTACATATTTCCACATTATTTCAATTTTAGAAGAGTACTTTTTCTTATGTTTTTATTTCCCACTCAGGTAGATTGAGAGAGTACTTCTAATTACGTTTCAATGAGTCAAAATCAAACAAGCACCTGAAGTCCAGATTATATGAAATAGCTTTACCTCCTTTATCCTCCTGTTTGAACTTGAACATCTCAAAATAATCTTTCTGAGAACAATCCAAAGGAACATTTATAAAATTAAGGTCAAAAACAGTAAAAGAGCTAAAAACCAATGCTTTTGAATTCATTATAGCAAAAGCAGTAAGGTATTATGAAAAATGCAAACAGTGAAGTTATAAGACTTGTGACTAGGCTAAAGAAATGCAACTGAACAACAGCAGGTAAAACTTACGAAGTACAAGAAAACAAAAACAAGAGATGCAAGCTCTATGCTCTTGAAAGAAAAAGATTTAACAGAATCAATGTATCAGGAAAAGTATTTTCAAATCAAAAGCTCTGGAAAAATATTCAAGGTAAAGTAAATAGGGTTAATTAATAACCACAATAAACATTTGTTACAAATATGGAATATATAAAATATTATTGAAATTAAATATGCTGTATACCAGCATATCCAAATAAACACCATATACTATCCAAATAAACACCGCTTATGCATGCACAGATAAAAATACTACTAAAATGATAAAGAGCTTTTTCCCTAAAGTAAAACAATTTAATTGTTTCAAACACTGCACTACAGTGGTATTCAAAGTACCAGGGTATATTAGTGAGGTGGTACAGGAGTAAAAGTGCAATGAACTAGAAATCCAGCATCTCAGTTTGAGTTGCCCCTGCTCTGCCAATATGTGACTCTGGGCAGGTTATTCAACTTCTCTGAGACTCAGTCTCCTCATCAATAAAGTGGGGATAGGCCAGGCGCGGTGGCTCACACCTGTAATCCCAGCACCTTGGGAGGTGGAGGCGGGTGGATCACTTGAGGTCAGGAGTTCGAGATCAGCCCGGCCAACATGGTGAAACCCTGTCTCTACTAAAAATACAAAAACTAGCAGGGCGTGGTGGCAGGCGCCTGTAATTCCACCTACTTGGGAAGCTGAGGCAAGAGATCACTTGAGCCCGGGAGGTGGAGGTTGCAGTGAGCCGAGATCACGCCACTGCACTCCAGCCTGAGTGACATAGCAAGACTCCAACTCAAAAAAAAAAAAAAAAAAAAGTGGGGATAGTAACTACTACCCTACGTACCCCAGAAAGGGTTTCCATAATGCTTATATGAGATAATACGAGATGAATCCCCTTTGCAGGCTGTCACGGACACCACAAAGAAAAAATATTGGACCACATGCTCTCTTAAGGCCTTTCCAAGTCAGTTTCATATTTTGGCTTTTATTGTTGTACATTTTAAGAGACGCATACATAATACGCCAAAAGAGCCATATGAAATGGGCTTATTCTTAAGTAATAGCTTAGTACTACAACTACTAGCCGACATTTGCATAGCATTATAATGCTTATAATGTTACACGGCATTATTACTATGTGTTGTGCACTGATTTGAGTATTTTGCGTGTACTAATTTTCACAGTAACAGAAACTGGTGATCTCAATTGACATGCTACAAGTGAAGAAGCTATAATGTGGCTTGTAAAAAAGTCTGACTCGTGATACCATCTTATATTTGTAAGATTATAGTGCCTGGAGGCGTTTTCCACAAATATCTCATTTGATTCTTATCAGCAACCTTGTGAGATAGGTAGGGCAAACTATTATTTCCTCTACTTTAGAGAGGAGGAAATTTAAATTGAGAGTGACGGCTGGGTTTGGTAGCTCATGCCTGTAATCTCAGCACCTTGGGAGGTTGAGGTGACAAGACTGCTGTAGCCCTGGAGTTCAAGACCAGCCTGGGCAACATAGCAAGACCCCTATCTCTTAAAAAAACAGGAAAAAAAACTGAGAGGGCTTTAGCACCTGGCCCAAGATTATGAGGGTAACAGCAGTCAAAACTAGATCCCAAACCCATCTTCTGACTCCTAATCCGGGATTTACCCATCACCATACTAGCTCTGCAACTAAAATATACAAATACTGATAAATAAAACCAACATAATTTCTTACAAGGTACTCATCAATACAAAAATTCAAGCTATTGTACTCTGAAGTATCTTTTTTTTTTTTTTTTGAGATGGAGTTTCACTCTTGTTGCCCAGGCTGGAGTGCAACGGTGCAATCTCGGCTCACCGCAACCTCTACCTCCTGGGTTCAAGCGATTCTCCTGCCTCAGCCTCCTGAGTAGCTGGGATTACAGGCATGCACCACATTGCCTGGCTAATTTTGTATTTTTAGTAGAGACGGGGTTTCTCCATGTTGGTCAGGCTGGTCTTGAACTCCTGACCTCAGGTGATCTGCCAGCCTTGGCCTCCCAAAGTGCTGGGATTACAGGTGTGAGCCACCGTGCCCGGCCTGAAGTATCTTTTAACACCAAATCCCTGACACTCTAATGAAAGTAACTTCTTGAATTGGTTGTGTGTCAAATACACAGTAGGGAAAAATTTCTTGGTAGCAAGGGATTGCCCTTAGGAACTGCCCTTAACATTATATTTAAGTGTAAGGACCCATTTGCTAAGTAAAGAATCTGAACCTCAGACTAAGCTGCTGGACTACAAACTGCTACTCATTTCTGGGCTAAGGTGCGTCTTGTAGCCCAGGTATTAGAAAAATGTAAAGAGCAAGAAAAAGAAATGGCAAAGTCTACTATTAAGAAGGAGGTAGAATAAAGGATATGAATAATATCTGCATGTCTTGAGGCCTTTCCTATGGGTAGGTAACACAACTAAGAAATAATTATCACAATAGAATGACATGTCACCAGAAATCATCTTTGGGATTCATGCTATAGGATTACATTATAGGTAGAACTTCTATTACACCAAGGTACACGTAACTGTAATTTCTTATCAGGAGGGTCAAATATAAGCACAACTTATACCGGTATGACTGTACCCATGGTTTATGTGAGAATACGTGGTCTAATTATAGAGTTCATCAATTAATGGAGAAACTAAAATTAGAAGGGAACCAAAAGTCTACTTAAGAACCTATTTCAGAAAGCAAAATCCATATACATCCCACCTCAATTTATGTTAATCAAATCTGGTTATGCATATTAATACATACCTGGTAGAGTTCTTCTAAATTGTACTTAATTGAAGTACTATTCTGAATAGCTTCCACTGCTTCTTTCAGTTTTTGCCAGGTTTCATCTGTGTAGTTTTCTGGTAATTTAGGCTTATCTAGATGATATGTAAAAGGTTGGTATCAGAATACCATGTCAGATACAGTAACCAAAGATTCATAAAATATAATAGCATTACTATTTTTAGGGTAAATTGTGATCTTTATAACTATTACACCTAATCATTAAAGTAACCACTGTATTTAAGCTTAATATAAAGAATAAAATTTGAAATGCCATAATACTGTTTAAGTCATTTTGACTCACCTATTAAAATTGAAGGTGAGGTTTTTCTCCTATTGATTGTATTGCTTCAAAAAAATAAAAATTCAAGAATGACCATAAAAAATAACAATCCTGATCTTATTTCATCATGTGTAAAACCTAAGTCGACATGAATTTTTAACCTGAGATTTAAAGTACTGTCTATGTGCAAGGTACTTTATAAGCCTCTTAATCTTCCCAACAATACCCTGAGGAATCTATTTTACAACTGAGGAAACTGAGGCTGGAACTCATTTAGTAAGCTTGCCCAAGGTCATCATAGCTAGTCAATGGCAAAGCTGGGATTCTAATTCAGGTCTGTTTGACCCCCAAATTTATGCAGCATCTATAGAAATGGAAACATCTTAACTCAGGTTTTAAACTACATTTACGAGCAGAGTGAAATTTTTAAAGACTGAAAGAAATGACTCCAGAAACCATGTTGCATTTTCAGAATAGAAAGAAACATCTTACTCTAGGCTTTAAACTTCACTGACTAGCAATGAGTAGGGGGAAAAAAGTTTTAATTAGAACATCCAAATGCCTTAATAATATGCTTTTATTTTAGGAGGGAGAGAAAAAAATCTCTGAAACCAATTTGAAAATGCAACCAGGATCATAACTCATTTAAAAATCTTTAGCTACAAAATCCATATATTTTTAAGTGAAATAATGAAAACGTTAGTCAATTACAATTCATATTGACTTCAGAAAGCTCTACTATTAAATCAGAAACTGAGAGCCTGGGTATGGGAAGGTAGTGATATAAAAAAGAAAGGGTTAAAAATAGACAACACCATAGCCCTCTGCTTGAGACAAAATAGAGCATACTCCTGATTTCCACACAATGTTAAAAACACAAGCATAGAGAACCTAATCTTCTCAATACTAATATTCAGCCACAAAGCACTTATCTCATATATATTACTTAAGTTCATTCATTTACTTCTCTATTTAATAAACACTGTAGCACTGATTACCTGGCAGTTAAGGGTGTTGAAAAAGTAAGTCAGAAAAACAGAAACACATTCAACAAATAAAAATTAATTCAGCTCAAATACATTTTTAAAGATTGCTGTTTATATTTGCCTCAATGTATTCATAATACTCTCCTCACATATCTCAAACACGGTCTGAACAAATTTTCCTAAAAGCTGCAGGTCGATACTTTAAAATCCATTTTAGTGATGGAAAAAATAGATGTAGTAATTGTTCCTATCTTTAGACTAGTGGTACACAGAGTTACTACTTCTGTGTATACACAATGTTTTTCACTTTCAAACCCTACCTTTGGAAAGAAATGCAGAGAACATAAATTTTTCTTCAAATATTCCTTCCAAATGAGTTTCATGAATACAGTATAAATCTAATTATAAATCTTATTTGAGCATAAAAAGATCACTATTGCTACCTGCATTTCTAGGCATTGGATAATGTGGCCTACTGAAGCATAAAAATAAAAATCCCAGCAATGCCAAGGCTCGCTATGCACCTGAAATAAATAAATCTCTTTGGAATACAAATTTCTCACCTGTAAAATCCGGATCAATCATACCGATTGTCAGTGTTATAAGGAATAACAGATTAAATACAATAGGTTGAAAAAGACCTCAAAATACTGCACAGAAACACCCGGTGTATGCTTCAGCACAAGGATCCTAACCACCCCCGGAAAATGAACCCTCCACCAAAAAAGGACCTCCCCTCCACCTCATTGATTATGCATAAAACATTAGGCCACCTCCAAACTGTTTAATATATTAACATAAATAGAGCACGTGACCCCTCGAGTGTCAAATCCTTATTAGGTGATTATGGATTTTGGCCTTGGTTACCTTTAAAGTTCTTGATCACTAACTTCTTAGCAGAGCCAGGTTTGCTGTTAGCAAAGCTAGAGACGGTGGTAGAAGATTTGGCTAGGCCGTTTGCATGATGCACCGAAGCCACAGAAGAGATTAATATACTCTTATTTTTAAGTTGCTGCTGCTGAGATGTTGCAGCAGTTGGTGAAGATGAGGAGGAGGAGGAGGAGGATTCCTCAGCCATCTTCGCATCAAACCCTACAAACTCCAGGGTGTCTTCAAAACGCAGCTTCTTCTGTATCGGTACGTGGCTGGAAGCAGCCACTGAAACCCCCAGGCAGAAGGACGAGGTTGAAGGGGATGCCGAATCCCTGGGTTGTAAAGGAGGAGTGGAAGAGGAGGAAGAGGTGGAATCAAAGTCTTCTCTCTCGTTACTACTGTTACTGCTGCTACTGCTGCTGCTGTTTAACTTTCTCTTCTTGGCAGAGGTGGGCGGAGTGGTGCTGGTATTACCATCAGTGGCAGATCTGACCTCCTGAGCAGCAGCAGCAGCTGAGGGACTGGGGGAAGAAAAACCTGTTGGAAACATGAAAATAGCGGGGTCAACAGGCAGAGGAGCATCAAAAACCTACGTTTATATGCCTGCGTGCGTGTAGGAGAGAAGGTAGCAATGCTAGAGGGGGAAGGGAAGAAAGAAGAGAGGAGAAACACAGAGGACGAGAAGGAAAGTGAAGGGGGGGCTACACCGGGGGAATGGGAGGGTTTGGGAAGGCGGATAGGCTGACACCAGGAGTGAGCAGAACGAGGGGGGAGAGCGAATGAGGAGGCAGACAGGTAAACGGCCGTGCCGTCCCCCTCCCCTGCTTTTCGATCTCTCTCCCCCCCTTTCTGCAGGAGCGACTCAGCGAGTCTGTGAGGCTGCAGCTCCTCCTCCTTTTCTCCCTCTCCCTGGGAGGGGAGAGGCTGTGGTTGGGGGAAAGGGGGAGGGGGAAAGAACCAGGGCTTGTTATTGTCAATAGCACAAGAGGCTAAAGATGGCGCCATTTCCGGTCACGCGGCGCCGAGGGAGGGGCGGTGTCAACCTCAGGGAGTGGGGGTGAGGGAAGCGCTGCAGCCGCCCGGGGGGCGGGGGAGCTCGCGCGTGAGGGGGCGGCTGGAAAGGGGCGGCTAAAGTGCCCCAGACGCTCGCGCTAGTTCGCTCCTGCTCCCGCTCCCCTTCGCGATCCCCATTCCTGGCAGCGCCTTCCTTCCCTGGCCCACCGGGAACTCCCACTCCCTCCTTAACGGTCCCGCGGGAAGCTTCGCGCCGCAGCGCCCTTACCGGAAGTGACTGGGCAGACACTTTTCATAGCGCCCAGATCCCGAAGCCCCCAGGTCCGCAGGACTTGAGTGGGGGGGGGGAAGGGGGGAGGGAGAAATTGGGGGGAAGAAAAGTGGATAGGAGGAGGGGGCGGGCCTTCGAGACACCTTCGGAGCTCCTGATTGGAGCTTTCTGAAGGCGAGGGGGTGGGGGGGTGGCGGGAGGAGCGGGAAGGAGCCTCGGGGGAGGGAAGGTAGTGACGGCGAGGGGCGGAGTGAGCTAGCTGGGAAAACGGAGGAGGAGGAAGAGGAGGAGAGAGGGAGGGACGGAATAAAACGTAAGGGTCCGGGAGAATAGAAACTTTGAAAGAGATAAAAGAATAAGGAGTGGTTGCAAGGCTAGGGGAGTAACCCTAAATAGAGGAAAACATAATCATGCCATTATGCCCGCTGCTGGAGAGGAATGTCCCTATGTTAAGATAGGAAAGGAGAAGAAAACGAGCTAAGATAGGAAGAAAAGGACTTTTTAATTCGGTGCCGGTATAAATTGTTTCTCTTTTATTTCAAGGCACCACAGACCCAAGGCTGAATAAGGCCTGAATTTTGATGCCTTTCTCTTTCATGTAGCTGTAAATCCTTTTATCTTACTACCAGGAGCATTTTCTAAGCTGGCTGGCCAAATTAAGGGTGTATTCTAAGGCGAAGAAATGGAAAGGTAACTAACCCCTCACCCACCCAGCACTATGCCCAGGATCGTCCTAACCCCCACTCTATCAGTCCTTAACTCAGTAATTTATAGACCCAACAAAGCTAAGACCCACTTCCTTCTTTTGCCAAATCTCAGTTTACACGCTGTCCCAAAGGAGACATTTTAGAACCATATCGGCAAAAGTCAGTGTTTTCTACTAATGTGTTTCATGACCCCATGCTTTACAATTGATTACTGATTTAAAAAATCTTTAAATTTGGTTAAATTAGCAACAATAAACCTTGTAAATTCCCTGTTGGGAGTTTTTACTTAACCTTGGGGCATTCTCAGAGGGAGGTAACACAATATCAAAAACTAAATTTGCCAACCTGTTGATCATTCTAACTGCAAAAGCATTCAGTTAGCATGTATGGTAAGACTATGCAAGGTCTCTGCCCTTGAAAAGCCAGTAGGGGAAGATAGTTTCAAAACTAATTTCCATAACAATAATATGACATATATACAAAGTGCTGTCAGAAGAGGCAAAACAAGAAATTTGGGAGAAATCTGGAATAGGAAGAGTTCTACAGAGATTATGTTTATGCTGTGTCTCAAAGTGGGAGTTGCCAAAAAGACAAGAGGGAACAGGATGAAAGGCATTCTGGGGAACGGAAACAAGGGCAAAGCAAGGAGTGAAAGGGCCAGGCCTGTTTATGGAAACATGGAAAGTGCAGTGAGGCTGGGAAGTAGGATGTCTGGCTGGGAGTAAGGAAGATGAGGCTCAAAAGTGCCTGGCACACCAAGCTTAGAATTTGGAGTCTACTCTGTAGGCGATCATAGATAGCAGGGAGACAATCCAGCAAGCAGAGCTTTTACAAACCAGGGGTGACAGGATTGTGAGTGGAGTAAAAGCAGCTTGTATGGTATACCTTGTGATAGGTGAATCAGAACCCTGCAAATAAATCAACTTTCTAACTTTGTTTAAACAGGCCCACTTGTTTTTGTGTCTTGAAAAGTCCCTGATTAAAATGCAAATCAACCTTTGGCATTATTAGACAATATCATTGCTATTTGATGACAGCCTGCTGAAAGCAAGGCTCTAATGGAACTTAGAACCGCTGAGAAGGGAGACAGGGGCCTGAAAGGAGACAGATGGAAGCACTCCTATCTGTTTTGAATATACCACATAGTTTTTTTCATTTTGTTTTGTTTTGAAGACAGAATCTTGCTGTGTCGCCCAGGCTGGACTGCAGTGGTGTAATCTTGGCTCACTGCAACCTCTGCCTCCCGGGTTCAAGCGATTCTTGTGCGTCAGCCTTCTTGAGTACCTGGGACTACAGGCATGTATCACTACGCCTGCTAATTTTTTTTGTATTTTTAGTAGAGTCAGGGTTTTGCCATGTTGGCCAGGCTGGTCTCGAACTCCTGGCCTCAAGTGATCCGCCTGCCTCAGCCTCCCAAAGTACTGGGCCTACCATATAGTTCTTGCTGCCCAAATAGAAACAGTGAACTCTTAAGGCCAGGAAAGACACCTTAATACATTGAACTTTCCTTTATCATGTCTCACAGTTCACAAAATGCTGAACCACTGTAAATGCAGGGTAAATGCTTATTGAATTGAGTATTTCATTGCATGTGAATAAAATAATGCTGTGTCTTTATAAGGGAGGATTAACTGACTCATTTTCAGGATTTAATGAACAAGGTTGTTCTAATTCATGTAGTTAAAATCTTTAGGAGGGTATATGAAGTGCTAGCCATTTTAAAAAATTACAAATATTAGTGCAACTGAAAGGGAATGGACATAAAGATAAGAGAAAGCTGCTTTTGCCATACAAAGATAAACTTTTCTACTAACCTAAATGATAGCTGAGTCCTGTTAATATTTAACTACATTCTAGTAATAATAGTTCCCTATCTCACATGGTTATCTAAGCCCTTCAGTCTTCTGAGTTATATGTTGGTTTTAAAAAGCACAGATCTGGCCACGCGTGGTGGCTCATGCCTGTAATCCCAGCACTTTGGGAGGCCAACATGGGTGGATCACATGAGACCAGGAGTTCCAGACCAGCCTGGCCAATATAGTGAAACCCCGTTTCCACTAAAAATACAAAAATGAGCCGGACATGGTGGTGTTCACCTGTAATCCCAGCTACTCAAATGGCTGAGGCAAAAGAATCCCTTGAACCTGAGGCAGAGGTTGCAGTGAGCCAAGCTCACACTGCTGCACTCCAGCCTGGGTGACAGAGTGAGACCTTGTTACAAAAAACAAACAAACAAACAAAAAACAAGGCTAGGTGGCTCAGGCTTGTAATCCCAAAACTTTGGGAGGCTGAGGCGGGCAGATCACCTGAGGTCAGGGGTTCAAGACCAGCCTGGCCAACATGGTGAAACCCTATCTCTACTAAAAACACAAAAATTATCTGGGCACGTTGGCGGGTGCCTGTAATCCCAACTACTCGGGAGGATAAGGCAGAAGAATCGCTTGAACTCAGGAGGTGGAGGTTGCAGTGAGCCGAGATTGTGCCACTGCACTCCTGCCTGGGCAACAGAGAAAGAGTCTGTCTCAAAAAAAACCAAAAACCTTCCAAGTTGGTTTGTAAAATATCTTTTACATCAAGAACCAACTAATTGAGGCTAGTTGAAGAACATAAGCGTATATTCTGTACACCCAAATGTTTGCCAATCAACGTTAAACACATTCTCAACATTAAAATACATTTTCAAGGTTGAACTCACGGGAGCCACACTAATCAAGATGTGTAATGTAGGACACCATACAATTATAGCCATTATCAGACTAAACCAGACTGAGCACTTAACACATATTCCATATTTAGGATCTTTCATCTTGTGAGTTCAACTCATACCTTAGAAACATTAATTAAACTTTACAATGTTGCCACATGAGGTGTAGTTATTATTGGCCACCTTTAACCAAGCTGTTTATAAAGGTAAGTATATGTGTAAAGGAAGAAATACAAACAAAGACAGGGAGCTAGCTTTTACAATGTCAATTCCTTTATTTCTGTGGACATCTCCCTAAAAAGGCAGAGTGTAACCCATTTCCCCTTTTTGATCACAGGGATTCCCCAGGGTGCTTGGGGAATCAAGATGTGTAATGTAGGACGTCATACAGTTATAGCCATCTGGGGTGCTTTAGGTCCTCTCCAGATATCTCATACCAGTGGCTTGCCACTAGACAGACACTCCTGGAAGCCTTCCTATCCAATGGGTGGGATTTTCCTTAGGAATGGGAGAGACTGCTTGCCCAGGAGAATCTGAAGATGTTTCTGAGAATGCATTAAAAAAAAACAAAAAACAAAAAAAAGCAAAAACCAAACCAAAACAAAACAGAAAAAACGGCTGGGCACAGTGGTTCACACCTGTAATCCCAGCACTTTGGGAGGCCAGAGTGGGTGGATCACTTGGCCAGGAGTTTGAGACCAGCCTGGGCAACATGGCGATACCCTGTCTCTACTAAAAATACAAAAATTAGCCAGGCCTGGTGGTGCACATCTGTGGTCCCAGCTACTTGGGAGGCTGAAGTAGGAGAATTGTTTGAACCCGGGAGGCAGAGGTTGCAGTCAGCCGAGATTGCACCACTGCACTCCAGCCTAGGTGACAGAGTGCAAAAAAAAAAAAAAAAAAAAAAAAACAAAAAAAAACTGCTAGGTAAAGGGCAGTCCATTTACTTTTTTTTTTTTTTTTTTGTCTGAGACAGTGTCTCGCTCTGTCACCCAGGCTGGAGTGCAGCGGCGCCATCTCGGCTCACTGCAAGCTCCGCCTCCCGGGTTCATGCCATTCTCCTGCCTTAGCCTCCCAAGTAGCTGGGACTACAGGCGCCTACCACCACGCCCGGCTAATTTTTTTTGTATTTTTAGTAGAGATGAGGTTTCACTATGTTAGCCAGGATGGTCTTGATCTCCTGACCTCATGATCCGCCCGCCTTGGCCTCCCAAAGTGCTGGAATTATAGGCGTGAGCCACCGCGCCCGGCCCAGGCAGTCCATTTTCTTCATCCACTTTTCTGAAGGATCATCTTTGAAGCAGGAAAGTACAGAGAAGGCAAACTAAGCAATGCTGAGATAGTAAAGATTGTATCATAATAAGGGCTTTGTTATGCTATCAACACCAATGGGCTGCTGAGGAGGCCAAAGCTCAAGCAAAAATAATCCAACTACACAATGTGAATTCATCCGTTTCCCATCCTGAGATTGCTATATAAAAGCAAGGAAAGTAATAACATGTGCTGAACCTATGTGCTAAGTAAAATGTAAATAGATAACACAGATTTCATATGTATGTGTGTGTGTATAGGTATATATATATATATATATATATATATATATATATATATATATATTTGGGTTTTTTTTTGAGAGGGAGTTTCGCTCTTGTTGCCCAGGCTAGAGTGCAATGGCACTACCTCGGCTCACCACAACCTCCACCTCCCGGGTTCAAGCGATTCTCCTGCCTCAGCCTCCCAAGTAGCTGGGATTACAGGCATGCAGCACCACACCTGGCTAATTTTGTGTTTTTAGTAGAGACGGGGTTTCTCCATGTTGGCCAGGCTGGTCTCGAACTCCCAACCTCAGGTGATCTGCCTGCCTCAGCTTCCCAAAGTGCTGGGATTACAGGTGTGAGCCACCGCACCTAGCCAAATTTCATATTTTTAGCGAAATTGTTTATCTTACATCACCTGAAGTTACTGACTTGGTACATCAACCATTCAAGCACTTCGTTCCTTAGCTCACAGATTTTATCTGTCATACCTGTGAACCATCTGGAAAGCAGATTTAAGGACTAAAAGTTAGAGATAGGCTGTTTTCTCTGAGGGTTTGGGAGTGGGGAGCCAGACCAGCCACAGATGACTTCTCCCTTGGGTGCTGCCAAGGACTTGCTTATGGAGTTGCTGGGCCTATATATATATTTGGCGAGCTGATGTGCCATGGCATGGGCCTATTTTTAACATTCTGTTTACTTTATTGATGTCTCTCAAAGTCCCTCCAACCCCACCCTGCTCAATGTTTGATCTAATGGCATTCAGCTTTTCTTTTTCTCACAGACAAGGCCAATTTAGATTTTTTTTTTTTTTTTTTTTTTTGAGACAGAGTCTGGCTCTGTCACCCAGGCTGGAGTGCAGTGGCACAATGTTGGCTCACTGCAATCTCCATCTCCCAGGTTCAAGTGATTCTCCTGCCTTGGCCTCCCAAGTAGCTGGGATTACAGGTGTGCGCCACCATGCCCAGCTAAATTTTTTGGTATTTTTAGTAGAAATGGGGTTTTGCCATGTTGGCCAGGCTGGTCTTGAACTCCTGACCTCAGGTGATCCGCCCACCTCGGCCTCCCAAAGTGGTAGGATTACAGGCATGAGCCACTGCACCCAGTGCCAATTTAGATTTAAATCCAGGGTTCCCAACTCACTGTACAATAGAATGACCTGGGAGTTTTTTTTGTTTTTTAATCTTTACCCAGGTCCAAACCTAGTCAGTCCAATTCAATCAGAATCTCTGTGAGGAGGACCTCAATTATCAGTATTTTTAAGAAGCTCTTGGCCAGGTGCGGTGGCTCATGCCTGTGCCTGTAATCCCAGCACTTTGGGAGGCCAAGGCAGGAGTATTGCTTGAAGCCAGGAGTTCAAGACCAGCCTGGTCAACAAAGCGAGACCCTATCTCTATCGAAAAAAAAAAAAAAATTAGCTGTATGTGCTGGCATATCCCAGCACTTTGGGATGCTGAGGTGGGAGGATTGCTTGAGCCCAGGAGTTCCAGCTGCAGTGAGCTATGATGGTGCCAATGCACTCCAGCCTGGGTGACAAAGTAAGACTCTGAAGAAAAAAAAAAAAAACAGCTCTCCAGGAAATTCTACATACCTCCAAGTTTGAGAAACCATAGTTGTAGATGAAGTAAGTATGTCTTGTGATTTGAATGGGGCTGATAAGCACTTGTATTCCGTTTAATGCCTGAAATTTCATGATTATTTATTCACTCATTTGGATAACACATTGCCTCCTTCTCTAGGAATCCTTTTTTAAAGTGCAAATTAGCCAAGGAGTCTTAGTTCCTAACCCTTTAAGGTGAATGCCTCTTGGAGGAAAAAAGCTAATAGGAAAGTCCTAGGAGACTGGAGGTAAACAGAACTAGAAGAAGCCACTGCAATAGGGAGTGGTGAGAGGTGAGGTTACCAACCAGGAAGGAAAGATTTCTGAGAGTACATTTTGCTGACCTCACAGTATTGCCTAGGGCCAATCCTGCTTTTTGATGACTGCATATTTAAAACCTAATCAAGTTTGACAGCTTATCTAAGCTGCCAAAATCATACTAAAAGAAAATTTAAATATTTTTTATAAGCAAAGCAGAGAGCAGACATTGGGTATGTAGGTTTAGAGCTATCCCTAAATGCCCAACTTTTAAATTATCACTCACCTTAGGGAAGTTTCTATTACCAAGTCATGTATTTTTCCTGCTTCTATTACTAAATGTCCTTTATTCCCACCAACAGCATTATTTCTCTCTCCAATTCCTTTGGTCATTCAACAAAAATGTATTGAGCAAATACTCTCAGCAACGCATGGTGCTAGGTGCCGTGAGGGAATACAGAATAACACAAAATTCAATTTGTAGTTGATTTCACAGTTTTTCAAAGCACTTTCACATACAATCTTATTTTATCCTGATAAACACACTGTGAGATAGATCAAGTACCATCCCCACTGTACAGATAAGAAATAGGCTCAGCAAAGGAAGTTAAAATTATTTGCTAAAGTCACAAAGCACACAGACCTAATTAGGTCCAGTTCTTCACTGACTCCAAATACAGCACTTCCCATAGTTTACAATTTCGTAAGGAGACTTGCCATAAAATAGTCTCAAGTAGTAGACATGTTAGAAAAAGACGTTCTCACTCTCCACTCACCAAGAGAAAAAAATGAAGAATAAGAAAATAACTCCTTTATTGAGATAAGCCAAATCAAAATGCCCAAAAGGAGACCAAGCTTGCATGCAGTTCAGGCCACCATCAAGCAGGTAGGACAAAACAGCCGGCAATGCACATTTAAGGATATGGTGGCAATCTTGTTCTAGAGAATCAGTCTATTCTCTGGCTGGACCCTCAGCCAGTGGCTGATCTTCACAAGAGGTAGAAACTGGCTGCTTCTCCTGGTCAAATCCAGGGAAACAGTGAAGGAACCCTGCCGGCAGACCCATCATGATCTACTCCCTTAGTATACAAAGACAACCCTTGCCCTCCATTCTCAACTGGCAATGTAGGTTTAGAGCTATCCCTAAATGCCCAACTTTTAAATTATCACTCACCTTAGGGAAGTTTCTTTTTTTTTTTTTTTTTGAGACGGAGTCTCGCTCTGTCTTCCAGGCTGGAGTGCAGTGGTGCGATCTTGGCTCACTGCAAGCTCCGACTCCCTGGTTCACGCCATTCTCCTGCCCCAGCCTCCGGAGTAGCTGGGACTACAGGCGCCTGCCACCACGCCCGGCTAACTTTTTATATTTTTAGTAGAGACGGGGTTTCACCGTGTTAGCCAGGATGGTCTCGATCTCCTGACCTTGTGATCCAACCGCCTCGGCCTCCCAAAGTGCTGGGATTACAGGCGTGAGCCACCGCGCCCAGCCGGGAAGTTTCTATTACCAAGTAATATATTTGGTGGGTAAGGCAGACAATTACAAGACAGAGTGACAAAGGCCACTATGAGAACGCAGAGGTGGGACACCTGGCCCAGCCTAGGAGGGTGAGGTGGGGTGCAGTGGAGGAAGGGAATTAAGAATAGCTTCCAGAGAAAGAAATCCAATTTAAATCCCCGAGAGTGAGTGGGAATTAGCCAGGCAAAGGGAGTGAAAGGGAGCAGGGGGCATAAAGAAGGAAGATAGGAAGCACATTTAAATCCTAAAGGAAGAGAGAGTAAGGCACATTCAGGACATTGCAAGGAGACTAGTTATTAGAGTGTAACTTCAGTCCTAACCAGAAACTCTGAAGAGCTAATGAAGGAAATGAAGGCAGCATCCCAATCTCAAGTCTGGTACAGCAATCTTAGGCCTCTTAGCACCAAATCTTACTCAAATACCCTACTTGCTGTTGGAGCTGTGGCTACAGATAACACTTCTTGCCTTGAGCCACACTGGTTCAGGAATTGGATTTAAAAGTCAGGCTCACTCTTAGATATAGGAGGTGAGAATCACAAAGGGGGAGAATAGGGTTTGACACGTGCAAAGTAAGACAAGGGCAGACTTGATAATAAGAACCACAATACTGGGCAACACTACAAAAATTGAGATGAACTACAGCAGGGTTTGGAAACCACAGCCCATGGACCAAACCCTGTCCTTTACCTGTTTTTGTAAATAAAGTTTTATTGGAACATTGCAATATTTATTTGTCTATGTATTTTCTGTGGCTGCTTTTATGCTAAAACAGCAGAGTTTAGAGTTTTGACAGAGACCGTATGGCCCACAGAGTCTAAAATAGTTCCTACTAGTTCTTTAACAGAAAAAAAAATTGCCAGTCCTTGCATTTGAATATACTAACTGTTAAAAACAGAGACATGGCACAAAGGAGAAAGTGATTTAGAACATGCTAAGGATTTTCTATTCCTAGTCTGCATGCAGACTTCAAAGGATGGCAAGAGAATATTCTTTGATAAGAAAATGGCTAAATAAATTGTGGTATAGTCACATAATGAAATACTATACAGCATTGAACAATGAATAAATTACAGCCATGTGCATAAGTCTCAAACAAGGTTATGTGAAAAACACAAATCACCAAATAATACCTACAATTTGATAACTTTTTAAATAAAGCTCAAAAATAAGAAAAACTTGCAGCTATATAATATGATAAAGGTATTAAAGTATAGAAGGAAAATAGCTGGGTGATATGGCATGCACCTGTAGTCCCAGCTACTTGGGAGGCTGAGGCAGGAGGATCGCTTGAGCCCAGGAGTTTGAGACTAGCCTGAGCAACACAGGGAGATAACAAAAAAAAGGGGGTGGGGTGGGGTGGGGGGAATAATTAATATAAGATCTGGGATAGGAGATTGCTCTAGGGGAAGTGTGGGAGGAAAATTTAGGGAAGGGGAATTTAGGTAGATTCAAAAGCATCAGTAATGTTCTAGTTCTTACACACAGATGATAGATTCCTGGATGTTTATTTAATAATTATGCTCCATAAATTACACATCATACATCTTTTGTATGTATTAAAATTACACAAGTCGCCATAGTGTTTGCAGAAATTTTTAAAATTAAAAAAACTAAAAGGTTTTTTTAAAAAAAGTTTCAAGACAGGAAGTGGTGACTTATTGAAGGCAGACCATGACAGTATGCAGAAAGAATAGCTGGCAGAGATAACAAATGACAACTAGGATTGATTTTTGTAACATTTAAGTATACCTTGTGGATTTCTGGAAATTACTCAAGGGCGGGGGATGCACCCTCCAACCTGGTGGAAGAATGGACTCTCTATGGTCCACAATATGGGGACTTAACGTTGTAACCTGTATATTAATCATACAAATCCAAACTTAATTTGTAGTATCAGGACAGTGAGATCTAGAGATCTATGGATTACTTGAAAAGGGGAACAGTGTGTGCAAAGACATGGAGGCATGAGAAAGATCATGGCCCATTTAGGCAACTGTTTACAGGTGACCCTTGAACAATTGGGGTTTAAACTGTGATGGTCCATTTATACACATATTTTTTCAATAAATACAGTCGGCCCTCTGCATGGGCGGGTTCCACATCAGCAATCAAGCAGGAATGGAAAATACAGGATTTGCAGGATTGGAAACCTGTAAAGGGAAGGCCAACTTTTTGTATCTGTGGGTTCCGCAGAGCTGACTGTGGGAGTTGAATATGCACCAATTTTGGTATCTGCAGGGTTCCTGGAGCCAGTTCCCTGCAGATACGTTGGAACAACCATATTACCATGCTGTGTGACTGATGTTCAGTAGGCCTGTGGAGGAATGATGAGAGATGAAGACAGAGAGGTGGGGTGGGTTCAGATCATGGCGAATATTGTATGTCATCCTCCAGAGTTTAGATTCTATCTAGTAGGTCATGGGTAACCACTGAAGGGCATCAAATATGGAAGGGAGTAATATAACCAGAGGTACAGTTAGAAATGTCCAGGTCTTGGCTAGGCGTGGTAGCTCATGCCTGTAATCCCAGCACTTTAGGAGGCCAAGGCAGGTGGGTCACTTGAAGTCAGGAGTTCAAGACCAGCCTGACCAACATGGTGAAACCCTGTCTTTACTTAAAAAATATAAAATTAGCCGGGTGTGGTGGTGCATGCCTATAATCCCAGCTACTTGGGAGGCTGAGGCAGGAGTATTGCTTGAACCCAGGAGGCGGAGGTTGCAGTGAGCCGAAATCATGCCATATAGCACTCCAGCCTGAGCAACAAGAGCAAAACTCCTCAAAAAAAAAAAAAAAGAAAAAGAAAAAGAAAAAGAAAAAGAAAAGAAATGTCCAGGTCTCAACAACCTTTGACTACAAAATAAGGTGAAATCTCCACTCAGTCCCTGTTCCCCAACTAAAACCAGCCCCCAAAGGTAACCTCAGTTAAGTTTACTGATTAAAGATCTTTTTCTATACACTTAACCAACATGCAGTTTTTGCTTTTTTTAAAAAAAGGATCACACAGTATAAATTTTTCTGTGACTTTATTTTTTGCTTAATATTATATCATGAACATCTTTCCTTGTCACTACACACAGATCTACCTCACTATTTTTAAGGGCAACATAGTATACTATATATGGATACATATTCCTATCACTTAAAAAAATCTAATTATCACACGTTATTGTTGTTGCTTTTTTCTGTTACCTTACGTTGCTGGACTGACAATTTCCTTTGTTTCTTTTTTCAACTATTAGTGTTTTGGAAGTTCTACATACTATTTACATTCTATTAATGGTCACGTTTCAGTTCTGTTTAGTTATGCAAATGATATATAAACATTCTTTTTGTAAGAAAAAATTTAAACAATATAGAAGAATATAGGATAAAAAGTAAGTGTTGGTGGTCAGATAAGCATACAAAAAAGAAAAATAAAATAAAATTAAAAGTGTCTTTTACCTGTTAAATTTGGTGCATCACCTTCCTCAGCATTTATGTACATATATACTTGTATATATACAAATAGGAAGCTTTAGTATTTTTTCAAATGGCATAATTACTGTACATATAGCTCTACAATTTGCTTTTTTCACTTAATATATATTAGAGATCTGTCCATGACAGTATATAGAGATCTACCTCATTCTTTTTAAGGGCTGTATACTATTTTACAGTAAAAATATACCATATTGTATTAAACCATTCCCCTATTTTTGGACATTTGGTTATTTCCAATTTTTGTGACTACAAACATGCTCCAATGAACATCCTTGTAACATAAATCTGTGCATGTATAAAAGTATTTCTGAGGATATATTTGAAAAAGTAGAATTGGGTCAAGGGGAAGGTATATTTAAAATTTCGATACACTGTCATATTTACCCTTCAAAAATGTTGTGCCAACATATGATCCCCACCTTCTGAATGACCATTAACTGCCCCATATCCTTAGCAACACTAAATTTTATCAAACCTTAAAGTTTTTGCCAAAATATTACATGAATTCATTCTCACTGTAAAGCAACAAAAACAAAGTAAAAGCAGGAGTGCTCTCTTGACCACCATCCCCTGATCCCAGTTTTCTCTGGGAAAATTTGTTTCTACCTTGCTATTAATTTTTTTATTAATTGTTTCATTACGCTAGATGTTCTGAGGAATTTCCTTCCTTTTCTTTTTTCTTTTTTCTTTTTTTTTTTTTTTTTGAGACGGAGTCCCGCTGTTGCCCAGGCTGGAGTGCAATGGCACAATCTCTGCTCACTGCAAGCTCCGCCTCCCACATTCAAGCGATTCTCCAGCCTGAGCCTCCCTAGTAGCTGGGATTCCAGGCGCGTGCCGTTACCACGCCCAGTTAATTTGTGTATTTTTAGTAGAGACGGGGTTTCATAATGTTGGCCAGGCTGCTCTCGAATTCCTGACCTCAGGTGGTCCTCCCCGCCAACCCCTCCTCCCCCATCACCTGCCCCCCGCTGCCCCAGCCTCCCAAAGTGCTGAGATTACAGGCGTGAGCCACCGCACCCGGCCCTGAGGTATAATTTCATAAGAATTTACTCAAGCTTCCTAGACATGTTGTTAACAATTTTTTTTTTTTTGAGACGGAGTCTCGATCTGTCACCCAGGCTGGAGTGCAGTGGCGCGATCTCGGCTCACTGCAAGCTCCGCCTCCCGGGTTCACGCCATTCTCCTGCCTAAGCCTCCTGAGTAGCTGGGACTACAGGCGCCCACAACCACGCCCGGCTAATTTTTTGTATTTTTAGTAGAGACGGGGTTTCACCGTGGTCTCGATCTCCTGACCTCGTGATCTGCTCGCCTCGGCCTCCCAAAGTGCTGGGATTACAGGCGTGAGCCACCGCGCCCGGCCTGTTAACAATTATTTAGACTTAACTCTTGAGTTTTACTAGTTCATTTACTCACCATCGTCTTTAGAGGTAGTAGCCTCATCATCATTCTCATCTCCTGATCCAGATGACTGTGACATCATCCGTCCTTTGGGTCTACGATAGAAAACAGAGAATTCACTTTTCCAGCAGTCCTCTCCCATATCTGTATAGTGTTATGAATTCATTGACTCTGGTTTCCCAGCCAATTTTATCCTATTTGTTCCATATCTTCAAGGAAATTATCAAAATTTTGGTCTGCTAATCACATCCTTCCTTGCTAACCCTTGCAATTTTAGTGCTATTCTTTTACTTGTTTTTTTCTTCTGTCATTTCAAGCTGATTTGGCAGGGAAAACACATTTGCTAAGATTCTCTTAAATTGGAAGCCTGACATGCCATTTTAAATTACAATGGCTTGAACTCCTACGGGCTTGAATGTCAACAAAACAGATTCCCCTCAAAGTGTCCTCCAGCTATTTCTGGAGGTTCTTCAAAGTACTATCTCACTTATGATCTGAATCAGTCACAAATTTTCTTCTGTTCCTGCCTCTTCTTTAAGCTGCAGTGCTATGGTTGTTGAAGGCCATCTTGTGATCACCACTTTGCTGGGTAGGATCTTCACCACAAATAACTATGACTCTAACGAGCTTTTCCCTAAGTTATCCGCATCACAGGTGAATAAAGGCTGTAACTTTTAACATACCTCTTATAAATATTTGGGAATAACGAAACCTAGCACAACATTGAGAATAACTTAAAATTGCCTAAAAATGTGGCTTTGCTTAGGTCTTGTGACCCATAACCAGGTACATAACCAGGTCCACCTTCAATAAGTTCCTAAACAAGATCCTCCCCACATTCCGAAATCTCAAAAGGGCATTTTAGTTCACCGTCAGTCACTGGAGGATCCGTTGTGTTCTTCTATCTAAGGTCCGAGCTGTCTAAAGCAGAGGATTGGGAAGACCTTTTGAAAACACTTTAGCATGCCCGCCCTTTCGGGCTAGGTTCTGCCCGCCGAGGCTGGCTTTCCTGTGTATTTAACACCTTCCGGGATGATAGACTGCAGAGCTGACCAATCTCTGCAGGGGAAACCCCATTAGTCTAACAACAGAGGCCTGGTTGGAGCCAAAAGAAAAACAAAACGAAAATTTCAAACGATCTCAGAGTTATACAGTTCCCAAAGCCTGGGTTATTCTCTAATAATACTACCTATGGGACTTGAACAGATAAGCCTAGGTTGTTCTATACCAAGACTGGCAGTTTCTAAACTGAACTGCTGGGGAGGGATTGTGTCTTCACAATTGGGTAGTGCTGACGTCACCCTCATGGGGAGGGGTGGCGCATCAGGGTAGTGCTGACGTCTCCTCCATGGGGAGGGTGAGGGGCATCAGGCTCTCCACGTGGTCTCTGCTGAGCGGGAAAAGGTGGGGGATGGGAGATGGGAACTGGAGCCTTCTAAGAGCCGAAGTCTAGGCTCCTGTTCCGCCATTGCTGGCTTGGGTAAGGGTGAGTCTGCATTTTTTTCTTTTTTCCCATGGCATTTGGCTTGACTAGATTAGCTATCTAAAATTTTCTCGATTGCTAGATTGCTCCTTTTTGGGTCCTTTGTCTTGAGAGACAAGTTTTGTTAAGGCTTTAGTCTGTGTCTGTTGGTGTTTCACACTGTTGTGAATGGGATATATATATGCACACATAATGTCTAGTTCTGTTATTACTAGAATAAGAGAAAATTATTGGAATATAACAAAAGAATGTTAATTTTAAAATCTAGGTGGTGGGTGTATTGATGTTCATTGTAAAAATTCTTTAAACTTTTCTGCATGTTTGAACATTTTTATAACAAATATTGGAAAATAAAAGGGAGCTATTTAATAATACTTTGAAAAGGAAAAAAATGGAAATGATGGGATTCTATATATTTATTTTGCATCTGGCTTGTATTAGGACTCTTGTTTGCAAGTGACAGAAACCCAACTTGAATAATCTTAAGAGGAAAATTGAGTTTATTGGTTAACGTAGCTGGGAAGAATAGGGCAGATCTCAGAACCAACTAGATCGAGGGACTCAAATGGTATCTAGGCTCTCACTCCGTCTCATCTTTCATCTCTGCTTCTCTCTGTATCGCCTAATTTTCTAAGACTCTTACATGGTAGAGACCCGACATGGCTACTAATTTCTCTGGGTCACATCCTTACAGTTCAATATCCAAGGAAAAGAGAAAATTACTTCTTTACCTTTGATTTGGAAAATTCCAAGGGAGATCTTGTATCTCTGGGCCAGGTCTCATGCCTACCACTTGGAGCTACCACTGAGTCCAATGGGGTTGGATATTATGATTATGATGCTATGATTAGTCCATCCTGGGTTAGGTGCCCAGCCACAGGCAGCAGAGGGGACTATTGTGATTGCCTGTCCTACCAGGACTATATTGAAAGGATAAAGTAGGAGCAGGTACCCAAAGGAAGAAGAATGCTGTTGCTAGAAGCAGAGAGGAAGGAATGCTGGGCAAAGCAAAATAGCAGATATCCACTACATAGGCTTATTAGTTTTAATGTTTTTAAGTTACGTTTCTTGGATTCTCAATGTGTATAATCATATCTATAAATATACTTTTTCCTCTTTTCTCTTTCTTTTAGATTTATACAGCTTATTTTGTTTTCTTGTTTTGTCACATTCCAGAGCCTTCAAAACACTGTAGTGGACATCTATGCTTTATTCCTGAATTTCAGGGGAAGTGACTTGATTATGATGCTTTCTATTGGCTTTTCGATACTCTTTACTGTGTTTAGAAAGCTCTTTTCTAGTTGGGTGTGGTGGCTCATGTCTGTAATTCCAGCACTTTGGGAGGCCGAGGTAGGTGGATTGAGCCCTGGAGTGCGACAGCAGCATGGGCAATATGGTAAAACCAGTCTCTACAAAGAATACAAAAAATTAGCTGGGTATGGTGGTGCATGTCTGTAGTCCCAGCTACTCCAAAGACTGAAGTGGGAGGATCACCTGAGCCTGGGGAGGCAGAGGTTGCAGTGAGCAGAGATCACGCCACTGTACTCTAACCTGGGCAACAGAGCGAGACCATGGCCAAAAAAAAAAAAAAAAAAAAGTTTTTTTTCTATTCTCATTGTACTTTCTATACTCATTGCACTCATTTATAAGGAATAGCTGCTGATTTTTATCCAGTGCCTTTTGGCCATCCATTAACAGGTAAGACTACATCAAAATTAAAAATTTTGTAAGGAAGATAGTAAAGTACAGAAATCACCTGAAAACAAGAAAATGGAGAAACTGGAATGTAGACTTTACCTTCCGTGAAACTAGGAGTGGTAAATGCTACATGAAAACACTGCTTAGAGCTGGGTGTAGTGACTCAAGCCTATAATCCTAGCACTTTGCGAGGCTGAGGAGGGAAGATCACTTAGAGCCTAGGAGTTTCAGACCAGCCTGGGCAACATGGTGAAACCCTATCTCTACAAAAAATACAAAAAGTAGCTCAATATGGTGGGCACGCACCTGTAGTCCCAGCTACTAGGGAGGCTGAGGCGGGAGGATTGCTTGAGCCCAGGAGGTCAAAGATGCAGTGAGCCGTGAGTGTGCCACTGCACTCCAGCCTCGGCCAAAGTGACACCCCGTTTCAAAAAAAAAGGAAAGAAAAAGAAAAGAAAGAAAGAAAGGCAGATGGAAAGCAGATGGATAGGTGACTAAATTATTTTAGCTAGCTCCAGTAGAAGCACTCATCATAATCCCATGGACGTTCTAAGTGCTTTACATATGTTACTCCAGCAAAAGAGGTCTATTATTTGTAGAAACTAAACAAGAGACATCTGGATGCTCATTATGTAGCTTTATTTGTAAAAGTTCATTGAGCAGTACACTTATAATTTGTGAATTTCTTTTTTTTTTTTTTTTTGAGACAGAGTTTCACTCTTGTTGCCCAGGCTGGAGTGCAATGATGCAATCTCAGCTCACTGTAACCTCCACCTTCCAGGTTCAAGCGATTCATCTGCCTCAGCCTTCCTGAGTAGCTGGGATTATAGCCATGTGCCAACACACCCGGCTAATTTTGTATTCTTAGTAGAGACGGGGTTTCTCCATGTCGGTCATGGCTGGTCTTGAACTCCCGACCTCAGGTGATCCGCCTGCCTCAGCCTCCCAAAATGCTGGGATTACAGGCGTGAACCACTGTGCCCAGCCAATGATTTGTGCATTTCTGTATGTTATTTATCAACAAAACATTTTTAAAATAGACTAAAATGCAAATAAGTGAAAATGAACCACAGAGGTTATAGACTTAGAGACAAGTAGGGAAAGTAGAGTATGCTAGACTGAAAATAGGAGGAATAAAGTCTGGGATTCTATTTCTCATATCTAGTTCCTGGAATATAAGCAGGCAGTCTTATATCCCAGATAGGAGATTTAAAGGATCCTTCTCTGAAGAATTGAGCCACATCAAAGAATAGTCTACTGGTACAGGTACCTCAACCAAAAAGCATCCTGCTATCCAATTGCCATACATCAAAGCCCACCCCTTCTCCCAGGCATTCAGAACTTCCAGCCAGCTTTTTAGTGCCTCACTCTTAAATATGAACAAATCACTAAAGATTTCAAACAACTCAAGGAAAGTACCAACGTGAAAACCAGAAGTGAAACAAAAGCCAAAAAACAGAAAAGGGAAGGTGGGAGAAAATATAAACAATGACAAGAACAAATAAAAACATTTTAAAAAGCTGGGTGCAGTGGCTCACGCCTGTAGTCCCAACACTTTGGGAGGCTGTGGTGGGCAGATTACTTGAGGTCAGGAGATCAAGACCAGCCTGGCCAACATGGTGAAACCCCGTCTCTACAAAAATAAAAAAGATTAGCTGGGCGTGGTGGCGCACGCCTGTAATCCCAGCTGCTCCGGAGGCTCAGGCAGGAGAATCACTTGAACCCAGGAGGCAGAGGTTGCAGTGAGCCGAGATCACACCACTGCACTCCAGCAACACTGTCTCCAAATAAATAAATAAATAAATAAATAAATAAATAAATAAATAAATAAAAAACGTTAAAAAAAGCCCTACTAAGCTTCTACTCCAGTATATGCAGAAAGATAAAAGTGTTATATTCATAAAACATGAAGCATGAGCGAGAAAGAGCCCCACATGGAGGCATACCATTGTAAAATTTCAAAGTATTAAAGCAGACCTTAAAAGCTTCCAGAAGTAGGAAGAAGTAAAAGTTTCCATACAAAGGATCAAGAATAAGAATGGCATTTGGCTTCTCAATAGAAATCAGTAAAGCTGAAAGACAGCAGAACCATACTTCAAAATTATTAGTGAATATGATTTCCAATATAGAATTCTATATTCAGTCAACATATCAATTGAGTTTTAAGGTAGAATAAATACATTTTCAGTCATGCAGTGCTTAAATAATTTTCCTCCCATGCACACACTCACAAGAAGTGACTAGAAGACATGCTCCACTAAAACTAAAGGGCAAACCAAGAAAGAGGAAGACATGGCATCCAGGAAACAGATGATCTGACACAGGATATTGAAATAGGAAGACAGAGGCATCTAAGAAAATAAAATGGAATGGATAGATCATCTATTAATTTAACTGTCTATAAAATTATATTGAAAGTCTGGCTCTCTTCTCAGAAACCCAGCCCCCTCACCCCTCATTCACCCTAGAGGAAAAATAAAGAAGCTCTGTTTCATAGTTCGGGATGACTTAGCCATAGGTACAGGCAGGGCTGCCATATATAACTGCATAAGTTATGCACTGCACAACTCCACAGAGCACCATAGAAAAATGAAGCAAATGAAAAGGAGAGGCAATTGTTAAATCCAGGAAAAGCAAATGTTTAAGAAAGGAAATGTAATTATAATATATTACGTGGCTCATCAGTTAATTATTTACACATAATAGTTTATCCAAAAGTTGCTATAACTCTGTTGAGAGGATGAGGAGGAGAGAACTGGGGGGAAGATAAGAAAGCCTAAATAGATTATGGTACATCCATGTAGTAGAACACTGCAGCCATTACAAAGAAAATGATGGCGCTGTATGTATCCATCTGAAAGGAGTCTGTGATACATTAAGTGAGGCATAAAACCAGTTGTAGCCCAATGTCTATTGACTAATCCTATTTTTGTTTTAAATATATAAATAAAGGTATATGCATTCTGGTGTATCTGCTGATGGCCCTGGTGAGTGAGTGAAGTAAATTGTGGGAGAGAGGTTGTAGCATGTCCAATAGAGGCCTCGTCTCTAATTCCTAAGGACAACTCCTAGGGAGTCCTAGTGGTGGTTGATGGTCTCTAAGAGTTGTTGGTGGCATTTGCATTGAAGACCTCTCCTCGGCCGGGTGCGGTGGCTCACGCCTGTAATCCCAGCACTTTGGGAGGCCCAGGCGGGCAGATCATGAGGTCAGGAGTTCGAGACCAGCCTGACCAACATGGTGAAACCCTGTCTCTACTAAAAATACAAAAATTAGCCATGCATGGTGGTGTGTGCCTGCAATCCCAGGTACTCAGAAGGCTGAGGCAGGAGAATCGCTTGAACCTGGGAGGCAGAGATCGCAGTGAGCCGAGATCGCGCCACTGCACTCCAACGTGAGCGACAGATTGAGACTCTGTCTCAAAAAACAAACAAAACAAAACAAAACAAACTCTCTTCTTGGTGCTGAGAGTGACTCTATTACAAGCCTAAGTGAGGAGAGCCTAGTCTTTAAAACCAGAGTTCCCTGGTTGTTAGAAGGATGATCTCTGGGCTGCTCTGCAATGTTGGCTCCGCTAGGACTCAGGGATTCAGGGCTGTCTCTTGGTGCAGTGGAAAGTGGGGAGCAAAGACTGCTGTCATAGAAGGCCTACTTTAGCAAAGTCTCTCTGAGTTTCAACTGACCTTTCAGACCTGTGCGTGGAATTGGGAGATACTCCAGAAGGCAGAGGCCTTGTCTCTGGGCATTGTGATTAGCACCGGCAGAGGCCTTGTCTCTGGGCATTGTGATTAGCACCAGCAGAGGCCACCATAATTGGTAATATGGTTCTGCAGCCTATGCCCCCCACACAGCTATGTGTGGGGAAATGAAATCTAGCCTATACTGTACTAGTAACCAAGCCTCGTGTACTCATTCAGGGGTGCCATGGTCAGCAGAGAAAGGCAAACTTTCTTATGACTGGCCTATCCAAAGAGGTGCCTTTTTCCAATTAATCTACCCCAAGGGGAGACTATTTTTTGCAATGTTTCTGCTCCGAAGGTCATACCCTTTTCTAATTTGCCCTAAGGGGTCTTATGTGCTAGCTGTAGCCTTTGCTCTTTCTAAAACACTGATATGCAGATTGTAGGTCCTTAAGTCCTAATGGTCCTTTATCAGAGGTCATGAGTAATCATAATATAAATATTGTACAATAGTAAGAAAGAGAAGAAGAAGAAGAAGAAGAGAAGAAGAAGAGAAGAAGAAGAGAAGAAGAAGAGAAGAAGAGGAGAAGAAGAAGAAGGAGAAGAAGAAGAAGAGAAGAAGAAGAAGAAGAAGAAGAAGAAGAAGAAGAAGAAGAAGAAGAAGAAGAAGAAGAAGAAGAGGAAGAAATCCTGAGTAATCAGAAGCCTTCCCTGGAAGAGGCCCTTTCTCCTTGCCTCTCTGAGTGAGCCCTGGCCAGTCTCCTCACCTCAGGCAAATTGACATAAGAAAATGACTCTGGTCAGATTAAATCAAGATGGCAGCCTACACACCTGTAACTTTGTTCTCATCCTCCCCGCTTCAAATCCCTTAAAATATTACAATGGCAAAATAAACAAGAGCAGTATAATTAAAGGAAAGTGTACCATCAGCAGTCCAGAAATTGTGAAGAATCCCCTGAGGATAGAAATCAGTTAGAATCATATTGATAAGAGAGGAAGAGAAGCCTGGTCCAAAACCTGCAAGAGAAGATTACGGGAGTAAATCCAGAGAAAATCAAATTTCAGAATAAATAAATGTGAACGCATGGGAAGGGGGAACTTCCAGTTAATTAAAGAATTGCATTCACTACAATTGGAATGGAGCAGTTAAAAAAAAAAACAAACGAGAACTATATTCAGAAAAGAAGGGTCACTTCTGTGGCTGTTTCTGTCCTTCCTTCCCCCCAACTTATTCCAAGGTTAAAACCTAGAATTTCACACTAAAGAAAGTGAACTACTTGCTTCCAAAGGTTTGCTAATGTGAGTGTAGGATCCTAGAAAAACGAAAACAACAGAACAGACCTTTGTGTAATCTGGACTTTCAGGAAATATAGGGAAAAAAACAGAAGCAGTTTTGATCGTGAGAGAAATACACTCCTGAGTAATACCAGTGAAACTGCCTTTGCAAAATTATGACAGTAAAAGGCCTTTATGCTTTTTCCCTTCTTGGATCTTGTTTTTTGAGGAAAAGGTTTTTTTTCTTCCCAGTTGACTGAATTATGTTTCTCCATTTACTTCTGTCTGCCCTCTTGCCACCCTTGATGCCCACATGAGAGGACCTAAGATGATTCCTAACAGCATGGGACCCCTCAGGAAAAACAGAAGGCATCACAGACTCTGTTTTGGGTGGAACCTCTGTTTTCCTCATGGAACCCCAGGAGTCGTAAGCAAACAGATTAGATATAAGGCTCTACTCTGTTTTGCATTGTAATACCTGACCTTTTTACTTTGCGTATTGAGATAGCTTTTAGCCTTGGTATGTAATAGCTAGGTAGGAGATATACTTTTAGGGATGGTTAATGGCAGTTATGGGGGGATACTCGGTTCTTTGCATGTTTAGATAATAAAATAATGCTTTTGGTCACCTGGAAGGTATGGAAACATTCCCAGCCCGCACTGAGAGGTAAGGCTCTGATATGGTTTTGCTGTGTCCCTATCCAAAATCTCATCTTGAATTGTAATCAAAATTGTAATCCCCACGTATTGGGGGAAGGTCCTCGTGGGAGGTGATTAGATCTTGGAGGTGGTTCCCTCATGCTGTTCTTATGAGAGTGAGTGAATTATCATGAGATCTGATGGTTTTCTAAGGGGATTCTCCCCACTTTGCTCTGCACTTCTCTCTCCTGCGCTCTGTGAAGAAGGACGTGTTTGCTTCCATTTCTGCTGTGAGTTGTAAGTTTCCTGAGGCCTTCCCATCCATGTGGAACTGTGAGTCAATTAAACCTCTTCCCTTTATAAATTACCCAGTCTCAGGTATGTCCTTACAGCAGCGTGAGAACGGACTAATACAGGCTCCCATGGGGGATGGCCTGATTATAGAATGGGTTGATTGGCTTTGGTTTGGCCACCAGCCTCAGAGGAATGCCCTTGCAGTGGGATTCAGGTAAAAGCATTGTGTTGTGTCATCCCACAGTATTTAGTTTTTCTGGGGGACCCAGACTTTGGTGTGAAAATGGGATCCTTGATTTTTGGGGATTTGTTCTGCCTTCCAGCTGTGACTGCCTATTAGGCCCTAGAAGCTGCATGCCTCCTTGACCCTGTTCCTTAAAAGACTCCATCTTAAAGCCAGTAGTCCAATGAAGAAACTTACATCTTTAAGGAAATGTCCACATGTAAGGGTGTCTGCTTTTCCTGGCTGTCTTAACTGAACTTTTACTCACACCATTTTTTCCTTGGTTTGAGTAAAATATGAATCCTCTATCTTGTTTCACCTAAGAATTGTCCCTTTAGAAATGCAAATTTAGAGTTGCCTAGCTGACAATTGTTCAGGGCAGGGAACAAGTAATTAAGAGAGTGGTCTCAAATGGAGAAAAGAAATTTTAAAACTGGCAAATGAAGAATCTTATAACTCTACCAGATCTGCTTTTGTCTGTCTATACATTTGTATGTGTCCTGTGTGTGATGTTTCAATAACCAAAATATATGAAAGAGCTCTAATTAATTGGCTTCAATAAATATAAACACTTGAAAAAATAGAAACTTTAATGCTTTTTAGTTCATGTGGCATTAGTAATCTTTGGTAAATATAGTTTTAAGATTTTTGGTAAAATAAAATAAAGATGTCTTCAGAATTTAGATATTTAGTCTGAATCAGGCAGGTCAGACAGTCTTTGTCAGATGTTTTAAGGTCATAAACTGCTACTATGACATTTTTGATAATTGTTTGACTTGTCTGTTTTACAGCCATTAGATTCTAGGTAAGGCCTGGGGACATATGGAGTTAACTGTGTCCCCTAGCTAGTCTGGAAAGAGTCAGACATTGTCTACAGCTCTGTCCTTGTCCTGGGCTCTGAAATCTGATACACTGTCAAAGTTGCTTACTTACTAAGTTTCTCACTAGAATAAAAATTGCTGAGAGTTAACATTGTAACATATGTAATTGAGATTACTGGCAAAATAGTTACATGTAAGGCATATAAAGAAAGTAGAATGTGTTTTGGTAAGAGGTTATAAGAAGGCATGGAAACATGTTTTTTTTTGTTAAAAGGAAAGTAATTTTGTCTAGTTTAGAGGTTTTTATGGAATGTCCTAAGTTAAAAGAATGATAGGACAAAACTGAAGCCTTAAGCAAGTTGTAGAAGTTTGTAAAATATTGATCTTATAAAGGAAGTTCTGTGTGTGAACAAGTTGGACACAATTTGAAGGGGATTATTTAGTTTTTCTATAAATTAAACATAAAAATAAAAAGCACATCTGGGTCCATGTGCCAGAATAACAGGGTTTCTTTGGAGCATCGATCTGCTCTTTAATAGAAAATTGTAAAGAGTTATAAAAGGTTTACAAAAATTTTAACTTATGGTCAAACTGATTAAGATTGGACAGATTTGTTTATAAAGTTTTATTAAAATAGGTTTAACATTAATAGTATACTAATGCAAAGGCAAAATTTGGTTTTCTCTTTTGATCAAGATTTTCATGTAATATTAAAATAATAAAGATTTGTGTTTGCCTTTTGGGTAAACTGTAGGACAAAAGGAAAAAAGAAAGGAGAGAGAAGAGACAGATTCAGTTGGTCCCATGCTGTCTTTATTGGGTCTTGTTGTTTGGAAAGCTGGGTCTCCCAATGAGTAAAGATTTTTGCCTTTTTGAAATTTTTTCAGTTATCACTTTGGCTAATTGAATGACCTGTGATCCTATTTTGTGATATCAAGTGTTTTTAATCGTTGATATTTGGCAGATCTTCCAAAATAAAAATTTCAAGTTCTAAATTCAGTCCTTTTGTCCTCATTAATTTTTTTAAAGATATTGGGTCCCCTGATGTCCAAAAGAGACATATTTGGCTTATTTGGTATGTTACAATCATACAGGGAGCATTGTCATGTGTGAAATGGCATTTGGCTTTCTTTGGGATGTATTTTTATGAATGTGTTATTAATGTGTGTTCTAGAATTATGTGAGACTCCTATAATTTTAATATGACTTATGTATGTTATCAGTAATAATTATGATTATTATGTTAGATTGTTGTATGCCACAAAATAACCACATTTCTTTGTTAATTGTGTCTTTAACCATGGGTGTTCTGATTCTCTTGTCATCTACAATTGATTTGCTTTAATCCTTTTCAAAAGGTGGTTTTATATTCAGCTATGGGACTCGACAGGGGCTCTTGAATGCAGTTTCCTGATAACTTTAGAAATTGTGTCACTGGAATAAAGAAAAAAACTTCCAGGACTCTCGTGGAGGGCTTATGTGTCCATAAGGATTGTTGGCCCAATATCAAATAAAGCAGGAGTTAATCACATGGACTGAACTAATAGAAGACTGAAATTATCTTTTTACGACTTTTTGCTTAAAATGTTGCTGATCCTTTTTGGTTTGCTTTTCAGAGTTAAGAAAACTTTTTTTCTTTTTAAACATTTTAAAATTCTTTTGAGACAGTCTCGCTCTGTCACCCAGGCTGGAGTACAGTGGTGTGATCTTGGCTCACTGCAACCTCTACCTCCTGGTTCAAGCAATTCTCCTGTCTCAGCCTCCCAAGTAGCTGGGATTACATGCACACATGACCATGCCCAGCTAATTTTTATATTTTTAGTAGAAGCGGGGTTTTGCCATGTTGCCTAGGCTGGTCTCAAGCTCCTGTCCCCAAGTGGTCCACCTACCTCAGCCTCCCAAAGTGCTGGGATTACAGGCACTCATGACCACACCCAGCTAATTTTTGTATTTTTAGTAGAAACGGGGTTTTGCCATGTTGCCCAGGCTGGTCTCAAACTCCTGTCCCCAACTGATCCATCCACTTCAGCCTCCCAAAGTGCTGGGATTACAGGTGAGAGCCACCATGCCTGGCCAACTTTTTTTTTCTTTTGAGCTATTCGACAGCTTTTAACAATTGAGTAGAGTATACTCCTGTGAACAAAATTTGGAGCATATTTCTTTCTCTCTACCTGATTTCTCCAGAATTTGCAGACTATTTGTGATTATTCTTAACTTATGGCAATATAGTTATTTGTATAAGTTCAATAAGAATCCATTTTCTTTTGTAACAGAACACAATTCAGGACACTGGTTACATTACCAAGGCTTTTACTGTAATGACATGTTTTCAGACTGTATTGGCAAATTGAGGTTTACCTATAGAGCTGATAAGAGCCCCTTAGAAAACTGGCCTCATACTTTGTCCTTTACAGGGTTCCGAACCTGTGGCAAGTAAAGAATGTTACTTTCTGACAGGCCCAGGAACCCCAAGTTGTTTTGGTACCTTGAGAAGAGAGCAATTCACCCAATTCACACAGTTATCTGCAGGTACAAATAAATCCCTGGCTGGGCTCAAGAGGCTGTTAAAAGGTCTAATCTGAGATTCCTTATGAGAAGTTCCAGCAACACCAGGTTTGTTTGTTTTTTTTAATGCCTTTATGGCAAATAATTTTTCTTGTTGCACTTTATGCAAATAATTAAGCTAAGCATAATAAGACTCATACTTATTTTGCAAATAAATTGGTCCTACTATGATTTGTCTTTGGTAGAATTGAAAAACTGGAGAGAGAAAAATTATGTTTTGGAAAAACATGGTATACCTGTTACTAGAGTCCAGCTAATTGTTTTTGGATTCCAGTCCATTGTTTTTGAGTCTCTGCTGATGACCCAATATATGATTGGTTCTCAAGGTCATTCACCTAGGTCCCTCAAAGCTTCATATCATTTCTACAGCGACACCTGAAGCTAGGATTTTTACCCCTTATGTTAGGGCTTATTATTTATTTTAAGTCTGCTGTTCACTTAAGTACTATACCAAAGCTGTAGATAAGAGTGCTAATGTTTTGTTATACAGACCTTGGGATCCTAACTAGGCACTTGTGAATACACAAACAACTGCAAGACAGTTTCACTCCTCTTACCCTGGGGCAAACCCTACTCCAACTATGCCCCATCAGCAGGAAGAAGTTGGAGTAGTCATCCGCCTTTTCCCATCTCTGTAACTCACACCTCAGGACTGAAGTGTGCTGAAATCCAAAGGGGGGATTGAAACTGACTTTACAAAATTATGACAGTAAAAGAAGTCTGACATGGATAACTCCATCTTGCTCCTAACCTCTAAGCTGTCTTTGCTCACTACTGGGCACAGGCCAAGCTAACCACGGGAGGAATTTAGTTTATAGCTTAACTTAAAATTAAGGATGATAATAGTCCCTCACTAAAACTAACTCACTCCTTGCTTAGGGCCTGAAAACTGCCTTTGTAAGACTAATGAAAGGTGACAAGATTAGGATTATGGAAGTAACTTGAATACTGCAAAAATGTAGGTGTAGTTTGTATAAACCCTTACTGCTCAGGAGTCATGTGGTCAGAGGCCAAAGGATTTGTGACTTCCCCAATTGCTCCTATGAGTAACATCACTATTGTAGAGCCTAAAATTGGTGTTTTAAGATTTTTTTTTCAGATTTTCTGGCAATGAACTGACTCTGCCTGGACCCATAACTTATGTCTCAACTGGTCCTGTGGCCCCACCCAGAGGCGGACTCAGCCCATGAGGACCGTTTGCCACACCCCTGTGATTTCATCCCCGACCAATCAGCAGCACCCATTCCCTAGCCCACTGTCCACCAAGTTGACCATGAAAACCCTAGCCTCAGAATTCTAAAGGAGGCTGATTTGAGTTAGAACTCTGTCTCCCATATTGCTAGCCTAGTGTCAATTAATCTATCTTTACTGTAATACCTTGGTCTCAGTGAATTGATTTTGTCTGTGCAGTGTGCAGGAAGAGCCCACTGGGTGATTACACTAGAGCAAAATTATTTTGACAATTTGTAGGGAGGGAAGAGACCAGCCTTTCTATCTCCTCTGTACCCACCCACCTTAAAGTGAAGTCTGATAGGTCAAGACACTCAACCCACTTACACAAAGCCCTCTATCTCAGGAGACAGGCCAGTCAGGGGACACAGACCAATGTAACTGCAGAGGAGACCAAGGTAAGCTATCTTTGCTAACTGATTTATCCCTTATTCACTAGTGTGCATAGATATCAAAGGATTACCAGAAATATTTGGAGAAAAAATATAGCATAAAAGAGAAGAACCAAAATGAATAAATAGCACAATTGACCCTGCATGGGTGTGGTGGGGGGGAAATAATATAAGGAACAACTCCAATTTTCAGATTATAATATTCACACATATTCAGAGCCTCTATTAATTACTCAAGTATGTAGTACAGCAAAATGAGAAATGAATCCAAAAAAAGAGGAACATGTGGAATATAAGAAATAGTGATGAGCAAAGAAACAGTGAAGCTTTGAGTTTTCCAGATGCTAGCAAAAAGCAGTAACATTTGAATTAGACAAAAATAAATTTAGAGCCAACAGTATTAAAAGAGACAAAGGGGGCTAGGCACAGTGGCTCATGCCTGTAATCCCAGCACATTGGGAGGCTGAGGTGGGAGGCCGAGGCGGGCAGATCTTCTGAGGTCAGGAGTTTGAGACCAGCCTGGCCAACATGGCGAAACCCCATCTCTACTAAAAATATGAAAACTTAGCTGGGTGTGGTGGCATGTGCCTGTAGTCCCAGCTGCTCGGGAGGCTGAGGCAGGAGAATCGCTTGAACCCAGGAGGTAGAGGTTGCGTTGAGCCAAAATTGCACCACTACACTCCAGCCTGGGTGACAGAGTGAGACTCTGTCTCAAAAATTAAGAGTTGGAGTCTTGCTCTATCACCCAGGCTGGAGTGCAATCATAGCTCACTGCAGCCTTGAACTCCTGGGACCAAGTGATCCTCCCACCTCAGCCTCCTGAGTAGCTGGGACAATAGGTGCATGCCACTACACCCAGCTAACTTTTGTATTTTCTGTAGAGACGGGGGTCTCACTGTGTTGCCTAGGCTGGTCTTGAACTCCTGGCCTCAGGTGATCCTCCCACCTCAGCCCCCCGAGTAGCTGGGATTACAGATATGAGCCACCATGCCTGGCAAAGGGATATTTAATATTGATAAAAGGCGCACTCCACCAATAACATGTGACTGTCATGGACCTTTATGCACATAATGACATGAATAAGAAATATAAAGCAAAGTCTGTTAGAAATACAAGGAGAATAAACATTTACAAATAGTCAGTCACGGGGGGAGAGTCCCCTCTCTTGCTCTCCCTTCTCTCCTTCCCTACTTCTCTCCTTATCTTTTTCTTGCTTTCTCCTCTTCCTTTCTCCAACAAATAGATATTTAGCACCTTGTATGTATTAGGCATTGTGTTAGATATTGTGGGCAGAGTACCAAGCAAAACAATCTTGGCGCCTGCCACATGAAGCTGACAGTCTAGTGAGGGAGATAGACATTATTCAAATATTCATGCAAATACATGTAAAATTACAACTGCGATGAGTTCTCTATTAATTACTCAATTAATTATTCTGTAGGAGAGGCACACAGAATATGAGGTCAGGGAGGTTTTCCTGACCAAGCAAAACTTCCTCAGAGATTTGAAGACTGCACAGGAGTTAACCAGATGAAGCAGGAAAAAAAGCATTGCAAGCAAAGGGGAAAACATGTGCAAAGACCCTCTGGCAGGAGGAAGCCCAGTGCATATGGAGGACAAAAGAAAGCCAGTGTAGCTGGGGCTCAGACATCAAGTGGAGAATTTTATGAGGCTGAAGAGGTAGATATTGGCCATGCTATGCAGGGCCTCAGAGGCTATATTAATTATTTTGTTTTTAATGCTAAGAGAAATAGGAATCATTGAAAAGTTTACAGCCTGGGCAACATAGGGAGACCCCATCTCTACAAATAATAATAATAATAATAAATTAGCCAGGCATGTTGGTGCATGCCTGTGGTCCCAGTTACTTGGGAGGCTGTGGTGGAAGGATCACCTGAGCTCAAGAGGTCAAGGCTGCAGTAAGCCATGATCACACCACTGCACTTCAGCCTGGGTGACAGAGTGAGACCCTGTCTCAAAAAAAAAAAAAAAAGTTTAAAAGTGAAAAAGACCACACTAACTGTAAAAAGTATTGGATGAGGGGCAAAAGTCAAAGCAGGGTGATCAATTAAAAAGCTATTGCTGAGAAAAGAAGATATCTTAGGTAGAAGTGGTAGAGGAGTGGTAGACATTGAGAAAGAACGAGTAAGCTTTTTTTTTTTTTTCTTTGAGATGGAGTCTTGCTCTGTCGCCTAGGCTGGAGTGCAGTGGAGTGATCTTGGCTCACTGCAACCTCCACCTCCCGAGTAGCTGGGATTACAGACGCGTGCCACCATGCCTGGCTAATTTTTTTTTTTTTTGTATTTTTAGGAGAAACGGGGTTTCACCATGTTTGCCAGGCTGTTCACGAACTCCTGACCTCAAGTGATCCACCCACCTCGGCCTCCCAAAGTGCTGGAATTACAGGCATGAGCCACTGTGCCTGGCCCAAGCAAGCTTTTAAGAGACATTTAGTGGGCAAGATGAGGAACAGCACATAACAAGGATGACTTCCTAGTTTCTGGCTTGTGCAAATGGATGGATGATGGTGCCATTTACTGAGTTACAGAATACTGCAAGAGGACCAAATTCTTGTTTTGGTTTTGGTTTGGGGGAAAGGAGGAAGAAGGACTAGACCAGTTGGGGGCAAGTTGGTCATCTCTCTCTCTCCAGACATCCTTTCATGTGGCTAGCTAGGGTCTCCTCACAGAATGACAGACTCAGGGTAGACAGACTTGTTACATCATGCCTCAAGGGTCCAAGGGGGAGTGTCCCAATAAGCCCAGGTGGAAGCTGCAAGGCTTCTTATGAACTAGCCTTGTAAATCCCAGAATGTCATTTCTGCTGCATTCTTTTGGTTAAGCAAGTCTCTAAGATCAGCCCAGATTTAAGAAGAGAGGGATTAGGCTAAACAGAAAGAGAAAGTGGAAAGGCCATGTGCCTCAACTAATGAACCAATATTGATTATTGTTAACTAAAGTCTATGTTTTATTCAGATTTCTTTAGTTTTTTACCTAATGTTCCTTTTTCTGTTCCAGGATCTCATCCAGGATACTATATCATATTTAGTTATTATGTCTCCTTAGATTCTCTTGGCTGTGAAAGTTTCTTAAACATTCCTTGTTTTTGATGATGTGGACAATTTTTAAAAGTCTGTTGAGGTATTTTATAGAATTTGGGTTTGTCTGATGCTTGTTTCATAGTTAGGGGTTATGGATTTCTGGAAGGAAGATCAGGAAGGTAAAGTGCCATTATCACATTATATCAAAGGTACATGACCTATCACCGATGATGTTAACCTTGATTGTGAATATAGAAAACTATTTCCAGGATTGTTGCTATAATGGGGAATAGGAAACTTTAATGGTAGTTAATGTGGTATTCCATTTATTCATTCAACAAATATTTATTGAATGTGTACCATGCGCCAGGATCTTGGATAAAACAGTGAACTAAAACAGGCAAATCCTTGCCTTCATTGAGCGTACAATCTGGTTGAGAAGAGACACAATAAATAATAATATAACAAATTTTACAGTATGTTAGAAGGTAATGCATGCTATGGAAAAATTACATCCCTGAGCAAAAGGGATGGGAGGGCAAATGACGTTATTAGTGGAGTGACTAGGGCAATGCCTCATTGAGAAGGTGACATTTGAGCAAAGACTTGAAGGAAGGGAGGGATGTAGTCATTGGAGATCTAGGGTAGAGCCTTCCAGGTAGAAGGAACAGCCAGTGCAAAGACCCTAAGGTATGAACATGGCTAGTGTGTTTGAAAAATAGGAAGGAGGAGGCGGGGCACAGTGGCTTACGCCTGTAATCCCAGTGCTTTGGGAGGCCGAGGCGGGTGGATTACCTGAGGTCAGGAGTTCAGGACCAGCCTGGCCAACATGGTGAAACCCCGTCTCTACTAAAAATACAAAAAAATTAGCCCAGTGTGGTGGCAGGCGCCTGTAATCCCAGCTACTCAGGAGACTGAGACAGGAGAATTGCTTGAATCCGGGAGGTAGAGGTTGCAGTGAGCCAAGATCGTGCCATTGCACTCCAGCCTGAGCGACAAGAGCGAAACTCTGTCAAACAAAAACAAAAACAAAGAAAGAAAGAAAGAAAAGAAAAATAGCAAGTAGGTTAGTGTGACTAGAGAAGAGTCAGAGAAAGTAGGGGAGACTAGTAGGAAATGATGTTAAAGAGATAACAGAAATCCAGACAATTAAAGACCTTGTAAGCTATTGTACAGACATTGCTTACAATGTTTTCTTCTAAATGAGATGGGGAACCATTGGAGATGTTTGAGCAGAGGAGAGACTTTAATTTAACTTTCATTTTTAATAGGAAAATCTGACTCGTGTTGAGAGTAGATTGTGGTAGGGGGCAGAGGTATAACACCAGTTAAGAGGCTATTGAAATAATCCAGGCAACAGATAATGATGACTTGAACCAGGATGGTAGCTGTGAGAGCTGTGAGAAGTGGGTGAATTATTGATATATTTTGAAGAGTAAATAGGATTTTTTTATTATTTGAAGATAGAATGTGAGAGAAAGAGAGGAGTCAAAGAAATACCAAAGAGTTTGGATCTAAGCAAAGGATGCAGTGCCATCCATGTGAAAGGAAGCAACTGTCATCAACTGAAGGTTGTCAGTAATATAAGTTTTCGGATGTGTGTGGGGAGGCAGAATGGGGAGAGACTAGAAGTACTGTTTTGTTTATTTTTTTATTTTATTTCAGTAGTTTTTAGGAAACAGGTGGTAGTTTTAGACATGTGCTATGAGATGTCTTTTAGATATTCAAGCAGAGAAGTCAAATAGGTACTTGGATATACAAGTCTAGAGTTTAAGGGAGAAGTCTAGGATGGAGATATAAATGGTGTTTAAAGCCAGGAGACAAGATGAGATTATCAAGAGAGGAAGTGTGGACAGAGAAGAGAATACCAAGAATAGCATTCTGGGAGAGAAGAAGGAATCAGTGAAAGAGTCTCAGAAGGAGCAGCCTTCTGAACAAAGCTGGAGGCATCATACTATGTGACTTCAAATTATATTACAAGGCTATAGTGACCAAAACAGCATGGTATTGTTATAAAAACAGACACATAGACCAATTGAACAGAATAGATAATCCAGAAATAAATCCATGTATTTATAGCCAACTGATTATAGACAAAGGCACCAAGAACATACATTGGAGAAAAGACACTGCCTTCAATAAATGGTGCTGGTGTTGTTACATGGATACATTGGGACACACACACACACACACACACACACACACCACAAATAAATGGTCCTGCAAAAATTGGATATTTATATTCAGAAGAATGAAATCCGACCCCTATCTCTCACCATATACAAAAATCAATTTAAGATGGATTAAAGACTTAAACATAAGATCCAAAACTATAAAACTACTAGAGGAAAATGGGAGGAACACTTCTGGACATTTATCTAGGCAAATATTTTATGGCTAAGACCTCAAAAGCACAGGCAACAAAAACAAACAAACAAAAAGGACAAATGTGACTTAATTAAACAAAAAGCTTTTGCATGGCAAAGGAAACACAAAATAAAAAGGCAACCTACGGAATGAGAAAAACATTTGCAAACTAGGTATCTGATAAGGGGTTAATATTCAAAATATATAAGGAACTCAACACCATAGTAAAAACAATGACAAAAACAACAACAAAGTAATTCTATTAAAAAAGTGGTCAAAGGGCATGAATAGACATCTCTCCAAAGAAGACACACAAATGGCCAAAAGATATATAAAAAATGCTCAATGTCGCTAATTATCAGGGAAATGCAAATCAAAACCACAATTAGATATTGTCTGACCCCAGTTAGGATGGCTGTTATTAAAAAGCAAACAACGGATGCTGGTGAGGATGCAGAGTAAAGGGAACTCATATGCACTGTTGGTGGGAATGTAAATTAGTACAGCCACTATGGAACACAGCATGGAGGTTTCTCAAAAAACTAAACATAGAACCACCATATGATCCAGCAATCTCACGACTGAGTATTTATCCAAAAGTAAAGAAATCAGTATAACCAAAAGATATTTGCACCCCTGTGTTTATTGTAGCAGTATTCATAATAGCCAGGATGCAGAATCAACCTAAATGTTCATTAACAGGCAAATGAATAAAGAAAATGTGGTATTTATACATAATGGAATACTATTCAGCCATAAAAATGAAATCCTGTCATTTGCAGCAACATGTCTGGTCATTATGTTAAGTGAAATAAGCCAGGGACAAAACGACAAATATCACATGTTTTTACTCATCTGTGGGAACTAAAAAAGCTGATCTCATGGGGGTAGAGAGTAGAATGATAGAAACCAGAGGGGGTGGGAAGTGTATGTGGGTGGGGGGGGTTGATGAAGAAAGATTGGTTAATGGGTACAATAATACAATTACATAGAAGAAATAAGTTACAATGTTTGATAGCAGAGTAGGGTGACCATAGTTTGCAACAATGCATTGTACATTTCAAAATAACAAGAAGAAAGGACTTTAAATATTCCCAACACATAGAAATGATAAAGACACGAGGTGATGGATACTCTAAATACCCTGACTTCATTAATACACATTCGATGCATACAATGAAATACTACATATACCCTATAAATTTATGCAAATATTATGTATCAGTTTAAAAGCATGTGTGTAAGACTATATTTTCAGGGGTCACTTCTATAGTTTGTTACTAGGGAAGTTTCTCTGAACAGGTAAAGATAAAAAGCACATATGTACTGTGTATATAAATGAGCCAAAAATTTCTGGAAGGATATACACACAAATGTACACACAATATACACACAAAATTATTGCCAGTCATTACCTATGGGGAAGGAAGGGAAGAGTTAAGGAGGGGAGGGAGAACGAGGTGGAGTGGGGCAGGACAGGGCAGCACACAGCAGGGACACTTTAAATGTGGTAATTTAGAGAGCATAGTGTTGTGACCACTTGAGTTCAAATCCAGATTCTGGTATTTCATATCTGGGTAATCTTCGGCAAGTTACTTCTTTTTCCTCAGGTTCTTAATTCAAGAAAAGAGAAAATACTAATAGTATCTACTTGATAAGTAATTCTGAGAATTAAATGTGTTAATACCTGAACGCATTTGCAACAGTGCCTGGTACATGGTAAGTCCTCAATAAATGTTAGCTATTATGATTGTCGGCTTCTGTGTTGTTTGGATGTTATATAATGTTGGAATATTCATGTACGTCCTTTGAAAAAGCCAAGAGAAAGGGGCCAGTAGAGAGTGAGAGGTTGAAAATAGGAAAGAGGTAATAATAGGTTGAGTATGGCTAGTGAGGAGACCTGTACATGAATGGGCTCTACAATGCACATGGAGGAATTACACCTAGATTGGAAGAGGGATATCTTTCATTTTAACAGTAGAAAAGGATGCCTGTGAATATGTTTCTAGTTTGGTAGTAGGAAGTTGGTTTCCATCTGGAGACTTCTATCTTATCTTTGGGGCAGCTGAGTAGTTGGAGTTTTGAGGAAAATGAAGAAGATTGAGAAGTATCATTTGGGAAAATAAGAGAGTGAGTTGAAAATATGACAGGAATCCCCAGAAATATTGAAGGTCCACTTGACGTTGGTGACTACGAATTCAGAGTGGTAACAACCTGTTCATCTATGTGACTTTCTCTTGCAGTGCTTAACACCCCTGGGGGTAGGAGTGAGAAGAAAGGCTGTGAACCAGATGCCAGCATCTTTGATGAATGAGTACAGGACAGCAAAGAGGTGGAGTCAAGGTGTAACCAAATATCATGAAACTCAGAGGAAGAAGGATCAGGGGGTTTTGCCTGAGGGTGGAGGAGGAATGGTTTGAAAGGTGCAGTGTGGTTGGAAGAGGATACCCACCTTACCTCCTCCATATGCAGTACATGCGGTGTGTTGGTATAGATCACTTTCACTGGAAAGGGCTGTAAAGGAAGCTCCATCCTCATGGGAAACCCAGGAACGTGGATATTCAGGGATGAGTTTGTGGATGGCAGAAGAGTTTGTTAATCATGGAATAGTGTTCCAGGAGGCACAGCCGAAGCATGTAAGGAGTGAAGGTAGAAGTGGGAGGTCAGGGCCGGGCACGGTGGCTCACACCTGTAATCCCAGCACTTTGGGAGGCCAAGGCAGGTAGATCACCTGAGGTCGGGAGTTCGAGACCAGCCTGACCAACATGGAGAAACCCCGTCTCTACTAAAGTACAAAATTAGCCAGGCATGGCGGCACATGTCTGTAATTCCAGCTACTTGGGAGGCTGAGGCAGAAGAATCGCTTGAACCCGGGAGGTGGAGGTTACGGTGAGCCGAGATCCTGCCAGTGTACTCCAGCCAGGGCAACAACAACAAAACTCCATCTCAAAAAAAAAAAAAAAAAAAAAGTGGAAGGTCAGGTTCAGGGAGAAGAAGCACAGGCAATATGGGAATGCAGTTAGAGGATAAGAACAACAATAATAATAAAACATAACAATAATAACAATAATAATCTAACAGGGCTTTGCATAGATTATTTCATTTAATCCTCATAAAACCTCATGAAGAGTAGACCTTAATTTTACAGATGAGAAGACAGGCACAGAGCTCAAGTGATTTGCCCAAGGTCACAAAGCAGGTATGTCAAACTGGATGCTTACATGTTGAATGATGACAGAGGAAAACAGGGATGTGAATGAGGTATGGTGGGTTTCGCTCATCACAAATTTGGTTAGATGGTTAGTCCTGCTATTTTGTGATAAACGGGGGCTCTCAGGTCTCCCCAAATTTAGCTGTATTTGGACCTGGAGGCAGGAGTTGCTGTTTTATTGGTGTTCCTTACATTGCTAGGTGTGGAAGGATCCAGGCAGTGGCATGACCAGTATATTTTCTCACCTGTGCTCTGCAGAGCAATTGGTGGTAGCGGCAGTGGTGTGGTTCTTAGATGCGTCTTGCCCTAGTTGGATATATAAGGCCAGGCTGCAGCTGCCTCTAAGGTATAAGGCTGAGAGGCAGTTTGTGGGAAATGGGAACCTACTGGAGGACTTCACAGGCTGTAGATTCTGAGAGATGTGAGGCCCAGCAGGGGTCTGGCAGTAGCCCAATTCTTTCTTGCAGTGAAAGCATCTCCTCCAGTGTTCAAAGCTTTGGCCTAGCTCCTAAAGAAACCTTTCTTTACTGAAAGGTTTGGGTGACATGCTTGGTGCTCAAGGAAATTTGTAAAAAAGAACAGGAGGCCTTATTGCAAACTTCCTTGGGCAGCATTTTAGAGCCTTGTGTCAAGATGACCCTATAAAATCCTTTCAGGATTCTAAGAAGGTAAACACAGTTGTTGAATATTTAATGCTTATTACAGCTACATTACTTATTTTAGTATAATGTATGATAGACTTGGGTTTTCTGTGTCCTGTGCTACATGTACCTCAAGGACCCTTGTAAGATAAATTTCACAGAATATTTATGCACAAGTTACAGGACAGAGAAAATGTATGTCTAAAACATAAAGGTCCTTTATTACATGACTAAATGAAGTTCATTGTTTTAATTTTTGAAGAAGTTTATTTTGAAGCATTTCTTTTTTAATGACATATGGTTGTAGCAAGTATTTATTTGAAGACAAGTTATTAGTCAGGAGCAAACCCTCAGTTACAGCCTTGGAAAAACAGAATCCACTTTATGATGATACCATTTACAACACAATATCCAGAAATGCATTGCAGTGAAAAGTGGGCCCTGCTTATGTACCTGTATAGATGGGTTATGAATGAAGGTACTTATGCACACGTACAGATCTGAATAGCACGTTAATACTAATGACCAAACGTGGTATTTGTCATCATTCAGATTTAGTTTCTGTGATTGTCAGAGTGTATGAAAGTAGATTAAAATATATATGTACATGTGGTTATATATCAATTCCCATGCATGTAAGATCCGTCATAACTTAGATAGCATATGTGTAATTTTTATAAAATTAAAATTTATGGGCCCGGTGTGGTGGCTCATGCCTGTAATCCCAGCACTTTGGGAAGCCCAGGCGGGTGGATCACCTGAGGTCAGAAGTTTGAGACCAGCCTGGCTGACATGGTGAAACCCCATCTCTACTAAAATTACAAAAAATTAGCCGGGCGTGGTGGCAGGCGCCTGTAATTCCAGCTACTCGGGAGACTGAGACAGGAGAATCGCTTGAACCTGGGAAGCAGAGGTTGCAGTGAGCTGAGATTGTGCCATTGCACTCCAGCCTGGGCAACAAGAGCAAAGCTCCTTCACAATAAATAAATAAATAAATAAAATTTATTATTTCTTGGCTGGGTATGGTGGCTCAAGCCTATAATCCCAGCACTCTGGGAGGCCAAGGCGGGCAGATCACTTGAGGTCAGGGATTCGAGACCAGCCTGGTCAACATGGTGAAACCCTGTCTCTACTAAAAATACAAAAAAAAAAAAAAAAAAAAAATTAGCCGGGCTGGCACACACCTGAAATCCCACGTACTCGGGAGTCTGAGGCATGAGAATCTCTTGAACCCAGGAGATGGAGGTTGTAGTGAGCTGAGATCGCACCACTACACTCCAGCCTGGGTGACAGAGCGAGGCTGTCTAAAAAACAAACAAACAAAAAAGTTAACTCTTACTATTATTTCTAGCACCACAGATTTTCAGTGTAATACTTTTGTCATTTTTTTTTTTTTTTTTTTTTTTTGAGACAGAGTCTCGCTCTGTCGCCCAGGCTGGAGTGCAGTGACGCGATCTCAGCTCACTTCAAGCTCTGCCTCCTGGGTTCATACCATTCTCCTGCCTCAGCCTCCCACGTAGTTGGGACCACAGGCGCCCGCCACCACGCCTGGCTAATTTTTTGTATTTTTAGTAGAGACGGGGTTTCACCGTGTTAGCCAGGATGGTCTTGATCTCCTGACCTCGTGATCCACCCTCCTGGGACTCCCAAAGTGCTGGGATTACAGGTGTGAGCCACCGTGCCCGGCCATTTTTTTTTTTTTTCCCAAGACAAGATCTTACTCTGTTGCCCAGGCTGGAGTGCAGTGGCGTGATCCTGGCTCACTGCAATCTACCTCCTGAATTCAAGTGATCCTCCCACCTCAGCCTCCAGAGTAGCTGGGACTATAGGCACACACCACCAGGCCTGACTAATCTTTAAATTTTTTTACAGGTGGGGTCTCACTATGGTGCCCAGGCTGGTCTCAAACTCCTGGGCTCAAGCAATTTTCCTGCCTCAGTCTCCCAAAGTGCTGGGAATATAGGTGTGAGCCCATGTGCCTGGCCTATTGCTGTTTATAATGTATTTATTGTTAAATGGCAGGCTCCCAGGGTGATTTGAGAGTTGCCAGGAGAGGAAGGCCATTTGGCAAGAATCCTGACAGACAAAAGCTGGAGGAGGGTAGAGCAAGATGGCAGAATAGAAAGCGCCACCGATCATACTCCGCCCCCACAAGGACACCAAGTTAACTACCTACACAGAAGAAATACCTTCATAAGAATCAAAAATCAGGTGAGCCCTCATGTTCATACTGCTAAAAGAGGCACTGAAGAGATTAAAAAACAGCTTGGGATTGCCTACACCACCTCTCCCCACCCCCGGCAGCAATGGCGTGGTGGGGAGAGCATCTCTGGGTGCTGGGGGAGGGAGAACACAGCAATTGTGAGGCACTGAACTCAGTGCTGTCCTGTTAGAGCAGAAAGGAAACCCAGACCAAACTCAGCTGATGCCTGCCCTTGGAGGGAGCATTTGAAGTAGCCCTAGCCAGAGGGGAATCACCAGTCTCGGTGTTCGGAACTTGAGTTTTCACAAACCTCACCAATGAGGACTATAGCACTCTGCGTCTCCAAGTAAACTTAAAGAACATTCTAGGCCATTAGGACTGCAACTTGTCGTGAGTCCTAGTGTTGAATTAAGCCCAGAGACAGTGGACTGTGGGGGCATGCGCCATACTGAGACACCAGCTGCAGTGGCTAAGGGAGTGCTGGCATCACCCCTCCCCCAATCCTAGGCTGCATGGTTTGTGGCTCCAAAAGAGACCCCTTCTTTCCACTTGAGGAGAGGAGAGGGAAGAGTGGGTAGGACTTGTGTCTTGCATCTAGGATAACAGCTCAGCCATGGCAGGATAGGGCACTGGTCAGAGTTGTGAGGTCCCTGTTCCAGGTTCTACCTCCCAGATGACATTTCTAGACACACCCTGGGCCAGAAGAGAACCCACTTCCTTGAAGGAAAGGATCCAGTCCTGGCAGCACTCATTGCCTGCTAACTGAAGATCCCTTGGGCCTTGAATACCAGCAGCAATACCCAGGTACTACATCGAAGTCTTTGGGTGAACCTCTGAGACTTCCTGGCTTTAGGTGAGACTCAGCACATTACCAGCTGTGGTGGCTATGGGACAAAACTCCTTTTGCTTGAGAAAAGCAGAGGGAAAAGTAAAGGGGACTTTGTGTTGTACCTTACACACTGCCACAGGGGGTAGAGCACCAAGTGGGCTCTTGGGATCCCCAATTCTAGGACTTGATTCTTGGATGGTATTTCTGGACCTGCCCTGGGCCAGAGGGAAGCCCACTGGCCTGAAGGGTGAATCCCAGGCCAGGCAGCATGCATGACAAGCTGACTTAAGAGACGTTGGGCTTTAAGGTAACATCTGCCATAATCTGGCAGTACTCCTTGTGGCCTGGGGTGGCAATGGCTATGGGGTGAACCTCCTTTCCCTTTGGAAAGGGTAGAGAAGAGTGGGAAGGACTGAATGGTGTGGTTTGAGTGCTGGCTCAGCTACAATACAATAGAACACCAGGTAAACATCTAAGGTTTTTGACTCTAGTCCCTGACTCCCAGATGGAACTTCTGGACCCACCTGGGGCTTTGGGGACCTCACTGCCCTGAAGGGAAGGACACAGGCTTGGCTGGCTTTGCCACCTGCTGATTGTGGAGCCCCAGGACCTTGAGCGAACATAGGCAGTAGCCAGGGACAGGTTACAATAGGACTTGGGTGAGACCCAGCGCTGTGCTAGCTTCAGGTCTGACCCAGTGCAGTCATAGTGGTGGTGGCCACAGGGGTGCTTGTGTCACCCCACCCCAAATTTAGGTGGCTCAGAACAGAGAGACTATGTTTGGGAGAAAGTAAGTGAAGGGAACAAGATTCTCCGCCTGGTAATGCAGAGAATTCTCCCAGATCTTGTCCAAGACCATCGAGGCAGTACCCCTACGAGTCTGCAAGAACCACAAAGAAATTTAAGGTACCACAGAAAAGGAATTCAGAATTCTATCAGATAAATTTTAAAAAGAGGCTGAAATAATTTGAAAGCATCGAGCTGAAATTCTGGAGCTAAAAAAATCCAATTGGCATACTACAGAATGCATCACAGTCCTTTAATAGCAGAATTGATCAAGCAGACAAAAAAATTAGTGAGCTTGAAGACAGGCTAACTGAAAATACACAGTCAGAGGAGACAAAAGAAGAAATAAAAAACAAGGAAGCATACCTACAGGATCTAGAACATAGCCTCAAAAGAGCAAATCTAAGAGTTATTGGCCTTAAGGAGGAGGTAGAGAAAGATATAGGGGTAGAAAGTTTATTTAGCGGGATGATAACAAGAGAACTTGCCAAACCTAGAGAAAGATATCAATACCCAAGTACAAGAAGGTTGTGGAACACCAAACAGATTTAACCCAAAGAAGACTACCTCAAGGCATTTAATAATCAAACTCCCAAAGGTCATGGATAAAGAAAGGATCCTAAAAACAGCAAGATAAAAGAAACAAATAACATTGAATGGAGCTTCAATACATCTGGCAGCAGTGGAAACCTTACAGATTAGGAGAGTGGTGTGACATATTTAAAGTGCTGAAGGAAAAACACTGTAACCCTAGAATAGTATATTTGATGAAAATATCCTTCAAACATGAAGGAGAAATAAAGACTTTCCCAGGCAAACAAAAGCTGAGGGATTTCATCAACACCAGACCTGTCCTACAAGAAATGCTAAAGGGAGTACTTCAATCAGGAAGAAAAGGGCATTAATGAGCAATAATAACCTGAAAGTACAAAACTGACTGGTAATAGTACACAGAAAAACACAGAATATTATAACACTGTAACTGTGGTGTGTAAACTATTCTTATACTAGGTAGAAAGACAAAATGATGAACCAATCAAAAATAACAACTACAAAAACTCATCAAGACATAGTCAATACAATAAGAGGTAAATAGAAACAATAAAAAGTTAAAAAGCGGTGGGGATGAAGTTAACGTGTGGAGTTTTTATTAGTTTTTTTTTTTTTTGCTTGTTTGTTCCTTTATGTGTATAGTGTCAAGTTGTTGTCAGGTTAAAATAATGGGTTATAAGTTATGATTTGCAAGCCTCATGGTAACCTCAAACTGAAGAACATACAATGGATAAAAAAACATAGAAAGACATTATGTCATATCACCAGAGAAAATCACCTTCACTAGAGGAATACAGGAATGAAACAAGGAAGAGTAGACCACAAAACAATCAGAGAACAAATAACAAAATGGCAGGAATAAGTCCTTACTTATCAATAATAACATTGAATGTAAATAGGCTAAATTCTCCAATCAAAAGACATAGAGTAGCTGAATGGATGAATAAACAAGACCCATTGATCTGTTGCTACAAGAAACACACTTCATCTATAAAAACACACATGGACTGAAAATAAAGGAATGGAAAAAGATGTTCCATGCTAATGGAAACCAAAAAAGAGCAGGATTTGCCATACTTACATCAGTCAAAATAGATTTCAAGATAAGAACCAGAAGAAGAGACAAAGAAGGTCACCGTGTAGTGACAAAGGGGTCAATTCAGCAAGAGGATATAACAATTCTAAATATATATGCACCCAACACTGGAGCACCCAGACATATAAATCAAATATTATTAGAGCTAAAGAAAGAGATAGGTCCCAAAACAATAATAGCTGGAGACCTCAACACCCCATTTTCAGCATTGGACAGACCTTTCAGACAGAAAATCAACAAAGAATCATCAAACTTAATCTGCACTGTAGACCAAATGGATCTAATAGATATTTACAGAACATGTCATTTAAGAGCTGCAGAATACACATTCTTTTCCTGAGCACATGGATCATTCTCAAGGATAGACTATATCTTAGGTTACAAAACAAGTCTTAAAAAATTCAAAAATTGAAATAATATCAAGCATCTTCTTTGACCACAATGGAATAAGACTAGAAATTAATAACAAGGGGAATTTTGGAAACTATACAAACACAGGGAAATTAAACAATATGCTCCTGAATGACCAGTGGATCAGTGAAGAAGTTAAGAAGGAAACTGAAAAATGTCTTGAAACAAATGATAATGGAAACACAACCTATCAAATCCCATGGGATACAGCAAAAGCAGTACTCAGAGGAAAGTTTATAGCTCTAAGTGCCTACATCCAAAAAAGAAGAAAAACTCCAAATAAACAATCTAATGATGCATCTTAAAGAACTAGAAAAGCAAGAGCAAATCAAACCTAAAATTAGTAGAAGAAAAGAAATAGTGAAGTTCAGAGCAGAAATAAATGAAATTGAGATGAAGAGAACAATACAAAAGATCAATGAAACAAAAAGATATTTTTTGAAAAGTTAAAGAAAATTGACAAACATTTAGCCTGATTAACTAAGAAAAAAAGAGAGAAGATCCAAATAAAGCCAGAAATGAAAAAGGAGGTATTAAAACTGATACTACAGAAATTCAAAGGATCATTAGAGGCTACTATCAGCAACTATATGCCAATGAATTGGAAAATCTGGAAGAAATGGCCAAATTCCTAGACACACACAGCCTACTAAGATTGAATCAGGAAGAAATCCAAAACCTGAACAGCACAAAAGCAAGTAATGAGATCAAAGCTGTAATAAAAATTCTCCCAGTAAAGAAAAGCCCAGGACCCAAAGGCTTCATTGCTGAATTCTACCAAACATTTAAAGAAGAACTAATACTGATCCTACTCAAACCATTCCAAAAAATAGAGGAGGAGGGAATACTTCTAAATTTACTCTATGAGACTGGCATTACTCTGATACCAAAACCAGACAAAGACACAATAAAAGAAAACCACGGCCGGGCGTGGTGGCTCACACCTGTAATCCCAGCACTTTGGGAGGCAGAGGCGGGCAGATCACGAGGTCAGGAGTTCAAGAACAGCCTGACCAACATGGTGAAACCCTGTCTCTACTAAGAATACAAAAAAAAGCTGGGCGTGGTGACATGTGCCTGTAATCCCAGCTACTCGGGAGGCTGAGGCAGGAGAATCACTCGATCCTGGGAGGCGGAGGTTGCAGTGAGCTGAGATCGTGTCACTGCACTCCAGCCTGGGTGACAGAGCAAGACTCAGTCTCAGGCCAATATCTCTGATGACCACTGATGCAAAAATCCTCGGCCGGGCACGGTAGCTCATGCCTGTAATCCCAGCACTTTCCGAGGTTGAGGTGGGTGAATCACAAGGTCAGGAGATCGAGACCATCCTGGCTAACACGGTGAAACCCTGTCTCTACTAAAAATACAAAAAAATTAGCTGGGCATGGTGGCATGCACCTGTGGTCCCAGCTACTCGGGAGGCTGAGGAAGGAGAATGGCATGAACCTGGGAGGCAGAGCTTGCAGTGAGCCGAGATCGCACCACTGCACTCCAGCCAGGGTGACAGAGTGAGACTCCGTCTCAAAGAAAAAAAAAATCCTCAACAAAATACTAGCAAACTAAATTCAACAATACATTAGAAAGATCATTCATCATGACCAACTGGGATTTATCCCTGGGATTCAAGGATGGCTCAATATACACAAACCAATCAATGTGATACAGCCTGTCAACAGAATGAAGGATAAAAACCTTCCGTTTCAGTTTGAAATAAAAACCTTTCATTTCAGTTGATGCTGAAAAAGCATTTGATAAAATTCAACATTTCCTCATGATAGAAACCCTCAATATCTGGGGATAGAAAAAACATACCTTAACATAACAAAAGTCATATACGATAGACCTGCACCTAGTATTATACTGAAGGGGGAAAAACTTAAAGCCTTTCCTCTAAGATTCAGAACATGACAGGATGCCCACTGTCATCACTGTTATTCTGAAAGTGCTAGTTAGAGCAGTAAGACAAGAGAGAGATACAAAGGGCATCCAATTTGGAAAAGAAGAAGTCAAATTATCCTTGTTTGTTGATGATATGATCTTATATTTAGAATAAACTAGACTCCATGAGAAAACTATTAGAACTGATAAATTAATTAGAATTGTAGGATACACAATCAAAATGCAAAAATTAGTAGCATTTCTATATGCCAACAGTGAACAATCTGAAAAAGAAATTTAAAAAATAATCTCATTTACAATAGCCACATGTAAAATTAAATACCTAGGAATTGACTGAACTATAAGAAGTGAAAGGTCTCTATAATGAAAAGTAAAATACACTGGCCGGGCACGGTGGCTCACACCTATAATCTGAGCACATTGGGAGTTCAAGGTGGGCAGATCACTAGGTCAGGAGTTTGAGACCAGCCTGGCCAATATGGTGAAACACCATCTCTATTAAAAATACAAAAAAAAATTAGCTGGGCATGGTGGCACACGCCTGTAATCCTAGCTACTCAGGAGGCTGAGGCAGGAGAATTTCTTGAACCCGGGAAGCAGAGGGTGCAGGGAGCTTAGATCGCGCCACTGCACTCCAGCCTGGGCGACAGAGCGAGACTCTCTCTTGACATATAAAAAAGTCAATTCAAAATGGATTAAAGACTTAAATCTAAGACCTCAAACCATGAAACTACTGCAAGAAAACATTGGGGAAAATCTCCACAACATTGGTCTGGGCAACGACTTCTTGAGCAATACCCAACAAGTACAGACAACCAAAGCAAACATGGGCAAACTGCATTGCATAAAGTTAAAAAGCTTCTGCACAGCAAAGGATACAATCACCAAAGTGAAAAGACAACCCATGGAATGGGAGAAAATATTTGCAAACTACCCCTCTGACCAGTGATTAACAACCAGAATATATAAAGAGTTCAAACAACTCTATAGGAAAAAATCTAATAATACAATCAAGAAATTGGCAAAATATTTGAATAGACATTTCTCAAAAGATGACACACAAATGGCAAACAGGCAAAAGAAAAGTTGCTCAGCATCATTGGTCATCAGAGAAATGCAAATCAAAACTACAAGATATCATCTCACCCCAGTTAAAATGGCTTATATCCAAAGACAGGTAATAACAAATGCTGGTGAGGATGTGGACAAAAGGGAACACTTGTACACTGTTGGTGGGAATGTAAATTAGTACAACCACTATGGAGCACAGTTTGGAGGTTCCTCAGAAAGCTAAAAATTGAGCTACCATATGATCCAGCAATCCTACTCCTGGGTATCTACCTAAAAAGAAAGGAAATGAGTATATCAGAAAATATCTGCACTCCTATGTTTCTTACAGCGGTGTTTACAACAGCTAAGATTTGGAAGTAACCTAAGTGTCCATCAACAGATGTTTGGATAAAGAAAATGTGGTACAGATACACAATGGAGTACTATTCAGCCATAAAAAAATGAGATCCTGTCATTTGCAATAACATGGATGGAACTGGAGTTGACTATGTTAAGTGAAATAACCCAGGCCCTGAAAGACTAACGTCACATGTTCTTACTTATTTGTGGGATCTAAAAATCAAATCAATTGAACTCATGGACACACAGAATAGAAGGATGGTTACCAGGTGCTGGGAAGGGTAGTGGGGGGTTGGGTAGTGGAGGTGGGGTTGGCTAATAGGTATTAAAAATAGAAAGAATGACTAAGACCTTCTATGTGATAGCAAAATAGGGTGACTTACATGGTTTGGATTTGTGTCCCCCCGCCAAATCTCATCTTGAATTGTAATCCGCATAATCCCCACATGTCTGGGGAGAGAGCTGGTGGGAGGTGATTGGATCATGGGGGTGGCTTTCTGCATGCTGTTCTTGTGATAGTGAGTGAGTGCTCACGAGATCTAATAGTTTTATAAGGGGCTCTTCACCCTTTGCTCCATACACTTCTTTCTCCTGCCACCTTGTGAAGAAGGATGTGTTTGCTTCCCCTTCTGCCATGATTGTAAGTTTCCTGAGCCCTCTCCAGCCATGCAGAACTGTGAGTCAATTAAACCTCTTTACTTTATAAATTACACAGACTCAGGTATTCTAGCAGTGTGAGAATGAACTAGTACTGTGACTATAGTCAATAATAACCTAATTGTATATTTTAAAATAAGTTAAAGAGCATAATTGAATTGTTTGTAACTCAAAGGATAAATACTTGAGGGGATGGACACCCCGTTCTCTATGATGTGCTTATTTCACATTGCATGCCTGTACAACTCGTGTACCCCATAAATTTATACACCTACTAGGTACCCATAAAAATAAAAAAAAAATAATCCTGCCAGTGTGGCACTCACCACAGCTTGGGGTCTGGACATCAGTTTCACATGTTCATAATGTTAATATTCTAAATGTTGCAGAGTTGATGGATGCTGGGAATGTGGATTCTCACTAAGTATGTTCACAAGAGAGTGTTGTATAAACCAGAATGCCAATTTATTAATTTACAAATGCAAACATAATTGTTCATGCAGATTTGATTGGAACGTAGCTAATTCTTTCCCTGTGGGCAGATCTTCATGGGAAGCCAAATTATAATCAGAATATTGTTCATACCATAGAATTAAGACAAGGTGTTAGTTGGATCATTTAAATGCATAGTACTGTTTGCTATAATTGCTCTAATGGCCCGTCTCCTCAATATGGACTAGAGTATTTACTCCCTGGGGAGACTGGTGTATTTGTTTTGGATGTCAGTGCCTACCCACCCCACCTCCTGAGTAGGGCCTTTTCAGGTTTTTAAATTTTTCCATGATTTCTTGGCTGATCAAAACCCTTGATTAGGCCAGGCACAGTAGCTCATGGCTGTAATCCCAACACTTTGGGAGGCTGAGTTCGGGGAATTGCTTGAGGCCAGGAGTTCAAGATCAGTCTGGGCAACTTAGTGAGACCCTGCCTGTCTCTACAAAAAATTAAAATTCGCCAGGTGTGGTAGTGCATGCCTGTAGTACCAACTACTCCGGAGGCTGAGGAGGGAGGGTCACTTGAGCCTGGGAAGTTGCAACTCCAATGAACCATGATCATGCCACTGCACTCCAGCCTAGGTGACAGAGTGAGATGCTGTCTCTAAAACAAAAAACAAAGTGAAACTCTTGATTGGCATAATTTTGTTTCTCTATCAGCTTTCTTTTTTAAAAAATTACATAAGTAAAACATGTCTCTTTAGCTATTATCTCTTAAATCAGATTACCTTCTGTAATAATTCTATGGGAATTATTCTACGGGAGCACAGTCATTCACGCCTGTAACCCCAGCACTTTGGGATGCCAAGGTGGGAGGACTGCTTGAGCCCAGGACTTTGCAACCAGCCTGGGCAACATAGACCCCGTCTCTACAAAAATAATAATAATAATAAAAATAAAAAAATTAACCGGGCATGATGGTGTGTGCCTGTAGTCCATGCTACTTGGGAGGCTGAAGTGGGAAGATCCCTTGAGCCAAGGAGGTAGAGGCTGCAGTGAGCCATGATAGCACCACCGCATTCAAGCCTGGGCAAGAGTGAGGCCCTGTCTCAATAAAAACCCGCAAAAAACTTTGGGAGCATCGTACGGTTGCAAGTGAATAAGGTTATAAGATAAAAAACAGGATGCTCAATTAAATTCAGCTAAACAAGCGCTGTATATTTTTAGTGTAAGTATATCCAAAATATTAATGAGGTATACTTACACGAAAACAAATATTCGTTGTTTACCTGAAATGCAAATTTAAATAGGCATCCTGTATTTTCATTTGCTAAACCTGGCAATCCTACCAGCACTTTAACATGAAGCCATGAGGGTTGCCTGGATCATGCTGGTAGGTAAGCACCAATCCATTCGGTTGCCTCAGACAGGACAGAAACCATTCCCTCTAAAAAAATCGTTTACTTTGACAATAGGTAGCAACGAAGCACGGAAGAATCTTGACCCTTTGAGGAACCCGTAACTGACGCAAGTGCCATAAATGCTACTTTGATTGATTCCCCGCCCCCTCCATTCTTCTCTTCCTGCAATTGCTCTATCACTTCTTCCCTCTCAAGTCCCGCCCTTTCAGCTACCTCCAACTGCTGAGGAACCGGTTGCCTAAAAGGAGCCGGCAAAAGCGCCTACGTGGAGTCCAGAGGAGCGGAAGTAGTCAGATTTGACTGAGAGCCGTAAAGCGCGGCTGGCTCTCGTTTTCCGGATAACGACTACAGCTCCGACTGTCAGTGCCGGCCTTCCTCGTGTGAGGGGATCTGCCGGACCCCTGCAAATTCAATTTCTTTCCCATTCCGGGCCCTTCCCTATCGTCGCCCCCTTCACCTTGGATCATGTTCAAGAAGTAAGGACATGCTGTGGCCTCCATCGGCTGCTCACAAAGGCGGTGGGGTGGGGGTGGGGAAGAGGGCGAGAGCTAAGATCCTCTTTCTCTCTCCCCCGCCCCTGCCATCCTGACTCCCTAAGGTTTTCTATAGTACTATGCTCTCACTCCCAACTTGAACACTTCTTTAAGCTTTCCATCCGTAGTCCTTAATTGGGTTTCAGTCCCTCCACTCCCATTGTTTTTTCTCCTTACCCCTCTTTCTCTTTTGCCCCCTCCCCCAATTCTGTCTCCATTCCTAGGGTTCTACCAATCACATCCGTGCACTGTGATTTAGAGGCATATTCTCTGTAGCTGAGAGGGGAGCCCTGCGCTCACTGCCATATGTTTATTAGTTATGAACTGAATAAAGGAAGGCTTGACTTCCTGGGTCATGGGAGTGAAGGAGTCTGGGTGACAGGAAGCAAGCGGCCTGTCATGTCTATTGCCTAGCTGCCAGATTAACCTTGCCTTGAAAATAACGATTGCCCCATAGGCTATTCAGTGTAAGGAAGACAAAAATTCCTTGGGAACCTACTAGTGGGTTTGCCTTCCAGATTTGGTAGACGCAAAAAGCAAAGGGGGAACATGGGCAAAGGAAGGTGGGTTTTGTGCATGAAATTTTGAGCAAAAACGAATAGGGATCTTAGAAATCATTATTATCATCACTTAAAAAAAATCTCAGCAGATTACATAGCCTAGCAGGGGCCGATTTTCTATGTTATGCTTGGGTTGGTCTTCTGTATCTCAAGAATTGAGGGTTTTGTTTTCTGATCTCAGGTTTTATTATTGGTGGGAGCCTGTGTTTCTTCCTGGGTAGAATTGAATAAGATTTTCCAGGAAAGGCATTTGTGTAGCTAATTACAGATTATGGTGCAAAGTATGTCTCATATTCCTCCCCCTAACCCCAGCTAATTGCTGTATACTTGACAGTTTATTTCAATATTGTATTAAGACATTGGTTTTGTGCTGGACAGAGTAAAAGGGAGATGGTATTTTTTTTTAAAAGAACAATTTATTTCATAATTAAGTATCTAAATACTTGGTTGGGAATAAATGACTAATTAGAACAGTACCTTTAGGTATTCTGATACCTCTACTTAGAAATGCCTTTTCTTTTCTTGCAAAAATTACTTGGCAGATTTGATGAAAAAGAAAATGTGTCCAACTGCATCCAGTTGAAAACTTCAGTTATTAAGGGTATTAAGAATCAATTGATAGAGCAATTTCCAGGTATTGAACCATGGCTTAATCAAATCATGCCTAAGAAAGATCCTGTCAAAATAGTCCGATGGTAAGTCTTTGTTTTTGTCTGTGTAAAGCTCGGTGTAGCTGAATATTTAATGATTAGATTGCACTCATACTAAATGGAATTATTTTCAGATTAACTATTGATAGATTAATAATGGGGTAGACACAGAATAACTCTAAAACTCCAATATTTGTATTTTCAAAGATTTTCTATGTCCCTGAAAAAATGTGGCTTTGTGTATTGATTGTTCTAGTAAAGAGTTAAATGTTTTAGTTCAGAGTTGGATTTAATTTATTTCAGTTTGTTGTTTAGAGAATTGTTTTATTGAATTACCTAACAATGGAATTAATAAAATGTGAAATAAAATTGGTTGTAGCAGGTAATATTTTTCTTTTTTTCTCTACTGGACTTGCATGATAGTAAAAACAATGTAAACAATATTTTTTGGCCAGGATTTTTACTGACTTTTTAAGAAAGTTTATCACTGTATATGCGTGTTTTATATTGTGAATTTTTGAAAGGAAATATCTAACTTGGTACTTTGTGACATTTGTCTTACAGCCATGAACATATAGAAATCCTTACAGTAAATGGAGAATTACTCTTTTTTAGACAAAGAGAAGGGCCTTTTTATCCAACCCTAAGATTACTTCACAAATGTAAGGTTTTTTTATTTTTATTTTTTGAAATTTTACTCCTATTGCAATATTCAAATGTAAAGTCTTGTAAGAAATATGCATTTAATCAGATAAGACACTGCTGGGGGAGAAAAACAGAAATATGCATTTGGGAATATTGAAAGACACAAAAAGAGTTTAGAGTGACTTCTGATAATTGACTCATTATTTATTAGTACTAGGTAATAATGGATGTAAAACTAAAACGAATGCCCATCTTGTGGTAAATCTGAAAAATGCAGATTCTCTCATGCATTCCAGAAAGCCCAAGAAAGATCATTTATTCATTCATTCAACAAATATTTATTGCCGGGCACGGAGGCTCACGCCTGTAATCCCAGCACTTTGGGAGGCCAAGGCGGGTGGATCACCTGAGGTCAGGAGTTCGAGACCAGCCTGGCCAACATGGTGAAACCCCGTCTCTACTAAACATACAAAAGTTAGCCGGGCGTGGTCACAGGTGCCTGTAATCCCAGCTACTCAGGAGGCTGAGGCAGGAGAATCACTTCAACCCGCGAGGCGGAGGTTGCAGTGAGCAGAGATCACGCCATTGCACTCTAGCCTGGGGAACAAGAGCGAGACTTAGTCTCAAAAAAAAAAAAAAAAAAAAAGACAAATATTTATTGAACTTACTATGTGCTAGGCACTCAGCTAGGTGCTGAGAATACAATGGGAAGCAAAGACATTGTCTCTGTCCTTAAGAAACTAATAGTCTAGTTTGGAGAATAAACAACAATTAGATAATTACACAAATATGTATTTACAAACTGTGATAAGCATTGTGAGCATTTTCATCTTTTATATTTGTATCTATTTGCCTAATAGAGAAAAGTCTATATATGGGAAAGCATTGACTAAGTGTCCTTCCATCCAGGTATTTCCTGTGATGTGTGTAAATGCATTTTTTTTTTAAATTGGGCTCTCTGTTACATAGTTTTTAAAAATTGATACGTCATAGCTGTACATTGTCTGCTGTTGTGGTGCCTGTATCCCCCACCACCTGTATATATTTATAATAGTTGTACATATTTTAGGGGTACATGTGATATTTGATACCTTTATACAGCGTGTAATGATCAAATCAGGGTAATTAGGGTATCTGTCACCTCAAACATTTATCTTTGTGTTGAGAAGATTACAATTCTTCTAGCTATTTTGAAATATAGAGTAAATCATTGCTAAATATAATTTCCTTATTGTACTCTCGAATACTAGAACTTATCGACCTGTATTTTTATACCCCTTAACCAACTTCTCCTCATCCCCTTGTAGTTTTTTTTTAAATTAACAGGCTTTTATTTTTTAGAGCAGTTTTAGGTTTCCAGAAGAAGTAAGCAGAAAGAACAGAGTTCCCTCTCCCCAGTTCAGATTCCCCTATGAATAACATCTTGTTTTGGAATGATACATTTGTAACAATTGAACCAGCATTGATACATTATTATTAACGCAAGTCCTTAGTTTACATTAGGGTTTACTCTTTGTATTCTACAGTTTTATGGTTTTTCCCAAATACATAATGTCAAGTATCTACTGTTAAAGTATCATACAGAATGGTTTTACTGCCCTAACATCCTTTGTGCTCCACCTATTCATCCTTCCTCCCCCCACTTCCCCAACCCCAGGTAACCACTGATCTTTTTAATCGTTTTTTTACTCTGCGTTTTTCACTTAACATTATATCACAAAAATTTCCCAGGGCATATTAAGTAGTCTCCAAAAACCATAGTTTTGAAATTACGGTTTTTGGAGAATACTTGGGAGGCTGAGGCGGGAAGATTGCATGAGTCCAAGAGTTCAAGGTTATTGTGAGGTATTGATTGCTCCACTGTACTCCAGCCTGGGTGGCAGAGCAAGACCCTGTCTCAAAAAAACAAACAAAAAAGATTACCAATTTGGTAAACAAATGATAGTGTTTCAGAGTTTTCTTTTGTATCTGTCAGATTAATTTGGGGAAATACTGTTCAGATCCTTTGCCTTTTTCTGTTGAGTCATTAGTCTTATTATTAATATATTGTATTTCTTTTCTTATAGATCCTTTTATCCTGCCACACCAGCAGGTTGATAAAGGAGCCATCAAATTTGTACTCAGTGGAGCAAATATCATGTGTCCAGGCTTAACTTCTCCTGGAGCTAAGCTTTACCCTGCTGCAGTAGATACCATTGTTGTATCCTTCCCAGGCTAAAACTGCTGAAAAATGTATTCATTGTGCTCTTATCATTACTGTGAAAGGTGTACCATCCAAGAGAACATTAGATGTACTTTTTTGAAGGTTACTGTTACTCTTATCTCATGCCTTTCTGGTTACATTTGAAGTTGTACAAAGTAATTTTATTTGTTGCTACTAAATTATCTCATCTTAGGTCGTTTCTTAGAAGTTAAATGAGAACAAGTTACAGAAGAGTCTCAGCTGCATTTCAGCCCAGTCAGGGCCTACTGTTATCAGACTTAGGACACAATAGGGAATTCTTGATTACTAGGGGAAAGGATATAGATGATATAATTGGATCAGCTTTTTGGATATCAACTTGCCACTGTAATGTTCATTTTGACTTACTGACATACGTTGGAGTGAAAGCTCTCAAAAGGGAAAAGAATTTAGGCACCAGGTATAGGTATCTCTTACCAAGCAACAATTTTGTGTTAGGAGTGAATAGTGGGAAATATTGGCAACCTCCAACTTTTATTTTGAAAATTAACTATTTGAAAAGTTGAGTTTGGGGGCCTCAGAGCACGTTTTCTCAAAGAGAAATGTCAGAGTCCCAGATGGTCCTTAAAGATCGATTCAACTCATGACATAGCTGAATAATTCGGCATTATTTCCATTTCTACCATGCTGTTTCAGCTATTTTCTGGATTAAATAGATTTTTGTGACTATTCTGGACAGGAGAACATCTTCTCCTTTATCATAGCTAAAGTAGCCATTTGCCTCGGGTATAGAAAAGGAATGGTACTTGGTGGGAATAGGGAAACTACTTTTAGAGTGTGTTTATCTTATTTTAGTTTTTGAGATGGAGTCTCGCTCTGTTGCCCAAGCTGGAGTGCAGTGGCACGATCTTGTCTCACTGCAACATCTGCCTCCTGGGTTCAAGCAATTCTCCTGCCTCAGCCCCTCGAGTAGCTGAGGTTACAGGCACCCACTACCACGCCCAGCTCATTTTTGTGTTTTTAGTAGAGACAGGGTTTCACCATGTTGGTCAGGCTGGTCTCAAACTCCTGACCTCAGGTGATCCACCCCCTTTGGCCTCCCAAAGTGCTGGGATTACAGGTGTGAGCCACCACACCTGGCCAGGGGTGTGTTTAAGAAGAATAAGAAAAAAAAATGATATTCTCTGTTGGGGCAGTTATAGCGAAGAGGTAGTATAAGTAGTATGTTTATATTCTAGGAACAGCTTATGTTGACATGCTTTTTACCTAATAGGTGCTCACATATTTGGAACACTGAGTGAATTGAAAATCAAGGGAGAAAAGTGAGGACGGGTTTTTTGTTGTTGTTGTTTGTTTTTAATATTTATTAAGTGTTGGTAAATTTATAGTTCTGGAGTTAACCTTGAATGGAAAATTTCCTTAGTACCTAGTCTTTACTTTTAAAAATAATTTTTATTTTGAAACAGTTACAGATTTAGAGAAAGTTGTAAAACAAAAAAATGGTACAGAGAGGTCTTGTGTACCCTGAATCTTGACTTTTTAAAATATGTACTGCAGTGTTTAACATTCCAGAAACTTCAAATGTTAACCAAGACCACTCTGGTTTTTCTAGAAAGGTTGAAACTGTTATATCAGGCTCTTAAAGATAGACTGGGAATTTACCTATTATTTTAAAACAGCCTTTACATAAAACCACCATTCAGGCCGGGTGTGGTGGCTCATGCCTGTAATCCCAGCACTTTAGGAGGCTGAGGCGGGCAGATCACCTGAGGTCAGGAGTTCGAGACAAGCCTGGCCAACATGGCGAAACCCTGTCTATACTAAAAATACAAAAATTAGCCGGGTGGGGTGGCATGTGCCTGTAATCCCATCTACTAGGGAGGTTGAGGCAGGAGAATTGCTTGAACTCAGGAGGCGGAGGTTGCAGTGAGCTGAGATCATGCCACTGCACTCCAGCCGGGTGACAAAGCAAGACTCCATCTCAAAAAAACAAACAGCCGGCTATGGTGGCTCACGCCTATAATGCCACCACTTTGGGAGGCTGAGGCAGGCGGATCATGAGGTCAGGAGTTCAAGACCAGCCTGGCCAACATGGTGAAATCCCGTCTCTACTAAAAATACAAAAATTAGCTGGGTGTGGTGGCACACGCCTGTAGCACCAGCTACTCGGGAGGCTGAGGCAGGAGAATTGCTTGAACCTGGGAGGCAGAGGTTGCAGTGAGCCAAGACTGCCATTGCACTCCAGCCTGGGCAACAGAGTGAGACTCTGTCTCAAGAACAAACAAAAATCCCCACTAGTCAGTGATCAGAATAATTAATCAGAACAATTAATATTTATTGATTTCACAGTTTTTAGTATTTATGTGCAAGAAATTTTACTCCTTTTTTTGTGTGACTTATTCTGGTTTTGTTAGCATGGGGTTATAGTATTAACATTTGACTTGAAAGAAAAGGGGTTATTAGATTTATTCATTTAGCATTTACTGAGTATTTACAGTGTACCCACAGACTCTGCTAGGTCTCTGCTCTCAAGGAGTTAATGGTCTAGGAGAAGACACAAGAGGGGTTCCAAGTGGCTTAACTAGTAACATGATCATTATTTGACACCCTTTCCTTGATGGGGAGGCCCCAAGGCATTTTGATAAATAGTTTTCTTAGCTGTGTTCTTTCAGGCTATCATGGCAGAAGGAAAACAGCATGCTCTATGTGTTGGAGTCATGAAGATGTCTGCAGAAGACATGTAAGTCTTACTTTAGGCCCCCTTAACTTTTGATATATGGGTAACCAACCCAGGAAGCATCAGAATTACAGGCGAAATTTGCTATCATGCATACCACATTACACAAATATCCAAGCACAGAAGCTTCATTTCTGATATTTCCTAACACTTAGGAAGCCAACGAAACCTATTTTGTCTTCAGGATTGTAGTCTTTCTTAAGCACTGAAAAGAACCCATGTGCCAACACAGCTGTTTTATATGTGTGTACGTGGTACTTTAGGAATCTTATTTAGTATCATTTAAATTGGGGGAGGAGGGAAGATGTTTTACTGCTAGCTTCATTTTATTTATTTTTATTTTTATTTTTTTAAGTTTTTTTTGAGATGGAGTCTCACTCTGTTGCCCAGGCTGGAGTGCAGTGGCGTGATCCCGCCTCACTGCAACCTCTGCCTCCCAGGTTCAAGCGATTCTTGTGCCTCAGCCTTCCAAGTAGTTGGGATTACAGGTGTGCGCCATAATGTCCAGCTAATTTTTGTATTTTTAGTAGAGATGGGGTTTCACCATGTTGGCCAGGCCAGTCTCGAACTCCGGACCTCAAGTGATCCACCCACCTCGGCCTCCCAAAGTGTTGGGATTACAGGTGTGAGCCACTGCACCTGGTCATTACTGCTAGTTTTAAAAACAGTGATATATCTCACCACCACACAGTATCTTATATTCTGACCTGGTAGTACAAGAAATGTAGAATATTTAGAGAACTAGTAAAGATATATTATCAAAACATAGGCAGTATATTTAAAAATTTTAGAACCCATTTGATGACCAAATTAGTGGTATTAATTTTGTTTCAGGGTTAATGTAGCACTTTGATATTCCCCTAGTCTTGTGACATTGTTACTCTGGTTCTATAGACCCACTAGTTAGATCACTAAAATCACTTTTAGATATGAGCTGCCACAGAGTAATGTAGTTTAATATAAACAACAATGTAATTGTGATGTCAATAAGTTCTTTACTTGTGGCTTAATAATTAAAAAATAACAATATACTTTGAATTATATTTATCACGAGTAAGACTATAAAATGCATAAAAGTATGTTTATGTGTTTTTTTTCCTTCTACAGTGAGAAAGTCAACAAAGGAATTGGCATTGAAAATATCCATTATTTAAATGATGGGCTGTGGCATATGAAGACATATAAATGAGCCTCAGAAGGAATGCACTTGGGCTAAATATGGATATTGTGCTGTATCTGTGTTTGTGTCTGTGTGTGACAGCATGAAGATAATGCCTGTGGTTATGCTGAATAAATTCACCAGATGCTAAAATTCTGTTAGCTTCAGAAATTATTTTAAGTTTTCTTAAACTCAAGTTAAAATTGGGTAGCAAACTTGGACATTAAAAGGTATCTGGTAAGTAAGCAAACTCATACAACTAATGTCCTTTCTTAGGCTAATGATATAAGAGTGAAGAGCAGGACTTGGTCAATGGATTGCCATTTTATGGTAGACCTCTAGAGAAACTGTCTAGTTAAATGGGGCTAGAAACTAGACTAGGAATTTTATTCTATTACTCCAGGGGACCCAGCAGTGCTCATTCTCGTGTGTGTGTGTGTGTTTGTGTGTGTGTGTTTTGTTGATTGCTTTTTTAAAAAAAACTTCAATGGAAAATTCTAAACATATTAAGAAGTCTGGAGAATAGTATAATGGACCTCTCCATATCCATCACCCAGTTTCAGTTTATGGTCAGTCTTATTTCATCTATACCTCAATTATTTCTCCCCACCCCCCAATTATTTTGAAGCAAATCCCAGACATCCTATCATTTCATCCATAACTACTTTATTCTTTTTTTTTTTTTTTGAAACAGGGTCTTGCTCTGTTGCCCAGGCTGGAGTGCAGTGGTATGATCTTGGCTCACTGTAACCTCCACCTCCCGGGTTCAAGCGATTCTTGTGCCTCAGCCTCCTGAGTAGCTGGGATTACAGGCACGTGCCACCATGCCCGGCTAATTTTGTATTTTTGGTAGAGATGGGGTTTCGCTATGTTGGCCAGACTAGTCTTGAACTCTTGGCCTCAAGTGATCCGTCCCCCTCTGCCTCCCAAAGTGCTGGGATTACAGGCATGAGCCACCGTGCCCAGCTAATTTTTATATATTTTATAGTTGGCCAGGCTGGTCTTGAACTCCTGGCCTCAAGTGATCAGCCTCCCAAAGTGCTGGGATTATAGGCATGAGTCACCATGCCTGGCGTCATAACTACTTTAGTATGTATCTTTAAAAATTAGAAAAACCCCACAATACCATTATCACACCTAAAAAGTTGAACTGTTTCTTAATATGATCAACTGTCTAGACTGTTAATTCTCTTTAACTGTTGGTTTGCTTGAAATAGGTACCACACAAGGTTCATACATTGCATTTGGTTGTTATTTATTGAAGTCTGTTTAATTTATAAGTTACCTTTTCTTTTCCCCCTTAAATTATTTAAGAAATCTAGTTGTTTTGTCTTTAAAGTTTCCACACATATTCTGGATTTTGTTGATTGTATCACTGTGAAGTCATTAACTTGTTTTTATGCCTCCTGTATATCCTGTAAACAAATAAGATTGATCAGATTCAGGTTCAGTTTTTTTAGTGCCTTCTTTTGAGTAAAGTCATACCAAACAGATGCCCAGAACATCTGGATTTGGGTCCCTACTAGACTCCTTAAATAATGTATATCTTCTATAAGTGGAATATAAGGGACATGGACCTGCTTTAGTAAGAACAGTAATCTGTTTGGGGAGTTAAAAGAGCAGTTGTGGATTTATTTATTGATAAAGACCATTTTTCTTCCTAATAACCTTGCTGTTATTCTAGTGTCTTAGCCATCTTCATTTGGTTGTTTACCAATATATGACATGTGATTTTATTTTTCAGATGGATACAGACATATACAAGATTGTGGTGACCTGTGTTACAGTTAGAAGTTGGTGAGAAAGGTGAGGGTGGATAGCAAAAAGAGAGAGATCATTTGGCTGGCTGTTCCAGCTGGGTCTCCCAGGATGTAACATAGGTGGACATAGATCCAGGGTCTGACCCTCAGCTTGAGAAACCATTTCCCACTGATGAAACTTGAGAGACTTGGAGATTCCCCAGTTAGAATATAAATGTATTAATTCATAGTGATAGGTCTGCCTATGGTAAACAATTAGGAAACAGGAAGTTACTTGGTAAACACAGGTATGAGCAAAGGAAGATTGATAAATTGGGGTAATATTTCAGTTGTGCTGAGGTAAGACTTGGAGAATTTTTCCTGCTTCATCATTAATTAGAATGCTTATCTCTGCCAAAATCTCATCTCTTTCCTAGCCCATAGAGGTGCCCTGATATTTTATTTCCTATATCCTTTTCAAGTTCCATGTAGTTTTCCTTATGTTATGACAGTTTTATTCTGCAGCTTACCATATTATTTATTCCTGGTCCACGAAAGTATAAATAGTCTCATCAGGAACTCATTTGTAAGTCATCTCCCAGGGAGGTTTCTTCAACAGATAGTTTCATTTTTTGCTGACTTACTGGCTTCAAATTCAGATGTCTCCCTATTTGGGGGAGGAGGCACCCTATTTGAGGCCTGTAGCTCCTTATGTTCTTAAAAAGAATATACAAGTCATTTATGTCAGAATCAAACTTTGAACCTTTATTTTTGTTGCTAAGAGAATGTTTTTTGACCAAGACTGCCTATGGAGTATTAGCAAAGCACACATATACATACATTAGAGAAGTAAAAACTTTTAATAGCTTGGTTTTTGAAATAATTCATCTTTGTGTCTAACCACTGTTACAGTGGGTGTAAGGAACACTTTTTAAATATTCAACATCAACATCTGTGCTTGTTTTTCTACTGTGCTGAGGTACACTGTGTTGCCTTGGTGATATGGACTAAATATGTATGTTCTCTGCTTCCCCTGGGTCTGAGGCCTCTGCTCATCACTGTTAATCAGGGATGTCACTCTACATGTGTGATCCTTGTCATTTTCTAAACATTAGGTCATACATGAAAGGCAATTCAAAGAGATTAAACTAGCAGATGTGTCAGCATCTTTAGATACTGTGCTTAATGGAAACTTAGTTTACCTATATTCGTGAGAATAGGAATACAGGGATAGAGAGCCTGCTTCTCTCAGGCAGTGTGTCTTTAGTTCATTTTTAGTTTCAAAATTAAGTTTGTGTCAAACCAACCTACAATCTAGTAACTTGTGTATTGGACTCACTTTTACTCAGACAAGGTCAGTTCAGCTCAATAGGTATTTATTGAGTATCTACTAGGTTCTAAGTGACGTGGCATGAAGATGAATAATACAGAAGTAGCCCTTGCTTTTAAGGAGCTTCCAATCTATTGAGTAAAGAAAATTTACATTTTAAATAATCTGGGTAATGGTGACAGCCCAATACTAATATGTAAAGCCAGTAGGAATGTACTAATCCTTTTCCAATTTTAGTCATCAAAAATTGTAAATTACAAATGAACTAAATGTAGTAATATTCCATAGATTGTATCCAATGTGAGGGTAAAAAAAAATCCCAGATGTCTTGGAGTTGCCGTGATTCAGCATCCCAACTCAGATGATTGTCCTGTTGTCCAGTGACATAATGGCCTGATCAGTTCTCTTCTAGCAGACTGTCTGTTATGGTGGTTTGGTAGTGGTCTGTTGGGAAGCTGCATTTTTCCTTTTCTGTTTTTATGCTCTGGACCCCAAACAAAAACAGCTGGATTTATCCCATGGGTAGTCATGAACATTTCCAATTTGAGGGATTTTATATTCCCCAAACAGAAGGTTATATGGCATATATCAAATAATAATGATATCCAGCCAGGTTCCCCGTCGTACACAAATCAGTAACTGAAGATACAGTATTTCTAAGTATAATACTTCAGAGGAAGAGATAAGAATTACAATTCACTAAATTCGTGGAGGTGTTTCATTATAATAAATATGTCACTTATTAATAATGTAGCAATTATATATTAATGGAAATATGAATGTATGCCCAAGCAAAATGTCATAAATATTTTAACTTTGTTTATCTAGGTTCCTTAATTTTGAGACTATAATTATCAAGGCTCTTCAAGAAACTCAAAATGATTCTAATTTCTAAGGAGTATGCACTAAAACTGATATATAATGAAAGAAAAACAGTGAAAATGTATGCATCAGTTTCTAAAGAAATCATACTTGTCATTGTAGAGATTGATGCATGTAAATTAAATATATTATACATTTTTATACTTGTATGTATTTTATACTTTGTATGAATACTTTTATTACACTTTTTAAGGCAGGTAAAAGAATGAGTAGATGTTATCAACTATAACAACAATTTGTTGAATACTGTGTTAAAACCAAGTAAAGGACCACAACTCCACGAGATCAGGAATGAATGAAGAAAATTGAGGGCCAGTTTTTAAATCATTGTTGAGACTATTAGGTTCATCTGTCTGTTTAAGAGTCTGGCCTTAGGGAATATAATTTATGCATGTAAAAAAATACAGGAGATGATTCACTGGAATTTCTCTTAATAATACCATGTTCATTAAGAATAGGTCATTGGGAGGAAAAATAAATAACATCTGAACTCATTAGTATAATTAATACTTGCCTCTTAGAATGAAAATTAAAGAACTCCAAATTTTAGCCTTGAATACTTTGAGAAATAAAAGATGAGTTAGTGAAATAATTTCTACTTAAAATCTTAGTTGTTACAGAGAATGACATGCCTCACTATTAATGTCCAATTCTAATTAAATGGATTGTTTTAGAAATGTATTTGTGAAATATAGCAAACATAGCTAGTCATACTAACAGGTGAAAACTGATATTTCAAATGACTAAATAGACTTAAGATTAGAGGAAGGTAGGAAAAGGTGTGCAACTAACAGAAGCAGTTAACCAAAAAATGAGCTTCAGGCATCAGTCTTATTTGGAAGACTGTAAATCAACAGGCTAACGTTCAAAATATGGCAGACATCTTAATATCAATATATGCTAAATTGGTTTATCTTTAGGCAGAAACAGAAAGCAAAAAATTAAACTCATCCAACTCATACATTTGTTGTTGTTGTTGTTGTTGTTGTTTTTGAGATGGAGTCTTGCTTCATTGCCCAGGCTGGAGTGCAATGGCACGATCTCGGCTCCCTGCAACCTCTGTCTTCCGGTTCAAGCGATTCTCCTGCCTCAGCCTCCCGAGTAGCTGGGATCCCATGCGTGTGCCACCACACCTAGCTAATTTTTGTATTTTTAGTAGAGACAGGGTTTCACCATGTTGGCCAGGCTGGTCTCAAACTCCTGACCTCAGGGGATGCACCCGCCTTGGCCTCCCAAAGTGCTGGGATTACAGGTGTGAACCACCACACCCGACCCAACTAATACATTTTTAAAATCCCATTTTAAAAGTAAAACCACAGTTTTCATATAACAAATGTTATTGCTCTTCATTTCATTCTCCAATTTTAAAATGCTTTACTTTCAGCCAATATGTGAATATAGGAGACTTCAAAGGCATAATCAATTACTCCCTTAAAGTTCATTATAAGTGTTCTCAGAACTCTACCACCTAGAATTTAAAGACGGGAAGATTTACTTTATAATTTTAATTTCTTATCACGAGACTCGATTGTCAATAACTGTTAACGTCCATTTAATAATCTATGGTGAAATAGGTAATTTCTTCTTATTTTCACAAGCGTGTGAGTAAAAGACTGGGTTTTAAGCAATAAATCATTTGTTCTAACTAAGCACATGCTTGGAAAAAGTGCTATTTTTCCAAACGTATGCCTTGAAAACAAATACAATTCAATTGCCTTTTTGGTTCATGGGAAGCCATACTGCGGTGGCTTCCAAGGTTGGCCAACCTGTTTTTATTCTTACCACCTCTTTCAAAAAGGGATGTTGTCTTTGTCCCCAAATTCTGGTGTTGTCCTATGCTGATGCATAATGAAGCCCTGAGGCTTGGAAACTTGCAAACCAATAAGATGATTTAATGATGAAACTGCATGTCAGTTTGACACTGTCTATTAATAGTCCTTGAGTGAGCTTAAATTTGAGACACTTTTAAAAGCAGCATGTAGTTCCAGTTTTGCTTCCCTTATCAGTGGAGCTTGAGATGTCTGTTCCTGCCGACTGATGTTTTAACAAATTTTTAGTTTCTCATGATGTGAAAGATTTTTGTATGCACGTCTTAGTCTGGATACTGTTTTCATTAGTTCTAATGCTGCTGCATGCAAATTTTGTTTAAAACCAAAATTGACTCTTCACATCTGGACTAGATTGGACATGGTGAGGAGGCTGGAAGGAAAGTCCTTTTTGCTCGGTAGGCTCTGGACAGCTTTCTTAGAGTTGACTTATCCAGGATTAAGAAAAAGTTTTCTTTTGCGTGACTAAATTCTTTCCACAGTTTGCTTGTGTAAGCATTTTAGATTTAAGCAAGTTCAACTTGAAATATATTTGAATATAAAGTAGAAACAGCTTCATTTAATGGGATAATAGCAATCTCTAACCCATCAAATTAATATCTACTAAATAGCTTCCAAAAAGCACTGACTGGAAAATATTTTTCACTAGCATGGCTTTATTCAGTTTCAAAAACAGTAGGGGCTAAAATGTTTGGACATTTATCCTGCATTTATTTTGTGTTTCACAAGGTTAAAATTTTGTATTTTGTAAAGTGTCTGAAAAGGAGTCCACAAAGTATTTCTGCTTTCTTGCTCCTGAATGCAAAGGTCTGAGAGAAGGCACATCCTCATTAGCTTCTGGGTGTTGTCAAACCCAATCCTCTCTCAAGTACCAAATGCCCAGATATATTTATTGGGATGTAGGAATCTCACTTAAGCAGCGGTTTTTGCTGATATAAAGACAAACATCTTGATTAAAGTGTAGGGAGATAGAAACTATACCAATTTGGGCAATTTTGGCTCTAATGTCTAATTTGTTGTGAAAGGGGAAGATGTTCTAAGCTAATGTTCTTAAAAGTAACTTATGAATTTCTTAAAAATAGTTTTTAAAAAGCTGTTTCAGGAAAAGCTGTTTTATTGCATGGCACAGATTAAATGTACAGATGTTATCTTAAAACAATGAAAGAGTTCCCCTAATTTGAATATTCAATACCAGCTGTTATTCACATCAATATTTTAACATTTTACCATCAAGATATTTAATACAAAGGATTGATACATATTTAACTGTTTAGAATTCTAGTTAAACTTGTCCAGATGAGTAAGAGGGAAGGAGAAATAACATTCTCCAAGTACCTACCATGTGCACAAGCTCTACTTATATATCTTGCTTAATCTTAGCAATGATTCCATGAGGTAGATTTTAACTCTCATTTTACAATAGAGGAAACTAAGGCTCAGAGAGGTCATACAACTTCAGGAAAGTTGTATGACCTCTCTGAGGTAATAAATGGCAGAACTGGAATTTGAACCTAAGTCTCCTTGTCTGCAAATCCTGTGTTTTGCAGAAAACTCTCCTCTTGTATTTCATAAAATGTTAAATCTTGGCCCAAATTCAAATCACCATCTTTATGGGTTATTGGAGAGAGGTATAAGTTGGCAAGACTCTGTTCCACAATGGGAAAATATGGGTAGGATTTGAATGAGTAAGAGTGGGATACTTGCACAGTATCATATTTGTGTGGCTGGAGTAATGTTTTTCTGTTTCCCTCTTAGACTGCAAAGTGGAGTGGGAGAATCTTGAAATTGAACTCAGTCCTGAGGTCTGATTTTCCTATTATTAGTCACTTTCAAGCCAGGTGATTTGTGACCACTTAAATGTTACGCTATTTCAAAGTCTTCTACATCTTTAGAAAAGGACATGAGGGAGGGTTAGTTAAGTGGGGCAATGAGAATGTAGAGTGTAATGTGCAAAAGCAGGACTAGCAGTTGCTTTGAAGATATCTGGGGAAGGCCGGGCATGGTGGTTCACGCCTGTAATCCCAGTACTTTGGGAGGCCAAGGTGGGCGGATCACGAGGTCAGGAGATCGAGATCATCCTGGCTAACGTGAAACCCCGTCTATACTAAAAATACAAAAAATTAGCCGGACGCAGTGGTGGGCGCCTGTAGTCCCAGCTACTCGGGAGGCTGAGGCAGGAGAGTGGCATGAACCCGGGAGGCGGAGCTTGCAGTGAGCTGAGATCGCACCACTGCATTCCAGCCTGGACAACAGAGTGAAACTCCGTCTCAAAAACCAACCAAACAAAAAACAAAAATTAGCTGGGCATGGTGGCGCGCGCCTGTAATCCCAGCACTTTGGGAGGCCAAGGTGGGTGGATCATGAGGTCAGAAGATTGAGACCACCCTGGCCAACATGGTGAAATCCTGTCTCTACTAAAAATACAAAAAAAAAAAAAAAAAAAAAAAATTAGCCGGGCGTGGTGGCGCGTGCCTGTAATCCCAGCTACACAGGAGGCTGAGGCAGGAGATTTGCTTGAACCTGGGAGGCGGAGGTTGCAGTGAGCCGAGATTGTGCCACTGCACTCCAGCCTGGACGACAGAGCAAGACTCCGTCTAAAAAAAAAAAAAGATATTAAAATTAATGACAGGAAGAGTTTGGGTTCAGTTATAATTTAAGGGAAAAAACATTGAGGGGCCTAATCTACATTTTGCTCCAGATCCAATGATTTAATTTTTGGGAAGAAAAATCCAGTGATTAAAGTCATGCAAGGAGATGGCCTGGGGCTTGCTAAAAGTCAGGTTGCAGTTTCCATTGCATTCAAGAAAATCAGAAAAATAAATACAACTTTTAGAAGAAACTAAGTTTTCTCCCATTCATGTTTAGCCATTGGGGGGTCTCATACTTCTGGACTTGCTTAGACCTATGCTATCTAATATGGTAGCCTCTGCCCATCCATATGTGGCCACTGAGAACTTGAAATGTGACTAGTTTGAATTAAGATGTGCTGTAACTGTAAAATACACCCTGGATTTCAAAGACTTAATAAATAATGTAAATTATCTATTCTTTCCTGTTGATTATATATTGAAATGATAATATTTTGGATATGTTTGGGTTAAATAAAATATATTACTAAAAGTAATTTCACCTGTGTCTTTACTTTTTAAATGTGACTATTAGAAAATGTGAAATTAAAGGCTGGGCACGGTGGCTCACGCCTGTAATCCCAGCACTTTGGGAGGCCGAGGCGGGCAGATCACGAGGTCAGGGGATCGAGACCATCCTGGCTAACACGGTGAAACCCCGTCTCTACTAAAAATACAAAAAATGAGCCGGGCGCGGTGGTGGGTGCCTGTAGTCCCAGCTACTCGGGAGGCTGAGGCAGGAGAATGGCGTGAACCCGGGAGGCGGAGCTTGCAGTGAGCCGAGATTGCGCCACTGCACTCCAGCCTGGGCGACAGAGTGAGACTCCATCTCAAAAGAAAGAAAGAATATGTGAAATTATATATGGCTCATATTTTATCTATTGGACGGCGATGGGTTGGAGAAAAGGCAGTATTCCCTGAAGCTTCGTGCTAGAGGCACGTGCTTTAAAGTGGTAAGTATGAAAAAGATTCTCAGTGCCAGCATTCAGTCTTCCATCAAGCCAGGAAGTTTTTCCCTCTTCCCCTCAGATGGTACAGGGGTGGTATTTTGACTATTAGAATATTTCCATTAATTCAACACTTTGGGTAACTAGGTGGATGTCTGTATCATTCACTCACTAGATCAAAGCATTTTTTTTTCTAATGGAAGTCTGTCACTCATTAAAGGCAGTTATCCTATTTATCTCTCTAAAACCTGAGTCTTATTTTTAAGTCCTGCTCTTTCTGCTAGGGTTTTTGCCAAATTTCCAAAGCAATGGCATAACCAATGTGGCTATTCTTGCATGTAATCAGTAGAAACCTAAAGAAATGGGAACTATGTGGGTTAGAAGAAATAGCATTTATCAGGCAGGGCGCAGTGGCTCATGCCTGTATTCCCAGCACTTTGGGAGGCCAAGACGGGTGGATTACTTGAGGTCAGGAGTTTGAGACCAGCCTGGCCAACATGGTGAAATCCCGTCTCTACTAAAAATACAAAAATTAGCCGAGTGTGGTGGTGTATGCCTGTAATCCCAGCTATTTGGGAGGCTGAGGCAGGAGAAACGCTTGAACTCGGGAGGCAGAGGTTGCGGTGAGCCAAGACCGTGCCACTGCACTCCAGCCTGGGCAAAAAAAAAAAAAAAAAAAAAAAAAAGCATTGATCAAATCCAGGAATTTTAAGACAAAAGGGCTGACCACTATATTCTAGTACTACATTATTAAATTACAGTTTGTCTTATTGCTCATGCAAAGCTTATGTGAAATGATTATTTGACTATGATGAATTATGAGTTTGGGCTCTTTCTGCTTTCCATAAAGTACCAGGCCTACTGCCTACTGTTGACCTCATAGATACCCAATATATACAAAGAAAATTATAGTGTATGGATGCCACACTAGTAAAGCTGGATTTTTTTTTATTATGGTAGAGACCCTAGAGATACACTATGTCATCATTTTATACTTTCCAAACAAGTCATTTTCCCATTACCCTTTAAATGCTTTATAGTATTCTATTTTTGGTTATATTAGAATTATTGACTATAGTTATTTTTTGTCATTTTTTTCAAACTTGTAAAAACTGTCAAGTATAGTTATTTTTAAAATTTGGGGCAATATTTTTTTGGGGGGGAGTTGATAAACATTGCTGAATGTCTTTGTGTGCCAAAAGAAAGCTAACTTCTATAAACATATGCTTTTCACATAACCACTCAGGCAAGTACTGAGTGCATCAAAGTCAGCCCATACCAAAAGGAACACAATATTGGTTTTTTTTTTTTTTTGAGATGGAGTCTCGCTCTTGTCCCCCAGGCTGCAGTGCAATGGCACGATTTTGGCTCACTGCAACCTCCACCTCCCAGGTTCAAGCAATTCTTCTGCCTCAGCCTCCCGAGTAGCTGGGATTACAGGTGCCCGCCACCATGCCCAGCTAGTTTTTCTATTTTTAGTAGACACAGGGTTTCACCATGTTGGCCAGGCTGGTCTTGAATTCCTGACCTCAGGTGATCTGCCCGCCTCAGCCTCCCAAAGTGCTGGGATTACAGGCATGAGCCACTGTGCCCAGCCAGAACACAATATTCTTAACAAATGAAAGGGAAATTAGCGGTACATCATCATTAGACTCTATTTTCAGCAACTTTTCTATTACAGGTATGCCCTGCTTTAAGAACACCCAATAACTGAGTTTGTTTAAATGCATTATAGAAAAATCTGGGCATTATGAATCAGATTTGATACACAAGCAACCTTTTAGCTTACTCCCCTGCCAGCCCACCGCCCCCAGAAAATAGCCAAGGGGTCTAAATCTATATTTTGCTCCAGATCCAATGTTTTACTTTTGAAAAGGAAGATTCAGTGATTGAACTCACACAAGGCAATGGTCTGGGGCCTGCTAAAAGTCATGCTGTGGTTTCCATTGCATTTGAGACAACCAGACAAACAAATACAACTTTTAGAGGAAACTTCAAGTTTTCTCTTATTCACATCTCAGCCAGGAGTGGGATCTTACACTTAGAATTGCCTAGACCTGTGCTGTCCAATATGACAGCCACTAGCCGTATGTAGAGTATATTCACAATCCCGATCAATTTCCATCAGACCTCCATTTTTTCCAACTCTCTCATCATGAGTGGGGTTAGGGTTATTGTTTTCGGTTACTGAATATATTATTTTTCTATGTAAAGCTAACAGACATATATGGTGATCAAATCTGTAACCACAACCTCAGTAGTACTATTTTCTGTTATTGATTCAGATTTTATCTGCAAGACTGGCTGCAAGTAAGTTCAGAGAGACAGCATATTATTTGAGACACCTAACATTTCGTTAAAAAAATACTCAGTATCGGCCGGGCGCAGTGACTCATGCCTGTAATCCCAGTACTTTGGGAGGCCGAGGCGGGCGGATCACCTGAGGTCAGGAGCTTGAGAACAGCCTGATCAACGTGGAGAAACCCTGTCTCTACTAAAAATACAAAATTAGCTGGGCGTGGTGGCACATACCTGTAATCCCAGCTACTTGGGAGGCTGAGGCAGGAGAATCGCTTGAACCCGGGAGGTGGAGGTTGGGATGAGCCGAGATCACGCCATTGCACTCCAACCTGGGCAACAAGAGCGAAACTCCGTCTCAAAAAAAAAAAATATGTATAAAGATACAATCAAGAGCATCAATTTGGCTTGAAAGGCAATGTTACCTTAGTACTCATTAGCAAAACACACAATGCAATGCATTCTGACATGTTTATGATGATACTCTGATGTACTAATGTAAGTGAAGATGATAAATGCAATAGAAAAATTTTAAATATACTGGTGTTGGGGGCAAGGTGACACATAAGCTGTGTCACACTCTGAGAGATACTGTTTATTACTGTACTCACATTGAACATGATTTGATTGTAGTAATTGCATCTGAGACCACATATTAGGGGGCTTCATAAAGGGGTTTTGTTATTCTTCAAAACTAATAACGCTTCATCTTAACCAAAACCCTCAATGAGAATAATCAGAAATAAAGCAAAGTTTTACACACTACCCTGAGGATCAATAACTTCAAGCCCAAGGCCATCTTAAGGAAATTTTCTTTCTGGTTTGCTAAAGCTGTGGGAGACCATTACCATCATGAGGCCAGTTACAAGAAATATTGATCTCTAAAATGTCATGCTCTAACACTCTATGCGGACTCACAGCATGTGCTGGCCAGATTGCAGAACAAGTCAGCTCTAAGTATTTCACACATTTATCAGTAGAGGAGCTATTGCATTTACCACTGGATTAAGTTTCTGAGTAGCCATTGAAATTTGGGAAAAGGTATGGTAATGCAAAGTAGATAGGTTAGGACCTCCACACTGAAAACAGATATGGTACAGCTGTGAACATGGGAAAATTCCCTGAACTTGTACAAGGAAACAAAATCCAGAACAGGCTGGGCGCAGGGACTCATGCCTGTAATCTCAGAACTTTGGGAGGCCGAGGCGGGTGGATCACCTGAGGTCAGGAGTTCGAGACCAGCCTGGCCAACATGGCAAAACCCCATCTCTACTAAAAATACAAAAAATTAGCCAGGTGTGGTGGTGGGCACCTGTAATCCCAGCTACTTGGAAAGCTGAGGCAAGAGAACTGCTTGAAACCAGGAGGCAGAGGTTGCAGTGAGCCGAGATTGTGCCATTGCACTCCAGTCTGGGCGACAGAGCAAAACTCTGTGTCAAAAAAACAAAACAAAACAAAATACAGAACAGATTCAACTCAGGTAAGTGAAACTGCCAGATGGCCAAAACAAGTTCTTCAAATTTCCACAGAACTCATTGACCCAGCAGGACTATATTTTTATCCAAATTGCAGCTGGGAGCTTGATTAACTGAGAAACAACACAATTAAATGACATGACATTCTTCATAGGCACCAATCCAATGTCAGTATCTGCAGGCTGAAGTACAGACAGTTACACTGAAATTGCGTATGCTCTGAGGAATGACACTAAATTCGCTTCCAGGAAAATTACTCAATTTTGTAAGTAATTTTCAGTTTTTTTTCTCAGGGATATTTTTCAACTTTCACTTTAATTTTCTTTAGTTGCTTAGTTGTACATTTTGAGAAGGCAAATCCATTGGAACTTGGGGAGGCTTAGAACATAAATCAGTATTAGAAGTAAAGGGAACACACAGCTAAAAGTTTTACTTTAATCACAAATTCACAACTAGAGATATCATTTGCATATCTTAGAACGCTAAAGACCTGTTAAAATTTTTTAACCAATCAGCAAAAATATGTGCCCCACAGATTTCTAATGTTCATAATTTAGAATTTATCACATATAATATTTATTAATAGTTTATTTGCAAAATTATTATTCTTAAAACACTTCTTTCCAACACATTTACAATGTTCATGTGTTTTAAAGAAAAAAACCACCCTCATTTAAAAATGTACTACTGACTTTAATGTGTGGTTATACCAGTGCCACCAAATTAGAAAAGAAAAAGAAACATACAGCTGTATTGGATATGTAGTTACTACTACAAATAATGACAACACATGTCCTATACAAAGATCATATTCACGCTTTTCTACCACTTCTCAGTCATTGTCAGAACCATTTGGAGGTAAGAAAACCAATGCATCATTGAAAATATGCCCAAATGCCCTAAGGCGGTATACCCCATACATCATCACATGCATCTGATTTGGAGTCAGTCCATTAAAAGTAACAGCCATATCTGAACAACAGCCTTCTACTACCTGGTTGGGGTGATAAGTCATTGCCTCTTTAATAGAAAGCCCAACAGATTTGGTATTAAATACATCTTTTCCATCAGCATCTTCTGCATTTTCTGCAAATACTCCAGCATATTTCAGGCAAACTGCTAGCTGTTTATCTTCAGATATCTTCCAAATCATCCCTCCCTGTTCAGGACACTTTTCTGGGATATTGAGAAGGCTGTTAAGTCTTTTCATTGATTCTACACTTAAGACAATTCCTCCTTCCATACCCACATATTCAAGGTCTCCAGATTTTATAGTGTGGCCTAGATAGAAAGGCTGTGATGGATCCTTTTTTAACAAAAAATACTTTAGGTTTTCAATGATAGCAAACGTAGTGGGGCGTGCAAGGAAGAACCAGTTGTATTGGTCTCTATACTTATCAAAGGCGTATTTGTAAGCTTTTCTCATCATTAACCACATGTCATTTGTGTCCATATTAATTGACTCAAACACTTTAACATTTTCAGAACTGAAGAACTCTGCTTTGTCACAGTGTTTGGTCCAAGTCTCCTTTACTGCAGCCCAAAGACTCACATCTTTGGGTTTTACAAGGATAATACAGTATACTCGAAAGCTCTTACTGAGCTCCATGCGTTCATCCTCTGAAATTTTCAAGATATCTTCTTTGTTAGGAGCTTGTAGGTGATGATGCTCATGGTGGTGCATTCTATTTCCATGACCAATCCTAATGTGTCCTAGCATAGTGATCAAAGCACAGAAAATGCTTCCAAGCATCACACCCTTCAAAAAGGAGCTGCTTTCAGAAAGCATTTTTCCTATAAAGAAGAAAAAGACTCTTAAAATACTTAATAGAAAAAGATTAGTCTATAAATTTGATTTGGTATTCCTTATATACTTACATTTTGCTTTTAATGTTTTTTTAAAAAGGTTCCCAAGCTTGAAATCAAGTTAGTTGCATATAGTACAAAAGGCTCTCAAAATCTTTAGCTTCCAATGGAATCTGATGACTGTTTGGTATAAACTGGAACTTTACAACAACTCCTCTATGGAGAAGTTTGTTTTGCACTTCATCTATGGGGATTTAATAAACCCTTGAAACCAGTGTTACAGAGGTTATCCATCCACCATTCTCTTTAAAGAATTTCACATCACAAGCTTGCATTATTTAAATACCTCTAAAAATACAGTGAACTTTTACACCAAAACCTTGGGTTGAACAGATAAAACCACCTATAAATGGCAAATCACCAATGGTATTGTGCTGACATTTCTGTTCTCAACATAGTGCTTTCTTTAACTGATGGCTGCTGTCCTTAAGTGTTTTGAGTAAATCTAAACCAAGTTTCTTGAGAATAACACCATATAGGTTAATATTTACCCTTTTGTTCCTAAAACTAAATGGTTTCCAATACAGTATCCCAACTATTGATGTAATAGAAGCCCATAATAAAAAGTTACATTTTTTGGATCAAAAAGGAATATTGATAGATATATCTGGGGCCCATTAATAAACATTTTCATTTCCTCAAAAGGAATTTTCTTCTTCTTTGGGGAAGTAAAAATGGAAAAATTTACACTTTTATTTCAATTAGAAATTAAGAGGCAGGTGCAGTGGCTCATGGCTGTTATCTCAGCATTTTGGGAGGCTGAGGTGGGTGGATTCCTTGAGTTCAGGAGTTCGAGACCAGCCTGGGCAACATGGTGAAACCTTGTCTCTACCCAAAATCCAAAAAATTAGCCAGACGTGGTGGTGGGTGCCTGTAATCCCAGCTACTCGGGAGGCTGAGGCACAAGAGTCTCTTGAACTTGGGAAGCGGAGGCTGTAGTGAGCTGTGATCTCACCACGGCACTCCAGCCAGGGCATCAGAGTGAGACTCTGTCTCAGAAAAAATAAATAAATAAAAGAAATTAAAAGCTGACATTAAATAAACTTGTTGAAAAAAATTGTATGTTAACCATTTATTCTAGTAAAGGCTGAATTTTCCAATCTTCCCTCCATCTTCAGAAAAAAGCAATCTATTGAGCTACTTAGACTTCCCAGTTTTCTCTTATGGTTGAAAGGAGCCTTAGAAAACTACCCAATGTCAGTCACTTCTCTCATTTTACAGAGAGGAAATGGAAGTCCACAGAGGTTAAATAACTGACTCAGTCACACAGTTAGACAGTGGTATAAGTGGACTAGAAACCACATTTCTCAATATCAGTTTAATGGTTTTTTTCCATTACAGAAGAATAATTGCCATAGTGCTTCTACTACATTAGAGTTTAATAAATGGGTTACTGAATATCCTTGTTTTCATACAAATGGAAAAAAAGTGGGATCTGTTGACCATAACTGATATTTTGCACCCAACAGCACCATATTGCTACAAGGAAACCACTCCTGTGGTTTTCTGCTAGAGGAAATGGAATTTTGACTTCTACCAGAAAGACAAGGTGTGGAATAGCTTGGCAGATGTAATTTCTGAGCGGTGGGTGGGGCAAGAGGCAGGAAGACTTTCCTGTGTCACTCACAGAACTTGGTCAATAAACACAGTTCCAAGAAGAGAAGTGACAGAAAACAAGCTCGGCATAATATTAGAATTGTCGGCTGTGTGCAGTGGCTCACGCCTGTAATCCCAGCACTTTGGGAGGCCGAGGCGGGTGGATCACCTGAGGTAGGGAGTTCAAGACCAGCCTGGCCAACATGGTGAGACCCTGTCTCGACTAAAAATACAAAAATTAGCCGGGCATGGTGGCATATGACTGTAATCCCAGCTACTCAGGAGGCTGAGGCAGGAGAATTGCTTGAACCCGGGAGGCGGAGGTTGCAGGCAGTGAGCCAAGATCGCACCACAGCACTCCGGCCTGGGCAACAAGAGCGAGACTCTGTTTAAAAAAAAAAGAAAGAAAGAAAAAAGAAAAAGAATTGTCAGGTGCACTCTAAGATTAATTTATATAGGATTTTTGTATTTCATGTCACGCAGTTTTCATTATTTCTGGCCAATACATAATTCACACGTTTCTTTGCTCAATTATGGCATATGTGTCAGAATTCTTCCTGATGGTGATCCTACTCCTGGCTGCAAAAATAGTGATCAAAACTCAGTAAGTCTACACATTTTAAATAAAATAATTTGCAAAAATTATTCTAAGGAGATTTCTTCCCCATCACAGAGGCAAAAAATATAACACTAGGGATGCATATGATAGGATACTTTGTGCAGAAGGAAACTTAAAACTGCACACGAGCACAAATGAAACAGAAACTACCCCAATGGTTTTTAGATGAACCTTTTTGGGTGAAGGTAGTTGGGGTGAAGTACGGAAAACGAAGACGAAATAGGGAAGAGAAGTGAGAGGGAGGACATGGTAACCTCGATATCCCTCTGAGGGACCAAGAGAGCGCCCCCAGGAAGAAGACTCTCGGTCTCCTGTCCTGACAATCCTCCCGCTGCACCTGCCCAAGCATCCCGCGTGGAGCATGCTGGGAAAGGGCTGGGGCCCAGGCCTCCCCCAAGAGAGGGAGGGGAGTCAGGGTGCGCTTGGGGTGGGGGTCGAGGCCCCGCCACTCACCCGCGTCTAGAACGGCTTGGGGACGAGAAAGCGCAGCCGCGCACGGGTTTCCTCTCACGTTGGCGCACCACTCCGTTACGCTCCTGGCCAGGCTGTTCTAGCTGCAGGCGGTGTCCTCTCGTTGGTCTCGCTAAAGGTGGGGAGGGCCAGGAAACGAGCGCCGTGAAGGCGGGGGTAGTGGGGCGGGGCAAAGGAGCCGGCGGCTGGGCGGAGCCGTCCGTTTGCCCGCCCGCGCAGGCGTCGGAAGGGCCGGCGCGCCCGCTGCGCGCACACTGCGTGCCCTTTCTCCCCGCCCCCTGCCGAGTTCAGAGACTTGCTATAGGCCTGCGTGACCCGGGCGCTCTCCTTTACCCAACGGGCGCCCAGAGAAGAGGCCGTGCGTACGACTCGCTGACACCTCCCATTTCACCTTCCTGGCATGGAAATTGCGAGAGCGAGAGATTCTTGCTCCCGGTGTCGCTTTTTATCAGACCTCTTGATGGTTTCTCTGATGTACCCCTGCGTCCTTGAACCCTCATATTGCCCACCCCCCCAGTACTCCTGGGCTGAGACCAAAACGCAAGCCACTGAAATAGTCACGTAATTATGACACCAACGGTTTCCTATTATTACTGGAATGAGATCTGAAGCCCCACTGCCTGGAATCCAATCCTGTCTTCACCACACCTTTTGATATCCCAGGAAAGTTACTTCACCTCGCTGTGCCTCAGTTCCCTCATTTGTAAAGTACAGAAAATGTCACAGTAGTGCCTATTTCATAGAAAATTAGATGAGATAGTGCATATGACTCCCTTAGCAAAATTTCAAGCCTAGAGTAAGCATTTACTAAAAAGTACTGGCTGTTATTATTCACCCCAGTATTTCTAGTACTTAACCACAGTGCCAGCACGCAGTGGACAGTAAATATTAGTGGAATTAATGAATATTAGAACTACAGCTGAGGAACCAGGCCTAAAAAGGATAAGGAAATTTCAAAAGTCCACACAGCAAGTTAATGGCAGAGGTGGGACTGGAATCCAGGTCTTTTTTTTTTTTTTTTTTTTTTTGAGACGGGGTTTCACTCTTGTTGCCCAGGCTGGAGTGCAATGGCACGATCTCGGCTCACTGCAACCTCTGCCTCCCGGGTTCAAGCGATTCTTCTACCTCAGCCTCCCTAGTAGCTGGGATTACAGACGCCCGCCACCACACCCGGCTAATTTTTGTATTATTAGTAGAGACGGGGTTGGCCAGGCTGGTCTTGAATTCCTGACTTCAGGTGATCCACCCGCCTCGGCCTCCCAAAGTGCTGGGATTACAGGCTTGAGCCACTGCGCACGGCCCCCAGGTCTTCTAATTAAGAGTGCAGAGCTCTCTTTCCACGAAATATTTGATGTGTCTCTTTTTTTTTTTTTTCTTGAGACCGAGTTTCGTTCTTTTTGCCCAGGCTGGAGTGCAATGGCGGGATCTCGGTTCACTGCAGCCTCTGCCTCCCGGGTTCAAGTGATTCTCCTGCCTCAGCCTCCCTAGTGGCTAGGATTACAGGTGTGCGCCACCACGTCTGGTTATTATTATTTTTTTTTTTAGTAGAGACGGGGTTTCGCCGTGTTGGCCAGGCTGGTCTCGAACTCCTGACCTCAGGTGTTCCACCCGCCTCGGCCTTCCACAGTGCTGGGATTACAGCTGTGAGCCACTGATCTGTCTTTTAAAATTCATTTTTGGCCAGGCGCAGTGGCTCACGCCTGTAATCCCAACACTGTGGGAGGCCGACGCAGGTGGATCACCTGAGGTCAGGAGATCAAGACCATCCTGGCTAACACGGTGAAACCCTGTCTCTACTAAAAATACAAAAAATTAGCCGGGCGCGGTGGCATGCGCCTGTAGTCCCAGCTACTCGGGAGGCTGAGGCAGGAGAATGCCGTGAACCCGGGAGGCGGAGCTTGCAGTGAGCCGAGATAGCGCCACTGCAGTCTGGCCTGGGCGAAAGAGCGAGACTCCGAGGCGGGCGGATCACGAGGTCAGGAGATCGAGACCATCCTGGCTAACACGGTGAAACCCCGTCTCTACTAAAAATACAAAAAATTAGCCGGGCGAGGTGGCGGGCGCCTGTAGTCCCAGCTACTCGGGAGGCTGAGGCAGGAGAATGGCGTGAACCCCGGGGCAGAGCCTGCAGTGAGCCCAGATAGCACCACTGCACTCCAGCCTGGGCGACAGAGCGAGACTCCATCTCAAAAAAATAAAAATAAAAATAAAATAAAATAAATAAAATAAAATAAAAATTAGTTGGGCGTGGTGGCTCACGCTTGTAATCCCAGCTACTCGGGAGGCTGAGGCAGAAGAATTGCTTGAACCTGGAAGGTGGAGGTTGCAGTGAGCCGAGATCGTGCCACTGCACTCCAGCCTGGGAGAGTGAGCAAGACTCCATCTCAAAAAAAAAAAAAAATTCATTTTTGTGGCAGAAGGCTTTTTGCTAAAAAGCCCAAATTTTTACAATTATTTAAAGTGTATTGTTACTAGGTTCCATTAAGATAAAATTGAGTGGTGACTTACTCGGGCCTGAGTTCCTAAAGACACACATGTATTTGAGTGTTGTCAGTGACCTAGTTTAAGTAGACTGAAGGTTTCAGGGAACTCTGAAACAATGAACAAATATATTGTAGGTAGTTACTATCCTGGCAACACTATCTTAAAATCTGGAGATACAGTGGTGAGCAAAATAAGTACCCTGACTTCATGGAGCTGTCAGTCAAGTGGGGAAGAAAGACATTAAACAATTTATTACTAATAATTATAATGGTGGTATGTTTTCTAAAGGAATACCAAAATGAATTTTATTTCTGACAGTGGGCACCCTGGAAAAGAAAAAATGAATTTTAGAACTGGAAAAGAATTTAAGACCGTGGAATATTTTCATTATATTTTGTTAAGTAATATAGTCTATTTCACATATTATATAAAATATATATGTATGTATGTATATATACCTATATAGTTAAGTGAAACAAATTGCAGAATACTGCATATTATATGATTATGTTTTGGTGGAAACAAACATGTGCACATAGGTTTGATCTGTTCGTATGAACAAAGAGAGTTATGGAAGAATACTTAGCAAGCTCTTAATATTGATTACATCAGGAGGTTGAGGTGGGGATGATTAGCTTTGTCTTTATACATCCTTGTATTGCATTGTTTCACTGGTTATAAACAGCACCTATTTTGAATTTGAAGACCAGCAAATAAAGGGACCTTAAAATTACAGGGACAAAAAGAAAAAAAAGAAAAGATACCAATAAAAATATCTTTCAAAGAATGCAGAGAACCAGTCTGTCCTCGCAAAAAGGGACCAGGAAGGACAGAAATGACACTCAGAATTCAGACTGTGATGAAGAGGCAATATAAAATGTTTCTCCTAGAAAATAAGGGCACCTATTTGAGACGATGAATATGTTCATTAGCTTGATTGTGGTAATCATTTCACAGTGTATACATATAGCAAATCATCACATTGTGCACTTTAATTGTATACATTTATTTGTCAAACATACCTCAATAAAGCTGGAAAAAAATAAAATGATTCTTCTTTTAGTATAGAAAAGTACTGTATACCAAACTGGAAGTATTAATAATATAAGAGCAGCGCTTCTTATAGTGGTTGGTAATTTTAAAAAATATTATTTAAAAAATGACACAAGAGACCAGGCATGGTGGCTCACACCTGTAATCCCAGCACTTTGGGAGGCCGAGGCAGGCGGATCACCTGAGGTCAGGAGATCGAGACCATCCTGGCTAACACGGTGAAACTCCGTCTCTACTAAAAATACAAAAAATTAGCCAGGCGTGGTGGCGCGCGCCTGTAATCCCAGCTACTTGGAAGGCTGAGGCAGGAGAAGCGCTTGAAACTGGGAAGCGGAGATTGTAGTGAGCCGAGATCATGCCATTGCACTGCAGCTTGGGTGACAGAGCGAGACTCCGTCTCACACACACACACGCAAAATTGACACAAGATGCTCTGAAACAGAATAAACCATGGGATTTTCAACACCAAAAGCGCTGGTAATAAGAAATTGTCTAAGAACCCAGCTCTTTACTTGACAAATAACTTACATATACTTAGCATTTTAAATAAAGTTAGTGAGATGATTGACTTATGGCTTTTTTTTTTTGAGACAGAGTCTCACTCTGTCACTCAGGCTGGAGTGCAGTGATGTGATCTTGGCTCACTGCAACCTCCATCTCCCAGGTTCAAGTAATTCTCCTGTCTCAGCCTCTCGAGCAGCTGGGACTACAGGCGCATGCCACCACGCCTGGCTAATTTTTGTATTTTTAGTAGAAACAGGGTTTCACTACATTGGTCAGGCTGGTCTCGAACTCTCAACCTCAGGTGATCCACCTGCCTCGGCCTCCCAAAGTGCTGAGATTACAGGCGTGAACCACCACGCCCAGCCAGTAATGGCGTTTTTTTAAGACAACATTCCATATCTCAGCCCTAATTTAAAAAACATGTGCAATTAGTATCTATTAAAATTAAGATGTTCATACTTTTTGGCCCAGCAAACCCATTCTAGTAATCTCTCCCACAGAAATAGGGGCAAATGCATTATTGTTTTTTTGTTTTTGTTTTTGTTTTTTTTTTGTTTTTGTTTAGAGTCAGGGTCTCACTCTGACACCCAGGCTGGAGTGTAGTGGTGCAATCATGGCTCACTACAGCCTCCAACTCCTAGGCTCAAGCAATCCTCCTGCCTCAGCCTTCCAAATATGGGGCCTACAGGCAGGCACCACCACCCTGGATAATGTTTTGTAGAGACGGGCTTGCTGTGTTGCCCAGGCTGGTCTTGAGCTCTGGCCTCAAGTAATTCTCCAGCCTCGGACTCACAAAGTGCTGAGATTACAGGCGTGCACCACTGTGTCAAGCCAGCAGTATTTTTTTTTTTTTAACTTTCATTTTAGGTTAAGGGGTAATGTGCAGGTTTGTTATATAGGTAAACTGCATGTCTTGGGGGTTTGGCATACAAATTATTTTGTCACCCAGGTAATAAGCATAGTTCCCAATAGTTAGTTTTTTAATCTTCTCCTTCTCCCACCCTCCACCCTCAAGTAATCTCTGGTGTCTGTTGTTCCCCTCTTCGTGTCATGTGTTCTCATTGTTTAACTCTCATTTATAAATGAGAGTGCGGGTGTGGTGGCTCACGCCTGTAATCCCAGCACTTTGGGAGGCCAAAGCAGGCAGATCACCTGAGGTCAAGAGTTCGAAACCAGCCTGACCAACATGGTGAAACCCCGTCTCTACTAAAAATACAAAATTAGCTGGGTGTGGTGGCGCACACCTGTAATCACAGCTACCCGGGAGGCTGAAGCAGGAGAATTGCTTGAACCTGGGAGGCAGAGGTTGCAGTGAGCCAAGATCACACCATTGCATTCCAGCCTGGGCGACAAGAGCAAAACTCTGTCTCAAAAAAAGAAAAAAAAAGGCATGGTGCAGTGGCTCACGCCTGTAATCCCAGCACTTTGGGAGGCCAAGGCAGGCAGATTGCCTGAGGTCAGGAGTTTGAGACCAACCTGGCCAACATGGTGAAACCCCGTCTCTACTAAAAATAAAAAAAATTAGCCAGGCATGGTGGCACACAAGTGTAGTCCCAGCTACTTGGGAGGCTGAGGCAAGAGAATCGCTTGAGCCTGGGAGGCAGAGGTTGCAGTGAGCCGAGATCACACCACTGCACTCCAGCCTGGGTGACAGAGCAAGACTCTGTCTCAAAAAATAAAAAACAGAACATGTGGTATTTTTTTCTTTGTTCCTATGTTAGTTTGCTTATGAGAATGACTTCAGCTCCATCCATGTTGCTGCAAAGGACATGGTCTCATTCTTTTTTATGGCTGCATAGTATTCCATGGTACATACATGCCACATTTTCTTTAGCCAGTCTACCATTGATGGGCATTTAGGTTGATACTATGTTTTTGGTATTGTGAATAGTGCTGCAATAAACATATGCATGCATATGTCTTTATGGTAGAATGACTTATATTCCTTTGGGTATATTCTCAATAATGGGATGGCTATGTCAAATGATAATTCTGTTTTAAGCCCTTTGTGGAATCACCACACTGCTTTCCACAATTGCTGAACTAATTACATTTTCACCAGAAGTGTATAAACATTACCTTTTCTCCACAACCTTACCAGCATCTGCTATTTTTGACTTTTTAATAATAGCCATTCTGACTGGCACAAGATGGTATCCCACTGTGGTTGCGATCTACATTTCTCTAAAGATTAGTGATGATGAGCATTTTTTCATATATTTGTTGGCCACATGTATGTCTTCTTTTGAGAAGTGCCTGTTCATGTCTGTATTAGTCTGTTTTCACACTGCTATAAAGATACTACCTGAGACTGAATAATTTATAAAGGAAAGAGGTTTAATTGACTCACACTTCTTCTTTTCCTTCTTCTTTTTTTTTTTTTTTTTTGAGACAGTCTCACTCTGTTGCCCAGGCTGCAGTGCAGTGGCACAATCTCGGCTCACTGCAACATCTGCCTGCCAGGTTCAAGCAATTCTCCCACCTCAGCCTCCCGAGTAGCTTGGACTACAGCCGCATGCAACCACACCCAGCTAATTTTTGTATTTTTAGTAGAGACAGGGTTTCACCATGTTGGCCCAGATGGTCTTGAACCCCTGACGTCAGGTGATCCGCCCACCTCGGCCTCCCAAAGTGCTGGGGTTACAGGCTTGAGCCACTGTGCCGGAACTGACTCACAGTTCTGCATGGCTAGAGAAGCCTCAGGAAACGTACAATCATAGTGGAAGGTGAAGGGGAAGCAAGGCATGTCTCCTCATGGTGGCAGGAGAGAGAGAGAGGAAGAGTGAGGAAGTGCTACACTTAAAACAATCAGCTCTAGTGAGAAGTCCCTCACTATCATGAGAGCAGCTTGGGAGAAACCGTCCTCATGATCCATTCACCTTTCACTGGGTCTCTCCCTGGACACGTGGGGATTACAATTCGAGATGAGATTTGGGTGGAGACACAAAGCCAAACAATATCATTGTCCTTTGCCCACTTTTTAATGGTGTTGTTTTTTGCTTGTACATTCATTTAAGTTCCTTATAGTTTCTGGATATTAGACCTTTGTTGGATACATAGTTTGCAAATATTTTCTCCCATTTTGTAGGTTGTCTGTTTACTCTGTTGAGAGTTTCTTTTGCTGTGCAGAAGCTCTTTGGATAATTAGGTCCCATTTGTCAATTTTTGTTTTTGTTGCAATTGCTTTTGGCATCTTTGTCATGAAATGTTTGCCAGGGCCTATGCCATTTAGTATTTTCTAGGTTATCTTTCAGGGTTTTTATAGTTTTAGGTTTTACATTTAAGTCTTTAATTTATCTGGAGTTTATTTTTTTATTTTTTATTTTTATTTTTTGAGACGGAGTCTCGCTCTGTCGCCCAGGCTGGAGTGCAGTGGTGCAATCTTGGCTCACTGCAACCTCCGCCTCCCGGGTTCAAGCGATTCTCCTGCCTCAGCCTCCTGAGTAGCTGGGATTACAGGCATGCACCAGCATGCCCGGCTGAATTTTGTATTTTTAGTAGAGACGGGGTTTCACCATGTTGGTCAGGCTGGCCTCAGACTCCTGACATTGTGATCTGCCTGCCTTGGTCTCCCACAGTGCTGGGATTACATTGAGTTGATTTTTGTGTATGGTGTAAGGAAGAGGAACATACTTCAAAATAATAAGAGCCATATGTGACAGCCCCACAGCCAACATCATACTGAATGGGCAGAAGCTGGAAGCATTCGCCCTTGAAAACTGGCACAAGACAAGGATGCCTTCTCTCATTGCTCCTATTCAACATAGTATTGGAAGTCCTGGGCAGGGCAATCAGGCAAGAGAAAGAAATAAATGACATCCAAATAGGAAGAGAGGAAGTCAAACTGTCCCTGTTTGTGGATGATATGATTCTACATCTAGGAAACCCCATAGTCTCTGCCCAAAAGCTCCTTGATCTGATAACTTCAGCAGAGTTTCAGGATACAAAATCAATGTACAAAAATCAGTAGTATTCCTATATGCCAACAACATCCAATTGAGAGCCAAATCAGGAACACAGTCTCATTCACAATAGCCACAAAAGAATGAAATACCTAGGAATACAGCAACCAGGGAGGTGAAAGAACTCTACAAAGAGAACTACAAAACACTGCTCAAAGACATCAGAGATGACACAAACAAATGGAAAAACATTCCATGCTCATAGATAGGAAGAGTCAATATTGTTAAAATGGCCATACTGCCCAAAGAAATTTACAGATTCAATGTCATTCCTATCAAACTACCAGTGACATTCTTCAGATAATTAGAAAAAACAATTTAAAAATTCATATGGAACCGAAAGAGAGCCTGAATAGCCAAGGCAATCCTAAGCAAAAGAACAAAGCTGCAGGCACCAAGTTACCTGACTTCAAACGATACTACAGGCCTACAGTGACCAAAACAGCATGGTACTGGTACAAAAACAGGCACATAGACAAATGAAATAGAATAGAGAGCTCAGAAATAATGCTTCACACCTACAACCATCTGATTTTTGACAAAGTTAAAAAAAAAAAGCAATGGGGAAAGGACTCCCTATTCAATAAATGGTGCTGGGATAACTGGCTAGCCATATGCAGAAAATTGAAACTGGATATTCTTGTTTATAATAGCAAAAGTGGGAAATAGCCATTAATAAGGGAATGTTTGAGTTCATTATGGTACATCCATATAATGGAACATTAAGCATAAAATAGAGAGCTTATTTCACTAACCTATACTAAACACTTCCTTAAACACAGTAAGCTACACCTTGTGTGGGAGAGTTGCTTTGAATTTGGTTGCTTTCATGTACACAGCACGCAAGGCAAGAATGCATTAAAAACTGACGACACTGCATTTTGGGTAAGGCTCTTCTATCAAACGCATGCATTATTCAGCATGAGAGGTCATTAATTTCTAGTAATTAGTGATTCACTTGCACGTGAGCACTCAAATCTGCCCAAATGCCTTTGGGAAATTAAGACAGCTTTCCACAAGAGTTCACTGGAATAAAAAATATTGAAGGACATCTACAGTGAATTTTCTGCATAACATCTTTTTGAAGGGTTAAAAATGTTTTCTGTGATTACTTTAATAAAGTGCCTATAATATATGTATCTCTTCTGCCCAGAGTTTCTCAACTGTTCATGTTCAATAAACAAACTCTCCTGTCTGAACGAATGTATTATTGTTTCCATTTGTGTATAGTGTAATCTTTAAATGAATCTCATTTGTGTGTTCAGGCATATTCATGCTTGTAATTTCATTTCAAAATTTTTTTTTTATTTGATGGCCATCTGAGGGTTTTTTTTTTTTTCTTGAGTCAGAGTCTCACTCTGTTGCCCAGTCTGGAGTGCAGTGGTGCCATCTCAGCTCACTGCAACCTCTGCCTCCTGGATTCAAGCGATTCTTGAACCTCAGCCTCCCAAGTAGCTGGGATTACAGGTGCACACTACCACGCCTGGCTAATTTTTTTGTATTTTGAGTAGAGACAGGGTTGCACCATATTGGCCAGGCTGGTCTCAAACTCCTGACCTCAAGTGATCCACCCTCCTCGGCCTCCCAAAGTGCTAGGATTACAAGCGTGAGCCACAGCGCCCAACCAGAGCTTTCTTTTTTTTTAATTAACAAACCCATTCACCCTCCAGCAAACATATATTAAGTGTTTGCAATACATCCGGCATTGTGTTAATCATTATTTAAACTTTTTTATTATGGGTAATTTCAAACATATACAAAAGTAGAAAAAAAATTATAATGAAATCACTTTTTATGTAGATTTAACATCATCAACTCAAAGCCAGTCTAGTTATACCTGTACCCATATTTCATTCCTTTCTAGATTATTCAAAAGTGTCTCCTGGACATTATATAATTTTATATAATTTCCCCGGGCACGGTGGCTCACGCCTGTAATCCCAGCACTTTGGGAGGCCGAGGCGGGCGGATCACGAGGTCAGGGGATCGAGACCATCCTGGCTAACACGGTGAAACCTCATCTCTACTAAAAATACAAAAAATTATCCGGGCGTGGTGGCGGGCGCCTGTAATCCCAGCTACTCGGGAGGCTGAGGCAGGAGAATGGCATGAACCCCGGGGGGCGGAGCCTGCAGTGAGCCGAGATCGCGCCACTGCACTCTAGCCTGGGCGACAGCGAGATTCGGTCTCAAAAAAAAAAAAAAAAATTTATATAATTTCATCCACAAACATTTCTGTATATCTCTATAAGACATAAGGAGTTCTTAAGAAAAACCCACAATACCACTAGAACAACTAAAAACTTCCTTAATATGATCAAACATCCAGTCTGTGTTCAAATTACCAATATCACAAATGTGATTTTTTAATAGTCTGAATCAGAATCCAAATAGTCTTCACATTGTGATTGTTTATGTGTCTCTTAGTTCTCTGTTGTCTATAGATTTCTTCTCTCTCTTTCTCCCCTTGATATTTATTTATTGAAGAAATCTGGTTGTTTGTCTTTTTTGTTTGTTTTAGAGACAGGGTTTCACTCTGTCACCCAGTCGGGAGTGCAGTGGTGCAATCATAGCTCATTGCAGCTTCAAACTCCTGGGCTCAAGTGATTCTCCTGCCTCAGCATCCCAAGTAACTGGGACTACAGGCTCATGCCACTGCACCCAGATGTTTTTTTTTAATTTTTTGTAAAAATGCACTTTGTTGCCCAGAGTGGTCTTGAACTCCTGGCTTGAAGTGATCTTCCTGCCTTGGCATCCCAAAGTGCTGGGATTACAGTCATGAGCCACTGCACCCAGCCTTATTTTCTTGTACCTTTACCTAGTCTGGTGCTGATTGCCTCATCCTGGTTCCTTTAATATATTTCTCTGTCTTTTGTGTTCCTCATAAACAGGTAGTTGGATCTTAAGTAGGGCTGGGCTGGGTGTGATGGTGGCTCACGCCTGGAATCCCAACACTTTGGGAGCCTGAGGTGGGAGGGTTGCCTGAGCCCAGGAGGTGGAGGCTGCAGTGAGCTAACTTCAGCCTATGATCGCGCCACTGCACTCCATTGTGGCGACAGAGTGAGACCCCATTTCAAAAAAACAAAAATAAAATAAAAAGTAAAGTAGGGTTGCCAGATTCAGCAAAGATAAATGCAGGACTCCCAGTTAAATTTAATTTCAGATAAACAATGAATGGTTTTGTAGTATAAGCATGTCCCAAATATAATGTATGGGACATACTAAATATTGCATGGGACGTGCTTACATGAATATATATATATATTTATATAAATATATATTTATATAAATTTCACATATATAGTTCACATATAAACATATAATTTATATATATAATATATACAAATAAATAAACTATATATATATGTATATATATAGTTGTTTTTTTTTTTTTAGGTGGAGTCTCGCTCTTTCGCCCAGGCTGGAGTGCAGTGGCGCCATCTCTGCTCACTGCAAGCTCCGCCTCCCGGGTTCATGCCATTCTCCTGCCTCAGCCTCCCGAGTAGCTGGGACTACAGGTGCCCACCACGATGCCCGGCTAATTTTTTGTATTTTTAGTAGAGACGGGGTTTCACCATGCTAGCCAGGGTGGTCTCAATCTCCTGACTTCGTGATCCGCCCGCCTCGGCCTCCCAAAGTGCTGGGATTACAGGCGTGAGCCACTGCGCCCGGCCTATATATAGTTGTTTATTTGAAATTCACTTTTCACTGGGCATCCTGAATTTTACCTGGCAACACTAAGCTTAATCTCAAGGCTATGCTAGATTCAAGATCAATATTTTTTTGAGACAGAGTCTCACTTTGCTGCCCATGCTGGAGTACAGTGGCACAATCATGGCTCACTGAAGCCTCAAATTCCTGGGCTCAAGCAATCCTCCCGCCTCAGCCTCCCAAGTGGCTGTAACTACAAGTATGTGCCAACACACCCGCCTATTTTTTTACTTTTATTTTTTGTAGAGACGAAGTCTCCCTGGTCTCGCTATACTGCCCAGACTGGTCTCGAACTCCTGGGCTCAAGGGATCCTCCTGCCTCAGCATTCCAAAGTGCTGGGATTACAGGCGTGAGCCACCGAGCTTGGCCCAGGTTTTTTTTTTTTTGAGATGGAGTCTTGCTCTGTCTCCCAGGCTGGAGTGCAGTGGCATGATCTTGGCTCACTGCGACCTCTGCCTCCCAGGTTCAAGTGATGATTCTCCTGCCTCAGTCTCCTGAGTAGCTGGGATTACAGGTGCCCGCCATCATGCTGGGCTAATTTTTTGTATTTTTAGTAGAGATGGGGTTTCACCATGTTGGCCAGGCTGGTCTTGAACTCCTGACCTCAAGTGATCCACCGGCCTAGGACTCCCAAAGTGCTGGGATTACTGGCGTGAGCCACCGCGCATGGTCTTTTTTTTTTTTTTTTTTTAAGGCAAAACTGCTTCATAGGGGGTGGTGCGTGTTTCACTCAGGAGACACATAATGTCTGGTTGTCTCTCTTTGTGATGATAGCTGTCTTTGATGCTCAATATCTAGATTGGTAATTCACTAGAGTTGCAATATGGTGATCTAATTTTCCAAGGCATATTTTAAAGAGGAAACTTAGTGTTGTGATTAAGAGATCCTGCTCTGAGATGGGAAAGACTTGGTTTTGAGATTTGGTCCTACCACTTCCTAGCTGTGTGACCTGGGACAAATCAGTTCGCTTCTCTCAACCGCAGCTTCCTCATCTGTAAAACAAGATTAATAATAGTACCTATTATTACTCATAAAGTTTTCGTGAGGATTAAATAAGGTAGGGTATGTAGGGGGTTTAAAACAGTGCCTAGCACATGGTAGATGCTCAATAAAAGCCAACTATTGTATCTCATGAGATTCTTGAAGAATTACGGCCTCTCAAATTCAGAATTTTCCAATATTCAAATCCTCCATTCAACAGTTAAATTACATTTTCACATTGTTTATAAAAATAATAATAAAGATTAACGAATGAACAGTCTCTCATATTTGTCCAGTGCTTTATAGCCAACAAGGGCCTTCTTCACATGCATTCTTACTTGATCCTCATAGCTGCATTTTAACCAGAAAGACTGGTTTTATTCATTTTTTACATCTGAAGAATCTTGGCCTTAGGGAGGCAATTTGCTACACACAACACATCCAGAAAGTCACACAATAGAGCAGGGAGTAAGTCCTAGCCCAAGGCTCTTTAGATGGAAAACAGGTCTTCCCTCCTGCAAAGATTTCATTTCTTGGTTTCAGTTACAACACCAATGTCTTGTTTTCTTTTTCGACTTTTCTTCTTTTCTTTTCTTCCTCAATCATTTACTTGTTTGTTTATAGTTTTTTTTTTTGGTAGAGACACTATGTTGTCCAGGCTGGTCTCAAACTCCTGGCCTCAAGCCATCCTCCCACCATGGCCTCCCAAAGTGCTGGAATTAACCGGCGTGAGCCACTGCACCCAATCCAACCTTTCAACTTCTCATTTCTTTCAAATTATTCCCTCCTTATCCCCATTCTTGGTGTCTCTTTCTCTTCTTCCCAAATACAGTCATTCTAAATTTCTTTCCTTGGGTCATTTTAATTGCTATATTCTCCCCCTATGATATCTACTCAATAGCTTCATCTAGTCAAATAGCTTCAACTACTCCCTCTGGGAGGATGATTTCCAAATCCATATTTCTGGCCTCTATGTCTTCCTTGAGTTTTGGACCTGAAATTTCAACTGCCTGCTTGATATCTCCATATGACTGTTTCAGATAGAATCCAACGTTCAGTGAATCTGCTTATTTGGATCCTGATTTCAAACAATCAACTGTAAACAAACAAGTAAATGATTGAGAACATTTAAATGCTTAATGGATATTTGATTACATTACAGGCTTAATGTTGATTTTTTAGGTGGCCAAGCATGGTGGCTCATGCCTGTAATCTCAGCATTTTGGGAGGCCATGGCAGGAGGATTGCCTGAGCCTAGGAGTTTGAGGCCAGCCTGGGCAACATGGCAAGACTCTGTCTCTGCAGAAAATTTAAAAAATTAGCATGCACCTGAGATCCCAGCTACTCAATAGGCTGAAGCGAGAGGATCACTTGAGCTTAGGAGGTCGGGGCTGCAGTGAGCTGTGTTTTTGCCACTGCACTCCAGTCTGGGCATCAAAGTGACACTGTGTCTCAAAAAAAATGTTTTTAGTTGAGATAATTGTATGTAATTGTAATTAGAAATATATAGTGAATTGTTTGTGGATTATATCATATGATGTCTGGGATTTACTTCAAAATAATTCAATTCAGAAAACAGTATGGAAGTCCTTCAAGAAATTAAAAATAGAGTTACTATAGGATCTAGCAATCCCACTACTGGGTATTTATCCAAGAAAAATCAAATTAGTATGTTGAGGAGATATTTGAACATCCATGTCCATTTCAGTACTATTCACAATAGCCAAGATATGGAACCAATCTAAGTGTCCAACAGTGAATGAATGGGTCAAGTGTAGTATGTATACACAATGGAATACTATTCAGCCACCAAAAAGAAGGCAATTCTGTTATTTGTGACAGTATGGATGAATCTGGAGGACATTATATTAAGTGAAATAATCCAGGCACAGGAAGACAAATGGATCCCTTAGAAGTAGAGTAGAACAGTGGTTGCCAGGGCTGGGGGGATTAACAGGGAGAAGGGTTGGGGGGTGGTCGGTCAAAGGATACATATTTACAGTTAGATAGGAGGAATAAGTTCACGAGATCTATGATACAGCAAGGTTACTATAGTTAATAAGGATATATTGTATCCTTGAAAAGCGTAAAGAGAGTTGAAGTTATGTGCTTTCACTGCAAAAAAAAATGATTAACCGTGAGATACTGTAGTTGTTAATTAGCTGGATTTAACCATTCTACAATGTATATATACTTCAAAAACATCATGTTGTACATGATAAATATAAATAATTTTACATGTCAATTTAAAAAATAAATAAATTTGAGGCCAGACGCTGTGGCTCACGCCTGTAATCTCAGCACTTTGGGAGACTGAGGCCGGTGGATCACGAGGTCAGGAGTTCCAGACCAGCCTGGCCAACATGGTGGAACCCTGTCTCTACTAAAAATACAAAAAATTAGCCAGGTGTGGCTGGGCACGGTGGCTCACGCCTGTAATCCCAGCACTTTGGGAGGCCGAGGTGGGCGAATCACGAGGTCAGGAGATCGAGACCATCCTGGCTAACACGGTGAAACCCCGTCTCTACTAAAAATACAAAAAATTAGCCGGGCGTGGCAGTGTGCGCCTGTGGTCCCAGCTACTTGGGAGGCTGAGGCAGGAGAATGGCATGAACCTGGTAGGTGGAGCCTGTAGTGAGCCGAGATCGCGCCACTGCACTCCAGCCTGGGCGACAGAGCGAGATTCATCTCAAAAAAAAAAAAAAAAAAAATTAGCCAGGTGTTGTGGCGTGCACCTGTAATCCCAGCAACTCGGGAGGCTGAGGCAGGAGAATCGCTTGAACCCGGAAGGCGGAGGTTGCAGTGAGCTGAGATCGCACCACTGCACTCCAGCCTGGGTGAAAGAGCAAGACTCCCTCTCATAAAACAAAACAAAACAAAAAAAACCATACATTTGAAAAAATAAAAAAAAGTTCCAAGTTTAATTCAGGAAGGGGAGGAATAGGTAAGATTGATAAAACAAAATTGACCTTGAGGTGATAATTGTTGAGCTAGGTAATGGGTATATAGGGCTTCAATATCCTATTCTCTCTATTTTTCTCTCTGTTTGAAAACTTGCATAATAAAGATTTAAAAATATTAAATAGATCCAAAATCAAATTGATCAACCTCACCTACATCCATCTCCTGACAATTGTTTTCTCATTAATGTCCTCTTATCTTCCCAGTTACTTATTGTGAACATGCAAAGTTCTCTTGGTTTTCTCCTTCTCCCTAACTTCTACATCCAGTCAGTTGCTGTCAGGTCAATGCTCCCTTCACAGTGAATCTTGCATCCATTTTTTTTCTTTTCAAACTGCCACCACTTTATTAAGTCCTTCATCACTTCTTGCCTTAAATAGTGTAATAGCATACATACATTCCTCCCCATTTCCAGTCCCTCCTTACTTTATGCATATCAAACATCTAGCATAGTGCTTGGTACTTAGTTTTTTTTTTGGAGTGCTGTGGTGCCATCTCGGGTCACTACAACCTCCACCTCCTGGGCTCAAGTGATTCTCGTGCCTCAGCCTCCCAAGTAGCTGGGACTACAGGCATGCGCCACCACGCCTGGCTAATTTTTTGTATTTTAGTAGAGATGGGGTTCACCATGTTGCCCAGGTTGGTCTCGAACTCCTGAGCTCAGGCAATCTGCCCATCTCTGCCTCCCAAAGTGCTGGGATTACAGGCATGAGCCACCGCGCCTGGCCAATACTTAGTTCTTTCTCCCTTTCTCCTCAACCATGAATTTATCTTTCTCACTAGTGCCTGCTTAACCCTCTGATTGCACCTTCTGTGTTCCCTGAGAGACATACATAGACACTAGGTATGCTTTCATTTTTCATTTTTATTTATTTATTTATTTATTTATTTATTTATTTATTTATTTATTGAGACACAGTCTCACTCTGTCACCCAGGCTGGAGTGCAATGGCACAATCTCAGCTCACTGCAACCTCCGCCTCCCGGGTTCAAGAAATTCTCCTGCTTCAGCCTCCCGAGTAGCTGGGATTACAGGCGTGAGCCACCACTCCTGGCTAATTTTTGTATTTTTAGTAGAGACAGGGTTTCACTACCTTGGCCAGGCTGGTCTCGAACTCCTGGGCTCAGTTGATCCATTCACATCAGCCTTCTCTGAGAGAGACTGCCCTTCACTTCCTTTCAGCATTGCTTTTCTCTCTGTCCTTGCTTGATCCTCAGTAGGCTTCACTGCTGCCTTCATTCCACCCTAACTGCCATGCTTTGTGGAGGAAACGTGTGTGTTTGAATAAAGACTGACTTCTCAGTTCCAAAGTTAGATGTGAGAGCAGTATTTTTCCTAGCTCTGGATGAACGGGCCTTTACATTTTGAGAAAATAGTCATACTGAATGTGAGTAAAAGAGAAGCAAGTTTTAAATCTCCTTCTTGTCCCCCCACTCGGTTGGGAAGAAAAGGGAAGATCTTTAGTTCAGAGGGATCAGCTTCTAGATCCAGGCAGGATAGGGTAAATGCTAATGTTGAAGAAGGAAATGAGCGGATGTTATTCCAGTAAGCTGGGGGCTTCTTGAGGAAATATTTCTTGCCTAGCGATGAACAGCAAGAGCTGCCACCAGTGGGTCTCATAGAATCAACATCAGCAGTGTAGATTGGGTGAAGGTGCTGTGGCCCAGGGATGTCTCAGGGAAATGACTATAGAACCCTTGTTTTTTGAGGTCTGTCTGGTGTAGTTCTGTTTGTTATGGACAGCAGCCAAGCCATCAGGGGTTGGGCTGACCATGCACAAAGAACCGTCCTATCCTTCAAAAAGAAAATGCCATAAGTCAATCACATTCTACCATTTTAAGCATAACACTTGTAACTAAATCAAACTGCTGTATTATAACCAAAATGCATCCTCCCGTTTTATATTTAAGGCCCACAGGCTTCAACTAATTTAGGGGACCATCTGGTAAGAGAGACAGAAAGTCTCATTACAAAGTGGCATTTGTTTTCAGGCTCAGACCTCAAAAGGGATTGTCCTGAAGACCCCAACCAATTCCCTGTGTGAGGGTCTAGCGCTCCTGATCCTACCACTTAGGTAGAAAGAACATGACTTTGGAGTCAGATAAGATTCAGTTCTCTCCTTCAACTCTCCCAAGCTGGGTGCTTTGAGCCACAGGACTCCTGAGGTTTGAGTTTTCTCGGTTTCCTCATATGTAATATGGGAATTAGATTATACCTGAAGTTGTTTGGAAGATTAGAGGAGACATACGCTCCCAGAGGGACCCTAGAGCTATTGGTCCCCTTCCCAATATCTATAACTTAATCCTCCTTCATTGTATTCACTCTGAGTCTTGCTATTCTGGCCTTGTTTGCCTAACATCCACTTTTACATACATAGACACTAGGCATGCTTTTCTTTTTCTTTTATTTATTTATTTATTTATTTTTTGAGATGCAGTCTCACTCTGTCACCCAGGCTGGAGTGCAATGGCACGATCTCAGCTCACTGCAACCTCCACCTCCTGGGTTCAAGCGATTCTCCTGCCTCAGCCTCCCGAGTAGCTGGGATTACAGGCGTGAGCCACCACACCTGGCTAATTTTTGTATTTTTAGTAGAGATGAGGTTTCGCTATGTTGGCCAGGCTGGCCTCGAACTCCTGAGCTCAGGTGATCCACCTGTCTCAGCCTCCCAAAGTGCTAGGATTACAGGCGTGAGCCACCATGTCAGGCCTAGGCATGCTTTTAAACAGATCTTTGAAGTAAAGGGCTAAAAAATAAGTTTTGTTCTAATCCTGTTATTTGTTCACTTTTCTAGGAAGTAACGAATTGAAATTGGGATTACCCTGATATAAACTTGTCAGAAGGCAATTTTGCCTTTTATGTAGTGTGCTGAGCAAATCTATTCTCAAAGTCCTCCTCTCCTATATTTACATAGTTGAAAGGGTTAGATTAGTTGGTTGGGACAAATCTTGGTTGCAGCTCAGGGGTGGGGAGGAGAGGGAGTGAAGAGTAGGTTGGTTAGAGATGGAAAATATGGGAATAGGGATGTTTTTAGACTCTAGATAACTGTTATGTAGGTTACAGCTTTATTTCAAGTGAGAATGTGAATATGGCCGTCTTCCTAGTTAGAGCCTAATGCTCAAAATTTCCTTGAAACCAAGAAACAAAATAAAAAAATGATGATTAATATTGGCAGAATGTAATTGCTGAAGCTGAGTCATGGATATCTGGAACTTCATTGTGTGATTCTCTATACTTTTGTGTGTGTGTTTGAAAATATCCATAATTAAAAGATTTTTATGTGACAATAGAGGTCAAGAACTGAGGAGTTTGACTGTCATGTCAGAAAAGCTAGTAGAGCATATCTGAACCAGTATAATTTGTTAAAGGAAATTATGGTGATTTCTGTAATGCTTATTTAGTTAACTGGATTTACTTGAAAGATTATATAGCATATGGCAAACAGATAAAACATTCAGTGGATATAATATAAATTGATCTCAAAAAAGTTCTTTTTTTTTTTTGGCCTGGTGCTGTGGCTCATGCCTGTAATCCCAGCACCTTGGGAGGTTGTGGGCAGATCACTTGAAGCCAGGAGTTCAAGAGCAGCCTGGCCAACATGGTGAAACCCCATCTCTACTAAAAATACAAAAAAAATCAGCCACGCATGGTGCCGTGCACCTGTAGTCCCAGCTACTTGGGTGGCTGAGGCAGGAGAATTGCTTGAACCCGGGAGGCAGAGGTTGCAGTGAGCTGAGATCATGCCACTGCACTCCAGCCTGGGCAACAGAGGGAGACTCTGCCTCAAAAAAAAAGGGTGTTTTTGTTTTTGTTTTAATTCAGACGGGATTTGCAGGTCACCAAAAGGCTTCTGACAGGATGTCACAACCACTGGTTCTGTTTTTTTTTTTTTTTTAGGAGACAGTGTCTTGCTCTGTCACCCAGGCTGGAATGCAGTGGCATGATCATGGCTAACTGCTGCTTCAACCTCTTGGACCCAAAGGATTCTCCTGCCTCAACATCCTGAGTAGTTGGAACTACAGGCACCAAGCACAAGCCACCATACCTAGTAAATATGTTTTATTTTATTTTTGTAGAATGGGGTCTCACTATGTTGCCCAGGCTGATTTCAAACCCCGGTGATCCCTCCCACCTTGGCTTCCCAAAGTGTTGGGATTACAGGCATGAGCCACCACTCCCAGCTGTGCATAACATCTGTTTTTAAGGGAATTAAGTCACCATAGGATTGTAACCCACTTTCCTCTGAGTAGATATTGCCTGAGAAGTAGGAAACAAAGATAAAGATAAAGGAGGTTAAAGGATTGTTTTGACATTTCAAAAGCATGATTCCTTAGGGATAGGATTGGGTGGAGCAACATTTTTTAATAAATGTATTTCTATAAAAGAGCTGAAGGAATGCACAGTGAAATCTCTGAGTTGATTACATTAAACTCTTCTTGAGCCATGAATTACTTTTATTTTTTATAAACCAGGAAGAAGCCAAATACCTGAATAGGCCAATAACAAGTTCTGATATTGAGGCAGTAATTAATAGCCTACCAACCAAAAAAAAGTCCAGGACCAGGCAGATTCACAGCTGAATTCTACAAGAGGTACAAAGAGGAGATGATACCATTCCTTCTAAAACTATTCTAAACAATAGAAAAAGAAGAACTCCTCCCTAACTCATTTTATAAGGCCAGCATCATCCTGACACCAAAACCTGGCAGAGACACAACAAAAAAAAAAAAAAAAAAAGAAAATTTCAGGCCAATATCCCTGATAAGATTGATGCAAAAACCCTCAATAAAATACTGGCAAACCGAATCCAGCAGCACATTAACAAGCTTTTCCACCAAGATCAAATCAGCTTCATCTCTGGGATGCAAGGCTGGTTCAACATACACAAATCAATAAATGTAATCAATCACATAAACAGAACCAATGACAAAAACCACATGATTATCTCAAAAGATGCAGAAATGGCCTTTGACAAAATTTAACACCCCGTCATGCTGAAAACACTCAATAAACTAGGTATCGATGGAACGTATCTCAAAATAATAAGAGCTATTTATGACAAACCCACAGCCAGTATCATACAGAATGGGCAAAAGCTGGAAGCATTCCCTTTGAAAACCGGCACAAGACAAGGATGCCCTCTCTCACCACTCCTATTCAACATAGTATCGGAAGTCCTGGGCAGGGCAATCAGGCAAGAGAAAGAAATAAAGGGTATTCAAACAGGAAGAGAGGAAGTCAAATTGTCTCTGTTTGCAGATGACATGATTGTATATTTAGAAAACCCCATTATCTCAGCCCCAAATCTCCTTAAGCTAATAAGCAACTTCAGCAAAGTCTCAGGATATAAAATCAATGTGCAAAAATCACAAGCATTCCTATACACCAATAAACAGACAAACAGAGAACCAAATCATGAATAAACTCCCATTCACAATTGCTACAGAGAGAATAAAATACCTAGGAATACAACTTACAAGGGATGTGAAGGACCTTTTCAAGGAGAACAACAGACCACTGCTCAAGGAAATAACAGAGGGCAGAAACAAATGGAAAAACATTCCACGCTCATGGATAATAAGAATCAATATCATGAAAATGGCCATACTGCCCAAAGTAATTTATAGATTCAATGCTATTCCCATGAAGCTACCATTGACTTTCTTCACAGCATTAGAAAAAACTACTTTAAATTTCATATGGAACCAAAAAATAGCCCACATAGCCAAGACAATCCTAAACAAAAAGAACAAAGCTGGAGGCATCACACTACCTGACTTCAAACTATACTACAAGGCTACAGTAACCAAAACAGCATGGTACTGGTACCAAAACAGATATATAGACCAATGGAACAGAACAGAAGCCTCAGCAATAACATCACACATCCATAACCATCTGATCTTTGACAAACTTGACAAAAACAAGCTATGGGGAAAGTTTCCCTATTTAATAAATGGTGATGGGAAAACTGGCTAGCCATACCATATGCAGAAAACTGAAACTGGACCCCTTCTTTACACATTATTCAAAAATTAACTCAAGATGGATTAAAGATTTAAATGAAAGACCTAAAACCATGAAAAACCCTAGAAGAAAACCTAGGCAATACCATTCAGGACATAGGCATGGGCAAAGACTTCACAACTAAAACACCAAAAGCAATGGCAACAAAAGCCAAAATTGACAAATGGGATCTAATTACTAAAGAGCTTCTGCACAGCAAAAGAAACTACCATCAGAGTGAACAGGCAGCCTACAGAATGGTAGAAAATTTTTGCAATCTATCCATCTGACAAAGGGCTAATATGCAGGATCTACAAGGAACTTAAACAAATTTACAAGAAAAAAACAACCCCAACAAAAAGTGGGTGAAGGATATGAACAGACACTTTTCAAAAGAAGACATTTATGTGGCAAACAAACATATGAAAAAAAGCTCATCATCACTGGTCATTAGAGAAATGCAAATCAAAATCACAGTGAGATACCATCTCACTCCAGTTAGAATGACGATCATTAAAAAGTCAGGAAACAACAGATGCTGGAGAGGATGTGGAGAAATAGGAACACTTTTACACTGTTGGTGGGAGTGTAAATTAGTTCAACCATTGTGGAAGACAGTGTGGTGATTCCTCAAGTATCTAGAACTAGAAATACCATTTGACCCAATAATCCCATTACTAGGCATATACCCAAAGGATTATAAATCATTCTACTATAAAGACACATGCATACCTATGTTTATTGCAGCGCTATTCACAATAGCAAAGGCTTGGAACCAACCCAAATGGCCATCAATGATAGACTGGATAAAGAAAATGTGGCACATATACACCAGGAAATACTATGCAGCCATAAAAAAGGATGAGTTCATGTCCTTTGCAGGGCATGGATGAAGCTGGAAACCATCATTCTCAGCAAACTATCATGGGAATAGAAAACCAAATACCTCATATTCTCACTCTTAAGTGGGAGTTGAACAATGAAAACATATGGTGCAGGGAGGGAAACATCACACACCAGGGCCTGTCGGTGGGTAGGGGGCAAGGGGAGAGATAGCATTAGGAGAAATACCTAATGTAGATGATGGGTTGATGGGTGCAGCAAACCACCATGGCACATGTATACCTACATAACAAACCTGCACGTTCTGCACATTTATCCCAGAACTTAAAGTATAATTAAAAAAAAAACGCAAATAAAATTGTCAGTAATAAACATCAGTATCAGCAGATTTGTAAATTATATGTATCTCAAATTCTTTTTTTATACGTGTACTTCATTTTTTATTTAAAAATATTTGTCAAAGATTGAGTATATTTTGAAACACAAAAAAAGAAGAAATTACTTAGGCAGATAGTGAGGGAACGGAAGTCCTCTGTAAGGTTTTACTTTTAATAAAAAGCAGCCCTAAATTATTTTCCTTTTTAACAAAAAGCAGCCTGTAAAATCAAGCCGCAGACATAGATGCCAGCAGTTGTGCCAATCATGCTCAAGATGTTGGCTCCATCTTCCCTTCTCTTCGTCAGCCACGTGTACAGTAAGGAGCAGACCAGATGGTGTCTGCCAAGGGGAAAGTTCATTTGCATAATAAGATTAGGGTGGGGCAGCCCACATCCCTGTGCGCTATGTAAACATCATACCTGATCGAACCAATCTGTGAGCCCTATGTAAATCAGACACTGCCTCCTCAAGCCTGACTATAAAATCTGGGGCATCCACCAAGGCCGGTGGCCTTTCCTCTGGGAAGTCCCCTGTCTTCTCACTAGAGAGAGAGCAGTTTTCCTTTCTTTTTCCTTGGCTATTAAACCTCCACTCCTAAACTCCTTGTGTGTGTCCGTGTCCTAAATTTTCCTGGTGTGAGACAACGAACCTGGGGTATATACCCTGGACAACGTAGCTGCTTCACGACTGAAGAGAAATTGAGTTGCAGATACATTTACTTGGGGTTAATGGAATATATTTATGTGGTGTGGTGTCACTTCTGTGTATAGTTAAGTTATTGCTGGCCGTATCAGTGTAGTAATGACTTGTGGGAACACTTCTAAAGTAGTCAATTCAAAGCTTTTTAAGTATTAGTCATTACATAAAAGACCTGACATATCCTAAAATCTTACAGCTTGTATATAAAAGAAATAATAGAGGTTTGATAGAGGTTTTCTTAAATTTGACAACAATCCAGAACTTTACATCACATTAGCCAGTAATGGGTTGCCATGCTGAAAGAGGCTTTTCTAAACTCTTGGGAAAAACTAAATTGTTTTTCTATTCTCTCCATAGAAATTACACTACAAAAGTAGTATTGGATGAAGAGGTAATCAAAAGATATGCAGACAAAAATATAGGAAAATAGGTAGCGTGGAGGTGCGTCAGCTAATATAATGAAAATATCATATTATTTTTCCTGATTTTGTGATGTTTGTGGTATTCGCCAGTTTTAAAACTTGTAGTTTCTTGTGATTTGTTTTCTCATTCTAAATAAATGTTCAGGGTTTTACCTAACTTTATTCTTTAAAAATAAACTTATTTAACCCAAATGATATAAGCTTCTGCCCCACAAAACTTGGATCTGCCACTACTGATGGGGTAAATAGTGATGGTCATTTGGAGTGTGCCATGTTATAGATAAGGACACTGGTTTGCCCAAGCTAGCATAGATAGGGGTACAGCCAGGATGCAATGTTGAGTCTTCTGGATTCAAAGCTTATGTTTTCTTCACTATCTGAAACTATCCTCTTCCAAATGAAAATTTATGGTAATCAACACAAATTGTAGTAATAACAACAATCTATCAAGTGCTTAGTAGGTGTCAGGCATCAATAAATATTAATTTCATTTAAACTGCACAATGACTGTCTGTATTATCATCCTTATTTTACAGTTGGGAATACTAAGATTGAGAGAAGTGAATTAAATTGTTCAGGCTCACACAGCTAATAAAGGATGAAAGCCAGGATTTGAATTCGTGTCTAAATGAGTCTAAAGCCTCTACTATGTTACAAACTGCTTGGGGAGAAAATCCTGGAGTTCCTACAAGGGAAGACTGGCTTATTGTTTCCTTCCATCAACCTCCAGTTGAGTACAGAAGAGGACAGTGCCTTCTCTGACCTAGATGTGAGCAGATCAAATCCTTCCCCCAAAATTTTGGCACACCAATATGAACCAAATGCCCTAGGTGTCTCTTTCCGCAAATCCTAGACAGTGTTCTGTCATTGCTTTTGCCCACACCTATCCTCTCAAAAGCTAATCTTGGCTGCTCAATTGTGGTGTTCCTGATAGACAGGAGGCCTAAATATGATCAACCAAAGAACTTTCTGGCCTCTTCTTCAGGGTTATACTCACAGTTACCATTGAGGGCCCACAGGCACTGCATTAACACTGAAGCAACCTTGTACTTCCTCCTTTGCTATCACCAATCCTGCTTTTGGCAACACTATTACCTTTTTCAACCTTTTTTTTTTTCTTTTTTCTTTTTTTTTGAGACGGAGTTTCGCTCTGTCGCCCAGGCTGGAGTGCAGTGGTGCGATCTCCGCTCACTGCAAGCTCCGCCTCCCGGGTTCACGTCATTCTCCTGCCTCAGCCTCCCGAGTAGCTGGGACTACACGTGCCGGCCACAACGCCCTGCTAATTTTTTGTATTTTTAGTAGAGACGGGGTTTCACCGTGTTAGCCAGGATGGTCTCGATCTCCTGACCTCGTGATTCGCCCGCCTCGGCCTCCCAAAGTGCTGGGATTACAGGCGTGAGCCACCGCGCCCGGCCTACCTTTTTCAACTATTTAAGTGATGTCAAATATGGTTGTGAAAACCTGGGCTGCCAGGATTCCTTTGATCCCTCTTAAAGTCTTCAAGAAAGGGAGATGCTGTCCCCAGGGCACATACCTGAATCCTATTAGTTCTCACCTCACTTCTCAGCTTGGGGGACAACAAAAGACCTCTGTGTCACAGCCTTTCCATGTTCCAATATGAGATTTCAACCTGACCCTCTCAGTAGGGCAGCAGGAGACTGAAATAAGCATCCCTGCCTTCCAGGGCACCAAGTACCTGAGGATGTTTCTGTACTTGTCTACTTTTGTGCTGCAAACTCGAATTTTTGAACTTGATTCCGAGTCTCACCAGCTGACCTATTCTAGTTGTCAAAAATCAGTAGTTATTTTCTCCTCTGTATTTTTATGACATAGCACTGCTTCTAAGTCATCAAAATTGGCATCTATTTGTCAAAGGTCTTGGAGGTAGTGGACAGCATATGCTAAAACAGAACCTTGAGCCAAGCAGGTTGACAATTTCCAAAATGTTGAAGTAAGAGGAGGAGCACATGAGAGAAGTTTGCCCAGGTGAAAACTCCTTCGTCTGTTAGTTTGCTTTCTGGGGGATCCCTCAGTAAGGGCAGCTTTATTTTGATAGGCCACATAGTTGAGCCGCAAACACTCTTCCTCACTGTCAGGCCCTGGCATTTTGTACCTGCTTCTGCCTTCCTCTTCAACTCCACAGCCCTTTCTAATGTGTGCTCCAATTCTGACCTGACCATCCCGAATCAACTCATTGATGAGCTTTGCAATCTTTGAACAGTCCTTCAAACAGCTCCTGTGGTATCTGCTGAATCTCCCAAATGTCTTTAAATGTTGAACACTGGCCATTCAGTGATCTTTTCAGGGTCTATGCCCAGCCTCTGCTGTGATTTTATATATCCAACGTATTATTTTTTGTTCCAAAGTTTGTTTGAACTGATTTTTAAAAATATCTACCCAAAATATTTTAATGAGGTCTTGCAGAACTGGCATTTGTCAAGGGACAGTTTCAGGCTGTGTTTCCCAAGTGATCCAGTAAAATGAGGAGCAATTGCTCCTCTCCTCCAAAGTGCCACCAAATATAATTATGTCATCTAAACAAGCAAGTACCTCCAGGTAATTCATATCACCAATTGCCCTTCCATAAAACCCTGGAAGGTGTCTGGGGCTGAAAAGATGTATGGGGCAGTCTTTCAAATAGGTAAAACCCCACAGAGCAGATGAAAGCTGTCTTTTCTTTATTTCAGTCAGCCATAGGGATTTAATAATAGCACTTCTCAAACACAGAATTGGAAACCACTGATTCCCTACCATACAGTCTAGAGGGTAATCTGTCCAAAAAACTCGCTATCTTAGGTGAAAAATGATAATAGGACATCTATATTCCCGGCCCTGTGTCTGCCCTCTCCTACAGTGAGCTTTGCTTCTTCCTCTTTATGAATTTGTTTACTCAGCTAAATTAACTCTGACTGCACATTATAATCTATGGAGTTTGTTATAAAACATCTATCCCTGGACCCCACCCACCCCTAGAGATTCTAACATTTTCTAAATACCTACTCTATGCTATGCCCCATGCCTTGCTCTAGGTGTAAAGGAAATCCAGTCATGGACCCTGCCCCTCAATTCATAGTTGAGGGGCAAAGATGGATAAATAAAAAACTATAATTCATCAAGGAAATACAGTATAATTCCATGTTCTTTTCTTAATCTAGATTGTTTCTCATAAAATTGTGCCAGTATGGGTAAGGTAAACATGGATTTGTTCAACAAGTCCTTGTATATAGGAGGAGGAGTGTTTCCTGGGATCTTGGGTGACATAAATTGAGGATTTTTAAAAAATAGTAAGATGAGGCTGGGTACAGTGGCTCATGCCTGTAATCACAGCACTTTGGGAGGCTGAGGCAGGCAGGTCACTTGAGGTCAGGAGTTCAAGACCAGCCTGAGGCAACATGGCAAAATTCAGTCTCTACTAAAAATACAAAAATTAGCTGGGCATGGTGGCGGCCACCTGTAATCTCGGCTACTCAGAAGGCTGAGGCAGGAGAAACGCTTGAATCTGGGAGGCAGAGGTTGCAGTGAGCTGAGATCATGCCACTGCACTCCAACCTGGGCGACTCTGTCTCAAAAAATATATATATATATATATATATATATATACACACATATATATATTTATATATATACACATATATATATTTATATATATACACACATATATATTTATATATATATTCTTTTATATATATGTATAGTAAAGTAAGATATATATGAATGTCCATAGAAGTTTCATTTGTAATAGCCAAAAATGAAACAGCTCAAACATCCTTCAAAGGATGAATAATTGAACAAACTGTGGTACATCCATAACTTGGAATACTACTCAGTAAGAAAAAGGAATGAATTATCGATACACATGACAACATGGATGAATCTCCAGACTATGCTGATTATGTTGAGTGAAAAAGGCTAATCCCCAAAGGTGACATACTGTATGATCCCATCTGTGTAATCTTCGTGAAATGACAAAATTATAGAGATGGAAGAGTGATTAGTGGTTGTTAGGGGTTAGGGAAGTTGAGAGGGAGTGAGGGAGGGAGGTGTGGTTATGAAACAATAACATGAGGGATCCTTGTGGTGACTGAAATGTTCTATGTCTTGATTGATTGTAGTGATGGTGATGCAAGGCTATACTATGGTAAAATTATATAGAACTAAACACTCACCCACACACCACATGCAAATATACATGTAGAGCTGCTGAAATCTGAATAAGCACTGTGGATTGTACCAATGTCAATTTCTTGGTTTTGATATTGCGCTATAGTTGTATAAGATGCTAACATTGGAGGATACTGAGGAAAAGGTGTGTAGGACTTCCTTATACATGCCTTGTAATCTTCTGTGAATCTATAATTGGTTCAAAAAATAATAGTCTGAGAAGCTGCTAACCAGAAATCAAAAGGATTAAAAATGTCAGACACATTTGTAAATGCAAAACTACAAATGGTGTCATTAGGAGAACCTGGGAATATAGTTAATCTTCGATGTTACGAGGAGGACAAACTGTCTCAGGGAATATTACATTTTATTTTTATTTTATTTTATTTTGTTTTGGACACACAGTCTTACTCTGTAGCCCAGGCTGGAGTGCATTGGCACCATCTCAACTCACTTCAACCTCCACCTCCCAGACTCAGGAGATTCTCCTGCCTCAGTCTCCTGAGTAGCTGGGACTACAGGCATGCACCACCATGCCAGGCTAATTTTTTTTTTGTACTTTTAGTAGAGATGGGGTTTTGCCATGTTGGCCAGGCTGGTCTCAAACTCCTTACCTCAGGTGATCTGCCTGCCTTGTCCTCCCAAAGTACTAGCATTACAGGCGTGAGCCACAGAGCCTGGCCAGGAATATTACATTTAAAAACAGATAAGTTTCATTGTTTTTCCAATTATAAAAGAATGTTTCTTGTGGAAAATTTAGAACATGTAGCCCCCAAAACATTATTAATAATCCTACCAATTTGAGATAACCATTATTTTTCGACATTTAGAGTGGGATTTTGTTTGTTTGTTTGTTTTGCTTTTAGCCATAGAGTCTCTCTATTGACCAGGCTGGAGTGCACTGGTTTGATCATAGCTCACTGCAGCCTCAAACTTCTGGGCTCCAGAGATCCTCCTGACTCAGCCTCCCCAGTAGCTGGAACTACAGGCACGTGCCACCACACTCAGCTAGTTTTCTTTTTAGTAGAGATGAGGTCTTGCTATGTTGCCCAGGCTGGTCGTGAACTCAAGCTCCTGCCTCGACCTCCTAAAGTGTTGGGATTACAGGCATGAGCAACCATACACGGTCTTTTTTTTTTCTATGTATAAAATTAAAACAAAAATTTTCATACTCAGCAATACATTTGTTTCTCGTCTTTAAAGAATAATTTATTTTGAGCCAGGCTGGATGAAATGATCATTTATTAATATAACTTTAATGAACATATAGTATTCTATCATATGGATGCAGAATTAATGATTTACCTAACCCCCTATTTTGAACATTCAGGTTGTTTTCAAGTTTTTGGTATTATAGATACTGCTGCAATACATATCATCGTACATACATCTTTGTATATATCCCTGATTACTTCCTTAGTATAAATTCTTTGGAGAAAAATTATTGGGTCAAAGATTATATACATTTTTAAAGTTTTTGCTACATCTGGCTAAATTGCCTGTCAGAAAGTTTATATTAACGTTCCACCTATTTTTTTTTTCCAGAGCACATTCCTGGTTGCTGATGTCAGCAACAAGGCTGGATAGACCCATTGTACCAATTTGTTTGCTCCTTAGTCCAGTGCTATAGAATCTAGCACAAGGCTGAGTACATACTAGGCCCTCAGAAATATTTGTTGATTTAATATCTTTCATAATGTATTCTTTGAAATTTGCATCTGGAACTGGTGAGAAACAAAATAACCAAAATATTAGCATGCTTTAACCCCAAATTATATTACTGACATCTAGTGAAGAGTGAGGTCTTGAGGGAATAGGACAGGCATGTTTTTATAGAGAGGAAGGATCGGGGAAAAATCTGGAGGCTCTAAAGTAGAAAGCAGAAATCACCTGAGGTTTCTGGGAGTAGACTGAGGGAGTGTAAAAGGAGGAGAGAGAGGGCACTTGTGAAGTGCACCCACTCCATCAGTTTGCTGGAAAGGGAAAAGTGTCTGAGGCATCAGGGTGGTTGTTGGGGAGATGGGAAAAAGGCTCCCTGCTTCCTGCTACTCACTCCTGTAAGCACTCGGGACGCTAATTGACCTGGCAGCTTGGATATAAAAGTATCTAGTGTGCAAACTTCTCCCAGCAGAAGTCTGGGCAGAATTATGCTCAACTGTGCTTTTATTTTTATTTTTTTATTTTATTATTATTATTATTTTTCCAAGACGGAGTCTTGGTCTGTCACCCAGGCTGGAGTGCAGTAGCGCAATCTCAGCTCACTGCAACTTCTGCCACCCAGGTTCAAGCAATTTTCCTGCCTCAGCCTCCTGAGTAGCTGGGATTACAAGCACCCACCACCACATCCAGCTAATTTTTGTATTTTTTTTTTATTAGAGATGGGGTTTCACCATGTTGGCCAGGCTGGTCTCGAACTCCTGACCTCGTAATCCACCCGCCTCAGCCTCCCAAAGTGCTAGGATTACAGGCATAAGCCACCGCACCGGGTCGTGCTTTTGTTTTTTATCTGGGGGAGGGAAGGCACAGGTTTCATCTGTCTTTCCAAGTTTTCCCCTGTATGTCCTGCATGTGGCTGTTACCAGTTACGTGGGACCAATGGTCTGGGCTCCTGATCATTGCAGCTCCTTTCACTCTTGGTCTGAAATGCAAACAGGGTGGGGACCATAAATGTCCCAGGGCTGTTTGGGAGGAGCCCTCCGTGGTTTCGGAAAAGAAGAGGCAACAGCCAGCTCTATTTAATCACCAGATGTGATTAAATAATAAAAATATGTGAGCACTTAAAAAATTATGCCAGGCTCTTCTTGAATGACTGTATGTTACCACATTTAATCTTCATAACAACCTTGTAAGACAAGTCCTTCTTATCCTTGTTTTACAGTTGAGGAAACTGAATTAACTTACCTTGATCACCCTGCCAATATGTTGCAGAGCTAGGATTTGCAATTGGATCCGAAAGCCCACTTATGTGATTTCAAACACCTGCTCCTAACCACTGCCTGAGTTAAAACACACAGGGCAATGGGCATTCCTGAACCTATTTCCTGCATTGCATGTCTTAATTTCTCAGATTCCACCATTTGAGATTCAATCCCTTGGATCATGAAGGCTTTCCTAGCCAAAGATCTTTTTTAAAAATAAATCTGGTACCTGGCATGGTGATTCACGCCTATAATCCCAGTGCTGTGGGAAGCCGAGGCAGGAGGATAGCTTGAGCCAGGAGTTTGAGACCAGCCAAGGCAACAGAGTGAGACCTTGTCTCTACAAAAAAAATTTTTAAATTAGCTGGGTGTGGAGGTGTGCACGTGTAGGCCTAGCTACCTGGGAGGCTGCGGTGGAGGAGGATCAATTGTGCCCAGGAAGCGTAGGCTGCAGTGAGCTATGATTGTGTCACTGTACTCCAGCCTGGGTGACAGATCAAGACCCTGTCTCTAAAATAAAAAAAAAAAAATTAAAAACTGAATCTATCTAAATGAGCAGCAATGATTTATCATCAGCTAGCACATCAGATAACATTTGAGTGGAGAAAAATGGGCTGTTATCTAAATCCTTCAAACAGGCCACGTGCAATGGCTCACACCTGTAATCCCAGCACTTTGGGAGGCCAAGGCGGGCGGATCACCTGAGGTCATGAGTTCAAGACCAGCCTGGCCACCATGGGGAAACCCCATCTCTACTAAAAAATACAAAAATTAGCAGGGCGTGGTGGCAGGCACCTGTAATCCCAGCTACTGGGGAGGCTGAGGCAGGGAGAATCACTTGAACCCGGGAGGTGGAGGTTGCAGTGAGCCGAGATCCCACCACTGAACTCCAGCCTGGGTGATAGAGCGAGACTCCATCTCAAAAAAAAAAAAAAAAAAAAAAAAAGGCCAGGCGCAGTGGCTTAGACCTGTCATCCCAGTACTTTGGGAGGCCGAGGCAGGCGGATCACGAGGTCAAGAGATCGAGACCATCTTGGCCAACATGGTGAAACCCCATCTCTACTAAAAATACAAAAAGTTAGCTGGGTGTGGTGGTGCACGTCTGTAGTCCCAACTACTCAGGAAGCTGGGGCAGGAGAATCACTTGAACCTGGGAAGCAGAGGTTGCAGTGAGCCGAGATCGCGCCACTGCACTCCAGCCTGGCACTGGAGACTCCGTCTCAAAAAAAATAAAATAAAATAAAAATAAATAAATAAATAAAAAATAAAAAAATCCTTCAAACAAAGGACATGCGTAATTAATTCAGTTTCCTCAAAGTGATCAGTTTTGGAGAATCAGGACACAAAAGTCCAAAAAGGATAGATTAACTTTTAAAAATATTTTTCCCCACTGGCAAAGAATAAATTTTATATTGGTACCCTTGAGGTTTACTACCGTTTAGAAAGCCAATCATTTGGGGCCTTGTCCATTGTTTTTGCAGGCCAGATGACGTTGCCAGCATGTTTAGTAAACAGTACATTGTAATTCTCAGAAGGTTGACTGCAACCTTCTTCTGTAGCCTTTCTTACCTCCCTGAAAGTTCCCTTTGTTTTTCAAGATTACACGAAGACTCAATCGCAATCACGTATCATGATGGAGTTTTATTTCTTCTCAGCATGCTGTAACAGGCTGTTTGATTTTCTGGGTTTGGGCTATCTCCTCTACAAAACTATAAGTTCTGGGGAAGGGATCTTGTTTGTCTTGTTTATCTCTCTATTCCCAATGACTAACATAGGGCTTAGCATATTGTAAGTGTGATGATAATTTTATGTGTCAATTTGATTAGCTTAAGGGATGCCCAGAGAGCAGGTAAAACATTATTTTTGGGTGTGCCTGTGAGGGCGTTTCCAGAAGAGATTAGCATTTGAATTGGTAGAGTGTAAAAAGAAGGTTATCCTCATTAATGTGGGTGGCCATCATACAATTTATTGAAGATCTGAATTTGGAGGAAGAGTCAATTAACTCTCTTGGGCTGGGACATCCGTCTTCTCTCACACATCAGAGCTCCTTGGTTCTCAGGCCTTCAGACGCAGACTGAATTATCCCACTGGCTTTTCTGGTTCTCCAGCTTGCAGAAAGCTAACCATGGGACTCTTTGACCTCCATAATTGTGTGAGCCAATTCCTACAACTGAGTCTCTCTTCCTATTAATACATACATAGATATAAATATATTTTATTGTTTCTGTTTCTCTGGAGTACCCTGACTAACACAGTAAGGTGTTACATACATATTTGTTGAATGAATGAGTGAAACTTATAAAGGCTAAGCTAACTTGCCTATTGTTAAATAGCTATTAAGTGACTGATCCAAGACTTGAACTAGGCTAGCTAATAGTAGACCCCAAGTTGTAACCACCATACCAGACTATCACTGTTCTTTTTTGCAATTGAACCATGTCAAAGGCCATAGAGTAATTGCTAGGGAACTTAGAATCAGCTTTTCCCTCTCCTCTCTTTTCCCCTTTCTTTCCCTCCCTCCCTCCCTCCCTCCCTCCCTCCCTCCCTCCCTCCCTCCCTCCCTCCCTCCCTCCTTCCCTCCCTTCCTTCCTTCCTTCCCTCCCTCCCTCCCTCCTTTTCTTCTAAGATCTGGAAGGGCTATTTGAGGTCATCTTGTTCAACTGCACATTTTACAAAGGAGAACCCTAGAGTTGAATCAGTCACGCGGCTTGCCTAAAGGCAATAAGTTAGTGGCAGACTTAATAGATAAGTTTAGCTTTCGTGGTGGGCATCATTCTAACAAAATCAATGGAGATCTAATTTATTTCATTCTTGTTTACCCAATATCTGTTTATTATAACTAGATTAGTCATGCCACTAACCTGGGACTGTGTCTTGCTCATTTCTACCTAAGTGGCATAGCCCACACTGGTTCCTTTGCTGGGGATTTATTCTTTTTTCCTACATCGATCTATTTTATTCATCCCTCAAGCCCTAGCTCTGTTCTCCCCTCCTCCATACAGACTTCTCTGGCTCATTGCAAACTCATACAGCACTCTGCATTTGGTCTTTAATCACACATTACCATGTATTTTCATTTAAATGTTCTCAGGTATGTCTTTCCCACAGGCTCCCCCCACCACAAGCTCATCAAGAGCAGGATCTATATCACATGTAAACCTCTTTTGTAATCCTCTAGACTCCTAGAAAAGCACTAGACACATAGTAGACACTCAGGGAATAATTCTTGAATGAATGAATGAATAAATGATATAAACAAGAAAAAAAATGAAATGGTAAACTCTGCCATCTTGTGGTTATTCATCTTTAGTGTTGTCATTTTCACTGTATTTTTTTAGTGTTGAAATTAGAAAAGCATCACATGGTAAGAAACTAAGGTGATGATGGTGAAATTGGGAAGGTTTCTTTTTCTTTTGCTCAACGTACCAACAGCATGGTTACTGAAATATTTCCTAAGAAAAACTAGAGGTGGAGGGAAACAAAAACCCAAAACAAATCGTGTACCTGAGGATTGAATATAGACCTGGGAAATACTTATTGGATTTCCTCAGGTACAATCCATGCTTCGAATGGGTCAAGTAAGAGAAATTGTCCCAACATGTTCAACAATTCAGAACTCTGATCAGATAACCAATCTACTTATTTAAGGGGAGCTATTAATAGACCTTTTATAACAGTCATCTGGTGAAGAGAAGCACTGTTTTATTTATTTATTTATTTATTTATTTATTTATTTATTTATTTATTTATTTCGAGACAGGGTCTTGTTCTGTCACCCAGGCTGGAGTGCAGTGGCGCAATCTTAGCTCACCACAGCCTCAACTTCCTGGGCTCAAGCGATCCTCTCACCTCAGCCTCCTGAGTAGCTGGGACTATAGGTGCGTGCCACCATGACTGGCTAATTTTTAATATATATATATTTTTGTAGAGATGGGGTTTTGCCATGTTGCCCAGGCTGGTCTATGAACTACTGAGCTCAAACTGTCTGCCCGCCTCGGCCTCCCAAAGTGCTGGGATTACAGGCGTGAGCCACTGTGCCTGGCTAAGAATCACTGCTTTTGATTTAACAGTCCTGGGATCCAGTCTTAGTTTTGCTGAACAACCTTGCGCAGATCACACAACCTCTCTTATCTCAGTTTTCTTACCAGTTAACTTGATGCCTAATTTACTTCCCAGGGCTCTCATGACACTCTATAGGACCACAGGCATGAAGGTTCTTCAAAACATTTTTAAAAAGTGATATACATGTTTAACAATACTACAAAAGAAAAATAATGTTTATCCTTTTCATTTGTACAGCACCTGAGCATTTTAAAGTGCAGTCATGACAGCGGGTGGGGGCTCACTCTTGTAATCCCAGCATTTTGGGAGGCCAAAGCAGGAGGATCGTTTGAAGTCAGGCATTTGAGACCAGCCTGGGCAACAAAGTGAGACCCTGTCTTATGAAAAGAAAAATTAAAACATTAGCTGGATGAGGTGGTGCACACCTGTAGTCCCACTACTCAGGAGGCTGAGATGGGAGGATCTCTTCAGCCCAGAAATCTCTTGAGGCTTCAGTAGGCCATGATCATGCCACTGTACTCCAGCCTGGGTGACAGAGTGAGGCTCTGTCTCTCTAAAAAAAAAAATAATAATAAAAAGTAAATAAAAACATCATTTTTTTTAAAAAAAAAAGTGCCTTCGTGCCCATTATCTATTTTCAGTCTCACAGCAACCCCAGGATGCAGGCAGGCATTATTACACTCAACTTACAGATGGAATTCAGAGGTTCATATACAGAGTCAATAAAAATATATTGAGGACCTGTTATATGCCAGGCATACTGATAGGTACGTTCCCATGTTAGAGAAGTTAAGTTAGTTGTCCAAAATCATCTGGTAGTTAAGTGGCAGAGTCTGCACTCCAACTCAGATCATCTGATTTAGGAATCCAGGGCTCAAACCCTACTATCTTTAGGTCAGTCTAATTCCTCTCCTGGGGGTATTCATATTTGATTTTTCCCTTTCTTTTATGGAATGAAATATTTTGTTTTGTTAGATATTTAAGGTCTCAAGAGCAGGTGCACCAAAAAACACTGGGTGCAGGCTACAAGCCTATACTTTATTTAATGCAGTGGTTCTCAGCCCTGGATGTAAAATAACATCACCTGGGGAGTTAGAAAACAATTACCCACATTCTGGCCCCACAAGAAAGTAATTAAATCAGAGCCTCTGGCAGTGGAGCCTGAGAAAAAGTTTTTTTTTTCTTTTTAAAAGTTAATTCTAATGTACAGTTAGGGTTGAGAACCACATTGCTATAGCAGAAAAGTCAGTGACCCAACATCTTAACATAGTCAATTCAACTTTTCTAGAGACTGTTCCTAGCAAATACCAAGAAAATTCAATGAGGAAAAAGGAAGAGGAGTAAATAAATATCTTAGAAATGCCATTTGTTCAATCTGATTTAGTAGTGCAAGTAAGTTGGATGGCAGTTGATGGAAGTAAACCATTAGAGATGAAGAACCAGGAAAGAAAAGGACATGGATCCCACTTTGAGGTAGGGAGAGAGATGGCAGACACATCTTTCTTACCTCATAAGAGTAGACACTATAAACCCCTATTCATTCATTTATTCCTAGATCAAATATTTACTGAGCATCTAGTATGTGCCAGACGCTATTCTAGGTACCGTCAGTATAGCAAGCCAGATACAGACATTAGACTCATGGAACTTTCATTCTAGTTGTGAGTGTAGAGGAATGAATGGTTCTGCTGTGGTGCCCTGGTGACCTTGAACACCTTCAGCTATGTCACACAGCCAAGGTTCAACCATGGTCTGACTCAAATCTTGGAGGAATGCTCTGTGATCTCTCTGCAACATGGCAAGATAAGAAATATTGTGATAAGTTGTCACAAGATCATTTCTCAACTGCCTCCTTATCTTGTGGGAGGGTGCCATGAGGTAGTTTCTTATTTGCCTCCCTGGTTCCAGTGAAACATAGAGCTTTGTACCATCACACACACACACACACACACACACACACACACACACACACAGCCCACTTCAGTAGAGCTGTAGCATAAACTGCTTGGCTATAATTTAGAGTTGGCTTCTGCACACCAGAGTGACCCATTGCTTATGTCATCTGCCATCTGACATCTCTAATTCAGTGTCATCCTGTGGGATTAGTGACATCATACTGATCTTGTTTTGCTGCCTGTGTTAGTAATAAACTGTATCCATTTGGGCTAGTTGTCTTCTTATTGGCTGAATCTATGGAAGTGTGCTAAGCTAACCTAGCAGCTACCAATGCACTGTTGCTTAAGGGGCTTGACTGTTTGACAAATTGGGACAGATCTGATCCATACCAGTTAGATAGAAAAACAAAATTATTTCAAATTGTGATAAATACAGTGAACCCTAAAATGTCAACTCTACGTGGGCTTAGAAATCACCTAAACACTGGGGAGAATGTGCAGGTTTAATTGAATAATTTCAATAAACAAACATGTAAGAAATGAGAAAAACACAAAATCATTGAACAAACACCGTAATTGTTGTGGACAAAATGGATGTTAAAATTAGTGGGAGAAAGTTTGAGAAGAAATAGGGCTTCAAAGTATCTCTCCCACGATATTTATTAATTACAAGGGAAAAACAATAACTTTCCAGTAGAGAAACTCAGCTCCCTCTGTTTGAGTGGGAACATATGAGAGACAGGAAATAAATGAATAGAGTCCTGGCCCAAGAACAGGTCATTGTGGGTCTGCTGGGTCTATGGACTTATCTGATGGTCATTTCTCTAGTTCCAGAATGTATAATTGGACTGGCAAAACTGAGAAGTTTGCAGAACCCCTATATTGATTATTTGAACAGCAGAGTAAAATCTGTTGTAGGAGGAAAGGCAAGCAAAAGCCTCAGAAATTTCTCATCCCCTCTTACCAACATAGTAAGTAAATAAATAAATGAAATTGACAAACCACATTGCATCCCAGGGAGAACTGCAGAATTTAGTGCCTTCAAAGACTTATATAATGCAGTCCCCATCAGATACCCATTTAATTCACCAGTGTGGTTCCTGAGAAAACCAGATAAATCACGGCAAATGACAATGAAGTACCACAAATTTAACTAAGTAGTAGTAACGACTGTAACAGCTGTGTTAGATGTCATATCTTTACTGAAGTAGATTAATATACGTGTATATATGGCTACTGGTCAAGTGAATGTTTTATTTTCCATACCCCTTTGAAGGTGGATCAGAAAGAGTTTGCATTCACATAGTATGGACATCAGCACATGTGGTGAATGCTGTAATGGGGCATCCAGATTTCCCTTCAGCAATGAAGATGTTATTACTCTAGCTGCTGAAAGCACATCTAGAAGATGGCCTTTGGGTGCCAGTTCTCTCTAGAGATTACCATAGCTAAAGAAAACTGCCTCACCCAGTTGAAACCTCATACCTCTTTCCAAGGGCAGCCCACACTCAGTGATTAGTCAATGCAGGGATATAAAGGCCCAGCCCTCTCAACCTAATTTGGGACAAGCAGTCATTCTAGTTCCAGAGCCTCCCATGGGGTTGGCTGAGGCCTTCATTAGAACTATATCATGGCTTCACTTCTCCCTCTGACTAATCCTCTTTCTTTCACCTGCTTTCCACAAGTGTTGATCTCAAGGGGCACTCCCTAATAAACACCCTGCACACTGGTCTCCATCTCAGGGTCTGTTTCTTGGGGAACCCAGACTCTGTGACAGTTGATGCCAAGAGTGGTCTGAGAAAGCAGGTACCTTGATGGGATTTTGGATCTGGATCAACCACTGCCTAGATGACATCGAGGACATCATTAATGTTGGTAGGTGGAGCACTGATATTCCCTGACATAGGTAGAAGTGCAGGTAAAACTTTCATTGGTGAAAGGGGATACAGTAGCTATTGGGATATATTAGGCATTTGAGAACTATGGGGAGAATAGTAATCTTAAAAAAGATGGAATTTAGTAGCTATTCTGAAGTTTGATTGCTACTCTGAACAAAGATAACACAAAGCTGAAAGTGATTAATTAGCAATTTAAAGTTAAGAGTGAAAGCCATGGAGCCTCTTTGGTAGCATATAAAGAGGCCCTTACTTCCTGCAGCAGGATGATAGAGAAAACTAAGGACCAGGTCTAGGACTTAATTGTAAGAGTACTCAAGCTCCAAAGGTGGCTAACATATCAACTAAGACAAGTGTGCTATGCCAGGGTCAAGGCTGTGGTTGAAAAAGAAAGAGATCCTGACACATGGGATAGGGACTTCTGGGCCTGAAAATCTTGAATTCCCAGATTTCCCTGAGACCTCTGAGCTTGTAGAAGTGGCCTGCACCTTCCTATTAAGAGCTAGCATGCCCTATTTGCTTGAAGACAATACAGAGGCCTCTCTCTTGCAAGACATGTGCCTGCACCCCCTCCTCCTGGACATAGGGTTTGATTTAACTAGGGTTAAATCACAATGTAACCCATCTGGGGATATGCTATGCCTGCTAAGATGTGAACTGGATAAGACTCTGAAACTGCAGCATCTGGTCACCATGTACTAGCAGGAGCTGGGAAGTAGGTATGGGCAAGAATTTTGACAGTGCTGATTTTTTTTTACTTTACGATAGTGCAAAAGCTGTAAGCATTAAGTAGAAACTGCACTTCAAGTACCTATACATCTGATATAGTTAGGCTTTATGTCCCTGCTCAAATATCATCTTGAATTGTAATCCCCATACTTCCCACATGTCAAGGGTGGAGTGGAGGTAATTGAATCATGGGGTCATTTTCCCCCATACTGCTCTCGTGATAGTGAGTTTTCACGATATCTGATGGTTTTATAAGGAGTTCTTCCCCCTTCACTTGGCACTTCTCCTTCCTGCTGCCTTATGAAGAAGGTGCCTTGCTTCTCTGCCTTCTGCTATGATTGTAACTTTCCTGAGGCCTCCCCAGCCATGCTGAACTGTGAGTCAATTAAACCTCTTTCCTTTATAAATTACCCAGTCTTAGGCAGTTCTTTATAGCATTTATAGCAGTATGAAAACAGACTAAAACAACATCCATTCTGTTTTTTTTAACTTTCAGTACCATATTCAATAAATTACATGAAATATTCAACACTTTATTATAAAATTGACTTTGTGTTAGATGATTTTGTCTGTCTGTAGGCTGAAGTAAGTGTTCTGAGCACATTTAATGTAGGGTAGGCTAAGCTATGAGGTTAGGATGTTTAGGTGTATTAAGTGCATTTTTGACATAGTATTTTCAACTTACAATGGATTTATTAGGATGTAACCCAATCATGAATCAAGGAGCATCTTCACTTCAGAGTACGTGCCCTAAAAAATAGAAAGCAAGGACTCAAGGAGGTATTTCTATACCCAAGGTCATAGCAGCATTGTCCACAATAGCCAAAAAGTAGAAACAACCCAAATGTCCACTGGTGGATGAATGGGTAAGCAAAATGTGGTATATGCCTACAATGGAATCCTACTAATTCTACAACATGGATGAAACTTGGGAGGGCTTTACGCTAAGCAAAATAAGCCAGTCATAAAAGGACAAATCCTGTATGATTTCTTTTTTCTTTTCTTCTTCTTTTTTTTTTGAGACGGAGTCTTGCTCTGTTGCCCAGGTTGGAGTGCAGTGATGCAATCTCGGCTCACTGCAACCTCCACCTCCCTAGTTCAAGCGATTCTCCTGTCTCAGCCTCCCGAGTAGCTGGGATTACAGGCGCCTGCCATCATGCCCAGCTAATTTTTGTATTTTTAGTAGAGATGGGGTTTCGCCATGTTGGCCAGGCTGGTTTCGAACTCCTGACCTCAGGTGATCCACCTGTCTCGGCCTCCTAAAGTGCTGGGATTACAGGCGTGAGCCACACGTGCCTGGCCATGATTTCATTTATATGAGGTACGTGGAGTAGTCAAATTCGTAGAGACAGAAAGTAGAATAACAGTTGTTGGGGGTAGAGAAGAGGGTAATGAATAGTTATTGTTTAATGGAAACAGAGTTTTAGTTATGCAAGATGAAAAGAGTTCTGGAGATGGATGGTGGTGACGGTTGCACAATAATGTGTAGGTATTTAATGCCACTAAATTGTACACTTGAAAATGGCTAAGATGAGCCAGACATGGTGTCATGTGCCTGTAGTCCCAGCTATTTAGGAGGCAGAGGTGGGAAGATCGCTTGAGTCCAGGAGTTTGAGTCCAACCTGGGCAATATAGCAAGAGCCTGTCTCTAAACAAACAGACAAAAAACATTAAAAAATGGCTAAAATGTTAAATTTTATGTTATGTGTATTTTACAACAAGTTTTTAAATGTTAAAAAATTCAGCCTTATTCTCATGGGCCCTATATTCTAAGAGGCATATAATACCAAAGTAACAAAATAATATAACAAAATTATGTATATCCAAAACAATTTAAAGTTTTCATTTATTCCTCCCTCTTCCCCTAAACTTCTTTCCTCTTCCCAAAGGTAATAATTGTTATCAGTTTGGAATTACCCCCCTACACTTTTAAAAATGCATATGGGCTGATTTGATCTTCACAAATTATATGAATGTATTAAATTATCACATGTAACTTGAAATGATATACAACTATTATGCATCAATAAAACATGTGTGTATAATTCCTATATAAATATATACTGCTGTGTTTAAAAACAATTACATAAATAGTATCATACTGTATGTGTTTTTCTCTAACTTACTTTTTCCTCTCAGCAATATATCCTGGGGATTTTTCATGTCCATTTATACATGAAACATTCATACTAATCCACAGATGGCTGTGTCCTGGTACATTTAGCCTTTCTCTAATGAGTAGACATTTGGTATTTATCTAGTCTTTTTCTATTACAAACAATGTTCCAGCAAACATCCTTGCATCTGACTCTATGCCTCAGTCTTCAAACTTCTTTGTATAACTTGTCATCAGAAATGTGAATCTAAGACTTCAGGTAGTACCAAGAGTGCTATGAATATTAGTTTTTTGGACTATGGCTATATTCCAGGAAACTAATTACTTAAGGTAAATCATGAAAGAGTCCATGAATTATGGAGCTACACAAAGATATTTCACAAAAGAGTTACAGATTAGGGAAATGGAAAGGAAGAAGCATGGGTGGAGAAATGAGCTGAGATAGTGGGAATAGTCCAGATAAGCTTGACTATCTTGAGGAAGTGGTTAGATTTAAATAGCAATTAGCAGTGTTTTCACTAGAGGAAAAGTAGAATATTGAGGTAAGATAGGATTATGTGGCAAACACAGGTTTGAATGTTTTGATAAATTAGGAGACTGAAGAGATGAGGCAAGGGATTTAAGTGAGGGTCTTAATGTGCAATATTGGAAATTACAATCAAAATGCCCAAACTCAAGGGGTGCACTTAGGAATGATTTGTTAATACATACACAGGCCTAAGAATCATTTTTATGGAACTCATTTCCTGTAGGGCTTTTCTGAAAGAACACTGTGCTCCTTTCTAAGCTTATTTTTCTTTGTTCTGATCGTCATTCTGCCCTTACTCGCTATGTTTGTTGCCAAGATCTAGGAGGCAAAAAATAGGCAAGAGAGCATGTCACAGTCCATGACTAGACAAGCTGTGTGACTCAGGAGGCCAAACAAAGGTCAGGGCACGGAAACCTGCCTTGGCTGTGCTCTTAAGCAAATGAATGGGTCAGTTGGCCTATCTTTTACAAAAATTTATCTGTTTATATGGCAATGTGCATTTTGTAATTGTTCTTTTCTACATGATCTTATGACATGCTGATTCTACTTCCATTATACCACTGATTTTATTCTGACTTGTATTATAGTTACTTATAATTTGAGGATGCAAAATGGTGGTGTATAGGTCACTTCTAGCCTATAGATATGCTTCATTTGGCTAACACAAGCTCACATTAAAAAATAGTTGCCAATATTTCAAAAATAGGAAGGTTCATACAAAAATATGCATTCCTGATTTCTCCTGAAGAAATGAAATCTGGCACACAGGGCCTTCATTTCCTCATAGCAACAACTGACTGGAACTGAGCAGTAGCTGCCCTTATTATAATATCAACTTGATGTTGAATCTGAAAGTTGGTTACCATTTTTCATGGAACTGACATTGTTATTCTTACAGTGACATTAGGAAAAAAAAGTGAAATACTTTTCTATGCCCAGTTTTTATAAAAGTTGGAAACAAAAGCTAGAGTAAGGGGAGAGGACTGTTGTGCTTTAAGAATTGAAATATAGAGATGGGTTGAAAAATAGGTGAGGTTAAGAATAGAGAGCTTGGGCGAAACTGCTGAGAAGGCAGAATGACACGCACAAGGAAGTAGTTAGGTCACTTCTCTTACTAGGCTTCTCATGGGGGGCATCACTCCTAGGGCATATTGTACTGCCTCTCTGCCTTCAATTGAAAGTTTCATTGAGCATCTACATCATATCAGTCACTGGGGAGACCGTGGTGAACAAAGCAGACTTAGCCTCTGTTCTCATGGAGCTCACAATTGAACGGGGGAGCCAGACATTAATAAACACCATGAGGGAAGATAGGAAAGTGCTAGAAAACAAACACTAAAGAAGATTTTTCTAATTTAGCGGATCAGGGAAGTCTTCCCCGAGGAAGTGACACTTAAAATGGGGCCTGAAGAGTAAGTAGGAGTTGGTTAGGCAAAGAGGAGGGGATCAAGTTTTAAGGCAAAAGGAATAGCATGTGCAAATATCACAAAACAGGCAGGAATGTGGGACTACCGTAGATCTGACAGAGGCCAAGTGGCTATTGTTAGATAATAGAGATAGTAGCTGGAAGGGTTAACAAGGCCATACCATGCAAGGCCTTGGAGGCTATGGAAAGGATTTGTATCTTCAGAGCAGTGAGAGTCACCAAAAAGTTTTAAGAAAAATCACCATGATTTAAATTTTGCTTTAACTTTTGCTTTGGCCACCCAGCAGTGAGCTCTTATCCACAGTTATAATTCTCATTTATGTGTGTGTGTGTGTGTGTGTGTGTGTGACAGGATCTCACTCTGCCACCCAGGCTGGTGTGCAGTCTAGTACAGACTAGGTGGCTTAAACAACAGAAATTAATTTTCTCACAATTCTGGAGACTAGAAGCCCAGGATCAGCAGGGTCTTGGCATGGCTGCTTTCTTCTGAGGCCTCTTTCCTTGGCTTGCAGGTGGTTGTCTTCTCCCTGTGTCTTCACGTGGTCTTCCCTCTGTGTGTGTCTGTGTCCTAATCCCCTCTGCCTATGAAGACACCAGTCAAAGTGGATTAGGGTCCACTCTAGTGGCCTCATTTTAACTTAATCACCTCTTTAAAATCTCTATTTCCACATATAGTTACACTCTGAGGTACTAGGGGGTGGGAGTTCAATACATAAATTTGGTGGAGGTTGCGGCGGCAGGGGTGGGGCGCACAATTCAGTCCAAAACAATAAATCATGTGTACCAGAAGCATCTGAAGTGCCTTGTTAAGAATGTTACGCCTCCTGTGATCCATCTCAGAGTGACAGTGATTTAGAATCTACTTGTCATAAGTCTCAGGACATGTAGGTTGTTCAGCTCTAGAGGCCCTCAGATTGGCAGGACTTCACTCTTCTCACCAGAGAATGTATGTCTGAAGGGAAGTCATGCTTCTACCTTTGTTCCTATAAATCCTGGGATGGAGGAATTCCACTGCTTCATTCTGCTCCAATTAATCTCTTGGCACAGGTCAGGCCCTGGAATATGTACTACATTTGCTTTGTAACCCTGGACATATACTCCCATCCAGCTCTCACAAGAGCAGAAGGCATGTACTACTGTCCACTCTGGTTTTGGTTGTTTTAATGTACCTCACATTTTCACATATATGGGAACATCAATAATAATACCAATAGTAATATTAATAGAAATACTATTCAACATTTATTGAATGCTACTGTATTTCAGGAATTATGTTAAGCATTTTGTAGTATTGCATCTAATCTTTACAACAAAGTTATGCGGGCAGGTATAGTTGTATTAGATTGTTCTCATGCTGCTATAAGGACATATCCAAGACTACGTAATTTATAAAGAAAGAGGTTTAATTGACTCACAGTTCTGTAGGGCTAGGGAAGCCTCAGGAAACTTACAATCATGGCAGAAGGGGAAGCAAACACATTCTTCTTCACAAGGTGGCAAGAGAGAGAAGAATGAGTCAAGCGAAGGGGGAAGCCCTTATAAATCCATCAGATCTTGTGAGAACTTACTCACAATCATGAGAATAGCATGGGGGAAACTGACCCCATAATTCGGTTACTTTCCACAGGGTCCCTCCCATGACACATGGGGATTATGGTAGCTACAATTCAGGATGAGATTTGCGTGGGGACACAGCCAAATCACATCATTCCACTCCTGGCCCCTCCCAAATATCATGTCCTCACATTTCAAAGCACAATCATGCCCTTCCAACAGTCCCCCAAAGTCTTAACTCATTTCAGCATTAACTCCAAGTCCAATTCCAAAGTCTCATCTGAGACAAGGCAAGTCCCTTCCACCTATGAGTCTGTAAAATCAAAAGCAAGTTAGTGACTTCTTAGATACAATGGAGCTATAGGCATTGGGTATATACATCCATTCCAAATGGGAGAAATTGGCCAAAACAAAGGGGCTACAGGCCCCATGCAAGACCGAAATCCAACAGGGGAGTCATTAAACCTTAAAGTTTCAAAATGATCTCCTTTGACTCCATGTGTTACATCCAGGGCACACTGATGCAAGAGGTTGGCTCTCATGGTCTTGGGCAGCTCCACCCCTGTGGCTTTGCAGGGTACAGCCCCACTTCCAGTTGCTTTCATGGGCTGGCATTTTCTGCAGCTTTTCCAGGTGCACTGTGTAAGCTATTGGTGGATCTACCATTCTGGGGTCTGGAGGATTGTGACCCTCTTCTCACAGCTCCATCAGGCCATGCCCCAGTGGGGACTCTGTGTGGGGGCACCAACCCCACATTTCTCTTCTGCACTGCCCTAGTAGAGGTTCTCCATGAGGGTTCCATCCCTGCAGCAAACTTCTGCCTGTACATCCAGGGGTTTCCATACATCCTCTGAAATCTAGGCAGAGATTCCTAAACCTCAATTCTTGACTTCTATGCACCCACAGGCCCAACATCATGTGTAAGCTGCCAAGGCTTGGGGCTTGCACCCTCTGAAGCAATGGCCTGAATTATATGTTGGCCCCTTTTAGCCACAGCTGGAGCTGAAGCAGCTGAGATGCAAGACACCATGTCCCGAGGCTGCATAAAGCAGGGGGCCCCTGGGCCCAGCCCATGAAACCATTTTTCCCTCCTGGGCCTCCAGGCTTGTGATGGGAGCAGCTGCCATGAAAACCTCTGACATGCCCTGGGGACATTTTACCCATTGTCTTGGTGATTAACATTTGACTCCACGTTACTTATGCAAATTTCTGCAGTCTGCTTGAATTTCTCCACAGAAAATGGGGTTTTCTTTTCTATTGCATAGTCAGGCTGCAAATTTTCCTAACTTTTCTGCTTCATCTTGAATGCTTTGGTGCTTAGCAATTTCTTCCCCTAGATACCCTAAATCATCTCTCTCAAGTTCAAAAGTTCCACAGATATCTAGGGAAGGGGAAAAATGCTACCAGTCTCTTTGCATAGCAAATTCATCTTTACTACCATTCCCAACAAGTTCCTCATCTCCATTTGAGATCATCTCAGCCCGGACTTCATTGTCCATATCACTATCAGCATTTTGGTCAAAGCCATTCAACAAGTCTCTAGGAAGGTCTCACAGTTTCCCACATCTTCCTGTCTTCTGAGCCCTCCAAGTCTCTAGGAAGTTTCAAACTTTCCCACATTTTCCAGTCTTCTTCTGAGCCCTCCAAACTGTTCCAACCTCTGCCTGTTACCCAGTTCCAAAGTTGCTTCCGCATTTTTAGGTATCCTTAGAGCAGCACCCCACTCTCTGTGGTACCAATTTACTGTATTAGTCTGTTCTCATGCTGCTTTAAGGACATACCCAAGATTGGGTAATTTGTAAAGCAAAGAGGTTTAATTGACTCACAGTTCCACAGGGCTGGGGAGGTCTCAGAAAACTTACAATCATTGCAGAAGGGGAAGCAAACATGTCCTTCTTCATAAGGTGGCAGGAGTGAGAAGGATGAGAACTGAGTGAATGGGGAAGCCCCTTATGAAACCACAGATCTTCTGAGAAGTTACTCACTATCATGAGAATAGCATGGGGGAAACTGCCCCCATGATTCAATTACCTCCCACTGGCTCCCTTCCACAACACATGGGGATTATGAAAACTAAAATTCAAGATGAGATTTGGGTGGGCACACAGCTAAACCATATCAATAGTCATCTCCATTTTACAGACGAGAAGCAGGATCAGAGAAGTTAAGTGATTTGGTGAAAGTGGTGTAGCTAGTAAATGGCAGACTCTGGATTCTAGCCCAGGTTATACACCTCTAAAGTATATGTTTTGCTACAAGGATAGGGATTTTTGCCACTAGGTTTATGAGAAATGTTGATCAGTAATTTTCTTTTCTTGTACTGTTTTAGTCTGGTTTTGGTATCAGAGTAATGCTTACCTCATAAAATGCATTGGAAAGTGTTGGCTTCTCTACTATTTCATGGTACAGATTGTGTAGAATTGGTTTTTATATTCTTTAAATGTCTACCAGTGAAACCACTTGGGCCTAGAAATTTCTTTTTTGAAAGGCTTTAAAATATGAATTCAATGTCTGAAATAGTTATAGGACTATTCAGGCTATTTATTTAATCTTGGGTGAGTTTTCACAGCTTGTGGTGTTTGAGGAATTGGTTCATCACATAGAAGCTGTCAGATTTATGTGCATAGACTTATTTGTTGTATTCCTTATTTTCCCTTTCAATGTCTGAGTCATCTCTACTGATATTCTCTTTAATTTCCTATATTGATAATTTGTGTCTTGTTTTACATTTATCAGTTTTTGTCAGATTTGTGAATTGTATTCATCTTTTCATATAATTAGCTTTCATTTTAATTGACCTTCTCTATTGTTTTCTGTTTTCAATTTTGTTAATTTTTCCTCTTATTTTTATTATTTTCTTCATTCTGCTTGGTTTTGGGTTATTTAGCTCTTTTTGTTTTAGTGTCTTAAGGTGGGAGCTTATATTATTGACTTGAGTCTTTTCCTCTTTTCACCTCAGATATATTGAAGTACGATTAACAAATACAGTATAAGTTTAAGGTGTACAACATGGTGATTTGCTATATGCATATATTGTGAAATGGTTACCACAATCAAGTTAGTTAACAATCTATCACCTTATGAATTTGCCATTTTTTAGTGGTGAGAACATTTAAGATATCAAGTATTTAGCAGAGAATTTTAATAAACTATGGTAATCATGCTGTAGATTAAAATTACCAAAACTTCTTCATCTTATAATTGAAAGTTTTTACCCTTTGACCAACATCTCCCTATTTCCTCCACTCCCCTGACAACCACCATTGTACTCTGCTTCTATGAGTCTGACTTTTTTGATTCTACATGTAAGTGTGATCATACAGTATTTGCCTGTTTGTGTGTCTGGCTCATTTCACTTAGCATAAGATCCTTCAGGTTCATCCACATTGTCACAAATGGCAGGATTTCCTTCTTTTTATGGATGAATAATATTCCATTGTATATATGTATGTATTTATCTATCTGTCTATCTATCTATCATATTTTTTTCTCCATCCATTGATGGATGCTTAGGTTGTTTTCATATCTTGGCTAATGCTGCAATCTCTTTGAGATGCTGATTTTGTTTCCTTCAAATATATGCCCAGAAATGGGATTGCTGGATTGTATGGTAGGTCTATTTTTAGCATTTTGAAGAACCTCCATACTGCTTTCATAGTGGCTGTACCAATGTACATTGTCATCAATAGTGCATAAGGGTTCTCTTTTCTTCACACCCTCTCCAACTCTTGTTATTTCTTACCTTTTTCATAATAGTCATCCTAACAGGTGTGAGGTGATATCTCATTATGGTTTTGATTTGCATTTCCCTGATGATTAGTGATTTTGAACATTTTTTTCATATACCTGTTTACTATTAGTATGTTTTCTTTGGAGAAATGTCTATTCAGGTCCTTTGACCATTTTTAAATTGGGTTGTTTGGAATTTTTTTGAAATTGAGTTGTTGTATGAGTTTCTTATATGTTTTAGATATTAACCCCTTATCAGATACATGGTTTGCAAATATTTTTTCCCATTCCATAGGTTGCCTAGTTATTTTGTTGATTGTTTTCTTTGCTGTGCAGAAGCTTTTTAGTTTGATATAGTTGCACTTATTTATTTTCATTTTGTGGCTTGTGTTTTTGTTATCATTTTCAAAAAATCATTGCCCCTCTTTTCTAATACAGGTTGAGTGTGTCTCATCTGAAATTATTGGGACCAGAAGCGTTTTAGATTTTAGATTTTTTTTTCAGATTTTGGAATATTTGCATAAATATAATGAGATATCTTGGGGATGGGACCCAAGTCTAAACACAAAGTTCATTTATGGTTTATTTATTTATTTATTTATTTTGAGGCAGAATCTCTCTCTGCTGCCCAGGCTGAAGTACAGTGGCACAGTCTTGGTTCACTGCAACCTCTGCCTCACAGGCTCAAGTGATCCTCCTGCCTCAACCTCCTGAGTAGCTGGGATTACAGGCATGTGCCACCACACCTGGCTAATTTTTGTATTTTTAGTAGAGATGGAGTTTCACCATGTTGGCCAGGCTGGTTTCGAACTCCTGGGTCCAAGTGATCCACCCGCTTCAGCCTCCCAAAATGCTGGGATTATAGGCATGAACCACTGCACCAGCCTATGTTTTATATATACCTTATACACATAGCCTAAAGGCAATTTTATACAATATTTTAAATACTTCTGAGCATGAAGCAAAGTTTTGACTGCAACCTCTCATATGAGGTCAGGTATGAAATTTTCCACTTGTGGTATCATGTTGACACTAAAAAGGTTTCAGATTTTGGAGCAGTTCAGATTTTTGGATTAGGAATGCTCAACCTATGTAAGTATTCAATGCTATAAATTTCCTTCTAAGGATTGTTTTAATTGCATCGTACATTCTTTTTTAAAAGATAGGGTCGTCTTACATTGCACTGGCTGGACTCGAACTCCTGGGTTCAAGCTATTCTTCTGCCTCGGCCTTCTAAGTAGCTGGGACTCTAGGCACGTACCACCACAACTAGCTGCATCCTACAATTTTGATGTTTTACTTTCATTTTCATTCAGCTTGCTCTTAAGCTTTGTTAGGACAGGTCTAGAATACCCTTTAGTTTAGGGTTAATTTTGCACTCCTACTAAGGTATCATTCTTCTGAGGATTCTACTAAATAATCTGTGTATTAGGAGATTTTTCTACTCTGGCTGGTGAAGACATGTACTATTACCAGCCTTCTGTGAGCTCCAGGAATGATTCTAGTTACTCCTTTTTCGGTGATTATTTCCTTGGCTCTTGGTATTTTCTTCTTACTTCTGTGCAGATCAGTACTTGGCCAAAGACTTAAGGGGACTCTTCTGCCAATCTCTGGGACATTTTCTCTGTGCAGCTTCTTCCTCTCTGGTAGTCTGTTCCACAAATTATAGTTGCCTTGACCTCCCTGAACACCAGTCTCTGTCTCCTCAACTCAAGGAGACTGCTGGGCTCTGTTTGGGTCTCTTCTCCTTGTGCTGCATACTGGAAACAGCCTTATGCAATGGCAGGGTTAACTTTGTGTGTTTCCAGATATTTGGGGGTTACAGTTCTTCACTGCTTATTGCCCCAATGTCTAAAAACAGTTCTTTCATACATTTCATACAATTTTATAGTTTTAAGGTGGTAGGATAAATCCAGCCCCTGGTACTCCATCTTGGCCATAGTGGAAGTTGAATTAACTGAATTTTAACTTTCACTTTGTTTTTTTTTGTTTGTTTGTTTTTGTTTTTTTGTTTTTTTTTTTGAGACAGAGTCTTACTCTGTCGCCCAAGCTGGAGTGCAATGGTGCAATCTCGGCTCACTGCAACCTCTGCCTCCTGGTTTCAAGTGAGTCTCCTGCCTCAGCCTCCTAAGTAGCTAGGATTACAGGCACCCGCCACCATGCCTGGCTTTTTGTCTTTTTAGTAGAGATGGGGTTTCACCATGTTGGCCAGGCTGGTCTCAAACTCCTGACCTCATGTGATCCACCTGCCTCGGCCTCCCAAAGTGCTGGGATTATTGGTATGAGCCACCGCACCCGGCCATTTTTCTTTTCTTGTTATGCCTAGCTTTTAGGGGAATGAGGTAAACAATAAAAAAAGAAGGCTGTATCAGGAATTTATTTTAAAAAATAAACTTTTATAGCATGTCCCTGGTTAGTCTGTACTCAGCTAACCTGACAAATATATGCCCTAGATGCCTAACTTTCATAATTGACTTCAGGCCATTTGACAGCAGAAAAATTCTGTCTTAGTCAGAGTCTGCTCACTAAGAAATGTTGCCAAATGCCACGGTGGGAAGATCACTTGAGGCCAGGAGTTTGAGACCACCCTAGCCAACATAGTGAGACCCCATCTCTTAAAAGAGAGAGACCAGGAGATTCAATTTCTATGTTTATTTAGAAAAAACCATAAACATCAGTTTTTAAATTTTTTTTATTCCTTTTTTTTGTGTGCCGGGACATGTTCTCATCTAAAAAAACCATAAACATCAGTTTTCTGGGAAAATTGGGCTGGTTTCAAAAGGATGATGAACTCAAATGTTTTGTCTTTTTTTTTTTGAGACACAGTCTCACTCCATTGCCCAGGCTGGAGTGCAGTGTTGTGATCACAGCTCACCGTAGCCTCAAACTCCTGGGCTCAAGTGATCCTCCTGCCTTAGCCTCCTGAGTGGCTAGGACTACAGTCACCATGCCTAGCTAATTGTTAACTTTTTTGTAGACAAGTGGTCTCACTATATTGCCCAGGCTGGTCTCAAAGCCCAGGCCTCAAGCAATCCCCCAACCTTGGCCTTCCAAGGAGCTGGAACTACAGGCTTGCACCACCATGCCTGGCTCTTGCCTTCCTCTGTTGTTCCTATCAGTGCCCCTTCCCCATAGACACCATCTTCCTTCTGGCCCCTACATGTCAGGAGCTGGGCTACATATCTTAAACTCTTATTAGCCATGAATCTTGATGTAACCCAAATCTCTCTAGCTGCACTTTTTACTGTCTCTGCCATGGTCTGCCATGGCCCCTCTATAGGCTGGTTTTCTCATTGTCTCTTGAATATGTTGTACTTATTTGAAATTTTAAGTTCATACTCATGTTGTTGCCACTGTCTACAATGTCCCTTGCCACTACAAAGATTGACCATCCTTCAGGGATCAACACAAAGTTGCATGCAGCCATTTTTTACCTCAACTCTACCAAGTGCCCCCTTTCAATCTATATCATTCACTTCGCACTTAATACCTTGTCGGGATTTCTGACACTATCACTCATGTGTACACCTTGTCTCCACAATCACATTGTAAAGTCCTGCAGAGTAGAGACTATTTAGAGGTGTTCTTTTCTTTCTTTGTACTCCAATCCCCAGCCTCCAATGTCTAATATTGTGTTATATTCGTGATAAAGTAAGCACCCAAACTATACATATAATTTTTTTGTTTTTAGATGGAGTCTCACTCTATCGCCCAGGCTGGAGTGCAGTGGTATGATCTCGGTTCACTGCAACCTCCATCTCCTAGGTTGAAGCTATCTCCTGCCTCAGCCTCCCAAGTAGCTGGGATTACAGGCGTGTGCCACCATGCCCGGCTAATTTTTTCTGTATTTTTAGTAGAGACAGCGTTTTGCCATGTTGGCCAGAGTGGTCTTGAACTCCTGACATCAAGTGATCTGCCCACCTTGGCCTCCCAAAGTGCTGCGATTATAGGCATGAGCCACCGTGCCTGGCCTAAATAATATTTTTTGAGTGAGTAAATGAATGGAGTAATGAAAATAGGATTCAGAAGTCTTTAAAATGATAACAAAAGCTAACACTTATTGAACACTTTGTGCTAGGTTTTTGCTAAGGACCATACATAGTCTATCTCATTTAATTTTCTCTTTTTTAGAGGGATCAGCATTTATTTTCTTTCCAAATGTTACAATGGAGCCAAGTGGGAATGATTTTAGCAATTAGAATGTATACATCTTCAGGATTTGGCCATTATATGCTATTTACAACAAGGGAGACAAAAAATAAGGTGTATTACATTAGACACTTTCCTCTCTCTCCCTGCCTTGGCCTGAAAGCCTAACCATTCCCCGACCATGTCTAAAATGGACACACAGTTGATTCCCAGTCTGGAGGCATAAACCTAGGGAGGGTCAATGTCCCAACTCAGAGACCCTTGGAAAGCAAAGGAAATTAAAAACTCAACATAGGGTGGCAGAGGTGTATGCTCAGAGTCTGGGAGTGAAAACACTCCACTCTGGCTCTGGGATTTAGTGGGCAGGTAAACAAAACTTACCTGGAATAGAAGTAGGGAGGAGAATCAGAAATTGACCTCTGCAAGTGTAGAGCCAGTGAAAGAGGTGGGGAGATGGACAGATGTATTTTACATGACTAAACTCACTCAGAAAACTGTAAAAGATCATTTTCAACTGTCCTTGAGGAGGGAAGGGCAGATGGATTATGGGAAGGTCCTCAGGAAAGAGAAAGGGAAAAATGTGGCTGTGGGGAAGCAGAAGACAGTTTTTTTGTTTTTTGTTTTTGGCATGGGGAGAAAGTGAGGGTACTCGGTCTGGCCAGTCACCCTACAATGACAGTACAATTTTTGCAGCTTAGCAATCACTTGTGTGCTCCCAACCCAGCTCTTCGTTCTGCTTCCTGACCCTTGGTGTCGGTGCTGGTCTCTGGCCTGAGGGGGTGGACAATTCTGTGGCTTGGAGCCCTGTCTCTTCTTTTGTGTTTCCAGCATTACTGGTAGAGGTAGCCTCTGCTTGGGACTCCTGGCTCTTGGGAGAAGGTGGTGGCGGTGGCCTTTCCTTCCTGGCAGACTGTTCAGTACCACCAGCACAAACTTCCCCTTCTCTTGGTTGGTGAGGTGGGAGACACAATATCTTCAACCTCTTTCTGGTTTCTCTTGAAAGATAGGCCTGTATTTGAAGGACTCCATCTTTGTCCATTCAGTCTGCTATAACAGAATATCATGGAGTCGGTGATTAATAAACAACAGAAATTTATTTCTCACAGTTCTGAAGGCTGGGAAGACCAAGATCAAGGCAACGGCAGATTCAATATCTGGTGAGTGCCCGTTTACTGGTTCATAGTCAGCTGTCTTCTCACTATAACCTCACAGGGTGGCAGAGGAGAGGAAAATCTCTGAGGCCTCTCGTTTTATTTTACTTTTCTTGTATGTCCATCCAATGAAGGGCCTCTTTTATAAGGGCACTGATCCCATTCATGAGGGCTCCACCCTCACGACCTAATCACATCCCAAAGGCACCACCTCCTAATACTATTACATTGGGGATTAAGTTTTAATATATAAATTTTGGGCCGGGAGTGGTGGCTTACGCCTGTAATCCTAACACTTTGGGAGGCTGAGGTGGGCGGATCACGAGGTCAGGAGATCGAGACCATCCTGGCTAACACAGTGAAACCCCGTCTCTACTAAAAATACAAAAAATTAGCTGGGTGTGGTGGCAGGCGCCTGTAGTCCTAGCTACTTGGGAGGCTGAGGCAGGAGAATGGTGTGAACCTGGGAGGTGGAGCTTGCAGTGAGCCGAGATCGTGCCACTGCACTCCAGCCTGGGTGACAGAGAGAGACTCTGTCTCAAAAAAAAAAAAAAAAAAAAAAATATATATATATATATATATATATAAATTTATAAATTTTGTTGGGGGGCACAAACATTCAGTCTCTAGAAGGCTCCTCCTCCTCCATCTCCTCATTTCCTTCCTCTTTTCTTCTTTTATTCCCCTCATTATCCTTCTCCTTCTTTCTTCTTCTGAGTCTCTTTGGGGCTCTACATTGCGGAGTGCTGGTTTGATGGCATCTGGGGTAGCCTCGCCTGCCTCATCTGTTCCATTTAAGGTGATGAGACTTCCCTTTGCCTATGAGTGCCAGGTTTTAATTGCTTTTCAGGTGGCCATTCTCCTATTTTTTGACCTTGGTGATGGAATGGGGGTGAATTAAGTGTTCACATTTCCCTAGAGCACCTAGGAGCTCTGGATGCTCATGCTAGGGGTTTGCTGTGGAGTACCCAGAGGCTTCTCAGATCCACACCTCTGGAGCAGGGCTAGTGAGGTGTGACTGGCCAGTGGAGTGATAGGCCTGCATTACTGAGGGATGGGGGTTTCAGGGAAGGAACTGCACAAGATCTCCCATTTAATGCTTACAACGACTCTATGAGATAAATAGCTGTATCTATCTATTCCTTATTTACTTATTATGAAACTAAGTCTTAGAGGAGTTAAGTAACTTGTTCAAGGTCACACAGTTAGTAAGTATGTGTGTGTGTGGTCTCTTAAATAAAGACCCATGTTTGTCTCCAGAGCCTGTGTTCTTAACCAAGATAGTTTAGGCTAATTTGATGGCAAATCATTAAACTATTTGAATGCTGGTAGTAGCAAACAGGACTTTTCTTGCTGCCAACCATGGGTGTAAGAAGGTTTTTAAGAGATGAATATTTTAGAGATATTATTTTCCCCTCTGACTTGTGTGCCTTTGTGGACAGGGACTGGACCACCTACTGTTCAGATGTTGTAGCAGATATAACTAGGACACCTGAAGGGAATGGAACAGTTGCCAATTGGATGACAAATTCAAGTCACTGTGTTCTGGCTAACAGAGTCACAGGAAATGCTGAAGGAAACATAACTAGTAGTAGCCAAAGAAGGAGAAACACATTTTGGAGCAGAATTCCTCTCGTTTGCCAATCTTTTTACAAAAGATTTTCCTGATGAAACTCGTCTGGACTTTGCTTCTTGAAAGAGTCAGGAGTGTAGAATGTGGGCATCTGGCTGCCAGCGGGGTCCTGTATCCCAGTATTGGAAGGTGCCAGCCAGAGTTCTCCTGTGAATGTAATAATTACCAAGCCATTATTGAAATGGTCTTTAGAAGAAAACTTGTTTAAAGGGTTACATCCTGGGAATTTTTGCTCTTCCAATGTTATTAAAACCTAGTTGCTGTTTTCTCAGTTAGGCAAATGTTAGAGGAAATGAAATATAAACCGAGATTAATTTCTTCTCTCTGACATTTGATTTTCATTAGTTCCAAGTTATACTGTTCCTTTTATACTGTGTTCTTTTTATACTGTGTTCCTTTTAATTATCTGTTCCACAAGTTAACGTACATATTTTTTTCTTTTGAGATTCATAATGAACTTTAAAATGATGTTTTAAGGACAGAGCTCTGATGAGACCTGACTTTTTTGTTTGTTTGTTTTTATTTACCAAATGACGTATTCTTGAATACACCTTTTTGGGTGGAAAACAGCCACCAAGTTGATTCCTCCATGCAGGGATAGACATAGTTGTGAAGGAGGCTGCAAAGCTGCCATTGGTGGTTCCCCATGTCTTCAGCCATTTTCTCCAATCCCCCATTCTTGCTTCCAGCCAGCTTGTTACCTTACAATGTGTGCCCCATTGTTATGTGCCCCACCTTCTTTCACTTTCTTTCAAGAACTTCACCCTTATCAAAATGTCCTCCTTCAGAGTCTTCTACTTTGCCTCCTGGTTTCCTCCTACCATTCTCTTACTTTCATTCTGAACTGGAACTGATTCCTCCTTAATGTTTCTCCTGGTCTGACCCCTACGTGACTCTTGTTTCAGTCTTCCTATAACCTACATTGTGCCAGAGGCAACAATAAATATTGAATAAATGAATAGATAGGTGAGTGAATGAATTAATTAATTTGAGGAATTCTGATGATCAAACAGGATGTCAGGTCCTCATTTTTATTTTTATTTTTATTTGTTTTTTGAGATGGAGTCTTGCTCTGTCTCCCGGGCTGGAGTGCAGTGGCACGATCTCAGCTCACTGTAACCTCTGCCTCCCAGGTTCAAGTGATTCTCATGCCTCAGCCTCCTGAGTAGCTGGGACTACAGGTGCATGCCACCACGTCCACCTAATTTTTGTATTTTTTAGTAGAGACAGGGTTTCGCCATGTTGACCAGGCTGGTCTTGAACTCCCGACCTCAAGATATCCTCCTGCCTTGGTCTCCCAAGGTGCTGGGATTACAGGCACGAGCCACTGCACCTGACATGTCAGGTCCTTTATTTAATTTGCTTAGATTAATTTATTATTTTTTTTAGAGACAATGTCTTGCTCTGTCACCCAGGCTGGAGTGCAGTGGCATAATCATAGCTCACCGCAACCTTGAACTCCTAGGCTCAAGTGATCCTCTCTCCTAAGCCTCCTAAGTAGTTGGGACAACAGGCGAGAGGCACTGCATCTAGCCCCTTTATTGTGTTTATTACTTCTAAATCATTTTAGTATGAAAAATTTCAAATATACAGATGAGTAGAGGGAGTGGTACAAACAGTCCCTGTGTGTGTATCACACAGCTTCAATAGCTACCAACATGGAGCCACTCTTCTTTTATTTATAACCTGTCTGCTTTTTGTCTGGTCCTTTAGCTGAATTCAGTTCAGTCAAGCAAGTGCATTATGGGTGCTATGATCTGAATATTTGCGTCCCCGAAACTCATACGCTGAAACCTAGTTATCAGTGTGATGGTATTAGGAGGTGAGGCTTTTGGGAAGTGATTATGTCACGAGTGGGACTAGTGCACTTATAAAAGAGGCCACAGAGAGTTAGCTTGCTCCTTGCACCTTGTGAAGACACAGTGGGAGTGTGCCATCTGAAAACCAGAAAGTGAGCCCTCACCAGACACCAAATCTTCCAGTGTCTTGATCTTGGACTTTCTTTTTTCTTTTCTTTTCCTTTCCTTTTCTTTTTCTTTTCTTTTCCTTTCCTTTTCTTTTTCTTTTCTTTCTTTCTTTCTTTCTCTCTCTCTCTTTCTTTCTTTCTTTCTTTCTTTCCTTCTTTCTTTCTTTCTCTCTTGCTTTCTTTCTCTCTTTCTTTCTTTTTTTTTTTGGAGTCTCGCTCTGTCACCCAGGCTGGAGTGCAGTGTCACGATCTCATGATCTTGGCTCACTGCCACCTCTGCCTCCTGGGTTCAAGTGATTCTCCTGCCTCAGCCTTCCGAGTAGCTGGGATTACAGGTGTGCACCACCATGCCCAACTAATTTTTGTATTTTTAGTAGAGACAGGGTATTGGCATGTTGGCCAGGCTGGTCTCAAACTCCTGACCTCAGGTCATCCACCCATCTCGGCCTCCTAAAGTGCTGGGATTATAGGCGTGAGCCACCGTGGCTGACCGATCTTGGACTTGCTAGCCCTCAGAACTGTGAGAAATTAATTTCTGTTGTGTATAAGCCACCCACTTTACAGTATTTGGTTATAGCAGCCCAAATGGACTAAGACAATGGGAACATTTTAAAAACCGCTACAGGTATCTGCACTTAATTTAGACCTCCTGCTTGCCCTCTCTATTATAAAAGAGGCAGATTTGTTTGTAACTTTTCCTGCTTCCTTGTTTGGCTCTTGTTTTTTACTTCTATCAGGAGTTCTTAATCTGGATGCACAAATCCCCAAGGAGTCAATGGGTAAAAATCAAGGGGTCTATAAACTTGTATGAAAAAAAATACAGCTTCGTTTTCACTAAAGTCCAACTAAAATTCTATTATGAACATAAGCAGCGAACCACAGTAGTACGTGTAGTACCTGCAACTTTGAAACGAGTAGAAATCTTTTAATATAAAATTTCAGAAGTTGTAGAGGCTTCAAAGTACCTTTTATGCTAATCGCTACTTTGGAATCATAATAGTTACTAGACCTGCCACCAGATCTTGTTATTGGATGTGTGAATAAGGAAACACATACATTACTGTATCACTTATTAATATTTTTATGATTGTACAGAGATATATTTGGTTTCATTTGTAGCTCATTATATTTTATTTTATATACTTAAATATTATTCTTTTAAAAGAAATTTATAGTTTTTCCTAAACTGTCAAAGGGTCCTATGGCTCAAAAAATATCTAGACACTTTAGTTGATAACACATTTGTATTCCTTATTCTAATTTTGACTTGATGTCTCCCTATCACCCACAACCAGTATAATTTATTACTTGTCTTCTGTGTAATACACAGGAAAGAAGCACCTCTCTTCCAAGTCCTGTATGCAGGGCTAGCTCCCCAGGACCTGCTCCTTTTACTCCCTGCCAGAGCAGGAGCCGGAGTAACCTTTGCTAGCAACCCCAGAAAACAGATTTAGCCAATTATCATTTACTAGCAACAGGAGGGCCTGATGGATGACTTTAATATATTTTAGTTTTCTACTGCTCAAGTAATTCTCATAATTCAGTTGGTTTTATATTATAATCTATTTTAGCCACCGACTGTTGGGTAAATATTGAATCCCTGACTCCTGTGCGATTTTGGCAAGCCTAGCCTTGCCCTTGGCATTATGAAAGAAGCAGATTGAATTATGTTCCCCTTCACATTTTCTTTTATCAATCTCCCTCTCTCCTCCTCTTTTTTGTTAATACTTTCTCCCCTTTCTTACTCAGAGACTGTTTCATTCTTTCCAGGCCCAGATCTCTGCTATGCAGCAAGAGATAAATCTACTTGGTCTCACAACCTGATGGCCTCTGCACTGAATTTACAAGCGTGAGGTATAGAAACATCGCACAGATTGTAAGGGGTGGCCATCCCAGTTGTGTGATAAGTCTCTTGTGCCACAGGTTTTTCTTTCTGACTCTTTGCCTCAACTTCACTCAGCTGCCCCCATTTTACCTACCTGCTATCACTCTTAGCCTTAGGACATAGACCTGACCTGGACAAATAGCACCTGGGTTTGGTTGCTCCATAGACGGGGCTTCCATAGCAGGTACCAACACTCCAGGAGCCTCTCTGTTTCATATGGTATCCAATTTCCAATATCCAGTGGTCACGTAACAGACAATTGCTGTCTCTTCCATTTCTAAAGTCTCTGTGCCTATAATAAAGTGTCATCTAAGTTATTTTATTATGTCTGAGGAATGCTGTTATTTCTATTGATTATTTGTGGAGGAGGAAAGATTGACATGCCCCGATTCTTCCTTTCTCAGGCTAACAGCTCTTGTCAGTTTCCCAGGTTATTCTCTCCTTAAAAGGGAGTGTTCTTAAAAGAGTCTAATAATGATGGTTTATAATGCCAAAAATACCTTAAACGTTCCATTCTTTTCAGGCCCTTAAATGTAATGTCAGTCATGAGAATCCTATAAAAATCTGAGGCAGATAGCTCAGAAACAATTCAAGCCCACCCTAACCCACTTCATGTGTTAGCTTCCCTGTCTCCTTAATTTTTGCTTTCATATCTTGGTTCTATATTTCTGGTAATCCTTCAGCCTTGGTGATTTATGTTTTGCGCTCTATATCAGCTAACATCTTGGCATCCTCAGGACTCCACATTTGGAATCTGCTCCTTGGCTCCATGTATTATAACCCTGGGCAACAAACATGTTGCTTTCGCCCACAGTCCTCGGAACATCCTCTTCCCTCCCCTAACAAGAATGCTGAGCTCATTCACTTTCCAGAGCCTCAAGAGGTCTCCTGCGTAGAGTCATGGATCATGCATCTCACCCTAAAGCTCAACTAAGCAGCATCTGATGAGAATGTGATGAAGGCTGAACCAGCACACTGAACCACCATCATCCTTGTGCAAAAGCAAAACTGGAGTTGCTGGCACTGTTCTTTCAGGTCCCCTATCAAAATGCCCTTGAGCTGCGTCTGGTTATGGCTTCTCACTTCAAATAGAACCATTAACACAGACACAGCAACTGCTTTTTTTTTTTTTTTTTTTTTTTTTTTACTGTGGTAAAATACATATGAAATAGACTGCTATTTTAACCTTTTAAAGTGTAAAACTCAATGGCATTAATTACATTCAAAATGTTGTACAACCATTGCCACTATTTCTAAATTTTTTTCACCCCCGCAAACGGAAACTATGAATCCAGTAAGCAATAACTCCTCATTCTTCCCTCCCTCCTACTCTCAGTTTCTGATAACCTTTAATCTAATTTCTGTCTCTATGAATTTACCTATTTAAAATCTTTCATGTAAGTGGAGTGACATAGTATTTGTTCTTTTGTGCCTGGCATATTTGACTCAGAATGTTGTAGTGTGTTGGAGCCTTACTCCTTTTTATGGCCGAATGATATTTCACTGTATGGATATACCAAATTTTGTTTATTCATTCATCTATTGATGGACACTTGGGTTGTTTCCACCTTTTGGCTGTTGTGAATAATGTTGCTTATGAACACGAATGTACAAGTATCTGTTTGAGTCTCTGCTTACAATTCATTTGGGTATATACTCCAAAGTGGAATTGCTGGATCATATAATAATTCTACATTTAAATTTTTGAGTAAGTGCCAAGCTGTTTTCCACAGTGGCCGCACCATTTTATATTCCCAACAGCAATGCACGAGTGTTCCAATTTCTCCAAATCTTCAGCAATGCTTGTTACTGTCTGATTTTTTTTACTATAGCCATCCTAGTAGGATAGAAGTGATATCTCATTTTGTGTGTGTGTGTGTGTGTGTGTGTGTGTTTGAGACCAGGTCTCACTCTGTCACCCAGGCTGGAGTGCAGTGGCACAATCTCGGCTCACTTCAACCTCTGCCTCCTGGGTTCAAGTGATCCTCCCACCTCAACCTCTCAAGTAGCTGGAATTACAGGCACGTGCCACCACACATCTGGCTAATTTTTCTATTTTTAGTAGAGATGGGGTTTCGCCATGTTGGCCAGGCTGATCTTGAACTCCTGACCTCAAGTGATCCACCTGCCTTGGCCTCTCAAAGTGCTAGGATTACAGGTGTGAGCCACCACACCTGGGCCTCATTGTGGTTTCGATTTGCATTTTCTTAAGGACTAATAATGTTGAGCGTCTTTTCATGTGCTTTTTGCCATTTGCATATCTTATTCGGTAAAATGTTTATTCAAGTCCTTTGCCCATTTTAAAATTGGGTTGTCTTTTTGTTGTTGAGTTGCAAAAGTTCTTTATATATTTTGGATATTAAGCCTTTGTCAGATTTGTGATTTGTGTGTATTTTCTCCCATTCTTTGGGTTTTCTTTTCACTCTATTGATAATGTCCTTTGATATACAAAAGTTTATAATTTTAATGAAGTGCAATTACTATATTTTTTATTTTGTTGCCTGTGCTTTTGGTGTCAGATTTAAGAAACTATGCCCAAATTCAAAGTTGTCAAGATTTGCTCCTCTGTTTCTTCTACAAGTTTTATAGTTTTAACTCTTAAATTTAGATATTTGATCCACTTTGAGTTAATTTTTGTATATAGGGTAAATTAAAGTCTACTGCTTTTGACATTCTCCATTCATAAGTTTTCTTGGCTCTTTCTTCAAATTTGGCTTTATAAAATTCCTATCAATTTTTAAAAATTTACACTCTTGGATTTCCTATGCAGCTAGGACCTTGGGCCCGTCATGTCTCTGAAACCATGGGTAAAGGTCACTTTAATTATGTGCTCTCTGCTGGTGTGTCAGAGGAAGATATCAGACATAAACATAGAGTTCGAGATGACTGACCACCAACTCTAGGAGGATGTTTTCTTATATTATTATGCAGGAGAACCATGTGCTTAGCACATACCGAACTGAATCCAACATAGCAGGCTATTGTAATACAGAATTCAAGAGGCTTGAAGAATCATAGGTTGCTTACAAAAGAGCTATAAGAGCTGAGATCTGGCTGTCTCCACTTAGTCAGATGATCCTAGCTCTGCTACATGTTCACCCTTGATAGAAAAAAAAAAAACACACAGAACAACAACAACAACAAAAACCCAAAAAAACCTAACCCTTTAAAGAGTGAAGACTATATTAAGAAGATAAGGCAGCATGACAGGCAACTGTGGGGGGCCACTTGGGACAGGAAGCTCTTTTAGTGCTGCTAGGTGTCCACCACACCATGCCGCTGGTGGTTGATTATAGAATGTTGAAACTGTCTAGAAGGAGTAATGACTTTGCATCTAATGTAAGAGAAAATTACTTGAATGAAAGCCTTGCCATATTCCCATTCATGCTGTAGATGACAGCCTCTCTCAGTTCCTTTACTGGCTGATGCTTTGGCATGTGCTAAGGAATGTTGAGAATTGCTTCTTCCTTCTTGTGTTGTATAATACAATGAAATTTCACTGAGCATCTATTTCAGGCCAGGCCCTGCACTAGACACTGGGGAATGAAACGTGAAAAAGACTTGGTTCTGGCTGGGAGCGGTGGTTCATGCCTGTAATCCCAGAACTTTGGGAGGCCGAGGCAGGCAGATTTCTTGAGGCCAGGAGTTTGAGACCAGCCTGGCCAACATGGTGAAACCTTGTCTCTACTAAAAATACAAAAATTAGCCGGGCGTGGTGGTGCACACCTGTAATCCCAGTTACTCAAGAGGCTGCTCCATGAGAATCGCTTGAACCCAAGAGGTGGAAGTTGCAGTGAACTGAGATTGTGCCATTGCAATCCAGCCTGGGGGACAGAGCAGGACTCCATCTCCGGAAAAAAAAAAAAAAAAAAGAAAAGACTTGGATTCTCATCATAGTCTTGTTTTGTTGCTGTCTTTATGGAAAGTTGAGTGTTTCAGTTTCAGTTGGTACTAGCTTATGGGGACATTTGAAGGAACTTACATGGTAAATAAACTCAGGATTATATGCCCAGGTTTCCATAGTGGAAATGGGCTTTAAGGATGCATGTGAGAAAGACTTAGATATTTTTTACAAGTCTCAATCAATTTATTTTTTATTTATTTTATCATAAATTGACAATTTATACCTGTATATGTTTATGAGGTACAAAGTGATATTATGATTTATGAATACCATGTGTAACAATTAATTCAAAGTAATTAACGTATCCATCACCTCAAATACTTATCATTTTTTGTGGTGAGAACATTTGTAATTTACTGTCTTAGCAATTTTGAAATGTAAAATACACTATTATTAAACATATTTACCATGCTGTGCAGTAGATGTAAAAAAAAAAAAAACCCCTTATCTCTCCTAAGGAATGAGTTGGTGCTTATGTGTGTGTGAGTGTGTGTCTTTTTAAGACAAGGTCTAGCTCTGTTGCCCAGGCTGGAGTGCAGTGATGTGATCATGGTTCATTGTATCCTTGACCTCCTGGGCTTAAGTGATCCTCCTGCCTCAGCCTCCTGAGTAGCTGGGACCACAAGTGCATGCCACTACACCAAGCTAATTTTTTCATTTTTAGTAGAGATGGGGTTTTGCTATGTTATTCAGGCTGGTCTCTAACTCCTGGCCTCAAGCGATCCTCCCACTTTGGCCTCCCAAAGTGCTGGGGTTATAGGCATGAGCCACTACACCTGGCCTGTTTATATTTTTTAACCATCATCTCCCCATGCACCCCACCCCCAGCCTCTGGTAACTACCATTCTATTCTCTGTTTCTATGAGTTCAAATTTTTTAGATCCCACATATAATTGAGAACATGTAGTATTTGCTTTTCTATTCTGGCTTATATTACTCAGCATAATGCTCTCTAATTCCATCCATGTTGTTGCTGCAAGTGACAAAATTTTCTTCCTTTTTTAAGGAATGGGGTCTTGCTATGTTGCCCAGGCTGGACTTCAACTCCTGGGCTCAAACAATCCTCTCATCTTAGCCTCCCATGTAGCTAGGACTACAGATGCATACCAACATGCCTAGCTAGAATTTCCTTTCTTTCTTTCTTTCCTTCTTTCTTTCCTTTCTTTCTTTCTTTTTCTTTCTTTCTTTCTTTTTCTTTCTTTCTTTCTTTTTCTTTTTCTCTCTCTTTCTTTCTCTTTCTTTCTTTCTTTCTTTCTTTCTTTCTTTCTTTCTTTCTTTCTTTCTTTCTTTCTCTCTTTCTTTTAGATGGAGTTTCACTCTTGTTGCCCAGGCTGGAGTGCAATGGCGTGATCTCCTCTCACTGCAACCTCCACCTCCTGGGTTCAAGCAATTCTCCTGCCTCAGCCTCCACAGTAACTGGGATTACAGGTGCCCACCACCATGCCAGGCTAATTTTTGTATTTTTAGTAGAGATGGAGTTTCACCATGTTGGCCAGGCTGATCTCGAACTCCTGACCTTAGGTGATCCACCCGCCTCGGCCTCCCAAAGTGCTGAGATTTCCGGTGTGAGCCACCATGCCCAGCCAAATTTCCTTCTTTTGAAAGGCTGAATGGCAGAGTGGGGGGCGGAGGGGAGTGTCCAAGATAGCCAACTAGAAGCAGCTAGTGTGCATGGCTGTCAGGTAGAGGAAAAGAAGGAGCAAATAAATACAACACCTTCAACTGAAACATCCAGGCATTCACACTGGGATTAATCAAGGAAACAACCTGACCCACAGAGAACGAATAAAAGCAAGACAACAGCCTACCTAGGAACAACATGGAGCCAGGGGATCCCCCCGCCACACAGGGAAGCGGTGAGTGAATGAGTGACCCGGGGAAACCAGGCTTCTCCCAGGGGGCTGAGCCGCAACAGCCCACACACCCCACTTCCATGGCACCTCACAAGATAAGACCCACTGGCTTGGAATTCCAGCCAACTACCAGTAGCTGCATCGCACCTCCTTAAGAAGGAGTTCCCAGGGGAAGGGGTGGGCCACCATCTTTGCTGTATGGGTGTCTTGGCCATTCCAGCCTTCAGACTTTGGAGTCTGAGCTGAAGGCTGAAGGATCCCCCAGCACAGCACAGCTCCTCTACCAAAACATGGCGAGACTGCTGCTTTAAGCAGGTGCCTGATCCCGTTCCTCCTCACTGGATGGGACCTCCCAATGGGGCCTCTGGCCACCCCTGCCTGAGCTCTCCAGCTGACAAAGATCTTAATTCTCCCTAGGATGGAGCTCCCAGAGGGAGGGGCGGGCTGCTTCTTTGCTGTTTGGGCGACTTAGCCATTCCAGCCTTTGGGCTTCAGAGGGTCCGAAGTGATCAGGGGCTGAAGTGCACTCCCAGCACAGCACAGCTACTCTACCAAAATGTGGCCAGGCTGCTTTTTAGAAGCAGGTCCTGATCCCTTCCTCCTCACTGGGTGGGACCTCCAAACTAGGGCCTCCAGCCACTTCCTACAGGTGCCTTTGGGCCAGCAACAGGTTTGCACCTCCCTGGGACAAAGTTCCCAGAGGGAGGGACATGCTGCCATCTTTGTCTTTTTGCAGCCTTCACTAGTGACACCTCCAGGTTCTGGAAAATCTGAGGTGACTAAAGACTGAAGCAGGCCCCAAGCATACTGCAGCAGCCCTACAGAAAAGTGGCCAGACTCTTACGATACGCCTGTTCTCCTATCTCCTCACCGGGCAGGTTCTCCAGGCCTGGGCCTCCAGACACCCTGCCACCAGAGCTCTCGAGCCAGTACAAACTCAGCAGCTCCCTGTGCAGATCCTCCAGGGGCATCTGAAAGCTTCTCTGCCACTGCCCTTGCCACCCTCAGACTAACAAAGGAACAAAGACCCTAAGTGCCTTATCCATACCTCCAACAAGCTGCAGTTGACCCAAGGAGAGGTGGCCAGTCTGTGTCCCACGGGTCCCACACACCCACCGTGGCTCATCACCAGGCAGGGAACCCCTGGCTTGGGTCCACAGCACAAACCCTCCATCTTGGGCTGACTGCACTGAGCAATTGCTGACCTGCATCTCTCTGGCATAGAGGCCCCAGGAGTCGAGCAAACGACCCTGGGCCACAACCATTACTAAGATCTCTTCCTTAGCAGCTCTGAGATTGCCCCAGAGCTGCAGTGGGCAGCCCAAGAGTGCCAAGTCATGAACTACGGCCAGCACTTAAGGGGGAGAGGACCCCACACTTTCAGGGCACTGAGAGGGAACACAGCTGCAACTGAGAGGAAACATAGGGGAGCCACACAACTGGACAAGAGTCTACCAACTGACCAATAAGCCTAAGTGTCACCTGCTGGATCACACCCCAAAGCTTCAACATGAAAAATACTTCACTAACATATCCCCCTCTGAAACCAGAGACAAGACATCAGCTTCAAATAAAGACTCTACACAAAGCCTTGGCCCAGTGAAAACATCCAGAAAAGAAGTCTATTGTCTGTACTCAATCTATGTTGCAGTTTCATGTGGTTTCTTACTGTTTCCTTTTCTTTGAAATGCCAAAGAGTTGCACAAATTGAGAATGTCAGGGTTGGAAGTCCCCATAAATGCTGTCAACTCCAACAATGCATCTGGCTCTTAAGTCTTCTGTACAGTTTCTCTAAGTGGTTGCCCACATTGTGGTTAAACACAGCCAATGCAATGAAAGCAACCACCTGATAGGCAGCCCATGCCACCTCTCAGCTGCTGGAAAGCTGTATTCCCCCTTTAGCAGCCATCAAATCACCACCCCTCCACAGCTGACACCAGGCCCTGCCCATCTACCTTACAGGACATCTCTTGTAGGGTGTATTGATCTTCCTGGGCATCTGCATGTTGCTACCAACATGCAGAGATGAGAAAGAACCAATGCAAGAACTCTGGTAACTCAAATGGCCAGAAGGCCATATGTCCTCCAAATGACCGCACCTCTTGTTCTCTAACAAGAGTTCTTAACCAGGCAGAACTGGCTAGAATGACAGAAATAAAATTCAGAATATGGATAGGAACAAAGACTATTTAGATTCAGGAGGATGGCAAAACCCAGTCTAAGGGAAATAAGAACCATAATAGAGTGATACAGGAGCTGAAGGGTGAAATAGCTGGTTTGAAAAAGAACCTAGGCTGGGCATGGTGGCTCGCACCTATATTCCCAGCACTTTAAGAAGCCAAAGCAGGTGGATCACATGAGGTCCGGAGTTCGAGACCAGCCTGGCCAACATGGCGAAACCCCATCTCTACTAAAAATACAAAAATTAGCTGGGCATGATGGCAGACGCCTGTAATCCCAGCTACTCAGGAGGCTGAGACAGGAGAATTGCTTGAACCCGGGAGGTGGAGATTGCAGCGAGCCAAGATAATGCCACTGCACCCCAGCCTGGGCGACAGAGTAAGACTCCGTCAAAAAAAAAAAAAGAAGAAGAAGAACATAACAGGTCTGACAGAGCTGAATAACACAGTACAAGAATTGCACAATACAATGACAAGTATTAACAGCAGAATAAACCAAGCTGAGGAAAGAACCTCAGAACGTGAAATAAGAGAGTCAGACAAAAATAAACAAAAAAGAATAAAAAGGAATAAACAAAACTTCTGAGAAGTATGGGATTATGTAAAGAGGCCAAATCTATGCGTCACTGGCATCCACAAAAGGGAGGGGGAGAAAATCTATTTTGGGATATCATCCATGAAAACTTCCCCAACCTTGCTAGAGAGGCCAACAGTCAAATTCAGGAAAACAGAGAACTCCTACAAGATTCTCCACAAGAAGATCATCCCCTTGACACATAATTGTCAGATTTTCCAAGGTCAAAATGAAAGAAAGAATGTTAAAGGCAGCTAGAGAGAAATGGCAGGTCACCTATAAGAGGATCCCCATCAGGCTAACAGCAGACCTCTTAGCTGAAACCTTATAAGCCAGAAGAGATTGGGGGCCTATATTCAACATTTTTAAAGAAAAAAATCTTCAACCAATAATTTCATATCCAGCCAAACTAAGCTTCCTAAGTGAAAGAGAAATAAGATCCTTTTCAGATAATCAAATATCAAGGGACTTCATTACCACAAGACCTGCCTTACATGAGGTCTTGAAAGGGGCACTAAATATAGAAAGAAAAGACCACTGGTAGCTAATACAAAACCACAGTTAAACACACAGACCAGTGTCATTGTAAAGCAACCACACAAGCAAGCCAACATAATAACCAGCTAACAGCCCAATGACAAGATCAAATCCATAAATATCAATACTAACCTTGAATGTAAATGGGCTAAATGTCCCACTTAAAAGGTGCAAAATGGCAAGCCGGATAGAAAAGCAAGACCCAATGGTATGCAGTCTTCAAGAGATCCATCTCACAAGTAATGACATTCATAGGCTCCAAATAACAAGAGGCTGAAAAATCTACCAAACAAATGGAAAACAGAAAAAAGAAGGGGTTGCAATTCTAATTTCAGACAAAACAGATTTCAAACCAACAAAGGTCAAAAAGACAAGGAAGGGCATTACATAATGGTAAAGGGTTCAATTCAACAAGAAGATCTAACTATCTTAAATATTCATAAAGCAAGTTCTTAGAGAGCTACAAAGAGACATGGACTCCCACACAATAATAGTGAGAGACTACAACACTCCACTGACAGTATTAGATAGATCATCTAAGGAGAAAATTAACAAAGATATTCAGGACCTAAACTCAGCATTGGATCAAATGGACCTGATGAAACTTTACAGAAGTCTCCACCCCAAAATAACACAATATACATTCTTCTCATCGCCACATGGCACATACTCTAAAATCAACTACATAATTGGACATAAAACAATCCTCAACAAATGTAAAAGAACCAAAATCATACTAGACACACTCTCGGACCACAGCACAATAAAAATAGAAGTCAACACAATGAAAATTGCTCAAAACTATACAATAACATGGAAATTAAGCAAAATGCTCCTGAATGACTTTTGGGTAAATAATGAAATTAAGGCAGACATCAAGAAGTTCTTTGAAAATAATGAGAACAAAGACACAACATACCAGAATCTCTGGGACACAGGTAAGGCAGTGTTAAGAGGGAAAATCATAGCACTAAATGCCCACATTGAAAAGTTAGAAAGATCTCAAATTAACAACGTAACTTCACAACTGAAAGAATTAGAGAAGCAAAAACAAATCAACAGGAAAGCTAGCAGAAGATGAGAAATAACAAAAACCAGAGCTGAACTGAAGGAATCAAGACAAACACACACACACACAAAATTCAAAAGATCAACAAATCCAGGAATGGTTTTTTTGAAAAAGTTAAAAAAGATAGGCCACTAGATAGAATAATTAATAAGAAAAGAGAGAAAAACCAAATAAACACAATTTGAATGACAAAGGAAATGTTACTACTGACCCCACAGAAATAAAAACAACCATCAGAAACTACTATGAACACCTTTACACACACAAACTAGGAAACCTAGAAGAGATGGATTAATTCCTGGACACATACACCCTCCTAAGCCTGAGCCAGGAAGAAATTGATTCCCTGAACAGACCAATAATGAGCTCTGAAATTGAATCAGTAATAAATAGCTTGCCAACAACAAAAAAAGCCCAGGACTGGATGGATTTACAGTTTAATTCTACCACATGTACAAAGAAGAGCTGGCACTATTCCTATCGAAACTATTCCAAAAAATTGAGGAGGCAGACTTCTCCCCAACTTATTCTATGAGGGCAGAATCATCTTGATACCAAAACCTGGCAGAGTCACAACAAAAAAGAAAACTCCAGGCCAATATCCTTGATGAACATCAATGCAAAAATCTTAAACAAAATACTTGCAAACTGAATCCAGCAGCACATCAAAAAGCTAATCCACCATGATCAAGTAGGCTTCATCCCCAGGATGTAAGTTTGATTCAACATATGCAAATCAATAAATGTGATTCATTACATAAACAGAACTAAAGACAAAAACCATGATTATCTCAACAGATGCAGAAAAGGCTTTTGATAAAATTCAACATCCTTTCATGTTAAAAACTTTCAATAAACTAGTTATTGAAGGAACATACCTCAAAATAATAAGAGCCATCTATGACAAATCCACAGCCAACTTTATACTGAATGGGCATAAGCTGGAAGTATTGCTTTTGAAAACCAGCACAAGATAAGGATGCTGTCTTTCACCACTTCTATTCAACATAGTATTGGAAGTCCTAGCCAGAGCAATCAGGTAAGAGAATGAAATAAAGGGCATCCTAATAGGAAGAGAGGAAGTCAGACTATCTCTGTTTACAGATGACATGATTCTATATCTAGAAAACCCCATAGCCTCAGCCCAAAAGCTCCTTCAGCTGATAAACAACTTCAGCAAAGTCTCAGGATACATAATCAATGTACAAAAATTACTAGCATTCCTATACACCACCTACAACCAAACTGAGAACTGACCCAGAAAGGCAATCCCGTTCACAATTGCCACAAAAAAATAAAATACCTAGGAATACAGTTAACCAGGGAGATGAAAGATCTCTGCAATGAGAATTACAAAACACTGCTCAAAGAAATCAGAGAAGAACAGATGGAAAAACATCCTGTGCTCATTGATAGGAAGAATCAGTATTATTAAAATGGCTATACTGTGCAAAGCAATTTACAGATTTAATGCTATTCCTATCAAACTACCAACAACATTCTTCACAGAACTAGAAAAAATTATTTTAAAATTTATATGGAACCAAAAAAGAGTCTGAATAGCCAAGGCAATCCTAAGCAAAAAGGACAAAGCTGGAGGAATCACATTACCCAACTTGAAACTATACTACAAGATTACCATGACCAAAATAGCATGGTACTGGTGCAAAAACAGGCACATAGACTAATGGAACAGAATAGAGAGCCCAGAAATAAGGCTTCACATTTACGACCATCTGATCTTTGACAAAGCTGACAAAGACAAGCAATGGGGAAAAGACTCCCTATTCAATAAATGATGCTGGGATAACTGGCTAGCCATATGCAGAAGATTGAAGCTGGACCCCTTCCTTACACCATATACAAAAATTAACTCAAGATGAATTAAAGACTTAAATGTAAACCCCAAAACTATAAAAACCCTGGAAGACAACTTAGGCAATACCATCCTGGACATAGGAGTGAGCAAAGATTTCATGACAAAGACACCAAAAGCAATAGCAACAAAAGCAAAAAATTGACAAATGAGATCTAATTAAACTTAAGAGCTTCTGCACAGAAAAAGAAACCATCAACAGAGTAAACAGACAACCTACAGAATGAGAGAGAACATTTGCACACTATGCATCTGTCAAAGGTCTAATATCCAACATGTATATGAAACTTAAGCAAATTTACAAGAGAAAAGCAAACAATCCCATTAAAAAGTGGGCAAAGCACATGAACTGACACTTCTCAAAGAAGACACTTCTCAATGCGACCAACAAGCATATGAAGAAAAGCTCAATATCACTGATCATTAGAGAAATGCAAATCAAAACCACAATGAGATACCATCTCATGCCAGTTAGAATGGCTATTATTAAAAAGTCAAAAAATAACAGCTGCTGGTGAGGTTGCAGAGAAAAGGGAACACTTACACGCTTTTGGTGGGAGTGTAAATTAGCTCAACCATTGTGGAAAGCAGTATGGTGAGTCCTCAAAGAGCTAAAAGCAGAAATACCATTTGACCCAGCAATCCTGTTACTGGGTACATACCCAGAGGAATATAAAGCATTCTACCATAAATACACACGCACGTGAATGTTCATTGCAGCATTGCTCACAATAGCAAAGACATGGAATCAACCTTAATGCCCATCAATGACAGATTGGATAAAGAAAATGTGATACATATACACCATGGAATACTATGCTGCCATGAAAAAGAATGAGATAGCTTTTTTTTTTTTGCAGGAACATGAATGGAACTGGAGGCTATCATCCTTAGCAAACTAATGCAAGAACAGAAAACTAAATACCATATGTTCTCACTTATAAGTGGGAGCTAAATGATAAGAACTTATGAACACAAAGAAGAAAACAAAAAACACTGGGGTCTACTTGAGTGGAAAGGGTGGGAGGAGGGAGAGGAGCAGAAAACATAACTATTAGGTACCGAGATTAATACTTGGGTGATACAATATGTACAAGTAACCCTCGTGACACGTGTTTAACTATGTAACACACCTTCACATGTATCCCCAAACCTAAAATAAAAATTCACACACACACACACACACACACACACACACACACACACACACGGCTGAATAGTATTCCATTATGTATATATACCACATTTTCTTTATCCATTCATCTGATGACGGACACTTGGATTGATTCCATAACCTAGCTAATATGCATAGTGCTGCAATGAACATGGGAGTGCAGACATCTTTTTGACAAACTGATATAAAATCTTTTGGGCAAATACCCAGAAATGAGATTGCTGGGTTAGAAATGTATAGATATGAATGACATAAATTGGCTAAGCTCCTAAAAGGGAATCTCTCTGCCAACCACTATATGGTTGTATCTTGTTAGATTGTTGGGCTTTGATAATGTATTAATCTAACACTAACCATAATAAATAATGAAAAAAATAGTTAATACTTAATGAGCACTTATTGTTGTCAGGTGCTATACTCAGCATTTCACATGTATGAACTCATTAAATCTTTACCTCAACCATATGAAGTAGGTGCTGTTATCATCTCCATTTTACAGGTAAGGAAACAGGCACAGACTGATATGTGGATTTTGCTGTCTCTAAGTTTATATAAATAAAGCAGCATTCTTGGGGATGGATGTTTTCTCTCAAGAGGATGCCAGTCCAGTCAAGCTCTGCCTAAATTGGGGTTGCATTTATCATCTAAGAATCTCTGGTGGCCATGTTGATCCTGATGGTGTGGATGAAAGGCTGGAGACTATTTGAACTTTTTTTAGGAAACTATTCCCCTTCTGCTTTTACCAGGACTGCCTCTGCTAAAAGGGGCTATCAGAAGTCTTAGAAACATGTTGGTTAATTTCAAAATGTTACCAGAAAGGTGAAGCTAATGTTATCTTTTGGGAGAACAGCCTGAACTCCACAATTTGTTATAACGGACTTAGCATCAATTAAGAGATCCAGGACATGAGGATTTTAAGTCATGGATACTAACTCTGGAAACTCTGATTAACCAAGCAAATTTACCTCTAGTTGTGCTTAGGAATTTCTTACCTCAGTCAGATATCTCTGGCTATGAACTTGTTAACTGTTAATATTGAGTGTTTTTTAATGTAATCAACATTGTAACCTATATAACTATTAGCCTTATAACTATTGGCTACAGGCTATCATCCTAGAAAGCTCTTGGAGTGGGGATGAGGGGCTGAGTAACAAATTAAAACGTTCCTGGGATAGACTGTTCCCTCTTTATCTTACTCCTCCTTATTCTCTCCCTCTTCTTTTCTTTCAAGCAAATACTCTCAGTCCAAAACTCTTACCAAAATACACAATCAGCTTTGTAACTGGATAGAAAGAAACTCTGTTTAGATTGCTTCCAATCTCCTTTTTAGTTGCAACATGAACAGCGAGCTAATGACAGGTGGGAGACATTTTGCAAATTGCACCAATTGTACAAAAACACAAGGTAAACTTCTTCTTCTTTTTTAAGACGGAGTTTCGCTCTTGTTGCCCGGGCTGGAGTGCAATGGCATGATCTCGGCTCACCGCAACCTCTGCCTCCCAGGTTCAAGTGATTCTCCTGCCTCAGCCTCCCAAGTAGCTGGCATTACAGGCATGTGCCACCACGCCTGGCTAATTTTGTATTTTTAGTAGAGACAGGGTTTCTCCATGTTGGTCAGGCTGGTCTCGAACTCCCAACCTCAGGTGATCCACCCGCCTCGGCCTCCCAAAGTGCTGGGATTATAGGTGTGGGCCACCATGCCTGGCCAACGCAAGGTAAACTTTTAACGTGGAATAGAAAAAATAATTCTGTTAAATCCCTGGGATGGAAATAACATAGTGACCAAAAGAGTACATCTTTCTCTCACATGCAAAGTTTTCTGCTTGATGCTACAGTATAAAAGTAAAAAGCACGGTTTCAGTCTTCCACCAGATGTTTAACCCCAATCCCCACTGTTGTTTTTCACAAAGCCTCTGGGATCACCTGTTCCACTTAATTCTCACTGCTGAGGGCAGTGTGGTCTGCTATTCCCCTATACCTGCTTTGCTGCCAATAGTCTCCTGGCTCAGGTTCATCTCACTTCAAATTCTCTTGCATACCTTGCCAGATCAATCTTCCTAAAATCCTGTTTCTCAAACTGTGCTTTGGGAAACATTAGCCCTGATACATGCTCCTCATTAAAAGGAGGATTTTGTGCTAATGTGAGTTTAAGAACCAGGGCACATTCAAATCCCTCCTGAAGGTTCACTATGTTTATTATCATGTTAAAGGGTCTGAGAAGTCCTGCAATAAAGAACCATCTCTAACTTTAACCCTACATTCCCCAAACTTAATTGCCCACATAACTTTTTTTCATGTAACATCAATTAATATTACATACCACACCTTTTTTTCAGAAATGATGTACTAAAGCATTGCTTTAGTCATGCTGTTTTCCCAGTTATAATATGTCCAGTGGTTCCCCATTTTCCCATGGTGGAAATATTCATTGTGACAGCCTTACTTCAAGGACCTTTGGAACTTGATCTGAACTTAATCCAGTCCAATTTCATCTCCCTTTGCTTCACTCCATGAACCATTTTTTTTCCAATTAGACTGCTTTCATCATTCTGTACTCATCACATGCTGAGGGCCAGGTGAGGAGCTGAGGCCAAGAATGGTTAGGGACAGAGATCTGAGACTTTAGGTAGGGATCATTAGTTAGTAGGTATGCTTGGAAGGACCAGCAGCAGGAACATGGGAGTCGGACAACCCAAGTAGGATGAGGTGAAGGTAGAGTTCAGGGTGAGTAGGTGTGAGAATGATGTAGCTGGAAATGACTTATAATATGAGGTATAACCATGGACACACCGTGCAAGTCCTTATAGCCAGAGAAGTAAACATCAAGACAGGGAAGATTCCTAAAGGAAGTGCCAAAAAAAGAAAGAAAGAAGGAAAAAAGAAAGAAAGAAAGGAGGAAAGAGAGAAAGAAAAGAAAAGAAAAAAGAAAAGAAGTGGTAGGTGAGATCAGGTCAATTATTTCTCATGTGCAGAAGCAGATATAGTGCCTGCCAGGATGAGATCAGAAACTGAAACATCCCTAAAGACAGGATGTGTGTGTGTGTGTGTGTTGCCTTTGTTCAAGGCAGTGATTGTTGATATTCTTTGAGAATCTGATGGAAGTTATGAGCCTTCTTGCTATGGTTCGAATTTGTCCTCCAAGATTTATGTGTTGAAACTTAATCCTCAATTAAGTTTCTTTAATCCTTAATCCTTAATTAAGAGGTGGGGCCTTTTGGAAAGTGATTAAGTCATGAGGACTACACCCCCTTGAATGGGTTAGTGTCTTTTAAAAGGGCTAGAGGGAACTAACTTAGGCCCCTGGATATACATCAATAATGTTAAAGCTGAGAATCAAATCAAGAATACAATCTCATTTATAATAGCCACAAAAATGTAAATACCTAGGAATACAGACAACTAAGGAGGTGAAGGATTTCTACTAAAAGAACTACAAAACATGTTGAAAGAAATCAGAGACTACACAAATAAATGGAAAAACATTCCATGCTCATGATTTGGAAAAATCAGTGTTGTTAAAATGGCCATACTGCCCAAAGCAATTTGCAGAGTCGATGCTATTCCTATCAAACTACCAACATCATTTTTCACAGAATTAGTAAAAAAATTATTGTAAAATTCATGTGGAACTAAAAAAGAGCCTGAAGAGCCAAACCAATCCTAAGCAAAAAGAACAAAGCTGGAGGCATTGCACTACTTAACTTCAAACTATACTAAAAGACTAGAGTAACCCAAACAGCATGGTACTGATACAAGAATGGACGTATAGACCAATGGAACAGAATAGAGAACTTAGAAATAAAGCTGCACACCTACACGCATCTGATCTTTGAAAAAGTCAACAAAAATAAGCAATGGGAATGGACTCTTTATTCAATAAATTGTGTGGGGATAACTGGCTAGCCATTTGCAGAAAAATGAAACTGGACCCAGAAATTTTACCGTATACAAAAATTAACTCAAGATGGATTAAAGATTTAAATGTAAGACCTTAAATTATATGAATCCTACAAAACCTAGGAAATACCATTCTGGACATTGGCCTTGTGAAATAATTCATGACTAAGTCCTCAAAAGTAATTGCAACAAAAACAAAAATTGACAAGTGGGACCTAAATAAACTAAAGAAACTATAATTAAACTAAAGAAACAGGCCAGGCACGGTTGCTCACGCCTGTAATCCCAGCACTTTGGGAGGCTGAGGCGGGTGGATCACGCAAGATCAGGAGTTCGAGACCAGCCTGCCTAACATGGTGAAACCCTGTCTCTACTAAAAATACAAAAATTAGCTGGGTGTGATGGCGGACGCCTGTAACTCCAGCTATTCGGGAGGCTGAGGCAGGAAGATCTCTTGAACCCAGGAGGCGGAGATGGCAGTGAGCCAAGATCGTGACACTGCACTCCAGCCTGGGTAACAGAGCGAGATTACATCTCAAAAAAAAAAAAAAAAAGAAAAGAAAAGAAAAAAAAGAAAGAAAGACATACAAGTGGCCAAAAAACATATGAACAAATGAGCCACATCACTAATCATCAGAGAAATGCAAATCGAAACCACGAGATATCATCTCACACCAGTCAGAATGGCTATTATTAAAAAAGTCAAAAAGCAACAAATGTTGACAAGGCTGCAGAGAAAAGGGAACACTTACATACTGTTGGTGTGAATGTAAATTAGTTTGGCCACTGTGGAAAGCAGTTTGGTGATTTCTCAAATAACTTAGAACTACTATTTGACCCAGCAATCCCATTACTGGGTATATATCCAAAAGAAAATTAATCATTCTGTTATACCAAAAAGACACATGCACTTGTATGTTCATCACAGCACAATACACAATAGCAAAAACATAGAATCAACCTAGATGTCCATCAATGGTGGATTGTATAAAGAAAATGTGGTACATATACACCATGATATACTATACAGCCATAAAAATGAACAAAATCATGCCCTTTGCAGCAACATGAATGCAGCTGGAGGCCATGATCCTAAGTGAATTAAAGCAGGACCAGAAAACCAAATACCACTTGTTCTCACTTATAAGTGGGAGTTAAACATTTGATACACATAGTCATAAAGATGGGAACAATAGACATTGGGGACTAGTAAGAGCAAGGAGGGACAGAGGTGGGCAAGGGTTGAAAAACTACCTATTGGGTATCATGCTCACTACTTGAGTGATGGGATCAATTGTACCCCAAACCTCAGCATCATGCAATATACCAGTGTAACAAACCTGCAAATGTACCCCTGAATGTAAAATAGAAGTTGAAAGTATAAAAAAATAAAAAAATTTTATCTATCTGTTTATCTATCTATCTATCTAAGGAAACTTTAAATTTCACTCATGGAAAAGCCCATGTTCTATCACAAAAGTATATGGTCAAATTCCTCAGACCCTGGGTTTTTTTTTTGGTAGGTATACTTTATATTTTCATTATGATACAAAGGTAGGCAGAACAGTATAAAGAAACCCCATGTTCCCATCACTCAGATTCAACAACTATTAACTAATAATCAATCTTGTTACTTCTATATCCCCACTACTTTCCCAACTCTACCCCACCCTATCCCACAGTTGCCATCTATACACTGTTATTGGTTGATACGTCTCTTATATTTACTTTAATTTACAGGTTCCCCTCCTATCTCTTTATTTTTGGTAATTTATTTGTTGAAGAAACTGGATGGTTTATTTAGTAGAGTTTTTGACATCCTGGATTTTGCTGAAAGCTTTCCCATAGTGTTTAACATTTTTCTCTGTCCTCTTTATTTCCTGTAAAGTAGTGGTTGGCTGTTGATGCTTATTCAGGTTCAGGTTCTTTTTTAATAGCCTCAATTATTGAACACTTGGATCAACTCATAACCAATAATTGAAAAAAGGCCCTCTAATGCATTTAATCAATTCTACTATTATAATTACTACCCAACAACTCATTAATATACAGAAACATGGAAAAACTATCATCCACCCATTCTTCATGCAGCAGTTTGCCACTCTTGAACAACAGTGCTCATGTCACTGAATCTGAGTAGTTACTTTTCACACCATCTTGAGTGAGGGGATGACTTAAGCTCAAATGCAATATATAAATATTTCCTTGCAATAAAGTAACAAGTTAAGGCAAAACATTTTGCATAATTTACTACTAAACACCATAAAAACTGCCTTAACTTAAGCTCTTTTTCGCCATATCAAGCAGGCTAACAGGGCATCCTAAGGCACGTTAGAGACTCTCTCATCACAGATGACGCAAAGGTTAAAATCTTCAAATAACAGCACCAGGTATGCTTCACCAGTCTTCTGAAGCACTCTATGGCTGCACTCTGGAAACTGAAATCTATTTTGAAGTCCTGGATGATTTCCCTTATCAACTTCTGGATCAGAAGCCTTATTGCTTTCCAGCCTGTAAGACAAGGCTTTCTAAACCCTTGGCAGCCTTAGTGGCCAGCTAATTTTGTGGCGCTTTCAAGTGGCGGATTTGTGAGCAATACGGTGTCACTCATTTTCTTTAACCCAATAATAAAGTCTTCTAGAAATATTTAATAGACAAAGATTTAATATAATCATGGTGTACAGTGTGATGATTTAATACACATATACATTGTGAAATGTTTCATAATCAAATTAATTAACACCTCTCTGACCACCCATGGTGTATATTAGAGCCCCAGAACTGGTTCATCTTATAATTGTAAGTTTGTACTCTTTGACCAACTTCTCCCCATTCTTCCAGCACAGGTTGCCCGTGGCAACTGCTGCTCTACTCTCTGCTTCTGCGATTTTAACTTTTTAAGATTTTACATATAAGTGAGATCATTCAGCATTTGTCTTTCTGTATCTGGCTTATTTCACTTAGCATAATGTCCTCCAGGTTCATTCATGTTGTCACAAGTGGCAGAATTTCCTTCTTTTATATGGCTGAATAATATTTCTCTCTCTCTCTCTCTCTCCCTCTCTCTCTCTCTCTCTCTGTGTGTTTGTGCGTATGTGACGTTTTCTTCATCCATTAATCCATTGATGAACCCTTAGGTTGATTTCATGTCTTGGCTAGTGTGAATAGTGCTGCAATAAATATGGGAACACAGATGTCTCTTTGACATAGTGATGTCATTTTATTTGGATATATACCTAGAAGTGGTATTGCTGGATTGTATGGTAATTCATTTTACATTTTTTGAGTGATGTGATGGTTAATATTGAGCGTCAACTTGACTAGATCGAAGGATGCAAAGTATTGTTCCTGGGTGTGTCTGAGAGGGTGTTGCCAAAGGAGATTAACATTTGAGTCAGTGGACTGGGAAAGGCAGACCCACCCTCCATCCAGGTGGGCACAATCTAATCAGCTACCAGCTGGCCAGAATAAAAGCAGACAGAAGAACGTGGAGAGACTAGATTGGCTTAGTCTCTCGGCCAAATCTTTCTCCGACTGGGTGCTTCCTGCCTTCGAACATTAGACCGTAAGTACTCTTGGATCTTCGACCACAGACTGAAGGCTCTTGCACTGTCGGCTTCCCTACTTTTGAGGTTTGGGACTCAGACTGGCTTCCTTGCTCCTCAGCTTGCAGATAGCCTATTGTGAGACCTCACCTTGTGATCATGTGAGTCAATACTCCTTAATAAGCTCCCCTTTATATATACATATATCCTATTAGTTCTGTCCTAATACAAGAGACCACTATACTGTTTTCCACAGTGGTTTAATAAATTTACATTTGCACCAACAGTGCATAAGGGGTCCTTTTACTCTATACCCTCTCCAACACATGTTACTTCTGTCTTTGATAATAGCCATCTGAACAGGTATGAAATGATACCTCATGGTGATTTTTATTTGCATTTTCCTGATGATTAGTGATGTTGAGCATCTTTTTATATACCTGCTGGCCATTTGAATATCTTCTTTGGAAAAATGTTTATTCAGATCATTTGCCCATTTTATAATCAGGTTATTATTATTATTTTTTGCTATTGAGTTGTGGGATTTCCTTATATATTTTAGATATTAACTCCTTATCAGATATATGGTTTGTAATATTTTCCCATGCTGAAAGTTGTAGTTTCATTTTGTTGATTGTTTCTTTTGCTGTGTAGTCCTATTTGTTTATTTTTGCTTTTATTGCCTGTGTTTTGGTGTCGTGTCAAAAAAAAAAAATCACTGCCAAGACAAATGTTGAGCTTTTCCCCTATGCTTTCTTTGAGGAGTTTTGTGATTTCAGACCTTGTTTCAGATCTATTTAAGTCTTTAATCCATTTTGAGTTATTTTTGCACATGGTGTAAGAAAAGGGTCCAATTTCACTCTAGCATTAAAAAGAGTAAAATACTTAGGAATAAATTTAGCCAAGGAGGTGAAAGATCTGTACACTGAAAACTATAAGACATTAATGAAAGAAATTGTATTATAAAAATGAAAGGAAAATGTATTTTAAAAATGGAAAATTATATTACTAAAATAAATGGAAAATATGTCATGTTCATAAATTGGAATAATTAATATTGTCAAAATGTCTATACTACCCAAAATGATCTACAGGTTCAATGCCATCAATCCCTATCACATTTCCAATGGCATATTTCACAGAGATAGAAAACACAATCCTAAAGTTCATATGGAACCACAAAAGACCCTGAATGGCCGAAGCAATCTTGAGAAAAAAGAACAAAGTTAGAGGCATCACACTCCTTGATTTCAAACTATATTACAAAGTTATAGTAATCAAAACAGTATGGTACCAGCATAAAAACAGACACATAGACCAATGGAAAGAAATAGAGACCTCAGAAATAAAAAATAAAACCATGCATATATGGTTAGCTAGTTTTTGACAAGGGCACCAAGAATACACAATGAGGATAGGAAAGTCTCTTCAATAGATGGTATTGGGAAAACTGGATATCCACATGCTAAAGAATAAAATTGGACATTTATCTTATACCATATTCAAAAATTGACTCAAAATGGATTAAAGACTTAAATGTAAGTTCTCAAGCCAAAGGCTTAAAGTGCTTCTGTATCTCTCTCTGCTGCTGCTTAGCAACCTAACTTAGCAACCAAACTAAGAAATAAAGCTGCTCTTTCAACCAATACCTAACTTTCCCACTCTTAGAATCAATATATTTGTTTTGTTTTGTTTTTGAGATGGAGTCTCACTCTGTTGCTTAGGCTGGAGTGCAGTGGCGCAATCTTGGCTCACTGCAACCTCTGCCTCCTGGGTTCAAGTGATTCTCCTGCCTCGGCCTCCTGAGTAACTGGGATTACAGGCGTGCACCACCTCGCCCAGCTATTTTTTTTGTATTTTTAGTAGAGACGGGGTTTCGCCGTGTTTGCCAGGCTGGTGTTGAACTCCTGACCTCAAGGGATCCACCCAGCTCAGCCTCCCAAAGTGCTGGGATTACAGGCATGAGCCACTGAGCCTGGCCAAAATCAATGTATTTTTAAAGAATATATATATATATATATATATATATATGTATACAGAAAGTAGGTCAATGAAACAACCAGGCTGGTAACATATATACCAATCTCACAATTGGCTCAGTTGTATTTGAAAGGCTGTACTTTCATATATGTGTGGTCAAAGTTGTAAGTATTCTTCTACTCACTGGTATTTATTTATTTTAAATATGTATGCCATCCCTTCAGGATTATCCAGCAGGTTGGAGATGAGGGTATGTGGATACTTGTCCCTTTACTATTACCACTCAGGCTGTAAACAGTGGGATAAAAATGGGGCAAATCTGGAGCTTGCTGTTTTATTTTTCTGGCCATGAGAAAGTGTATTTATTTTGAGGAGACTCAGACCATTGGTGCAATTTTAGGTCCTTGAGGAAACAATGCCTGAACTTCCATTTCTGAGAATTTACCCAGTAAAGAAGACACGTAACTATTGGAAATAATTAAATCTATTCCAGGTGGGCTGTGCTGCTGCTATTGCTTCAGGCCAGAGGTGGTTTGGACAGAAATAGGCCAAGATGAAACATACCGCTCTTCGGAGCTCCAGGTTTGGACCTGGAACCAGACATTTAACAGGTGCGAACACAGAAAATAAAGGATAGCAGTTCTGCTTGTTCCCGTACGTAGGTGCCTTAGATTTTCAGAAGCAAGATCCAGGTCATGCCAAGTCCCTGCAGACAGTGATGAGATGCTCCCACAGAAGTACTGTGTGCAGACAATGCTTCTGGGGCTGTTGCTGGAGAGGTGGATATTTGTGTCTATAAGATCAGTCTGCCAACTACTTAGTAGACTGATGCCATCAGTCAGAAAGTGGTAGCTTCCTCTCTCAGCTCTTATGATACCTAGGATTAGGAATGACAGAGCTGCTGTGAACTCTTCCAGGATGATGTGGTTTGAATCTGTATCGCCACCAAATCTCATGTCGCATAGTACTCCCCAGTGTTGGTGGTGTGGCCTGGTGGGAGGTGATTGGATCATGGGAGCCGAGTTCTCACGAATGGGTTAGCACCACCCCTTTGGTGCTGTTCTTGTGATAATGAATGAGTGAGTTGTCATGAGATTTGGTTGTTTAAAAGTGTGTAGCACCTCCCCCCTTCTCTCTTCTTTCTGTTCTGGCCATGTAATATGTGCCTGCTTCTCCTTCACCTTCCACCATGATTGTAAGTTTCCTGTGGCCTCCCCAGAAGCAGAAGCTATTATGCTTCCTGTATAGCCTGCAGAACTGTGAGCCAATTAAATCTCTTTTCTTTATAAATTACCAAATCTCAGATATTTCTTTATAGCCGTGCAAGAATAGACTAATGCATAGGAGGTGTCTCTAGGACAAGCAGTTCATGAACTGATGTCTAGGTCTGGCCAGTGAAAGTGAGGCAGGCTGAGTATGAGAGCTATTTTGGAAGGAAAAAAAATGACTAGAAGCATATTGAGGTTGAGGTCAGGCTGGAATGGAGAGATACCCTATTAGTGGGATGGAAGGCCAAATATAACACTGGAATACTAATCTGAAAACCTAGTTTGGACTCTACTTCTGGCCTTAGAGTGGTGGGTTTCTAGTCTTAGGTTTTTATAACTTTCCAGACTAGAGGCTGTATGTTTTTCCAAAATAGAGAGGGGTTGAAGCTGAAGGTACAGGGACCAGGCTACCAGGATTTAGAAATCTGCAAAGGAAAAAGCTAGGTAGGATTGAACCTAATCATTTTGAGTGTACTTCTAAGAATTGTTTAAGTGGCCCAATTGACATCTTAAAATCTAGGTTCCCTTCTGCCTTCCCCATTTTCTGGACAGCAAGTTATTTGCAATTAGCAATGAGTTAATTGCTTGGAAATATTTGCTTAACTGGGCCAAGATTTATTTTTATTTTTATTAAAAAAATTTTTTTATTCCCATAGGTTATTGAGGAACAGGTGGTGTTTGGTTACATGAGTAAGTTCTTTAGTGGGGATTTGTGAGATTTTTGTGCACCCAACACCCTGGGCCAAGACTTAAACTTGCTTCCAGGAAAGCATCTTGGAGAGTCAGAAGCCTTTAATGGGTAATTGGCTGCAAAATGGAAATTAGATGGAGAAGGAATCCATCTCTATTAATCTCCACTTAGGCAGTGATTAGACTTGTGAATAGAGCTAAGAATTTAATTGCTCAATGTCATCAGGAAGTCAATTATTTTAATCTCTCTTCAATAGTTATCTATTAATTAACTAGGAATAAAGAGGACAATAATTGGAGATGAATTTGTTCAGCTATCTTGTGCCCTGTAGAGTCAATATTCTTGGCTGTTAATGACCTCTTGGACAAAAGAAAGTAGGCACAAAGAGACATTCTAAAAAGAGGCAACTAGCTGGAGGTGATGCTTGGTTGAGAGCAATATGATAGACTAGGTAGACATGGGGTATCCTTCATTCTCTCCCAACTTTTTCCAGCCATCTTTTTCCCAGGGCCCTACGTAACAGTCCCAATCCTGAGACTACCCTGCTTGTAGGCATCAACCCAAGGTTTCATGTGTAATGATCGAGAGTAGGAGTTTGATCTAAAATCTCAGCTAGAACCTCAGAATGGCCACTTACCACCTGTGTGATCTTGCATAAATTAGATAATCTAAGTCTCAGTTTCCTCAGGTATAAAATGGCAGTAATAACAATAATTAACACATGATTATTCCAAGAATTATATGAAATCTATGCATGTAAAGCACTTAGCATAATGGCTGACAAATAAAAGGTACTAGAGAATGAATATTTGCTTCCTTCCATGCTTTCTGAGACCAGGAACCTTCTGTGGTAGAAAAATCTCAACTGCTCTAATGTTTTACATGTATTTATTCCTGTAAGGCTGCTACCAAGGAACTCTTATTGAACCACTGGGCCCTCTTGGGGTTGTGGCCTGGAGTAGCTCATCTGTCTCTGACAAGCCCATCCCTACCCTTTCCAATATAGCATCATTTTTTTTTTTTGAGTGTGGACTCTGGAGTTAGATAGATCTGGGCTGGAATCCAAGCTCACCTACCTGGTGGCTGTATAACGTTCGGCAAATCATTTAACCCATCTATGTCTCAATTACCCCATCTGTAAAATAAAGATAATAATATGAAGTTACCTTTTGGGATTATTGAGAGAATCCAATGAGTTGATACATGTAAAGAATTCAGAATAACATCTGGCACATGGTAAGTGCCCCAAAAGTGGTAGCTATATTAAAATCTATATTATTATCTCTATGCCAGCTCCCATTCTCTCAGGGACCTGATGGGTATCAAGTGGCTCATCTGACAAAATCATATAAACAGACACTTAATGAATGGTTTAGGTGTCTCCTCCCTACCTGCCCCATAAAACCAAAGGTACCATTAGTACCAGAGTATGGGTACTAAGATCATTTAAAAACGTGATCCCCAAATTTTTGACACTCCTCTCATTGACAGTTGATGCCTAGTTCCTTCCCCTTGAATTTGGATTCTGAGAATGTCTGACCAATAGAATATGGTAGAAGTGACACTGTGTCAGTTTCTGGGCCTATATCTGAAGAAACTGGCATCTTCCTGTTCTAGGGGTGTTTGTTCTTGGAATCCAGCCACATGCTGTGAGAAAGCCCATGCAGAGGTTCCTGTGGAGAGGAATCAAGGCTCCTGGCTTTCCACCCTGGCTGGACTCCCACCTAACAGCCAATACCACTTTGCCAGCCAATGCTAGTGAGCCATCTTGGATACAGGTCCTCTAGCTCCCAGTTGAGCTGCCCCAGCTGATATCACATGATACTACTGTGACAAACATTGTCCATGTTGTAGATCAGTGACCAACATAAATGTTGTTGTTTTAAGTTACCGGAATAGAAAATCAGAATACAGGCTATGGGCATCTGGCCAGTAGAATGGGGGAGATCTTTTGGGGACACGCTGTTCCATGCTCTGCCAACTACACCATGTAAGTGGTAACTGGTTCTATCCATTTGTAGGATTGATCTTTGGCTGAATTATGAGACGAAATTATCATGAGATGTGATTATTAAGTGTAATGTTTCAGTTTTTAGAAAAAAATACACAAAGTTTTTTGACCCAACATTTGGACATTATTAACTAAATATTGATTCCTTCAATGCCAAATCTAATTCCTCCCCCATAACCTACATCTCAGAAATAATATAACAGTCTATCCAATTACTCAAGTAAAAAAATGTAGGGGTCACCCAGGAATCCTCCCTTTCTCTGAGTCCTCACATTCAGTTCACTAGAAAGTGCTGTTGGCTCTATCTTCAAAATGTATGCTAAATCTGTCCTTTTTTCTCCATCCCCACTGCCACCAACCTAGTCCAAACTACCCTTTTGTCTTATTTGGACTAACCTTCTGTATTGGGCACAAACTTGTGTACCTTCTTAGATTCTTTTCCAAGATGCTATCTGCTTTGCAAACTGTGCTGCTACCATTTCAGGGTTTTTTTTGGCATCCCTTGTGAGCTCCCAGAGCTATGTGGTATTCTAAGTTGAAGCCTTGCACCTGAATGGCCTTCACATTCTACACTCTGAGCCTATGAGTGCCAAGTTATCACTCCACTTCCATACTTGGGTAAAATGCTACACCATGGGTATGGGATTTGGCTTTGTGAGAAGCTGTCAAGGGACCAAATGATGCAACCTAGAAGCGAAGGAGATTCGGGTATCTGGGGTATGAACCTTAACCCATGGAAATCAAGAGGCATGAGGGAGCCAGGCAGACAGTTCACTTCACCCTTATAAAACTACTCTAAAATATGTGTGTTTGTGCATGTATGTGTGTGTGTGTGTGTGTGTGTGTGTGTGTGTGTGTGTTTTCCTTTCAACCATTCTGGAAAAAGTCCCATATGCTGAGCAAACATACCTGGCAAGTGACTTGTGATTTTTTGAAGTAATAGCCAGTGAGGTAATACATTGCATCACATTGGTTTGCATCTTTTTTGCCTGACTTACCCTTTTTCATCACCCCTGTTGCTTTGGGTTTGCACACACTCAAATGGTTAGTACTTGAATTATTGCTCAGACTCTGTTTTCTAGAGGACCCTGGCAAAGACATTTGATATTAGAAGTGGTTCTGTAAAACAGACAGGATAGGATTTTGGAATTGGATTTTTCACTTGTCTAAAAGCAATAGGGACCCTATTGCTGGTGATAAGTGGTATGGCCATAACCCTGGCATGAAGTGACTTTGCAAATACTTGAGCTTTTCCCATGGTATGTGCTATTTTATTAGAATGACATGTAGGTGGAGGGAAAGATATGGGGAGGTCAAGTGGCTTTGATGCCTAACTGATATATAAACAATGTTATTAATAAGGATTTTGGAGTAGAATGGCTGATTTGAAGGCAGTAGCAGCTCTGCCTCTACAGCAGCTTTAAAGGAGAGTCTTACCTCCCACAGCTGTAGGGACAGAATGTATTAAAAACTGGACTCAAGATCTGATAATAAGGGTGACAGAACTGTGAAGACGACTAAATGTCCAACCTTGTCGGGTTCATTAAGCCAAAATCAGATAGGAAAAGAATGGAACATGGAGATCTGGGATATATATGAACCCAAGTGTTATGACCTCTCAAATTTCTCTGAACGTGCTTTTTTTTTTTTTTCTAGTTGAAGCAGCTCTTTTCCCTTGCCAGAGAAGAATAACTTCTCTTTTCATGGAGACCAGGTAATGATTTCATGTGAAGAAGGTTCCTTGTGAGATGGTATTTTTTTTCTCAAGATCCACCCCACCATCCTCATTGCCTCCTGGTAAGTAACCAGAATCAGATTTCATCACAGCTTGGAGAGAGAAGCAATTATTCTGTGCTTATTAATGAGGAGAGTCAAAAGCAGTTCATAATCTCAAAACATCTGAATTATTTGCATGAAAGAAGCCAGGCATACACACAAAATGCATATGGAACGATTCCATTTATATGACTTTCAAGAACAGGCAATACGAATCTATGGAGAAAGAAATCAGAAAGTGGTTGCCTCTGGGTGGGCATAAGGGGATTAACTAGAAAGGGCATGAAGGAACTTTCTGGAGTGATGGAAACGTTACATATCTTGTTCTCAGTGGTTACATGGGTACATAAACTGTCAAAACTAAAGTTTACTGAGTTAAAGTTTGCTGAGTTACAATGTTATCACAAACTTAGCACCTAAAAAACCCATACGTATACTATCTCCTAGTTTCCTCCAGGAATCTGGTGTTGGCTTAGCTGAGTCCTCTGTTCAGGGCCAGAAAGCCGCAATCAAGGTGCTGGCCAGGTTGCATTCCTTTTTGGAGCTTGGGATCCTCTTTCAAGCTTACATGGTTGTTGGTAGAATTAAATTCCTTGCAGCTATAGGACTGAGATCCCTGTTTTCTTTCTGGTTGTTGCCCAGAGACCTCTCAGTCCTAGAGACTGCCCACAGTTCCTTGCCACATGTGTCTCTCACAGGTCATTTTATAACATTGCAGTTTAGTTCTTTCTTCTGTGTTTTTTTTTTTAGAGACAGTATAGGGTCTTTCTGTGTCTCACTCTGTTGCCCAGGCTGGAGCATAGCAGCAACATCATAGCTCACTGTAACTTCAAACTCCTGGGCTTAAGTGATCCTCCTGCCTCAGCCTCCCCAGTAACTAGGACTGCAGATACACCCCACCAGACCTGGCTAATATAGTTTAGTTCTTAAAGGCCAGCAGGAGAAACTCTCACTTCAGCCTGGCAAGATTGAGTCTTATATATAATGTAACATAATCATGGGAGGGATTATCCCATTGCTGTTGCCATACGCTATTGCCTAGAAGCAAGTGGCAAGTTCCGCCTATACTCAAGGGGAGGGAATTATACAAGTGTGACTCATGAGGGGGCCTTAGAGTGTCTCCACTACAGGCATCAAATGACTATGCAGTATGAGCTTCTCATAATAAATTGGGTGTGGTCTCATCTACCAAGCTATAAGGATGGGCATGAGCAGCAACAATCTATCGTGGCCTAGGCTTAAGTGCATTTAGTAGGCATGAATAAAATGTAGGAGCAGATGGCCCAGACAGAAGTCACCTGTTTCCACTGCACCACCACTCCTCTTTCAGCCCACATCTATGTTGCATCATGTTGATTGGTCTGCTGCTGTCATCTGATAGAGAAGGAAAGGATTCAGGCCTAATTCACAGATGGGTCAGTGCAATATGTTGGCACTATGTGGAAGGGGATTGCTATCTCATTATATCCCCACTCTACAGTAGCTCTGAAGAACAATGGTGAAGGAAGTACTCCCAGTGGGTAGGCTTCCTATCACTAAAGCTGACCTAGCACCTGCCACAGCAAAGATCCATAGCTAAAATCTCAACCTGCCAGCAGCTCACCATCCAGCATCATTCTTTAGGGAGACCAACTGGCTACCTGATGTCAGGTCAATTACTTAGGTCCTTTCTATCCTGAAGGGGACAGCAATTCTTCTTCAGCAGGATGGTTATCTATTCTAGATATGGATTGGCCTTTTCTGCCCACGTGGCCTATGCTGGCACCACTGTCTGAGGGCTTACAGAATGCTTGGTATAATAATAGGACAAGCTGTTGGAGTCTCAGCCAAGGTGCCAGAAGGAGGATAAAACTTTGTAGGGCTGGCAGATATATATTAAATGCAGGGATGTGGTATATGCCTTGGTCCCCTGGTCAGTATACAGTACCGAATCCTTTATAGTTAGAATACACAGATCCAGGAATCTGAGTCAGGAAGAAAATTCCTGTAATTACTGTAGGAAGTGGGAGTATCCCTGACACCTTGGTGGGATAACAGCAGTGATAGCAGCAGAGACATTGGGTACGTTGATGGCAGCCATAGCTGTTGCCAGAGGCAACCAAGCATTCAAACAAAGAATGACATTGTCAGAAGCATCTGGAACAGCTTAACAGCAGTTAAAGAGAGTGGAAGAATCAGGTAAATGGAATGAACTTTGGGGTTCTGGGTGCAGTGAAAGGAGCTAGAGCTCCGGAATCATAGAGATCTAACTCTAAATCCTGGTTTTACAACTTACCTGCATGACTTTGGGCAAATGACTTTACCTTCTGATTCTCATTTCCTATACCTATAAAACAGAGATAATAATAGTACCTATCCACAGGGTTATTGTGAGAATTCATAAATATTTGTAGTAATCTTTGTAAGATGCTTAGAACAGTGCCTGGCAAAGACGGGAGTTCAACAAAATTATGTATGCAATGAACATACATCTCATTTTAAGATAGACATGGTATGACTTTAAAACAATGAGATGAAATTATTCCAAAAACTACTTGAAGGAGCTTCTTTTTTATTTTTTGTTTTTGTTTCATTAGTTTTTAGAGAACAGGTGGTTTTTTGTTACATGGATAAGTTATTTAGTGGTAATCTCTGAGATTTTGGTGCACCCATTACCCCAGCAATGTACACTGCACCCAATGTGTAGTCTTTAATTCCTCACCCACCTCCCACCCTTCCTCCCAAGTCCCCAAAGTCCATTATATTACTCTTAAGCTTTTGCATCCTCATAGCTTAGCTCCTGCTTATAAGTGAAACATGCGATGTTTGGTTTTCCATTCCTGAGTTACTTCACTTAGAATAATGGTCTCCAACTCCATTCAGGTTGCTGCAAATGCCATTATTTCATTTCTTTTTATGGTTGAGTAGTATTCCATGGTGTATATATACCACATTTTCTTAATCCACTAATTGGTCGATGGGTATTTAGGTTGGTTCCTTATTTTTGCAATTGCGAATTGTGCTGCTATTATAAACATGTGTGTGCAAGTATCTTTTTCATATAATGACTTATTTTCCTCTGGGTAGATTCCCAGTAGTGGGATTGCTGAATCAGATGGTAGTTCTGCATTTACTTCTTTAAGGAGTCTTCATACTGTTTTCCATAGTGGTTGTACTAGTTTACATTCCCACCAGCAGTGTAAAAGTGTTCCCTTTTCACCATATCAATGCTAGTATCTGTTATTTTTTATGTTTAAATTATGGCTATTCTTGCAGGAGTAAGGTGGTATCTCATTGTCATTTTAATTTGCATTTCTTTGATCATTAGTGATGTTGAGCATTTTTTCATGTTTGTGGGCTATTTGCACATCTTCTATTGAGAATTGTCTATTCATGCCGTGTGCTCACTTTTTGAAGGGGTTATTTTTTTTTCTTGCTAGTTTATTTGAGTTCCTTGTAGATTCTGAGCATTAGTCCTTCCCTGGATGCATAGTTTTGTGAATATTTTCTCCCATTCTGTGGGTTGTCTGTTTACTCTGCTGATTATTTCTTTTTCTGTGCAGAAGCTTTTTAGTTTGATTAGGTTCCATGTACTTACTTTTGTTTTTGTTGCATTTGCTTTTGGGTTCTTGGTCACAAACTCTTTGCCTAAGCCAACATCTAGAAGAGTTTTACTGACGTTACCTTCTAGAATTTTTATGGTTTCAGGTCTTAGATCTAAGCCTTTGATTCATCTTGAGTTGATTGTTGTATAAGGTGAGAGATGAGGATCCAGTTTCATTCTTCTACATGTGTCTTGCCAGTTTTCCCAGCACCATTTATTGAATAGGGTGTCCTTTCCCCAATTTATGTCTTTGTATGCTTTGCCGCAGATCAGTTGACTGTAAGTATTTGACTTTATTTCTCTATTCTCTATTCTGTTCCATTGGTCTACATGCTTGTTTTTATACCTGTACCATGCTGGTTTGGTAACTACTGCCTTGTAGTATAGCTTGAAGTTACGTAACATGATGGCTCCGGATTTGTTCTTTTTGCTTAGTGTTGCTTTGGCTATGCAGGCTCTTTTTTGGTTTCATATGAATTTTAGGGTTGTTTTTACTAGCTCTGTGAAGAATGATGATGGTACTTTGATGGGAATTGCATTGAATTTGTAGATTACTCTTGGCAATATGGTGATTTTTCACAATATTGATTCTTCCCATCCATGAGCATGGGATGTGTTTCCATTTGTTTGTGTTAATCAATGATTTGTTTCAGCAGTGTTTTGAGATTTCCTTGTAGAGATCTTTCACCTCTTTGGCTAGGTATATTCCTAAGTTGTTGTTGTTGTTGTTTTGCAGCTGCTGTAAAAGGGGTTGATTTGATTCTCAGTTTGGTCACTCTTGGTGTATAGCATATAGCAGGGTAAATTTATTTTGTAAAGGAAACTTTACCGAATTCATTTATCAGATCTAGGAGCTTTTTGGATGAGTCTTTAGGGTTTTCTAGGTATATATTATATCACTGGCAAACAGTGACAGTTTGACTTCCTTTTTACTGATTTGGATGCCCTTTATTTCTTTCTCTTGTCTAATTGCTCTGGCTAGGACTTCCAGTACTATTTTGAACAGAAGTGGTGAAAGTAGGCATCCTTGTCTTGATCCAGTTCTCAGGAATGGAACAATGCTTTCAACTTTTCCCAATTCAGTATAATGTTGGCTGTGGGTTTGTCATAGGTGGCTTTTATTACGTTGAGGTATGTCCCCTATATGCTGATTTTGCTGAGGGTTTTAATCATAAAGGGATGCTGGATTTTGTCAAATGCTTTTTCTGCTTCTGTTGAAATGATCATATGATTTTTGTTTTTTACTTTATGTGATGTATCACATTTATTGACTTGCATATATTAAACCATCTCACCATCCCTGATATGAAACCCACTTGATCATGCTGTATTCTCTTTTTGATATGCTATTAGATTCAATTACAGCTAGTATTTTTTGAGGATTTTTGCATCTATGTTCACCAGGGATATTGGTCTGTAGTTTTCTTTTTTTGTTAAGTCCTTTCCTGGTTTTGGTATTAGGGTGACACTGGCTTCATAGAATGATTTAGGGAGGATTTCCTCTTTCTCTATCTTTTGGAATAGTGTCAATAGGATTGGTACCAATTCTTTTAATGTCTGATGGAATTCAGCTGTGAATCCATGTGGTCCGTGACTTTTTTTTGTTGGTAGCTTTTTAGTTATTTCAATCTCGCTGCTTGTTATTGGCCTGTTCACAGTTTCTATTTCTTCCTGGTTTAATCTGGGAGGATTGTACATTTCCAGGAATTTATCCCTTTCTTCTGGTTTTCTAGTTTATGCCCATAAAGGTGTTCATAGTAGCCTTGAATGATATTCGTATTTACACCAATCTGAATAGAATTTCTTAAGGCATTTCTGGCTGACTACACCAGATTTTACTATGTAGACACAACATACAACATAATATGTGTACGTATATACATAATCACTCACATAGAATCTTATAGCTTTCATTTTGGAATTTTAGCCATGAGATAATAATAAAAACTCATCAGTTTATAAATGGTAATTAGATCCAAATTATACTTCTTACAAAGTGGGACCTGTTCATAAGGCTAAACTTTATTTGCCCTAATAGGTAATCTAATGAAGGCTGTGGACCAAAATTTTGAGTAAAGCATCTTGATTTTTTTTAATTCCTTTTGCCTTTTGTCCCCCCCCCCTTTTTTTTCCAGTTTCAAATGAATATAAGGTTAAAATTTTAATGTGTACATTCTAGCTAGAACTGGATAAACTATAAGGAAACCCAAATATCCAAGTAGCCTTAAATTTTTATTAACAAATCTATCTTTCGTTTGTTGGTTTGGTTTGTGTGACAAGTTAATGTGGGCAGGGAAGCGTCTTTTTTTTTCTGGCTTTTTTTTCCAGTTTTTTTTTCTGGCTTTTTTTGGCCCCTGCATGGCAGACAAAGCAATTTTTATGTTGGACAAAGATAGCTTATATTATAATTGCTCTGAGCTTAAGATTTTGTCCTATTTGAGTAGAGAGGCTTTTATACACATTTATCTAGTTCTATTTCTTATAGAATATTAATTCTTCAATTAAGTGTTCCATCACCCTAAGCTATTGCTATTTAGGTAAACCTAAATTTATATTAAAAGGGATGTCTCTTAGGTCTAGGTTGTTGGTTGCCATAGAGATGTTGTAATTTGTAAAGCCGTTAATTTGAAAGCCTTTTAAGACCTTTTATTTCTTGGCTGGAACGCCACAAGTCGTGAGTTTATCTCAATACCAGTAGAAAAGTCTGCAAATTCAAAATAGGCAGAAAAACAGTAGAGAGACAGAGAACTTAGAAGGCTGTCTGTATTAACTCTATAGCTGGTTTCAGGTTTTTTTTTATAAGCTCAGACAGTTTATATAATGGCCATTGAGCTCTGAATTTGTCTTGATGTAGTTTGCCCATTATTTTAAACATGTGCACTAGGCCGGGCGCGGTGGCTCATGCCTATAATCCTAGCAGTTTGGGAGGCCGAGGCAGGTGAATCACTTGAGGTCAGGAGTTTGAAACCAACCTGGCCAACATGGTGAAACCCCCGTGTCTACTAAAAATACAAAAAATCAGCTGGGCATGGTGGCAGGCGCCTGTAGTCCCAGCTACTTGGGAGGCTGAGGCAGGAGAATCGCTTGAACCTGGGAAGTGGAGGTTGCAGTGAGCCGAGATTGTGCCACTGCACTCCAGCCTGGGCGACAGAGTGAGACTCCATCTCAAAACAAAAACAAAAACAAAAACAAACAAACAAACAAACCATATGCACTAGAATCTCTAATATACCTGGCTGGAATCCCAGAAAACCTGGCATGCCTTAATGTTTAAGAATCTCATTCCATTTCTTATTAATCTCTTGAAAGCAAAGAAAATCTTATAAATCCTATTAGAGACTGTCAGGAGTTTGGACTAATGTTTTAGATGGTGGTGATCACCCTAGTGGCTGTTAAATACTTTTAGTTTTACTAGTTTTTTTTTTTTTTTGGAGAGATGGGGGCATCTTGGTTTATTGCCCAGTCTGGTCTCAAACTCATGGCTTTAAGTGATCCTCCTGTTTTGGCCTCTCGAACTGCTGGGATTACAGGCATGAGCCACCATGCCCAGCCACCCTAGTGGCCTTTGACCAGCCTCCTTGTGCCCACCATTTACAATTTTTTATTTTTGCTCTCAGAAGATTTTTAGAAACAAGCAAGGGAAAACAGAGAAATCATTTATAGAGATGCAAAACCAAACCAAAATGAAATCAAAATTAGAGTGCTCATAAGAATTTTAAATGAAGCATGGAGATCAGATAAAATATTAAATTGGGTGTGTAGAAAGAACCAAAAGTAAATTCACCAGAAAAAGACATGTCTCACAGACAGGGTGTAACTTCTATAGAAACTAGAGTACTCAAACCAGAAGGACATTGTCTTTATACCAGAAAGACAAAAAGTCTTTTATCATCCTAGGAGGAATGTAAGGTCTCTTTTTAAGGTGGCCTTATTACCAAGTCCTGGATAAAGTCAAAATCATCTACAAAAAGAGAGAGGCTTGGCCTGACAGAAGACTCATCAGGGCAGAAAAACTAGGCTGCAGAAGCAGAGAGCTCAAAGGGCTCAAGTGAGTGCTGTACACCAGTTCCAATAATCACCAATTCCTTCTGATAGAGATCTTTTACAGGTCCCACTTCCGCACACCATTTATGTCAACCTAAATAACAAATAGAGAGAGGCCCTCCAAAAGAAAATGATATGTATTCAGGAATAGAGCATTGCAATGTTAATATGTGTCCTAGTAAACTATGTGCGTTTTTGGGGAGGTAGATGAAGACAAAGTTTTTAAAAGAAAAATGAGGATTACTTAATTGTTTGGAGATACTTATCCTTGGCTACAAGGATCAGTAACAAGGGTGGCATCACTCCAAGGCTGGACAGGCAGCTGATGGGCAGATATCCTTGCAGAAGTATTTTTGTGTGTGTGAGGTTGTGATGGCCTTTGTGCAAGGTTGTGGTTTTTGCAGTCTTTTCTGAAAGTTCTTGTTATCTGTCATTTATGCATGAGAATCCTCCCTTCATGGTCTTCCCTGGCTCTATTTGTCAGTTTTTTTTCCCCACAGTTACTCCATTTTGATTCTGAGAACTTTCACAGGAGTTCCCTACTCCATCATTTTCATAGATGTCACCTGGAATTTTTTCCTTCTTTTTCATGACCTTGACAGTTTTGGGGAGTACTGGTTAGGTATTTTTTAGAAAGTTCCTCCACTGATGTTCGTATTATGTTTTTCTCATAATTATGCTGGGGCTGTGGGATTTGGGAGGAACTCCACAGAAGTAAAGGGCTATTTTGACCACATTATATGACTGGTATGTACTATCAACATGACTTATCACTGTTAAGAAAAGGGGAAGTAGAATGTAGTGGTTTAGGGGTTTGGGCTCTCAAGTGAAACACATCTGAATTCAAACCCTAACTCTTCCACTTGCTTGGAGCTTTTCTGAACTTTGGAGCTTTTCTGAGCTTCAGTTTTCTCATATGTAAAACAGATGTAATAATAGCAGCTACCTCATAGGGTTACTGTGGAGAAGCACATGAGAAGATTCATGTGAAGTGATTAACTTGATGTCTGGCACATAGTAAGTACTCAATGTAGGTGAACTAGTAGAATAAGAGGATGCGTGTTTATATGGGTAGGTGGATATATACAAGAAAAATTTATCAATTAGTATTAGGAGGACCTGAAATGATTTTTATTATTTAAAGCCATAATTTTATTGAAAGATTTGATGGGAAACCCAGAGTTCCATGGGGAGATATTAGATAACATGGGAAATTTTGTACAATGGGGCATTACTCTGGAGGACAGGCATAGATGGTTACTGTAGTTTTAGTTCCTAGGTAGCTAGGGGATAGTATAAGGAATTCCTGACATTATATTATATTTGTGGTCAGGGAGGGACCCTAGAAGAAAAGAAAGGGGTGACAACTATGTAGTAGTTAAAAGCACTACTATTGAAATCATACAAACCAGGGATCAAATCCTAGCTTTCCATTCATAGGCTTTGTGCCCTTGGGTAAAGTGACTTAACTTCTCTCAGCTCTCAGTTTCCTCATCTGTAAAATGGAGACAATAAATTGAGTATTAAATGAAATAATCCATGTAAACGACCCAAAGCATTTGGTGTCCCATAGTGCTCAGTCGATATTAGCTGCTCTTTACTACCTTACAATCGTGACTTAGTCTGGGGACACCCAATAGAAGTCATGGGTCTTCAGATCAGAGAGGATTTTGTGCCAAGAACTGGCTTTAGGAAGCTTCGCCTTTCAAGATGGAGGATGTTTTGAGCTCCTTCTCTTTCTAGTCACAGTTTCTGGCTCAGGCCTGCTGCAAGCTGCCCTAGGGGCAGGGTGCTTTTATGATATTTGTGATGGCTAAAAATCGTTTTCTTAAAAAAAATACTTTCGATGTACAATAAGAAAGAAAATGGAAACCACATGGAAAATTTAGCCCATTCCAATACGTTCTTAGTCTCCCATTCTACATATTGCTAGGGCCTCTTCTGCAGATGATGGCTGAGAATATCCTCTGTAGAGCAATAAATCACAGAATCATTAAATGCATCCTTGCAGCTGCACCAGGGCTAGTTAGAGGCCTATTCAAGAAAAGGGCTTATGTGGAGGGGATTTTTCCTCCTTCTTTTAAAAAGCCACCTGTACCATTTTTGTCTTGGTTTTTAAGTGGATGATTTAAGATATCATTTTCTTCCTCTACTTCTATTTATGATGTACAAATAGTCCTTTGTTAATAGGGAAAGGAAAACACCACAAACTCAAATGCCAAACCTAATTAAGGCTCCTTAGAGAAAGTGTGCCTCTTTAACTTTCCAACTTCCTTTCTGAGTTAGTAATTTAGGGACTGGACAAGACACAGGTGGAAGGAATTGTTTCATCAACAGCTGGTGCAAAATCCCTCATATTCCTGGAAGTGCACCAGTTCAGGGTACAGAAATATCTGAGAGAACTAGGGCTAGTCTGGAAAGAGCATGTATTGTAATCTAAATGTTTTTCCTGTTGATTGGCAAACTCTCAAAAGTTCTTTGAGGCTAGGAGAGATAGCTTTGAGGAAAATATTGGAACCAGATCATGTAATCCAGATGTTGAAAACAAGGCCTTGAGAACGAAAAAAAAAGTCATTTTATTATAAATGAAGCCTTGAGGGGAAAATTCAATTTCTTTATAAACTAGACCTTGAGCAGGAAAAATCCTTTTATTGTAATCATATCAATTCTAGTTAGATTCACGTAATGAGGCTAACTGTGCAATTTGGTGAAGATGATGATCAGCCATGTAGAATGATTTAAAGAGTTCCAGAAGCACTTTCTCTCTACAATAAAGTCATCCCTACTCAGAGGTCATAGTGCCCGATATCCCTTCATCAGTGTTTCTTAACCCTTTTTTGGTCAAGGACTTGCTTTAGAATCTGGTGAAAGCTACTGACTTTTTCCTCCAGGAAAATGACTGAACATGTGGATACACACACATCAGCATACGTTTTGATGAAGTTCACAGACTCCTGTGAACAGCCCTGGAGAGTTTTTGAACAGTCAGCATTTCTCATAGTTGTTTTTTTTTTTTTTTTTTTTTTTTTTTTTTTTTTTTTAGATGGAGTCTTTCTTTGTCCCCTAGGCTGGAGTGCAGTGGCACGATCTTGGCTCACTGCAACCTCTGCCTCCTGGGTTCAATCAATTTTCCTGTCTCAGCCTCCTGAGTAGCTGGGATTACAGGCACCATGCCTGGCTAATTTTTGTGTTTTTAGTAGAGACAGGGTCTCACCATGTTGGCCAGGCTGGTCTCGAACTCTCAACCTCAGGTGATCCACCTGCCTCGGCCTCCCAAAGTGCTGGGATTACAGGCATGAGCCTCTGCACCCGGCCTCATAGTTCATTTTCAAGAGCCACATAATGGGCATCCTGGGCTGGGCATGGTGGCTCATGCCTGTAATCCCAACACTTTGGGAGGCCAAGGTTGGAGGATCGCTTGAGGCCAGGAGTTTGAGACCAGCCTGGGCAACATAGAAGACCCCATCTCAACAAGATACGCAAAGAAATTAGTCGAGTGTGGTAGGGCACACCTGTAGTCCCAGCTGCTTGGGAGGCTGGGGCAGGAAGATCACTTGAACCCAGAAGTTTGAGGCTGCAGTGAACCATGATTGTGCCACTGCACTCCAGCCTGGGTGGAAGAGCACGACTCTGTCTCTCTGTCTCGGGGAAAAAAAGGGCACCCTGCTGACACAGACCATCCTTGAGGTAAACTAAAATGAATCTCCATCATATTTTTCATTTCACCATCACATTAAAGTATTATTTGAAATAATGTACTTAATAATGATTTTATATTAAGGAAAGAGATGATATTTAGGGGCAATAATTCACCAAGGTATATAGGTTTACCTTGGTGACACACAGCTTGATCACAGATCAGCTTCCATGTTGAGTTGATTTCTTTCCTTCCTATTTCTATTAAATTTTAAAAAGTCAAGCTTTAAAACACTTTAAAATGCTCCACAATATTACAGGATAGGTGAAATAAGAATGCTAAAAATTTTTTAAATTTATTTATTTATTTATTATACTTTAAGTTCTAGGGTACATGTGCACAACGTGCAGGTTTGTTACATATATATAAATGTGCCATGTTGGTGTGCTGCACCCATTAACTCGTCATTTACATTGGGTATATCTCCTAATGCTATCCCTCCCTCCTCCCCCCACCCCACAACAGGCTCCGGTGTGTGATGTTCCCCTTCCTGTGTCCAAGTGTTGTCATTGTTCAATTCCCACCTGTGAGTGAGAACATGCGGTGTTTGTTTTTTTGTCCTTGCGATAGTTTGCTGAGAATAATGGTTTCCAGCTTCATCCATGTCCCTACAAAGGACACGAACTCATCATTTTTCATGGCTGCATAGTATTCCATGGTGTATGTGTGCTAAAAAATTTTAAACTATTTGTCTTAGTTGGATTCCTCCACAGCAGTCTGAGGCAAGGACATGGGTGCAGTTAGTATATTTAGGGTGTTATTCCAGGAAGCAGGAGCGAGGTAGTAAGGAGAATTAGAGAAAGAAAAAAAGTCAGTGCAGAGGTGCATTATGAGGTTGCTGCATTGGGCAACAAGGGCTGAATTCTGGTTAGACTGCTTGGGGGAAGCTATAGAACATCTCCCAGAACTCTCCCTTTGATGGATGAGAGGTTGCAGCTCTCATCCACCAGTTATTGTCCCCCTCATTTGAGGGTTATCTCCAAGGCTAGGATGTGTTTTCATGTGGATTGGCTTTCATGAAGGCCTTGAGGGCAGAAGCAGAAGAGAGAAACTTGATTTTGGGGCAAGATACTGTTTGTTAGGGTGATGTGAGTCTGAGCTTACATAGAACTGTCTACCCCAGCTCTGGCTGAGCAAGGTGGAGAAAGAGGCTGTGATGTAGGGCACCAGAAGCATTTATTCCACTATTGAATCTGGGTAGTGAATACCTGGACTTTCATTATCCTATCTACTCTACTTTTGTACATGTTTGAAGTTTTTCATAATAAAAAGTTAAAAATTCTAATTCAGAATCCTAGGTCATTGGGAACTGCCTTAAGTATTTAGTGGCCTTATCAAACCTATAGATATTATACATCCAAAAAGCTAGATATTACAAGGACGGTTCCCTGATAGTACTTTGAAGCACTCCATCAGATACTAAAGTCCCTGAACAAATCACAGTCAAAGGCTAGAAGACAGAATAGTTGAACTTGGGAAACAGATGGGTGTGCATTCCTAAATTACCACTTTGACTGCATTTAGTTCAAAAAAGTGTGGTTACAAGTTCCACTGAAGAACTTGAACGTGATATTTACATATACCCAGTCATATATAGTCGATTTCTTTCTTCAAGAAGTGCATAAAGTCTCCACATGTTGGGACAGAATCAAATTCTTAGTGACAAAGCTGTTTGCACCATAGTTCAGTCTTCTTAAAAAATTCTGATTATTTTATCTTTAACATTAAACATGGCAGTATTTCACCACTGAACTAATAACTACAGGTTCTTTAATATTCTGAAAATGTGGCTATAAAATATGTCTTGAGCAAGGCATTTGAATATGAGAAATGCTCTTTAGTGGCATTATCATTTTCATAAGGTCCCTTTCCCTATCCCTTGTATCAAAAAGTTATGGGAGAGCAGCTTCTCTCAACAGCTGGCATGCTTAGTGTGGAAAAGTGGAGATTAGTATTTACTGCTTATTTCTTTGTACAGCATGCTGGGAAGACATCTTCTTAGGGGCCAAAATTTTATTATACTCACAGTATTTGTTTTTTTCAATACTGAACTGTGATCAGAAGGCATGTTGCTGATCATTGTTAATCAAGTCGTGAGTGGCTTCACATAGGGGTGCAACCTCTATTATTTGCTACATATTTCTGGGCGGCAGTCATGGCTAATGCTCTTCAGAATTGGCCGCAGTGCCCCTTTTCCAATCTACTTCATGACTCATTAAAAAAAACCACTTGTTAACTAAATTAAAAACCTTTCCTTTTATGAAGAGAAACTAGATCTCTCCTATATTGCTGGTGGCAATGTACAATGGTACAGCTACTCTGGAAAAGAGTTGAACAGTTTCTAATGAAACCAAACATGCAACAACCATACAACCCAGCAATTACACTCATGGGCATTTATCCCAGAGATTTAAAAACTTATGTTCATACAAGAACCTGTACACAAATGTTCACCGCAGTGTATTCCTGATAGCCCCCAATTGGAAACAACCCAAATGTCCTTCAACATGTGAATGGTTAAGCAAACTGTGGTATATCCATAGCATAGAACACTACTCACAAATGAAAAGGAACATATTATTGATATGTACAACATCTTGAGTGGATTTACAAAAATTGTACTAAGTGAAAAAAGGCAATGACCCGATTATATATGATTCCAAATGTATAACATCCTTGAGATGACAAAATTATAAAAATGGAGAACATGTGAGTGGTTGCTAGGAGTTAAGAAGGGGGTGGAGTTGGAGATAATGGGTGTGGCTATAAAAGGGCAACATGAGGGATCCTTGTGGTGATGGAACCATTCTGTATCTTGACTGTATCAATGCCAATATCCTGGTTGTGATACTGTATGGTGTTGCAAGACACTGTCATTGGGGGAAACCGGGAAAATGGTACATGGTTTCTCTTTGCAGTATTTCTTACAACAACTGCATGAAAATCTGTATCTAAGGTAACAAGCATAATTTAAAAAAAAAAACCTCTTTTCTCTTATAGCATGGGATTTCAGGGTCAAAAATGTGGAGCACTTCTCCCGTGTGTGTTTGTGTGTGTGTGCGTGTGTGTGTCTGTGTGTGTACATACCACTCCTATGCCAAGAGTCTGCATATCCGTGTTTTTACCTGTCTCTAAAGTAGAATATCTGCTGGTGTCCACATGTGATAATAATTGCCTTTTATATTGTGTGCCATAGATATTACGGATGTCCTATGACGTTGTTATAAAAATTCTGCTGATGACTCACTCTGCTTTCTCTAAGTCACTTTGTCATTGATATTGTGCCTGGTTTTATAAGCTTCTTGGCAATGAAGTGATTTGTACTTGTTTTGCCAAGAGGTCTAATAACGTTGAATGAAACCCCCATAGCTTTTGTATCTTCCCTGCCTTCGTCACAATATTCATCAACTTCATACAGCAAAGAATTACTTCGTGCTTGCTTTCAAAATATTCAATTGGTTTATCACAGGGTTAACTGTACTTTGATTAATAATTATGTAAAAGCGGCCGTGGGCCGAGGAGAGCTCTAGGTGGCCAGCCAAAGACCTGGGGCGTCGTGGGCTTCGGCGAGCATGCAGGGATGAGCGGGTTCCTGGGCCGAGCGGCGGGCTCGGGTGCAGGCGGTGGTGTTTCGGGGGAGCGGCTGGACGCACTGGTGAAGGACAAAGTGGTTGTCTTCCCTCAAGGGGACGGCGGAGCAACCCCAGTGCGGCTTCAGCAACGCCATGGTGCAGATCCTGCGGGTGCACGGCGTCCGCGACTATGCGGCCTACGAAGTGCTGGACGACCCCGAGCTGCGACAAGGCATTAAAGACTATTCCAACTGGCCCACCATCCCGCAAGTGTACCTCAACGGCGAGTTTGTGCGGGGCTGTGACATTCTTTTGCAGATGCACCAGAATGGGGGTCTGGTGGAAGAACTGAAAAAGCTGGGGATCCACTCCGCCCTTTTAGATGAAAAGAAAGACCAAGACTCAAAGTGAGGGCGCCCGGGTCCTCCCTGAACAGAGGGAGCCGTTCGTGTCAGAGACTCACTGCCAGAAAAACCTTACCGATTTTGGTTTTCACTACTGAGACAACTGCGTTGCACTGATCATTTCCGTTTGTGAGCAGTCGGGTGATTTTAGGTTGTCTGGTGTTTGGGCTAATAAGATTTTATTGTGAGCTTAATTACAACCACTGCACTGTAATAATTCAATGCTGTATTATGATATTGCTGTAAACAAAATGTGTTCTTATATTGCCATTTATTTTTTGCCTGATTCAGGAGTTAAACTAGGAGCTTTGGAATCATTATTCATGACCCCTCTGCAAATATGTCAGTCTGCAAAGACAATATCTTCCCCCAAATTATGTATAGCTTCTTCTGTTATGGAAAACGATGGACAAAGAAGAAACTGTGATAACTGGGGGTTTTTTTTTTAAAATGAACTGCCAACACAGGAAGAAAGTTATGTAAAAGCTTTGATGACTTCGTGCTACAATTTGATACATTTTATTATAAAGAGCATGCTGGAGACTGGGGCAAATGGATGGCAGGTCTAATAAAATCAAATTTTCAGACATTTATCTTCTTACTTCATATTTGCATTTTCGACTGCTTATATGATATTGTCACACACACGCAGGCTTATTTCTCTTAGGGCATAGAGATTCACATTCTGTGTTTGTACTGGAGACCTGTTCACTATTTATGTTTATGGTGTTTACTGAGTTGTAACATTGTAATCACTATTTTTATTGTTACTTTAATATTCGACAAAACTTTTTTCCTTAGTAAAGTTTATTTTTCCAACATAAAAGTAATATAAAACTTGGAAAATACAGCAAAATAAAAAGAGGAAAAATCAACATAATTTTACTGCCCCAAAAATCCCACTGACATTTTTTTTTTTTTTTTTTTTGAGATGGAGTCTCGCTCTGTCGCCCAGGCTGGAGTGCAGTGGCGCTGTCTCGGCTCACTGCAAGCTCCGCCTCCCGGGTTCACGCCATTCTCCTGCCTCAGCCTCCTGAGTAGCTGGGACTACAGGCGCCCGCCACCACGCCCGGCTAATTTTTTTTTGTATTTTTAGTGGAGATGGGGTTTCACCGTGTTAGCCAGGATGGTCTCGATCTGCTGACCTTGTGATCCGCCCATCTCGGCCTCCCAAAGTGCTGGGATTACAGGCGTGAGCCGCCGCGCCAGGCCCTGATAGAGATTTTGTTCATTTTTTTAAATTTGTTTGCTTTGTTGATAGCTTGAGAGACCTTCAAATTTCCATGTACCTGAGTCATCAAAATTTCTAAATCTGGTGGGTTCTTCACCTTAGAGTCCCAAGAGTGCCATAAGATACATCCTGGCATGGCAGTGGCCAGAGGGGCTGGTCTGGAAAGGGTGACAGAGGCCCTGATGTCTCAGGGAAAAGCACTCAGCATGAACCAGTAATCTGCACAAGGGTCGACCTAGTCCAGAAAGAACTTTTCCTGGGCTCGGTTCCCACCCTGGTGGTCACATCGCCGCGACCCAGCAGGAAGAGGCCTCCCCAGAGCCCAGGTCTCTCACAGTTAAGTGTTGTCAGAGGCTGCCGCATGGGCCAGCAGTCCATCTCATTGGGTTAGCAGCAGCATTCCAACCCACAGGATTTGTTCACAGGCTGGAATGCTGGCCTCAGGGCTGGGCAGTGGCACTTCCTCCACTTGGTCCTGATGCTTGCAGTGATACCTTGTGGTGGTGCCATAAATCAGCTCTGCTCTGCGCTTTCCCAGAGAGATTTCCAAATGAATTGCCCTCCAAGCAGGCAGCGTGAGATACCTCCTTTCAGATGTCATGAACTAGATGGAATTTTGTTTTTACTAGAGGGGGGTAAATAGCAATGCCAGGCTATGATGTTGGAGTCTATTCAGTTTGCCTCACTTGACCCACATGTCAGTTATGAGCTAAACCTCACAGGCTGTCTCCTCAGGGTTAGTGGTTATTTTTCCTCAGCTAGAGGGAAGAACAAAGGAATGGAGCCCAGATGCACCAGAATGGGGACCTGGTGGAAGAACTGAAAAAGCTGGGGATCCGCTCCACCCTTTTAGATGAAAAGTAAGACCAAGACTCAAAGTGAGGGTGCCCGGGTCCTCCCTGAACAGAGGGAGCCGTTCGTGTCAGAGACTCACTGCCAGAAACTGTCACAGCAGCTGCAGGTTTGCACACCCAGTGCTTGACATTAGGCAAACCACCTCATTTCTCGGGGTCCTCGGCCTCCTCAAAAGTTTTTTCTTTTTTTTTTTTCTTTTCTTTTTTTTTTTTTTTTGAGACAGAGTCTTTCTCTGTTACCCAGGCTGGAGTGCAGTAGCATGATCTCGGCTCACTGCAACATCTGCCTCCTGGGTTCAAGCGATTCTCTTGCCTCAGCCTCCTGAGTAGATGGGATTACAGGCATGTGCTACCACGCTTGGCTAATTTTTGTATTTTTAGTAGAGATGGGGTTTTACCATGTTGGTCAGGCTGGTCTCAAACTCCTAACCTCAGGCAATCCACCCACCTTGGCCTCCCAAAGTGCTGGAATTACAGGCGTGAGCCACCGCACCCAGCCGAATGTTTATTCTCTTAACTGGAGCTCAAGACTTCAAGACCAGTCTGGGCAATATGGCTAAACCTGGTCTCCACAAAAAAATACCAAAGGTAGCCAGGTGTGGTGGTGAATGCCTGTAGTCCCAGCTGCTTGGGAGGCTGAGGTGGGAGGATTGCTTGAGCCTGGGAGGCGGAGGTTGCAGTGAGCCAGGATCGCACCACTGCACTCCAGCTTGGGTGACACAGCAAGATCATGTCTCAAAAAAAAAAAAAAAATACATAAGGATGGTTAAGAATGTAATTTGACAAAAAGAATGTAATGTGATTGCTGTAAAAAATCATAATTAGCCTTACATCTCAAATATGTGGAAGGTATGTAAAGAAATAATATTATTGCTTTTTCCTCTGTCACTGGCTAGGTTTCTGGGAATGATCAGTGGCCCTGGATCACCCAGAGTCCATGCACCACACTTTGAGAAACAGTGCGTAAGGGAAAAGTATATGCTATGCTTTAAACACATTTATTAATACATTAAGTTTGATTCTATTTAAATTGGTTGAACTTTATTATACTTGATCATGAAGTTTCTATCATGGGTAAAAAATTATGACAAAATAGATGCTTTTTACTGATAGTTTGGCATCTTCCTTAATAATAGACCTGTAGCCAGGGTGAGGATGTCCAGCTAGGTACTTATGTACATTTTCCAGCCCCCTTTGTGGTCTGGTGTGGCTCTGAGACCAGTGAAATGTAAGTAGGAGTGATGTGTGCTTTTTCTAGGCCCAGCTCTTTAAACTTTGCACATGTGCTTCTCTTTACTTTTTTCCTCTAACAGAAGAAATATGGATGTGCCCATAGCACACGTTACTCAGCTTTGAAACTGGCAGATAAGGCTGTTGCCTTACAGAAGGGCAGAGAAACATGAAGGAATCAACCCAAGTCCATGAGTGACTGAATGAGTTGAGTAGGCTACCTATGTGCTCTGGACTGTCAAGTGGAGAGAAACTTGACAAGTGGTGAGTTCTTTGACTCCCTGTACTATTGGGTTTTTATATTATAGAGGCTTAGCCCTTTAAGCCTGATAAAGCCAGGGAAACTTGGAGGTCTGAAAGCTCCGATTGGTAGCTTGTGGGGAAGAGTGGCTCTTGGTGGCACAGGACAGGTGGGAAGGAAAAGGGAGTCAGGACTTGGCACAAGACTACCAACCATGGTAGGTGGGTATGGCAAGTGCGTGTCCAGTTGATTTCTAAGGATGATTTTGGTGGTACTGCCAGGTAGGGGAGATAAGAAATAAGGAATAAGCTTGGTTGTGAGTCATACAGAAATGTAGTTTTCTTATGAGAAAGAATAACTGAGTCAGGGGAAGTGGTACCACTTAGTCATCCAGTTTAGGATTAGAGGGAAATGAAATCAAGGGAGCCACATCAGGCATAGGTCATCTCTGGGTCACCTCATGCAGGATCCAGGGAAGTGACACTTCTAAGCTTCCTGAAGGGTCCCTGGGGCTCTTGCTACTTTTCCTACTTTAGTCATGATTAGCATAAAAACTGTGGTGGCTTCATTAGTGGCTTCAGTTGTAAAGACTTGAAGCTGGAACAAATCAGAGATAAATCGTATTTACCTCACTTATTTACCTTTCATCTACATATGATTTAGTGCCTCAGCCACTGCTAGGGTACCTTTCTGTAAACTGGAAAAAGTGCTCCTTTTTGGGTTGGGGGCATGGCCTAGCAAGCACATGTATCAAACTAGGAAAGGAAAGCATTACTTGGTGAGTACAGTGCAGTATGGATTTCAGTCCCCATTCACCTCCATGACTGGGTATGCTTTGTGCAGTGAACAACATGCACAACTGTACATGGTGGCCTTGCAGACTACCAGAGGCACAGTGAGCATGAAGAGTGAAGTTGGAGAGTAAAGAAACAATTCAAATGTAATCTGCTGGCCAGAGGTACTTATAGGAAAGGCAAAAGAGAAGCAAAAGGTGAAGGGTGATTTAAGAACAGTTTTAAACTTAATATCTGAAGGGCCATCCCCAAATAGACAATATACTTTCTTGTATCTTTACCTTTGCTCATGCTGTTCCTCATCTGAAGTATCCTCTCTGGTTATATGATTCCTACACATACTCCAAAGCTTACTTCTAGACTTACCTTTCCAAAAAGCCTTCCGTGAACTCTGTAGCTTACAAAGATCCCTCCCTCCCTCTTTACACTAAACTCTGACCATACTGCACTTAAGTTTCTGCCTCACATCATGCTCAGTGATTAGCTGGCCTGCTTTCCTTTTTGGCTGATTACTTCGTTTCTGAAACCATCTCTTGTGCCCCCCCCATAGCTATGGGAGTTTATTGAACTTAGTATTTATACATCAGTCTCTCCTTAGTGGATTCTAAGCTCTGTCAAGGCAGGGACTGTGGGTTTTAAACAAATTTCTATCCCCACCCAGCACAGGGCTCAACAAGTGTTTGTTGAATAAACAAATGGGCAATCCATGCTCAAAAAGATGTCTATTTGTTTGAGTGACCAAGAGCCTGGAAAATTTCTTCTCCAGTCCCAAACTATGTTTTTATTCAGGGAACCTCCGCTAAGCTCCCCACAGCAGGGTATGGGGACCACTTGTGACCAATTAACTTAAAATCTTTCCCCTGTTCAGACACTATTTTAACAAATCCTTGCAGTAGAAAGAGCACTGTGCTCATTGGGTGGTTCTAGTTCAGTTCTGATACTAACTAGCCATGTGACTTTGAGCAAATTGAATCACCTGCCTGGCCAGCCTTAGTTTCCTATACTGTAAAATGAAAAAGTAGCTTTAATAGTCTGCAATGTTGTAAAGCAACATGATAAACAATGTGGTAATTGAGCTGAACTGTGAAAATATATTCATATCCATGGTAATACCTAACTCCTAGCTCAGCTTGAAGCAATTTTTCTTCGGCAGTGAAACATTCATAAGATGTTTTATGCGCCCCATGACCAATAAACAGCTGTAGGAAACTTGGGGAAAATATAACTCTCCCTCTTGGCCTGTATAATTTTACTGTTGTTGTTGTTGTTAATGGGCAGCCACCACTTCTTCTCTCTCCTTCATGGGGCTTATTTGTTCATTCTATTTAGGGTTGGCAGGTTCATCAAATAAAAGTGCAATATGATTCCTTCATATTTGTTCAGCACTTCACAGGTTACGAAGAAGCAGGTTAATGTATTAGAATGCAGAATGGCAGAAATAGCCTTGCTATCTAAAGTGTGTCCCCCCAACTGATAGCATTAGCATTACCTTGGAGCTTGTTAGAAATTCAAACTCTGAATCCCACCCCAAACCTACTGAGTCAGAATCTGCATTTTAACAAGACCTGCAGGTGATCATGTGTACACTAAAATTTGAGAAGCCCTGGGCTAGTTCTAACTGCCTCCTTCATTTGCTCAACAGCTGTCCCTAAACTCTGGAGTAGGAAAAAGGGAGTAGAGTTGCCCAAAATATGAACTCTTCAATTGGCTCCTTCCTATATTGTAGGGACTATCACACATTTGGTGGTCTTACAGGGCAGTGCATAATAAATAGCAGATAATGTTAAGTTTTCTGTCAGGGCCATGTGCTAAAATAAAGTCAGAAACCACATCCAAAAAGAAACCACATCTGTAGTATGATGAAGGCACTATGTCTAGGCAAGGCTGGACCTGAGTCAAGTTGTCATCTCTGCCTGGTTGGGATATCTATGCCTGTGAATATTCTTGAGGGCTACAATTCTTCACTACAAGGTTCTCTCCCTTTTTCTTTCAGATACTGAGTGTCCTCCCCAACCAAAGTGAACATTTAGAAAGGCATGTACTCTACTGTAACATTAAGTACAGTAGGTGTTTCTCCTCACCTGGGCTCTATATTCTCAGTTCTTTGCAAACATCCTCTTAAAGGGATTTCATTCCCCCAAGTAGCTATTGGAATAGGGTATTTTGGAAGGGTCTGGGTCACATACTCCACCTAAGAATAAAGCCAGCTCTGCTTCTAGGCTCTCAGCCTCAGCCCTACCCATATTCTCAAATCTCTCCACTCGCTCAGCCTCTCATACAGTTGCCCTTCCTGCCTTCACAAGTCTCTGTCTCTTTCCACTTCTCTCCTCCCAATTCGGGTCAGGCTAGACTGAGGATGGCTAGACCTTAGAGATCGGCCAGAAATACAGAGACACGGAAGCGATCTGCAGATGTCAATGAAACCAGAATAGTAAGAAATCCAGAGAAGGAGGCATAGTGTGATACCAGTTGGTCTGATAAGAGGGGACTAGGAACTGGGATTCAGAGGCAAGAAAGACTTTAGTTCTCATGAGAATTAGGGAGTCAGTCTCAGCTCTGGGAACCTGACATGCTGACCAGGGATCTAGCAGAAAGGGAGAGTCATGACTGGGCACGGGTAATTGGCAAGAAACCAGGGACTGGACAGAGGTTCTGAGGTCAGAAAAGGGCCAGAAGCTGGGATAGATTTGGACCTATGGCTGGGGTTGGTGGCCCCAGGAGTGAAGGCTAGAGTCCTGTGCTGAAGTTCCACCATTTGTTTTATTCATTTGAGATATAGATTTCGCTTTATAGAGTGGAGGTTAAGAATGTTGGCTCTGGAGCTAGATGGCTGGGGTTCAATTCTGTCTTCATCTCTTACCAGAGGTTTGACTTTGGTAAGGCTCTTAATCTCCCTGTGCCTCATCTGAGGAATGCTGTGAGGCTCCAATGAGACAATGTATGCTAAATGCTTAGCAAAGCACTGGCACACAGGACATCCTAGCTAAATGCTATGCATGATGATGGTTAGCCCTCGAACTCCATGCCTCCATTCCTCTACTCCTCAAATTCCCTTCTGGTCACTGGGACGTGTTCCCTCTGCTTAAAACAGCTTTTTTCCCTTAACTCCTTTTCATTGTTTAGGCCTCAGTTCAGACCTCAGTTTCCATAGGGGTCCTTCCCCAGACGCTCTTGGAATGGGTGAGGGGTTCTTCCTTGTGCTCCTATAGCACTTACACTTTTTTTTTTTTTTTAAGACAGAGTCTCACTCTGCTGCCCAGGTTAGAGTACAGTGGTATGATCTCAGCTCACCTCAACCTCCACCTCCCGGATTCAAGCGATTCTCCTGCCTCAGCCTCCCAAGTAGCTGGGATCACAGGCGTGCACCACCATGCCTGGATAATTTTTGTATTTTTAGTAGAGACTGGTTCTCACCATGTTGGCCAGTGTGGTCTCGAACTCCTTACCTCAGGTGATCCGCTTGCCTTGGCCTTCCAAAGTGCTGGGATTATAGGCATGAGCCACCGCACCCGGCCAGCACTTACACTTATATATCATGTATTGTAATTGCTCATTTCCTTGTCTGTGTCTCCCATTAGTCCCTCAGCTCTACAAGTTTGGGGATTGTATCAGTTTTTTCCACTGCTCTCTCAGTTTCGCTGACACACAATAGAAATTTATTAAATGTTTGTTGATTAAAAGAATAAAATGGTGACAGACTTCAAGCTTAGGTGCCTTGGGAGAGCCATAACCAGACAGGATTCCTCTGTTAAATCTTAATCTATGAGCTGCTGACAATTGTAAAGCCAGAGCCCCAAGGCCTGCGGTCACTTTCAGATGATGTCCCTTTCGGGAGGTGTCAGTGAAACCCACCTGCCCACCACCTTGCCTGTCTGTTTTCTGTGTGCTGTGTGGGCCAAGTAGTACTGGGAGGAGCAGCTTTAAATCTGAAAGTGTCCTATACATTTTCCAAGCCTCTGTAGCAGTCACCATTTTTCCCAAGCTAGTTTGTGTAATAATGCCTGGAGGCTAGTAAACAATGAACAATCCAATACCTTTCAAAGCATCCTGGAAGTACAATATTTGTGCTCCTTCTGTGGCATGTAAATATGTCTTATATCATGCAACATGCTGCTTTTCTAAATATTCATAAAATCTTATCTTAAATTTCTTTTATTTTAATAAAATGAAAATCTCGGTCTGTCTTTGTGAGCAAAATGATGTTTCCACCAACAAAGCTACTGGAGCCAGGCTGGGGATTGCAGGCTGCAGCGGCTTGAGGAGATGGACTTAGAAGTCACAGGGGAAAGGCTGGACGATAATTCCCTCCTTCTTCCTCCTGAACTCTGCTGATTCCATGGGGAGCAATCAGAGAACATTCTTGGAGACCTCTAAGTGACTATCTCCATGCCTAGCCTCATGTAGAGACATTCTACACATTTCTCTAAAACTTGCAGATGGCCGAGTTCACCTGGGAAGAGTTCATTTTGTGTGAGAAAAGTGGACAATTAACCTAGGGCAAGTGAAAATTGGAGGCAGGGATATAGCCAGCTGCTCTTAACATAGAAAAACTAGTCATGCGTTCTTATTGCATGTTTGGGGACTGGGGTTAGGGCTGGAGAGTTTGACTCTCATTAGACAATTTGAAAAAAGTACATTTTAGCTTGGGGGACCCTTATTTCTCACCCCTTTATCAGAGGATAATTTAGAGTCGCATATGGGGTCTCTGGGTAGGGTTTTGCTAAATTTGCTAATTTGCCAGATTTTGCAGATACAAATATAGGATGCCCACTTAAATTTGAGTTTCAGATAAACAAGAGATTTTTTTTAGCATTTGCATATCCCAAATGTTTCATCCTGTAATGTATCTGGCAACCCTATTCCCAGGTAATTATCCCTTGGAGCACCATGTTGTTGGTCTGCTTAATAAGGCAAAATGCCTAAGAAGCCTTCTGCTACTGGGACACCCTTAGCGGCTGGAGTTAGATCATCTCCCTTAGTACTGCTGGAAGCTCTGAGAAGCCAGGAGACCCCCTAATGAGCTGAATTGTGTGTGGGGGGGTGGAGGTGGAATGTTGTCTTAAATAAGCCCCTACTGATAGTGTGCATAAAGATGGAGTTGGATGGAACAGCTGGTCTTTCAGGAGCCCTGTCCCCTACTTATCTTTTCTCCTTTTTGTGTGCCTTAGAAAACCCTACTGCTTTATTCTACCCTAAATCTCTTTTCCCAACAGCCAACCCAAATCAGTCAAGGCCCTTGAAACTTTCAGCCTAAAGTCAACTTATCCTGATAAACAAAAATGTAGGACTCAAAGGAAGCCACTACATGTAGAATATTCAATAGGAGAAAGCAAAAAGGACACTTGCTTACAGGCCTCATGCTTATTCCCATGGAAATAAAGAAACCAAATATGAGAATGAGAGAGGACCACCAGGACCTCACTTGGCTATTTAAATAAGAGAAATGATGCGGATTCAAGTGAAAGACAGATTGAACCGGAAGCAGCATCAATGCTTGGCAAAAGTAGTTTTTGGACTAGTGAGCTGAAAGGAGGGGCTGTTTGTTTCCCTGCAGATGTCTCGCAGGCTCCTGTAAGGAAGGAGTTTTTCCCACGTGCTCTTTGGAGTTGGACTGGGAAGGCTTAGTGTTAACTTACCTACCTTAGCCTATTCACAGCACTAAAGGGCAAGTTGGCCTACTTGAGAGTGAGGCCCCTGAGAAGAACACAAACCACCCTCAATACACTTTAAATACTCTTCCCAGGGTTTTGTGCTCAGGAGTTGTTTGAAAGGCACAGGCACCTGGGTGGTTTTATGGGGTAATAAAAAGATGTGGAATGGAGGTGGGTGTGGATCATTTCTGCCCCTCTGTTCTGTTCCCAAGAAACCCTGGAGTACAGTGATTCTGAGACACTGTTAGGCCACCTGTGGTAGACATGAGTGGCCTTTTTCCAATTACTTCCTTTCCCCCTAATCTCAGATGATATGAGGGCTGGGTTCACAAAAGCATGGTAGAGGCAAGGCTTAAGACGAGAGGCCCAATGGGCTTGAGCCAGACTGTTGGCCAGACTGGGGCTAAAGACTCATCAGCATTGTCAGACTAGGACACTCCGGCATGTGATTAACCATCTACAGTTAGGGCTGGAAGAGTTTTAGCTGGCATTTGGGCATGACTTTATAAAATGACCTTCCACACACAACTCTAAAATCAGGTCTGGGGTCTGAGGCCAGCCCTAGATCAGCTCCCACTGAGGTACTTTGCACTGGCTGCCTTTTTCTTTTGGGAGGGACGACTGTAGCCTTTGAGGTGGGTCCTCATAGGCTTTCAGTAGTGTGAAGCTTTGGTCAAATCTGGGTGCCTAGCACTATATTTAAGCACATACATATCTGCTCAACATCACTCAGCTAGTAAGTAGTAGAGTCAGTGCTGGAAACCAGATCTGTCTGACTTCAAAGCTCAAGCTTTAAACCATTACCCCACCATTTCTCAGCCTTCAGCCTCTCAAATACCACCTTCATGATTTTTGCCATATCATGTACTGCCTACACTATTATTTTTAAAAATTTTTTAATTTTTAATTTTTATAGGGACATAGTAGGTATATATACTTATGGGGGACATAAGATGTTTTGATACAGGCATGCAATGTGAAATAAGCACATCATGGAGAATGGGATATCCATCCCCTGAGGCACTTATCCTATGTGTTACAAACAATACAATTATACTCTTTAAGTTATTTTAAAATGTACAATTAAGTTCTTATTGACTATAGTCACCCTGTGGTGCTATCAAATACTAGGTTTTATTCATTCTTTCTGACTATTTTTTTGTACCCATTAACAATCTCCACCTCCCTCCCTTAGGTTCCCACTCTCCTTCCCATCCTCTGGTAACCATTCTATTCTCTATGTCTGTAAGTTCAATAGTTTTGATTTTCAGATCCCACAAATAAGTGAGAACATGTGATGTTTGTCTTTCTGTGCCTGTCTTATTTCACTTGACATAATACTCTCCAGTTCCATCCATGTTTTTGCAAATGACAGGATCTCATTCTTTGTTTTGGCTGAATAGTACTGCATTGTGTCTACACTATTATTTCCTTAATATTTTTGAATCAACTTTTAAACTTTCATTAAAAGGAAAATCTATGTCACTGCCATAAACTGAAATCCAGTATCAAGTACCCTAAATGGAAGAAAATTATACTAATATACCTATAACTGCTTATTATAAATGTTCATCTGGGTATGACTGATAATCATCTCATATCTCGCTGGTGGTTTGCCTACCACACTTTGGAAAATACCGCACTGTTCTAAGCAGCAGGATTATAATAGGCCTTGAAGGCTACTCTGGACTAAATGTTTGTGTCTCCTCCCTGCCCTCCCAATATGGTTTGGCACTGTGTCCCAACCCAAATATCATGTTAAGTTATAATTTCCAGTGTTGGGGGAGGGATCTGGTAGGAGGCGATGGGATCATGGGGGCGGATTTCTCCCTTGCTGTTATCATGATAGTGAGTGAGTTCTCATGAGATCGGATAGTTTAAAAGTGTGTAGCACTTCTCCCTTCTGTCTCTCTCTCTCTCTTTCTCTCTCCTGCCACCATGTGAAGATGTGCCTGCTTCCCCATCACCCTTCTGCCATAATTGTAAGTTTCCTGAAGGCTCCCCAGCCATGCTTCCTCTATAGCCTGTGGAACTGTGAGTCAATTAAATATCTTTTCTTCATAAATTACCCAGTCTCAGGTAGTTCTTTATAGCAGTGTGAGAATTGACTAATATAACACCCCCCGCCACTTGCATACATTGGAGCCCTAATCTCCAATGTGATGGTGTCTTATTCTGTTTTCTGTGGCTACAGCAGAATACCTGAGGCTGGGTAATTTATAAAGCAAATAAATTTATTTAGCTCACAGTTCTGATGGCGGGGAGGTCCAAGGTTGGGCAGTTGCATCTGGTTGGCTTCTGGTGAGGGCTTTATCAAAACATGTCAGAGAATAGAAGGGGAAGTCAGTACATGCAAAAAGGGCAAAACACAACAGGCAAGCTAAGAATGAATCCATTTCCCCAAGAACTAACCCAGTCTCATGAGAAAGACATTAATCCATCTTAATGAACTAATCACCTCTTAAAGGCACCACCTCCCAATGCTGCCACGTTGGAAACCAATCCTTAATATGAGTTTTGGTGGGGACAAACAATATTTAAAGCATTGCAGATGGGATTTGGAAGTGTGGCTTTTAGGAGGTAATTATGCCATGAAAGTAGAGCCCTCATAAATGGGATTAGTGTCCTTATAAGTGACACAAAGAGATGATCTCTCCCTCTACCATGTGAGGGCACAGCAAGAAGGCAGCCATCTGCAAGCCAGGAAAAGAACCCTCACCAAGAACCTCGATCTTGGATTTTCTAGTCTCCAGAAGTGTGAGCAATAAGTGTCTATGGTTTAAGCCACCCAATCTATGGTATTTTTGTTATAGCAGCCCAAAGTGACCAAAACAAAGGCCATCTAATGAACCTTCCTCCCCTTTTCAATTTCAAAATAGCCTGTGCAATCTTTTAATTAATATACTCTTGCCTGAGCTTGAACTTCTCTTGTGAGGAGACAGAAAACATTTTGCTTCTGACCAGAAACTGCCATCACACATGTTTCTTTGTTCTTTGATGTTGACACAAGTATACAGCCTTTGAAGAACTTTTACTACTACGGCAAACTAGACATAAGGCCACTTGTGTGCCCTCACCTTTGCACTGTCTTTTTCTCATCTTTTTAAACTTAGCTGTTGTGGAGAGAAGGACAAAAAAGTACACAGGTGATGTTGGTGTGTTGGAGTATATACAGGATTGAAGTTTGATTTACGTACTTCACTCTGAGGGAAACACAAACCAGGCACAGAAAGTTGGATCCAGTAAGAAATCCTTAGTATTGGGAGGGAAGGGGAAATTCTGAATGCAGATGTGTATGTCTTCTGGTCCAGCTGCCTTTGAAATAATTTCAACATCTTCTGAGAAAAAGGAGGTGGAAGAGAAGAGTCGTCTCTTTAAAAAACCTTAGTAGGACATCAGCACATAAGCATGCCGGTTTGGCTGTGCCTCTAACAAAAAGTATCACAAAGGGAAGAGAGATATTTTCCCCCTATCCAGAATAATATATTGCCTAGCTTTGGCATTTCAAGGGCCCCAGTGCCTCAGCTGTAGCAGCAGATAGCAGTGCCCAGTGGATGCAGGGTTGCTTAGCACAGGCACCAAGGGATAAATAGAAGGGCAGCAAGAGCAGCCCCTGGCAGGAAGCAGACATCCCTTGGGGACTCTAATATTATTAAGGGGTCCTTTGTTAGAGGCCAAATTCTGCATAAGAGATAAAGGCAAGAGCTGGCAAAATTTGGAAGAGTGAGAGATTGTGTGACCTTTTATATACCTGCAGGCTGGCAAGGTCTGGGGAAACTCAAAGTACACACAGTTTAGAGAAAAATCTTGGACCACTGCCAGCTACCCCAGTTCCAGACATCACAGAAAAAGGGGTACATGTCCATATAATAAAGATCTCTTTCAAAAGTCTCAGAAAGGCTTTTCAAATACGTACAGCCAACTGATCTTTGACAAAGCATACAAAAACATAAACTGGGGAATGGACACCCTATTTAATAAATGGTGCTGGGAAAACTTGCAAGCCACAGGTAGAAGAATGAAACTGAATCTTTATCTCTCATGTTATACAAAAATCAACCCAAGATTGATTAAAGACTTAAATCTAATACCTGAAACTATAAAACTTTTAGAAGATAACATCGAAAAAACCCTTGTAGACATTGGCCTAGGCAAAGAATTCATGACCAAGACCCCAAAAGCAAATGCAACAAAAACAAAAATAAATAATTGGAACCTAATTAAACTGAAAAGCTTCTGCACAGCACAAGAAATAATCAGCAGAGTAAACAGACAACCCACAGAATGGGAGAAAATCTTTGCAAACTACATATCTGAAAAAGGACTAGTATCTGGAACCTACAAGAAACTCAAACAAATCAGCAAGAAAAAAAATCTCATTAAAAGGTGGGCAAGTGACATGAGTAGACATTTCTCAAAAGAAGATATACAAATAGGCCAGGCGTGGTGGCTTACACCTGTAATCCTAGCACTTTGGGAGGCCGAGGCAGGTGGATTACTTGAGGCCAGAAGTTCAAGACCAGCCTGGCCAGCATGGCAAAACCCCATCTTTCCTAAAAATACAAAAATTAGCCAGGCATGCCCATAGTCTCAGCTACTCAGGAGGCTGAGGCACGAGAATTGCTGGAACCCAGGACACAGAGGTTGCAGTGAGATGAGATGGAGCCACTGCACTCCAACCTGGGTGATAGAACGAGACTCTGTCTCAAAAAAAAAAAAAAAAAACCCACAACAAAACAAAAACCAAAACCAAACAAACAAAAATGGCTCAAAATCACTGATCATCAGGGAAATGTAAATTAAAACCGCAATGAGATACCACTGTACTCCTGCAAGAATGGCAATTATTAAAAAGTCAAAAACCAATAGATGTTGGCATGGATGTGGGGAAAAAGGAATGCTTCTACACTGCTGGTGGGAATATAAATTAGTACAACCTCTATGGAAAACAGTATGGAGATTCCTTAAAGAGCTAAAAGTAGATCTACCATTCGATCCAGCAATCTTACTACTGGATATCTACCCAAAGGAAAATAAGTCACTACATGAAAAAGACACTTGTACACATAGGTTTATACCAGCATAGTTCACGATTGCAAAGATGTGGAACCAACTTAAGTGTCCATCGACCAATGAGTGGATAAAAAAAATGTGGTATATACATATATACACCATGAAATGTTACTCAGCCATTAAAAGGAATGAAATAATCTTTTGCAGCAACTTGGATGAAGCTGCTGGAGGCCATTATTCTGAGTGAAGTAACACAGGAGTGGAAAACCAAAAACTACATGTTCTCATTTATAAGTGGGAGCTAAGCTATGAGTACACAAAAGCATACAGAGTGATATAATGGACTTTAGAGACTCTGAAGGGGGAGGCTGGGAGGGGGGGCAGGGATAAAAAACTACACATTAGGTACAATGTACACTACTCGGGTGATGGGTGGACTAAAATCTCAGAATTCACCACTACATAATTCATCTATGTAACCAAAAGCCACTTGCAGCCCAAAAGCTATTGAAATAAAAATTAAAAAAAAATTAAAGAATTAAAAAACCCAAAAACAAAATCCAAAATTCTCGGAAAGGCTTTTAAAATATGATACATGGGAGTAAACCCTGCAACAAAGACATGAGGTCCCATCATTATTGTGAATTAGCCCCTTGATCACCAACCATCACTTGAACATACACGGACTGCAGCAGCAAATGGGTTAGAAAAATGGGAGGCTAGCTATTTGTTCTTTAGGGAGACAGAGCTATTAGGGCGATGTCTGGGTGAGTTATTGAAGGAGAAGGATGTATTCAAGGTACAAAATGGGTCCTTGAAATAGTTTCTCATATGATGGCTCAGAAAGAAAAATAGGACTCCAGCCCTTCACATGACGGCAACCACCATTTGTTACTGTCTGCTGCATCTAGACTGGAATGGGGTCTCTCAGTGAGCTTCATGTTGACACAGGTGCTGGGGAGAGGTTGAAGAGGGGGAAGTTAGCTGGAGACACTGCTGTCAGGATCAGCACTGGGGCAGAGAGGAAGCAGCTGCGTTTCGGTGGTAGAAGTGGGAGGGGAAGGAAGAGGGGTCTGCAAGGGTTCTGTACATCCTGCACTGACAGAACTCAACAGCCCAGCCCTGCCTGGCTGGCCCTGGACAAGATAGACCCTGGGCAGCAACTGGGAGAAGGGAAGAGGAGAAGGGGAGCTCCTGGGGCCAGAATCATTCAGCAGAGGCTGTGGTTTCAGTGCATACCTTTGTGTGAAAGGAGTGCACCAAGTCATTGAGTTGGGCTGTAATTCCAAGGGCTATAATTATAATTCCAATTCTTTTTTGTTTGTAATATTTCAAATTCTTGGTTCCTAGATATTGATCAGCAAAAAATTCCTCAGATGGCGATGAGCCTCTTTTCTCCTGCAGCTCTCTCCCCACCCTTAGCCCTTACAAAGTAGAGCAGGAAGCTATTTTCTTTCCTCATTTCCATGGGAGAAGGAAAAAAGAAATAATAACAAAAGCCCATATTTGTTGAAGACTTTCCATGAGCTGGGCACTCACAACAATCCTGAGAGGTAGGTATTAATATTGGCCCCATTTTACAGATGAGGATATTGACGGTCGTTTACCCCTGCTTATTTCCTTCACAGTGCTGATCACAATCTCTAATCATCTTATTTATTTGTATCCTTGTCTGTTCGCTCCCATAGAGTGTGCACTCTATAAAAGAGGACTTTTGTCTATTTTGTTCGCTATATATGTGCAATGTGTAAAAGTGGGTGTGTGGCACATCACAGATTCTCAATAGCTTGTATTTCTGTCAGGTTTTGGATTTGATTTTACCCCACTTACAAGCAAATCATTTAGCTTGTTACTGTTTTATGATTGCTGGAAGAAAATACAAGACTTCTGGATCAGAGACAGACTGTATTACTCACAACACATTAAACAACATGAGCATCAGCAAGTTTGTGTCACTTGCCCTTGTCCCCAAGTCCCATAGGGATGACACAGAGGGACCCAAATTCATGCTTTATATGCAGTCGGTTTACATCACAGCTGTGGGACAATGAAACTAAGCTTGGGGAGCCCAGAGTTTTGTAGCAAGCAGTAAGGATGCCCACTCTTTGTCCCAGAGGCCATGTTACCTCACCTCTGAAAATTGCTCACTGCAACTATTAATATAACCCTGAGAAATGTCCCTAGAAAAGAGTTGCCAGGGCCTTGCATTCTTGGCATGCCCAACAAGAAGTATAGGAGCATAAGAGATCCAGGGAGGAGTGTCTCCCAATATCCTACCCCACTTACCCCACTTAATTACTTCATGCAGAAAATGGGGATGACAGTATCTACTTGATATAGTAGCTATTAAGTGAGTTATGTGCTCAAATGTCACTTTTTCAGTGACAAATTCCCTGACCATCCTACTTAAAATAGAGGTCACACCTCCAGCATTCTCTGAAAATACTACTTTATTGCTTTATTTTACTTCACAGCACTTACCACTATTGAATATACTCAACATTTCACTCATTTATCTCTCTCATTGTCTGTCTTCCATGAAATGGAATGCAATGCAGGGATATCTTTCATATCTCTCTGTCCTGTTTATGACTGGATCATCAGTGCCAAATTCAGGGCCTGGCACATTTTAGGCATAAATAATAAAATACTTGTTGAATGGGTGAAAGCACCCAGCCCAGTGCTTGACACAAAAAAGGGCTTCATATATACTAGTTTCTCTTCCACCCTGCTCATGCCTGTCTCCCTTTTTTTCAAACTGCCCATACATCCATCAATTCCCCAACCATGCTTGGGCTCCGGTCCACCCTCCCACCCGCTCTATCATCCCAAGCCCCTGCTGAGTTGCCCATGCACACCCAAGAACCCACCCTCCCTCTTCTCCTTTTTCCTGCCTTCCATTTGGCCAGTGGGGTTGGGAATTACTACCTTCTAAATCTGAATCTGAGCACACACAGAAAATGTGATGGGGGTCCCACTTTCCACAGGAGCAGTAAAAAAAAGATAATCATAAATTCTCCCATGTTATTGAGTGCTGAACATGTGCTGTATCATTTACACGTGTTTGCTCAAGTAGTCTTCACGGGAACACTGGAGGGGGAAGTATTATTATTGTCCTCGCTTGACAGATAAGGAAAATAAAGCTCACAGGGGCTAGATGACTTAACCCACCTATAGCTGGGACCAGAACCCATGCAATATAACTCTAAAGTCCATGGTCCATTGAAGGGCCCAGGAACTGAAGGTAAGTCTATTGAAGACAGAAGGTATTAAATGAGCCAAGGGTATGTAATTTCTAACCTCTCCATGGACTTCCTGCTTCCTCCCTGAACTTCTGAGCTACTCAGTGGGCACTTGTATTAGCCTCTCTTTAATGCAGAGGCCTTATCTCCATATCTGGTCTAGACTGCAAACTTATTGTGGATAAGCCCATGTGTTATTACTGTCTGTGGCACTCATAACTTTCACACAGCAGGCTCTTAGTAAACAACAAAGGCAATGACCATAGCATCAGCAGCAGGTGTTGGAGTCACAGAACTAGGTTTGAATTTCAGCTTTGATTTGAACTCGTTTTGTGACCATGGGCACTTTGTTCCACCCCTCTGAACCTGTTTCCTTGTCTGTAAAATGGGCATAATACAAGTACTTTTTTCAGATGGTTGTAATTTACAAATTAATTCAAATGTAGTGATTAGAACAGTGCTTGGCATGAAATAAATATTCAAGAAATGTTAGCTATTTATTGTTGCTATTATTATTAGAATCCCTATATGCCACTTTAATATTCACTTTAAAAATATAATCTTATCACACTTGAACATAATAGGTGTTATTACTATTTTATACACATGTCTCAGAAAGATTGAGGTAACTTTTACACAGAGTGACAGAGTGAAGTTTTGAATCCTCAATGCTATTTCTGCTACATGAATTGAATGGTTTCGTCTTTTCTGAAGGAGTGGAATGGTGGGCTTCTTTGATTAAGCCATTTCTTTAATGAAATGCTTGACCAAGACCCTAACAGCTACCAAGCTATGGAGGATCTAACTGAGTTATCTCCAGAAACCTGGCCAGAGGGAATGGGGTGAGGGAGAAGCTGAAGGCAAGGTGAGGGGATGTGTGTGCTGGCTTTTTGAGAAGCTTAGGGTTAGAACAGGGAGTTGAGGAAGGGCCAAAGTAGAATTAAATTCAAATGCAGGTGATTTCACTGAGGCCAAGAAAATGATACCCCCCTACCCTCCACCCCTCACAGCTGCAGTGGGGCCTAGCTTGCAGCTGGGAAGGCTTTTGTGTTTACTACTCACAGTTCTCTGGGAGCCAATGTTTGCTTCCCTTTCTCCAGGATTTTGTGCAGGGAGAGGTGCAGAGCAACAATCAGAGACCAAATAACTTAATTCAAGGCCAAACAGATGCTTTTTTTCTTGAAGGTATCCAGGGGTATGATCTGCAACAGAGCTGCTCATCACTGCTCTCTAATTTTGGGGCCTGGTGTAGGGGAAGAGCTCATTCGCTTCTCTTGGGATGTGAGCCAGCTGGGATAGATGCTTCACTAAAAGACATGTGTGCACTTTGTCCTGATCTGAGCTCACTGTGAAGGGCCTTTGAACTCATCAAGCAATTCCAGGAAGTGGAAGATGATCAAAGAACACAAGAGAATCATGGTTTAAGCTTCTTTTAAAGTCGAGTTTGCATGTGCTGTGAAGAGGGAGGAGGCAGCTTTCTTGTCCACCGGCATCATATATAGAGAAGAGCTGTGAATCCCCACAAAGAACCACTTGCACCATAAGTACCAGGGCAGGGGAGGCGTGGGGCTTGTAACATTAGATTATTGGGCCCTCCTCACACCCTCCAAATCAGAATTTGGTGGGGCGGGGGGTTGCGGGAGGACGGTGAGAGTAGGTCCCAGCAGTCAGCAATTCAAATAAGCCCCCAGGTGACTCTAATGTACTGGAAAGTTTGAGGACAACAAAGTTAAAGCATAGGACTTGGAGAGTTCCAACCCTGCTTCTACTACTTATCAACTCTGTGATCTTTGGCAAGCTATTTAACCTCTCTGAGCTTTAGATTCTTCCTTATAGAATGGAATAACCATAGTACCTCCCTCACAGTGCTGTGGGGAGGATTAAATGAGATAACATGTTCCCAATTAGAAATGGTAGTTATTAAATTTCTTCTCCCATTATGCATTATTTTTGTTTCTCCTTTTGAGTAGGAAATGCAAATTTATCTTTCTCCACTTGAAGCACACCACCCCCCGCCGCCCCCACACCTTCCTTTCACCAGCAGGTGTTTGGCACGTCTAAACACTTGTTTAAAACCCTGTTAAAAACATAGGCAAAGCAGAGGCTCCATACAGTGGCTAAAGATGTTTACCACATGGATGGCACACCTGAGAAGTGCCTACCTGAGCAGTGCCCTTTTCAGATGATCTTCTCCTAACTTCCCACCTCCCTCTCCCTAAGTTAAAACCTTTGCATCCAGTGTACTGTCTCTGTACAGTTCTTCTCTGTGTCAGGGCTAGAGCACCAATGAGTTAGTCATGCAGTTGCATAATTATGCAGTGTTATCAATCTCTTGTGAGTTTGGTGAATGGGAGTCGTCAAGAAGATCCCACCTCGCACCTGTGTGGGCTGGCAAAATACGGTTTTTCACCTCTAAAATGGAAAGCCAGCTCCTGGACCTAAGTCGGCCCCAGGAAAGCACTGCTATTTGTAGACACTGCCTCTCTGTCTTACCTCTTAATCATAGCACACTGAATACTGCCTCACAACACCGCTAGCTGTCCCTTTTGGTTTTTTCCCCTTGATGATCGTTGGAACCTAATTTCACCTAGATTCTTTCACTTAACAAATAATTATTGAGCTAAGAAGGGTAATCCCAGAGATGGCTGTTATTAAGAAGAGCTATTTGACTTTTTAAACCAGGAGTTAACGCTGGCTATACCTTAGGATTACCTATATAGCTTCGAAGAAAGATTCCTGGGTCCTACTCTTGGAGATTCTGAATTATTTGATATGAATAGATTTAAAAAGCCCTCTGCCCAGATGATTCTAATGTATAGTCAGGGTTGAAGCCCACTTCTTTATTTAAAAAAAAACACACACTTTTTTTTTTCTGAACATTATGCCGTAAGGGTAAGGCTGTTACTTTAAACTAGGTGAATTCACTTATTCCACAAATAGTGAGTGCTTATCATGTACCAGGCATTGTTATACGCCCTGGGAATACATCCATGAACAAAAGAGACAAATATCCCTACCATCATGGAGTACGATGTTTTAATGGGAAAGACAGACAATAAGGTAATAAGATATGTGTTATGTTAAATGACGATAAGTACAATGAAGAAAAAGAAAGTAAGGAAGGGAGATTGAGAATGCCAGAAGTGATGTGTGATCGAATTTGAATTAGGGTGGTCAAAGAAAGTTTCACAGAGAAAGGGACAATGAGGAAAACCTGTAAAAGGTTTCTGGTGTCAGCCATGCAAAAATCTGGAGAAAGAGATTCTTGGCAGAGGTCACAGCCAGAACAAAGATCTTGATTCAGGAGTGCGTTTGGTGTGTTCTAGGAAAAGAAGTCTAGTGTGGCTGGAGGGAAGTGAGTGAGGGGAAGAGAGGTAGAAGATGAGGTTAGAGAGTTCATGGGGTTAGTGATACCAGATTAGCAAGTTGCTTAGGGCCTTGTAGGCCATTGTAAGGATTAGGACTTTTAATTTGAGTGAGACAAAAAGACATTGGATGGGTTTAAGCAGAGGAGTGGTGTGATCTGAATTAAAAGGGATCACACTGGCTGTTGTGGGGAGGATAAATTATAGAGTAGCAAGCATGGAAAAAGGGAGGCTATGTCAGGGGTTGGGGAAGTATTATTTGTTTGAGTGTTCTTGAACTCTCCTATTCTCTCACCTTGTTGGGTTAGGGGGAGGGGTGGGGTGGTTTGTGACCTAGGACTTTGTGCCTTTTGAAAAAGGGAAGTAACTAACACGTGACAGTGTGTGTAACATTTGCAGATGTGGCTTCTCTGGATCAAGAGCCAAACAAACATGCCATAGCAATTTGAATTTCTTCCTCTTAAGCCTCTTATTCCACTTCAGATCCCCCTCCTGACCTATTCTTTGGGGATTCTTAGATACATTTCCATCCCCCATAGTGACCTAGGTCTCTTATCCAGCTTTATTTCCTGCTTTTGACAGAGGAAAAAGATAGACTTCTGAATTGATGTGAGTGGAGATCTTATTATAGTAGCCACCTATAAAATAGCAGGAGGTAGAGATGTTTAATGTGTAAAATGATTGTTGTCCTGGAAAAAAATCAATACCATAAATGTGAATTTAATGGGATCCCTCAGGGAATGGGAGTCTGGGCAATGTAACACTTTAGTTAATTGAAAGGTAACCCACTTCTCACCTTTGTCTTTTTCCCTCTTTTCTTTAAATTAGCTCTTGTTTCTGAGTATGACAATCAAAGTGTTTACTGTGTGCATGTAATGTGCCAGGCACTGTGCTAGGTGTTTTACACACAGAACCTTATGCAATCCCTGTAACAACTGATGATGTAGATGTTTTCTTTATTCCCATTTTAAAGTTGAGGAAACCAAGGCTTGGAGAAATTAAACCGCTCACCTGAGGTGTCTTAGCTGATAAATGCCCAAGCTAGTCTGTCTGATGCTGAGATGCAACCTCAGTGATCAGTGTCTTGCTCATCATGGACTCTATTGTGTTTAATTTCTGGACTTCAGACAGGGCTTTAGCATTATCCTGCTAGCCATCTTGGAAGACTGTTCTAGGTTAGAAATGGAGGCAGAGAGAGAGGGTCAGGAGCCTGGGCTATGCGATGGCAGCCTTTGGAATGGGGTCCATTTACTGTTATTACTTTTTAAAGTAAAAGTTTTAATATCAACCTGTTTTCTTGTTACTAGGTTCTTCTAATGGACTGCAGAAGAGCAGTGTTTAGTTAACTGATAACAGTGTTATGATGTTACTTTAAGCATTGAAGCTCCTTAATTTGGTATGCCCAGTTTTTATTTTTGGTGGGGGACAGGGTGCAAGGAAATCAATCGGAATTAGCTATAAATCTGAAATCCAGACTGTTTTAAATAAGTGCAGTCTCGTTTCATTTTTTTCAGTCACATTTAGTAACATAATCTAATGCTAACAAAGTGTCAAAGTGAGGCCTATTTTAATAAATACATTAAAAAAGTCATTCACTGTTCTATGCAAATGAGTTCTTTCATAGTTTAAAAATGAGCCTACTCATTTGCTTAACAAAGCTGATTTTCCCAGATCAATGCACAATACCTTGATCTCAGCCCTGGTCTGAATTACTGCAAAATTTGAATGAGAAGTTCTGCGCTAGATAGTTTTTGTCTGCCTCTTCAGGTCCTCACTCCAGTCTTCCCTCCTGCACTCTACCCTGGGAAGCTGACCTGTAGGGATGACATCAAAAGTCTCCCTTTTCTTAGTCAGGCTATGATGGTAAAGGCATCTCCAAATCCTCTTCCTAGCCCTGAGTTACCCTGCCTACACCTTTATAAATAGTCCATTTATTAATATTAACCCTTACCCCTCTCCAAAATAGCCATTTTGAGTGTGCCATCTATTTCCTGCTGGGACACTGATTGATACAGGTTTTGAATTATGTCTATATCTTTATTTCATGTACAGGTCTGAGACTGTATATGAGGGTAATATGACCATAGTTCTAATTTGAATGTACAGAGCACCATACAAGTCCAGTGGTTTACTGGGGAGTGTTTAGGAACACAAAGGAAAAAGGAACAATCACAGACCTGTCTATCAGATTCCTGTGATGTGGGTTTCAATAATCTGAGTATAGATGGATAGATAATGACTGGGCAAAAGAAAGGACTAGAGTAAGGAGCGATATTGACTTGTCTGGATTTTTTACTTTCCTATCAAGATCCTCTGACTGGCATTGGATCTTGGGGATGGGGTTAAGGCAGGAGACCCCTATGGACTGGATTTAATGCCTACAACTCGTCCAAGGAGGAGGGTAGAAACACCTGGTACAGGTAAGAGGCTTAGGAAAGGAGTATGAGTTAAGAATATAACAATGTGACCCAGGAAAAAAACCAGATTATAAACTCTTTGAGGGAAGACATTATGACTATCTTGCTTGATGCTATTCTCTAATTAGTACCCAGCCAATAGACTGGCAAATAGTAGGCATTCTATAAATATTTGAGTGAATAAATGAATGCAGGAAGACAGAAGAACATACAGACTTAATGCACAATGAAATTACAGGACTTCCCTAGGGAGAATCCCAGCCCAGGTATCAGGGCCAATGTTTAGGAATGAGAGTGATAATTTATTTCCCATGGATAGAAAAGCCCCAGCTGTGCACTGCACATAATCCTTTGGGCAAATTAGATTATTAGAATCAAGGACTAAAACCAGTGGTCAGTTTTCCCACTGCCAATTTTAAACAGAGAAGACTTTGAGCAAATGGGGATCTAATTTGAGGAAGGTTTTCTTGGTGCTTAAGTAGCTGTTTGAAAACATGGGGCTTTTTTTTTCTACTGAAAAAAAGTGCTCATATGGCCTCTGCTGTGGTCTGAATATTTGTGTTCCTGCAACAATTCATGTGTTGAAACCTAACTTCCATTGTGATAATATTAAGAGGAGGGCTTTTGGAAGGAGATTCATCCCATTCATGAAGGGATTAAGTGCCCTTATAAAAGAAACCCCAGAGAGCTAGCTAGTCTCTTACACCATGTGAGGACACAGCAAGAAGGTGCCATCTTTGAAGCAGAGAATGAGCCCTCACCAGACACTGGATCTGCTGGCACCTTGATCTTTGACTTCCCAGCCTCTGGAACTATGAGAAATAAATTTCTGTTCATAAGGTACCCATTTAATGGTATTTTGTTATAGCAGCCTTAATAGCCCAAGACAGCCTCTTTTCCTAGAAACACATAGAATATTATTTTCAGGCATTCTTGTCAAAGATAACAATAGAAGATCTAGTAGTGAATCAGCGCATTATAGTTCTGTTGATGCTTCTGTTGCCAAGGCCAGTTGTTTTACTTAAGAATACAATGTGCAAGTAAGATGTTTTGGGGTTTTAAAAGTGAGTATGTGACGAGAGGATCTTCGCCTTAGCATTTTTCCTTCTATAGGCCTCTTGAAGACTTCCACCTGGTAATGATTGGCGGGAGGGGGGCACCTAAAGTCACACTCTGTGCCTTACATTAAGAAGGCAGTTTATAGTACTGGAGGGCTGGATGTTTTGGATGCATCAGATAATTTATCTAGGAAGCCTTTTCAAATTCACAGGTATCACTATCTATCTGTGCTCCCCCACCTCCGTGTTAATCAGAATCAGTTGGGAACACCAATTTAAACTGCATCAGTTTGGACCAGACTTCCCCCTTCCGAAGATCTGAAATGGGTGGTTTGACTGAATTTCAAGAAGCATGAACAATGGTTTGGAAGAAATGGAGTCAGTGAAGTTTAATGAGTCAACCAATGGTAATGAATTATGGTGATTCTAAGTGAATGCCCTCCTTTCTTCCCAACTGGCTGAACTTACAACATTTCAGGTCAGCCTTGGTCACTAGAGCCATTGAGAGAGAGCATCTTCATAGCCCTTATGAGCACCAGCTGACAAAAAAGAGGTCATGTCTTTCTTTTACACAATTTTAATGTAATCCTCACCAGCATTAGCGAAAATTGCTTTTTGGTGGCCAGAGGGAAGCAAAGAGCCCTTGACTGTCTTAACATCCTGACAGCCTCAGTGAAAATGGAAAATTATTGTGATGGGAAGATTGGCTTCAGAGACTCTGACCGGGGCAGCAAGTTCAAATCAATTTTGATTAATCCATTTTCTTTGAAAATTGGTTGTGCAAAATGGTCAAGGTCAAAAAGAGACACTTCAGTTACTGAATCCCATTCACAGAGTGATTGCCCTGTCTTGTTCATGTAAAACACTAAATGTGCCATAATTTTGATAGGGAGGAGGTATTCAGAAAAGGAAAAGGAAGGTACAGAAGGGGAAGAGGCAGAAGAATTTACAGAGTAGGGTTAAAAGTAAAGGAGGAGGAGATAGAAAAAAGTGAGGGGTAAAAAAACAAATGTGAGGTGGGGGAAAAGGGGTTATAATTCAGCCCCAGCAGGGGATTGACAGAGCCACAAGGGCATGCTGAGAGCAAGTGCTGGAGAGCTTAGAACTAAAACCTAGATTAGGGGGAATAAAAAAATGGCGTAAAATCTAGCTTCTTGGTGAGAGGGCTAACAATCCAAACACCAAGTCCAAACGAAAAGGGAGCAAGTTTAATCTACTGGAGTCTGTGGGGCTTTTTGCCTATGGAAGGTATGACAGGAGTGCTGTCCTGGGGGATGTAAGGCAGAGATGGTGACAATAGCCATTTCTACACTGGTCTGCCTAGAAGTTCAGTCAGAACCCAGCCTAGCTTCAAGATTAATGTTGTGACGGTTGGGGCCTAGGGGAGACAGAAGCTGCTAGAGCCCTTGGGGCTTAGGTAGACATAGCATCAGTAGCTCAGCTGTCTCTGCTGCTTAGGAGGACTTCCTGCTAAGGGAGCTGCAGTGCTGCTGCATGCACCTCTGACAAGGGAGCTAAAAAGATAAAGAAGCTTTGCTCTGGCACTGAGTGATTCCCAATACCCTGGCAGCTGTGGAGGCCAGGCCTAAACAGTGCTGGCCCCTACTTCCCCCAAGTCTGCTGTGAGGGAGAGGTGCAACCTGTAGACCTCCCCTGAATATCAGGCTACATGCCTGAGCATAGGACAGGAAGAGGACTGTACTTGGAGGAGAGTGAGTCTAAGAGAAGAAACAAGGAGTAGGCAGTGAAGAAGAAAGGCTGGAAGAAAGCAAGCATGCAAGATGTCTTTGTCCATTTTCTGTTACTTACAGCAGAATACTTGAAACTGGGTTATTTATTTATTTTTTTGAGACGGAGTCTCACTCTGTCACCCAGGCTGGAGTGCAGTGGCGCCATCTCGGCTCACTGCAACCTCCAGCTCCCAGGTTTAAGTGATTTTCCTGCCTCAGCCTCCTGAGTAGCTGGGACTATGGGTGTGCGCCACCACACCCGGCTATTTTTTTTTTTTTTTTTAGTAGAGACGGGGTTTCACCATGTTGGCCGGGCTTGTCTCGAACTCCAGGGCTCAGGTGATCCACCTGCCTTGGTCTCCCAAAGTGCTGGGATTACAGGCATGAGCCACTGCACCTGGGCGAAACTGGATAATTTATTTTAAAAATGGTACTTATTTCTTACAGTTATGAAGGCTGGGAAGTCCAAAGTTGAGGGACTGCTTCTGGTGAGAGACTTCTTGCTGATGGGAAGTCTCCAAAGAGTCCTGAGGTAGCTCAGGGTATTGCATAGTTGAGGAGGACTGAGCATACTAATGTGCTAGCTCAGGTCTCTCTTTCTCTTCTTATAAAGTCATCAGTTCTACTCTCATAATAACACATTAATCTATTAACTCTTTAATTCATTAATCCATGAATGTATTAATCCATCCATGAGGGCAGAGTCCTCATGATCCACTCAACTTTTAAAGACCCCACTTCTCAACACTGCCACATTGGGAGTTAATTTATTTATTTCCTTCCTTCCTTCCTTCCTTCCTTCCTTCCTTCCTTCCTTCCTTCCTTCCTTCCTTCCCTCCTTCCTTCCCTCCTTCCTTCCTTCCTTTTCTCTCTCTGTCTTTCCCTCCCCTCCCCTCCCATTCCCTCCTCTCTCCTTCCCTTCCCTTCCTTCTTCTTCCCTTCCCTTCCCTTGCTTTTTTCTTTCACTCTCCTCTTCCATTCCCTTCCTTTCCCTCTTTCAAGCAGAGTCTTGCCTTGTTGTACAGGCTGGTCTCAAACTCCTGGGCTTATGTGATCCTCCCAGGGCCTTGCAAAGTGCTGGGATTACAGGCATGAGCCACTGTGCCCAGTCAGAAAATTAATTTTCAACATGAGTTTTGGAGGAGACGTTCAAGCCATACCACAAAGTGTCAGAGAAAGTTGTAGAATCCTAGATTCAGGAAATTGGAGGAAAGGAAAGATGGTAAGAGAAGGAAAGATCAAAGAGTTTGTCCTTTCTCATCTTCCCATCTTTGAACTTCTTAATTTCTGAAAGGCAGTCTTGTTCTCTAGTGATGATTTATGAACAGAAATTTTTTGTTGATTATCTGCTAATTTGACCCTGAGTTATTTCTTTTGCCCTATGGTATGCTGCACATTGTAGTTGTAATTATTCCCCAAACTGTAACTGTTGCTCAGATACCATTCCTTGTGCTATGTCTAGGATTTTCTGGATCATGGTGGTGGTAATGATGGCACTGGAGTGCCGAAGACATCAAGTGAATGGTTTCGGGACCCTCATTCTTTCATATACATTAACCAGTCTCAACATGATCTAAGGAAGTAGGCTGCCAAGTTAGCCTGGCTCTGCCTATGTATGTGAGTTCCCAGCTGCTCCACTAATTAGGATCCTTTTAAAAGATGTGGCTACTGAGTTACCCTACTTTTCAAGGTAGCGAGGTGTGGCTGGCCTCCATCGCCAGAGGTGCTAGCTGTTTCTTGCAGAGCCCCAAGGGAGCCAGTTTTCAGTGGCTCTCTATTTGCTGTTTCTGAAAAGACCAGATACGTCTGTGTTCTGTGTTTTATGTGTTTCTTCTGGCCAACTGCTTGCAGAAGATTGTGAGGGCCAAACACTACAAATATTTGTCTGAGGCGGTTGTTATCCAGAATCTCTGATGTCAATGGAGGCAAAATTAATGCTAAAAGCAGGAAGAGCCTCTCATTGACCTTTGGAACACATGTGGTTGTACTTGATTCATCCCACATGTTTGGTAACCATCCTGAGTTTACTGAAATGTTTAATAACATTTAAAGCTCTTTCTTAGTAGAAGGAAGAGATTGCTACCTTTTCCATTGGTAGTTAGCAAGCATGTTTCTGGGGCTATGTGGTATATTAAAAAGAACACTGGATTGAGGGTCAGGACACTGGTTCTATCAGGTATCAACTTAGTAAACCTGGATACCTGGGTCTCAATATTCTCATCTGTAACACAAAAATGTTGGGCTAGAGCAGTGATTCCCAATTTTTTTGTTTGTTTGTTTTGTTTTAGATGGAGTCTCGCGTCTCACTCTGTCGCCCAGGCTGGAATGCAGTGGCACAATGTCGGCTTACTGCAACCTCTGCCTCCCGGGTTCAAGTGATTCTCCTGTCTCAGTCTCCCGAGTAGCTGGAACTACAGGTGTACATCACCACACCTGACTAATTTTTTTTTTTTTTTTTTTTGAGAGGGAGTCTTGCTCTGTCGCCCAGGCTGGAATGCAATGGCGCGATCTCGGCTCACTGCAAGCTCCACCTCCGGGGTTCACGCCATTCTCCTGCCTCAGCCTCCCGAGTAGCTGGGATTACAGGTGTATTTTTAGTAGAGACGGGGTTCCACCGTGTTAGCCAGGATGTTCTCGATCTCCTGACCTCGTGATCCTCCCGCCTCGGCCTCCCAAAGTGCTGGGATTACAGGAATGAGCCACTGCACCCGGCCCTAATTTTTGTATTTTTAGTAGAAACGGGGTTTCCCCATATTGGTCAGGCTGGTCTAGAACTCCTGACCTCAGGTGATCCACCCATCTTGGCCTCCCAAAGTGCTGGGATTACAGGCGTGAGCCACTGCACCTGGCCTATTTCTCAATCTTTTACATGCATTGGAATCACCTGGAGGGCTTCTTCAATCACTGATTCCTGGGTCCATCCCTCAGAGTTTCTGATTCGCAAGGTGGAGCCTGAGAATTCTCATTTCCATAAATTCCCAGATAATGCTGATGTGGCTGGTCTGGAGATCATACTTTGAGAACCACTGTACTAGTCTCACCAAGACTGTCCCTTTCTGAAATGTTGGGGTTTTGTAATTACATACAGAATGTAGCATAGTGAGGAATAGTCAGAGTCAGTCTTTTAGCTAGAGTTAGAGGTAGCATCTAGTGTGGCTAAAGGGGCACAGAAAATTAGCTCCTTTCCCTGCCTGCCATGGGCCTGAAATCCTTATCACACATCTCTTGCTTGGCTTAAGGTTCCCGTTAGAATGTAAATCTATTACCTGGGAAGAGAAGGCATTATGCCACCATTAGTCATTCGTTTACTGAATCTACTCTTGTCACTCAGCAGGGCCTGAAGGACTGGGTCATAGGACAAACAAGCTTCAACTAGGTAAGACAAGGGCTAGAGCAAGATGAGTGTTATGTATCTATCCATAAGGACTAAATATAAAAATTATTTTTAAAAAATACTTGCTTCTGGGAGAGGTTGTGTGTGGGCTACCATGGAAGTTAGAAACTCCTGGGGGCTACAATCCAAGGGGGACTCCCACCAGGTTCTCAAGGTGAGGATCATAGAAAGGTGCCCTCTTGGCCTTAGCTGGGGAGGGGAAGAGAAGCCACTGTAACACATGTCTGAAGCCTGTTCCATAACAGAGGCTTCCTCTCTCTAAGGGAAAAAATCTTTACCATTGGGTAATATTGAAACATTATCCCACTTGGGAGAGTTTCATCTACCAACATTTGGTGTTGTCCGCCTTCTTAATTTTAGCCATTCTGGTAGGTATGGAGTGATATTTCATTGTGGTTTTAATCTGCATTTCTTTGTTGAGAATCTTTTCATGGGCTTACTGGCCACTGTTATATCTTCTTTTGTGAAGTGTCTATTCAAATATTTTGTCCATGTCTTAATTTATTTTTTGTCTTATTATTGAGTTGTGTTTTTTATATACTCTAGATGAATGTCCTTTGTCAGATTTATGTATTGCAAATATTTTCTTTCATTCTATGGCTTAATTATTTTATTTTCTTAATGAGGTCTTTTGAAGAAAATATTTAAATTTTGATGAAGTCCAATTTAACCGTTTAGAAACTTTTTACACTAATTGAAAGAGGAATACCTGTATTTGATTAAAAATTCAAACATTAAAGAATGATAACGAAACTCTTATTTGTATATGTTTTTACGTACTAAAGTTTTAAATTCTATGTAGATGAATTTGTCAATATTTTTCTTAATGTTTTCTAGTTTTTTTTTTTTTAAAGTAATTAGGCCTTCTGTATTACAAATCATCTTTTAAAAAACTGGGGTCTTTTGTAGTTTTATTTTATTATGTTTGATAAATCTGGCATTAATTTTAGTATAAGAAGTGAGATAGAGACCAGCTTAACTTTTTTTCCCAAATAGCCTTCCAGTTGCCCCAAGATTCTTTACCAAATTATTTATTTTCCCATTATTAATTTGAAATATTACATAATTTATCACTTATCAAATTCCCATATGTAGGTGAAAACTCCACAATTTCATTTATTACACCCCATCTCTCTTTTCCATCCCTCTGATCCCACACACACACACAAAAATCCCTTCTAGGCACATCTCTCCAAAAGGCGGACTAATCATATACTTGAATCACTGGCCTAGCGGGGACCGATAAGAAAATGTGAGAGAGACTCATATGCATGTATCTACACATGCACACACATGCACTGACAAGCTTTGATGATCTCAATCAACATTTTGTGAAAAAACATGTAGAAATAAGGGGCCAGGCGCGGTGGCTCACGTCTATAATCCCAGCACTTTGGGAGGCCAAAGCGGGTGGATCACCTGAGGTCAGGAGTTCGAGACCAGCCTGGCCAAAATGATAAAACCCCATCTCTACTAAAAATACAAAAAATTAGCCAGGTGTGGTGGCGGGCACCTGTAATCCTAGCTACTCGGGAGGCTGAGGCAGGAGAATCGATTGAACCTGGGAGGCGGAGGTTGCAGTGAGCCGAGATCACGCCATTGCATTCCAGTCTGTGCAACAAGAGCAAAACTCTAAAAAATAAAAATAAAAAATTTTAGAAATATAGGACAGCTAAAGTTAAAAATACTGACAATTCCAAGTACTGGAAAGGATATGGAGAAATGGAGTCACTCATATATTGCTGGTAGCAATGTAAAATAGTACTGCCACTCTAGGAAACAGTTTCTTTAGAAAACTAAACATTCAATTATCATTTACCCAGCAATTTCATTTTCGGCATTTATCCCACAGAAATGAAGAAATTACAGCCACATACATAGTTGTTCATTGCAGCTTTATTTGTAATAGCTGAAAACTGGTACATCCGTACTATGGAAAACTACTCAGCAACAAAAAGGAATGAACTATTGATACACTCAACTTGAATAGATCTCAAGAGCATTAAAAAGAATGTTATATAAATAAATCATATAGCGTGAAAGGTCATATGCTGTATGATTGATTTATATAACATTCTTAAAATGACAAAATTATAGAAATAAAGAGCAGATTAGTGGTTGCCAGAGGTTAGGGATAGCAGAAAGAGGTTGGTAGGTATGACTTTAAAGAGATGTCAGGAGGGAGATCTTCGTGGTGATGGAATAGTTCTGTATCTTGATTGTGGTGGTGGTTATACTCATGTACATGTGATAAAATGACAAAGAACCTTACATACACTTTATACCAGTGTATATTTCTTGGCTTTGATATTGTACTGTACTTACCTAAGATGTAACCATTGTGGGAAATCGGGTAAATGATACATAGAACCTCTTTGTGCCACCCTTTGAACTTCTTTTGAATCTATATTTTGAAATAAAAGTTTAAAATGATCTAGAAAAATTACTTGAACTTTAGTACGCATGTAAATGTTGTGTCATTTTGAAAATTAAGATGTTATGTTGAGTAACATGAGATGGGTGCATGGGTAGAGTGTACTATTTTCAGTATTTAGGACCTCTAAAGGACTAAATCTGGCCCTGCCTGCCCTCCTCAGAAGTATTTTACCCTCTGGCCCTTTCTGTCTCAATTAAAGCCAATCTTCTGTGTATCTTCTGTCATGATGTGTGCAGGCACTTGGCCTCAGGAAAGGTAGCTGAGGAGCTCTGTATACCAGCTGGGATGGAAAAGTCTGTCGTTCAGTATAGGGAGGTCTGGCAAGTGGTAATCAGGAGCCTCAACAGGCATGATGGCAGAGCTGGGTCAGGGGTTGGGGCAGGGATTCTAATTCCAACAGTAGGCAGAAACCTAGAGAGTGAAGCAATGTCAGGAAAATCTGGCAGCCAGTAAACAGCAAGAACCTGAAAACAGAGCTAGATTTATGGCTCACAGTCCTAGGCCTAGGCAAGGAAAGTCAAGAGTAAGGCTGGGCAGAGATACACTTTAAGGATTAAGAACAAAAGCTATGGAGGCCAGGCAAGGTGGCTTATGCCTATAATCCTAGCACTTTGGGAGCCTGAGGCGGGCGGATTGCTTGAGCCCAGGAGTTCGAGATAAGCCTGGGCAACATAGCAAAACCCTGTCTCTATTAAAAAAAGTACAAAAAATTAGTCAGGCTTGGTGGCACAGACCTGTGGTCCTAGCTACTTGGGAGGCTGAGGTGGGAGGATCACCTGAGCCTGGGAGGTCAAGGCTGCAGTGAGCTGTGATTGTGCCACTGCATTTCAACCTGGGTGACAGAGTGAGACCTATCAGCTCCTTTATCTAGTAGTTATGTCATCTTAGGCAAGAGACTTACCTCTTGGCACCTCAGTTTTCCCATCCATAAATAGGAAAAACAATAGCATCTACTTCATATGGTTTTTCTGAGGATTAAATAGGATGATGTATCTAAAGTGCCTAGAATAAGGTGTGGCACATTGTAAGTGCCCCTAAAGGTTAGTTGATGTCATTACTTTTGTCACCCATCCTTTATTTATTTATCCACTTGACAAATATTCTTTGAGCACCTACTGTGTGCCAGTACTGTTGTAAGCACTAGGACTATGGCGTTGAACAGGATAAATACAGTTCCTATCCTTACAGAGCTTGTACTTCAGTTGAGAGGAGAAAGGCATTAAACAAAGAGACATATGACATAAAAATTAAGAAGTGAAGTTTGCTATGACAAAAACTAAAGCAAGATAAGGAGATGGGGAATGATTGGGTTTTATTTTATTTTTATTCTTTTAAACCTTTTATTTAGAAATAATATCAAACAGAAAAGTCATAAGAATAAAAATACCCATATACTCTTTACTTAGTCTCTCCTCTCTTTCTCTATATGTGTATGTATGTATATATGCACATATATTCCTGAACTGTATGAGAGTAATGTATATATCATCATGGACTCTTAATACTTCAATGTGTATTTCCTTAGAATAATGATATTCTCTTACATAAGCATGGTATAATTACCAACTTCAGTAAATGTAATGCAGATACAGTATTTTATCTAATCTACTGACTCTATGGCAATGTTTCCAATTTATTAAATAGTATTCTTCTTAGCATTATTTGCCCCTCCAGCATAGGATGCAATCTAGAGTCAGGTATTGCCTTTGGCTATGTCTCTTTCACCTCTTTTAATCTGGAACATTTCCATAGCTTTTGCCTTTTATGACACTGATACTTTTGAAGAATAAGATCTTTTTTAAAAATAATAGAACACTCCTAGGCTGGGCGCAGTGGCTGACACCTGTAATCCTACCACTTTGGGAGGCCGAGGCGGGAGGATTGCCTAAGCTCAGGAGTTCGAGACCAGCCTGGGCAACACAGTGAAAACCCGTCTCTACTAAAATACAAAAGAAATTAGCTGGGCATGGTGGCGGGCACCTGTAGTCCCAGCTACTCAGGAGGCTGAGGCAGGAGAATTGCTTGAACCTGGGAGGTGGAGATTGCAGTGAGCTGAGATGGCGCCACTGCACTCCAGCCTGGGCAATAGAGCGGGACTCCGTCTCCAAAAAAAAAAAAAAAAAAAAATTGGACACTCCTTATTTTGGGTTTTTTGATGGTTCCTCATGGTTAGATTGAGGTTATGTGTCCCTGTTTGGAAAACTACATAAGTGGTGCTGTGTCCATCTCAGTACATCACGGAGGTCCTTGATATCCATCTGCCCCTTTGATAATGCTAACGTTGACCGTCTTTTCAAAAAGTGTTTTCCAATTTCTCTACTGTGTGCTTACAGTTTTTCCCCTTGAAAGTAATAAGCAGTCTGTGAGAATAGTGTTCCAGGCAGGGGGCCTAGTAAGTATAAAGGTCCTGAATCAGGAACATGCCTGGAGTATTGGAGACACAGCATGGAAGCTGGTAAGGCTGAAGCAGAGTGAATGAGGGTGAGATCAGAAGGAGTTAGAGGTCAGAGGAATATGAGGTGGCAGACTGTGAGGGCTTTAGACACCATTGTAAGAAATCTGGCTTTATTCTTACCAAAGTGGGAAGCTACTCAAGGTTGAAAAGGAGCAGCCTATCATTTTTTGTTATTATTATTATTATTTAAGGGTTCCAAGTTTAGAGAAGCTAGGTCTCAGTGAAGCAACTTGTTCCCAGAGAACAGACATTTCTCAATTATTAGATTAGATAAATTAGATGAATCAAAACACACGACAGCACTCTAGACTAATGGTGATGGTAAAATTGCTCATATAAGTGAAATCTCAGACTGTGAGTCTACAGATGTCAGTATCTTAGATACGACTTTTCAAACTTAAGAACCTATGAGGGAATAGTATATGTCCAAGTACAAAAAGGAAATATGGCATTCTTATCCAGTTAGTCATTCAACAGGAAGGACTTCATCAGGCAATATTTGGTTACAGGAACCTGAGCCATCCTGTTTTGCTAAAAGGATGTATGACTTTTATGTTTCTACATGAAAATTTACTTGATATAGTTTATAAGTGGACAAATGCTGAAAGCAGATGTGTATCCAAAGATGACTAGAAAGAAAAGGATGATGTAGAAATGAAAAACAAAACATCATTGAATCAGTCATCTGAATTGGTTTTTAGGAATCTAAATATGAAAATATTTTGCAGTTATTGAGCAAAGACGATGGCCATTCTTCTTTCAGCAAAATTATGAGCCGCCAAAGTTTTCAGTCTTGGCATTATCAATTAATTAATTTATTTTATTTTATTACTTCTATTTTTTTGAGTCAGAGTCTCACTCTGTCACCCAGGCTGGAGTGCAGTGGCACAGTCTTGGCTCACTGCAACCTCCACCTCCTGGGTTCAAGGGATTCTCATGCCTCAGCCTCCCGAGTAGCTGGGACTACAGGCGTGCACCATCATGCCCAGCTAATTTATATATTTTTAGTAGAGATGGGGTTTCACCATGTTGGCCAGGCTGGTCTCGAACTCCTGACCTCAAGTATTCTGCCTGCCTCGACCTCCCAAAGTGCTGTAATTACAGGCATGAGCCACTGCACTGGGCCCTTTGAGGCTGATGAAAGCTCCAGGATCAGAATTAGGGGGAGGGGTAAGGTCATGCTGCCCAGTGGTTACGTGCATGATTGCTGGGCTAAAGACTGCTATGCTGAGGGAGCCCGGGAAAAAACCCTGGACATGATGGAGACATCGCTAGGGCCGGAATGGCTGAGGCATTCCCATTCCTTTGGCTTTGACTCTATTTCATATGGAGCACCAGATGTCTGGCCAAAGGATGTCATGCCTCTTCCCTTGCCTAGTGTGTGTTGTCTGCCATCTGCATGGCATTTGAAATACACTTGGGGTTTTGCTTAAGAATCCAAAGAAGGCATTTATTTTAATCAGAAATTGTTTCCCATTCTTACTGAATATAAAAATAATAAAATTGTAAGTATATAAACACGGACAAGCAACAGTCACCCTCCCCACTTCCACTCTCCAGAGATGACCGCGGTTAAGTTTGGTACCTATTCCTCCAGATGTTCTGCCTACCAGTACTCAGGTCAGCTGTGTTTTATGCAAGGAATGTGTTCCTGAGGGCACCACATAATTAGATATTTGCGTAATTCAAAACCAGCCTTGACAAAGGAAGGGCAGAATTTCTGTTTGTCAGCTAAACTGGTGCCACCATGTGGCAATAGTGTAAACATGACTTACAGTTCACTTAGACTTCCAGCTTTGAAATTATGTGATTCTTAGTGACATTTTAATTTGGGAGGACTTGCATTATTTCAAACGTTGTACATATACTGAAGCTAAAATATTTTATATCACAATATTTCAAATTCTTAAAATTCCAATTTATTTAAAATGTGTTAATTTTAAAATGGTATCATATTACTAAAGTTTTTCTAAAACTTGCTTTCTAAAATTCAGATAACCATATATTTTGGGCATTCTCCCATGTCAGCAAATGTACTTTTGTTTCTTTCTTTTTAAGGGCTGTGGATCATTCTGGTATAGCAGTGCATCCTAATTCATTTAACTAAGCCTCTATATTGATGGATAGTTCTCCCCAGGGATAAGGTCTCCTTCTTCTGTCTTTCTGTCATCAGATTTGTCTTCAGTTTCAGGGCCCTCAACAAATCTATGTAGTTCTCAGTGCCAGAGACTTGTAGCCAGAGAAAATCAAACTTCTGTCTCTTGGCAACCATTCAAGCAGTGACCCTGAGCCCCGACCAAGTGCCCCAGAAGTCACTTGCTTTTTTCTGCACTAAACACACTTGGCATTGTCACTGAACTGACCTGGTCTGATGTTGTAGGTTGGATTCTGTGGAAGTAGTTGCTGAAACAGAGTTTGAAATGTAAGCTATTTATTAGGAATGTAACACACAGCCAATAGATATTAAATTATTGGAATTCAGGGGCTCAATTTGAGTTAAGGGGTTCACTTTGAGTTAAGTGTTTCTGTCCATATTCCCTTAAGAGCAAAGTGTGTCAAGAGAACTGGGTGGGGTTTTTAGTTGGTTTGTTGGTGGTTGGCCTTTTACTTTTTGGTTAGAATACAAATTAGATTCAAGAATGCTCCATACCTGGAGGCTCTGACACAGTATGGAATTCCAAGCTTTATGGGTCATTATGGCTATAATCAACCTATATAATAGTCTTCAGAGTGAGTTTCTCAAGCTTTTTTCCTCGTGTCTGAAGCCTTCAGTTAGGCAGCTTTTAATGTGAGGAACTTCACTTCCTCCTATCTTTTCCATAGCATTAATTATCTATTCTGGAAACTTCTGCTCTAAAAACAGATGTTACTCCAGGAACTTCTCTAAGTTTTACTCATTAATGAAAAGCATTGTACAGAACCTTTTGGGGAGGGGAAAGGAAAATGACTGCCGCCATCTAGCTTGACCCTTCCTCAGTCCTCACTTCCCTGGTTGAGACAACTAGGGCTCAATAATGTCTGTCTTCTCCTCTTCTTCCTGAGTATACCACCAGATGGCATTTCTCTGCCCCCTTGCTCCTAGATGGGGCTGTATTACAGTTCTTGTCAATGGAATGTGAGCCGAAATGATGAGTGCCACTTCTAGGCCTGGCACATTAACCTGCCAGAAAAAGAGGATCCAGTGGAAGACCCAGAGACCCTAAAAGATGGCAGAAGCCACATAATGGAAAGAGCATGGATATGTGAATGACTGCATGGTGCAAAGCCATCCACGCCACTCCATGTTCCATATTAGACTATAGCATGTGTAAGAAATAAACCATTAAGCCATTTCGTGTTAAGCCACTGAGATTTCTTTTAGAGCAATCTGCTAATAATCAGCCTCAACTAATAATTTCAGACCTGCTTCTCCTTATTGGATCAGGAATGAGCACCTGCTACTTCAAGGACAGTAATCTCCTCACTGGCTAGTGACCCCATGGCCTAGCATGCAATATGAACTGGCACAATCAGATTTCTTCCTTCACGAAGAGCCTCAACTTGAAGTAAATGTAGTTGGATAGGAATCTCAGTCCATATTATGTAACTTATTATAAAATGTAACGTATTTGTTTCCTATATCTGTTTTCAGTTTCCATTTGGCCAGTTGGCAGAAACTTAATTTCAGTCATTTTAAATTTCAGTTAGTTCAGGGTTTCCTTAGTGAATTCAGAGTGCCAACCTCCTCCTTCCCAGCTGCAGATGGCATCTATGTTTGTGGTGTTTTCTCTTTCTACTGTGGTAGAAAGCCATCCACTGTTAGATTATTGTCCTGATCGCCAAGTCTTCCTGATTTCAGCTCTCTCTCAGCTATTTCCTTGCTCCTCTGTACCCAGAGGGGTACATCTGACTGCTCCTAACACCACTGTTGCGAAGTTCCATGAGGCTATCTCAGTTCCTTTGCATAGATATGTGACACAACCATCTCTATTGCTCCTTTTGCATATTGGTGAGGGATAACTCTGCAGGGCTTTCCACTTCTCTGGGCTCCATCTAAGAAGTTAGGCACATGTCCAGTTTACTTTTGAACCCCGCCCCCAGCCTATTCATTTGGTTTTATGATTGTCCCCAAGAAATTGTCTCAGGCTTGTAGGGCACAGGGATTCCCACTAGCATATAATGATTTTGCTTCTCATCTGCTTCATTTTCTCTGTCGCCCAAGGAGCCCTCTGGTATGAGTGAGAGGAACGGGAAAACAGTAATGATAACAGGAAATAATGGGATAGGAACTATTATGATTAATATGTTAATATCATTCTGCTTCCACAAAAAAATCTGCTATCTGGTAACATAACAGAAAGAATCAGACTGAAGAGTAGAACTGAGTTGGGTTAATGACGGAACACTAGCATATAGGTCCAGAGCCAGCTAGGGCCCCAAATCGCATTGTGGTTCCAGCTTAATGAGGTTCAACCCTCCCTGTACTTACAGTCTTGGATTTCTGTTATTATTAATTTGAGCAATTTCCAGGGAAGCTCTTACTAAAATGTGTCCACTCAGTTTCCTAAGCTGGAAGCCTTGGAGTCTTCCTAGGATTACTGCAAGTTTCCACAGATGACTATCTTGATATGAAAATAGAGATCATATTAACAGCAATAACTCACACTTCTTAACACAGGACCCAGGGAACTGATGCTTGGCTATATTAGTTTATTAGGTATACCTAGACATATCTGTATCCCAGTCTATGTTCACCCTAAATGTCCCCACCCCATGCAGATATACACAAATGACTCCCCTCTTCCATCTTTGATATTCACTAAGTCATCAAGTCTTTTTTGTTCTACTCCCTTAATATTGTTTGAACCTGTCCCGTCGACTCAGTCTCCATCCTCAGTGCACTGTCTTAGGTGTGGTCCTCATTTCTCACCTGGTTTACTGGAACACCTCTCAACTGATTTCCCTCACCTGTCTGATATCTTCTCAATCACTTGTCCTCCACATGGTAACCAGAGTAATTTTTTTTTTTTAGAAATGTAAAGACATCTGATCATGCATCTCTCTATCTTTCAATGGCTTCTTATTTCCCTCTGTGTAAACTCCACACTGTTCACGTTACCATACAGGGTCCTGCATAATCTTACCATACAGGGTCCTGCATAATCTGGCTGCTCTTCAGTATCACGTACCACCACTCCCTGACACACCCACCTTCATGCCTGTCATGTGGAACTCTTTGTAGTTTCCTGATTGATGCAGCTTCATACCTTGGGGCTTTTGCACGTGCTGCGTCTTCAGAGGGTTTTCCCTGCCCAAGCCACACCCCAGATGAATTACATCACAATCTCTTGATGGGGTGGGGAGATATTGGTGTGTGTTAAAGCTCCATGGGTGATTACACTGTGCATTCAAGTTTGAGAATCAGCACTTTAAACTGCAAGTTAAGCATCACTTTCTCTGAGAAACATTCCTTGAACCCCCAGCCTGATCAAGTTGTTCCTTCTCTCTGCTTCCATAATACCATCTGTGGCTTTCTACCATAATGGCGATCATTCTGTATAGAAATTGTTGATTTCCTCATCTGTCTCTGTTATACTTTAAACTCCTTGAGGGCGTGGACCATGTCTTAAATGTCTTCGTATCCCAAGGGCATAGCATGATGCCTACCACAAAGTGGGCACAATAAATAAATATACACGTTTATGAAATGTTATTGAAAAAATTTATAGACCATCTGCTATATTCCAGGCATGATGCTAGCAGGTTTTTATGTTACCTCATTTAATCTTCACAACAATCCTAATAAATATAGATTATCCCAGTGTTATAAGCGAGGAAAAAAGAATCAGAAAAGTTAAGTGATGTGTCCAGTTACACAGCCAAGATCTAAGATTTAATCCCAGATCTTTTAGCTCCAAAATTAGTGTGTCTTTCTACTTATGGCTGGCAGAAAATAATGCTTGGTAGCTGTATGTCACTTATATTAGTTTTCTATTATTGCATAACAAATTACCATAAACCTAGCAGCAAAAAACAGCATGTGCTTATTAGCTCATAGTTCTTTAGGCCAGAAGTCTGGGTACACTGTGGCTCAGCTTGTTCCTCTGCTCAGAATCTCATGGGGTAAAATCAAGGTTTCAGCCAGGCTGAGTTCTTATCTAGAAGCTCTGAGGAAAAATCTGTTTCAGTGCTGATTCAGGTTGCTGGCAAAATTCTGTTCCTTTCTGTTCTAATACTGAGGTCCCTGTTTCCTTGCTGTCTGTCAGTGGGGGACTGCTCTCAGCTCCTAGAGTGTTTTCTTATCAAATGGTCCCCTTCCACCCTCAAGCTAGCAACAGCATGTCAACTTCTTGTGTTTTATTTTTTTTTCTTTTAAATTTGTTTTTGTCTTTTTTTTTTTGAAGCAGAGTCTAGCTCTGTCGCCAGGCTGGAGTGCAGTGGCACGATCTCGGCTCACTGCAACCTCCGCCTCCTGGGTTCAAGCAATTCTCCTGCCTTAGCCTCCTGAGTAGCTGGGATTATAGGCATGTGCCACCATGCCCAGCTAATTTTTGTATTTTTAGTAGAGATGGGGTTTCACCATGTTGGCCAGGCTGGTCTCAATCTCCTGACCTCGTGATCTGCCCACCTTGGCCTCTCAAAGTGAAATTTTTTTATTTTTAATTTCTGTGGGTATGTAGTAGGTATATATATTCATAGAGTACATGAGATATTTTGATATAGGCAAACAATGTGTATCTTCTTGTGTTTTAAATCTCAGACCTAAAGGGCTCATGTGATAGGTCATGCTCATTCAGATACTCTCCCTATTTTAAGGTCAACTAATTTGGAACTTGAATTATATCGGGAAAATCCCTTTATGGCTTCACTTAATGTTGGATTGAATAATTGGGAGAAGGTGTGTGTACACTAGGGGCCCAAATCTCAGAGATCTTTGTAGAATTTTGCTGCCATTGTCTGAATGTCTGTGTCCCCTCCAAAATTCATGTTAGAACTTAATCCTCAATGATATCATATTAGGAGGTGAGGCCTTTAGGTGGTGACTAGGCCATAAGGGGTCTGCCCTCATAGATAGGATTAGTGCTTTGTAAAAGGGCTAGAGAGAACTAGTTATTATTTTACCCTTCCATCCCTTCCACCATATGAGGAAACAGAATTAAAGTTGCTATCTTGGAAGTAGAGACCAGGCCCTCACCAAACACCAAACGTGCCTACACCTTGATCTTGGACTTCCTGGCTTCCAGAACTGTGAGAAATACATTTTTATTATTTATGAATTGCCCAGTTTGTAGTATTCTGTTATAGCAGTGCAAACAGACTAAGACATCTGCGTACCACACTGCCTTATGCTTTAGAAAGCTTTGTCTTCACATATTATTTCATTTTATCTTTTTCAATAACCATATTACATACGCAGGATTATGTTATGACCACTTTTTAACACATATGAGGAAGTTGGAGCAATAAAAAGCAGCTAAGTAATGACAGAAAGAGAATTGAAACCCTTTCTCATTCAATGCTCTTTTAATGCCACATCCATCATTGCTTTAAAAAAATACTAATCTAATTTGGATATAATAGAAATGAAGAACAATTTTAGAGTCTTATGGAAGTAGGTTTGCTCCAAGGTAAGAAGACATGATACCCACTGTATTCTAATCCATTTGTATAAGAATTCACATTAAAGAAGAATTAGTGATGTTATAAAAATAGTTTACAGTGAGGCCCTTTACATTGTACTCATTATCACCCCTGTGTGCTTAGTGAACAATGATGACAACTAAACTTTTGTGTTAGTGTTCTCACACTGCTATAAGGACATACCCGAGACTGGGTAATTTATAAAGGAAAGAGGTTTAATTTACTCACAGTTCAGCATGGCCTGTGGGGAGGCCTCAGGAAACTTACAATCATGGCAGAAGGGGAAGCAAACATGTCCTTCTTCACAGGGTGGCAGGAAGGAGAAGAATGAGAGTTGAGCAAAGTGGGAAGCCCCTTATAAAATAATCAGACCTTGTGAGAACTTAGTGTCAAGAGAATAGCATGGGGGAAACCACCCCCATAATTCAATTACCTCCCACCAGGTCCCTCCCATGACACGTGGGGTTTATGGGAACTACAGTTCAAGATGAGATTTAGGTGGGGAAACAGCCAAACCATATCACCTTTATTAATGTTTTACAGTTTGTAAGGTATCTCTACCCACGTTTTATTTGATTTTGTGCCCACCATCAATTAAATTTATTGTAATAAATGCTTGTACATGTAAAAGTGATTTAGGAAAGTCATTTGAATTAGAATTTAAATTGGCTTCTACCATAAAAATTTGATCAGGAGTGTCCTTTGGTGAAAAGTGAGGTGTGCCCATAGGAGGTTTGTGTGTGTAGTTACAGAGACATGCAGTTGATTCTGTAAGCAAATGTAAACCTATGCCTGGGTCGTTTCTATGTAATTGCCCTGGCTTATTTGAAGTCAGATTGACAGAGTAAACCATAGGCAGAGGTGGTATAGCAGGACATATATTTATGCCACTGTGTGTGTGTGGTAGGAACACACAGGAAGGCACTAAAGAGGGTGAGAAGGAAAGTCTCAGAGTGAAAGACCAAGATGTAGAGACTACTTAAGTGTTTTGTGGCAATGGGCATGGATTCTCCATTTGCTGACTCTAATGGGAAAGTTAGTTCTTTCATACCTAATCCACCTGCCACCTCCCTTTCCCATCTCTGATAGCTTAACCACCTAAAGGATAGGCGGTAGCAGCTTGAAAGGAAGGTGTTTCTACACTACTGAGAACTCTGTGTCTCTTTCCTATCTCTCAGAGAGGCCATCAATATAAACAGACTCATGGGCTGCAAGGGGACAGATTCTAGGCTTCTGCATTCCACTCCAAAAGCAGTGGCATGTATTGACAAAGGCTTCTTATTACTGAGACAATTTGATTATAGGTGGTAGGGGAAAAGCCGTTGCATTTCTCGGGACTAAAAATGTATTTGTGGGAGCATTTTCAAGATATCTACTTAAAAGGAAGGGAGAGAACTGGAAAATCTCTGAGTAGGGTTTCAGAATTGCTGATCTGTATGTAATCATTTGGGCTAAAAGAGCTAGCTATCTATGCTATCAAGGTAGAAATATGTGCTTTGGGGATGATACTAAGAGTGAGATTCTCCTCCTGAGAAATGAATTGGGTGCTGGGTAATCGCCTCAGATGTGAACTTTGGAGGAAGAAATTCCTTCCTCTTTATACTGCTTGATAACAGAACAATAGTTCTCTTTCTTTCTTTCTTCTTTCTTTCTTTCTTTCTTTCTTTCTTTCTTTCTTTCTTTCTTTCTTTCTTTTCTTCTTTCTTCTTTTCCTTCCTTCTCTTCTCTTCTCTTTTCTTTCCTTCTTTCTTTCAGACAGGGTTTCACCATGTTGCCCAGGCTAGCCTTGAACTCCTGGACTCAAGTTATCCACCCACCTTGGCCTCCCAAAGTGCTGGGAATACAGGCATGCACCACCATGCCAGGCCGGAACAATAGTTTTAACACACTTATTTGCAATCTTGACTTTCTATCATATCAGTCAGACAGGCCACAAAGCTACTATCAGAAATTTCTGAGAAAGCAATCCTTTTTAAAAATTCAACTAATTTACAAACTTTTCTTCCTATGGTCAAGTAGACTAGAAAATAAAATGCTTATTCACAATAGCAAAGACATGGAATCAACCTAAATGCCCATCAATGATATACTGGATAAAGAAAATGTGGCACATATACACCATGGAATGCTATGCAGCCATAAAAAGGAACGAGATTAGGTTCTTTGCAGGGACATGCATGGAGCTGGAAGCCATTATCCTCAGCAGACTAATGCAGGAACAGAAAACCAAACACCACATGTTCCCATTTATAAGTGGGAGCTGAATGGTGAGAACACATGGATGCATGAGGGGAACAACACACATTGGGGTTTGTTGGGGGGAACAGGGGGAGGGAGGGCATCAGGATGAATAGGTAATGGATGCTGGGCTTAATACCTAGGTGATGGAATGATTTGTGCAGCAAGCCACCATGGCACATGTTTACCTATGTAACAAACCTGCACATCCTGCACATGTACCTCTGAACTTAAAATAAAAGTTGAGGGAAAAAAAAGAAAATGCTTTTCTTTTCAGACGTACACACACACACACACACACACACACACACACACACACACACACACACACATAATTAAAGACAAGTTAAATTATATTTCTTCTTTTGGTCCTGACATTACGGATTAAGTGGTTAAGTATATGAGCTTTGTAGTCAGACAGACCTGGATTTGGTCCTAGTTCTATCAATGAATAGCAGGGTGATCTCTGGCAAATCATTTTGCCTTTCTGGGCCTTAAGTCTTTTCACCCATAAAGTAGGGGATAATACTAATACTTGCCTTATAGGGTTATATTGAGAATTAAATGGGATAATAAATTTAAAGTATATAGTACAGTGACTGAAACATAATATTCAATAAATTTTAGCTATTATTATTGTTGTAATTAACTAGTTGTGGAAGTTGACATATATTGCTGTTTTAAAACTAGAAGACCCTTTGGCCTTCAAAAGACGGTCTTATGGCCTCCACTATCCCTCTGTTGAATGATTTGCACATTGAAAGAGAATTTCTTTCCAGATCTTTTTTTTTTTTTTTTTTGAGACAGAGTCTTGCTCTGTTGCCAGGCTGGAGTACAGTGGCACGATTTCAGGTCTAATTTTCAAAGCAGCCTTGCTATGTTCTATAGGTCCCTGAGCAAGATGGGGAAGCAGTACAAGGCAAGCAGGGCTGTGGGCTTGGATCTTGTCTGGTTTTCAGTTGAGAACATACTTTTATTTCCACCAAGGAAGCAGAACCGTAAGATGGGTAAGCTAGAGGGGAAATAAACCAACAATTTGGGCTGTACAGAAGAGCATTTGTTTCCAAATGGACCAAGGGAGAACACTGAGGAAAGATGTGTAACAAGGAGCACAATGTGAACAGTCCTGGGCCTCTGCAAATGGTGATAACAGTACTACTTAAACTTTATGAGGATTGTTGTGAGGATTAAATAAGATAATGCATGCAAAATGCTTAGCACAGTACCTGGCACACATAGAAAATACTCAATAAATATAAGCTATGTACCTATTAATGTTGTACAAGTTCTGTTACCACTCTTTGGAGATTCTGATTCAGTAGATTTGAGGAAGTACCTAGGAATTTTCTTTTTGTAAAATCTTCTCCAATTGATTCCTCGGCCTTAAATGGAAACATGTTGCTGTATGTCCCTGCCACGATCATGTCCTTTTACTTCCACAAGCCACTCTAGTCTCCCCACTTCAGGATAACACCCAATACTTCAGAATTGACTCTTAATGGAGTAAATAGTACCAGAGAACTACATACTGGAGTAACATAGTTATATCCTGGAAGCTGCCATTTAGGATTCATTATATCTCAGGAAATTTGTGCCATTCTAGATTAAGAAGCGTGTGTTCCATTTGCCTACTAACAACAGTCATCTTTTTAGACCATGTTGGAAAAATAAATCCCTAGGTGAAATTATTTTTATTGATAGCAGACTCGAATTTTCTTAATTCTGGAAATATCCAATCGGTGCTTTCTTTTCACCAGTCTCTCTCTTCTTCATGCTTAAAACCAAGTATTTTGGTGTGCTACAGCCTGGTAAAAGGAGTGAAAGCTCATTTAGAATGATGAGGCAGGGATTAATTTTAGTGCCGTAGACTTGGAGCATAAATGAAAGAGATGGACAGAAAGGGCAACTTGGAACCTAGGACTTTTCTGGTCAGCTCTGTGGAGGTTTGCCCGATTCTCAGACCATTCCATTTCCTTTTTCTGATCTAACACCAGAAAGCCAAGCAGGCCCTTCAATTCCCATGGAATGAGGAGAAAGTTGTGTTATACAACTCTTCATCACCAGCAAAGTGTTAGTAAGACTGGAAAGACTTTTCCTCTTCCAGCTATAAATGGGGCCTATTTTTAAACAAAATAGAGACAATAGAGACTGTTGGTGATAGTAACTGATGCCTCGGGGAAACAAGTCTTGTCACTGCTTGTTGATTTCAAATCCATAAACACAATGCGATTACTTATTCCTATTCCCATCTAGAAATGTGGGATGATGGATCAGAGCATCTTTTTCCTTACATCTCTAGTTGAATCAAATTCCAGGAAAGATTAGGCCTTGACAATAACTCCTCCCTTCATCCCAGCTCTTAGGAAAGCAGGCTTTACAACAGAGCTACCATTTACAGAGGAGCAAACTGAGGCTTAGAGAGGTCAAATAATTTGCCCCGCGTCTTGCCAAGTAGGGGAGATGTCCAAATGCATGTAATCTGATTCCAGAGCCACAGCTATTAAGGTTAAACTCTCTCTATGTGTATTTTGACAAAAACCTTATAAGAAATTCTGATGTGCCTACCTAGTTAAGAACTCCTAATTTATTTTTTTGAATCTTTAAGTAAATTTTGAGTAAAAAAGTAATACATAAACATGTTAGCAAGTTCAAATTATACAAGAGATTATACAGTGAGAAGTGAGTCTCTCTTTCCTACCTACATTCCAGTTTCCATCCCTAGAGGCAACTACTATTTTTTTTTTGCATATCTTTCCAGAAATAATCTGAGCACATACTAACATATATATGTCCATATATACCCTTAAAACATAAATAGAAGCATGTCATACATACTGATGTTTCCATTCTTACTGAGAAATCCTGCCTTGGCAAATACTACCATCTCCAAGATCCAAGAAAGCCTACTAGCCAAACCACAGATGAGGACTGGATACATACGATTTTCTGTACAACCATGAAAACGTGAGGCAGTACAGAATTCATTCTGCAGTGTCAAACAGTTAATCCACACAGGAAATGACTTCATCTGGAAGTGTGTGCTTTGAGAGACTCAAGCTCACTTGGTATATGCTATATGGCATTGTTCCCTGAGTGTAGAGATTTCCTATGTCTTATGAAGTATTGTATTCCACTCAGTATCTAATGAAGTTAGTTCCTCATGAGTTTGTACTAGGTGTTTAGTCAATGAAGACTGTATGTATGCCTGCAAAATGTCTGTTTTGTTTGATTTAAAAATATCCTTCTAGCAGAGTATTATAAACAATTGGTGTTAAATTTCTAAACAAGTACTGCCAGTTTGAGAGGGGACAAAGTTTATGGCAAGGATTATGGGTATGGGAGGTAAAGGCAGGAGATATGTGTGCTTAGTCAAAAGTAAGGCATTGACCAAAACTAAAACATGAACAAAACCTGGAACAAATCACACTAGTTTGCTAAATGTGTGTGTGTGTGTTGGGGGGGCAACCTGGTGTAGCAGAAAAAGCATAGATTTTACAGTTGGACAGATTTGGATTCCAATTCAACTTTGCTCTTAGGGACCCTGAATGAGTTACTTAACTTCTTTGAGCCACAGTTTCCTCATGTGTAAAATGGGTATGATCATTGATTAAAATCTTATTATAAAATGAACTTAAGAAAAATAAACACTCACCAAAGAAAATGATCCTTTTATTATCATTGAGGCAAACAAAGCCTCCAAAACACATAGAAATATCTTCCCTTATTAATAGCCTATACTTCCCTGCGTTAATAGCCTATACTTATTTTCACAATTAACTTTGAATCTTAATTTTCTACTCCAAAGCCTTTTAGAGGTTTTTCTTTGATTCTTGTGTTTATTACCTTTCCCACTGCGGTAGACAGATTCCTAAGATGGTCCCCAGTGAACCCCACCTTCTCATATTCATGCCCTTGTGTAATCCTCTTTGAGTGTAAACTGGGCCTAAGGACTTGCTTTTAAGAAATGGAACAGAGCAAAAATAATAGGATATCATTTCTGTGGTTAGGTTATAAGACTGTGACTTCCATCTTCCTAGCTGATTCTCCCTCTTGCTGGTTTTGATGAAGCAAGATACCATGTTGGAGAGGCCCATTTGGCAAAAACCTAAGGGTGTGCTCCAGCCAATAGCCAGTGAAGAACCTCAACCCAACAGCCTGTGAGGACGTGAATCCTGCCACCAACCACATGAGTGGGCTAGGAAGTAGATCCTCCCTCAGTTGAACCTTAAGATGAGACCCTAACCCTGGCCAACAACTTTATTATGGGTTTGTGAGAGACCCTAAAACAGAGACTCAGTTTAGCCATGTCTAGATTCCCACAAAACCGGAGATACCAAATGTGAGTTGTTTAAGCTGCTATATTTTGGAGTAATTTGTTATGCAATAGTAACCATTATGCCTAGAATGAACATAATTTATAGTACCATTTCCTAGAAGTCAAAAGAATGCCACCTTCTAGACTTTCAACAGAAAAGTATAATAATAATAACAGCAGCAGCAACAACATTGTTTATCATTTATTGAAAATTTTATGTGATAGGTATAGTATTAATTGTTTTACTATATTAAACTTATTAACTTATTTAACTTAACAGATTAGGAAACTGAGTCTCAGAGAGAGGTTAATTAACTTGTCCAAATTAGAATGGATAATGGGTTGTATTACTTCAAAACTCATGTTCTTAAATCAGGTAAATACAATGAGCTTTTATCACAATATGATGACTTCAGATGTACTCTAACTGTGCTTAGCTCCGTGCTTGGCACACAGTAGCTGCTCAGTAAATGTAAGCTGTGATTATTAGATCTTGAACTCACAATAAAGAGACCCTGTGTCAGTTTGCATTGAAAAGCCAGCTCTTCATATCCTGCTGGGCTACATGGTCTTGCTCATAGTGATCACAGTAGTCCACACATTTTGAGCAAGGCCCTGCTTCACCAAGTGACTTTAATAGCCCATCCAAATATGTCTTCTCAGGAGGCCTGTCTAGTGTGCTGCAACGTGCTGAACTAATTTTCATTCTGCTCAGATCGTACCATTGACCTCTGGGGGCTCTGATCCATTCACATAGGTTGCCCATGCCCATATACAGATGCTGGGCAATAATATTTAGAAGAGTGATCAAATATGAGGCACCAGTTGCCTTCCAATGATCTGTTGCAGCTGAAATTAAATACTCCTTTCTTTTTATCTCTACAAGACTTGGTTAACTCCTATTTACAGATGGAATTTTATAGCCAGCATATTTTATAGAGCACTTACCCTAATGACAATAACAGAAACACCTTATAACTGTGTCAGCTTGACTGTTTATAAAACACTTTCATATGCATCTCATTTGATTCTATGGCACTTCATCTATGCCCTATGAAATGAATACATTTCTACCTCATATTATAGCTATTTATACATGAGGCTGTATGGTCTAGTGGAAAAATCATGCTCTGGCTTCGGACAAACCTGAATTTGAATCCCAGGTCCACCACTTCCTAGATGTGTGACTTGAACAAATCTGTGATCCTCATTAAACTTTTGTTTTCTGCATTTGTAAGGTGGGCTTAATCATGCACATCTTATAGGGTTTCTGTGAGGTAAGAGATAACATGTAAAGTGCAGGGCAACTACTATGTATTCAACTAATACTTTCTTAAAAATATTATCATTAGTTTGTATGATGTTAGCTAGCAAAATCTGTGACTATTCATTTTATCTCCAACAGACCCAGAATTGTGCCTTTTATCTTTAGAAAGAAGCTTAATACATACTTCTTGAATGGACAAACCTGAGGTAGGCACAGGAGTTATTATCCCAGTAGATGGAGGTTAAATGGCCTGCCCAGGGATCACATGGCTGATAAATGATAGAACTGGAATTTGGATTCTGATTGTTTGCTGTCTAGTCCAGTGCATCTTCCTGCAGTCTTTTAGATTGGTTTGCAAGACTGACATGCTGGAAATAAAGTCTCTTGTAGAAGACAGCCTAGTAAGCGACAAGTCTAGGTTTTCCACTAGGATTCAGATATCTTTGGATGTGCTGTAAAGAGACACCTCATCCTACTTCCTCATGGGCTATAAGGAGTGTCTTAGAAAGAGAGCCACAGGCCGGGGGTGGTGGCTCACGCCTGTAATCCCAGCACTTTGGGAGGCCGAGGTGGGTGGATCACGGGGTCAGGAGGTGGAGACTATCCTGGCCAACATGGTGAAACCTCGTCTCTACTAAAAATACAAAAATTAGCTGGGGGTGGTGGCGCGTGCCTGTAGTCTCAGCTACTCGGGAGCCTGAGGCAGGAGAATCGCTTGAACCAGGGAGGCGGAGGTTGCAGTGAGCCAAGATCCTGCCACTGCACTCCATCCTGGCAACAGCAGGACTCCATCTTAAAAAAGAAAGAAAGAAAGAAAGGGAGTCACATACCCTAATAGACATGCTATTGGACATGCTCAGTCCAATAAAATGGGCTTAGTTGTTGGAGAGTTGGGGCAAATCTGAGCATAGTCTATTGCCCACCATTAAGATTTACCCATCGATCTAGTTTCCCAGGAATTTATGTCTAAATCTTAGGTAAAGAGGTGTTGAAAGTAAAAATAAAACACAAACAGAAAAAAACAGTAGTTTCTCTAAAGATCTCTGTGGGATATTGGAAGAAAGATAAGGCAACACAGCTTTTATGCCTACTTAATTGAGAGTTAGCTCAGAACATAGCCAACTTTGGCACATGGGGTTTCTAGGGAGCAGAACTCAGCTTTGGCACTTGGAAGGCGTTAGCACATCAGTGATGCCAGGGGCAGCACAGAGCTGCAGATGCTACCCAGTCTCTAGTAATTGGCACAGCAGTAGCACCTTATGCCATATTGTTTAAAGAGCAGTACAAGGCAGCATCAGTGGCTTGATGTGGCCTTGGAGACTTTGGGAACTAAGCAGTATCCTTGGTACAAACATTAATGCTGTCATCTTTCATGGTAGGCACTGGTAGCAGCGATGAGGTGCCTGTGGTTTGGTATAGGTAGCAAAGGTCTAGGAAGTCCGTAAAGTGGAGAAGGCTTCTTTATGGGTAGACTTGAGACAACCCATGGGGGTTATGAGAAATAAGTGGAGAACCTAGAGATACCGTAATGATAGATTTGGGGGAAAACCAGAGAAAATGCTGTTTATGATAATTAATATCCCACTTTTACCTGTAGCTTCATATGGTTTGGGGAATTATTGATTATGATTATGATAGTAACCTGACATGAGTGGCCAGATTGATCACAGTATAGATAGCCTGGGGCCCTTCCAGCTCCTGTTCTTCAGTATGAGAGGTTTCTAATTGTCAAACGTGGAATTCTGCCTTCTTCCTCATACCTGCCTCCTGCTCCAACACACTACGAGTTCAATATTCGGTGCTATCAAGCAGCATTCCTGGAAGCACAGAGATTTGAAAGAAAGGTTTCTGAATGTCATGCCAAATCTCCATCTGACTGGAGTAACTCAAGCAAATAGTCCAAAACTTCCAGAATAAATTGGATAAAGGTGGTAAGCACTTTCGAGCTTCCAAGAAGTGGGGCGGGGATGGAGGAAGCTGCCCAATATTAACAATATGCACAGCGACAGAGGCATTTGTATTACAGTGGGTGGTATGCTGTGTTTCCCTCTTACTAAGTGTTGCCCATGCAAAGGCTGAGATGGTGGCATGATGCCTTTGCTGTCAGTGATACCAATTGCATTTGTGTACTCTAAGAGAAATAAAATAAGCTTCTTTCTCTCATGATGATATAATTGTCTTTCTTGTCCTTTGAGATTAGCCAAAGATGTAGTAAATGCATTAGATATGTGTTAAGAATGACACCACCACAACCACCACCATCACCAGCAACAACAAGAGTAAACACTTACATAGCACTTATTCTGTTTTTGGCACTGTTCTAAGATACACACACGCATGCATATACATGCACATACTTTTTTTCTCCGTTATTCCATCTGTCTTCTCACAATGACTTACAGATTGGGCAAAAGAGTCGTCCTCCTCAGGCCAGATTAGGTTTTTCTAAAGTGTGTTTTTAAGATCTTTTGTTCTGGAGAGCTTAACAGGTGTTACAAAACAGGATTCCCTGATCAAGTAAGTTTGGGAGACATTGGGTTATAAAATATAAGCACATTTCTCTACTGCAGGACTTCCAAATGGGCTAATGTATATGGAGATTTTTTCTGATAGAGGAAAATCATAGATGAAATCTGCAGAATTTCTCAAAAAGAGGCAGTAAACCGTGGTGTTATGAGTGGGGGCCTCTGATAGCAGACTTTCTGGGTTTAGAACCCAGCTAGGATATGTCGCTTGCTCCTTATAGGACCTTGGAAAAGTCTGTTTTATCTTTTTGTGCTCCAGTTGTCCTTATCTGTCAAATGGGGATAATGGTAATATTTACATCAGAGTGGTTTTAATATATTCAAACTGCTTAAAAGAGTACTTGGCTTTTAGGAAATGCTCGATAAATACAAGCTGTTTTTTTTTTTTTTTTTTTTTGAGACGGAGTCTCTGTCACCCAGTCTGGAGTGCAGTGGCGCAAGCTCAGCTCACTGCAACCTCTGCTTCCCAGGTTCAAGTGATTCTCCTGCCTCAGACTACAGAGTAGCTGGGGTTACAGGCAAGCGCCACTACGCCCGGCTAATTTTTTTGTATTTTTAGTAGAGACAGGGTTTCGCCATGTTGGCCAGGCTGGTCTCGAACTCCTAACCTCAGGTGATCCACCCACTTCGGCCTCCCAAAGTGCTGGGATTACAGGCGTGAGCCACCGTGCCCAGCCTTTACAGGCTAATTTGATTTTAATTTGATTTGACTCTGTAACCCTTTTCTTGCAAGCATCTCAGGGGATTAAAGTCTTACAGTGCACGTGTGTGGTGCACACACACACACATACACACTTTGGAAAATGCCAAGTTGGGTCCTTCTGGTAAAAAGACTATAGAAGAATGGCACTGGGGAAGAAAGAAAATAAAGGAGATCAGATGACGCCTGGGTTGAAAGACTACAACTCTGCAGTCCAAGTCTCCAAGGTTATTTTCTTATTCCATCTCTAGATACTTTAAAAATTTTTATGGAGATAATTACCTGCTGCCCTCAAATTGGTTATGTTTACTTTTCTGGAGGAGGGAAAACGGACTAAATGAGGTTTTCGAAACCCAATTCTCCAATGACTTAAATGGCTTTGATTTCCGCATTTGAAAAATGGATCTACTGTTACTGATCTGCATGTGGAATTTTCCTAGGAAAAAGGTATGATACTCAAACATCTATGATTAACCTAGGCCCACAATCAAATGGAATTACCATCTCGTGCTCCAGTTTTTTCATAAGATGGCAAATGGCAAGATATCAAGCAATATCCTGACTGGACTCTTTGTGGGCTGAAGGTTCTATATCCCCAACTACCCTTTAGAGATAGGCGGTATCATGTAGTGCGTGAGTCCCGCAACTGTCATGTACATCAGAACCACCTGTGTGTCTTGTAAAAGTAAAGTTAAAACAACCAAACTTCAGAGTTTTTGTTTCAGTAGGTCTGTTGGGGGCAGGTTGTGGGGAGAGAGGGCTGAAAATTTTGTTCCCAGGTGATGCTAATGGTGCTGGTCCAGGAACTGCACTTTGAAAACCACTGATATATGTTCCCCTTCCTGTGTCCATGTGTTCTCATTGTTCAATTCCCACCTATGAGTGAGAACATGGCACATGTATACATATGTAACAAACCTACACGTTGTGCACACATACCCTAAAACTTAAAGTATAATAATAATAATAATAATAAAAGAAAACCACTGATATAGAGGTTAAGTGAGGGGGCACTGAAATTGGACAGACCTGGGTTTAAACTCTAGCACCATCACTTAGAAGCTGTGAAATCCTGGTTAAATTATTTAATCTCTGTGACTTAATTTACATATCTATAAAGTGGAGATAATAGTAACAACCTGGTAGGGTTGTTGTGAGGACTAATGAGTTCATATATGTGAAGCCCTTCAAATAGTGCCTGCTGTAAATTAGCCTCAGTTGTTACTATTGTTGTTATTGTTATTGTTATTAAAAGAAAGGTCTTGTAGGGAAGAGAAGTCAAGTCAGGGCTCTGAGTTGGGACAGGATCCCTAGGAGTGGGGAAAAAAGCATTGATATGACAACCCACATTATTCCCTTTTAAAAGGGACATTAATGGTAGAAGTTGATACATTGGTTTTCTAGACATGAAGATGCTTCAGGACAGGGCTATTTAAACCCTGAGAGTTGATTTGTGTTACTCAGCTGTCTAGTTTGCTGGTCTTTCTTAACTCCCTACCACCTCAACCCCACAACATTCTTGAGCTCCTCCTTTCCTTAGCAAAGTGGCAACAGGACAAGTTTAGCAGTGGCCCTCTAAGGCAGATGCTCCATGCCCTCTTCAGAAATCTCCTGGCAATATTTTCATTCCAGGGAATATTTATGAAGTACTCACTTGTGTTTCAACCTCCATGGTTTGATTTTTGTTTTAGAAACCCAGCTAATTCTTCCGGGGGAAAAAAAGGTCCCAGTTTAAAATTCTGATGCCTTTGGTAAGTTGTCCACAGAAGAGAGAAATTTCATTAATGATCTACCCACCTTGCTCTCAGGTATGCCTCCCATGTTTCAAGGTTCCCTATGTACCTTTAATTTTGATAATAATTAGGAAGCTTGTTAGCATTATCAGGAAGCAACTGTGTGCCCTGGTTGGGGGAGGGTGAATACATCTGGGCATTAAGTAACTGGCCCTCAATCTCTCTGAATGACATTTCAGTGCATTTTTTAAGGATCAATTTTCATACTTCATTGTGGTGGCTGATTCTGGTATGCTGGACAGAAAGGTTTATGATGCCCAATGGGTTCATCAGCTTTGACCAAATCTTTCTTGAAGTACTAAAATGGAGTGTAGCTCTCATCCACAGCAGCTTTCTCCCTCTGCTCATTAGTTCATGTCGGGACTTTAATAGTACAGAGCAAAAGAAAGAGGGTGTGTGTTTGCGTGTCCCCATTTGCCTTTTCCCTCTAAACTCACCAGCTGAGAGTAATTTATTTGTTTCCACAAGGGGAAATGTGGAGATGAATGCCTCAATGATTAAAGTCCTGGCCTATAAGTTGGAAAACCTTGGTTCTAGAACTAGCATCACCTGTGACTTTCTTTATGACCTTGGATTTATTAGCTAGATTTTTCTGGGACTTTGTGTCCTTTCTGTAAAATAGGATGGTCTTGATCATCCCATTTCACAGGGTTGTTGAATACCTAATGAGATAATATACCTGGTCATGCTTTGGAAACTCATTAGTGTTTTATGGATATAAGAAATGATTATTATACTCAACAAATTCTGATTAGATATTCTGCGTTTTTTCTCATGCCCTATTTAATAACAATCTTATAACTTAAAGAATCAAAATATAAATTAAATAACTCTGTATATTTTACAGAGATAAAACTTAAATTATGGGTTAAGAATTTTCAAAGGGCCAAAGAAGAAAAAGCCTCCAATAAAAAGCACAAGGGAATTTATTTTTGTCTAGTTGACTGGTCTTTCAGAAATAAAAAAGAAGCCATTTCAGAACCGACCAGTAGATGTCAGTGTTTGACAAGCACATAGCTGTTTGCTGAGGCTCCCGCATTAGCATCTGGCTCCATTTCAGCTAGCAAGTTTCTCTGCAAAGGAGAGGGAGTTTGTGTAACTGAAGCAAAGATTTTGCTTTCTCACTTCTCGCCCTGTCTTGCGGAAAACAGCATGATGCTTTGGGTAAGTCGTCGTTATCTTCACTTTCAGTGATTCCCTTTATAGATCTGCAGTCTGCTGAGAAGTTTAAAACACAAAATTAAACATGTGCTTAGCTCCCTGAAGGCCACATACTTGTTTTTCTTCACAAAGGTGCTTTTCCTTTTCCAGACCCACCTTCCCTTCATCCTACCCTTTGTGTAATATTAATCAAATATAGCCAGGAAATACTGCTGTTTGGGGACCAGGTTCCAAAGCTCTTGAAACAAGGATTTTATTTTTTGCTGCAGAGTGACACTTGCTCTGATTTCAGATGAAATTGCCATTTTCTAAAAATGGCAGCTACTTGGTGTGTCATTTTTCAAAAGAAAATGTGATCACATTGTAGCTGCGCTAAGCAGCCTCTTTCAGTCCTCTTTCGTTTTACACTTTTACTGGAAGGCTTTGAAAGAGGCAATGCAATTAGGTTCCAGTTGTCTCTGTTGAACTCAGAGATGCTCACCTTTTCCTGGGGAAGACGAATTCTTGTTATGTTGGTTTCTTATCGCATCCTGGATTAGGGAGGAAATGTGCAGCGAATTCAGACTAGGGATGGTGATAAAATCAACTGAGCTCTTTGAAAAGGCCACCCGCCTTGGGTTTCTGGAATTCAGACTTGTGGGGCTTTTACTCTTGAACAATTTTTAAGGATTGGGTAGTCAGGTTTTCTTTTCTTTTTCTTTCTTTCCTTCTTTCTTTTTCTTCTTCTTCTTTTTTTTTTTTTTTTTTTTTTTTTGGTGCCTGTGTTGCCCTTTATAAGCAGCCAGCTCAGATGCATTTAGAGACCATTTTTGTGGAATGATTTGGAACTGCAATCTCCCCTCCTTGGTTTGCTTTCATCCTTTTTGCATTTCTATTGGCCAAATGGAATGAAATAGTTTAATGTCATAAAGTCAGAGGTGGCTTTAGGCTTTGGGCACACTTTCTGAAGACCAATGGAGGTGGTCTGGGTGTGACAACACCTACCAGTGCAGAGTAGTGCCCTGGAGGTGGTCCGGATGTGACAACGCCTACCAGTGTGGAGTAGTGCCCTGCTGCAGCATTCTTAGTGGCTGCTGGCCAAGAACTGGCCTTGTCCTGGGAAATGAGTCATCAGACATAAGCAGCTTGTTCTTGGAGGCAGAGCTGGCATTGGTTTCAAGGTCCTCTTGCATTTGGTGCACATCTGCTACTGCTTCACTGTGTCTCAACCTCCCTGGGTCCCCTCTCAGCAGTGTTCATAGTCTTGGAGGAAGAAACGTTCCCCCATTTCCCAGAAGGCTGATTTTCCATCACCTTGCCACTTCCCAACTCATTCCAGAGAACTTATCCCTCCTCAACTCCTGAAGGACCCTTTTTTTTTTTTTTGAGATGGAGTCTCACTCTGTCACCCAGGCTGCTGGAGTGCAGTGGCATGATCTTGGCTCACTGCACCCTCCACCTACGACGTTCAAGCGATTCTCCTGCCTCAGCCTCCTGAATAGCTGAGATTACAGTTGCGCGCCACCACACTGGCTAATTTTTGTATTTTTAGTAGAGAACGCGTTTCACCATGTTGGTCAGGCTGGTCTCGAACTCCTGACCTCATGATCCACCCACCTCAGCCTCCCAAAGTGCTGGGATTACAGTCATGAGCCACCATGCATGGCCAAGGACCTTGTTTCCATACATAAAGAGGTTGAAGGTCTGGACCTTTTAGTCTGACACCTTCAAACTCTTCCTTACCTTGATGCTTCCCCTCTGCTTTCCTGCAAGTGAGGTAGTTAAGAGCAATAGTTTTGGAGGCCAACATACCATAGCCACTTGCTACCTGTCTGACGTTAGGCAAGATCCTTTATTTCTCTGAGCCTCAGTTTCTTTGTTATTATTTTTTGTTTTATTTTAAATGAACAAATAACAATTGTATATATTGTATATTTATAGGACACAATGTGATATTTTTATACATGTTAATATTGTGAAATGATTAAATCATGCCTATTAACAAATCAGTCACCTCATATACCTTTTTTGTGGTGAAAACATTTAAAACCTATTCTTTTAGAAATTTTGAAGTATACGATGTGTTATTATTTATTATAGTCACCATTTGGTACAATAGATTACTAGCAATACCTACCTTGCTGTGTTTTGTGATTAGTAAATGAAGTACTATATGTAAGGCAACTAGCACTTTGTAGGAGCAAAGTAATCTATAGCTGCTGCTGTTAATTTTGTTGTTATTACTATTCTACTTGTTGCCGGCCTGCTCTCATCTCACTCTCCTCCCTTTAACTGTTCAATATTTTGAATGACTAGGTTATCCTTATATTCATTTACATTTACTCACTATCCATTCCCTCTTGTTTTGGCAATTATATTTTAAATTCCAAAGGTTCTTCTTGTTCTCTGTTTTTTGCTTGTAATATCTTGTCCATATTTTATTTCATTTTTTTTTTGAAGCAGAGTTTCGCTTTTGTTGTCCTGGCTGGAGTGCAATGGTGTGATCTCGGCTCACTGCAACCTCCACCTCCCAGGTTCAAGCAATTCTTCTGCCTCAGCCTCCTGAGTAGTTGGGATTACAGACACCTGCCACCACGCCCAGCTAATTTTTTGTATTTTTAGTAGAGATGGGGTTTCACTATGTTGGCCAGGCTGGTCTCGAACTCCGGACCTCAGGCCATCCACCCGCCTTGGCCTCTCAAAGTGCTGGGATTACAGGCGTGAGCCACTGTGCCCAGCCTATCTTGTCAATATTTCATAGATGCAAAGATCATTTCAAACTAGTCTGAAGAAAATAATTAGAATTTAAAAAAATCTCCATTGTTCCTAGAATTATTTTTATTCTAGGGTCTTTTTATGTTTTCTGCTTGTTTCTGTTTGCTCAATTATCCTCTCTTCTCTGATTATTGACATTTTATCTACTTTTTCTAGGTCCAGTTCAAATGACATATCCACTATGATGTCATCCTTAATCCCCATAGTTGGAAGCAAATACTCCCTTCCCTTCTTCACTTCTATAACCCCTGGTTTGCACTTTTTTTTTATTACATAGCACCATATATTGTATAGTTAAATGTTTGTTTTTGTGTTTCAGTTTGACATTCTCCTTGGAATATAAATTCCTGAGGTCCAGGACTGTGCTATACATGCCAACCACTCTGTGGGTGTTCAGTACTGGGCTCCCTGCCTTTGTAGGGACACAGAAGGATCTTGCTGGCCATCAATACAGTGTGAGAATCATGAAACTTAAGTAAGAATGTCCAGTAGATCAAAGATTGAAGTAGTAGAGAACACAGTGGATCTTTTCTATAAATCTTTGCAAGTTGGCCTTGGGTTGAGACGAGTAAAGTGGAGACTTGCCTGAAGTGAGAGCTGGACATGACTTTTTGTGATTCTATAGAGACAATGGCTGTGGGCCCTGTGAGACTGCATTGCTGGGATACCCTGTCCCCCTGTAGCAAATGGCCAATAGCTTCAAAGTAGCTGTGTGTCAGCATGGAGCTAAGTTTGGTTTCAGTAGTGGGTTTGGACTGTGTCAGGATTTCTTCAGGGGGGATTAACTCGTGTCTGAATATTTTAGCCCAAACTTCTCAGCAGGAAATTCCTTCACAGTAAACATCATGTTACAAATGAAAAGGTTGTCTCTCTTTTTGTCCAAAGCCTGTCAATCTCACACATATAATACAAGGTCAAGGCGAAGGCTTGACTGATCTGACCAGTAAAGATACAATGAACCACTTTTAGATTTAGACAGTTTATTATTTACATAGACAGCTGAAAGCAGAATAAGCCTTAAAGTGCCAGATCCCTGTGATCCTTGTCCCATACACTACAAAGGATGACATGGAAAGAAAAGAGGCTGGATGACTGCATTGCACATTGTGGGATACCCCATTGCTGAGGAGCCTATTCCAGGGTGCCTCCAAGCAGTTTTATGTTCTGTAGCTTTGTATTCACCATAATACATAATAATATAAATTTATATTTATAACTTTTATTTGTATTTTATATTTATATAAAATTTATATTTTATAAATTTAAATGTACATTTATGTATTATACATAAAAGCAGTTTTGTGTTCTAAGGGGGGCATAGCAGAAAACCCCATACCTCATCAGAATCAGGCAGGTGATGAGAAACGATCTCATTGCAGCCCCTCCAGGAGAGGGAGGGAAGTGAGTGAGAGACTTCCTTGTAGCAGCTCCTTATAGGCTTCTAGTCCTCTAATGTTCCAGAAATAGCACAATGCGTTCCACCAAGACTCAGTCTGTGGTTCAGCCTTTGCCTGCATGCTCTATGTGGATGTGTGGTAAGGTCATCAGGATTCCATGGCAGAGCCAGTTTCCTACAATGCCATTCCTTCTTTGGTACCTAGTCACGTGTTGACTGATAGTAACTTTGGTTTCTACATGCTGAAGACTTCTGACAACCTCCCCCTCACACCCCTGCTTCTCTAGAGTCAGAGCTTACCTATTTCCAACAAAACTATTTATAGAATTTGCCCTTATTCTTATTGTTCACCCTGTTCCTTATCCTTCCTAATCAAGTTTGGCTGATTCACTTCCTTGCTTTCTCATACAGGGTTCTTTCATCACAAGAAACATCTAAGAAACTTCCTGATCAGGACAGGAATTGGCTTCTAAATCTGGGTCTCTATGAGCCTAGCACTTCTAGTTTTTTTCTTTTTCTCACTTTGTCCTATTTGGTTTCTGCAGGTCTTCAGGATTCTGTATGTGTGTGTGTGTGTGTGTGTGTGTGTATATATATGTGTGTGTGTGTGTGTGTGTGTATATATATATATACATATATATATACACATATATACACACACACACACACACACACACATATATATATATATATATGTCTTTTGACCAGAGGCCTTTCCCTACCCTTTGTTAGGGAATCCTTAGTGTACCTTAGTGTATCTTAGAGTACCAGATGGATTCGGGCTGTGAAGACTGAAAGCCTACAGCTTTTCACCTTCTTGCCTTGACCTTGAGTTCACATGTGCCTCTTGATCCCTGGCAACCTCCTTGCCTAGGTACTAACCTATTGCCTAGTCTAAGCCCTTACTTTAACATATTGCTGGCTCTCTGGATCCTGGCTTTCTGCCCTGGATCTTCCTGCCTATGTCCTTAGTACTAGGAGATTTCATAAAACCACATATTGAAAGAATTTAACCCAGCACAGTGAGGCCAAAACCAGCGCTGTGATAAAACACCACACCACTATGGTTGCATTATTGGGTCAGTACCAGTACTATGAGGTAGGATTTTCTCTTTCCGTGAGCTACTATGATGTAGTATTTCCTCTTTCTGTTAGATACTGCAGTTGGGGCTGTTGAAAGTAAGTAGAATTTACTCTAGCTCTGCTCCCTTGGAAGTCATACCCAGGCAGACAGTACTTAGAACAGGGGAGCTTGGTATGAAGAATCACCAGGGTGCTTGCTCCTTCTACTATGAATGAATGGGTTAGTGGTGAGTCTTGCTGGGAATGGCCCTCTTGAGCAATATTTTAAAAAATATAATAATGCGGCATTCAGTTATGGTTGGGGTGGAGTGTAGGGACTCAGTCATTCATCTATCCAGTCATTTATTCAACAAATATGTATGGTTTCTTATGGATTAGGCACTTTTCTAGACTCATCTGTGAATGAAATAGATACAATTCTTGCCCTCATGAAATTCTAGTTGGTGGTATGGAGGGGCAAAAACATTAAACAAGTAAGAGACAAATATGATGAGATGAAACCAGGTGCTGACAAGGGTTATAAAGAAAATACATTGTCAATGTGCTAGAGCAGACATGCGTTAGATAAGAAAGGCCTGTCTGAGACAGGAGTGTGTAATTTATGTAAAGATCAGGAGGAATAGCTTTCTAGGCAAAAGGAGCAGCTACTACTGAGGCAATGAGTAGGGACTTAGCATTCTAGGCTGAGGGAATACAAGTAAAGCCATGGAGGCTCAGATAATCTTTGCTAAGGGGTGTAGTGGTAGGTTTTGGACGGGGAGGAGGTGGCACTGTGAGGACTTCTTAATTAGACTTTTTTAAATGAACTGTCCCCCAAACATATAAGGACTCAATAGCTTTCAGGCCCCTTGACCAAAAGAAGACATTGTCTGAAATGGAGGTTTTTATAGCCTCTGACACCCATTCTGATGTTCATGAGTTGGCAGAGATGATTGTGAATCCATTTTTAGGATGCAGGAAAGCATGACTTTTTTGCATACATTCTCTCTTCCTTTCTTCTTCATATACACCCAGTGAAAAAATTGGACAGATTAAATCACACTAAAATGTTAGTGAGTGTATATAATCCCTCCTATGAGTAGTTGCCCTTTTAAGAAGACTCCAGAGAAAAAGAAACAAATATAGGAAAGGATAAATGAAATGACTGAATTCTTAATATTAGAATTTCAAACCCTTGGCCAGCCAAGTAAATGAAAAATCCCCTTTAAGTTTATTGGCATCTTTCATCTACAGATTCATGAGGTCAGGGAACACTCTCGGATATTCAATTAGATTTCTTTTTTTTAAAATTTTATTTTATTATTATTATACTTTAAGTTTTAGGGTACATGTGCACAATGTGCAGGTTAGTTACATATCTTTTTTCTTTTTGATTTTATTTTAAGTGCCAGGGTACATGTGCAGGATGTGCAGGTTTGTTACATAGGTGTATATGTGCCCTGGTGGTTTGCTGCACCTATCAACCTGTCACCTAGGTATTAAGCCCCATATGTATTAGCTATTTTTCCTGATGCTCTCCTCACCCTGCTCTCCCGCGACAGGCCCCATTGTGTGTTGTTTCCCTCCCTGTGTCCATGTGTTCTCATTTCAACTAGATTTCTTATTAGCATTCCTTCTCTGTCCCAGATCTGGAGGTATTCCAGATGTATGCACAGCAGCCTCTGGGAACTATCTGCGTTTTCCATCTGCTGCTGGAGTCCATTTTCTTGAACTTTGGTTTCCCGCCTGAAGACAGGAACAATCTCTGCCCTTCCCCTCCCCATCATGAGCTTGGAAGGCTGACAGAGAAGATTAAGATCATTGCCATCAAGTTTTATCTGCTGTAAGCAAAAACAGGAAACCAAGAAAGAAAGGCGCAGCATAGCAATAGCTTTTGAGTGGGTAAGATGGGTGAAGTTTTTCTTAAATCCTCTTTCCCGTGTACCTTCCCACCCACATGTTCTTAGTCAGATTTATTTTTTGCATATTAGTTTCTGAGGATGACAAGAAACTTGCCCTTTTCTTAACTGTGATTTTCAGAAGCAGATTAACCTGCACTTAGTTGAGACCTCTTACCAATTCCTTGGAATAAATAATACCCTGGGCTCAGGAAGTGGGTGTTGAATAGAAATTTTATGACTCATAATGGAGTGTCAAAATAGCACTGCTGATGTATGTATGGGTCCCTTATCAATTTTGGAAATGACACTGGGTAGAGCCATATTTTCCTCTTGCATGGAAGTGCTCTGACTAAGGGAAAGTTCTTGATTTCTGCACTGTTTGGCATCTCTTGATATTTAAAAGTCCCACATTGAATGGTGCCTTTTCTCAAAGGTGACTTGGGTTTGGCCTAGAAAGAGAGCCGTTCTCAGAGGAGGGGCCAGAGCATTTCCCCCAGGAGGGGCAACCAGAACCTAAGCTGCCAGGATGAAGGGAGAAAGATTGACATTTCCCTGGCTTATGCCTTGAGGTACTTGTTTCCAAAGAAGGCTGAGGTCAGGATTGTATGCTTTTCCTAGAGTAGGCTGTAAGTTCTCTCATGATATCAAGCAGTTAGTTGACATTCCCAGGTCTCAGGCCTTTCCTTTTCTCTCTCCCCTGCTGGAGGAAATAAAAAGTGGTTCTTTCACAGGGCCCATGGGTCTGAGGGGAGCCTTCCCTTGAGCTCAGCCCTTCTCTTAGGATAGCACCTCAATGACCACACTCAGCATGGGCCCTATTAGTGTAGTTTTCTCATTAATGATTGTTTTGCAGTAATGAGGTTCTATGATATGCCTGTTGGATTGTTTGTGCTCCATGTTGATACCACTCAAACAACAAATATTTGATAACATTTGTTAATAATAATATGAATAATAATAATGATACAGTGGGGTACTTGAAAACAATATGAAATATATTCCTGCTCTTCATGAGTTCAAGAACCAGTTGAGGAGATAGAAAACCTGGCATAAATAGAGAAAAACAAGACAGCGTAGAATGAGATGGCAGATTGCACAGAATGAGATGCTAGATTGTGTAATTTAGTCTATAGGGATTCGAGGGGAAGAGCAGGGAGAAGTAATGTCAGGATGGCAAAGCTAGGAAAGTCTTCCAAGAGGATGCAGGGCTTAAAGGGTGACTAGAACTTGGTGGGGTGAAGACAAGTAAGGGGATATGTGGCAGAAGTGCCAGCAAAGGTATGGAGACAGAAACTGACTGCCGTATATATACACAGAGAATAGGCAGTGATGGTTTAGCAAAGTTGATATTCTGAAGTGGGATGTTCTCATTGAGGGGTTGTGGGACTGGAAGACTGTAAAGGCATGGTGAGGCCAGGTAATGAACATCTCAGAAGCCAGATATTTGATTTGAACTGTTTTTATTAGGCTCTTTTGTTTGCAAGTGATAGAGACACTTTCGAGTCATCTCAAGTAAAGGGGTGGTGGGGTATTGTTAAAGAGCAGTAAGAAAGAAAGGTTTCAGGGGAAGCAAAGTCAGAAACCAGAGTGCAGTGGGACCTCATGGGAATTGTACTTGGCTTCATGGCAGCTTCAGGGACCTCAGCAGGGTTCTAAGACTTTTCACCCTAGAGTTCTGTCATTAAAATGGCTCAGCTCTATTTCCCCCTCACTACTGACTGCCTTAAGTGTTTTCCTCTGCTCAGGTTAGCTTTTGGATAGTTCCTAATTCCTATTTAATTTGTTTTTCCTGCTCCCTTATAATTTTGGTTTGCATGGCCTATCAAGCCTTCAGGTTTCTATCTTTTCCCTTATATTTCTGACTTTTTCATATTCCTCTCTAGGTATTCTTTCAGCTTCAGCTCCTACTTCTTTCATTTCTCTCCCTTTCTCTCTCTCCCTTCCTCCCTGTTTCTTTCTCTCTCTCTTTCTCTCTCTTCCCCCCCACCTCATATTTTTAGGGCAAATTCCTGAGAGAGAATCTGATTGCCCTAGTTTATATTTTTATACCTGGTTCTGTTTTAGATCACTGGCCAGAATGTAGATTGGTGGCCCTTGGGTCAGGAGCCTATCCTTGGTCCTTCACTGGGCTGGGGATGTGGATGTGAGGAAGTAACATCAGACAAACATATAAAATATTGGTCATGCACATAAATAGCAAACAGGCATATGAAAAGATGCACAACATCATGAATCATCAGGAAAATGCAAATTGAAACTGCAATATTACCTCACACCTGTTACGATGGCTATTATCAAAAAGACAAGAGATAATAGCGTTGGCAAGGATGTGGAGAAAAGGGAATGCTTGCACACTGTTGGTAGGAATAGAAATTAATACAGCCATTATGAAAAGCAGTATAGAGGTTCCTCAAAACATTAAAAACAGAACTACCATGTGATCCAGCAATTCTACTTCTGAGTATGTGTCCCCTAAAAATAAAATCAGTATGTCGTAAAGATATCTGCACCCCCATGTTCACTGCAGCATTAGTCACAATAGTCAAGATATAGGATCAACCTAAATGTCCATTGATAAATGAATGGATAAAGACAATGAATGAATACATAAAATGTGTGTGTACACACACACACACACACACACAAAATGGAATACTATTCAGGCATAAAAAGAAGGAAATGTTGTCATTTGTGACAATATGGATGAACTGGAAGACATTATGCTAAGTGAAATAAGCCAGTCACAGAAAGACAAATAATATACGATTTCACTTATATCTGGAATCTAAAAGAGTCAAATTCATAGAAACAGAAAGTAGAATGGTGGTTGTCAGGGGCCGGATGGTGGGGGAGATGGAGAGATGCTGATAAAAAAGTACAAACTTACAGTTATAAGATGAATAAGTTCTGGGAATCTAATGTATAGTGTGGGTGATGGATGTGTTAATTTGAATGTGATCATCATTATACAATATAAATGTATATCAAATCATCACATTGCACATCTTGAATATATATCATTTTTGTTAATTAAATATTTTAAAATAAAAAAGGAGAGATTGGTTATAGAGGAAGTGATGGATTCAGAATATAGGTTCAGGCAGTGAGAATGGAGAGGAAAGATTAGATATGAAACATATCTCAAAGAAAATAATTTGGAAGAGTCAGTATCTTACTGGCTACAGTTAGAGAGAGGAAAATAAAAGATAAATCACACAATGTCAAGGTCTAGATGACTAGGAGAATGATAAGGTAAAAAATAAGGTCGCCTGGACAGAGAGTTAATTTAGGGGAGAGACAGTAAATTCTGTTTTTGCCATGTTGGGTAAAAGTCAACAGTGGATTCGATTGGACATCACTGTTTTGTCCTTAACTTTGTGACCTCCCTTTTTCCAAAACTTGCTAAGGCGATTTAAGCCAGGGGCTATAAGTGTGTGGAGAGTTTCTCTGAAAAGGTCCACTTTAGTCATTTTTTCCTTCACCTTTAGATAGCTAATTGGCCCCATGGAGCAATGGTTTCTATCAGGACAATAAGTAAACAAGGCAGATGTGAGGAGGCCTTTCCAGCCCTGTGTGAGCCTGATTCTGTTTTGGTTACTGTTTTCAGAATCTTCAGAAGAGAGAAAATGAGTAAAGATGTAAGGAAATGAGGCAAAGCAATGGAAAAACAGCCTTGAGCAAGGTAAAAATAAGCTACATAATTTACAGCTGTTACATACCCATTTTGAGAATAGCAGTTCAGAGGAACATGCCAAGTAGAGTGCATACAAGCATTTGACAGAGACCCAGTTGGACACTTTATAGAAAGGTTACTTGAGCTCACAGGTTTGGAGAAAGCACAGAACAACTGGGCCTCAGGAAGTACAAGGTAACCTCTGCAACCTTGGTGTTGGTCTTAGGGACTAAAACTAGAGGCTCAAAAACTGTCGGGACCTTCTCTTCTTGTCTTTGCTTTTCCCTCTGTGTTGGCTTCATTCTCTTCTGTTGAAGGCAGGATTCTCCATATGGTGCTAGACATGGCTGCTGCTAGCTCCGAGCTCACATCCTCAAGGCACTTTGACCAGAGAACAAGGGGTTCTTCCTTGCCAGCTCCAGTCCAAGAAAACCTGGAGAAGAGCTCTGATTGGTTTGTCTTGAGTCATGTGACTAGCGCCAGAGTAATCACTATGGCCAGGCGTGTGGGGTCCTATCCATGGCCAGTTTTGGAGCAAGTGTTCACTTCTCAGCCAATTACTATGGCCATGGATGTAAACTCATGTGAAAAGGATGGTAGCTGTGATTTTGACCACATGCTTAGGGCTGGAGAGGAGGAACAGCAGTTCACCAAAAGAAGGGAGAGGAGAGGCAGCACAGACAGGGCTACTGGGGTATCTTTGTGAACCAAGTGATCACCCCGATTTGTGTTTTTCCATAATACTCACACGGAAACAGAAGGTATTGAGAAAACAGTGCACATCTTTTCAGTATTGCCACTTGCCTTTCCCTCCTCATTGTCTGTTCTACTTCCCATCCCTGCCACCAAATGGTATACTCCAGCTATACTAAAATTACTTGAATTCTTTAGAAGTACTGTTCTTTCTGTTGTTCCCTCAGCTTTGCTTCATTGTTCAGGATTCATTTCGGGTGGCACTTTCTTTGGAAAAACTTGATTGCCCCAACTATCTACCCTCACTTTCAAATCTCGGTTATGTGCCCCTTTTATATGCTCTTATTTTACTCTGTACTTCCTTTCATATTTTGTAATTGCTTTGTTATTTCTATGTCTCTCCCACTGGAATGTAAGCTTCACGAAGGCAAGGACTTTGTCTTTCTCAATTACTACATCATCTCTAATACCTAGTGATGTGTCAGGCTCATTGTTGATTTTCACTAGATATTTGTTGAATGAAATAATAAAGGAATGACAGTTTCGAGTCTCAAATGGCAGGGCCAAATACCCGGAAAAGATCCCGGAAGCAAATAAGAAAGAAAATGATCTTCTTTCAGATGTCTTTTCTTAGATAAAGGAAGGGAGGAAGGGAAGGAGAAAAGAAGAGAGGAAGGAAAGAAAGTGTTCATTTATTATTTTTTTTGAAGAAAACCACAGCCAGAGAAGAAAGTGTTTAGATAAATATAGCTTATTGTAACATTTCAATAAAGTCAAAGATATTTGCTTTGCACTTAGAACTTTCTATTTCTTTTAGTTTTCACACTAAGTAATGAGTTACATGTAATTAAAAAGGCTAAACAATTTTTTACTTTCTTGATAAATTATTAATCAATTAACAATATATTTTCCTAATGAAATAATTATATCACTGTTAGAAAATGAGCCTGCAGGTGAATTGTATTATAACCCTTCTCTTAGTTTTCCACATTAAAAAAAAGCTTATGTGTTGGGTCTAAATCAGCCTAGGTACCAGTGTTTATCTGGTGGCAGTTGATCGAAATGTTTAAGATGACAATGTAATGAAGTGCGGTCCACAGACTATCTCTGTCAAGGGTGAGAAGAAGCTTATTACCATGCTGGTACCAGTACCATGCAGACACTGGATCAGAAACTCTGAGGATGGGATAGCAATTTGTATGCAAAAAGGCCTCCTGGTGATTCTGGTACACATTCAAGTTTGAGGATCATTGACAGTAAAATAGCTGCCATGGGGTAATCATTGTGCCTTTTTACAAGTTAAGAGACAGAATTGTCAGATACAAGACCTCTGGTGATCATTTTCATGAATGTGTTGGGATGATAGTCTGATACAAATTTCGATGGACTGACAAATGTTTGGTATTTGCTTGCAGGATGCTACAAACACCCGTGCACCTCCATGCTTGGGTTGCTCAGTATTCTGGGTAACCCCTTCATAGGATTTGTACAATTTCACATAAGTAAGGTATGGTGCTGGAGTGTTGGTGTGTCTAAATGTGCAAAATAATTTGAAAAGAAAAAGTTCCACACACTTCTATAATAGCCCAGTTGAAAATCCCTGATTGTTTGGCTGAGTTTAGCATTCTTTTTTTTTTTTTAATTTAGCTTTTATTTTAAGTTCAGGGGTAACTGTGGAGGTTTGTTACATAGGTAAACTCATGTCACACAGGTTTGCTGTACAGATTATTTTGTCACTCAGGTATTAAGCCTAGTACCCATTAGTTATTTTGCCTGATCTTCTCCCTCCTCCTGCCCTCCACCCTCTGATAGGCCAAAGTGTGTGTTGTTCACCTCTATGTGTCCATGTATTCTCATCATTTGCTGCCACGTATAAGTGAGAACATGTGGTATTTGGTTTTCTGGTCCTGTATTAGTTTGCTAGGGATAATGGCCTCCAGCTCTATCTATGTCCCTGCAAAGGACATGATCTCATTCTTTTCTATGACTGCATATTATTCCATGTTGTATATGTACCACATTTTCTTTATTCAGTCTACCATTGATGGGGATTTAGGTTGATTCCATGTCTTTGCTATTGTGAATAGTGCTGCAATGAACATATGTGTGCATCTGTCAAAGCATTCTTTAGAAAGCTAGATGACATGTGTAGTAGACAAAGGCTTTGTTTCCAAAAAAAGCTCCATGGCTAGGTTCATGCCAAGCTCAGGTACTATTGTTGGAAGGAAACATAATGTAGTTATTCTAAAAGATGCCTTTTGCCAAGAAGCCTCTTGGTTACTTCTTGGTTCCTGAATTTCCATTTATTTGCTTGGCTCTTAATGGAAACATTTCAAGTCTAGTTTAATTTAAAGCCTAGTACTGTTGTTGCTGATATTAAAATTCAGCTGGGGAAAGATCAAATGATACTTTGTGAAGCTCTCCTGTGATACTCTTTGAAGCATTCTGGAGATCTCTCAGGATCTTTTAGGATTAAGGACCAGTGGTAGGAAGAAATGGTAGGACATTCTAATAAATGGTAATAATAAAATCGCCCTCTGCTGTGCCTCTCTGTGAAGCAGCATTTTCTAAACTCTGCTCTGTAGGTGTTCCACAAAATGTGATTCTACTAAAAATGTGTTCTATGGTTAAATAAGTTTGTGATGCTGCATACTACAAAGCTCTTTTAGAGATTCATTATTCATGTAAAGTTTCTGTTAAATCCTACCATAAAGTCATCTGTTTAACTCTGTGTAATGTTTCCCCCCAACTTATTGAGCCCCTGTCAGCTGACCAGCTTCTTCAAATGGGAAAAAAAGTACCAGAGGATCAACTAACCCAGACAGGCTTATTGAGCTTTATGTAGTTTTGTTTTAGACATATGCATCAGGAGGCAGTGGTTGAGCTGGGCAGCTTCCTCTCTTAGTTTATAAGCTGTAACCACAGAATATTCCTTAGCCATTGAGGCCAGCTTGAAGGATATCATATTACCCACAGACATGGCCTTGATTTCCAAAGTATCCTTGTGGTCAATAATACCTAACTTTTGTAGAACTTTAAAAGTACTCTGTTATATATACTCTTATCAATTATTATTTAAGGAAAGTATTATCATTTCAGTTTTAGAGGCCTAAAGAGGTTAAGTACCTGTCCAAGGATAGTAAACATGACTGGGAGTTAAAGTTTCCAGAGTTAAGGTTTTACTTCAACATAGTACTGCTTCATATATATATAGATAGATAGATAGATATATGTGTGTGTGTGTGTATATATATATATATATATATATATATATCTGTCTGTCTGGTTATATATGTAGAATTCTTTCTGTTGCATCATGCTTTTTATACTATGCTCTGGCAGAGCCCTAGGGGTTCTCAGAGGTTCCCCTTAGGGGCCCCCCAAGAGGGCATGATGAATGGGGAGCCAAGAGAGATTGGGGGAGAAACTTCTATTTGAAATCACAAAGCTTTGCCTTTATCTGTTAAACAGAGTAGGTTTAGCCGGGCACAGTGGCTCATGCCTGTAATCCCAGCACTTTGGGAGGCTGAGGCGGGTGGATCATCTGAGGTCAGGAGTTCGAGACCAGCCTGGCCAACATAGTGAAACCCCATCTCTACTAAAAAGAATACAAAAAATTAGCTGGGCATGGCGGTGGGTGCCTGTAATCCCAGCTACTAGGGAGGCTGAGGCAGGAGAATCACTTGAACCTGGGAGGCAGAGGTTGCAGTGAGCTGAGATTACGCCATTGCACTCCAGCCTGGGCAACAAAAGTGAAACTCCGTCTCAAAAAATAAATAAATGAATGAATAAATAAATAAAAAAATAAAAATTTAAAAAAAACAGAGTAGGTTTGAGAATAAATTTCTTTTCTTTTCTTTTCTTTTTCTTTCTTTCTTTTCTTTCTTTCTTTTTTTTTTTTTTTTTTTTTGAGACAGTGTCTTGCTCTGTCATCCAGGCTGGAGTGCCGTGGCACAATCTTGGCTCATTGCAACCTCCACCTCCGAGGCTCAGGTGATTCTCCCACCTCTGCTTCCTGAGTAGCTGGGACCACAGGCACATGCCACCACATCCAGCTAATTTTTGTACTTTTAGTAGAGATGGGGTTTCATCATGTTGCCCAAGCTGGTCTTGAACTCCTGGACTGAAGCGATCCGCCCACCTCAGCCACCCAAAGTGTTGGGATTATAGGCATGAGCCACCGCACCCAGCTTTAGAATAAATTTCTTTGGAGGAAAGTGTTCCTAAGAAAATTTGTAAACTAGCTGAAAGATTAATTTTCTAGTTTCTGAGGAGAGTAAGGCAGGTACTTTCTCCAGATGAATAGATCTTTACATAGACGCAGACTGCCGGACTATGGATATAAACCTAAACAAGCTTTAAGGCCATTTCTAGTTCCTCAAGAGACGTAGTGGATAAGAAAGGGGGGCGCTCTAGGCAAAGAGGGATGTTAAAGGTTATGGTTTCTCACCACTCCAGGCAAAGTTTAGGGCAGTTTGGTAGAGGAGAAGGAGCTGGATCTTTCTTCTCTGTCTATAAAGTCGACAGCATTTCTTATCAGTATGTTTTAGCAGATTCAGGAGCAATAGAACTGGTTGGGTTGGGTTTGTCTTAGGTAGTCCTAGAGAAAGTTCAGCTTCTGCCCAATCTTCCCCACAACTGCTATTATAGACCAAATAGGCGTGGTCTGGGAGTAGCCCAACAGCAGTAGCCTGGAGGACTGATTGTATGGAGGGCATGACCAGGTATTTTAGGGGCAGGGCTGCCGAGGTATTCAGGGACTAGGCACCTCATGCAAAATTAATTCTCTAAAAGACAAATTGCTGAAAACTGACTAGACAGTTTTCTTTTGCACATAGCATTGGTACCTGTGATGGTCAATTTTATGTGTCAACTTGGTATTTGTTCAGCTGTTTGGTCAAATACCAGTTTACATGTTGCTGTGAAGTTGTTTTGTAGCTGTGATTAATGGCTATAATCACTTGACTTCAAATAAAGCCGATTACCCCCCACAGTGTGGGCTGGCCTCATCCAATCAGTTCAGTGTCTTATGAGCAGAAACAGAGGTTTCCTCAAGAGGAAGGCATTCAGCTTCAGGACTGTGACATAGAAATTCTGCAGGCCTTCCCTGTAGATTTTGGACCTGCCAGCCTCCACAGTTGTGTGAGCCAATTCCTTAAAATAAATCTCTTAATGTACATATACATATATCCTGTTGGTTCTGTTGATTTGGAGAACCCTCACTGATACTGTATCTAAATTCATTTAGCTGCTTAGCTCCCACTTAGAAGTGAAAACATATGATGTTTGGTTTTCCATTTCTGAGTTACTTCACTTAGAATAATAGTTTTCAATTCCATTCAGGTTGCTGTGAGTGCCATTATTTCATTCCTTTTTATGACTGAGTAGTATTACTTGATATATCTATATACCACATTTTCTTCTTTTCTTTTCTTTCTTTTCTTTTCTCTCTTTTCTTTTCTTTTCTTTCCCTTTCCTTTCCTTTCCTTTTGCTTTCCTTTCCTTTCCTTTCTTTTTTTTTTGATGGAGTCTCACTCTGTTGCCCAGGCTGGAGTGCAGTGGCATGATCTCGGCTCACTGCAACCTCCACCTCCTGGATTCAAGTGGTTCTCCTGCCTCAGCCTCCTGAGTAGCTGGGATTACAGGCATGTGCCACCATGCTTGGCTAATTTTTGTATTTTTAGTAGAGACAGGGTTTCACCATGTTGGTTAGGCTGGTCTCGAACTCCTGACCTCATGATCCACCAGCCTTGGCCTCCCGAAATGCTGGGATTACAGGTGTGAGCCACTGTGCCCAACCATGACATTTTCTTTGTCCACTCATTGATCGATGGGCATTTGGGCTGGTTGCATATTTTTGCAATTGAAAATTGTGCTGCTAAAAACATGTGTGTGCAAGTATTTTTTTCATATAATGACTTCTTTTCCTCTGGGTAGATACCTAGTCATGGGATTGCTGGATCAAATGGTAGATCTACTTTTAGTTTTTTGTTGCAGGAAGTCAGGGACCCCGAACGGAGGGACCGGCTGGAGCCATGGCAGAGGAACATAAATTGTGAAGATTTCATTTTAATATGGACACCTATCAGTTCCCCAAATTAAAACTTTTATAGTTTCTTACACCTGTCTTTACTGCAATCTCTGAACATAAGTTGTGAAGATTTCATGGACATTTATCAGTTCCCAAATAATACTCTTACAATTTCTTATACCTGTCTTTACTTTAATCTCTTAATCCCGTTATCTTCGTAAGCTGAGAATGTACGTCACCTCAGGACCACTATTGTACAAATTGATTGTAAAACATGTGTGTTTGAACAATATGAAATCAGTGCACCTTGAAAAAAAACAGAATAACAGCGATTTTCAGGAAACAAGGGAAGACAACCATAAGGTCTGACTGCCTGTGGGGTCGGGCAGAATAGAGCCATATTTTTCTTCTTGCAGAGAGCCTATAAACGGACGTGCAAGTAGGGAAGATACTGAATTCTTTTCCTAGCAAGGAATATTAATAATTAAGATACTGAGAAAGGAATGCATTCCTGGCGGGGGAGGGGGCATCTATAAACGGCTGCTCTGGGAGTGTCTGTCTTATGTGGTTGAGATAAGGACTGAAATTTGCCCTGGTCTCCTGCAGTACCCTCAGGCTTAGTAGGGTAGGGAAAAAAAACCCCACCCTGGTGAATTTGAGGTCAGACCAATTCTCTGCTCTCGAACCCTGTTTTCTGTTGTTTAAGATGTTTATCAAGACAATACGTGCACAGCCGAACATAGACCCTCATCATTAATTCTAATTTTGCCCTTTGCCTTGTGATCTTTGCTTTGCCCTTTGCCTTCTGATCTTTTTGCCCTTTGAAGCATGTAATCTTTATGACCTACTCCCTGTTCTTGGACCCCCTCCCCTTTTGAAGTCCTTAATAAAAACCTGCTGGTTTTGTGGCTCAGGGGCATCACGGTCCTACCGATATGTGATGTCATCCCCGGAGGCCCAGCTGTAAAATTCCTCTCTTTGTACTCTTGCTCTTTATTTCTTAGCCAGCTGACACTTAGGGAAAATAGAAAGAACCTACGTTGAAATATTGCAGGTGGGTTCCCCCGATAGTTCTTTAAGGAATCTCCACACTATTTTCCACACACAAAGGCATAAGAATGATACATTGGAGTTTGGGGACTTGGGGGAAAGGGAGGGATGGGGGTGAAGGATAACAGACTACACATTGGGTATAGTTTACACTGCTCAGGTGAGGGGTGCACCAAAATCTCAGAAATAACCACTAAAGAACTTATTCATGTAACCAAACACCACTTGCTCCTTAAAAACCTATTGAAATAGAAAATAAATTTAGAAATACAAAAAGAAAAGAAATTAAAAATAAATAAAATTTGGCCACTAGAAAATTAAAAAATATATATATTTTCAATTGGTGGTTGGTTGAATCCAAAAAAGTAAAATAAATTTGAGCTGCTATCATGCAGTCGGCTTGCATCAGCTAGCTCTATATCTAAGACTTTAAATACTCTAGGGAAAACAGTCTGGTGATGAGAGAGTTTCCTTGTAACATGGTTTTTGTTTGGAAAGGCATGCATTCCTCTTGAAGGGGATTTTCCAAGGGATCCCTACCAAACACCACACTTACATTCTTATATTGGAGAGACCAAACAATAATAGCATTTGCCACTCCCAACCCTGATCTGGCACAGTTTCCCTAGCCCAATTCAGGAGAAAATGTCCCAGAATTTCCAGAGGATTATCGAATACTTTTCTGGGGACTGACAGAGCAACTTGCTCTACCAACATTATATGTATACTGCTTTTTTTTTTTTTTTTTGAGACAGGGTTTCACCATGTTGGCCAGGATGGTCTCCATCTCTTGACCTCATGATCCACCCTCCTTGGCCACCCAAAGTGCTGGGATTACAGGTGTGAGCCACCATGCCTGGCCAATTTTTGTGTTTTTAGTAGAGACGGGGTTTCATCATGTTGGCCAGGTTGGTCTCAATCTCTTGACCTCATGATCCACGCTCCTTGGCCTCCCAAAGTGCTGGGATTACAGGCGTGAGCCACCATGCCTGGCCAATTTTTGTGTTTTTAGTAGAGACGGGGTTTCACCATGTTGGCCAGGGTGATCTCGATCTCTTGACCTTGTGATCCACCCTCCTCGGCCTCCCAAAGTGCTGGGATTACAGGCGTGAGCCACTGCACCTGGCCAATTTTTGTGTTTTTAGTAGAGACAGGGTTTTGTCATGTTGCCCAAGCTGGTCTTGAAGTCCTGACCTCGTGATCCACCCACCTCAGCCTCCCAAAGTGCTGGGATTCCAGATGTGAGCCACCGCACCCCCACGTATACTGCTTTTTACTGTATTTCACAGTGCTCTCAGAAACACTGTCTTGATGAACCTTTGACATAGGTATGGCAGAGGCTACTTTGTTTTTTCACACCAGTTTCCTCTTTCTTCCCCAATAAAGACCTTCAATATTTTGCTGAGTTAATTGCCATCCAGTAAAAAGACTACTAGTTCTCTGTGAAGCTAGGTGATGTCTAGCTTGTTTTGGCAGTATAGCATTGTGGTTAGGTACACATATTCTGGAATCAGGCTATGTAGGTTGCATTCAGATCTCTGCTTCATCCTTTACTGGCTGTAAATTTACTTCTCTATGCCTTCGTTTCTGCATCTGTAAAATTATATAATAATTGTACCTGTTGTATTGAGTTTCTCTGAAAAATAAATGAGTTTATATTTGTAAAGCTTTCAAACCAGAGCCTAGCACATAGTAAATGCTATAGAAATTCTAACTATTATTTTTACTTTGGCCAACAAGATGAAAGTGTTGTGTGGGATACATAGCGAGTTTTGTTAAAGGGAAGGGGCAAGTCCATCTACTCCTTTGTACTTAATCATAGGTGAAATGGGGTTGAAGCTTGAATAGCCATGTTAGCCACAAGATGAGGCAACAAGCTAAGAAGGAAGAGCAAGATAGAGCCTAGGCCTCTGATGACTGATGGCTGTGGAGGTGCCACAACAATTCTGGACTCTGTATCTATCTCCAGACTTCTTTTCATGAGAAAGAAAAGAAACTTCCATTTTGTTTAAGAGACTGTTGTTGTTATTACTTTCTGTGGTTAAATGCAGCCAAACTTAATCTTAACTGATTTAATAAGTATGGAGGAGGCGCTACCTGCTTTTTATAGTTGAGAGATTAAGTATGGTCATCCAGTAAGAGCCATAATGTTGGATTGAGGGGAAAACAGTGGTTTCAATAACCCTTATATAGTCTAGCTTGTGACCTGGTATGAGGGAAATCTGCCAGATCTACATGTGGAGAGAGGCATTCATTTTCATCATAGTTCTCTCCTCACGCCCTTCCCCTAACCTGAGCAGAAATGCTTAGCTATTAGCTATCTTTTCCCCCAGTGTGGACATCAAAAAAAGACTGGGACCACATTGATAATTGTGTTTAAGAGGCAGTTAGAGCCCTTTGTTTTCCGAGGCAAACTTTTCTAGACTCATCAAGGTGTTATATCTATTTCCATCCTTCTTCCTGGAATCTCCCTTCCCCAATTCCCACTGCACATTGAGTCTAGTCAATGCTGTCAGGTCCAACCAAAGACCCATCTTTTTTAGACAACCTTCTCTGATTATTCTAGTTCCTTCTCAATGGCTTGTTTAAAGTTCTAGCAACGGACCCAGTTCCAAGATGGCTGAATAGGAACAGCTCCAGTCTACAGCTCCCAGCGTGAGCCATGCAGGAGACAGGTGATTTCTGCATTTCCAACTGAGGTACTGGGTTCATCTCACTGGGGCTTATCAGACAGTGGGTTCAGCCCATAGAGTGTGAGCCAAAGCAGGGTGGGACATCGCCTCACCCAGGAAGCACAAGGGGTCAAGGAATTACCTTTCCTAGCCAAGGGAAGCCATGACAGATGATACCTGGAAAATCGGGACACTCCCACCCTAATATTGCACTTTTCCAACGGTCTTAGCAAACGGCACACCAGGAGATTATATTCTGTGCCTGGCTCAGAGGGTTCCACGCCCATGGAGCCTCACTCGCTGCTAGCACGGCAGTGTGAGATCAAACTGCAAGGTGGCAGTGAGGCTGGGGGAGGAAGGTCCACCATTGCTCAGGCTTGAGCAGGTAAACAAAGTGGCTGGGAAGCTCGACTTGGGTGAAGCCCACTGCAGCTCAAGGAGGCCTGCCTGCCTCTGTAGACTGCACCTCTGGAGGCAGGGCATAGCTGAATAAAAGGCAGCAGAAACTTCTGCAGACTTAAACGTCCCTGTCTGACAGCTTTGAAGAGAGTAACGGTTCTCCCAGCATGGAGTTTGAGATCTGAGAACAGACAGACTGCCTCCTCAAGTGGGTCCCTGACCCTTGAGTAGTCTAACGGGGAGACATCTCCCAGTAGGGGCTGACTGACACCTCATACAGCCGGGTGCCCCTCTGAGATGAAGCTTCCAGAGGAAGGATCAGGCAGTAACATTTGCTGTTCTGTAATGTTTGCTGTTCTGCAGCCTCCGCTGGTGATACTCAGGCAAACAGGGTCTGGAGTGGACCTCCAGCAAACTCCAACAGACCTGCAGCTGAGGGTCCTGACTGTTAGAAGGAAAACTAACAAACAGAAAGGACATCCACACCAAAACCCCATCTGTACGTCACCATCATCAAAGACCAAAAGTAGATAAAACCACAAAGATGGGGAAAAAACAGAGCAGAAAAGCTGAAAATTCTAAAAATCAGAGTGCCTCTTCCCTTCCAAAGGAACACAGCTCCTCGCCAGCAATGGAACAAAGCTGGATGGAGGATGACTTTGATGAGTTGAGAGAAGAAGGCTTCAGACGATCGGTAATAACAAACTTCTCCAAGCTAAAGGAGGATGTTCGAACCCATTGCAAAGAAGCTAAAAACCTTGAAAAAAGATTAGACAAATGGGTAACTAGAATAAACAGCATAGAGAAGACCTTAAATGACCTGATGGAGCTGAAAACCATGGCACAAGAACTACGTGACACATGCACAAGCTTCAGTAGCTGATTCGATCAACTGGAAGAAAGGGTATCAGTGATTGAAGATCAAATGAATGAAATGAAGCGAGAAGAGAAGTTTAGAGAAAAAAGAGCAAAAAGAAACGAACAAAGCCTCCAAGAAATATGAGACTATGTGAAAAGACCAAATCTACGTCTGATTGGTGTACCTGAAAGTGACGGGGAGAATGGAACCAAGTTGGAAAACACCCTGCAGGATATTATCCAGGAGAACGCCCCCAACCTCGTAAGGTAGGCCAATATTAAAATTCAGGAAATACAGAGAACGCCACAAAGATACTCCTCGAGAAGAGCAACCCAAGACACATAATTGTCAGATTCACCAAAGTTGAAATGAAGGAAAAAATGTTAAGGGCAGCCAGAGAGAAAGGTTGGGTTATCCACAAAGGGAAGCCCATCAGACTAACAGTGGATTTTTCGGCAGGAACTCTACAAGCCAGAAGAGAGTGGGGGCCAATATTCAGCATTCTTAAAGAAAAGAATTTTCAACCCAGAATTTCATATCCAGCCAAACTAAGCTTCATAAGTGAAGGAGAAATAAAATACTTTACAGACAAGCAAATGCTGAGAGATTTTGTCATCACCAGGCCTGCCTTACAAGAGCTCCTGAAAGAAGCACTAAACATGGAAAGGAACAACCGGTACCAGCCAGTGCAAAAACATGCCAAATTGCAAAGACCATCGAGGCTAGGAAGAAACTGCATCAACTAACGAGCAAAATAACCAGCTAACATCATGACAGGATCAAATTCACACATAACAATATTAACCTTAAATGTAAATGGGCTAAATGCTCCAATTAAAAGACACAGACTGGCAAATTGGATAGAGTCAAGACCCATCAGTGTGCTGTATTCAGGAGACCCATCTCACATGCAGAGACACACATAGGCTCAAAATAAAGGGATGGAGGAAGATCTACCAAGCAAATGGAAAACAAAAAAAGAAAAGCAGGGGTTGCAATCCTAGTCTCTGATAAAACAGACTTTAAACAAACAAAGATCAAAAGAGACAAAGAAGGCCATTACATAATGGTAAAGGGATCAATTCAACAAGAAGAACTAACTATCCTAAATATATATGCACCCAATACAGGAGCACCCGGATTCATAAAGCAAGTCCTTAGAGACCTACTGAAATGCCTAACCTTGTTTTTACTCTAACTCGTTACTTTGAGTTTTATCCTGCTTGTCTCTTTAATCACCTAGCCTTGCTTCTCATGTAAATAAGGCTCTCTCTAGCTGAGAAAGCCAGACAAACTCCAATTGACCCCTTAATTTACAAGACACAAAGGGCTCCTTACCCAACCCCCTTCTGTAAGGAGTTGGCCTGTGTAAACAGATCCTCAGCATTTCAAAGGAGCCCAATTAACTGATAAGATACTAGCACCAACAATATATGAAGTTCCCAGGATTTTTCTCCAGGAGATAACAACGTAAAACCTTGAGTTCATGTCCGGTATAGACCCTATATCTAATTATAATGAAAGATTTAAAACCTTGCACCTGGTACCATTGCTCTTTTTGTAACCATTTGTCTTTTAAATTGTTTATCTCTCTGTAACCATTTTGCTTCTTTTGATTCTTGCATGTTTTTACTTCTGTAGAATTATTGCATTTGAGTCCCCCTCCCCTTCCTAAACCTAGGTATAAAAGTTAATCAAGCCCCTTTCTCGTGGCCAAGAGAATTCTGAGCGTTAGCCATCTCGTTGGCCACCAGCTTAATAAAGGACTCTTAATTCGTCTCAAAGTGTGGCATTTCTTTAACTCGCTTGGGTACAACACTACAAAGAGACTTAGACTCCCACACAAGAATAATGGGAGACTTTAACACCCCACTGTCAACATCAGACAGATGAATGAGACAGAAAGTTAACAAGGATAACCAGGAATTAAAGTCAGCTCTGCACCAAGCAGACCTAATAGACATCTACAGAACTCTCCACCCCAAATCAACAGAATATACATTCTTCTCAGCACCACATCGTGCTTATTCCAAAATTGACCACATAGAAGTAAAGCAGTCCTCAGCAAATGTAAAAGAACAGAAATTATAACAAACTGTCTCTCAGACCACAGTGCAATCAAACTAGAACTCAGGATTAAGAAACTCACTCAAAACCGCTCAACTACATGGAAACTGAACAACCTGCTCCTGAATGACTACGGGGTACATAACGAAATGAAGGCAGAAATAAAGATGTTCTTTGTAAACAATGAGACCAAAGACACAACATAGCAGAATCTCTGGGACACAATTAAAGCAGTGTGTAGAGGGAAATTTATAGCACTAGATGCCCACAGGAGAAAGCAGGAAAGATCTAAAATTGACACCCTAACATCACAATTAAAAGAACTAGAAGCAAGAGCAAACACATTCAAAAGCTAGCAGAAGGCAAGAAATAACTGAGATCAGAGCAGAACTGAAGGAGATAGAGACACAAAAAACCCTTCAAAAAAATCAATGAATCCAGGAGCTGTTTTTTTGAAAAGATCAACAAAATTGATAGACTGCTAGCAAGACTAATAAAGAAGAAAAGAAAGAAGAATCAAATAGATGCCATAAAAAATGATAACAGGGATATCACCACCGATCCCACAGAAATACAAACTACCATCAGAGAATACTATAAACACCTCTATGCAAATAAACTAGAAAATCTAGAAGAAATGGATAAATTCCTTGACACATACACCCTCCCAAGACTAAACCAGGAAGAAGTGGAATCCCTGAATAGACCAATAACAGGCTCTGAAATTGAGGCAATAATTAGTAGCCTACTAACCAAAAAAAGTCCAGGACCAGATGGATTCACAGCCGAATTCTACCAGAGGTACAATGAGGAGCTGGTACCATTCCTTCTGAAACTATTCCAATCAATGGAAAAAGAGGGAATCCTCCCTAACTCATTTTATGAGGTCAGCATCATCCTGATACCAAAGCCTGGCAGAGACACAACAACAAAAAAGAGAGAATTTTAGACCAATATACCTGATGAACATCTATGCAAAAATCCTCAATAAAATACTGGCAAACTGAATCCAGCAACACATCAAAAAGCTTATCCACCACGATCAAGTGGGCTTCATCCCTGGGATGCAAGGCTGGTTCAACATATGCAAATCAAAAACGTAATCCAGCATATAAACAGAACCAAAGACAAAAACCACATGATTATCTCAATAGATGCAGAAAAGGCCTTTGACAAAATTCAACAGCCCTTCATGATAAAAACTCTCAATAACTTAGGTATTGATGGGATGTATCTCAAAATAATAAGAGCTATTTATGACAAACCCACAGCCAATATACTGAATGGGCAAAAACGGGAAGCATTCCCTTTGAAAACTGGCACAAGACAGGGATGCCCTCTCTGACCACTCCTATTCAACATAGTGTTGGAAGTTCTGGCCAGGGCAATCAGGCAGGAGAAAGAAATAAAGGGTATTCAATTAGGAAAAGAGGAAGTCAAATTGTCCCTGTTGGCAGATGACATGATTGTATATTTAGAAAACCCCATTGTCTCAGCCCAAAATCTCCTTAAGCTGATAAGCAACTTCAGCAAAGTCTCAGGATACAAAATCAATGTGCAAAAATCACAAGGATTCTTATACACAAATAACAGACAAACAGAGAGCCAAATCATGAGTGAACTCCCATTCAATTGCTTCAAAGAGAATAAAATACCTAGTAATCCAACTTACAAGGGATGTGAAAGACCTCCTCAACGAGAACTACAAACCACTGCTCAACAAAATAAATGGAATAACATTCCATGCTCATGGATAGGAAGAATCAATATCGTGAAAATGGCCATACTGCCCAAGGTAATTTATAGATTCAATGCCATCCCCATCAAGCTACGAATGACTTTCTTCATAGAATTGGAAAAAACTACTTTAAAGTTCATATGGAACCAAAAAAGAGCCCGCATTGCAAGACAATCCTAAGCCAAAAGAACAAAGCTGGAGGCATCATGCTACCTGACTTCAAACTATACTACTACAAGATTACAGTAACAAAAATAGCATGGTACTGGTACCAAAACAGACATATAGACCAATGGAACAGAACAGAGGCCTCAGAAATAATACCACACATCTACAAAAATCTGATCTTTGACAAACCTGGCAAAAACAAGAAATGGGGAAAAGATTCCTTATTTAATAAATGGTGCTGGGAAAACTGGTTAGTCATATGTAGAAAGCTGCAACTGGATCCCTTCCTTATACCTTATACAAAAATTAATTCAAGATGGATTAAAGACTTAAATGTTAGACCTAAAACCATAAAAACCGTAGAAGAAAACCTGGGCAATACCATTCAGGACATAGGCATGGGAAAGTACTTCATGTCTAAAACACCAAAAGCAATGGCAACAAAAGCCAAAATTGACAAATGGGATCTAATTAAACTAAAGAGATTCTGCACAGCAAAAGAAACTACCATCAGAGTGAACAGACAACCTACAGAATGGGAGAAAATTTTTGCAATCTCCTCATCTGACAAAGGGCTAAAATCCAGAATCTACAAAGAACTTAAACAAATTTACAAGAAAAAAATCAATCCCATCAAAAAGTGGGCAACGAATAGGAACAGACACTTCTCAAAAGAAGACATTTATGCAGCCAACAGACACATGAAAAATTGCTCGTCATCACTGGCCATTAGAGAAATGCAAATCAAAACCACAATGAGACACCATCTCACACCAGTTAGAATGGCAATCATTAAAAAGTCAGGAAACAGCAGATGCTGGAGAGGATGTGGAGAAATAGGAACACTTTGACACTGTTGGTGGGACTGTAAACTAGTTCAACCATTGTGGAAGACAGTGTGGCGATTCCTCAAGAATCTAGAACCAGAGATAACATTTGACCCAGCAATCCCATTACTGGGTATATACCCAAAGGATTATAAATCATGCTGCTATAAAGACACATGCACATGTATGTTTATTGTGGCACTATTCACAATAGCAAAGACTTGGAACCAAGCCAAATGTCCATCAATGATAGACTGGATTAAGAAAATGTGGCACATATACACCATGGAATACTATGCAGCCATAAAAAAGGATGAGTTCATGTCCTTTGTAGGGACATGGATGAAGCTGGAAACCATCATTCTCAGCAAACTATTGCAAGGACAGAAAACCAAACACTGCATGTTCTCACTCATAGGTGGGAATTGAACAATGAGAACACTTGGACACAGGGTGGGGAACATTACACACCAGGGCCTGTCGTGAGGTGGGGGTAGGGAGGAGGGATAGCATTAGGAGATATACCTAATGTAAATGACGAGTTAATGGGTGTAGCACACCAACATGGCACATGTATACATATGTTACAAACCTGCATGTTGTGCACATGTACCTTAGAACTTAAAGTATAATAAATAAATAAATAAATAAGGTTCTAGCAACGAGGCCCAGTGGCTTGCTACTCCCTGATAGAAGGAAGCATGAGCCTCCATTATCTGTGATGCTTTGAGAACTATGCCCATGAAACAATGAAGAAAGAAAGAGGTCCCTACTATGCAGCATAATTAGCTGAATGAAACCTGGTGATCAGGGGAGTGATATGTCATGGATGACCTCCCATTTTATCTCCTCCTCTTTGAACTCTTACAATTCTTATTCATGTTATCCAGAAGTCAACTCAAGTCTTGGGTTGATTGAGAGATTTCATATTGCCATGTTATTGAGAATAACTTGCCTTTCCACTCTATTGCCTAGAGCCTTCCTTTGCATATCCAAAGTATCTTTTATTTATAGTAGCCCATCTTTTCCAGAGTATCTTACTTTAGCAGTATAAAGAACTAGCAGAGGCTATGAAATATATTTTTCTTCTCCTTTCCCACCAATCTCCATGAGAGGAAGGGAACATATTTCCACTAGTCTGAAATATGCCTCCTCCCTTAGCATACAAAAGTGGAAAAATGAGTTTTGAGTTTAAAAATTAACTTTAAAATTAAATGTTACACTAATAATGCTTGGTATTTATTGTTTACTATGGAAAGCACTATGTGAAATCCTTTATGTACATTATTTTATTTAATAACTGTACATATTTTATAGACAAAGAAAGAGACTTGGGAAGGTTAAATAGCTTGTCCAAATTCACATAGCTGATATTTGAACTCAGGTCAGTCTAACTCCAAATTTCATTAATTCAGCAGCATGCTATACTGTCTGTCTTTTTCAGTACTCCTTACTGAATCTGTATAATTTAATTAAACATTTGGCAGTGTAGTATAGTGGATGTAATGGCTCCAGCACCAGACCTGGGTTTGAATCTGAACTTGCTCTCTTGCTAGTGGTATGACCTTGGGCATACGTACATCATTAAATGAATGAATGAAAAACATGTCTTATAGGAATGTGGTGAAGATTAGATGTGAACATTCCCAGCACACAGCAGATGCTAGATGAAAGTGTTTTCCCCTCTGTTCTTCTTCTTTCATGTGTTTAGCTTGTGTTCCCAAGGAGACTACAAATACCTTAAGGAGAGCGACCATATGTTTGATTTCTTGTATAGCCTCAGAATCATACACAGTGCTAGGCACATGATAGTAGAGCAACTAAAACTTTTGATATTGACTTAAAGGAAGCATTTTGTATTAAAATTTGACAACTTCAAAATAGTTTGAGAGACTTTTCTCCACTTTAGATGCAAATAATTAACCAGCAAAGTATCACCTTGGTCCTCTTCCTTTGTAGTATGTGGCAATAGCATAAGTTTATTTCTAAATACTTTAGCAAATATTTTCTAGCTTCTAACTCAGGAGATGAGTAATTTTTGCTGAAAGCATTTCCATTTTACTTATTTCCATATCCTCTACCAAAATGAGAATTGGCTTTTCATCTGAGAATAACTTTGGAAAGCCTTGGCTGGACATCGTTAGGGCATTAAAAAAAAGTCTTCTTGTAAATTTAAGTTCCTTGTAGATTCTGGATATTAGGTCTTTGTCAGATGAATAGATTGCAATAATTTTCTCCCATTGTGTAGGTTTCCTGTTCACTTTGATGATAGTTTCTTTTGCTGTATAGAAGCTCTTTAGTTTAATTAGATCCCATTTGTCAATTTTGGCTTTTGTTGCAATTGCTTTTGGCGTTTTTGTCATGAAGTCTTTGCCCATGCCTATGTCCTGAACGGTATTGCCTAGGTTTTCTTCTAGGGTTTTTATGGTTTTGGGTTTTACATTTAAGTCCTTAATCCATCTTAAGTTAATTTTTGTATAAGGTGTAAGGAAGGGGTCTAGTTTCAGTTTTCTGCATATGGCTAGCCAGTTTTCCCAGCACCATTTATTGACTAGGGAATCCTTTCCCCATTTCTTGTTTTTGTCATGTTTGTCAAAGATCTGATGATTGTAGATGTGTGGTGTTATTTCTGAGGTCTCTGTTCTGTTCCATTGGTCTATATGTCTGTTTTGGTACCAGTGCCATGCTGTTTTGGTTACTGTAGCCTTGTAGTCGTATAGTTTGAAGTCAGCTAGTGTGATGCCTCCAGCTTTGTTCTTTTTACTGAGGATTGTCTTGGCTATATGGGCTCTTCTTTGGTTCCATATAAGATGTAAAGTAGATTTTTCTAATTCTGTGAAGAATATCAATGGTAGTTTGATGGGAGTAGCATTGAATCTATAAATTACTTTGGGCAGTATAGCCATTTTCACAATACTGATTCTTCCTATCCATGAGGATGGAATGCTTTTCCATTTGTTTGTGTCCTCTCTTACTTCCTTGAGCAGTGGTTTATAGTTCTCCTTGAAGAAATCCTTCACATCCCTTGTTATGTATTTCTAGGTATATTATCCTGTTTGTAGCAATTGTGAATGGCAGTTCATTCATGATTTGGCTCTCTGTCTATTGTTGGTGTACAGGAATACTTGTGATTTTGCACATTGATTTTGTATCCTGATATTTTGCTGAAGTTGCTTATCAGCTTAAGAAGTTTTTGGGCTGAGATGATGGGGTTTTCTAAATATACAATCATGTCATCTGCAAACAGGGACAATTTGACTTCTTGTCTTCCTATTTGAATACCCTTTATTTCCTTCTCTTGCCTTATTTTCCTGACCAGAGCTACCAATACTGGGTTGAATAGGAGTGGTGATAGAGGGAGTCCTTGTCTTGTACCAGTTTTCAAAGGGAATGCTTCCAGCTTTTGCCCATTCAGTGTGATATTGGCTGTGGGTTTGTCATAAATAGCTCTTATTATTTTGAGATACGTCCCATCAATACCTAATATATTGAGAGTTTTTAGCATGAAGGGCTATTGAATTTTGTCAAAGGCCTTTTCTACATCTATTGAGATAATCATGTGGTTTTTGTCTTTGGTTCTGCTTATATGCTGGATTATGTTTATTGATTGGTGTATGTTGAACCAGACTTGCACCCCAGGGATGAAGCCGAATTGATCATGGTGGATAAGTTTTTTGATGTGGTGCCGGATTTCGTTTGCCAGTATTTTATTGAGGATTTTCGCATCAATGTTCATCAGGGATATTGGCCTGAAGTTTTTTTTTTGTGTGTGTGTGTGTGTCTCTGCAATAACCCCATCAAAAAGTGGGCAAAGGATATGAACAGACACTTCTCAAAAGAAGACATTTATGCGGCCAACAAACATGTGAAAAAAAGCTCAGCATCACTGATCATTAGAGAAATGCAAATCAAAACCACAATGAGATACCATCTCATGTCAGTAAGAATGGCGATTATTAGAAAGTCAAGAAACAATAGATACTGGCGAGGCTGTGGAGAAATAGGAACGCTTTTACACTGTTGGTGGGAATGTAAATTAGTTTAACCACTGTGGAAGACAGTGTGGCAATTCCTCAAGGATCTAGAACCAGAAATACCATTTGACCCAGCAATCCCATTACTGGTATATACCCAAAGGATTATAAATCATTCTACTGTAAAGACACATGCACACATATGTTTATTGCAGCACTATTTACAATAGCAAAGACTTGGAACCAACCCAAATGCCCATCAATGATTGACTGGATAAAGAAAATGTGGTACATATACACCATGGAATACTATGCAGCCATAAAAAGGAATGAGATTATATCCTTTGCAGGGACTTGAATGAAGCTGGAAGCCATCATCCTCAGCAAACTAACGCAGGAACAGAAAACCAAATACCATATATTCTCACTCATAAGTGGGAGTTGAACAATGAGAACACATGGACACAGGGAGGGGAACAACACACACTGGGGCCCGTGGGGGGTGGGGGCAAGGGGAGGGAACCTAGATGATGGGTCAATAGGTGTAGCAAACCACCATGGCACACGTATACCTATGTAACAAACCTGTGCATTCTGCACATGTATCCCAGAACTTAAAGTAAAAAAAAAAGAAAAGAGTTTTAAGTTAGTTCACTCAGATGACTAGTCAAGTTAAAAAACATTAGCCAAACTATTTGTTTGACTGAGTAGTGTGTTTGACTAGGTTAATTGACAGGAGTTTTGCAGTTAAAGTTACTGAGGGCATGTCTTGATATTTTAGGGCTTTGTGTTTAAATCACTATTTGAGATCCTTGAAGAGAGGTTAAAAGACATGGACGATAGGCAAAAGGTCCAATATACATCTAAAATGAATTCCTAATGGAGGTACTAGAGAGAATGGGGGACAGCTAATTTTTAAAGAGATAATGAATTTTTTTCAGAATTGATGAATGATGGGAGTCTTGAAATTCAAAAAGCATGAGTCCTAAGTAGAATGAGTAAAAATAAGCCTGCTTCTAGATATATCATAGTAAAATTGCAGAGCATGAAAAACAAAGAAAAGCTCTTAAAATTTACTTGCTCAAGATCATAAAACTAGTTAGTAGTGAAGCCAGTATTCAAACCCTGTGTTTTTGACCACTACTAGTACCAGGTCATCTAGTTACAAGCTGCAATTTACAGATGAGGCAATTGAGGTCAAAAGATGACAGAGATTAGTTTTTGGAGTTTAATGGTAGTAGGTCTTGAAGTTATACTGGTTTCTTTACCTCAGATTTAGGAAAATCTCCATTGTGAGTGGTAAGAGGAGCCACACTGTACCTTGGAAGCAATAATTCATGGGTTGTGGACTCTTGTTTCCAGAATGATCAACAGACACTGCAGAACATAGCTAACAAAAATGTCCAACACTTATGTAGTGCTTACCATGTGACATTAACCCAGTTAATTTTCATGTCAACTCAATGAGTTAGATAATGGTTTTATCACAGTCTTTTAGATGGGAAACTAAGGCACTCAGAGGAGGAAAGTAATTTGCCACATTCACAAAGCTAGTAAGCAGAAAAGCCAGGATTTACACCCTAAGCAGCCTGGCTGGTGAGTGTTTAACCTCTGCGCTATACTTCTGCTAGCACAAACAAAATAAACCCTGTGAAGTCGGAAACTGTGTCTGTCTTGTTCACTGCTGTATCCCTAGGACCCAGTATAATGCTTGGCACATAATAGATACTCAATAAATATTTCTTACGTTAATGAAGTAATAAATAAGTGAATAAATTTGATTTGTGATGCCATATTCAGTGTGGCTGTGTGGACTGAACTGTTCCATTACCAGCTAGCTACTTAGTAATAGTGAAATTTCTCACAAATGGGACAAATTTGCACCTGGGCAATTAGAGCTGTGCCTAACTACCCTTTGCTCACATCATCAGTTTTACTCTGCAGCCTTGGAGATCTACTAAAGTGAATCTCCTGGTTCTGAGTCCCAGCTGAACCCTAGATGCAACCTGCTGACTTGTGATTGTTTGGAGCCTGAGGCAACAGGACCCTGGGTGGAGAGAGTCCAAGTTATGATTTAAAAATATGTATCTGTACCACAGAGTCAACATTAGGCAGCTGGAAACTATTCACATCCTGTATATTCTCTGTAGGGGTAGGGGGACTGACTGATCATGTGATCACAGAGCACACAGATTATTAGCAGGATAAAATAATCAACATGCTTAAAACATAAAAGCTTCTGAGGGGCAATGGGAAGCCATCTGTCTCTTAGCTCTGAGACCAAACTCAAGGCTGGTGTTAGACCTCTTGTGTGTTACAGTTTCATTTTACTCTTAATTCAAACCAGATTCCTATTAAAACAGACTCCTAATAAAGCTTAACAGCCTAAGTGGGTAATCACTCTCTTAAAAATGAAATCTCACTGCCTCCACTCTGGGGCCCTTATATGGCATTATACAATTTTTAAAGTTTTTTGAGAGTAAGTTTCCATTGAAAAGATGGCAGAGATTTACTTGTCTATCAGTCCTCAGAGTACATAGCTATATTTACAATGGAATCATTGGTATTCTCAGTTTGATGATGCAACTTGGTAAAGCTAATGTGTCATTCACTGTTTAATATGATTATTCAGGAACTTTGATCTGAGCACTAAAACTGATGGGTTTCTTCAGTAAAGTAATTAGTAAAAGACTAATTTAATAATGCAACTGACTTTGTTCATCACCTCTACACTGAACACCTCTACACTGTTTTTTTGAATTGTTTGCTCCAACCAGTTGGTTTGGAACTCTGTAGTTATGTTCCCAATAAAACCAGGCTACAAGTTGGTCAAACCAGTTGCTTAGATAGTGCAAACACCTGAATGACTACAGGCATGACTTTCCAAAAACATGGACGTTCTGTTGTCCTCTCTTGATCAGAAATAGAGAGATTTGGTCATTCAATCATGACAAAAAAAGATAATGTAAGTGTAAATTATTAACAGAATGTTGTCAACACATACTATTTTCCTCATTACAATGTGACTATTTGTCAAGGGTGTTGTTGCCTGAGAAATCAGTGATATGGGAGGCAAATTGGTAATAATACACTCATCTTTTCTAAATTAGAAGACTTCAACTAGGCTTGAACATCATTAGTAAATGCTCCTTTTCCTCTGAATAAACTCTTTAATTTACATCCATCATCAAACATTTCCTAAGACAAAAGCTGGTGATCTTTTGATTGCAGGCACTATTCTCACTGATAATTGTCATTAACTGAATAGAGCTGGATCTATTCTCTTTTCTCTGTATTTCTTTTTACCATAACATGAGTATTCTGCTTTCTTAGGTATATAACTAAAAGATGGATAAATCAAATAGGTAGAAGAATTATCTTTGATTGAAGGAGGTGGAAGTGCTATAAATATATGTCTAGACACCCGCTTTTTAACTTCCATCTCTGCATCATTAATAAATTTATTAGTGAGGGCCCTGTTCACATATCTATTATCAATTCTAATTATTTGTGTGTTTGAATCAATCTCTCCTGCCTTCATTAGTGTATTAACGCCTGTCAGCAAATGATAATGTGGGAGAATCTCACAAATTTATATGCATTCCCAGAGTGGAGACCCAACCACAGTCAGTATTCTTGCATGACAGCAGCTGTAACAAATGGCCATCCTTCCCAGGAGAAGTGTAAACAGGTCACTAATTAATGCATTTACCATTAGACTCTGTTTAGTTTTCAGTCATAGCATATGATTCATTATGTTGGGACACCAAGTACAATGTCGTTATGGAAATGAGGTATTTGTACATTCTCCTTAGATCCACATGACAGATTGAGTTATCTACCTATTTTTCTCTCAGCACTTTCCCAGATTTCAGAGTATATGAATGACCTTGGAGAAGGTCCTACTTTATTACTAGGCATCTAGTGAAAATGGCATAATGGGTTGGGAGTTTATTTAAATACATGCAATGAAAATCAGCTCTTGGTGAGGGATAAAGTTGGGGAAAAAATAAGAGGATTAAGAGGAAAAAGGGAAAATAAATTCTAAATTTTAGGAGTTGTGCTATAATGTCAGGAAATTTAAATCAAAATTAGAAGTGGAGTGGTACAATGAGAAGTTCATTGCTTCTGAAAGACTGAAAAGTAGACTTTGATGGTCAAGCTCCTTCCCTTATATCCACGAAATGGTCAACAGCTCCCCAAGAAAGATATAGTCGAGACAAACTTGTTTTTCTTCCAGCTGGCAATTCTAAATTCCCTAAATCCTTAGATTAAAGCTCCAAATAAAGAATAGGGGCATCAAAGAAGACTAGTCATGCCTTATTTGTTAACTGTATATATTATGTTATATGTTGATCATAAATAGCAGTTCTTATCATAGCTCATCCATTCATTTACTTAATAAACACTTATTCAGTAACACTCTGGGCCAGGCCATATGTTTGGGATACAGAGATGAAAATGATACAGACTTACCCTTCTAGAAACTTAGGAGATAGACAAACTGACAATACAGTGTGGTTATTATAAGTAACATAAGTACTATGATAGTTGCATGCCCAGGATGCTGTGGAAGTATAAAGGATGAATTCTTCATGGTAAGCATAGGGAGGGTTTCACAGAAGAGGTAACATTTAAACTGAGTCTTAAAGGGAAAGTAGGTATTTTTAGAAGAGGAAGGGAGGGGACAGGTATGTTAGGTTGAGGAAATAGGGTGTGCAAAGGTAAAAGCACATTAAACAATGTACTATATTTACACAATGGTAACAAATTAAAGGTGGCTGGAACATTGTTTGCATAGGGGATAGACTATCAGAAGGAGCAATGAGAGATGGTTGTATGAGAAGTAGATGAGGTCCAAACAGAGTAGAGTTTTATATGTCATGCTGAGAGGGTTTGTACTATATTATGAAGGAAGTAAAGACTTAATAGAAGCATGACATAGCCAAATTGCTTTTTCTTCTCTTTTTTTTTAATTTTTAGAGATTACTCTTGTGACACTATGGAGGATGAACTGGAATGGGGAGATTGGAGGCTGGGAGAGTGGACAGGAGCTTGATAAAGTAGTCTAATCAAGTGATAATTTTTCAAAGTCAGGTCAGGATTAATAACTCTCAGGATCATAGGCCTTTTACTAGACCTTCTTTCCTGGAAGAGCTACCTTTCCCAGGGTCATGAAAGAAACTTCTTTTTCTTTTTTTTAAGTTCGGGGTACACATGTAGGTGTGTTACATAGGTAAACTTGTGTCACGGGGGTTTGTTGTTATTATGAAGGAAGTAAAGACTTAATAGAAGCATGACATAGCCAGTTTGCTTTTTCTTTTCTTAAATGTTATTTCATCACTCAGGTATTAAGCCTAGTACCTGTTAGTTATTTTTCCTGACCCTCTCTCTCTTCCCACCATCCACCCTCTGATAGGCACCAGTGTGTGTTGTTCTCCTCTATGTGTCCGTGTGTTCTCATCATTTGGCTCCCACTTATAAGTTTACTGCACCTATCAACCCATCACCTAGGTATTAAGCCCCACATGCATTAGCTATTTATTGTGATGCTCTCCCTCCCCTCACCTCTATAACAGGCCCCAGTGTATGTTGTTCCCCTCCTTGTGTCCATGTGTTCTCACTGTTCAGCTCTCAATTATGAGTGAGAACATGCAGCGTTTGGTTTTCCGTTCCTGTGTTAGTTTGCTGAGAATGATGGTTTCCAGCTTCATCCATGTCCCTGCAAAGGACATGAACTCAACCTTTTTTCTGGCTGCATAGTATTCCATGGTGTATATGTGCCACATTTTCATTTTCCAGTCTATCATTGAGGGGCATTTGGGTTGGTTCCAAGCCTTTGCTATTGTGAATAGTGCTGCAATAAACATATGTGTGCATGTGTCTTTATAGCAGAATGATTTATAATCTTTTGGGTATGTACCCAGTAATGGGATTGCTGGGTCAAATGGTAGTTCTGGTTCTAAATCCTTGAGGAATTGCCACACTGTCTTCTACAAAGGTTGAACTAATTTACACTCCCACCAACAGTGTAAAAGCATTTCTATTTCTCCAGATCCTCTCCAGCATCTGTTGTTTCCTGACTTTTTAATGATCGCCATTCTAACTGGCATGAGATGGTATCTCATTGTGGTTTTGAGTTGCATTTCTCTAATGACCAATGATGATGAGCTTTTTTTCATATGCTTGTTGGCAGCAAAAATGTCTTCTTTTGAGAAGTGTCTCTTCATTTCTTTCGCCCACTTTTTGATGGGATTGTTTGCTTTTTTCTTCTACATTTGTTTAAATTCATTGTAGATTCTGGATGTTAGCCCTTTGTCAGATGGGCAGATTGCAAAACTTTTCTCCCATTCTGTAGGTTGCCTGTTCACTGTGATGATAGTTTCTTTTGCTGTGCAGAAGTTCTTTAGTTTAATTAGATCCCATTTGTCAATTTTGGCTTTTGTTGCCATTGCTTTTTGTGTTTTAGTCATGAAGTCTTTGCCCATGCCTATGTCCTGAATGGTATTGCCTAGGATTTCTTCTAGGGTTTTGATGGTTTTAGGTCTTACATTTAAGTCTTTAATTCATCTTGAGTTAATTTTTGTATAAGGTGTAAGGAAGGTGTGCAGTTTTAGTTTTCTGCATATGGCTAGCCGGTTTTCCTAGCACCATTTGTTAAATAGGGAATCCTTTCCTCATTGCTTGTTTTTGTCAGGTTTGCCAGGATCAGATGATTGTAGATGTGTGGTATTATTTCTGAGGCCTCTGTTCTGTTCCATTGGTCTATATGTCTGTTTTGGTACCAGTACCACGCTATTTTGGTTACTGCAGCCTTGTAGTAATGTAGTTTGAAGTCAGTTAGCATGATGCCTTCAGCTTTGTTCCTTTTATGTAGGATTGTCTTGGCTCTATGGGCTCTTTTTTGGTTCCATATGAAATTTAAAGTAGTTTTTTTAATTCTGTGAAGAAAGTCCATGGTAGCTTGATGAAGAAATGGGTAATATGGCCATTTTCACGATATTGATTCTTCCTATCCATGAGGATGGAATGTTTTTCCATTTGTTTGTGTCCTTTCTTATTTCGTTGAGCAGTGGTTTGTAGTTCCTCTTGAAGAGGTCCTTCATATCCCTTGTAAGTTGGATTACTAGGTATTTTATTCTCTTTGAAGCAATTGTGAATGGGAGTTCACTCACGTTTTGGCTCTCTGTCTGTTATTGGTATATAGGAATGCTTGTGATTTTTGCACACTGATTTTGTATCCTGATACTTTGCTGAAGTTGCTTATCAGCTTGAGATTTTGGGCTGAGACGATGGGGGTTTTCTAAATATACAATCATGTCATCTGCAAACAGAGACAATTTGACTTCCTCTTTTCCTAATTGAATACCCTTTCTTTCTTTCTCCTGCCTGATTGCCCTGGCCAGAACTTCCAACACTATGTTGAATGGGAGTGGTCAGAGAGGGCATCCCTGTCTTGTGCCAGTTTTCAAAGAGAATGCTTCTAGTTTTTGCCCATTCAGTATGATGTTGGCTGTGGGTTTGTCAAAAATAGCTCTTATTATTTTGAGATACATCCCATCAATACCTAAGTTATTGAGAGTTTTTATCATGAAGGGCTGTTGAATTTTGTCAAAGGCCTTTTCTGCATCTATTGAGATAATCATGTGGTTTTTGTCTTTGGTTCTGTTTATATGCTGGATTACGTTTTTGATTTGCGTATGTTGAACCAGCCTTGCATCCCAGGGATGAAGCCCACTTGATCGTGGTGGATAAGCTTTTTGATGTGGTGCTGGATTCGGTTTGTCAGTATTTTATTGAAGATTTTTGCATCAATGTTCATTAGGAATATTGGTCTAAAATTCTCTTTTTTTGTTGTGTCTCTGCCAGGCTTTGGTATCAGGATGATGCTGGCCTCATAAAATGAGTTAGGGAGGATTCTCTCTTTTTCTATTGGTTGGAATAGTTTCAGAAGGAATGGTACCAGCTCCTCCTTGTACCTCTGGTAGAATTTGGTGTGAATCTGTCTGGTCCTGGACTTTTTTTCGTTGGTAGGCTACTAATTATTGCCTCAATTTCAGAGCCTGTTATTAGTCTATTCAGGGATTCAACTTCTTCCTGGTTTAGTCTTGGGAGGGTGTATGTGTCAAGGAATTTATCCATTTCTTCTAGATTTTCTAGTTTATTTGCATAGAGGTGTTTTGTCTGAGCAAATAAATACTATGTTTCATCATAGTATTCTCTGATGGTAGTTTGTATTTCTGTGGGATTGGTGGTATATCCCCTTTAACATTTTTTATTGTGTCTGTTTGATTCTTCTCTCTTTTCTTCTGTATTTGTCTTGCTAGCGGTCTATCAATTTTGTTGATCTTTTCAAAAAACCAGCTCCTGGATTCATTGATGTTTTGAAGGGTTTTTTGTGTCTCTATCTCCTTCAGTTCTGCTCTGATCTTAGTTATTTCTTGCCTTCAGCTAGCTTTTGAATTTGTTTGCTCTTGCTTCTCTAGTTTTTTTAATTGTGATGTTAGGTTGTCAAGTTTAGATCTGTCCCGCTCTCTCCTGAGGGCGTTTAGTGCTATATATTTCCCTCTAAACGCTGCTTTAGCTGTGTCCCAGAGATCCTGGTACATTGTGTCTTTGTTCTCATTGGTTTCAAAGAACTTCTTTATTTCTGCCTTAATTTCATTATTTACCAAGTAGTCATTCAGGAGCAGGTTGTTCAGTTTCCATGTAGTTGTGCAGTTTTGAGTGAGTTTCTTAATTCTGAATTCTAATTTGATTGCACTGTGGTCTGAGAGACTGTTTTTTATGATTTCCATTGTTTTGCATTTGCTGAGGAGTGTTTTACCTCCAATTATGTGGTCAATTTTAGAGTAAGTGTGATGTGGTGCCGAGAAGAATGTATATTCTGTTGATTTGGGGTGGAGAGTTCTGTAGATATCTGTTAGGTCTGCTTGGTCCAGAGCTGAGTTCAAGTCCTGAATATGCTTTTTAATTTTCTGTCTTGTTGATCTGTCTAATATTGACAGTGGGGTGTTAAAGTCTCCCACTTTTATTGTGTGGGAGTCTAAGTCTCTTTGTAGGTCTCTAAGGACTTGCTTTATGAATCTGGATACTCCTGTATTGGGTGTGTATATATTTAGGATAGTTAGCTCTTGTTGCATTGATCCCTTTACCATTATGTGATGCCCTTCTTTGTCTTTTTTGATCTTTTTTTGTTTAAAGTGTGTTTTATCAGAGACTAGGATTGCAACCCCTGCTTTTTTTCACTTTCCATTTGCTTGGCGAATATTCTTCCTTCCCTTTACTTTGAGCCTATGTGTGTCTGCATGTGAGATGGGTCTCCTGAATACAGCACACCAATGGGTCTTGACCCTTTATCCAATTTGCCAGCCTGTGTCTTTTAATTGGGGGATTTAACCCATTTACATTTAAGGTTAATATTGTTATGTGTGAATTTGATCCTGTCATTATGATGCTAGCTGGTTATTTTGCCCGTTAGTTGATGCAGCATCTTCATAGTGTCAATGGTCTTTCAAATTTGGGGTTTTTGCAGTGGCTGTTACCAGGTTTTCCTTCCCATATTTAGTGCTTCTTTCAGGAGCTCTTGTAAGGCAGGCCTGGTGGTGACAAAATCTCTCAGCATTTGCTTGTCTGTAAAGGATTTTATTTCTCCTTCACTTATGAAGCTTAGTTTGGCTGGATATGAAATTCTGGGCTGAAAATTCTTTTCTTTAAGAATGTTGAATATTGGCCCCCACTCTTTTCTGGCTTATAGGTTTTCTGCAGAGAGTTCTGCTGTTAGTTTGATGGGCTTCCCTTTGTAGGTAACCCAACCTTTCTCTCTGGCTGCCCTTAACATTTTTTCCTTCATTTCAACCTTTGTGTTCCTGACAATTATGTGTCTTGGAGTTGCTCTTCTCAAGGAGTATCTTTGTGGTGTTCTCTGTATTTCCTGAATTCAAATGTTGGCCTGTCTTGCTGGGTTGGGGAAGTTCGCCTGGATAATAGCTTGAAGAGTGTTTTCCAACTTGGTTCCATTCTCTCAGCTTTCAGGTATGCCAATTAAATTTAGGTTTGGTTTTTTCACATAGTTCTATATTTCTTGGAGGCTTTGTTCGTTCCTTGTCATTCTTTTTCCTCTAATCTTGTCTTCATGCTTTATTTCATTAAGTTGATCTTCAATCTCTGATATCCTTTCTTCTGCTTGATCAATTTGGCTATTGACACTTGTGTATGCTTCACGAAGATCTCGTGCTGTGTTTTTCTGCTCCATCAGGTCATTTATGTTCTTCTCTAAACAGGTTATTCTAGTTAGCAATTCCTATAACCTTTTATCAAGATTCTTAGCTTCCTTGCATTGGGTTAGGACATGCTCCTTTAGCTTGGAGGAGTTTGTTATTACCCACCTTCTGAAGCCTACTTCTGTCAATTTGTCAAACTCATTCCCCATTCAGTTTTGTTCCCTTGCTGGCGAGGAGTTGTGATCCTTTGGAGGAGAAGAGGCATTCTGGTTTTTGGAATTTTCAGCCTTTTTGCACTGGTTTTTCCTCATCTTCATAGATTTATATACTTTTGTTCTTTGATGTTGGTGACCTTTGGATGGGGTTTTTGAGTGGACATCCTTTTTGTTGATGTTAATTCTATTTCATTCTGTTTGTTAGTTTTCCTTATACCAGTCAGTCCCCTCTGCTGCAGGTCTGTTGGAGTTTGCTGGAGGTCCACTCCAGACCCTGTTTGCCTGGGTATCACCAGCGGAGGCTGCAGAACAGCAAAGATTGCTGACTGTGTCTTCCTCTGGAAGCTTTGTCCCAGAGGGGCACCAGCCAGATGCCAGCCAGAGCTCTCCTGTATGAGGTGTCTTTTGACCCCTGCTGGGAAGTGTCTCCGAGTCAGGAGGCACGGGTGTCAGGGACCCACTTGAGGAGGCAGTGTGTCCCTTAGCAGAGCTCGAGTGCTGTGCTGGGAGATCTGCTGGTCTCTTCAGAGGCAGCAGGCGGGAACGTTTAAGTCTGCTGAAGCTGTGCCCACAGCTGCCCCTTCCCCCAGGTGTTCTGTCCCAGAGAAATGGGAGTTTTATCTATAAGCCCCTGAGTGGGGCTGCTGCCTTTCTTTCAAAAATGCCTTGCCCAGAGAGGAGGAATCTAGAGAGGCAGTCTAGCTACAGTGGCTTTGCCAAGCTGTGGTGGGCTCTGTCCAGTTTGAACTTCCCAGCGGCTTTGTTTACACTGTGCGGGGAAAAAACACCTACTCAAGCCTCAGTAATGGTGGACACCCCTCCCCCCACCAAGCTTGTGCATCCCAGGTCCACTTCAGACTGCTGTGCTGGCAGCAAGAATTTCAAACCAGTGGATCTTAGCTTGCTGGGCTCCTTGAAGTGGGATCTGCTGAGCTAGACAAATTGGCTCCCTGGCCACGGCCCCCTTTCCAGGGGAGTGAATGGTTCTGTCTCACTGGTGTTCCAGGTGCCACTGGGGTATGAAAAAAAACTCCTGCAGCTAGCTTGGTGTGTGCCCAGATGGCCACCCAGCTTTGTGCTTGAAACCCAGGGCCCTGGTGATGTATGCACCTGAGGGAATCTCCTGGTCTGCAGGTTGTGAAGACTGTGGGAAAAGATAGTATCTGGGCCTGAATGCACCGTTCCTCAAGGTACAGTCCCTCACAGCTTCCCTTGGCTAGGAAGGGAGTTCCCCGTCCCCTTGCACTTCCTGGGTGAGGCGACACCCCACCCTGCTTCAGCTTGCCCTGCATAGGCTGCATCCACTGTCTAACCAGTCCCAATGAGATGAGCCAGGTACCTCAGCTGGAAATGCAGAAATCACCCATCTTCTGTGTTGCTGTCACTGGGAGCTGCAGGCTGGAGCTGTTCCTACTCAGCCATCTTGCTAGCCATCTCTGATCTCGTTCTTTTTTATGGCTGCATAAAATTCCATGGTAGGTATGTACCACATTTACTTTATTCAATCTACCATTGATGGGCATTTAGGTTGATTCCATGACTTTGCTCTTGTTTATAATGCTGAAGTGAACATATAAGTATACATGTATTTATGATAAACTGATTTGTATTCCTTTGGGGATATACCGAATAATGGGATTGCTGGGTCAAATGGTATTTATATTTTAAGTTTTTTGACAAATCGCCACACCACTTTCCACAATGGTTGAACTAATTTACATTCCCAGCAATGGTGTATAAGCATTCCCTTTCTCTGCAACCTCACCAGCAGCTGTTATTTTTTGACTTTTTAGTAATAGCCATTCTGACTGGTGTGAGATGGTATCTCATTGTGGTTTTGATTTGCATTTCTCTAATGATCAGTGATGTTGAACTTTATTTCATATGCTCATTGGCTGCATGTATGTCTTTTGAAAAGTGTCTGTTCATGTCCTTTGCCCGCCATTTAATGGGGCTGTTTGTTTTTTTTCTGTAAATTTGTTTAAGTTCCTCATAGATGCTGGATATTAGATCTTTGTCAGATGCTTAGTTTGCAAAAATTTTCTCCCATTCTGTAGGTTGTCTGTTTATGCTGTTTATAGTTTCTTTTGCTGTGCTCTTTAGTTTAATTAGATCCCATTTGTCAATTTTTGCTTTTGTTGCAGTTGCTTTTGGCATCTTTGTTATGAAATCTTTGCTTATTCCTATGTCCAGAATGGTGTTGCCTAGGTTGTCTTCCAGGGTTTTTATAGTTTTGGGTTTAATATTGAAGTCTTTAACCCATTTTGAGTTAATTTTTGTAAGAAACTTCTTTTTCTTAAGGTTTTAGATCTAAACCTTAACTTGTAGGTGTGAATTGGGAAATACATATGTTATTTGGTCTTTCCCGTTATTCTTTTCATTCAGGAATAGGGCACTTGTTCTTGTATTTGCTATTTAAGTCATATCAGCATGATGATAAAACAGGTAATTAAATAGTGATAGATTCAGTTAATGAAGTGGAAAGAGCACTGGACATGAATGGGAGTCATGTGACATCATAAGTCTAATGCTATTTCTTTCACCAAATACCTGCTTGAGTTTAGGCAGGTTGCTTAACCAATGTGGGCCTCAGTATTTTCATGTCTAAAATTATTATTTATTTTGACTATTTGGTTTATTTCTGTCTATGATACATTCTATGATCTATGTAATGCTAAATAATTTTCTAGACTAATGTTCATTCAACACACCACCCATCCAAGAAAGCAGCTCTATGGTCTCACTAAAATGAGCCAAACACCCAGTGATTTTGATGTTGTCAGTTTAGATTTTAGAGAGTTCATCACTCTGATATAGTAATAGAAGTCTCCTCTTAATCCTAATTTCTATCTCTAGATTCAACCTTCCTTCTTCCTGGTATTAACTAACAATTGAGCACCTGAAGGTTGTTTAGAAGAAAGCCATAAATTGGCCTAGATGACTGTGCTCCTTCATATCAGCTTCCCCAGCCAGTAGAAAGGTAAAGAAAAGTGAAATAATTATCAGCTGTCTACTGTCTACTTGTGTGCAAAGACTTGATGCCATTTTTCCAGTTCTAGAAAACTTTATTCTTTTTTTTAAAAAAATTTATTTTTTATTTATTTTTCCATAAGCTATTGGGGTACAGGTGATATTTTGTTACATGAGTAAATTCTTTAGTAATGATTTGTGAGATTTTGTTGCACCCATCACCTGAGTAGTATTTTTCCCTCTCCTTGCTCCCACTCTTCTCCCTAAGTCCCCAAAGTCCATTGTATCATTCTTATGCCTTTGCGTCCTCATAGCTTAGCTCCCATGTATCAGTGAGAACATACGATGTTTGGTTTTCCATTCCTGAGTTACTTCACTTAGAATAATAGTCCCCAATCTCATCCAGGTCGCTGCAAATGCTGTTAATTCATTCCTTTTTATGGCTGCATAGTATTCCATTGTGTATCTATATACCACATTTTCTTTATCCACTCGTTGATTGATGGGCATTTGAATTGGTTCCATGATTTTGCAATTGTGAATTGTGCTGCTATAAACATGCATGTGCAAGTATCTTTTTCAAATAATGACTTCTTTTCCTCTGGGTAGATACCCAGTAGTGGGATTGCTGGATCAAATGGTAGTTCTACGCTTGGTTCTTTAAGGAATCTCTACACTGTTTTCCACAGTGACTGTATTAGTTTACATTCCCACCAGCAGTGTAGAAGTGTACCCTGTTCACTGCATCCATGCCAACATCTACTATTTTTTTGATTATGGCCATCCTTGCACGAGTAAGGTGGTGTCAGATTGTGGTTTTGATTTGCATTTCCCTGATCATTAGCGATGTTGAGTATTTTTTCTTATGATTACTGGCCATTTGTGTACCTTCTTTTGAGAATTGTCTATTCATGTCCTTAGCCCCCTTTTTGATGAGATTGTTTGCTTTTTTCTTACTGATTTGTTTGAGTGTGTTGTAGGAAAAACCCTTCTAGACATTGGCTTAGGCAAGAATTTCTTGACCAAGAACCCAAAAGCAAATGCAATAAAAACAAAGATAAATAGCTTGGACCTAGTTAAACTAAAGAGCTTTTGCACAGCAAAAGGAAAAGTCAGCAAACAGACAACCCACAGATTGGGACAAAATCTTCACAATATACACATCTGACAAAGGACTAATATCCAGAATCTAGACAACTTTATTCTTGTTATATCAGTGACAAAATAGTGTCAAATCCTAACTACCAAGGTGCTTTTGAGAATGTTGCTTCATTCTTTGGGTGTTGGTTTATCCATCTGTTGAAAAACGTTAGTGACCCATGTTTTCTCTTTATTACCCTGACAAGAAATATGTTCCATATGAAAGAGATCATATGGGTAAAAAAACCTGGGAAGGAAATCTAAAACAGGAATGGTAAATGGGTTTTAATTCATGTGACACCTCTGATTGATGGGTATTAGCTATTGGAGGCCTGTTGTTGAAGAACATGAGTTTGTGTCTAAGCTCAGTTGGAAAGAGTAACTGCTATGGGTATAGTGTTGGAAGTGGCTGAGCACAGCTCTTGTGCCAACAGTAAGACAGATAAGTTATTGGTGGTGATCAGAGGGTCTTTGCCTGAGCCAAATAAGAAAGGATGGTTAGATTTGCCCCCTTACCTTGTCCTCCACAAATTGCAGTTCAGTTAAATGACCACACAGTATTTTCCCTCAGAGTGAGGTGCCATGTGAAAAGCTAGTTTTGACTTCCATATTGCCCTGGTCAATTGGGAAGACTCTACACAGGGCTGTTAAATCAGTGATTTTGGCATGAAAGGGAAAAATTAGTTAAAATGGCTGACTCTGATCACTAGATGGTCATTAAAATGAATTGCAGTTTGCAGGGTGGGATGGGGATTGGGTCTAGTCTACAGGGAATCAGTCGGAATACGCTTTCCATTTTGGCTCAGGGTCAGAGAGGACAGCAAAAGCTTTGGATATTTGCTGGCCCTATATTGGCTCCATGAGAGAAAAATTTAAGGCAGCAGGCAGCAGTTTAAGAAGGAGAACTCCATGAGAGTTTGAGGGTAAATAACCACATTTCTTTAACCCCAGCACATAAAGGTGGAATGCATGGTGCCTATAAGGCCTGAGGATTAGTCCATACAGGAAAGCACATTTTCAGAACAGTGAGAAGGATTTAAAAAACTTTTTATTGAAGTATAATATACATACATACAGAGGAGTATGCATATTATAAGTATACAGTTTGATAAAATTTCACAAACTGAAAACCAGTAATAAGGCTTATTGTTTTGAAGTCATAGCCAGAGTGCAAACTATTTGGGGTCATGTGAATGACTTAATACATCCTAACATGTATGCCACTGTGGAGCACTATGTCCGGCCTTTGAGTAGTGCAGTGCTGTATAACTGAAACTGAAATCAGTTTGGTTTTAGGAGAGCAGGGTTCAAATTCAGAATCCACTGCTATGTTGCTGTTTACCTTGGGCAAGTCTTTCCATTTCCCAGTCTCAATTTCCCTACCTGTAAAATGTGGTCAATGATAATTCCTACATTATTTATATCAGAGGGTAAAATGTAGTTACAGCTGAGAACATCTTTGAAAATGTTAAAGCATCATTTCTCCAGTGCCTAGCACTGGAGTAGTAATATTTTTTGAGTGAGTAGCACATAATAAGTCTCAAAAATGTTTGCCAAACATGATGAGAAGTAATTTGGCACAATGCACGTCTAAGGCTTCTTTTAAGACAATTTTCCAAATGAACCTTAAGGTCAATTCAATCACCCTGAGCCTTTCAGCTTTAGATTTCTCTTTGCTCGAAGGGAAGGAAATTCATCCAATGGGAATAAGAATAGAAATAAAACAAGGCGGGTTCATAGAATCCCATGGTGTCATGGTAGAATTATAGTCTGAGATGGTTGGAAATGTTTCCCTTTTTACCTACAGTATTCCCCCATGGCCCCTGACACTTACCTGTAATACCTTGTAGTTTAGTATTTAGGTAGTTGCTAGGCCTAGCTGTCTCCATGGAGACAAGGGTAGATTTGCGAGTGTGCTAGTTATTGCAAGTAACTAACGCAGCAGTTTATCCAGTATTTTCTTCTCTTTCTTTTTTTTCTTTTTCTTTTTCTTTTTTTTTTTTTACAGTTCAGAAGTCTTGAAAAAGCCTACTGTACTGTGACTTGTATAGAATTCACTGTGTAGGATACCTTCTTTCTTGAATTTAGTTTACTTTGTCATGGGAAGAGTGAAGTTTGCTTATAGAAGTTATGGCTTCTTGCCTGGAAATAGTCTCTTGGTAAAATGAAAAATTTACACGTGGAAGATTTCCAAGCTTCACTGCCTAGCCCCTCCAAGCTACTTCAATAATGTGTTTAGTGGAACAATGACAGATGAGAAATGTGCTTGACTAAGAATGGCCCCAGTATGGGAGACACTTCAGAGCCTGAAGTGTTTCCCTCATTAGTGTAAAGCAGTGGACCGAAGGCATAGTCCCTCATGGGTTCTCCATCTAGCTGAGCTTATTCTGGCCAGGAGAAAGTGGCCTACTTATTATGGTGGTTGATAGAATTGAAGCAAGAGAGAGAGAATGTAGGACAATTTCTCTCCATAACAAATCTCTCTGAAAGTGGAAAATGGACAGCAGGTGATGCCATCAAAACAGGCTTTGGCTTTCAAAGCTATCCCTTCATCTCCTGGCCCAATATCTTCTCTTTTCCTTTCTGTCATGCTTCCCTTGATATTTTCACTAGGAGCAGAACAAGGTATGGCTCTGTAGGATCCCAATTACCCTTGCCTGTAGCTTGAATATAGGCAGGCTGAGTTTGGGACAGTGAAGTTCAAGGGTCTGAGAGCTTTGATAAAAATCTTTAATAGAGTCAAAGCTCTAATATTAATCCTAGTAATTTCAAATTTGCCATAATTCAGAGGGCTGACCTAAAAGTTACCTTTGTTCAGCAAAGGTCTTCAAAAAGAATTATTATGGAAACAGTTAAACATACACAGAAAGAGAATAGTCTAATGAACCTCCATACACCCATCATCCAACTTCAACATTTATTACCATTTTGCCAATATTAGCAAAGCTTTTCTTCATTGGAATTTTAATCTTGGTCTCACATAGGACTGTTTGGTGCCTTTACATCTTTAAACTATTTTAGTTTAGAAGCTCCCCTTCAATTTGTAATTGACTTACCAATTACAAATAATTCCAATTATTCATTAAATAGGTCTCTTAGGGACATTCTGGGACAATACTTCCTTAAAGCATTTTGAGTCCAGTTTGAGTTGTTTTTACTTGAGAGTAATAAAGCTTGTTTCTTTTAAATTGTCCTATGATTTGGATTTTTCGTTGGTTGACACTGACCTCATCTTTACCATCTTCTGTAGGTAATATCAATTACCAAAGAGAGCTGATAAATTCAGGAAGAAAAGGTGTGTAGGCCTGAGTTTTGCATAATAACTGAATTCTTCCCACTGAGGCACAATCACTTAAGGCCAGTATTTCAGGCTGCATCACAGGAAACCGTTGTCCTGTTTTGTTCATGCAGAATCAGAAAAGATTCTGAATGGGGCCTAAATGAGATGGTGATTGTCCATTAGCCCTCCAGGAAAGAACTGAGTCATACTGTCCAAAGGTCATTAAATCAGTCTGGATTGTTGGAGTAGATGATTCACCTCTAAGCTGCTTGGATTAACAACATTATTATTTCTCTACCATCAACCAGGCTTATTATGCTTTGTGTAAAACAGGACTAGTGTGCTTGAAAGCACTTGAGAGTCCTTATAGCTTTCCAGGCTCCTAAAAATTGATACACAACCTTGTGTAAGTGCTTGGTCTATCTGAGCCTATCTCTGGTGCTTCAAAGCCATTAACTTCTAGCCTGTAGAAGAGAAAATATGACCTCCCATCTTTTGCTTCATTAGCATACTGGCATAAATAAGCTCAAACAACAAAGCATTTTATCAACTCATTTGACTTTTCTAGAATTCCACTCACCTTTGCTATCGTAAGGCTGCTGTGTCACATTTCTAATAGCCTTTAAGCCTGAATAAGGACGAGAGGACTGTGATGTCCTTCATCTGTATTGAAAAAAGAACTTCGGGTTAATCATAACACTTGACTGTGAAGCCCATCTACCAATCTCAGGGGAAAGTCTGCTTCCTGCAGGCCCTGGGTATCATGGGATATATAATTGGAGTCTCTGGGGGTCTGAGTTGATGTGGCTGCAAATCAATTAAGCTTAGCACTTTCAAAATCATTTCTCTCATCTAGGTGAAAAAGAATCCCAAGTGCAATATGAGTTTCAAGGCAAAAGCATCTGTGTAAATTGTATCCTAAAGGGTCCTATAAGACCTTGGTTTTGTGGAGACAAATTATTCTGTCATTGCTCCCTACCCTCTCATCTTTTCCCTTGTTTGATACTGGCTGAATTTGGAAGTGGAACAGGGGTATCAATAAGAGACCTGTAATTCTTTTCTGGTTGAATGTGTAACTCTTGAGATGAGAGCAATACTCAACTGGAATTCTTGCAAAGTTTTTTTGGAAGAGTTTGACTAGTGATAACTGTTGGTTTTAAAGCCATGTTTGACAGAATTTATCTGTTTAGATTTCTCTGGGTCTCCATCATTTCAATGTGGCAATTGTTCCGTGTCTCAGAAATATAATTCTAGGTATCCAGGCTAGGCATTTTTTATTTCAGAGACTGAAAATGGAGAGAGAAGAAATATTGAAGATGCTATGGTCCTGCACTTTCATTTTTCAGGTCTGAAATTCCCCTCTGGTTTCTTCTCTCCATTTTCTGATAACCTCCAAAGAGTGGCTGGGGCTCACAGAAGGAGAATCAGGCTGTTCCTCATCACTGCACTATTTTGTTTGCCTGCTGCAAGAGCTGTCTGTTGCCCACAGGGTGCCTTCTACTTCTCTCCCACTGCTGTCCCTAATGAGTCAACATTTCTCTATTCATTCCATTGTGAGATACTGCCTCTCTGAGGTAAGAGAAGCACTTGGGAGTTGTACTTGTTAATTCCTCTGGAAGAACTCAGTGCATCAGTATGCATTTGCTGCTGTATGGGCAATACAGCCAGGACGATAGTCCTAAAAGAAGGACTGCTTCTCTGAACTTTAGGGCCTCTCTCATTCCTTATATGCCATGCTATAGTGCAAGTAAATAGGGTTGCTCCCAAAGAGAGCAATCCAATGTCGTTGTTTTGTTTTTACTCCAAGCTGGAGATATTGGTGGTTGTTAATTTGGTAGGGAGTGGGAGGGGGGTGGGAGGGAGGAGTTGAAGGAGGAATGTAAGGAAATCTGAAAGTTCCTTTAGTGAAATCTAACCCATTTATTTTTCAGAGTTAGGAATGGAGGGAGGATTTTCATGTGGGGTGGGAGAGCCAGCTTAGATCTTAAAGCTCTCAATTTTCTTTCTCTTAGTAGATCTTATATGTTCTTAATGGGCCTGCTACTCCTATAGTGGCCTGATTACTATGTTTTCAAAAGTAGTTGAGAAGCCTGTATTACAGTTCCAATCCTCTCACTAACTACTGGGTCTTGAGCAGTTCCCTTTTCCTCAGTTTGCTCATCTGTAAAATTATGGAGTTAGCATAAATTATAGATTTCTAAGACTCCTTCAATCTCTCTGGCTCTCCGGCTTTCTGGCTCTAAATTCATGAGTCTTCTTCATGTCCAGTGGAAGGCATCATTGAGTCCCCCAGAGACTAGTCCAACAGGTATGTGGTATCTGTATTCACACAAACAATGAGTCTTTTTGAGCTTTTTTTGCCTATGAGCTATAAGATACAATAAGCAGAACTAATTATTTTAGACCCCTAACCATAAACTTGGTTTGCTAAATGAAGAACAAATAACCCAGTTTTGATGGAAAAGGAAAAAGCATTTGGAGCTTAATGGTGTGGATTAGATTCCTTAGGGAATGGCATCCCAAGGGGGATGTCTAAGTCCAACACCATTGAGATGAACAGGAACTCAGAAGTCACTGTGGTTTCCTTCTGAGACTGAATAGCATCATCTCTAGGAAGTCTTGGGAAGAAGGAGCCCTCATCCTGGGCATGTTGGGGCATTGCCGTGTGATGCCGCTTGTTCTGTTGTAGTTGTAGCATAAATGGAGTTCAGTTAGGAGAGATAGGCTGGGCAACATTCAGAGACAGCAGCTCCTTCCTTTGTGCTCCTATAGCACGTATTCTGTTTAGCACATTTCCCACTGCCTTAGGGTTATTGGGTAGATGTGTCTCTCTTGTGTCCCCCATAAGCCCCTAGAGAGTTTCTAGAATAGGAGCGAGTGTCTCAGGCATCTCTGTTAACTCCAGCATCTAGCACAGGGCCTGGCAAACGGGAGGTGTTCAATGAATCTCTTTCAAAAAACCTATTCTGAGTTTCCAAACTGGGTTGGGGTCTTTCTTCTCTACTCCCATAGCACCAACACTTCCTTTCATCTATCACAGTACAGAGTACTGATTACTGTATTCTACCTGCCAAGTGACTTGTATCTCTGCTGTAACACCCTTGAGGGTAGGGGCTGTATGGTCGTTTTCTAATGCAGTGAATGCACAAAGGAGATACAAAATAAATATTTGTTTGATGGATGTATGGAATACTTTATTGTTGCAAAGATTCAAATATTATGTCACAATCTCCTACCTCCGGCTTTGTGGGGCTCCTTAGAAATGTACTTCCCCCAGCATTTGGATAAATACTTTGTCTTTGTCATACTTTCCATCTCTATTATTTGAGAACCTAGTATATGCCTACACTACACAGAGATAAATTGGACAGATCCTTCCTTGTCAGGAAAGCTTTTGTTGATGAGGAACCTTCAGAATTAAAACAATGCCACTATGAAATGAGAGCAAAATCTTAGAGCATATATGGGAACTTCAATTCTAAATCAGATAGTTTAATGCTACACACTTGAGATTTTCCTCTTCTCCATTCTTTTTTCCATGTACCCCATTCCTGGCTGTTTTTATATATCTGGCTATCTTCTGTGTGTCTTCAGCCTTTAGGTACTTTTTTTTTAAAAAAATTATATTTCCATAGGTTATTGGGGAGCAGGTGGTGTTTCATTACATAAGTAAGTTCTTTAGGGGTGATTTGTGAGATTTTGGTGCACCCATCACCTGAGCAGTATACACTGCACCCTATTTGCAGTCTTTTATTCCTCACTCCCTTCCCATCATTTCTGCCTGAGTCCCCAAAGTCCATTGTGTCATTCTTTTTTTTTTTTTTTTTTTTTTTGAGACGGAGTCTTGCTCTCTTGCCCAGGCTGGAGTGCAGTGGCACGATCTCGGCTCACTGCAAGCTCTGCCTCCCGGGTTCATGCCATTCTCCTGCCTCAGCCTCCCAAGTAGCTGGAACTACACGTGCCCACCACCATGCCTAGCTAATTTTTTGTATTTTTAGTAGAGACGGGGTTTCATCGTGTTAGCCAGGATTGTCTCGAACTCCTGACCTCGTGATCCACCTGCCTCGGCCTCCCAAAGTGCTGGGATTACAGGCGTGAGCCACCGCGCCCAGCCCATTGTGTCATTCTTATGCCTTTGCATCCTCATAGCTTAGCTCCCACTTATGAGTGAGAACACACAATGTTTGGTTTTCCATTCCAGAGTTACTGCATTTAGAATAATAGACTGCAATCTTATCCAGGTTGCTGCGAATGCCATTAACTCATTCCTTTTTATGGATGAGTAGTATTCTGTCGTATATACCACAGTTTCTTCTTTTTTTTATGGTGTTAGACAGCAACTTTTGTGAAGTAGCAGTGTACAGCAGCAGCAGAGGTACTGCTCCTTGCAGAGCAGGGCTAACCCATAGGTAGTGTGCCCAGATTAGTAACTCAGGGGCAGTTCTGCATTCATATTTATACCCACTTTTATTGTATTTATTATTTATTTATTTTAAGATGGGGTTTCACCATGTTGGCCGGGCTGTTCTCAAACTCCTGACCTCAAGTGATCTGCCCACCTCGGCCTCCCAAAGTGCTGGGATTACAGACATGAGCCACTGCACCTGCTCCCCGACTTTTAATTATGTACAAGTTAAGGGGCATGTAATTTCTAATTTTCTAACTTCTAAATTTCTGATTTTCTAGAAATTTAGAAATTTCTAGAAAAGGGGTGGTAACTTCTGGCTGTTGCCACAGCAGTGGTAAAGTGTTATGGCACTGGTGGACATGTCTGTGTTTTTTTTATTATTATACTTTAAGTTCTGGGATACATGTGCAGAAAGACCACAGTTTTTTTATCCATTCGTTGATTGATGGGCATTTGGGTTGGTTCCACGTTTTTGCAATTGTGAATTGTGCAGCTATAAACATGCATGTGCAAGTGTCTTCTTTGCATAATGACTTCTTTTCCTTTGGGTAGATACCCAGTAGTGGGATTGCTGGATCAAATGGTAGTTCTAATTTTAGTTCTCTAAGGAATCTCCACACTGTTTTCCATAGTGGTTGTACTAGTTTACATTCCCACCATCAGTGTAGAAGTGTTCCCTGTTCACCACATCCACACCAACATCTACTAGTTTTTGATTTTTTCATTTTTTTTGATTATGGGCATTCTTGCAGGAGTAAGGTGGTATCACATTGTGGTTTTGGTTTGCATTTCCCTGATGATTAGTGATGTTGAGCATTTTTTCATATGATTATTGGTCATTTGCATATCTTCTTTTGAGAATTGTCTATTCATGTCCTTAGCCTACTTTTTGATGGGGTTGTTTGGTTTTTTTCCTGCTGATTTATTTGAGTTCCTTGTAGATTCTGGATATTAGTCCTTTGTCAGATGTATAGATTTTGTAGATTTTCTCCCACTCAGTGGGTTGTCTGTTTACTCTGCTGACTGTTCCTTTTGCTGTGCAAAAGCTCTTTAGTTTAATTAAGTCCTAGTAATTTATCTTTGTTTTTATTGCATTTGTTTTTGGGTTCTTGGTCATGAAATCCTAACCTAAGCCAATGTCTAGAAGGGTTTTTCCAATGTTATCCTCCAGAATTTTTATAGTTTCAGGTCTCAGATTTAAGTCCTTGATCCATCTTGAGTTGATTTTTTTTTCTTTTTTGAGACAGACTCTCAGTTTGTCACCCAGACTGGAGTGCAGTGGCACGTTCTTTGCTCAATGCAACCTCCTTTCAGGCTCAAGCAATTCTCCTACCTCAGCCTCCCAAGTAGCTGGGATTACAGGCGCCTGCCTGTTTTTGTATTTTTAGTAGGGACAGGGTTTCGCCATGTTGGCCAGTCTGGTCTTGAACTCCTGACCACAGGTGATCCACCCCCACTTGGCCTCCCAAAGTGCTGGGATTACAGGCGTGAGCCACCAGAGTTGATTTTTGTATAAGGTGAGAGATGAGGATCCAGTTTCATTCTCCTACATGTGGCTAACCAATTATCCTAGCACCATTTGTTGAAAAGTGTGTCCTTTCCCCTCTTTATGTTTTTGTTTGCTTTGCTGAAGATCAGTTGGCTGTAAGTATTTGGGTTTATTTCTGGGTTCTCTATTCTGTTCCATTGGTCTATGTGCCTTTATTTATACCAGTACCATGCTGTTTTGGTGACTATGGCCTTATAGTATAGTTTGAAATCAGGTAATGTGATGCCTCCAGATTTGTTCTTTTTGCTCAGTCTTGCTTTGGCTATGCAGGCTCTTTTTCAGTTCCATATGAATTTTAGAATTGTTTTTTCTAATTCTTTGAAGAATGATAGTAGTATTTTGATGAGAATTGCATTGAATTTGCAGATTGCTTTTGACACTATGGTTATTTTTCACAATGTCGATTCTACCTATCCATGAGCATGGGATATGTTTCCATTTGTTTGTGTTGTCTATGATTTCTTTCAGCAGTATTTTGTAGTTTTCCTTGTAGAGGTCTTTCACCTCCTTTATTAGGTATATTCCTAAGTATTTAATTTTATTTTTTGCAGCTCTTGTAGAAGGGGTCGAGTTCTTGATTTGATTCTCAGCTTCATCACTGTTGGTGTATAGAAGAGCTACTGATTTGTGTACATTAATTTTGTATCTGGAAAGTTTGCTGAATTCTTTTATCAGTTCTAGGAGCTTTCTGCAGGAGTCTTTAGGGTTTTCTTGGGAAATGATCATATCATCAGCAAACAGTGACAGTTTGACTTGCTCTTTACCAATTTGGATGCCCTTTATTTCTTTCTCTTGTCTGATTGCTCTGGCTAGGACTTCCAGTACTATGTTGAAGAGGAGTGGTGAGAGTGGGAATCCTTGTCTTTTTCCAGTTGTCAGAGGAAATCCTTTCAATTTTTCCCCATTCAGTATTACGTTGGCTGTGAGTTTGTCATAGATGGCTTTTATTATTTTGAGGTATGTCCCTTGTATGCTGATTTTGTTGAGAGTTTTAATCATAATGGGATGGGGATTTTGTTGAATGCTTTTTCTGCGTCTGTTGAGATCATCATGTGATTTTTGTTTTTAATTCTGTTTATGTGGTATATCACATTTATTGATTTGTGTATGTTAAACCGTCCTTGCATCCCTGGTATGAAACCCACTTGATCATGTTGTGTTGTCTTTTTGATATGTTGTTGGATTCAGTTAGCTAGTATTTTGTGAAGGATTTTAGCATCTATGTTCACCAGGGTTATTGGTCTGTAGTTTTCTTTTTTGGTTATGTCCTTCTCTGGTTTTAATATTAGCATGATACTGGCTTCACATAATGATTTAGGCAGAGTTCACTCTTTCTCTATCTTTTGGAATAGTGTCAGTAGGATTGGTACCAATTCTTATTTGAATGTCTAGTAGAATTCTGTTGTGAATCCATCTGGCCCTGGACTTTTTTTGTTGATAATTTTTAATTTACCATTTCAATCTTGCTGCTTGTTATTGGCCTGTTCATGGTATCTAATTCTTCCTGATCTAATCTAGGAGGGCTGTATATTTCCAGCAATGTATCCATCTCTTCTAGGTTTTCTAGTTTATGTACGTAAAGATGTTCATAGTTGCCTTGAATGATCTTTTGTATTTCTGTGGCGTCAGTTGTATATCTCCTATTTCGTTTCTTATTGAGCTTATTTGGATTTTCTCTCTTCTTTTCTTGGTTAATCTTGCTCATGGTCTATCAATTTTATTTATCTTTTCTAAGAACCAGATTTTTGTTTCATTTGTCTTTTGTATTTTTTGTTTTAATTTCATTTAGTTCTGCTTGATCTTTGTTGTTTCCTTTATTCTGATGGGTTTGGGTTTGGTTTGTTCTTGTTTCTCTAGTTCCTTGAGGTGTGACCTTAGATTGTCTGTTTGTGCTCTTTTAGACTTTTTGATGTAGGCGTTTCAGGTTATGAACTTTCCTTTTAGCACTACCTTTGCTGTATCCCAGAGGTTTAGATAGGTTGTGTCACTATTATTGTTCAATTCAAAAAAATTCTTAATTTTCATTTTGATTTCATTTTTTACCCAATTATTCAGCAGCAGGTTATTTAATTTCCAAGCATTTGCATGGTTTTGAAGGTTCTTTTTGGAGTTGATTTCTAGTTATATTCCACTGTGGTCTGACAGAGTGCTTGATCTAATTTCAATTTTCTTAAATTTATCAAGGTTTGTTTTGTGGCCTATCATATGTTCTTTCTTAGAGAAATCTCCATGTGCTGTTGAATAGAATGTATATTCTGCAGTTGTTGGATGGAATGTTCTGTATATATCTGTTAAGTCCATTTGTTCCAGGGTATACTTTAAATCCATTGTTTCTTTGTTGACTTTCTCTCTTGATGACCTGTCTAGTGCTGTCAGTGGAGTATTGAAATCCCCCACTATTATTGTGTTGCTGTCTGTCTCATTTTTTAGGTCTATTAGTAATTGTTTTATAAATTTGGGAGCTCTAGTGTTAGGTGCATATATATTTAGAATTATGATATTTTCCTACTGGACTAGTCCTTTTATCATTATATAATGTCCCTCTTTGTTTTTTGTTTTAACTGCTGTTGCTTTAAAGTTTGTTTTGTCTGATATAAGAACAGCTACTTCTGCTTGCTTTTGGTATCTATTTGCCTGAAATGTCTTTTTCCACCCCTGTACCTTAAGTTTGTGTGAGTCCTTATGTGTTAGGTGTGTCTCTTGAAGGAAGCAGATAGTTGGTTGGTGAATTCTTATCCATTCTGCAATTCTGTATCCTTTTTCTTTTGAGATGGAGTCTCGCTCTGTCGCCCAGGCTGAAGTGCAGTGGCACGATCTTGGCTCACTGCAACCTCTTCCTCCCGGGTTCAAGCAATTCTCCTGCCTCCACCTCCCAAGTAGATGGGACTACAGGTGCACACCACCATGCCCGGCTAATTTTTGTATTTTTAGTACAGATGGGATTTCACCACATTGGCAAGGATGGTCTTGATCTCCTGACCTACTGATCCGCCTGCCTCGGCCTCCCAAAGTGCTGAGATTACAGGAGTGAGCCACCGTACCCAGCCAATTCTGTATCTTTTAAGTGGAGCATTTAGGCCCTTTACCTTTAATGTTAGTATTGAGATGTGAGATACCATTCCATTCATCGTGCAATTTGTTGCCTGTACACCTTGGTTTTTTGTTTTAGGTTTTTGTTCTTTGAATTGCATTTTTGTTTTATAGGTCCTGTGAGGTTTATGCTTTAAAGAGGTTCTGTTTTGATGTGTTTCCAGGATTTCTTTCAAGTTTTAGAGCTCCTTTTAGCAGTTCTTGTAGTGGTAGCTTGGTAGTGGCAAATTCTCTTGGCATTTGCATGTCTGAAAAAGACTTTCCTTCATATATGAAGCTTAGTTCCGCTGGATACAAAATTCTTGGCTGATGATTGTTTCATTTGAGGAGGCTGAAGATATCCCTTCTAGCTTGTAGGGTTTCTGCTGAGAAATCTGCTGTTAATCTGATAGGTTTTCCTTTATAGGTTACCCGGTGCTTTTGTCATCTCACAGCTCTTAAGATTCTTTCCTTCATCATAACTTTAGGTGACCTGATGACAATGTGCATAGGAGATGATCTTTTTGCAGTGAATTTCCCAGGTGTTCTTTGTGCTTCTTGTATTTGGATGTCTAGGTCTCTAGCAAGGCTGGGGACATTTTCCTCAATTATTCCCCCAAATATGTTTTCCAAACTTTTAGATTTCTCTTCTTCCTCAGGAACACTGATTATTCTTAGGTTTGATCATTTAACATAATCCCAGATTTCTCGGAGGCTTTGTTCCTATTTTCTTATTCTTTTTTCTTTGTCTTTGTTGGATTCAGTTAATTTGAAGACCTTGTCTTTGAGCTCTGGATTTCTTTCTTCTACTTGTTCAATTCTATTGCTGAGACTTTCCAGAGCATTTTGCCTTTCTATAAGTGTGCCCATTGTTTCCTGAAATTTTGATTGTTTTTTATTTATGCTATCTATTTCCTTGAATATTTCTCCCTTCATTTCTTGTATCATCTTTTGGATTTCCTTGCATTGGGCTTTGCCTTTCTCTGGTGTCTCCCTGATTAGCTTAATAACTAACCCCTGAATTCTTTTTCAGGTGAATCAGGGATTTCTTCTTGGTTTGGGTCCATTACTGGTGAGCTAGTATGATTTTTTGGGAGTGTTAAAGAGCCTTGTTTTGTCATATTACCAGAGTTGGTTTTCTGGTTCCTTCTCATTTGGGCAGGCTCTGTCAGAGGGAAGGTTTAGGGCTAAAGGCTGTTGTTCAGATTCTTTTGTCCCATGGGGTGTTCCCTTAATGTAGTAATCTCCCCCTTTTCCTATGGTTGTGGCTTTCTGAGAGCTGAGCTGTAGTGATTATTCTCTCTTTTCTGAGTCTAGCCACCCAGCAAGTCTACCAGGCTCTGGGCTGGTACTAAGGGTTGTCTGCACAGAGTCCTGTGATATGAACCATCTGTGGGTCTCTCGGCCATGGATACCAGCACCTGTTTCGGTGGAGATGGCAGGGGTGTGAAATGGACTCTGTGAGGATTCTTAGTTTGGTAGTTTAATGCACTGTTTTTGTGCTGGTTGACCTCCTGCTAGGAGGTTGTGCTTTCCAGAGAGCATCAGCTGTGGTAGTATGGGGAGGAACAGGTGGTGGGCGGGGCCCTATAACTCCCAAGAGTATATGTCCTTTGTCTTCAGTTACCAGGGTGGGTAGGGAAGGACCGCTGTGTTGGGGCAGTGCTAGGCGCTGTCTGAGCTCAGACTCTCCTTGGGCGGATCTTGCTGTGGCTGCTGTGGGGGATGGGGATGAGGTTCTCAGGTCAATGGAGTTATGTTTCTAGGAGGATTATGACTGTCTCTACTGTGTCATGCAGGTTGTCAGGGAAGTGGGGGAAAGCCAGCAGTCACAGGCCTCAACCAGCTCCCACACAATCCGAAGGGCTGGTCTCACTTCCACCGTGCCCACCCCCCGCCCAACAGCACCAAGTCTGTTTCCAGGTAGTGGGCAAGCAGGGCTGAGAACTTGCCCCAGGTTACCCTCCTCCCAACTGTGAAAGCAAATGTGTCTTTCCTTCTTCCTTGCTTGTGGAGTCTACACACTGGATTCATGCCCTCCCCTGAGTTCTGGCCAGGAGGCTTCTCAAACAGTTCAAATTGTTACAGAGTTTAGCTGGGGATTTTCTTCTCCCTGTGGTCTTTTCCCAGTGCCTCTGGCCACCCTCTCGAAGGGCCCCTGTGAGGCCAGACAAAAACAGCTTGCTAGGGAACCCAGTGAGCTCCCAGGGCTCTTCCTGTTGCTTCCTCTACCTCTGGATTTCGCTCAGCTCTCTGAATTGACTCAGCTAAAGGTAAGATCAAAATCTTTTCTAGGTCAAAATCTAGGCCTTCAGTTTCCCCAGTAGGGATGTGTGTTCGGGGGCGGATGATCTCCCTTTCCCACCTCTTCAGTTTGGGCACTCACAGTATTTGGGTTGTCTCCCAGGTCTTGCAGGAGCAATCTGCTTCTTTCAGGGGGTCTGTAGGTCCTCTCAGGTTTCCTGATTTGTTCCTGCAGTCGTTCTGAAGCAAAAACTCATGATGCGAGCCTCTACATGCTGCTCTGTCCATCCGAATTCGAGCTGCAATCTAGTCCTGCGTCCCATCCGCCATGATCCCCTGAGAGTCTCTAGGTACTTTAGCAGCCTGAAGCCTTTCTGCTGAGAAATGCAGTGTAGGCTTTCATTGAGTACTGTTCACTTATGACACTATCAAACTAAATTCATGCCTACCAGTTGTACTGGAGACTTGCTAATAATGTCTTCCTCTTTCATTTTTTTTTTAACTTGACTAGGCACCAGGGCTGATTAGATCAGTTTGTTTTTTTTTCCTACAATAATGGTGTTTATTTCAGCCCTGAAATCTTTTGGTAATTTAAAAATGGTTGTTGTATAGCATTTGCACTGGTAGATATGACAATTGTGCTTTGTTGTTTTCCATGTTGTGAAACTAGCTAAGAATTACCCTAACAGTGATGTTGCCAATTCTGTCTCTTGTCCAAAAAAAATATGAACTACCCTTACTTGGAGATAGTAAATGCTGGATTATTTGTGTTTCTGAAAAGATTTGCCAGTCTAGGGATATTACTGTATTAGTTAGAGTAAATGGTAGGCATATCACTTCTTCAAATAATGATTCAGGGACTGAAACTCCTTTCATCTTATGGCAATGCCATCTTTAACATGGCATTCTAGGCTCTGTTTTTATTCCAGTCAACTAGAAGGAAAAAAAGAACATGGAGAATATTATATAGGAGAGCAGGATTGGAGATGATACATATCACTTTGGTTCATAATCCATTGGGCAAAAATTAATCACATGAATATAACTAACTATAGGGGATACTGGCAAATATGGTCCAGATACATGGCCATTCTAAGGAAAAGGAAACAGGTTTTCATGAACAGATAGTATCTATAATAATTAACTTTGGAGCAACCACTAGAAAGCTAAACCATTCCTTCTGCCTGTTTCCTTTTCACTGGTGCAACAGAGCCACTGGGGAACAGACACACTGCTTCCCACTCCTGTTGTCTTTTCTGATGTGTCCTTAACTTCTAGGTGGAAGGAGCTAGACACTAACCTTACTGATTGTGAAAGATGATTGATCCAGAGATCAAGAATCATTTAGTGAATGCCATGTTAGGTAACGTATTAGTCCATTTACGTTGCTATAAAGGAATACCTGAGACTGGGTAATTTATAAAGAAAGAGGTTTATTTTGGTTCCCAGTTCTGTAGGCTGTACAGGAAGCATGGTGATGGCATTCATTTCTGGTGAGGGCCTCAGGAAGCTTACAGTCATGGCACAAGGCAAAGAAGGAGCAGGTATATCACATGGCAAGTGAGGGAGCAAGACAGAAAGGGGGTGGGTCACAGATTTTTTTAAACAACCAGACCTCATGCTAACTACCTGAGAAAGAACTCACTTATCACCAAGAAGATGGTGCTAAGCCATTCATGAGAAACCTGTCCCCATGACCTAAACACCTCCCACCAGGCCCACCAACAACATTGGAGGTCACATATCAACATGAGATTTGGAGGGAACAAAACATTCAAACCATATCAGCTAATGATAAACTGCTAAAGAAAGTTGTGTCACCTACATTTTTTCACTTTATCTTTTCCTCACAGGTTTGCTTAGAGGTAAGGAAACTGGGATCTCCCTCCGGTTCTTGCTGAAAGGAGACACTTAGTTGTGTTCTGAAGTATCAGCAGGCCAGAGCTGGTACCCACATGTGACATTATCAAAAGTAGAGATGAGCAAATATTTACCAAGCAATCAACATGTGCCAAATACTTGCTAGGAGCTGAGGACATAGAGGTTAATAAGATGGTTAAAAACAGTAATGAAATATCTCTTTTCTCTGATAATATTGGCAAAATTTAAAAGGCTGACAATAGCAAGTGTTGGTAAGGAGATAGGGAAATGAAACTCTTGAACAATGCTGATGGGAGTAAAAGTCAGTACAGCCACATTGTAGAACAATTTGTCAGTGTCTCTTAAAAAAATTCACATACCCTATAATCCAGCAGTTTTACTTCTAAGTCTTTTTACTAGAGTAACACACATGCATACACATAGGCATGTAGTAAAGCACTTCATCATAAATTTCATGATAAATTTTTCATAATAGCAAGATCTTGGAAACAATCTAAATGTCCATCAATAGGGACAAAAATGGTTAAAATGGGGGTACATCCATATAATGGAAAGCAATTAAAGTGAATTACCTAGATATATCTATCATCATGGATATATTTCATAAACACTTTTGAGTGAAAGAAGCAAGTGGCAGAATGATGTACACAGCCACATGATATTTGGGAAAATGTGCAAACCAATACTGTATATTTTATATGGATATAGGTTATGTCTGTAGATGTATACAAAAAGATTGGAAGGCTACACATCAAACCCATATTACTGTTTGGTTACCTTTGGAAAAGCAGTGAAGGGATAGAGCATGGGGGTGGAGGTCAAGGGGGCTTTGAATTTCAGAATATTCTATTCTGAAATATTCAGAATATTCTATTCTGAAATATTCAGAATATTCTATTCTGAAATATTCAGAATATTCTATTCTGAAATATTCAGAATATTCTATTCTGAAATATTCAGAATATTCTATTCTGAAATATTCAGAATATTCTATTCTGAAATAATAAACGGTATTTTTATAAGTTATTTTTAAGTGAAATAAATTGGAAAAACTGGAAGTAAAAGTGCCAAAAGGTTAATAGTGGTTACTTGTGAAAGTTAAAAAACTGGGTGATTGTTTTATTATTCTCTGTACTCTTCTGAATGTTTTAAAATTACTGGCAACAAAAAGGGCATATAGGGAAAAAACCGAAAATACCCATTGTCCATGACTTTAAAGAGCTTGCTCTCTAATAGGGGAAAGATAGGCATAAAGAGGTAAAGAGTGCTGAGAGAACAAAGAAAAGAGTCTCCTAACTTAGGCTCAGGGGTCTAATAAATGCTTCCTAGAGAATATGCCAATGATTTAGGCCTTGAAGATCAAGTATGAGCTTTCTAAGTCAAGGAGCTGCATCCAGGCAAAAGAAGGGGCATAAGCAACAGTGTGGAGATAAAAAGTAGCATATTGTGGCTGGGCGCGGTGGCTCACATCTGTAATCCCAGCACTTTGGGAGGTCGAGGCGGGTGGATAACAAGGTCAGGAAATGGAGACCATCTTGGCTAACACTGTGAAAACCCATCTCTACTAAAAATACACACAAAAAATTAGCCGGGCATGGTGGCGGGTGCCTATATTCCCAGCTACTCAGGAGGCTGAGGCAGGAGAATGGCGTGAACCCAGGAGGCAGAGGTAGCAGTGAGCCGAGATTGTGACACTGCAGTCCAGCCTGGGCGACAGAGCGAGACTCCTTCTCAAAAAAAAAAAAAAAAAAAAAGGAGCATAGTGTATGAGGAAACTCCAATTGGTTTTGTTTGTCTGGAGTATACATTCTTAGGTAGGAGGTTGAGGCAGGAAATGAAACAATGTGGGTACATACAAACTGGAAAGGTTTCACTAAGGAACTTGAATATTTTCTTATTAGAATTACTAAGATGTATTGAATGATTTATCATGTGCTAGGCAGTGTGTGAAGCTTTGCACATGTACATCATTTAATTTTCTCCACAGCCTGTAAGAGGTAGGTGCTATTATTATCTTTGTTTTAGAGAAAGGAAACTGAGGTTCACTGAGAGAATCATGTATGTATTTGGGCAGTGAAATACTTTTTAGTTGATTGATTGAGATCTGGAGGTCCCACTGAGGAGATTCCATGCTAGAATGCTGTGCACACTTACGAGTTGTTTCCTAGCTGTGGGGATGAGTTTGCACTAAGCTAGTGATTCCTGAATGTTGGTGAGCATCAAAGTCACTTGGTGGAGCTTATTATCATTCAGCTCCCTGGGCTCCAATCTATAGGTTCTGATTCAGCAGGTCTGGGGTGGAACCCAGGAATCTGTAGGTTTAATACTCACCTCTGATTGTGATTGTGATGCAGGTGGGCCTGGGATCACACTGTGAACAATCCCAACACTATTGCCTTTTCTTTCTTAACATCTTTGGACCACTGGTGTTCATTTTAAGCATGGCTGCCCAGGAGTAGGTCAAAACTCTAACTATATATTACAAAAATTAGCTCTACTACCTTGGAACTCCATTTTGCTTAGATAATCAGTCACAGACCTAAATAGAAAAAGCCCATTGGCAAAAACTGTGGAGTGAACAGGGGCCTTCAGTTTCTCACCTGAGCTCTTCCAGCTCCTAGAGCTCATTAGGCCCAGGGCTAAGTGCTTGATAAATGTATAGTATACACTGCTGGGTGGTCAGTTGATTAGGCTGAGCATGACCATAAAGAAGAGTGATAAATTGTAGGTAAGTCATCAAGTTTGTATTTTACATGCAAATACATTACACATATAAATTACTTAGAAACCAACTGGATTTGTGGGCGAGAAATTCTACAAATGGGATGCAGAGGACACAGTCTAATATTGCCATCACACATCACAGAAAACAGAGGCTCAGGGACTATCCAATAGCCTTGATTCAGAGATATCTCATTCATATTCCTGTCACAGTGTAAACTCTAACCTTTCCCCACTCCATTCTATTGGCATGGGTGAGTTTCTTCTGGGTCTCCTGGAAGAATGTTTATTTCTGTCTCCTGTGTCACTGGGAGCAATAGGTAGGAGCAGAAAATTCATGTTCAAAACTCTCCATTTCCTTCGCCTTAAAGCCTAGATAGATGGTTAGGAGATTAATGGAGCCTTTTGAAGTTGGAGATGAAAGTCCTATTGAATCACAGCAGCATGGTCTCTTTGCTTCCCATGATAGTCCTGTATTCTTGCCTTTCTTTTGAAGTGATATCAATTTGACGAATTGGTCGAGGCTGTCATGTTTTACAATGATGTGGCTCCACCTGTTTGCCTTTTTAGGGCCACACTCAAGATTATGTTAATATAGTACAGCTTTAAGAAAGGAAATGGTTATTTTTTGGCTTAAATGTGTCCAGAATGTGGGCAAAGGATAAAAACATAACATAATGCATTGGTTTTTTATGTGCTCATTCACCTTTGTACTTAGCATTGAAAATTCTGACTAAAAAGTATTCTTTCCCCACAACCCCTTTAATAATTATTTTGTTGAAATTTTATCTTCCTCCTGATACTGTGGTTATATCTCTTCACACTTTCTGGTCTTTTGTAAGTTCTGTGTCCTTTTCTGACCAAAACACATTTATATGCTGCACTCACATGATGTCCATGTGACTAAAAGTGAAAGATCCAGTTAAACAAACTCGTTTGTGTGTGTGTGTGTGTTTCTTCCCTGTGGATTCAACTGTTTTTCCCCCAGATTTTCTGTGATATATACACACCCCATGTGCATTAGGAGGAAACTATTAAAATGGGCATTAGAAATGATGGAGTCATGAGGCTGACAGAATCTGAAGCTATCTTCTGACACAGCTCCTGCATACAGGCAGGTAAATATTTAGTCTCTTTAAGATAAGTAATCATCTTATCTCTTCTTCAAGGGCTTTACACACTATTTTGATCATTTAGTCCAGTGTTTTGTCTCCACAGTCAAGATATTCTTCCTCATGATTAGTGATGTTGAACATTTCTTTCATATATTTGTTGGCTATTTATATGTCTTCTTTTGAGGAATGTATATTCAGATCCTTTGCCCATTTTTAATTGGGTTATTTGTTTTCTTGCTATTGTTTTGAGTTTCTTATATATCCTTACCAGATGTATGGCTTTGAAATATTTCTTGTCCAGTATTTAGGTGACCTCTTCACTCTGTTAATTGTTTCCTTTGTTGTGCAGAAGCTTTTTTAATTTGATGTAATCCTATTTGTTTACTTTTGGTTTTCATTGCAAATTAAACTACAAGGAGATAACACTTCACACCTATCAGAATAGCAATTATCAAAAAGATAAAATATAAGTGTTGGATTAACATGGCAGATAGGAGGCAGGACTAGCTTGCAGCTCCCGCTTGGACAGAGAGAGCAGCATGTGGAGACTCACATTGTGAACTTTTGCTCCAAGAACTACCACAGGAACATACCAGCAAAGGAGAGAGAATCCACAGACCATTTGAAGGAACTGGATCAACGCTGCAGGCTCCCTGAGATGCTGAAAAACTGTAAGTCTGCTTGCCTTCTCAATGAGGAGGCTTGTGGTCCAGGGCAAGCACTCAGTCCTGGTCACTGGCTGCCTGAAAATAGGCTCAGTGTTGTTGGGGAGGAACAGTGGGAGTGAGACTGGCCTTTAGGACTGCGGGCTGTGAGGGAGTAGGATGAGGCCTGTGACTTTCCTCCACTTCCTTGGTGACCTGTATGACTCAGCAGAGGCAGCCATAATCCCCCTAGGAATATAACTCCACTGGACTGTGAACTAAACTCAACTCCCATCCCCCACAGCAGCCTCAGCAAGCCCTGCCCAAGGAGAGGCTGAGCTCAGACATGTCAATCCCTGACCCCACCTGGTGGTCATTCTCTACCTGTCCTGGTAGCCAAAGACAAAAGTCATAATCTCTTGGGAGCTCTATGGCCCTGCCCAGCACCTGAGAAACCTGAATACTTAACCAGGTGTCCCTAGGGCAAGTTTGCATCCTCCTTGTAGGACCGCAACTGATGCACTCTTGAAAGCGCCGCCTCCTGGCTAAAGGCTAGCCAACACAAAACCAGTGCATGAAACAAAAACACAACCAAGGAACCTCACAGAGTCTACTTCACTCCCCTGCTGCCTCCACTGGAGCAGGTGCTGGTATCCATGGCTGCAAGACCTGAAGATGGATAACATCACAGGACTCTTTGTAGACACTCCTCAGTACCAGCCGAGAGCCTGGTAGGTCCACTGGATGGCTAGACCCAGAAAAAGAAAGACAATCACTACAGTTCACCTCTCAGGAATCCCCATTCCTATGGGAAGAGTGAGACCACCACATCAAGGGAGCATCCTGTGGGATAAAAGAATCTGAACAGCAGCCCTTGAATACCAGATCTTCCATCTGACACAGTCTACCCAAATGAGAAGGAACCAGAAAAACAATTCTGGTAATATGACAAAACAAGGTTCTTTAACTCCCTGAAAAGATCATACTCAGCTCACTAGCAATGGATCCAAACCAAGATGAAATCTCTGAATTGCCAGAAAAAGAATTAAGAAGGTCAATTATTAAGCTAATCAAGGAGGCACCAGAGAAAGGTGAACTCCACCTTAAATAAATCAAAAACTTGATACAGGATATGAAAGGAAAATTCTTCAGTGAAATAGAGAGCATAAATAAAAAACAGTCACAATTTCTGGAAATGAAGGACACACTTAGAGAAATGCAAAAGGCACTGGAAAGTCTCAGCAATAGAATCAAACAAGCAGAAGAAAGAACTTCAGAACTCGAAGACAAGGCTTTTGAATTAACCCAAACTGTCTAAGACAAAGAAAAAAGAATTTTAAAAAATGAACAAAGCCTCCAAGAACTTTGGGACTACGTTAAACATCCAAACCTAAGAATAATTGGCATTTCTGAGGAAGAAGAAAAATCCAAAGGTTTGGAAAACATATTTGAGGATATAATTGAGGAAAACTTTCCTGGCTCATATGGTTCGGCTATGTCCCCATCGAAATCTCATCTTGAATTCCCAGGTGTTGTGGGAGGGACCTGGTGATAGGTAACTGAATCATGGGGGCAAGTCTTTCTCATGCTGTTCTTGTGCTAATGAATGAGTCTCATGAGATCTGATGGTTTTATAAAGAAGAGTTACCCTGCACAAGTTCTCTCTCTATGCCTGCTGCCATCCATGTATGACATGGCTTGCTCTGCCTAGCCTTCCACCATGATTGTGAAGCTTCCCCCCACATGGAACTGTAAGTCCATTAACCCCCCCCACCTTTTTTTTAATTGCCCAGTCTCGGGTATGTCTTTATCAGCAGCATGAAAATGAACTAACAATGGCCTTGCTAGAGATCTAGACATCCAAATACAAGAAGCTCAAAGCACACCTGGGAAATTCATGGTAAAAATATCATTGCCTAGGCACATAGTCATCAGGTTATCTAAAGTCAAGATGAAGGAAAGAACCTTAAAAGCTGTGAGGCAAAAGCATCAGGTAACATATAAAGGAAAACCTATCAGATTAACAGCAGATTTCTCAGCAGAAACCCTATAACCTAGAAGTGATTGGGGTTCTATATTCAGCTTCCTTAAACAAAACAATTATCAGTGAAGAATTTTGTATCCAGTGAAAGTAAGCCTCATAAATGAAGGAATGATGCAGTCTTTTCCAGACAAGCAAATGCTGAGAGAATTCACCACTACCAAGCCAGCACTACAAGAACTGCTAAAAGGGGCTCTAAATCTTGAAATAAATCCTCAAGATACACCAAAATAGAACCTCCTTAAAGCATAAACCTCACAGGACTTATATAACAAAAACACAATTTAAAAAACCAATGTGTTCAGGCAACAAATATCATGATGAATAGAATAGTACGTCACATCTCAATACTAACATTGAATGTAAATGGACTAAATACTCCACTTAAAAGATACAGAATAACAGAATGGATAAGAATTCACCAACCAAGTTGCTGCCTTCTTCAGGAGACTCACCTAACACATAAGGACTCACATAAACTTAAGGTGGGAAAAGATATTCCATGCAAATGGATATCAAAAGTGAGCAGGAGTAGCTATTCTTGTATCAGACAAAACAAACATTAAAGCAACAGCAGTTAAAAAGAAACAAAGAGGGACATTATATAATGATAAAAGGACTAGTCAACAGGAAAATATCACAATTCTAAATATATATGCACCTAACACTGGAGCTCCCAAATTTATAAAACAATTACTACTAGACCTAAGAAATGAGATAGCAATACAATAATATTGTGGGACTTCAATACTCCAACAACAGCACTAGACAGGTCATCAAGACAGAAAGTCAACAAAGAAACAGTGAACTTACACTATACCCTAAAGCAAATGGGCTTAACAGCTACCTATAGAACATTATGCCCAACAACTGCAGAATATACATTCTGTTCATCAGCACATGGAACATTCTCCAAGATAGACCATATGATAGCCTACAAAACAAGTCTCAGTAAATTTAAGAAAATCAAAATTATGTCAAGTACTTTCTCAGACCACAGTGGAATAAAACTGGAAATCAACTCCAAAAGAAACGCTGCAAACCATGCAAATACATGGAAATTAAATAACCTGCTCCTGAATGATCATTGGGTCAACAATGAAATCAAGATGGAAATTTAAAATTTAAAAATTACTTGAACTGAACGATAATTGTGACACAACCTATCCAAACCTCTGGGATACAGAAAAAGCAGTGCTAAGAGGAAAGTTCATAGAATTAGATGCCTACATAAAAAAAAGTCTGAAAGAGCACAAATAGACAATCTAAGGTCACACCTCAAGGAACTAGAGAAACAAGAACAAACCAAACCCAAACCCAGCAGCAGAAAAGATATAACAAAGATCAGAGCAGAACTAAGTGAAATTGAAACAAAAACATACAAAAGATAAATGAAACAAAAAGCTGGTTCTTTGGAAAGATAAACAAAATTGATAGAACATTAGCGAGACTAACCAAGAAATGAAGAGAGAAAATCCAAATAAACTCAATTAGAAACATAACTTTTTGTTTTTATTTTTATTTATTTTTCAATTTTTAAGTTCAAGGGTACATGTGCAGGTTTATTAATATAGGCAAACCCATGTCATGGGGTTTTATTGTACAGATTATTTCATCGCCCATGTATTAAGCCTAGTACGCTTTGTTATTTTTCCTGATCCTCTTCCTCTTCCCAGCCTCCACCCTCTTAGGCTCCAATGTCTGTTGTTCCGCTCTATGTGTCCACGTGTTCTCATCACTTAGCTCCCCTGTATAAGTGAGAACATAAAGTATTTGGTTTTCTGTTCCTACGTTAGTTTGCTAAGTATAGTGGCCTCCAACTTTATCCATTTTCCTGCAAAGGACATGATCTCATTCTTTTTATGGCTGCATTGTATTCCACGGTGTATATGTACCACATTTTCTCTACCTAGTCTTCCAGTGAAGGGTATTTAGGTTGATTCCATGTCTTTGCTATTGTGAATAATGCTGCAATGAATACACATGTGCATGTGTCTCTATAATAGAATGATTTATATTTCTTTTGGTGAATACTCAGTAAAGGGATTGCTGGGTGAAATGGTAGTTCTGTTTTCAGCTCTTTGAGGAATTGCCACACTGCTTTTCACAATAGTTGAACTAATTTACACTCCCACCAACAGAATATAAGCATTTCCTTTTCTCCCCAACCTTGTCAGCATCTATTTTTTTGACTTTTTAGCAATGGCCATTCTGACAGGTATGAGATGGTATCTCATTGTGGTTTTGATTTGCATTTCTTTAATGATCAGTGATGTTGGCCTTTTTCCTGTGTTTTTTGGCCACGCATATGTCTTCCTTTGAAAAGTGTCTGTTCCTGTCTTTTGCCCACTTTTTAATGTGGTTGTTTCTTTCTTGTAAATTTGTTTAAGTTATTTATAGATGCTGGATGTTAGACCTTTGTCAGATACACAGTCTGCAAAATTTTTTTCCCATTCTGTAGATTGTCTGTGTATTCTGTTGATAGTTTCTTTTGCTGTGCAGAGCAGAAGTTCTTTAGTTTAGTTAGATCTCATTTGCCAATTTTTGCTTTTGTTGCAATTGCTTTTGGCATCTGCGTCATGAAATGTTTGCCTGTTCTGATATCCATAATGGTATTGCCTGGGTTGTCTTCCAGGGTTTTTATGGTTTGGGGTTTTACATTTAAGTATTTAGTCTATCTTGAGTTTATTTTTGTATATAGTGTAAGAAAGGGGTCTAGTTTCTTTTTTTTTTTTTTTTTGAGATGGAGTCTTGCTCTGTCGCCCAGCCTGGAGTGCAGTGGTGTGATCTCCACTCACTGTAGCTCTGCCTCCCGGGTTCACACCATTCTCCTGCCTCAGCCTCCTGAGTAGCTGGGACTACAGGCACCAGCCACCACGTCCGGCTAATTTTTTGTATTTTTAGTAGAGATGGGTTTCACCATGTTAGCCAGGATGGTCTCGATCTCCTGTCTTTGTGACCCACCCGCCTTGGCCTCCCAAAGTGCTGGGATTACATGCATGAGCCACCACACCCGACCAGAAAGGGGTCTAGTTTCAATCTTCTGCATATGGCTAGCCAGTTCTCCCAGCACTATTTATTGAATAGGAAATGCTTTCCCCGTTGCTTATTTTTTGTCAGTTTTGTCGAAAATCTGATAGTCGTAGATGTGCAGCCTTATTTCTGGGCTCTCTATTCTGTTCCATTGGTCTATGTGTCTGTTTTTGTATCAGTACCATGCTGTTTTGGTTACCGTAGCCCTGTGGTATAGTTTGAAGTTGGAGAGCATGATGCCTCCAGCTCTGTTCTTTTTGCTTAGGATTGCCTTGGCTATTTAGGCTTTTTTGGTTCCAAATGAATTTTAAAATAGTTTTTTGTTGTTCTGTGAAGAATGTCAGTGGTAGTTTGGTAGAAATAGCATTGAATCTATACATTGCTTTGGGCAGTATGGCCATTATAACAATATTGATTTTTCCTATCCATAAGCATGGCATGTTTTTCTGTTTGTGTCGTCTCTGATTTCTGTGAGCAGTGTTTTGTAGTTCTCCTTGTACAGATTTCACCTTCCTGGTTAGCTGTATTCCTAGGTATAATATTTTATTCTCTTTGTGTCAGTTGTGAATGGGATTGCATTCCTGATTTGGCTCTCAGCTTCACTGCTGTTGGTGTATAGGAATTCTAGTGATTTTTGTACATTAATTTTGTATCCTGAGACTTTGCTGAAGTTTTTATCAACTGAAGGGGCTTTTGGGCTGAGACTGTGGGGTTTCCTAGATAAAAGATCATATTGTCTGAAAACAGGGATAGTTTCACTTTCTCTCTTCCTATTTTGGATACCATTTCTTTCTTTTTTTTAAATTTATTATACTTCAAGTTCTAGGGTACATGTGCACAACGTGCAGGTTTGTTACACATGTATACATGTGCTATGTTGGTGTGCTGCACCCATTAACTTGTCATTTACATTAGGTATATCTCCGAATGCTTTCCTTCCCCACTCCCCCCACCCCATGTCAGGCCCCAGTGTGTGATGTTCCCCTTCCTGTGTCCAAGTGTTCTCATTGTTCAATTCCCACCTATGAGTGAGAACATGTGGTGTTCGGTTTTCTGTCCTTGCGATAGTTTGCTGAGAATGATGGTTTCCAGCTTCATCCATGTCCCTACAAAGGACATGAGCTCATCCTTTTTTATGGCTGCATAGTATTCCATGGTGTATATGTGCCACATTTTCTTAATCCAGTCTATCATTGACGGACATTTGGGTTGGTTCCAAGTCTTTGCTATTGTGAATAGTGCTGCAATAAACATGCATGTGCATGTGTCTTTATAGCAGCATGATTTATAATCCTTTGGGTATATACCCAGTAATGGGATTGCTGGGTCAAATGGTATTTCTAGTTCTAGATCCTTGAGGAATCGCCACAGTGTCTTCCTTTCTCTTGCTTGATTGCTCTGGCCAGAACTTCTAATACTATGTTGAATAGGAGTGGTGAGAGAGGGAGGGCATCCTTGTCTTGTGCTGATTTTCAAGGAGAATACACCAGCTTTTGCCCATTCAGTCTGATATTGGCTGTAGATTTGAGATATATGGCTCTTATTATTTTGATGTATCTTCCTTCAAGATCTATTTTATTGAGAGTTTTTAACATGAAGGGGTATTGAATTTAATTGAAAGCCATTTCTGCATCTATTGAGATAATCATGTGGTTCTTGTCTTTAGTTCTGTTTATGTGATGAATCACATTTATTGATTTGTGTGTGTTAAACCAAGCTTGCATCCAGGCACAAAGCCTACTCAATCATGGTGGATATGGTTTTTGATGTGCTGCTGGGTTCAGTTTGCCATTATTTTGTTGATGTTCATCAAGAATATTGGCCTGAAGTTTTCTTGTTTTGTTGTGTCTGCTAGGTTTTTAGTATCAGAATGATGCTGGCCTCATAGAATGAGTTAGGGAGGAGTCTCTTCTCCTCAAATTTTGGAAATAGTTTCAGTAGGAATCACACCAGCTCTTCTTTGTACATCTGGTAGAATTAAGTTGTGAATCAGTCTGGTCCTGGGTTTTTTTGGGGGTCGGTAGGCTACTTATTACTGATTCAATGTTGGAGCTCATTATTGTCCTATTCAAGGATTCAATTTCTTCCTGGTTCAGTCTGTGGAGGGTGTATGTGTCCAATAATTTATCCATTTCTTCTAGATTTTCTAGTTTGTGTGTATAGAGGTGTTCATAATATTCTCGGATGGTTGTATTTCTTTGGGGCCAGGGGTAGTATACTCTTTGTCATTTCTAATTGTGTTTAATTGGTTCTATTTTCTTCTTTATTAGTCTAGATGGTGGGCTATGTATTTTATTAATTTTTTCAAAAAACCAACTCTCGGATTTGTTGATCTTTTGAATTTTTTTTCATCTCAATCCCCTTCAGTTCATCTTTGATTTTGGTTATTGCTTGTCTTCTGCTAGCTTTGGGATTGGTTCACTCTTGGTTCTCTAGTTCTTTTAGTTGTATATTCACTACTTTAAACATTTATTATTTCTTTGCGGTGATAACATTAAAAATCTCTTCTAGCAATATTGAAATATGCACTACATTGTTATTTGCTCTAGTTACCCTACTGTGTATTAAAATAACAGAACTTATTCTTCCTATGATATGGTTAGGCTTTGTGTTCTCGCCCAAATCTCATCTTGAATTGTAATCCCCATAATCCCCACATGTCAAGGGGAGACCAGGTGAAGGTAATTGAATCATGGGGGCGGTTTCCCCCATGCTGTTCTTGTGATAGTGAGTTCTCATGAGATCTAATGGTTTTATATGGGGCTCTTCGCCCTTCGCTCAGTACTTCTCCTTCCTGCACCTTGTGAAGAAGGTGCCTTGCTTCCCCTTCACCTTCCACCATGATTGTAAGTTTCCTGAGGCCTCCCCAGCCATGCTGAACTGTGATTCAATTAAACCTCTTCCTTTATAAATTATAAATTACCCAGTCTCAGGCAGTTCTTCATAGCAGTATAAAAATGGACTAATACATCCTAACTGTAATTTTGTACCTGTAGTTTTTTCATTGAGTTGTTAGTAGTTTTCTTATTGCTGAGTTTTAGGAGTTCTTTGTATATTTTGAATAACAGTCTTTTATCAGTTATCTTTTGCAAACATTTTTTCCCAGTCTGAGGCTTGTCTTTTTATTTCTCTGACAGTTTCTTACACAAAGCAGGAATTTTTAATTTTAATGAAGTCCAGCTTATCAATTATTTCTTTCATAGATTATGCCTTTGGTGTTGTATGTAAAAAGCCATGTCCAAACCCAAGGTCATCTAGATCTTCCCCTGAGTTATCTTCTAGTATTTATATAGTTTTGTGTTTCACATTTAGTTCTATGATCCATTTTAAATTAATTTCTGTGAAGGGTGTAAGGTCTGTGGCTAAATTCATTTCTTTTACATGGGAATATTGTCCATTCATTTTTGCTCCACTGCTTGCAACTGGACCATTACTATTCATTTTAGATGACCTAAGATATTACAAAACACACACACACACACACACACACACACTCCACCCCACACCACACCACACAAGTGTCTTCTCAAGTTGTGAAGAGCTGAGCTGTCCACTTGAAGCTGCAGGAGAGACACTTCAGACCCTGGCCATTCAGTCATTTACTCAGCATGTATTGAGCACCTACTATATGTTTGATGTTATGTTAGAAGCTGAATACTCATGGTGCCTAAGGAACATGCCTTGATCTATCTAGTTCATGGTCTAGAGGGGAAGACAGATGTTTGTACAAGGATGACATAAGATGTCAAGTTCCAAAACAGGGATAAGCATAAAGTGCTATGGATTTCAGGAGAAAGAATGATTAGTTAGGAGGAAGAGAGGAGGAAGGTGTGTTGGTGCTTGGGAAGGTGCTCAAGAGGAAGAATTTCACTTCCTGAAAGATCACGAGGAGTAAAGGGGTGGGGAAAGCAGAGAGATCACTGCAAGTAAAGGAAACAGTATGAACAGTGGTAGAGGTGTGCGTGTGTGTGTGTGTGTCTGTGTGTGTGTGTGTGTGTGTGTTTAAGGAAAGGGCTAGATCGTTGGGCAGAGTAGCAAATGGGCCTGAAAATCACATTGGGGTCATGAATACAATGCTAGGGAGTTTGTTCTTTACCCTGAAAAGTAGATCTGACTCCCAGGACAAACAGATACTACTTTCTGCCACCATTCTCTTCCTCTTTCCTAATCAGTGCCCTCTTTGTCTTTACTTTTTATGTAAACTGGTTAACTTCATTTATTAAATCATGGATTTATGTTTACCACATTTATTGGGTATTTTCTAATGTACCAATGCTGAGTCTTTTGGAACTGTCATTTGTAGCTGGTGATTGACATGCAGAACCCAAAGAGAGCAGAACTCTCCATGGTCCCCATCCTAGTGCCTCCCCCCCATCATTCCTGTGCCCCTCTAGGGGATTTGGCCAATACTTCTGGAAGCCAATGCCTTCCAGCTATATACAGTGTTGATATTCTGATATATTTGCCAAGACTCTAGTTTATATGCAATCATTTCTTCTCCAGTTGCCTCCTGGACTTATCAGTGGGACTGAAACGCAATATAAAGACTACTGCCAATATTAAAGTTTTTGGCAAAGAAGTGTGCACCTGAATCTTCTTCTTTGTGCAGGGGGGTAGGATTGGGCACTGGGCTTGTCATAGAGTAAGCTGTTGTAAAGAAGTGAAGTGGATCCTGGAGATGGTTCTGTTGCAGTGGCAGCACACTATCTCACCAGGTGCTTGGAATTGGCTCCAAGTCTCTGGGAGGGGAACTGGTTGGCACCAGCAAACAAAGGAGGAAAAAAACTGAGCAGGTGTATTTTCAAGAAATACCTGAAGCAAAACTGAGAAAGAGTCTCTTCCTAGTTCCCACATTAGGGCTCTCTTCATGGGAAGTATATGATTCAGAATTCCATGGAACAGTCTCCATATCCTTGGTTATCTGCCTGAGCCTGCTGCCTGTAGATGCAAACCCAACCAGGATGTCACATTCCCTATCTCTGGTGTATAGTTGGTGCCTAACTTTATCCCTAGATATCCCACCCATGATACCTGATCTTCTCCAAACCAGGAAGTTGGCACAATCCAGAATTTCAGATTTGCTTAGGGAAATGTGTTTTCTTTCTCCACCAGACTTCCTCTGTCAGTCAAGAAAAGTGCAAACTCATCACTAGGGACAGGGTGGGATAGGGGAGGGACCCAAGGCCATACAACCTGAAGAGATTACCATTTAATTTTGGGAGTAGCAGAGAACACCCCTGAAAAAAATGTCTAAAATTCTCCTTTACAGTCTGGCTCAAAACTCATCACCTCCAAGAAGCCTTCTTTTCTATATCTCCCCCCATCACTACCCTCACTAGAGGCTATCTTGAATTTACAGGGCTATGTGTAGACATTGTTTAGCTCCACCAAAAGCATAGGCCCCTTAAGGGGAATGTCTAGGCCTTCCTCAAGTTTCTAACACCCATGGTGTCTGTCACAAGGCAGGTATTTGGTAAATGTTTGTTAAATAAATCCCATGGGTTTTGGAATAACTGTTACCATTAATGTTATTTTTTTTTTCTACGTGCCTAGGTCTTGACTGTCTACATAGTACCTTCACATCCCTTTTTTCCTTGAATCCTCATCATGGTCTATGAGGTTTCTGCTCTCATGTAAGGGCCATCCATGATGCTGGATACACTGCTGTAGACATAAAAAAAAATCTTTATGTTTGGACAATGTGCTTTTTTTTTTTTTTTTTTTTTTTGAGATGGAGTCTCACTCTGTCACCCAGGCTGGAGTGCAGTGGGGTGATCTCGGCTCACTGTAACCTTCGCCTCCCAGATTCAAGCGATTCTCCTGCCTCAGCCTTCTGAGTAGCTGGGATTACAGTTGTGCCCCACCGTGCCCAGCTAATTAAAATCTTTTTTTTTTTTTTTTTTTTTGTAGAGACAGGGGTCTCACTATAATCCCCAGGCTGGACTTGAACTCCTGGACTCAGGGGATCTTCCCTTATTGGCCTCCCAAAGTGCTGAGATTACAGGTGTGAGCCACTGCACTCAGCCCTAAAACATCTATTTTTTTCTGATATGATATCTGCCTTTTTGATAATGCTAGGTTTTCAATTGACTGGATTTGATTTGCTTTGCATTCCCATAGCAAACAGTTCATGTAGGTAGATGCCCCTTATCCAGGTAATCCTCATGGCTATTTCACTCCTTCCTCCCTTTTCTCACAGTGGATCTCATTAGGTAATTATCAGTTTTAGAAATCTCCATTAAGAATTTCTTTTCCACAGTTAACAACAAAGCTCTGTTTTTATTTTATTTTAGTTTTTGACTCCTGATTTTATTATTCAATTTCTTTTTTTTTCATTTAGTCTTCTGTGATTGGGAAGCCTTGCCTCCCAAGACCAGAGTCAGTTGGAGCTGGTTGTTGGAAGGGAGTGGGTTGGGGAACTGGGATGGGGGCAGGGAGACCCTGCTCTGCTGGTGGTCCTAGGTGGAGAAGAAGAATTATACTTCACAGAGCCTGCGGTGTGGTGGGAAGGGGATGAGGCAGGAGCAGCAAGCTGGGGAGATAGGACCCACCTCAGTCCCCAGCTTCATTTTCTTCTAATGTTTCCCCACTGGTGGCTTTCTCTGCAGTCTTGTAGGCCTTCTTCTTTTTTTTTTTTTTTTCTTTTTCTGGGTTTTTTGACTTGCAGAACTCTGGAGGAGAGCCTTTAGCTCTGCATCCTGGACTTCCATCTCAGACTTGTAGAGGTCAGGCTCGAAGGGACCACTGGTTATCTGCATAAGGCCATCGGGCATCAGCAGAACTATACATTTAAACTGGGCAACAAATTCACCTTCCTTCTCATAGAGAACATTAAATAGTTTGCACCAGTTCATGTTTGGTGCACTTCACCACACCAATCTGAGCCTTCTTCTCATCTTCAAATGCTCTTAAAGTAAACGGCATGGCATCAAAACACTTTTCCACCTCACTGAAGAAGGCATGTGAAGTTTTCATCTTCAGTCCGTGCTGTTTAGAGGGGTCTCATTTGTAAATAGTGGTTCTCTGTCCTGCATCCTTGCTCTTGCCCTCTCCTGAGCTGACGAGAACATCCACAGCATATACTTCATGTACCGCCAATTCCGCTTCTTCATGGTCCTTCTTCTTCTGGTCTGTGAGATTCTGGATAATGGTTTTTTCTCCATCGATGACATGCTGCTTCAACTGATGTGACAGCATACCTTCTATTGGCGTGCAGCTTTGTTCAGGGCTTCTGTCACTTGTGTGTTCTGGTTTCCAGGTTTGACCAGGCGTAGGACAGCTTCATCACAAAGGTGAATTGCCTTAATGACATCTGCTTTCCTCCCTGTTACTTGGGTCCCCTGAGCTACATCAACCACAAAAGTATGAGCTACATTAGCGATGAAGCCATCCACATGGACCCCAAGGTCAATTTTTACCAAGTCACCTTCCTTGAGAATATAATCCTGGTTGCTCTTCAAAGGGGAGAAGTGACATATAGAGTTATTTACTGAAATGCTGGTGGGAAAAGCAATACCTTTTTTCATTTCTATTTTTTTCTTGAAGATTTTCCCTATTTCTTCCATAATCATGGCATCATCTTTCTCACACAGGCTCAGTACCAACACACCTGAGCTAGATGCTTCTACCAAGGACCGAAGTACCTGGTTAGCGATGTCGCCCCCCCCATCTTATACTTGGTCACGACCAGGTCCTTGGCGATAGTTTGCTCCTGCTGCTTGTCCTTGCCCGACATCTTCCTACCACCATCACTGCAGCCTCGTTTTCTCTGAGCCGCCGCCTGTCTCCCTTCCCAGCCGCAGGCTGTGGTCAGAACCCCCTCGATCCTCGAGGAGAGGGCGAGCAAAATCGCGAGCAAGAAAGGGAGCGGGCAGGCAGGCGAGAGCAAAGCTCTGTTTTTAAATGAAGAAGTTTTCTTATTTCATTTTTAAATACCCAGAGGCTCATTCTGACAAGTTTTCAGCTTCTTTGTAGCTTCCTTGATCTTCGCAACATGACAAATACAATGGAACCTGTTCTGTAGTCCTTCCCTGTCTGTAACAGGGGGAAGGAAATCAAATAGGAGAGACAACTCAGAGCTGAAGGTTGTCAGAGAAATAAAATGTTCTTAAGAGGTGGTGCTGCGAATAAAGGGCGTCCACGCAGGTGTGCCTGACCAAACTGATGGCTTTCAGGTGCGCATTGATATTTGGTATGAGGGAGAAGGGCCATTGAAGAGGTTTTGCGTTTGAACACCTGGAGAGCAAAGAGAGGGGTGTGGTTGCGCGGGCAAGCAGAAGAGACAAGGTGATTGGTGGTTGCACTCTAGCCTGGGTCAGGGATGAAGTCCAAGTCCCATAGCAAGATGGGCTACTGGAACAAGTGCTTTTCAGAAGTAAGGGGCGCCACTATGCTCAGGTAACAAAGTGGCATGGAGGGAGGAAGGGAAAGGGGTTATAGGTCAGATATTGAGCCTGGCTCACCTGTAACATTTTCGGGGTTTAGAACAAGCGTTCAACTTGGGATCTACATACCATATGCCTAAATATTTGAAATGTTTAAATCAACAAATACAGCATGTTTTATTTAATGGTTTATCTCCTTCCATGACAAATGTAACTTCATAATGACCTCAAAGTCCAGGTTGGGTTCTAGAATTCTCAGACTCCTCTAAGTCCTGTCCAATGGTGTGGGAAGAACTGCTACCCTTCCCCCTCCCGCTTTGGAAATATTTCAGACCTACACAAAATTGTAGAAAACATTACTATAAACATCCATGTATCCACTATTCAGCTTAAGAAATATAACATTACAAATACAGTTGATGTCTGCTGTGGTGCCTTCTCTACTAGAATGCCCCTCCCTTTCTTCCTGAGAGGTAACCACCATCTCAAATGTTCTTGTCTTTTTTTTTTTTTTTGAGACGGAGTCTCACTCTGTCACCCAGGCTGGAGTGCAGTGGCGCGATCTTGGCTCACTGCCGCCTCTGCCTCCCAGGTTCAAGCGATTCTCCTGCCTCAGCCTCCTGAGCAGCTGGGATTGTAGGTGTTCACCACCACACCTGGCTATTTTTTGTATTTTTAGTAGAGACGGGGTTTCACCATGTTGGCCAGGCCTGTCTCGAACTCCTGACCTCAGATGATCCACCCGCCTGAGGGTGGGATTACAGGGGTGACCCACTGTGCCCAGCCGCAAATATGCTTGTCTTTCGAATGCACACTTTTCTGTATGCTATTTGTATGCATCTCTTACATGCACACCTTTTAGTCTCTCTCTACTTACCCACAATCAATTTATGGTGGTCATTTTTATGTTTTCCTAGAAGTCATATACATGGTACTATGTTTGTATCCTTTTGGACCTGACTTTTTGCTTTATGCATTTTTCCCCTCTAGGCCTCAGCCCCTGTGAGTTCTACTTTCCTCCCCAGCCCAGCCCTTGCTGTCCCTTTCAGTTTACCTGAAACAAACCCAAGCTAGTGAATTAAGGCTGGTCTGACAGGAGGTGAAGCTCAACTTCTTCCTCTGTTGCTTGAAACCAGTGGTTCTCAAACTTTAGTGTTCATCAAAAGCTCTTAGAGGGCGTGTTAAAACACAGATTGCTGCCCCCACCCCCAGAGTTCCGATTCTGTAGTTCTTGGGTGGAGTCTGAGAATTCCCAGGTAATGCTGATGATGCTGTTTGGGAACCAAACTTTGAGAACCACTGCTTTAGATCAAAGGCTGGGCCCAAGCTCAGCAATACCATGTGGCCTCCAGGCAACCTGGGCCATCCATGAAGTTTTCTTCAAAACCATGCTCTAGAGCAGTATTGTCCAATAGACATATAATGTGATCTACATTGGGTAATTTTAAGTGTTCTAGCAGCCTCATTAAAAAAATACACAGAAACCAACAAAAACTTTAATATTTTAATTCAAGTATTATTTCAATGTGTAATCAGTATAAAAAACATGAGTAAGGCTGGGCGTGGTGGCTCAACCTGTAATCCCAGCACTTTGAGAGACCGAGGTGGGTGGATCACAAGGTCAGGAGATCGAGCCCATCCTGGCTAACACGGTGAAACCCCGTCTCTACTGAAGATACAAAAAATTAGCTGGGCATGGTGGCAGGCGCTTATAGTCACAGATACTCGGGAGGCTGAGGCAGGAGAATTGCTAGAAGCTGGGAGGCGGAGGTTGCAGTGAGTTGAGACCACGACACTGCACTCCAGCCTGGGTGACAGAGTAAGACTCAGTCTCAAAAAAAAAAAATTAGTAAGATATGCAATATTATTTTCACACTTACAGCACATATTAAATCAGACTAGCCATATGACAAGTGCTCAGTAGCCACAACACACAGCTCTAAAGATGAGCCCCATCTATCTCTTTTCAAAAATTGTTTTAAACTTGTCATTTTACTTGATTTTTGGCAGCAGTAAAAGAATTTCAAACAGTCTTACCAAGTGGTGGAAAGTAACACCTTTCAATGAAGGTATGGTGGGCCAAAACAAAGACTTAAAGGAGAGAGTTGAGTTAGGATTATTTATTGAAAAATCTTCCCACGTTTCAGTTTATTCATTTAAAACAAACTTTTATTTTTAACTTGAACAAACACTGTCACATACATCCATGAAAGTTAGATGTCACTGGATATCACTTTTGATGTAACGAACTTTGTAATGATATGTGTTAAAATTCCCACAGGCATCTGAAAAAAAAATAAAAACAATGAACAACAGAGTCTTCTTTTCCTCCCAACTGTGGGATGAAATGAGAGAAAATAAACAATAGTACAACATTAACCAGCACCAGTGACTTTCTAAATAGAAGAAAATGGCCAGCTCTGTGTATATCTGCAACATTTGTGTGCTATATCTTAAACAAGTACAGAAGCCCATCTTTTCCTTTTGTAACTCACGAGCTTGGATATCAGGGTGCTTGTGGAACTGAAGGTTTCAGTCAAATGATCACACCAACCTTGTCTGCCTAGCACTAGAAAAGCTTGTCACTTTTGTTTTTACATGAGGGGCCATTCTGGCATTTAAATAAATCTCTCAAGCTTCAACAGCCTGTGCTGGTTCCACAAATGATACTCCCTTACCCTCCCAGACCCTTGGTTTCCATATCTACCATGTGGGAAAGAAGCCGTTACAAAATATACGGCTGTGAAAATGCAAAATAAATAAGAAAGAAAGAAAAATGTTAACCATTTAAATATACTCAAAGACAGATATACCTTAAGACTTCATTACCAATTCAGTGATAAACACACATTCTTTTCATCTGACTGTGACATAAAATACCAAAATATATAGCTAAATAAATATTTAGGTATTAGTCATTCATTGTGGTCCTACTTGAAATTCTTAGCTTTTTCCCATTTATAAGTAGTCACTTTGTAGAAGGCATTGAGTTGTCTCCTAGTTACTATGGGAGCCTGCATTTCTGTGGTCAAGTAATGAAGGCCCAACTAATGCGTGGCCCAGCCAAGTTAGCGGCTGTGTCTGGCAACTGTTTTCTACACAAATATTGGTCCTGGTAGTAGGTCTGATACATTTGCCACTTGTTAGTAGTCTTGCAGCTAGAGGACAAAAGACCTCAACATGAACGAATGAGTAGCCAAGAAGTATATTTCAGAACACACTGCAGTTCATATTACTAGGTACATGATTATTCTAGTAACATTTTAAGTAAGTTAAATTGAATATTTAAACTAATTTTAAACTTCTTCTTACTTAATTTACTGAGAATTTTTGTTGTTGTTCAATAAAACTGTCAGCAACAGGTAAATGCCAGGAATAGTTGAGTGATTCTCAAAGCTATACACAGATACCTGGATTTTCTTGGCTTCACCTCTGCTGCGTCTAGGTCCCTTTGGAGTTCTCTGCCTTGTTTTCCGCATCCTTCTCTTTTTCTTGTTCTTTCTCTTCCTCGCCTGCAGCATCTTGGGCTTCTTCATCCCACTTTTCGGGCTGAGATTTAGTGACTTCTTTAGGGAACAATAATACACACATTGGGACCAGACATTCACAGAAAATATAGCCCAATTTATAACTAGCAGTGGCGTTCAGTTACTCCACCCTCAGGAGAAGCAGAATAGAGTTAACTAAGAAAGGAATAGCTGGGCACCTTCCTACTGGTTTTCACAACAGTTCCATGGCCCTCACGTTGCTGCTGCTTGATCATTTCCACAGGGACACTGTATTTCCCTTTTTTCCAGTAAATCTCCCACCCAAAGCGGCTGATTATTTCTATTTCTTTGGAGAAGAGATCTGAATCATCGGGTCTGATGTCATCCTACGGTGTTTTGGTCAGAACTTTGTTGGGAAAATATTTGTTGACCTCAAAAGACAAATTCTATGGTGAAGCTCATTGGTTCCTCACCCCCTGAATGTTTCATTTTTACCAAGTGCTCCTGTATCACTTCATCATTTGGGGGATCAACTTTCTACGAATCTTTACACTTTGAAAAGCCATGAACCAAAAAGCACGCCTGCCTCCCATTTGCCTGTTCTTTTCCTTCTGTTTCCTGCGGAGCTCCCTCCTGAACCCCTATCTACCCGGCCATTCATCTGCAGGCTCGCAAATGGCATCGATGATCTCAGATCTCCTATGAAATATAGGTTGGTAGAGGGCGACAAGTTTTCTCAAAACCATAGATGTCATTAGAGAATTGGGCTTCGACTCCTTGGGACACATTCTGCCTTAATTTTCAGGAGGGCCCCGACTCCTGCTTCACCACCCGAGGCCCCGACCCCCCTTCACCACCCGCTTCACCAGCTGTGCCCGCGCCGCGGCCCTGCCCAGAGCCCTCGGACACATGGATCCCCGCTTCCCCGCTGCTGCCGCTAGCCCCCTTACCCTCGGGGGCCACGGGCTCCTCTGAGGTCGGTTCCTCTGCGGCCGGTTCCTCTGTGGCCTCCTCTGTGAGCTTCTCCTCTGCGGCCTCCTCTGGGGGTTTCTCCTCTGCGGCCTCCTCCGCGGGCTCCCTGGCCATCTCGGCCAGGTCAGCTGGCACTGCAGGCTCTGGGACCGACGCGGCCTCCTGGACCGACGCAGCCTCCTGCATCAGGCCCAGGCCCTCGCCTTCCCGGGCTGCAGCCCCTGCACCCAGCCTCTGGGACAGCAGCAGCAGGGGAGGGTGGTCCCAGAGGTTGGGCGCAGCAGCGTGGGGCCCCACCATCAGGCGGCTGAGGTGACGGTTCGCTATCTGGATGTGGTTGTTGTGATAGAGGCGGCGGAGAACGGAGTGGACCAGGTACAGGAACACGAAGCCAATGCCCGCCGCCGGGTACCGACGGGTGGCCACCGCCAAGTCGAAGTTGGCCGCCTCGTTCCCCTCTTCCTCCTCCTCCTCTTCCTCCATCGCGGGCCCGATGTCTGAGTCCTCCTCGGCGCTCCCGCCCTGGGGGACTGCGGCCAGGCCTGCCGCCTGCTCACCCTCCTCCTCCCCGAGGCCTTCCACGGGCCCTGCCACTCCGACCACCTCGGCCGCAGGCACCATGTCGCTGCTGTCGGGGCCGGAGTCGCCGCCATCCTGGTTACCAGCTCCGGCCGCCTCCGCCTGTGCTCCCTCCTGGCTTACCGGGGCCTCCTGGTCCCCTTGGGTCGGGTTTCGGTCCCCTGTGGCAGACATGACACCAGCAGCGCCTCAACTGGGGTGGTGAGCGGGCTGAGGCGACGACGGTGAAGACGGTGACCACTGAGGTGGCTACGGCTGAGGGGAGGCGAGGAGCTGGCCGCTGAGAGAATAAGAGTCTCTCTCTTTATTGAGGGAATAAGAGTCTGTCTCAGAGGACACCCTAAGGTGGGAAGGGCAGGAAGCGAATCCTAGGAACCTCCCACCAAGGCTGGCCTGAGAGGACTTAGATATGGCGAGAAAGATTCTGGTTGGCAGGAGACAGGGGGCGGGACCGGAAGGGTCAACGAGGGGCTCTCAGTGAGCCCTAAGCTCATTTGCTGACAACTTCAGATTGACATGCTCTTTGTCCAATGAATGATCAAGGCACTTAAGCTCTAGGACAACTCAGAATCCAGAATCCAGAGCTTTTCCTTTTCTTTTTTTTATTTTTATTTTTTCAGACGGAGCCTTGCTCTGTTGCCCAGGCTGGAGTACAGTGGCATGATCTCAGCTCACTGCAATCCCCGCCTCCTGGGTTCCAGTGATTCTCCTGCGTCAGCCTCCTGAGTAGCTGGGACTATAGGGGAACGCCACCACGCCTGGCTAGTTATTGTATTTTTAGTAGAGACAGGGTTTCACCATGTTGGCCAGGATGGTTTCGATCTCCCGATCTTGTGATCCACCTACTTCGGCCTCCCAAAGTGCTGGGATTACAGGCGTGAGCCAGTGTGCCCGGCCGAGCTCCACCTTTTCTTTGAGGCCTTAGTGTCCAGGGCTACCCTTTAGGTCCACACAAGTCCTGCCCTTTTAATTTTATGATTATTAGCAACACTACAGTAGTCCCATGTGGAGGTACCCTGCAGATGGGAACTGCAAGGCGGTCACAGAGTTCACGTATTTCCACCTAGTAATGGCACATGCCAGTAGAGATAGTGTCATAAAAATGTTATATAGTTCATAGCTAAGCAGTAGTGAAAACCTCCCAAGAGACATAAGAATTTCACTGAGTTAACGTAGTTAAAGCTACTTAGAAAAGAATGTGCAGAGTTGAAATGGATGCAGTCATCACTGAGTGTTGAGGTGGTAAATGACAGACACTGGAAGGTGTTTAATGAATCATGCCAAATTCCTTCAAACCTTGAAATAATGAAAAAAAAAAAAAAAAAAAAAGGAGATACCCTTTTAAAAGGACCAGGTCATCTCATAAGAGCTAAGGATAAAAAAAACCAAAAGTGCCTAGGGGTGGTGGCTCACACCTGTAATTCAGTACTTTGGGAGGCCGAGGCATGCAGATCTCCTGAGGTCAGTAGTTCTAGACCAGCCTGACCAACATGGTAAAACCCTGTCTTTACTAAATTTACAAAAAACTTAGCTGGGTGTGGTGGTGCGTGCCTGTGGTCTCAGCTACTCGGAAGGGTTAGGCAGGAGAATTGCTGGAACCTGGAAGGTGGAGGATGCAGTGAGCCGAGATGGCACCACTGCACTCCAGGCTGGACGACAGAGCGAGACTCAGTCTCAAAAAAAAAAATTAGTAAGATCAGGCCCAGGCCCTCGCCCGCCCGGGCTGCGGCCCCTGCACCCAGCCTCCGGGGCAGCAGCAGCAGGGGGAGGTTGCCCCAGAGGTTGGGCGCAGCAGCGTGGGGCCCCACCATCAGGCGGCTGAGGCGACGGTTCTCTATGAAGATGTGGTCGTTGTGAGAGAGGCGGTGGAGAAGGGAGTGGACCATGCCCAGGAGCACGAAGTGAATGCCCGCCGCCGGGTAGCGACGGGCGACCACCGCCAAGTCGAAGTTGGCCGCCTCGTTCCCCTCTTCCTCCTCCTCTTCCTCCGTCGCGGGCCCGATGTCCGAGTCCTCCTCGGCGCTTCCGCCCCGGGGGACTGCGGCCAGGCCTGCCGCCTGCTCACCCTCCTCCTCCCCGAGGCCTTCCACGGGCCCTGCCACTCCGACCACCTCGGCCGCAGGCACCATGTCGCTGCTGTCGGGGCCGGAGTCGCCGCCCTCCTGGTTACCAGCTCCGGCCGCCTCGGCCTGTGCTCCCTCCTGGCTTACCGGGGCCTCCTGGTCCCCTTGGGTCGGGTGTCGGTCCCCTGTGGCAGACATGACACCAGCAGCGCCTCAACTGGGGTGGCCAGCGGGCTGAGGCGACCACGGTGAAGACGGTGACCACTGAGGTGGCTACGGCTGAGGGGAGGCGAGGAGCTGGCCGCTGAGGGAATAAGAGTCTCTCTCTTTATTGAGGGAATAAGAGTCTGTCTCAGACGACACCCTAAGATGGGAAGGGCAGGGAGCGAATCCTAGAAACCTCCCACCAAGGCTGGCCTGAGAGGACTTAGACAAGGTGGGAAAGATTCTGGTTGGCAGGCGAAAGGGGGCGGGATGGGAAGGGTCAACGAGGGGCTCTCAGTGAGCCCTAAGCTCATTTGCTGAAAACTTCAGATCGACATGTTCTATGTCCAGTGAGTGATCAAGGCCCTTAAGCTCTAGAACTGAGAATCCAGAATCCAGAGCTTTTTCTTTTCTTTTCATAGTCTTGCTCTGTTGCCCAGGCTGGAGTGCAGTGGCAAGATCTCGGTTCACTGCAATCCCCACCTCCTGGGTTCCAGTGATTCTCCTGCCTCAGCCTCCTGAGTAGCTGGGACTACAGGTACATGCCACCACGCCTGGCTAGGTTTTGTATTTTTAGTAGAGACAGGGTTTCACCATGTTGGCCAGGATGGTCTCGATCTCCTGACCTTGTGATCCACCTGCCTCAGCCTCCCAAAGTGCTTGGATTACAGGCGTGAGCCACCGTGCCAGGCCGAGCTCTACCTTTTCTATGAGGCCTTAGTGTCCAAGGCTACCCCTTTAGGTCCACACAAGTCCTGCCCTTTTAATTTTATGATTATTAGCAACACTATAGTAGTCCCCTGTGGAGGCACCCTGGAGCATGGGAACTGCAAGGTGGTCACAGAGTTCACTTATTTCCACCTAGTAATGGCTCATGCCAGTAGAGATAGTGTCATAAAAATGTTATATAGTTCATAGCTAAGCAGTTGTGTAAACCTCCCAAGAAGAGACGTAAGAACTTCAGTGATTTAACGTAGTTAAAGCTACTTAGAAAAGAATGTGCAGAGTTGAAATGGATGCAGTCATCACTGAGTGTTGAGGTGGTAAATGACAGACACTGGAAGGTGTTTAATGAATCCTGCCAAATTCACTTCAAACCTCCAAATAATGGGGAAAAAAAGAGATACTTTTTTTTAAAAGGACCAGGTCATCTCATAAGAGCTAAGCATCAAAAACACCAAAAGTGCCTGGGGGTGGTGGCTCACGCCTGTAATCCAGCACTTTGGGAGGCCGCACTTTGGGAGGCCGAGGCAGGCAGATCACCTGAGGTCAGTAGTTCGAGACCAGCATGACCAATATGGTAAAACCCTGTCTCTACTAAAAATACAAAAAATTAGCTGGACATGGTGGTGCGCGCCTGTAGTCCCAGCTACTCGGAAGGGTGAGGCAGGAAATTTGCTGGAGCCTGGGAGGTGGAGGTTGCAGTGAGCCAAGATGGCCCCACTGCACTCCAGCCTGGGTGACAGAGCGAGACTCAGTTTCAAAAAAAAAAAAAAATTAGTAATATATGCAATATTATTTTCACACTTGCAGCACATATTAAATCACACTAGCCATATTACAAGCGCTCAGTAGTCACAACACACAGCTCTAAAGATGAGCCCCATCTCTCTCTTTTCAAAAATTGTTTTAAACTTGTCATTTTACTTGATTTTTGGCTGCAGTGAAAGAATTTCAAACAGTCTTACCAAATGGCGGAAAGTAATATCTTTCAATGAAGGTATGGTGGGCCAAAACAAAGACGTAAAGGAGAGATTTGAGTTAAGATTACTTATTGAAAAATCTTCCCACGTTTCAGTTTATTCATTTAAAACAAACTTTTATTTTTTAACTTGAACACTGTCACATACATCCATGAAAGTTAGATGTCACTGGGTATCACTTTTGATGCAACGAACTTTGTAATGATATGTGTTACAATTCCCACAGGCATCTGGAGAAAAGGATAAAAACAATGAACAACAGAGTCTTCTTTCTTTTCCTCCCAACTGTGGGATGAAATGAGAGATGATAAACAATAGTACAACATTAACCAGCACCAGTGACTTTCTAAATAGAAGAAAATGGCCAGCTCTGTGTATATCTGCAACATTTGTGCGCTATATCTTAAACAAGTACAGAAGCCCATCTTTTCCTTTTGTAACTCACGGGCTTGGATATCAGGGTGCTTGTGGAACTGAAGGTTTCAGTCAAATGATCACACCAACCTTGTCTGCCTAGCACTAGAAAAGCTTCTTGCTTTTGTTTTTACATGAGGGGCCATTCTGGCATTTAAATAAATCTCTCAAGCGTCAACAGCCTGTGCTGGTTCCACAAATAATACTCCCTTACCCTCCCAGACCCTTGGTTTCCGTATCTACCGTGTGGGAAAGAAGCCGTTACAAAATATACGGCTGTGAAAATGCAAAATAAATAAATAAATAAGGAAGTAAGAAGGAAAAATGTTAACCATTTAAATACACTCAAAGATGGATATACCTTAAGACTTCATGACCAATTCAGTGATAATCACACATTCTTTTCATCTGACTGCGACATAAAATACCAAAATATATAGCTAAATAAATATTTAGGTATTAGTCATTCATTGTGGTCCTACTTGAAATTCTTAGCTTTTTGCTATTTTTAAGTAGTCACTTTGTAAAAGGCATTGAGTTGTCTCCTAGTTACTATGGGAGGCGGCATTTCTGCGGTCAAGTAATGAAGGCCCAACTAATGCGTGGCCCAGCCAAGTTAGCGGCTGTGTCTGGCAACTGTTTTCTACACAAATATTGGTCTTGGTAGTAGGTCTGATACATTTGCCACTTGTTAGTAGTCTTGCAGCTAGAGGACAAAAGACCTCAACACGAGCAAATGAGTAGCCAAGAAGTATATTTCAGAACACACTGCAGTTCATATTACTAGGTACGTGAATATTCTCGTAACATTTTAAGTAAGTTAAATTGAATTTTTAAACTAATTTTAAACTTTTTCTTACTTAACTTACTGAGAATTTTTGTTGTTGTTCAATAAAACTGTCTGCAACAGGTAAATGCCAGGAATAGTTGAGTGATTCTCAAAGCTATACACAGATACCTGGATTTTCTTGGCTTCTCCTCTGCTGCGTCTAGGTCCCTTTGGAGTTCTTCACCTTGTTTTCCGCATCCTTCTCTTTTTCTCGTTCTTTCTCTTCCTCGCCTGCAGCATCTTGGGCCTCTTCATCCCACTTTTCGGGCTGAGATTTAGTGACTTCTTTAGGGAAGAATAATACACACATGGGGACCAGACATTCACAGAAAATACAGCCCAATTTATAATTAGCAGTGGCATTCAGCTACTCCACCCTCAGGAGAAGCAGGATAGAGTTAAGTAAGAAAGGAATAGCTGGGCACCTTCCTACTGGTTTTCACAACAGTTCCATGGCCCTCACGTTGCTGCTGCTTGATCATTTCCACAGAGACACTGTATTTCCCTTTTTTCCAGTAAATCTCCCACCCAAAGCTGCTGATTATTTCTAGTTCTTTGGAGAAGAAGAGATCTGAATCATCGGGTCTGATCTCATTCTACGGTGTTTTGGTCAGAACTTTGTTGGGAAAATATTTGTTGACCTCAAAAGACAAATTCTATGGTGAAGCTCATTGGTTCCTCACCCCCCTGAATGCTTCATTTTTACCAAGTGCTCCTGCATCACTTCATCATTTGGGGGATCAACTTTCTACGAATCTTTACACTTTGAAAAGCCATGAACTAAAAGGGATGCCTGCCATTTGCCTGTTCTTTTCCTTGGCGCATCCCTTCTGTTTCCTGCGGAGCTCCCTCCTGAACCCCTATCTACCCGGCCATTCATCTGCGGGCTCACAAATGGCACCGATGATCTCAGATCTCCTATCAAATATAGGTTGGTAGAGGGCGACAAGTTTTCTCAAAACCACAGATGTCGTTAGAGAATTGGGCTTCGACTCACTGGGACACATTCTGCCTTAAGTTTCAGGAGGGCCCCGACTCCTGCTTCACCACCCGAGGCCCCGACCCCCCTTCACCACCCGCTTCACCAGCTGTGCCCGCACCGCGGCCCTGCCTAGAACCCTGGGACACACGGGTCCCCGACTCCCCGCTGCTGCCGCTAGCCCGTTCCTTACCCTCTGGGGCCGTGGCCTCCTGTGCGGTCGGTTCCTCTGCGTCTGGTTCCTCTGTGGCCTCCTCTGAGAGCTTCTCCTCTGCGGCCTCCTCCGCGGGCTCCTCTGTGGCCTCCTCCGCGGGCTCCCTGGCCATCTCGGCCAGGTCAGCTGGCACTGCAGGCTCTGGGACCGATGCGGCCTCCTGGATCAGGCCCAGGCCCTCGCCCGCCCGGGCTGCGGCCCCTGCACCCAGCCTCCGGGGCAGCAGCAGCAGGGGGAGGTTGCCCCAGAGGTTGGGCGCAGCAGCGTGGGGCCCCACCATCAGGCGGCTGAGGCGACGGTTCTCTATGAAGATGTGGTCGTTGTGAGAGAGGCGGTGGAGAAGGGAGTGGACCATGCCCAGGAGCACGAAGTGAATGCCCGCCGCCGGGTAGCGACGGGCGACCACCGCCAAGTCGAAGTTGGCCGCCTCGTTCCCCTCTTCCTCCTCCTCTTCCTCCGTCGCGGGCCCGATGTCCGAGTCCTCCTCGGCGCTTCCGCCCCGGGGGACTGCGGCCAGGCCTGCCGCCTGCTCACCCTCCTCCTCCCCGAGGCCTTCCACGGGCCCTGCCACTCCGACCACCTCGGCCGCAGGCACCATGTCGCTGCTGTCGGGGCCGGAGTCGCCGCCCTCCTGGTTACCAGCTCCGGCCGCCTCGGCCTGTGCTCCCTCCTGGCTTACCGGGGCCTCCTGGTCCCCTTGGGTCGGGTGTCGGTCCCCTGTGGCAGACATGACACCAGCAGCGCCTCAACTGGGGTGGCCAGCGGGCTGAGGCGACCACGGTGAAGACGGTGACCACTGAGGTGGCTACGGCTGAGGGGAGGCGAGGAGCTGGCCGCTGAGGGAATAAGAGTCTCTCTCTTTATTGAGGGAATAAGAGTCTGTCTCAGACGACACCCTAAGATGGGAAGGGCAGGGAGCGAATCCTAGAAACCTCCCACCAAGGCTGGCCTGAGAGGACTTAGACAAGGTGGGAAAGATTCTGGTTGGCAGGCGAAAGGGGGCGGGATGGGAAGGGTCAACGAGGGGCTCTCAGTGAGCCCTAAGCTCATTTGCTGAAAACTTCAGATCGACATGTTCTATGTCCAGTGAGTGATCAAGGCCCTTAAGCTCTAGAACTGAGAATCCAGAATCCAGAGCTTTTTCTTTTCTTTTCATAGTCTTGCTCTGTTGCCCAGGCTGGAGTGCAGTGGCAAGATCTCGGTTCACTGCAATCCCCGCCTCCTGGGTTCCAGTGATTCTCCTGCCTCAGCCTCCTGAGTAGCTGGGACTACAGGTACATGCCACCACGCCTGGCTAGGTTTTGTATTTTTAGTAGAGACAGGGTTTCACCATGTTGGCCAGGATGGTCTCGATCTCCTGACCTTGTGATCCACCTGCCTCAGCCTCCCAAAGTGCTTGGATTACAGGCGTGAGCCACCGTGCCAGGCCGAGCTCTACCTTTTCTATGAGGCCTTAGTGTCCAAGGCTACCCCTTTAGGTCCACACAAGTCCTGCCCTTTTAATTTTATGATTATTAGCAACACTATAGTAGTCCCCTGTGGAGGCACCCTGGAGCATGGGAACTGCAAGGTGGTCACAGAGTTCACTTATTTCCACCTAGTAATGGCTCATGCCAGTAGAGATAGTGTCATAAAAATGTTATATAGTTCATAGCTAAGCAGTTGTGTAAACCTCCCAAGAAGAGACGTAAGAACTTCAGTGATTTAACGTAGTTAAAGCTACTTAGAAAAGAATGTGCAGAGTTGAAATGGATGCAGTCATCACTGAGTGTTGAGGTGGTAAATGACAGACACTGGAAGGTGTTTAATGAATCCTGCCAAATTCACTTCAAACCTCCAAATAATGGGGAAAAAAAGAGATACTTTTTTTTAAAAGGACCAGGTCATCTCATAAGAGCTAAGCATCAAAAACACCAAAAGTGCCTGGGGGTGGTGGCTCACGCCTGTAATCCAGCACTTTGGGAGGCCGCACTTTGGGAGGCCGAGGCAGGCAGATCACCTGAGGTCAGTAGTTCGAGACCAGCATGACCAATATGGTAAAACCCTGTCTCTACTAAAAATACAAAAAATTAGCTGGACATGGTGGTGCGCGCCTGTAGTCCCAGCTACTCGGAAGGGTGAGGCAGGAAATTTGCTGGAGCCTGGGAGGTGGAGGTTGCAGTGAGCCAAGATGGCCCCACTGCACTCCAGCCTGGGTGACAGAGCGAGACTCAGTCTCAAAATAATTAAAAAAAAGAAACTAAACAAAACACCAAAAGGACAGGCTTCCTAGTTTATTTCAAGCAACAGCCCAAGGCTTTTTGTTGATTTCAAAACCCGCTTAATCAAGATTCAAGTAGTAAGTAATTCTGAACATTTTGGAGAAATCAACTGTTATTTTGTGTTCATTCTATGAAATTTTTTGTCACACTGCAACTACTCTGAAAAAAAATTGCAGGTAGCATATTTCATGTATTAAATTGAGCAATATTAGTACCATTAAATCTCAGCAAGTTGAGCAGGTCGTTGTTGTTCCTTTCATCAACTCAGTCAAATTTCAGTGCTTCTATTTTTCTCTAGTTTCATCTAAAAAAGGGACATGATGCTGTCACAAGTCATTGGTTTAAATCTGGAAGACAATGTGGAAAATTTCTAATCCAAAGTACTCATTATTAAGACAGCAAAACCTAGGCAGAACCCCAGTCTGAGGTCTGGAGTTGCTTTAATATTTGCTTCCTGATGCGATGTTTGGAAAGTTATTTATTTCTATGCCTCAGTTTTATCATTTGTGAAGTTAAGATAATGATTCTCTAGCTACCTCCCAAGGTTGATCTGAGAATCAAGTAAGATAATGGGATGAAAACCCTTTTTGTGCTGTAAAATACTATACATGTATATGATTATATCAAAAATAATTTTTCCCTGTTCTTAAATTATTGGAGAGAAGCTGTCAGGTATATTTGGCCCTCTGTATCCATGGATTCTGCATGTGTGGATTCAACTAACTGGATCAAAAATATTCAGAATTTGCATATGCACTGAACATGTACAGACTTTCTTTGTGTCATTATTCCCTAAACAATATAGTATAACAACTATTTAGATAGCATTTACATTGTATTAGGTATTACAAATAATCTAGAGATAATTTAAAGTATACATGATAATGTGCATAGGTTATATGCAAATATTATGCCATTTTATATCTGGAACTTGGGCATCTGCAGATTTTGGTATCTGCAGGAGGTCTTGGAACAAATCCCCCATGGATAACTAGGAATGACTGTAGTCTCTCAGGCCTTCAGAGAACCCTCTAATTTGGATTTGGAGGTATCAGTTTTTTCCTAGCTACATGGAGTTATATACTCCCCTGGCTAATACCCTGACTTCAGTCAAGATTTGAGTGAGATAGGTAGATGGAATGAGATGGAATTATATTTACAATATTAATTATTTGTTGAAAATATTTTCCCAGTTTGATTTTGCCTTCTAAATTGGTTAATGTTTCCAAGTATTTAGTTTTTCATTTGTATGTTCCAAAAGTCTAACAATAATTTTTTAATGGTTTTGACTTCACTGTAAATTTGTAAATCTTCTTGTAAAGAGAATTTTTATTTTATATTTTCTTTTTGGGGATCTTCTTAATGTTTACCTTTAGCTCCTTAATCCATAGTGTGAGATTAAAGTCTCAGATGATTTTTATTTTGAACAGCTCACCTATACCACCACTTATTGAGTAACTCTTCCCCTCTGTACTGATGTGTGGCCATGTACGCTTTAGCACTTTCTGTGAAGGTAGAAAACATGCAAGAGAAAACTCATTTTCCCCAAATTTCAGAGCTTGGAATGGCCTTTAGCTATTGAGTCCAAGCTTATTCTTTTTTAAGTGGAAAAATTAAGGCCTGGAGTAGTTAACTGGCTTTCCAATGCCATACTACTCAATGGAGGAGCCAGGAGTAGAACCAACATCCTCTGACCTTTAATCCGAAATTGAGACAGGCATGCTTATTGTACATACAGCTTCAGGTGCAATTTGACAGCACAAGGTTAATTACCCAAATAAATAAATGGCTATGAGTTGAGGGTCTCTGAAATTCAGGCAAGCCTGTCCTCCTGACTCTGAATCAATCAGCAAATATTTACTAAACACCTACATTCAATGCCTTGTGTAAAACCTTGCTAGGGACAGAGAAGCAGGTGCCACCACCTCTGGCAAGAAGAATCTCACAGTCTAGTCGGGAGAAAGGATTGTGTATTGAGAATGGAGGTAAAAAAGCAGCACCTGACGGCCGGGCGTGGTGGCTCACGCTTGTAATCCCAGCACTTTGGGAGGCCGATGCGGGCAGATCACCTGAGGTCAAGAGTTCGAGACCAGCCTGATCAACATGGTGAAACCCAATCTCTACTAAAAATAAAATAAAAATTAGCTGGGCGTTTTGGCACGTGCCTGTAATCCCAGCTACTTGGGAGGCTGAGGCAAGAGAATCGCTTGAACCCAGGAGGCAGAGGCTGCAGTGAGCCGAGATCACGCCACTGCACTCCAGACTGGGTGACAAGAGCGAAACTCCATCTCAAAAAAAAAAAAAAAAATGCAGCACCTGACATTCAGAGCTGACCTGGCACTCACAGCTAAGCCATCTTATTCTCCTACTGGATATAAACAATTGCATAGAACACCAACATCAGACAGGATCACTCTATGTCCATGATAAAAAGAGACAAAGCAAGGCCACTTTATAATTTTATTCAAGCAGAGAAAAATGAAGTCACAAAATACTAAACAAAATACTAAACTTAGCTTCTCTTGATTAAAATGAGTACCACTTATTTACCAATTACAGCCTTATCCTGGTTCTAATAGCCCCTCTCTATAAATAAGATTTATCGAAATACCAATCAGAACTGCACGCACTTTCTGATAGCACCTAATCTAGAGCAAATCCCCACTTTGTTCAAAACTTCCACATATTCTAAGCTTTGGAGTTGGGGAAGGAAGTGATATTGCCTCTGGAAAGAAAATAGACATAGGGGGTTTGATGGAAGTCTTGTGGTGAGGAAGGTGCCCAATGGAGCACCCCTGTTTCCTGCTGCAATGCTGTCACCAAGACTGGTTCTACTCTTTCTTAGTGAAAACAAATACAGTCAGGTAGATGGTTTTTGTATACTTATAGTATTTCTACTTTTTTTCTTTTACCTCCTTTCTGTCAATGTCCATCCAGTTTTGCTTCACAACTTTCAACAGGACCATTACTATTCACTTTAGAGGAGCATATTACCAAAAAACCAAAACCGAAAACTACAGAAGTGTCTTCCTAGGTCATGAAGAGCTGGGCTGTCCGCTTGAAGCTGTAGGAAAAATACTCCAGACCCTAGTCATTCAATCATCCAGTGAGCATATATTGAGCACCTACTATAGGCCTGGAGTTATGTCAAGGGCTGGGGACGCATTGGTGCTTAAGATCCATGGCTTGATCTATCTAGTTCATGGTCTAGAGGGGAAGACAAACATTTGGATGATGATGACACAAGGTGTCAAGAACTATAACAGGGATGAACACAAGGTACTGTGGGATCTCAGGAGACAGAATGATTAGCTAAGGTTGAGGGGATGGCAGGGAAAGCGGGTTGGTGCCTGGGAAGGTGCTCAACAAGAGGCATTTCAGCTGAGTTCTGAAACTAGGAGTTCAACCGGCAATAAAGATTGGGGGGAAGTCATTGCAAGTAAAGGAAGCAGCATGGATAATGGCAGCGGTGTGTGCATATTGGTCCAAGGCAATGAAATGGCTAGAGCATTGGGCAGAGTGGCAGATGGGCCTTTAAAGCAGATGGGGCTGGGGATGGATACCCCATTCTCCATGATGTGCTTATTTCACATTGCATAACTGTACCAAAACATCTCATATATCCCATAAATATATACACCTACTATGTACCCACAAAAATTAAGAATAAAAGAAATAGAAAAATAAAGCAGATGGGGCGATGAATAATGAATGCTTCTCTAAAGAGTTTGCCCTTTGGCCTGAAAGGGCTGGGCTGTCCACTAGAAGCTGCAGGGCAAATACTCCAGACTCTAGTAATTCAATCATTCACTGAGTTTGCCCTTTGTCTTGAAACCCCTTTGCCTGCTTGCCCTTTGCATAGAAGACATTTCTAGAAGTATTACTGCAAGTTTTCACCCTCATTTTTATGTTCTTAGTTATTTTCATGGGTCTTCCTCCCAGGTTGTCCAATGACTGCCTCCTTGGCATTCAGGTTTTAGTCAAAGGGCACTCATGGGGTTTGTTCCTGACCACCTTGACTAAAGCTGTTACCTACCTCCACCCCGATCACTATTATGTCACTACCTTGTTTTGTTTCCTTTCTAGCCCTTGTACTAATTTAACTAATTTTATCTTTGTTTTTACCCTCTATCCCTACTACCACCACTCTAGATGCTATAAGGAAACTGTCCATTTCCACTGATATTTACCCAAACACCTAGAATGGTGCCTGGAACATAGTAAATAAACACTTATTCGATGATTGTTTTCTCTACATTGGTTAACTGTACAAGGTGTACAAGGTACAAAACCAAATGTTAAGTTGCAAGATCATGTTTATGAATTGGATGAGCCTCCAATGGGTTAGTAAGATTAAGGTTGTTTTGAATTTCTGTAAAATGTTGGTAATTTCCTTAGACATCTCTGTTTTTAGATTGAGAAATTAACTTCAGAGGAAAAAAAATGTTTTCATTTGACAACAATTAAAATGGGCCAGTATATATAAGATTAGAGGGGCTTATACTAGTGTTAAATGTGTTTGTTTTGTGATTACCTCATGCCAAATTGCAACTTTTGGAGGTCAGAGAATTCACATGTAAGCCAACTTCCTGTCTTCTTACATGGTGTGAGTTAAAGTCTTCACTTTAGATTTACGTAGATTTGGTCTTTTCACATAGTCCCATATTTCTTGGAGGCTTTGTTCATTCCTTTTCATTCTTTCTTCTCTAATCTTGTCTTCACGCTGTATTTCATTAAGTTAATCTTTAATCTCTGATATCCTTTCTTCCACTTGATCAATTTGGCTATTGGTAACTTGTGTATGCTTCACAACGTTCTTGTGCTGTGTTTTTCAGCTCCATCAGGTCATTTATGTTCTTCTCTAAACTAGTTATTCTAGTTAGCAATTCCTCTAACCTTTTATCAAGGTTCTTAGCTTCCTTGCATTGGGTTAGAACATGCTCCTTTAGCTTGGAGGAGTTTGTTATTACCCCCCTTCTGAAGCCTACTTCTGTCAATTCGTCACACTCACTCTCTGTCCAGTTTGTTCCCTTGCTGGCGAGGAGTTGTGATCCTTTGGAGGAGAAGAAGCATTCTGGTTTTTGGAATTTTCAGCCTTTTTGTGCTGGTTTTTCCTCATCTTCATGGATTTATCTACCTTTGGTCTTTGATGTTGGTAATCTTCAGATGGGGTTTTGGTGTGGACGTCCTTTTTGTTGATATTGATACTATTCCTTCCTGTTTGTTAGTTTTCCTTCTAACAGTCAGGCCCCTCTTCTCCAGGTCTGCTGGAGTTTGCTGGAGGTCCACTCCAGACCCTGTTTGCCTGGGTATCATAAGCGGAGGCTGCAGACCAGCAAAGATTGCTGCCTGTTCCTTCCTCTGGAAGCTTCATCCCAGAGGGGCACCAGCCAGATGCCAGCCGGAGCTCTCCTGTATGAGATGTCTGTCGACCCCTGCTGGGAGGTGTCTCCCAGTCAGGAGGCACAGGGGTCAGGGACCCACTTGAGGAGGCAGTCTGTCCCTTAGCAGAGCTTGAGCGCTGTTCTGGGAGATTCGCTGCTCTCTTCAGAGGCAGCAGGCAGGAACGTTTAAGTCTGCCGAAGCTGTGCCTACAGCCACCCCTTCCCCCATGTGCTCTGTCCCAGGGAGATGGGAGTTTTATTTATAAGCCCCTGACTGGGGATGCTGCCTTTCTTTCAGAGATGTGCTGCCCAGAAAGGAGGAATCTAGAGAGGCATTCTGGCTACAGCGGCTTTGCTGAGCTGCAGTGGGCTCCGTCCAGATTAAACTTCGAGGCAGCTTTGTTTACACTGTGAGGGAAAACCGCCTACTCGAGCCTCAGTAATGGTGGATGTCCCTCCTCCCACCAAGTTCGAGCATCCCAGGTCCACTTCAGACTGCTGTGCTGGCAGCGAGAATTTTAAGCCAGTGGATCTTAGCTTGCTGGCCTCTGTGGGGGTGAGATCCGCTGAGCTAGACCACGTGGCTCTCTGGCCACAGCACCCTTTCCAGGGGAGTGAACGGTTCTGTCTCGCTGGTGTTCCAGTCACCACTGGGGTCTGAAAAAATACTCCTTCAGCTAGCTCTGTTTCTGCCCAAACAGCCGCCCAGTTTTGTGCTTGAAACCCAGGGCCCTGGTGGTGTAGGCACCCGAGGGAATTTCCTGGTCTGTGGGTTGCATAGACTGTGGGAAAAGTGTAGTATCTGGGCCGGAATGCACCATTCCTCATGGCACAGTCCCTCACGGCTTCCTTTGGCTACCGGAGGGAGTTTCCCAACCTCCTGTGTGTTTCCTGGGTGAGACGACACCCCACCGTGCTTCAGCTCGCCCTCCGTGGGTTGCACTCACTGTCTAACCAGTCCCAATGAGATGAGCCGGGTACCTCAGTTGGAAATGCAGAAATCACCTGCTTTCTGCACTGATCTGCATTGATCTCTCTGGGAGCTGCAGACTGGAGCTGTTTTTATTTGGCCATCTTGCCAGCCACACCCAAGATTATTCTTTAAAGCATACAATATTTATCATTGAGTAGATAATGACTGTTTACTACACCAGCACAATGAATGGTATACTGCCTCATTACTGTTAGTTGTGAATGAAAGTCCCATGCCTATTTCCCACTAGGTCTCCTTTGACATCTCAGAAAGAGGAGACCCTCATTACTTCTGGGCAGGGATGGAATTTCAAGTCCCCAGTAGTACTCTGCAGATACTGGCTGGGAGGGAAAAGGGTGCTTTGCTACTGTTTTTTTCACGTGGCTTCCACTATCACCCTTGAAGAGGGCCTCCTTACCACTAGGCCAGGCTAGAATGAAAGTTCTGGCTACCCACTCAGCTTTCTTTGTCACCACCCTGGCAGTGGAGAGGGAGAAGGGAAGAGGTGCCTTGTTACAGCTTTATGAAGGTAGGAGTCTAGGTTTACCACTTGGCCTGTGCTGTCATGGGTTGGGATGAGACCGTAGGTTTTTATTTTTTTCCATGGTGTTTGACTGAATGCTATGGTTTAAATGTTTGTCCCTTTCAAAACTCATGTTGAAATTTAATTTCCATTTTGATTACATTGGGAAGTGGGACCCTTTTTTTTCTTTTGAGATGGTGTCTCTTTCTGTCACCCAGGCTGGAGTGCAGTTGTGCGATCATAGCTCACCATAGCCTCGAACTCCCAGGCTCAAATGATCCTCCTGCCTCAGCTTCCCTTCACCTCAGCTTGGACGGCAGGTGCATGCCACCACACCCAGCTAATTATTTTATTTTTTGTAGAGACAGGGTCTCTCTTTGTTGCCCAGACTGGTCTTGACCTTCTGGGCTCAAGTGATCTGCCCACCTTGGCCTCCCCAAATTCTGAGATTACAGGCATGAGGGGAGGTGGGATCTTTAAAAGGTATTTAGGTCATGGGGGTTCCACTCTCACGAATGGAGTAATGCCATTATCATGGGAATGGGTTTGCCTCCTCTTGCTCACTTTCTTGCTCCCTCTTGCTCACTGTATCATCTTCTCTTTGCCCTTCCACTGTGTGATGCCTTCTGCCATATTATTATGCAGGAAGAAGGCCCTCACCAGATGGCAGCACCTTGATCTCAGACTTCTCAGCTTCCAGAATGGTGAGCCAATAAATTTCTGTTTATTGTAAATTACCCAGTATGTGGTATTCTGTTGTAGTAGCAAAAACAAACTAAGACACTGAAGTAGGGTGATTATTTTCTAAAAGTTTTCCGTCTCGTTAGCCTGCCATTTTCCTGGTCCTTTGGCTAGAGAGAGCAGGTTTTTCTTGAAACATTTTAAGTCTGCAGTCATTGGTGCTTCCTGGTTACAGGGTTCTAATAACCCAATTAAAAATATATGAGGCAAGAATAAAACCATAGAATTTAATACCATGACATTCCTTGGGTCCCAAGTCCCCTAGTTGCTCATTCCCCTTCTCTCCACCTTTTAGAATCTTCACATGTTTTTTTGTATGTAATGTCCAGAGTTGTTAATTGTAGTTAGTGGGAGAAATGTAAAGCAGTGCATCTACTCTTCCATCTTTTAAATGTTACCATTTTAGGCACTGGAGACATTTTGATGCAGCTATTTTGGAATAGCTTCAGAACAGTTATGTTAAAATGTGGGAATACTTTTATTACTAGGTAATGTACACAAGATCATTTTTGCCTCTTACTTCATCCTATCCTTGACCTCCTTGGAAGTGGAAGTTCTTTTATCTCTCTGAAGTAAAGCAGAACTGCTTAAGATAAAATGCGATCCCTTCTACTTGCAGAAGAGACCTTCTGTTGAATCTTTCTCTGGTTCCTCCTTATATAGTGCCCATTAATGGCTCATCTGATTATCTGAGGAGAAAAGAAATGGCATTTACACCAAGGTGGAAATAGAAATAGAAGTTGGGAGCCTGTAGCATCTGATTTATTCTTGCAACAAATTACTACTTAGCTCTTATACTTATCCTGAAATGGTTTTCATTAGAGTGGAGACAGAGACAGTGATTAGCCGTGAAGTCAATAAATAGTAAATTTTAGTCTAAGGCAACAAAAGTTACTGAAATAATGTCTTCAATGGCAGAGTTTATGATTACCTCAAGATAAGGTAACCTATGGGTAAATGGCTTGCCACTTTTCTGGAAAAGTCATCACTATTGTTCTTGGAATTTTCCTCCCTTCTCTTTCAACATGAAGTGATAGCTTTTGCCACCAGCTCTTAACTTCTGTTGCTCAGGACTCTCAGGTGGAAATCGGACAGAAGACTCAGGACAGAAGACTAGAGACAGAAGAAGCCTACCTAGAGTTATGCAAATTAACTGAGCCTATTGAGTAAATGTTGATTGTATACAATATACAATACATATATCCTTTAGTTAATACTGTCAAAGTCCATGGAGAGAACTCTCAGATTTAAATGGCAATGAATAAGGAGAGTCTAATATTTGGCTTAATAAACTGACTTACAAATTATGTGATTTTAAACAGATAAATGAGTTTTGAGATGGTATTCCTCAATACATTTTTTTTTGCCTAATTGTTTCCCTTGAGCATTATAACTGTTAAGAGCTGTAATCTTGGAATCAGACTGCATGACTTCAATTTCTAGCTTTGTCATTTAACTATTTGTGAGACTTGGGGCAAATTATCTAAATTTCAGAGGCTTGATTTCTTCAGTGGTAAATTGAGCATCTTGGCAGCACCTATCTCTTAGAGTTATTGTGAGATTTAGCTGCAATAAAAATTATGAATCCCTAGAAAAAGCTGGCCCATTATAAGCATTCAATACATGTTAGCTAAAATAATAAACATTTTTTTCAGGAGAACACATCTAGTTATGTGGATGTATCTCAGCTGCTGACAGCATTTATTGGCCCTTGTTTTCTCCCCTTCTGACCTCTGAATAAGGTGTATGGTTGGATAGTATCTCAGTTTTCAGGTGCTTCATTGTAGTACAAGGGCCTTAACAAAATTTTGGGCTCATTTTATTATGAAAACTTGTGAGATTGTAAGGAACTTATTTGTCCAGAAAGTCTGGCCATCGGTAGGTAATAATTTTAGGGATTTGACCTGGTGTAACAAAAAATCAGGCAAACCAAATAGAAAATGTGGTTGAGATGAAGGTGTCACCCTTCCCTCTCATCTCATTCTGATTTGGGTCTCTTGTGAGACGGTAGACTGAGAATATATATCTGGGGCTGATATGCCTGTACTTATGTATATCAGTTTCTTACTATTCAGAATCTCCCTTAGGGAATACTGATTCCTATTTACTGCTACTTTTTAATACCATCTGGAATGACTTTTGCTTATCATTGTAACTTAACATCCAAAAATACATTGCATATTTAGCCTTTTTAGCCTTCTTAAAGAGGATATGATGGTTATCTGAAGAATAATGCCAGATGATAGTACAGTCATGCATCACTTAATGATGTGGATATGTTTTGAGAAATGCATCATTAGGCATTTGTCATTATTGTGTGAACATCAGAGTGTACTTATACAAACATAGATGGTATAGCCTACTACATACCTAGGCTATGTGTTACAAGTCTATTTTTCCTAGGCTACAAAAGTGTAATTGTAACACAATGGTATTTGTGTATCTACATAGATATTTGTGTATCTTGATAGGTAAGGTACAGTAAAAATGCAGTATAAAAAACGTAAAAAATGGTATTTCTATATGGGATATTTACTATGAATGGAGCTTGCAGGACTAGACATTGCTTTGTGTGAGTCAGTGAGTAGTGAGTGAATGTGAAGGCCTAGTACTGTACCCTACTGTAGACTTTATAAACACTGTACACTTAGGCTACACTAAATTTATTATTTTCATTTTTTACAATAAATGTACAATAATATTTTTCTTTCTTCAATAATAAACTTAGCTTACTATAACTTTTTTATTTTATTAACTTTTTAATTTTTTTTTTTTGAGACAGTGTCTCATTCTGTCACCCAGGCTGGAGTACAGTGGCGCAATCTCGGCTCACTGCAACCTCCACCTGCCGGGTTTAAGAGATTCTCCTGCCTCAGCCTCCTGAGTATCTGGGATTACAGGTGTGCACCATCATGCCCAGCTAATTTTTGTATTTTAGTAGAGACAGGTTTTCACCATGTTGGCCAGGCTGGTCTCAAACTCCTGGCCTCAAGTGATCTGCCTGCCATGGCCACCCAAAGTGCTGGGATTACAGGTGTGAGCCACCACGCCCAGCCACCAGCCAACTTTTTAATTTTTTAAACTTTTTGACTCTTTTTTAATAACAGCTTAAAACACAAACACATTTACAGCTGTACACAAATATTTCACTTCTTTGTATCCTTATTATATAATCTTTTTTTTTTAACTTTTCAAACTTTTTTGTTAACTAAGAGACAAATACCCATATTAGCCTAGGCCTGCACAGGGTCAGGCTCATAAATATCATTGTCTTTCACCTCTACATCGTCCCATTGGAAGGTCTTCAGGGGCAATATAATGCATGGAGCTGTCATCTGTAACAATACCGTCTTCAGGAATACCTCCTGAAAGACCTGCTTGAGGCTTTTTTACAGTTAAATTTTATGTTTTATATGTATAAGGAGTACCCTGTAATGTAATAATGAAAAGTATACTATAGTAAATACATAAAGAACCTAGCTTTTTATTATAATTATCAGGTACTACATGCTGTACATAATTGTGTGTGCTATACCTTTATATAACTGGCAGCACAATAGGTTTATTTACATCAATATCACCAAAAACATGTGAGTAATGCATTGTACTATGACGTTATAATGGCTACAAGTCACTAGGCAATAGGAATTTTTCAGCTCTGTTATAATCTTATTATAATGGAGTTATATATGTGGCCTGCTGTTGACCAAAACATCATTATGCATCACATGACTGTATGTAGCTATAGTTTAAAAAATTATTCTTCATCTTAAGTTTTTAGGAAAATATTTAAAGGTAAATATTTTTAAAAGATGGCAGTAGGGAAAGATGGAAGATATCAGATAAGTATATTTTAGTTTGCCAAAATAGCAACATGAAACCTAGTTATTTTTTGTGCCAAATTTTCAGTCGCTGAATTAGATCGAAGGCTCTATAAAGTGTTTTTCTCCATTACTTATTAATTCACCAAAATTTATTTAGTGCCTACTCTGTGTCAGGTACCTTGCTGGGCTGTGGTTATATTACTGAAAACTAGATGAACAAGAACTCTTCATTCATGGGATTTCAATCTAGTGGGTGTGGAAGGTGAAGACAGAGGATCAAAAAGGTAAACAAATAAGGGTAATTTCAGGATAAGGGTTCTGAAATAAATACCATCCTGTGATAAAAAATACATAGAGGGGAATTACTAGGTAGCATGATTTGGGGAGGCCTCTATAAAGGAAAAACAGTTAAGCTGAAGTTTGAGGATAAGAATGAGATACAAGATATTTAAATAAGATATAAATAAGATATTGAAAAATCTGAGAAGAGAATTCTAGGAATTGGAATGAATAACAGAGAAGAACTTTGAGCATTCTTACAACTGAAAGAAGATCAATAATATTTGAGTAAAGAGCATACTGATACTGTTAATTCTTTAAGTGTTTGGCAGAATTTACTAGTGAAGCCATCTGATTCTGAGCTTTTCTTCATTGAGAGGTTTTTGATTAATAGTTCTATTTCCTTACTTGTTATAGATCTATCCAGATTTTCTGTTTCTTCTTTGGTCGTTTTATTAGTTTGACAATTTATAGAGATAAAATTGTTCATAATCATTTATAATCCTTTTGATTTCTGCAAGTTTTGGAGTAATACCACACTTCCATTTCTGATTTTAGTTATTTGCATCTTCTCTTTTTTCCATAGTCTAGGTACAGACTTGTCAGTTTTGTTGATATTTTTTCAATGAACCAACTTTTTGGTTTCAGTGATTCTGTTTTGTTTTCTGTTCTCTATTTCATGTATTTCTTCTCTAAATTTTATTTCCTTTATTCTGCTAGCTTTCGGTTTCGTTTACTTTTATTTTTCTAGTCTTTAATATGTAACATTAGGTAACTGATTTTGAGATACAGCTTCTATTGTAATGTATTCTATTGTAACATTTAGAGCTATATATAGCACTGCTTTTACTTCCTTCTACAAGTTTTTGGTATGCTGTGTTTTCATTTTCATTTTTATAAAAGTATTCTCTGATTTCCCTTGTGGTTCCTTTCTTGACCCATTGGTTGTGTCACAGTCAAATAAAATATAGAGAAATTAAAACATTTTATTTGGGAAGAAATAATCGTAATTTGGGGCACGCTCACAAACTGGATGGTCTTTGTTATATCTGAAGAACAAAGAGAAGGTTAGAGGTTTTATAAAAAGGATCAACGTTACATATTGCTCTTCAAGAAAGTTCATTGCAATTGGTAAGGTTTGGGGGAGCTGACAAGTTATGATTGGGGAGTGATGGCAATGAACAAACCAAGTCTTAGAGTTGCAGAAGGTTTTTCAGCAGCCATTAGATAAAACTGGTTTCAAGTTACAGCAGGCAGTTTCAACAGCCAACTTGCTGAGAATTATATTTTTCAAACCACGTTATGTGCCCTGAGTGCTTTCTTCCCCAGACCTCTCAACTCTGTTTTAGTTGGGTATGATAAGAATGACCCAATTTGTATAATTGACTTTCACATTTCCCCCTTTCGATCAAGATCTTTCTGTGAAAGCATGGATGATCAACAATTTTGCAGTTAGTTTTAATCGTCCCTTGGCTCTGTGATGGGCCTATCCTGGTTGTCTCTGTCCCAAGTCAGGGGGAAGGTATGGGAGGTGTCTGTCAGGGATCTTGGACGTATTTAAGTAACAAAGAAGCCAGAAGAAAAAGTCTCAGGGTAGGTTTGTTTGGAGTCCAGCATTGAATTCCATCTTATCAGTTTTAGGCATCGGCAATCATCCTGAAGTGTTGAGCTAACATTATCCTGTTAGGAGAATTGGCTTTATACAGATTAGTCAGGCAATGAGGATGAAGTTTAAAAATCATAATATAAACAATTAACAATATAAAAATTTAGTTTGTACAGTGATTTTGAACTAAGCATCAAGCCTGAGGGCAACAAACTAAACAAATCAATAGACCATTGGGGAAACTGGGTGAGACCCGTTGAGACCGGTAGTATTTTATGATTGGGTTGAATTAAAGCAGAGAATGCCAGCTTTGCAAAAGGAGTCACCAGTACAATTTGAACAAAAAGTTGTCTTAGCGATATTGCCAAAGTTACCCACTAGGTGGACTCAAAGGATTTCTTAGATTGGGTTTTGTCAAGTTACCTATATGGGTTACCGATTGTGAAATCTTAACTACAGAATTATTCTGCCAAGTCAAATAGGCATCATTAAGGGAGGTAAGAGTCTCATTATGATATGGAGTCTTGTTCTGATGTCTTAAGAAAAGTTGTTTACAGCATGGAAAATATCAACCTCTTATCCTTGTTTGCAGTTTGAATGTCTCTTGATATGGCATCAGGCAGCTTGGTGAGCCTTCTGTGTGGCCTATACATCAGGCACAAGACAAGCACTTTAAAATTTATCTAGTTTCAGCTTATAGGGCTTTAGAAACAGAACAGTTTACGTTTCAGTAATGTTTTGGAAGAATGTCGGATTGGAGTAACCCAGAAAAATTTAGGATGTAGACTAATCTATAGGTATATAACAAAAACTCAAAAACAGTGTACAGGGTTTTAATCTAATAATAAGTATATTATAGTTTCTCTTTGGAAACATAACTTTTTCCTTTATTAATCACATAGGATTCTCAGATTTACAAGCGTCTTGAGGCTAAGAAGCCAAACCAATGCAGATTTTAGATTTTGTTTACAGTCTTAAGGTTCCCAAGCCTTCCAGGAAGTGACAATATTTATTTATTTACTGTAGGGCTGGGAATACTTGAAGTCAGGCATTTTATGCGTATTTTCAGGCCGAGCACGGTGGCTCATGCCTGTAATCCCAGCACTTTGGGAGGCTGAGGCGGGCGGATCACAAGGTCAGGAAGTCGAGACCATCCTGGCTAACACGGTGGAACCCTGTCTCTACTAAAAATACAAAAAAATTAGCCGGGCGTGGTGGCGGGCGCCTGCAGTCCCCCAGCTACTCGCGAAGCTGAGGCAGGAGAATAGCGTGAACCCGGGAGGCGGAGCTTGCAGTGAGCGGAGATCACGCCACTGCACTCCAGCCTGGGCGACAGAGCGAGACTCCGTCTCTAAAAAAAAAAAAAAAAAAAAGAAGAAAGACTTTATAAATTATTTTAATTATAGCCAACTTGATCACATACAAAATTCTTTTTATAAATTTTTATTTTATTTTATTTTATTTTTTGAGGCACAGTCTCGCTCTGTCACCCAGGCTGGAGTGCAGTGGTGCAATCTTGGCTCACTGCAAGCTCCGTCTCCCGGGTTCACGCCATTCTCCTGCCTCAGCCTCCCGAGTAACTGGGACTACAGGCGCCCGCCACCATGCCTGGCTAATTTTTTGTATTTTTGGTAGAGACGGGGTTTTACCATGTTAGCCAGGATGGTCTCGATCTCCTGACCTCGTGATCCGCCCGCCTCGGCCTCCCAAAGTGCTGGGATTACAGGCGTGAGCCACCGCGCCCGGCCTTATACATTTTCTTTACACAAATCTTATTACGATGTTACTCAGAACTTTGAAAACATGGTTGGACTATCCGCTCTGTCTCATATTTCCTCTTCCTTAAATAACCAGTCATTTAATTTTCACACAAAAATATTTACCACAAGATTTTTTCTTACACAAAATTTTCTTTTTCTCAATAATGAACATTTTTATTCCTGTCACACTTTTTTTCTTTTAAAAACATCTCTTTTTGGCACACTTTACATACAGAATTTTATATATTAATTAGAATTTTCAACTCTTGGTAACTTTAAATTTTAGTGGAAACCTAGGAAGTAAGAAATTTTGAGTTATCTGTCATGCATTTGTATTTTATAGATGAGAACAATTTTATAATTTTTAGAAACATGTTTCATTATAACATAAAATTTCCCTTAATTGTAAATGATCCAGACATTTAATGAGTATTATTTTTCAATTTAAAACAACATAACTTTAAGATTTTAAATTACATGAAAAGTTCATTTATAAACATTTATTCCATTTACAGTTATCTAATTTAACAATTATAGATAGATTGCCTATGAAAACTTAGATATTAGATGGAGCTAGTTATTTCTTTCAAGTTTTTTTTAACTAACCGAGTTTATAGCCTATTACCTGACTTAATAGGCTATAAACTTGGTTATCCATGTATTTAATCAGGTGTTTGCCTGGTTTAGTAGGCTATAAACTTCAGAGTTAAATACGTGGATATCTTATTGTTATCTCAGAAGATGCAACTGTTTTTATTAAATCAACAATATTAAATTTAAGAATATTTATCAAAAAATTATGCAAAGATCATTCTGTTTTAGGCTGATTTTATAGCTTTATGACCTTTATGTCAAACCCTGACACTTTAAAATATTCATGAAGTTTATAAGACTGTCTGAATTGTAAACCCAGGAAAAAGTGTACACTAACAATTTTGAAGACTATTTTACCAATAATTTTAAATCCAAACTATTTGTTAAAGATTTACTTAAGTCATGTGAACTTAAAAAAATTGGTTTAATTACTATATATTTTATGAGTACTCATTTATTTAAACCAATTGGAATAACATTCTTTTAGGGATTTTGGCTAACTACACCAGATTTTATTATGTAGACACAACATACAGCATAATGCATGTATATATGTATAAACACACCTAAATACATATACATATAAATAAAAATCTCATAGCATTTATTTTAGAATTCTAGTCATGAGATAGTAAAATACATCAACTCATCAGTTTATGGAAATCTGTTGGATCCAAATCATTTATCTGATGAAATGTGACAAGGCTAAACTTTAAGATTTTTTAAAATGGCAGTCTTATAAAGGCTGTGAACCAAAATTTGGGTAAAGCAGTTTGAGTCAGTTACCAATATACTGGATTGGACAAAGGACAGTTAACTGTGAAAATGTGACTGAATTATGGGAGGAGGCCCAAAAGATAAGAGTTATTCTAACAGAGTCTATACAGTATTATTTTTTGGTCTCAATTCTTTGTCCTTGAAGATAAGAATGTTGCCATTCCCCTTAGTATAGGATACATTTGTCTTCGCATGGGAATTTCTTTTTTTTTTTGCAAAGGAAACAGCATGAAGATCAAAATGATTTTTTTATACCTGCTGGTTTTCAAGTGTTTTACTTAAATAGTATGTTAGAATAGCTCAGGAGTTTTGGAAAAAGAGAGTTTATCTTAGAGAAGCATAAAGAGAAATTTTAAGAAGGGGAGGGGAAAACTGCAAAGAGGAAAGAGTTCAGCCAGCTTTGAGACAGTATTTTGTATGAGGCAATCTTTGAGTTCTGAATGATTTTCTCTCTTTTATCAGATCTCAGTGAGATATGCGTATCTTATTTGGAGTATATGCTTTTATAGCCATGATCTTTTGGTTTAGTTTTAAGAACAGCAGACTGAATGATTCCTATAATATTTGAACATGAGTCCCAGAAAATATCTTGGCATGCCTTTGAATTTTGAGAGCCCATTTTGTGAGGGCTCTGATTTAATACCAAATACACAAAAGCCAATTAAATGCAAGAGCTGAATACTCAATGGCCAAATAAACTCAAGCACAGACAGAAAATAAAGTATACGCTTACCAAGAATAATGGTAAGTTGCCTTCTCCAACTGAAGGGAAAAGGAAAGATCCCTTCACCAAGGTCTCAACCTGAAGGGGAAAAAAATCCCTTAGCCCAGATTCCAAAGCCAGGGTCTCCAAGGGGAAGAGTACTCTTGAATAGTAGCTCTCCCAAGTAGATCAGGCATAAAGGAGAAAAAAACCCTCCCCATCCAAGTCCTAAATAAAACAGAACTCAACCCAAATCAGGAATTCAGTGCAAGAGAGACTTGCCAAGGGGAAAAGAGGCAATCTGCAGAAGTGGGGGGATCATAGGGCCCCAGTGTGGGTTCCTTATGCTGTAGTTCCAAGGGCTGGTGATTTTTCTCCAAGGTTAGACAGCTTTGGACCCCACTTCTGTCAAGTATGTCAAAATCAAATAAAATATGAGATAAATCTCTGAAATTAAAACATTTTATTTGGGAAAAAAGAATCACAATTTGGGGCATACGTGCTGACCACGTGGTCTGTGGTATGTCTAAAGAATAAAGAGAAGGTTAGAGGTTTTATTAAAAAAAAAGAGAGAAATGTTATGTATTACTTGTCAGGAAAGTTCATTGACACTTAGTAAGGTTTTGGGATGCTGGAAAACTCTGATTGGTGAGTGACAGCAGTGGGTAAAACCAGTCTTAGAGTTGCAAAAGGTTCTTTAAATAGCCATTAAATAAAACTGATTTCAAGTTACAGCAGGCTTGCAAAGAATTACATTTTTTGGAGCAATGTTGTGTGCCCTGAGTGCTTTTTTCCCCTTGAGCTCTCAACTCTGTTTTAGTTGGGTATGACAAGAGTGACCAAATTTATATGATTAATTTGCACAGTTGTTTAAGAATATGTTGTTTAATTTTCACATATTTATGAATTCTCCAATATTCTTTCTGTTATTGATTTCTGGTGTCATCCCTTTGCTGTCAGACAAGATGCTTTGTATGATTACAATATTTTAAAATTTACTGGGATTTGTTTTGTATCCTAACATGCAATAAATTTTGAATAATATTTTACATGCACTTGAGAAGAATATGTATTCTACTATTGTTTGGTAGAACGTCTATCTGTCTGTTGGATATTTGGTCTATAGTGTTGTTTAAGTCCTGTATTTTTAAATTGATCTTCTGTCTAGATGTTCTATCCATTATTGAAAATGAGACATTGAAGCCTCCAAGTATTATGGTAGAACCGTCTGTTTATCTTTTCAATTCTGTCAATAATTGCTTCATGTATTTTGGGGCCCTTTTGTTGTTACACTTATATCTATAATTGTTATATCTTCTTGATTCATTTATTAGTATATAATCTCTTTTTTGTCCCTTGTAACAGTTTTTGGCTAAATATCCATTTTGTTTATTAATATAGCCACTTAAGCTCTCTTCTGTTTATTTACTGTTTGCATGGAATATATTTTATTTCATTCTTTTTTTTTTTTTTTTTGAGATGGAGTCTCACTCTGTCGCCCAGGCTGGAGTGCAGTGGCGCGATCTCGGCTCACTGCAAGCTCTGCCTCCCAGGTTCACACCATTCTCCTGTCTCAGCCTCCCGAGTAGCTGTCATTCTTTTACTTTCAACTTATTTGTGTCTTTGGGTCTAAACTGAGTCTATTGTAGACAGCATACAGATGAATCATTTCTCTTTTTTGAGAGAGAGTATTTTTTATTTTATAAATTGATATACAGTAATTGAACATGTTTATGAGGTACATATGATATTTTGATAAAGGCACATAATGTGTAATGATCAATCAGAGTATTTACAATATTCATCACCTGAAACATTCATCATTTCTCTATGTTGGGAATATTCAAATCTCTTCTTCTAGGTATTTAGAAATATACAATAAATTATTGTCGACTATAGTCACCCTATTGTGCCACTGATCACCAGAAATTACTCCTTCTATTCAACTGTGTGTTTGTACCTATTAACCAACCCCCCTCATCCCTCCTCTGCTTCCTTGCCTCTGGTAACATTCTACCTTTTACCTCCATGAGATCAACTTTTCTAGCTCCTGTATATGAATGAAAACATGTCGTTGAATCATTTTTCTTAATCCACATTGCCAATCTGTGTCTTTTAATTGGTGAGTTTAACTCATTTACATTTAAAGTGATTATTGATATGGAAGGACTCATTTCTGTCATTTTGCTATTTGTTTTCTATATTGCTTATATAACTTCTCTTCTGCAATTTCTCCAATTCTGCCTTCTCTTCTGTATTTTTCCTATTATACCCTTTGATGCCCTCATCATTTCCTTTTGTATACTATTTTAGTTATTTTTTAATTGGTTACTTTGAGAATTGCAATTAAATAGTCAGTGGAGCATACAGATCTGGGGAAAGTCAGGGGTGGAGAAATAAATTTGAGAATAATTGGTGTATACATGGTATTTATATCTGTGGGGCTAGATGAGGTATTTTAAAAAAGAATACAGCCAGAGAAGAGCAGAAAATGCAGTAGCAACCCCTGAGATCTTTAAATAACCTTCCCTTTGATGGATAATTTTGAAATTTCCCCTCAAGTCTTGTGAATAGGCAACATAACTTGTCACTTGGGCATCTTCACTGGTCCTCACTGGTTTTCTCAAGCACTGAGAACTGCTTTTCTGTGTTAGCTGAGTATTAGAATGGGATGAGTCCTATTTTTTCATTTCCGAAGATTTCTTTCAATTTCTTCATTTTCTTGAAAAGTCTTTATTTGCCTATTAATTTCAAGATCATTTTCTTTCCAGCCTCTCACTGATCTCCTTAATTTTTTCCTTGAATATCATTTGTCTAGAAAAAGTGACAAATCCTCTGTTTGCATTTGGTGATTCTTTAGATGGGTCTGATGAGGACAAAGATTTGTGCTAATGAAGTCAAGGATGTGCATGTAAACCACAACACATCTTATTCTTTAGCCACAGCTTGCACTACTGATTTGACCAGCTTCCTCTCAAACGCGTATCTTTAATCACAATGGTTGAGGGAAAGTGGAGATGATTGTTATGGAGAAACAACTCTGCATTTACATTTTGTTGAAGCAAGGCCAGGATTGTTACCTTTATATCTGAATGATGCTACATTCTGACCCTTAAAACGTAGTCTGTGTTTGTAGGAGGAAATTGGGTTATGAATAACCATGCCATGCATACACTGAAAGTTTTAAAATATATATAATAATAAAAGCTAATTGAACATAGCTGCCACTTGCTTTTTGCCTGATGTCTAATTCCTGCTATTTACTGTATGCAGTCTGTTTTATCCTTGCCTCTCCCAGCTGATTGTCACCTGAAAAACAGATCTCTCACTGTTTGACTTTTATATCTGAGACTCAGAGAATTGGCAAGTTGATATTCTGAAATCCCCATTAGAAAAAGCAGAATGGGAAAGGTGGGAGGCAGTGCTTGAGAGTGGAGCAGAAGCATTTCCCAACATAGTTGCAATATCATGTGAGCAATGTGGATAACATGACTCCTAAATTTTGAATGGGGCCTTTGGAGAAAACTTAGTCTTCCTTGTACTATTCCCCTCATCCTGCCTTCTGTCTCTGCCAAATTTATAGAAACTGGAAAACATATTTTCCAAACTAATTGAGTTTCTAATCACCTCACCATGGCAACCCCATCATTGCCTAGACATACGCTGCATGTAGTCCTTTTGAGAACCCACGTGTTTGTTAAAGAAGTCCACATGAGTTTTCTGTGGGGTTTTAATAGCCTTCACAGAGAAGGAGATCATATGTTATTATTAGGGTTAGGAGGGGCTCAGGGTTGACCCAGAATCCTTGTTTACTTGAGAAAGAATGGTAAATGACAATACTCATATCAGAGCTTCTTAGTCTGGGTTTTGTTGATGATCTGTGGGGAGTCTGTGAACCTTCATAAATTGAATGCAAAATATGATGTGTATGTGTATTTTTCTCCCCAGGAGACAGCATTCATAGCATTCATCAGGTTTTCAGAAAATTGCATAGCCTCCTTTGTACCTCTGTGAGCCCTTGCCTTTCTTGATTTGTTAGGTAAATCCAAATATTGCTGTATTTACTTTTTAAATTTCATGAAAATACTGTGAAAATAAATAGATTAAAATGAGATTTTAAGAAAAAGAGATATCCTCAATTAGCATTAAAACTCATAACCTGCTTGCTACTCTATCATACTGGTAACTGATGACCAACCTCAACTGTTAAGATAACTGCCAGCCCATGAAATCAACCATATTAAATGGCACACCGTGTCAATTGCAAAAGGGTGCCGCCCTGAGCTAGCTGGTGGCTGGAGACACTCTCACTGCTATTGAGTGATTGGTGTGGCAATGGCTCCAGACCAAATTATGAGGGAGAAATGAAAGAATGAATGTTGCAGTGGTTTACTACCAGGTACTGTGCTACATATTTTTATAAACTAAACTCAACTTTTGTAATCATCTTTTGAGGTAAATATTGATATCCTAATTCTATAGGCCTATAACAGTGAAATGATTTGCTCAAGCTCTTAGTCAAGTGTCAGAGCTGAAACAGAATCCTCATATTTCTGCCATTGCCTGAAGTCTTATAGGAGCCTGGCATCCAGGTATGGAAAGGGCATCCCAAGGGGTGTTTGAGCCAGACTCTGAAGTTTGAGCCTGAGAAGTAATTCACTTCCCACACCTTTAAAAGAAGTGGGTGGTCTGTGCTCTAGGGTGACTCAGTGGCTCCAGCAAGTGCAAGTCCTATTGCTGGGGAGGCCACTGTTGTGTCCCCTTAAGTAGCTCTAAGTCTTGATTCTGTTTGTATGTCCTCTAAATAACACTGACATTAGCCTACATGGAAACTACCTCCTCAGGATTCTGAAGTGCTATACAAAGAGCTAAGAGAGAGCATTGTCTAAAGTCATATGACAGGACTGGAATTTGTCTGGTGAACAAAGTTTCACAATCATAACACCCTTTACTCCCACAGCAAACAGAATGTTTTCTTTGTGAAGGAAGCAAGCAAATATTCCATTTTCAGAATAATGATGCTCTTTAAAGGGACAGTGCCGGAAGTTTAGCTCTTGATTTCCTTCTGTGCATTTCATGCTATCAGAGGAGAAAATGCAGGCTTCCAGATGCATATTCTTGAAAGCACTGAAAGGAAAATTTGTGTTTCTATTACTTGAGCGGATTCATGTGGGCTTTATTAACAATCTAATAAGATGACATTTCAAAGTGTGGTCCACAGCACCCCTGACATTAGAATCACCTTAGTGCTTATATAAAAGGTAGATTCATGGACTCCACCCTAGACCTACTAACTCAGAATCTCTTGTACTGGGGGGATGGGGCTCAGGAATACGTGTTTTTAGCTACTCCTCTGGAGATTTTTATGTACACTATATGTGTTTTTAGCTACTCCTCTGGAGATTTTTATGTACACTAAAGTCGGAAAATCACTGCATTGGAAGTTCAAACCCCATGATAAACCGAGTTAATTTTGCTATAATGACATTTGGCTAAAATGAATCTACTACTTACATTCTTGGAGAGAAAATCAAGTTAAATACAGCTTTTCTGAAGTGAATTTGCACAAAAAAAGAGTAGAAAAAAATGTGGATAGGAGCTTTACTCTCTTCAAGAGCCTGAGACACTCCAGAGGTCATAACTAGTATCATATCTTAAAACAAAAAGAGGCACACTTGAAAAGACTGATATCTGCAACTATGTTGGCCTAACTGGGTTGAGGCAGGCACAGATCCAGCTGCAGAGTTTAGGAGGAAGTTCACCGTACAACACGCAGTGCAGGTTAGCCCTAAACATGCAAACAGACGGTATGTCAGAGTCTAGGCCAGTAGTTTACTGTGTGTGAGTGTACATGCATGTGCGTTTCTATGTCTGTGAGATGGATTGAGGCAATTGCAATGACAAATTAGTAGTAAAGAATACAGTAAAGTCTCTCTTATATGATCAGGACTAGAGTTAACTAATCAAAAAATCAATTACATCAGGGAATTGTAAATACATATATTTAAATATCTAATTTTAACTTAAAACATTCATTTGAAAGTTTTATATACTATTTATTCTCTATCAAATACAATGCCCCCAAATATCCTGATATTAGCCATACTTCTTGTCTTCTGTCTGAAGGTGTGACTCTTCAACTGCCCCAATGGTACTGAACCCCACCGCTAGAATGACTCATATGATCGAGTATGAAAGAACAGTTTTGTTTGCAGTCCGGAGCCAAGCTTCTGTGGGGAGTTCTAGATGATAATTCTAACTAGGACAAGTGTGGGCCCTCTGTTCCCCAGAGAGGAAACAGTGTATCCATGGAGAAAGCTAATGACAAATTCCTTACCTTTTTTTGGAATGCAAAGGGATAAATTTCTTTCTAATTTATCTATGATGATACACATATATAAAAGAACAGGCAAACAAGTAAGCAAGTGAGCAGGCAGTGTTTCCAAATTAAGGGGCTTTAATCAGGAAACCAGCACATGTTAGTCATTTCACTTAATGAAACTCAGTAACCTTCAACTACCTTTTTATTTATTTAACAATTTTTATATTTAATTTTTGTGGGTGAGCAGTAGGTGTGTATATTTATAAGGTACACAAGATATTTTGATGCAGGCATAGAGTGTGTAATATTCACATCAGGGTAAATGGGGTATCCATCACCTCAAGCATTTATCCTTTCTTTGTGTTACAAGCAATCCAATTACACTTAGTAATTTTAAAATGTACAATGAAGTTATTATTGACTATAGTCACCCTGTTGTGCTATCAAATAGTATGTCATTCATTCTTTCTATTTTTTTGGTACTCATTAACTACTCTTACCTCCACCCCAGCCTCCTATTACCCTTCCCAGCCTCTGGTAACCATTGTTCTACTGTCTATCTCCATGAGTTCAATTGTTTTCATTTTTAGCTTCCACAAACAGGTGAGAACATGTGAAGTCTGTCTTTCTCTGCATGGCTCATGTCACTTAACAAAATAGTCTCCAGTTCCATCCATGCTATTGTGAGGGAGGAGAAAGGAAAACAAACAAACAAACAACAACAACAACAAAAAACAGACAGTTAAGGCAGGTCCTTGGTAGAATTCTTTTAAACAGAGAAACAGCTTGAAAAATAAAGCTGCAGCTGCACAGATAAGAGAGCAAGTCCCAACATAGAAACGCCTTTGTTCTTTGTGTAATCAACGGGCACCCAGGAAAAAGTTTCCTCCCCTTCTACGGACATGTACATGGTGGGTTCCGCACAAATTTGCACGGGTAGCGGGAGGCTTGCCTGAGAAATGCCTGTGACCGCATAGGTAAGGGCAGTCACACAGGCAGCTACACAGACAGGGGAACTTTCTAATAAAAGCTTTTGTGTTCAACTGTAAAACAGCAACCCTCTTGGACCCCCTCTCTGCTGTGGAGAGCTTTCCTCTTTTGCTTATTAAACTTTCACTCCAACCTCACTGTTGGTGTATATGCTCCTTGTTTTTCTTGGTCATGACACAAAGAACTCTGGATAACACCTCAGACAGTGAGGCTGCTTCAATTGCAAATGACAAGATCTCATTCTTTTTATGGATGAGTAGTACATATATACTCTATATTTGTAGTATATATACACGTGTGTGTGTGTGTATCTATATACATATCACATTTTCTTTATCCATTCATCTGTTGATGGGCACTTAGGTTGCTTCCAAATCTTGGCAATTGTGAATAGTGCTGTGATAGACATGGAAGTGCAGATATCACTTAGATGTACTGACTTCATTTCTTTTGGGTACATACTTAGCAGTGGGATTACTGGATTATATGGTAGATCTATTTTTAGTTTTTGAAGAAACTGTTCTCCACAGTGGTTGTACTAATTTACATTCTCACCAAGAATGTAGGAGGGTTCCCTTTTCTCCAGATTCTCACCAGAATTTGTTATTGCCTGTCTTTTGGATAAAAGCCATTTTAACTGGGATGAGATGATATCTCATCATAGTTTTGATTTGCATTTCTCTGATGATCAATGATGTTGAGCACCTTTTCATATGCCTGTTTGCCATTTGTATGTCTTCTTTTGAGAAATGTCTATTCAAATCTTTTGCCCATTTGAAAATTAGATTTTTAGATTTTTTTTCTATAGAGTTGTTTGAGCTTCTTATATATTCTGATTATTCATCCCTTGTGCCCTGGATAGCTTGCAAATATTTGTGATCCCATTTATCTATTTTTGCTTTGGTTGCCTGTGCTTTTGGGGTACTACTCTACTCAACAAATCTTTGCCCAGTCTAATGTTCTGAACCTTTCTGCCATGTTTTCTTTTATTAGTTTTGTAAATTAAGGTCTTAGATTTATGTTTTTAATCCATTTTGATTTATTTTTGTATATGGCAAGAAACAAAGGTCTAGTTTCATCCTTCTGCATATGGATACCCAGTTTTCTCAGCACCATTTATTGAAGGGACTGTCTTCTCCCCAATGTATGTTCTTGGCACCTTTGTTGAAAATGAGTTCAGTGTAGGTGTGTGGATTTGTTTCTAGGTTCTCTATTCTGTTCCATTGGTCTATGTGTCTATTTTTGTGCCACTACCATGCTGTTTTTGTTACTATAGCTCTGTTTAATGCCTCTCGAGTTCAAGTGACTCTCCTGCCTCAGCCTCCAGATTAGCTGGGATTACAGGCATGCGCCACAATGCCGGGCTAATTTTTTTTTTTCTTCTTTTTAGTAGAGACGGGGTTTCTCCATGTTGGTCAGGCTGGTCCCGACCTCAGGTGATCTGCCCACCTCAGCCTCCCAAATGCTGAGATTAAGGCGTGAGCCCCTGCGTCTGGCCCTAATTATTAAATATCTTTAGGTAGTCTTCTTTGGGCTGAATCTGCTTGGTGTTCCATAACATTCTTGTACTTGAATATTGATGTCTTACTCTAGGTTTGGGAACTTCACTGTTATTATCCCTTTGAATAAACTTTCTACCCCTATCTTTCTCTCTACCTCCTCTTTATGTCCAATAACTCTTAGAGTTGCTGTTTTCAATCTATTTTCTGGATCTTGCAGGTGTGCTTCATTCTTTTTTATTCTTTTTTCTTTGTCTCCTCTGAATGTATTTTCAAATAGCTTGTCTTCAAGCCCACTAATTCTTTCTTCTTCTTGATGAGTTCTGTTTTTGTGACTCTGATGCATTCTTCAGTATGTCAGTTGCATTTCTCAACTCGAGAATTTGTTTGATTCTTTTAAATTTTTTCAGTCTGTTTGTTAAATTTAACTGATAGGTTCCTCAATTACTACTCTGTATTATCTTGAATTTCTTTGAGTTTCCTCAAAACGGCTATTTCAAATTATCTGTCTGAAATGTTATGCATCTCTGTCTCTCCATGATTGGTCTCTGGTGACTTATTTTGTTCATTTTGTAAGGTCATGTTTTCCTGGATGGTCTTGATACATGTGGATGTTTGTTAGTGTTTGGGCACTGAAGATTTACGTATTGATTTTAATCTTCAAGACAAGTCTAGGCTTGTTTGTACCTATCTTTCTTAGGAAGACTTTCCAGGTACTGAAATGGACTTTGGTGGTTGTAAGATACATTTCTGGTCTCTGCAGCTGGATCTGTATTGGGAGCTATCTCAAGCTCAGCAATGCTGTGGCTCTTGTAGACTCACAGATGTACCCACCTTTGTGGTCTTGGATAAGATTTGGAAGAATTCTCTGGGTTACCAGCCAGAGACTCTTGTTCTCTTCCCTTATTTCTCCAAGATTTTCTCTCTCTGTGCTGCACTGCCTGGAGCTGTGGATGGGGTGACACAAGCACCCCTGTGGCCACCACCACTGGGACTATGGACCTGAAGCCAGCACAGTACTGGGTCTTGTGCAAGACCCACAGTCTGTACTGCCTGGCTACTCCCTATATTTGCTGAAGGATCTAGGGCTCTACAGTAGGCAAGTGGCCAAGCCACTCAAGCCTGTCTCTTTCCCTTTAAGGTGGCGAGTTCCCCCAGGTCTGGGTGGATCCAGAAATGCTGTCCAGGAGCCAGGGCCTGGAGTCAGAAGCCTTAGGAATCTACCTGGTTCTCTATTCTACTGCTGCTGCACTGGCAACCAAGCTACAAGACAAGTTTCTTCCCACTTTTATCTTCCCCTTTCACAAGCAGACAACTCTTTCCCATGGCTACCATTGCCCCAGGCTTGTGGTGAGTACTGCCTAGCTCCTGGCAATGCTCATTCAAGGAGCAAGGGCTCTTCAGTCAGCTTATGGTGAATGCTTCTAGGCCTTGGACTCTCTCATCAGGGCAGTGATCTCCCCTCTGGCCTAGGGAAGGTCCAGAAATGCCATCTAAGAGTCAAGGCCTGGAATCAGGGACCCCAAGATTCCACTTGGTTCTGTATCCCACTGCAGCTGAGCTGGTACCTAAGCTGCAACACAAAGTCCCCTTTACTCTTCCCTCTCCTTTACTCAAGCAGGAGTCTCTGCCCATACCCACCATAGCTGGGAATATGCTGGGTCACACCTGAAGCCAGCGTGTCTCAGAGTCTCACCCACGGCCCACGGCCCACGGCCTGGGTATTGCTGCTGATTATTCAGCGCCCAAGGGCTCTTTAGTCAGCAAGTAATGAATGTTGCCAGGACTGGGTTCTTCCCTTCAAGGCAATGGGTTCCCTTCAGGCCCAGGGTGTGTCTAGAAATGTTGCCCAGGTGCTAGGGCCTGAAATGGGGGCCTCAGGACTCTGCCTGGTGCCCTGTCCTACTGTAGCTGAGCTGATATCCAAGTTGCAAGATGAAGTCCTCTTTGCTCTTCCCTCTCCTCTCCTCAAGCAGAAAGAGGGAGTCTTTACCAGAGCTGTGAGCTGTGCTTCCTGGTTTTGGGGGAGGCGTGGTGCAAGCACTCCCTTGGGTGCCCTGGCTGGTGTCTCACTATGTCACGTGCCCCCAAATCCACTGGCTCTGAGCCCAGCACAGCACTAGGACTTTCCCAATAATAGAGTTTAAAAAAACATGCACATATATGTTCATATGTTCAATTTATTTTTGACAAAACTGCCAAAGTAATTCCTGGAGAAAGGATAGCCTTTCAGCAAATGGTACTAGAAAAAATAGATAACCATATGGGAAAAAATGGACACTGACCATTACCTCACATCATACACAATGTTTACTTTAAATTGATTGTAGAATTAAACACAACTAAAATTATAAAAATTTCTAAAATAATCCATAGGATAAATTTTTTTTTTTTTTTTTTTGAGATGGAGTCTCACTCTGTCGCCCAGGCTGGAGTGCAGTGGCGCGATCTCAGCTCACTGCAAGCTCTGCCTCCGGGGTTCATGCCATTCTCCTGCCTCAGCTCCCCGAGTAGCTGGGACTAAAGGAGCCCACCACCATGCCCGGCTAATTTTTTTGTATTTTTTTAGTAGAGACGGGGTTTCACCGTGTTAGCCAGGATGGTCTCGGTCTCCTGACGTCGTGATCCACCCGTCCCAGCTTCCCAAAGTGCTGGGATTACAGGAGTGAGCCTCCGTGCCCGGCCAGGAGAAAATCTTTACAGCCTCGCACTAAACATAAAAAACGACAAATTCTGCTCTTCAAAAGGAAAATTAGAAGGCAGTTCACAGGCAGAGAGAAAATATTTGCAATACATACATCTGATAAAGGGCTTTTATCCATAATATATAAATGACTATTATATCTTAGTAAGAAGACAAGCAATACAATATTAATGGGAAAAAGATTTAAACAGACACCTCACGAAAGGAGATATGAATAGCCATTAAGCACTTTAAAAGATGCTTAACATCATTAGTCAACAGAAGGATGCAAATAAAAAACACAATGAGATACCAGTCTATACCCACTGGAATGACTAAAACTAAAAAAGACTGATAATCTCAGGTTTTGAGGAAGATGCGGAACTACTGGAACTCATATATTGTTGGTGAGTGTGTAACATGGTACAGTCAGCCATCTTGGTAGTTTTTGTTTTTTACAAAGGTCAATATACTTTTATATTACCCAGAATTTTGGACTTCTATCTCCTTATACATTCCAAATAAAAGGAAACATATGGTCACAAAATAACTTACACATGAATGCTCTTAATAGCTTTATTTATTATTGTCCCAAACTGGAAGTCAATAAAAATAGCTATCAACATTTAAAAGAACAAAAAATGTAGTACATTAATGCAATGGAATATTACTTCATAATAAAAGGAGTAAACTACTGATGCAGCAAACTACTACATGCAACAACATGGGTTGATTTCAAAACACATTGAACAAAAGAAACCAGACGCCAAACAATACATATTGTATGATTCCATTAAGATGAACTACTGGAACAAGCAAAACTGATCTATAGTACCAGTGGTTGTCTGAGGCCAGTGATGAGTTAGGGAATGACTACAAAGCTGCTACAGGGAACTTTTTGTTGTATAGAAATATTCTATGTCTTGATTGTGGTAGATACGCTAGTATCCACATTTGTCAAGACTTATTTAACTTTACACTTAAGTGGGTGCATTTTAGTCTGAGAATTATACTCCAATAAAATTAATTTTAAAAAGAAAGCAATGCTGATTTGAATTATTTATGGGTAAATGGGGCTTATCTCTTCTTAAGCATACAGTTCAACTGGTGGGAACTGAAGTGTGAATTCATCCTAGAGCATATCGATGTGCTTTTAGCATGCTGAGGGTATCAGTATGTTTTCCAGATGAAACTAAGGGTTTCACTTAACCTCATTAGTGTCACTGAAGTAGAGTTTGATTAAATTAGCTAGAAAATCTAGGCAGCTATTGAGCAGCCTGCAACAAGTGAAATCAGCAGATCACTGTGTTTCAGGATTTTAGCCACTGGGCTAGAGGACTAGGGAAAAACTTTTGTCCTGAGGTACATGGCTGGTGGTGGGGGAAAATGACTAAACAAAATCTCTTGCCAATCCAGTAAAATATCTTCACAGAATGTAGAACAGAATGAAATATAATGAATAAGCATTAAACCAGACCATGATGCACATCACAGGCAATACCCTAAAGAGATTACAAAGACAAAAAAGAACTCTTGCCCTTTTGTTTTATGTATATGTTAATCTATTATATACATGTTAATTGTATTTATCCAAAGGAAAAATACAATCTCTCATATATTTTTGATAAGCAGGAGGTTATATCTTGGAGCTAAATTTCCACAGGGAAAGAGAGCACCACCTGTTTTAGTGTTCACTTTTAAAAGAAGTGGCTCCTTGGCCATTAAGAATGACAACCCCATCAAAAACTGGGCAAAGGACGTGAACAGACACTTCTCAAAAGAAGACATTTATACAGCCAAAAAACACATGAAAAAATGCTCATGATCACTGGCCATCAGAGAAATGCAAATCAAAACCACAATGAGATACCATCTCACACCAGTTAGAATGGCAATCATTAAAAAGTCAGGAAACAGCAGATGCTGGAGAGGATGTGGAGAAATAGGAACACTTTTACACTGTTGGTGGGACTGTAAACTAGTTCAACCATTGTGGAAGTCAGTGTGGTGATTCCTCAGGGATCTAGAACTACAAATACCATTTGACCCAGCCATCCCATTACTGGGTATATGCCCAAAGGACTATAAATCATGCTGCTATAAAGACACATGCACACGTATGTTTATTGCGGCACTATTCACAATAGCAAAGACTTGGAACCAACCCAAATGTCCAACAATGATAGACTGGATTAAGAAAATGTGGCACATATACACCATGGAATACTATGCAGCCATAAAAAATGATGAGTTCATGTCCTTTGTAGGGACATGGATGAAATTGGAAATCATCATTCTCAGTAAACTATCGCAAGAACAAAAACCCAAACACCGCATATTCTCACTCATAGGTGGGAATTGAACAATGAGATCACATGGACACAGGAAGGGGAACATCACACTCTGGGGACTGTTGTGGGGTGGGGGGAGGGGGGAGGGATAGCATTGGGAGATATACCTAATGCTAGATGACGAGTTAGTGGGTGCAGCGCACCAGCGTGGCACATGTATACATATGTAACTAACCTGCACAATGTGCACATGTACCCTAAAACTTAAAGTATGATAATAAAAGAAAAAAAAAGAATGACATTCCTAGGATGCAAAACTGGCAAGAAGTTTATTTATAATTCCATTTTCTGAAGGAAATGCTGAAAGAAAAGGGAGGGGGAATAGTTCTTTCCTTTTTGCACTGAGGAAAATTTTAAATTAAAATTCATTTTTAGATTTGTATTTACCCTTACAATTTTCCTTGTTACTATTTTCTACTAAAACTACAGTTTTCCAATTGTTTACTCTGACATTTTAACCTTTCTCTGGGCAGTTTGCAGCAGTCTTTAGATATTTATATCCAGCAAGTCCATGGTAAAATACAAAATAAAGCAATTATCAGAATTATAATGGGATGAATCAAAAATTAGTACAACATTTTTCTTGGGTGAATCTTTAAATATACCAGTTGTGAATGGTTAAAGCAGATATTTGATTAGCCATACACAAAAATTATCCTCATGATACATTAATTTTATAAACTGTTGTCATGTCTTTGTTTCTGCTTTCAAATGATTAACTACTTGAGTATTATTTTGTAGTTTTAGAAAATGAAATCTGGCCAGGCACAGTGGCTCACGCCTGTAATCCCAGCACTTTGGGAGGCTGAGGCCAGCGGATCATGAGGTCAGGAGTTTGAGACCAGCCTGACCAACATGGTGAAACCCTGTCTCTACTAAAAATACAAAAATTAACCTGGCGTGGTGGAACACGCCTATAATTCCAGCTACTCAGGAGGCCGAGGCAGGAGAATCACTTGAACCCAGGAGGCGGAGGTTGCAGTGAGCTGAGATCGCACCACTGCACTCCAGCCTGGGCTACTGAGCGAGACTCCATCTTCAGAAAACAAACAAACAAACAAAAAAGAAAGAAATCCCTATCCTAGCCGAGTTAATAGCTTAACTCTGGAGCCTGATAATATATGTTTTTTAACTGAGTTTTTCTTGTAAGGCCCAATGAATTTCCTCTGAGTTCTCAGCAGTCACAGGAGTAATATTGCATTTATAGGATAAACTAGGCCCTTTGGTAATTATCCCATCTTCCCAAATAATTTCTCCCAGATGCAAAATGCAAAGACACTCGTGGCCATTATATAGTATCAAAGTCTTATTATGAAGTACCCGTTGAAGGGCACAGATTGAATTTCCAGTGTTTAGTGTACATGGCTCTAATAGTTTTAAGTCTGGAGGACAAAGCCAACTTTTGGGCCATTTCTTACCTCGGTCCAAACCAGTAGTTATATTATTATAACAGTTAACTAAATATCCATAGATAACAGGCATATCCACCTTTGTTTATCTATCCATAGTAGGACTGGAGAAAACTTCTATTCTCAAGTTAATCGATTGACATTAGAGCTGTCTTCTGAGGTCTCTATCCATAAATGCCAGACACTTAATTAGATGCATTTCTTTTCTATACTCTTCCAATCAAACCAGTTAACAAATTTTTTGTGTGAAATTTAGGGCTTTGGTTTCTGGATGCATAGTAGTTACTTTTACTTTGATATTAAAACATAGTAATGAACATGGTCTTGTGTTTATTTGGCCAATAATCAGACTGTTGGATTCATAAATGCAGGCCCAGCATTTCTGTACTGGGAATACAATTCAGAGGAGAGAGGAAATGTGACTGTAGGAACCATTATTGGGAGTACAGAAAGAAAAAGTGGTGTAACAAATAACATGTTTATTTTCTAATAAAATGTGATTCTTATAGTAATTGAACAAAACACTATTGCAACTAGGACAGCAAGGTAGTCAGAATAATACATTCCTTAGAATACCTCCTTTCAGTTGAGTTCATTACCAATATTAGTCACTCTAGGAAATTAAACTTCAAATCTTTTGTGGAAACTGCAGTCTAGTCCTCCTGAGGAGCTGGCTTCACATGGAAAGCATGAAACCATCTGGTTTTTCTTTCACTCTGATACCCATATGAGTGATCGTGGCACTTGAAAGGGTCCCACCCAGCCTGGTGACAATGCATGTTTCCTCCAGAACACTCGTATTTAAACAAAATTGCCCAGCTTAATAGGGGTGATATTTCTTCCAGTAGTTCCTTCTAGGTCCTTTTCACTTTATGTCTCAAGATGTCTAGAAAAGAGAGAAGCCCTTTTAGCTATTGAACATGATTATGAAAGAATTGTTAAAGCAAGCAGAGTAAGTGGTTTCAGACCTAAATTCACAGGCTTGCCGAACATAAGTTCAAAGAGAGAGATAACATTATTAATTGCAAGAGTCACTCTAATTTTTAACAAAGCCAATTTTAACAAAGCCATTGGTAAATATCCAGGCCATTTTAACATAGTGGATTGTTGAATCATAGCCAGTGAGTTTGTTACTGTTTGAATCATCTATTCTACTTGGAGTATGATGATAGCTTATAGTAATCTGCAAATATCTGCATAATTCCTGGACAACAGTGCACATAAAATTATTTCCTCTGTCTGACTGAATAAGCTCTGAGAGCCCAAAAGTGGGGTTATGTGCATTAAGAGGACCTTTACCACTACTTGAGCATAAGCGTTTGAAGAGGGAAAGACTTTAGGCCATTCAGATGTCATATACACCATAACCAGACAAAATCTCTTCTTTAGGCATTAATTCTATGAAATTGAATTCCCTCTATAGACACTAATTCCATGAAATCTAAGTGCCATCAGTTTTCTGGTAAAGTTGATTGAGGAAATTTTTCTGTGGTACTTGGAAGTGGCCTGTAAAGTATTCTGCTCACAAATAACAAGTCTTTTTAATATGTTTTGAATAATTTCGTCTTTTTGATTGATGTAGTAAGAGTCTAGTGTCTCTTCATGTATTTATTTAAGAGATAGAGTATTTCTCTGTTGCCCAGATAGGAGTGCAGTGGCATGATAATAGCTCACTGTAGGCTATGAACTCCTGGACTCAAGCTATCATCCAGAGTAGCTGGGATTTCAGGTGTGAGCCACCACACCTGGCTAGAGTCTAGTGTCTTTAACATCCCTCTGTTACCTAAATCATTTTGTTTGATAATGCAACAAAAATGAATCAAGCAAATACTGTGGTATAGGAATTATTTTATGGATAATTCCTATAGTCCAGTTGAATTTCTTTTAACTCCTTTTCAATATTTGTCTGTTTCCCTTCATGAATCTTATTTTTCTGAAAATAAATACAGGTTCTTTGTATTAAAAGTGGGGCTTCTAAGTTTGAAGTCTGACATGTTTTAACAACGACTTTTGCAGCTGTTGGCAAAATCATTGCCTTCATAAATTTCATAATTCTATTCTGTGTGAATTCTATAGTGGATTACTGATATCTGAACAGGTAGTTGTAAGGCTTCTAACAAATCATCTCTTGATTATCCATGAGACATTGTAGTTCCCGTTGAAGTCAATAATCTATTTTTCCAAATTTGCCCTGTTGCATAATATACACCAAACATATATTTATCACTGGCATATATATTCACTCTAAGTCCAGACCAAGAATTTTAGCACTAGTGACGGCTATTAACTTACCTACTTGTGCCAACTTAATTCCAGACAAAACATAAGCTTCCAAGAGCTCATGATCAGACACCACAGCATAAGAAACCTTCAGTTGGCCAATTTATCCCAAGTACATGGTCCATCAGTAAACACTATGAAATCTGCATTTTGAAAAGGAGTATAAGATCATCAGATTGGGGCCTAGCATTTGCCTCTATGATCATTTTACGGTCGTGATATGTTTGACTAAGATCTGGCAAAAGAGTACAAAGGTCTAGGAAATTGCATCTCCCAGGCATGGTATTAGAATTGGATAACAATGCTTGTTCATAGTCACTCTGATGGCATACCAACAAAGGCTGTTTTATGTATGTATAATTATCATCATATGTAGAATACTCAAATAAATCTAGTGACCCAATGTAAGGGCTTGAGCCTTTTCAATAAGAGTGGTGGCTGCTACCACAGCTCAGGGGAACCCAAGCAACTATCTAAAAGATCAGTGCCTCCTTCTTGCCAGGAGTCAATTTGATGCAGGGAAAGAGAGAAGTGCACGGGGATCAGAGACAGTTGGGACAGCAGAGAAAGGAAGAGGTTTATGTGAAAGAGAAAGTCGCTTTAATTCTTGTATTTCCTCTTCCATTTTCCTCAATCTTTCCTTCTTGTTCTTAAATCATTTTTAAAATTTTCCCCTTAGAATGGCAGTCATCTCATAAATACCAGTAATTCTTATGGCTGAAGTGAGAGATTTTTAAGATAAGACCCACCCAGATACGTTACAGTCATTCCTTTATATACATGGGGGATTGGCTCCAGGATCCCCCAAAGTACCAAAATCCTTGAGTACCTAAGTGCCTTCTATAAAATGGTATCATATTTTCATATAACCCATACACATCCTCCTGTATACTTTAAATCATCTCTAGATTACTAATACCTAATACAATGTAAATGGTGTATGAACAGCTGTTATACTGTATTGTTTAGGGAATAACAAGAAAAAAAGTCTGTAAATGTTCAGCACAGACACAACCATCATAGGCTTCACTACATTTTTGATCTGTGGTTGGTTGAATTTCTGTATACAGAACCCACAGATATGGAAGGCCAACTATAATTTGTCCAAATTAAAGAAACTGTAAAACTAGATTCTTACATGTATGCTCATTCCAAATGTGACAAAAAGGTATTCGAATTTAAGAGATTTAAAAGAAACACCTGCAGGCAACATTTCTGGCTTCCCATATTTTTCTACCATCAAAGATAATAGTGATCCTGATGGGATTTTTAGCTCTGGTATCACCCACCCTCACTCAATAATAAAATCTTGAATTTGGAGTGGATGGCTCAGGTAGTATTCCAAAAAGTGAAGAGCTAGAAAGGAGACTTTTCTATAATTCAGGGTCTCTTACCTGACTGTTGTGTGACCACAAGTCTTTCAGATGATCTACCCAATTCAGAAATTGCCAGAAAGATCCTATCCTCATTGTTAAATTGTTGGGGAAATAATTAAACACAAAATCTCCTGCCAACCCAATACAACCTGTATATAAAACATAGGAAAGAATGAAATAGTTTTGTCATTGAATAAGCACTAAACCATATGCCTCATAGGCAATGCATTAAAACAACTGCGAAGACAAAAACACTCTCAATCTTCTATGTTTTATGTATATGTTAATTCATTTCATACATGTTCACTGTATTTATTGAAAGGAAAAATAACATTTCTCATATGTTTTTGACAAGTAAGAAGTTACATTTTGGAGCTGATCCCACAGGCAGGGAGATAGGGCATCATTCTTTTTGGTGTTCACTTTGGTGTTCGAAGTGCTCCTTGGCACCTAAGAATGACACCTAAGAATTGGCACACTTGGCTGCAAAACTGTCAAGAGGTTTATTAGCTTTGAAAAAAATTTATATACATTTCAAAGAGACAGAGCTAACATTTATAATCTCAAGTTTTCTGAAGGAAATACTAAAAGAAAACAGAGCAAGTTCTCTTCACTTTTTTATACCAGGAAGAATTTTAAGTTAATTTTTAGAATTTTATTTACCCTTATACTGGCAAAGACAAGTCAAGGTCACAGTCCTAGAGGGGTAATACTGCCTAATAAATTTCCTGGATAGAGATTCATGCATAGGAAGAAGAAAAGGCGTTGCCTTAGTAACTGTATCCAGAGTATGAGGTGAACACTGACTCTCAAGAAAGTAGAGGTGTCCCATTATAACTAGGGCATAAGGTCAGAGTTGGAGTAGCAAGAAGAATTTGATGCTGGGTTTGAAAGGTTTGGGCTAGAGCTGCTTAAATGCTTCTCATTTGTATGGGTTCTTTTTTGTTTTGTTTTGTTTTGTTTGTTTGTTTGTTTGAGATGGAGTCTCGCTCTGTGGCCCAGGCTGGAGTGCAGTGGCATGATCTTGACTCACTGCAACCTCCGCCTCCCTGGTTCAAGTGATTCTCCTGCCTCAGCCTCCTGAGTGGCTGGGATTACAGGCATGCACCAACATGCCCAGCTCATTTTTGTATTTTTAGTAGAGACGGGGTTTCACCATTTTGGCCAGGGTGGTCTCGATCTCCTGACCACAGGTGATCCATCTGCCTCGGCCTCCCAAAGTGCTGGAATTACAAGTGTGAGCCACTGTGCCCGCCCTCATTTGTATGGGTTCTAAAATCCACGGTAGTGCTCAGCCTACAGATGATTTGGACCACAGAGCCTAGCTACATTGAGAAAGAACAACTTGGCCCTAGAAACAAGGACATTCTAAATTACACTGAGATTTGTGTATAAAGCTCATATTGCTGTTTTAACCACCAATAATGAAATTTACTCCTTTTACCCAGGTTAACAAAATATATCACAATAAAAACTAAACATTGAGTTTAACAGAAACAATATTTTTGAAGCAGAACACACATATTTTTAAGAAAATAATATTGCAAATGGTCAGTTTTGGGTCAATTTACCACACTAGGGTAACAAAGTTGATAAAATACAGCTATGTTCAACTAAACCATTTATCTACACTATAGTAAAATACTCGCAATCATTCCCAAGATCACAGTTTAAAACTATTTTAACAGATAAGACATGTGTTTTACGGGCACCTCTGTAAGAGATGCTTTGCCTTCCTCAGTCAAAAGCATGATTAGAAGGTTGACAATATTTACTTTTTCCTCTTATCATATAGCCTGCTCAAAATAGTATTATCATTGGTAATATGGTCTGTATCTTGTCTGACCCGGATGATGTGTCCCAAGAAGTAGGGTTTGAGAAGGTAGATTCTGCATTCATAGAGGAAGGGGTGGCCGTCCAGGTACAGGCCACATGTCATGAATCATTTCCCCTGGTTGTATAAATGGAGGACTCGGAGTTCCTTGATATTCAGTGAACTTGGGTAAAGAGTTATGATTATAATGGTGAGAAGGGTGTGTTTTTACATGTTGTTGTGAGGCAGGTCCTGGAAGAAGATATCTTATATGAGGTGGCATCTGGACAATACTATGTCCGTGAAGAGAGTGGTAGAGTAGAGGTCATTGCTGGACTTGAAGCTTAGCTATGAACCAAGTGAGGAGTACCTGCAGCCTAAGGAAGATGTGGCATTGCATGGCTTGTTGGTAGCAGAAGAGGTGCTATGGTACAGAATGTAGCTATGGAGGTAGAGTATTATAAGAACTCAATACTACTCGTTGACCTTGATATTCAGGATGATGGTGAGCAAATGTGGAGGAAGTAGGTGTGATTCTCAAGCACCTGAATTGGAGTGCTTTTGAATAGGAACAGTTATGAAATTGCCATGTTTTCTTGAAATACAAAGGTTCCTTGACTTACTGAAGGAGATGGAGGTAAAGCCGTGAACAATTCTGCTGCAGGAGCATGAATATCCTTGGGGCTAATGATGTAGCTCATGTGGCAAATGCTGCAAAGAAAGTAGGTATCATAATGTGCTGCTTTGGGGGAATATTGGCTCATATGGTGCTTGTCTGGCCGCATCATAAAATGGTTAGGGATTTCAATTCGTGATGGGGTATCATGGAGGATGAACATTTTCTAGTCAGGCACAAGCAACAGGGTTTTACACTCTCATATGACAGTAGTTGATATGAGCCTCTAGGTCCCTCTTGAACCCTTGAAGTGTGCTACACATGAAGATAAAACCTTGTGTATGTTTCTCAATTTGCTTCACAGGATTGCTACAGCCTGGACACATCTTATCTCTTCCTTTTCCATGTAAAATAGCACAGACCTAGCAAAAAACATGCTTACATGTAATCATCCGTCCATAGATTTTAATTGATAATTCACATTTGTCACATAAATGGACTGGTGTATCGTCTTTTTCACCTAAGTTGTTTACCTGAACGTCCCCCAAAAGTTATTCACTAGATCTTTGCTGATTTCTTTCTTAATTTTTTTTCCTTTCTTTCTTTCTTTTTTTTTTTTTTTGGATGGAGTCTCGCTCTGTCGCCCAGGCTGGGGAGCAGTGGCGCGATCTCGGCTCACTGCAAGCTTCGCCTCCCGGGTTCACGCCATTCTCCTGCCTGAGCCTCCCGAGTAGCTGGGGCTACAGAGGCGTGCCACCACGCCCGGCTAATTTTTTTGTATTTTCGGTAGAGACGGGATTTCACCATGTTAGCCAGGATGGTCTCCATCTCCTGACCTCGTGATCCACCTGACTCAGCCTCCCAAAGTGCTGGGATTACAGGCGTCAGCCACCGCGCCCGGCCATCTTTGCTGATTTCTAAATGATTCTCCCCTTCTACCGTCACTATACAGTTCTTTGCTATGGTCGAATCCTTCAGCGTCCTCCATGATTTGGCTCGCAGGGCACAGTGGGAACTGAAGTGTACTGCACTGGAATCCCAGGGAGCGCATGGACCCTACCTTCTCCAGCCCCAGAGGCAGGAGTTTGACCAGGTCGCCTCAGCTCTGATCTCTTCTTACCTACCCCCATTCCAGAGAGGGAGTCAGGCAGAGGGAAAAACAGCGGGCATGAGAAGAGCTTCATCATTGAGGTTGCTAAGGCTGCTTTTCTTATTGTTCAATAATATGTAGCCTTTAACTGTGGAAGAAGAAACTAACCTTGAATGGGGGAAGAAGACGGGGAACAGAGGCATGTTAGTACCTGAAGGAATAAGATGGAGGCAGGTAAGGTGGCCAGCCTGCCCTTAAAGGCTTTTTGAACGGTGGAATCCTTTATGTTTTTGAGGTGAAAGCCCACATATGCTATGCAATTTTCAAATAGAGACTGGATACCTTCCTATCAGAAATGCTGTAGATCTGGCCTCTCAAACTTTTCTGGCAAATTACCCCTAATGGCAGAGAAGAGTTAACTTTGTAACTGTGAGGGTGAGGGAGCAACATTCTAAGTACCTTCTAAAGCAAGACAATTTTTGGAATTCTTGTATGTTACTTCAACATATGAATATAACTTTCTGTTGCAGAATGTCTGTTTTAATGGAAAATACTGCATTTAATTATTTAGTTAACTTCTAGTATTTTCCTGGTCTTTGAGTAATATTAAAATCCTAGGAAGATGTGCCAGGATGTGTGCCAAATTCTATAGAACACTGCTATATCTCCCGTCGGTGTTGGTACACTAGTTTGTGATGCAGTGCATAGAGTAACTCCTTTACTGAGTACAAGATCATCCATTAGGACTTAGAAATCCTTTTTTATACAGAATCCTTTATATAGGTATTCATTTATAAGAGTATTTATCTGTAAATGAAAGTTCAAAGTTAAAAGCCTCAACAAATTAGGAAGGTGATTAGTTGCATTACAAAATGCCTTCCCATATCCCAAAACTTCTCCTTCTGGTTCTTTAAATATTACATTCTCTTGGTGCATTTGATGTATATTTATAGAATATTAACAACTTGGAGGAGAGAACTAAATAAAATAATGAGTTAAAGGGCGAATAATCAATCAGTGATAATCACTCAAATATGAATAGAAAGCATATTAGAAATGAACATATTTGTTTATGGAAAGATAAGGCTGGATTTACGGAAATTTCATCTGTACCCACCTTTTCATAACCTATGCCTATTGTGAAGTGAGGATATACCTTCACTGTAATAGCTTCATTCAATACTATTCAGAATAAATGTTTTCATTCTCACTTACAAAGAAACTTTGCAAAGAAAGTGATGAACTGCCATGCAAAAATATACCAAATATATTATTAAAAAGTAATTAAAGGGTAAGTCAGAGCATAAAACTACCCTTATGAAGCAGATTATCCATTTCTGCTGAAACACAAAGGCACTGTCAAAAGTGACCTCTGCCAGACAAAAAGACAAAATGGGGATGTTGCACCAGGTTGAAAATGCTATATTGAAAAGAAAAAATAAAAGCCATAGAAACATTTTTGATGGTATGCATTTATATACTGGAATTGCTGAATCATATAGCTAGATTAGAATATTTTTGCAGTAATATCATATGATTGATGTTAAGGATTTGGAGAGACTGAAATAATGAGAAGTTGAAAATTTTTCACATTTGCTGACATATTTTATAAAAGAAAAAATTTATAGTCACATGGAACATTTTATTGGAGAGAATGAATGAGAGAGAGAGTGAACAGCTGAGGTAGGGGGAAAAAGAATGAGACAGACCACTTTATGATGTTGGAAATCCTTATGAAACTTACAGCTGGTTGGAAGAAGGAACCAAGGATAGAAGCTTAGAGAAAAGCCACCCCTCTTTATCCATTTCGTTGTTGATGGGTTCCTGAAAGGTTGCAAGTAAATATGTACCAGTTTTCTCACCTCGACCTGTAATATCATTTCACAACTATTTTACCTTAAGTTTGAATTTGTCATCACTGGGCAATGGCTGCTGATACTTGAGTTTTTGATATATTTGGCCCTCTGCCAAATAGCTAATGCTATATAAACAAATACCTAACTGTACAAGGGGACCTTGTATTTCAGTGTGTACCCTTCTTTCTGCAGAATAATCCTGCTTGAAGTTCTTTTCCAACCTCCTCTATATTCAGATGGATGCAGCTGCTCTGAGTGAAATTGAAGTGGGAGAGCCCAGAGTCTTACCTCCTTAACACTCCTACTGCTCTGGCCACCCCAATTACTCTCTCTTACAGTGGTTATTTAGGCAGCTCAGAGAAACACAGCTTGAAAACCACTCCTCACAATATATATTTTCTACACTGATGTATAAAATGTTTATAGTGAACTATATCATATTGGCAAAAGAATAATAGGTGAGTACCCATCTCTAGCTTAAGAAACAGAGTATTATTCGTGCATTTGCAAGCCCTGCAGCACCCCCTCACTCATTATCACCTCCAACAAGAGGAAAGCACTATGCTAAATTTTGTGTTCCTCATTCTCTTGCTATTTTCAGTTTTAAAAATTATGTGTATATATCTTTATCCAAAATCTTGTTTAGTTTTATGTTTTTACATTTCTATGGATGAAATGATACCATGACTTCCTTTATTCCCTTAACATATTTCTGAGATATTTTTATGTTAATGCATGTAGCTGTATTTAATTCATTTTCAGCAGTGTATTTCATTGTATGAATATATTATAATTTAACCGTTGTCTTGTTGGGGAATATTTGGTTTGTTCCCAGGTTTTGCAATTACAAGTGCTACTATTGACACTACTATTGATGCTAGGGATTTGGAGAGACAGAAAGAATGAAACATTCGTGTATGTCTCTTGTACATGTTCAAGAATTTTTCTAGGGTGTATATATATGTTTGGAACCACAAGATCATAGAGAATAAACATACTCAACTTTTCCAAAGTGGTCCTACCAATTTGTCAGCAGACTATAAAAGTTTTTGCTCCACATCTTCACCAATACTTCACATTAATAGACTTTTAATTTATTACCAATTTGGCAGTAGTAAAATTCTTATTGTTATGTTTTTAATTTTGTGTTTCTCTGATTGCAAATGAGATTGAGCAGCTTTTCATGTTTTATAGGTCATTTATAATTCCTCTTTAAAAAAATACCCATTCATATTATTGGAACATTTTTTTCTGTTGAACAATTTGTCTTTTCCTTATTGATTTGTATGAGTTCATTATATACCCCCAATATTGATTCTTTGTTATATGATTTTCAGTTATCTTCTATAAGTTTGTAGGTTGCCTTTTAATTTTCTTCATGGTGTCTTCTGATAAACAGACATTCTCAAATTTGATGGATTAAACTTATCAATCATTTTCTTTAGTGCTTTTCCGATATGCTTAAAATGTTTTCCCTAACCTGAAGTCAAAAAGGATACTTTCCCTTGTTTATTTGTAGGTTTGGACTTTCAAATGGAGTATTTTTTTTTGGCTGGGGGGAGACCGGAGTTTTATTATTACTCAAATCAGTCTCCCCAAGCATTTGGGGATCAGAGTTTTTAAGGATAATTTGGTGGGTGGGGGAAGGCCAGTCAGTCAAGAGTGCTGATTGGTTGGGTCAAAGATGAAATAATAGGGAATTGAAGCTGTCCTTTTGGACTAAGTCAGTTCCTGTGTGGAAGCCACAAGATCAGATGAGTCAGTTTATCGATCTGGGTGGTGCCAGCTGATCGATCGAATGCAGGGTCTGCAAAATATCTCAAACACGGATCTTGGGAGCAGTTTAGGGAGGGTCAGAATCTTGTGGCCTCCAGCTGCATGACTCCTAAACCATAATTTTTAATCCTGTGGCTAATTTGTTAGTCCTACAAAGGCAGTTTAGTCACCAGGCAAGAAGGAGGTTTGTTTTGGGAAAGGGCTGTTATTGTCTTTGTTTTGTACTATAAACTAAGTTCCTCCCAAAGTTAGTTCAGCCTTTGCCGAGGAATGAACAAGGACAGTTTGGAGGTTAGAAGATGGCATTGGTTAGACTAGATCTGTTTCACTGTCTTCAGTTATAATTTTGCAATGGTTGCTTCAATCCTTCCCTTTGGATTTTATAACACCTTAATCTTAAAGTGTTGGCTAATGAAGATGGAAAAAGTGTGAAGACCGCTCTAACTTCTTCCTGCTGATCAGGGGGATAGTGGGGGTAGGTGTTGACCCCAAGGTGAGAGGAGTGGAACCACTTTGCAACTGTCTGAGCATACTCATGCAGGCCTGGTTGGGGTTCCAAGGTTTGCATGGCAAAGGTGTTAGTATTGTCATCTATAGTTTTAGTACCACATTTAAGAGAACAGCATACTATAAGGTAAATATTGAGTACTAGGGTAAGGGGTGCAATTCTTAGTTTTAAAAGTAAAGATTTGAAAATATTAGTTTGGGGACTTGTAGCCCTCAAGGATTTAGTCCAAACTGCAGAAAAAAACTTTGAGAACAGCTAACAACAGGTATACTATAGTTTTTCTTTTGAACCGTAATTTTTCTCTCTCCAGTCCCCATGTTTATTAAAAACAAATCATGATATAATTGAGTTGTTTACAACATAAACTTTAGTCTTATTGTACTTGGCCTGATTATTTGCATAAAGTACAGCAAGAATAATGATTTTTCACATAGGCTTTAAAAATTGGCTTCGATGGAACTCTATTCCATAAGGAATCTTAGATAAGACTTTTATAAAGCTGAGCCCAGCTATGGGTTCGTACCCTCAAATACCTACGAGTTGGCTAAATTCCTCTCCTCTCCTCTTGAGGTTCCAATATAGCTTGGGGCTCCTGGACCTGTTAGAAAGTTGACATTCTTTACTTACCACAAGTCGGGAATCTTGTACAGAGATGGCGTAGACAAGGTATGAGGCCACATTTCCCAAGGGGCTTTTATTGGCTCTACAAGTCAACTTTGATTCTTTAAAGAAGCCATTCCAGTCAAAGCCTTGGTGAAATAACTAGTTTCTCCAGTTGTGTCCTGTTACAAAAGAAAACAGTTTCTTATTGCACTTAGCAAATAACTATACTGTCATTAAGTTGAGAATATTCACAAATAAAATGGAGTCTTATTTAATTGATCTGCTATTGATTTTGTATGGAGTGACATGGTGATCCAATTTCATTTTTTCCTCCATATAAATAGTCAATTATTCCAGAACCATTTCTAAAATAGTCTACTCGTTCTCCTATGATTATCAATGGCAAGCTCTGTCACCTATCCAGTTTTCATATATGCATAAATCTGTTTCTGGAGTCTCTGTTTCATTCCATTGGTCTGTTTTCTTATCCCGTCTTAATTACTGTGGCTGTATGAAGTTTTGAAGTTTTAAAGAGAGGAACAAGTCTCCCAAACTTATTTTTGAGGAACGTCTTGGCTCTCCTTGGCTGTTTGCTGTATAACAATATTTTAGGTTGGTGGGATATTGGAGGGGGAGGGATGAGGGAAAAGAAGGGGAGAGAAAAAGGTTTACAAATATATATTTGCTCACATATAAATATTCTGAAAGTCAACTCTGCTGTTGTAGTCAAGCATTTTTTAGGCCATAAAAGTTGTCTGCTTAAATTTATTGACATGAGTGTCAGTACCATATGTGATGAGGCACTGGGTCAACATAATTTTTGTTTCTTTTATTTTTAAAAGTCACATCCTTGGGATCTTATCATTTCTTGAGATGAACAGTATAACGTTGTGATTAAAAAAAAGCATGAGCTTTACTTTGAGGAACATTTCTTTTTAATTTTCTGTTCTGCTGCTTAGTATTTGTGTGACCTTAGACATATTACTTAATATTTCTGAAATGAATTGCTTGCTTTTTGGTCTGTAAATGGTAGTGATAATATTGACCTACTGTGTTAGTTTTTTATCTGCTGTAACAAATTACCATAAGCTTAGTGGTTTAAAAGAATATAAATTTATTATCTTATATAGGTTAAAAGTCTGACAAGGTCCTTACTGGACTAAAAGCAGGTTATTGGCAGGGCTGCATGCCTTTTTGGACTCTCTACAGGAGAATCTGTTTCCTTGTTCATTCAGATTGTTGGCAGAAATCAGTTTTCTGTGATTGTAGGCCTGAGGTCTCCATTTCCTCATTGGCTGTCCACTGGGATCTTCCCAGCTTGCAGAGGCCAACTTCATTTCTTGGTTCATGGCCCCGTCCTTCATCTTCAAATTCAGCAACAATGGATTGAATCCCTCTCACTCTTTGAATCTCTCTTGCTGCTTCTTCCATCACGTCACTCTGTGTCTGTCTCTCTCTCTCACTCTAGCCTGGAAAGGTTCTCTAAGGGCTCATATGATTAGATTGGGCCCATTCAGATAATTCAGAATAATTTCCCTATTTTAAGGTCTGTAACTTTAATCACGTTTGTACATGGCCCTTTTGCCATGCAAAGTAACATATTTACACGTTCCGAGATACAAATGTGAACATCTTTTTGGGGAAAGGAAGGGTTGCATTATTGTTCTGTCTATCTGCCATGCCTACCATGTGACTGTTGTGAGGAATGCATGAGCTAATGCATGTAAAGAGCTCAAGATAGTTTTGACATGTAGTAAACACTCAACTGGAGTGTTATTAACATTTGAATTACTACTTATTAGCAGCGAAATGTGGGTTTTCTCCTTTACTGTTTTTGGAATATTTATGTGAACTTATCTTACCTTCTACTCACATAATTCCTCTTTAAACTTTTTTGAAGTCATGAAATATTTTAAGCATACAGACTTATATAATTTTTGAGAATATTGATGCCCTATACAGTTGTAATGGGTTGAATTGTGCTTGCCCCCAAATATATGTTCATATCCTAACCCCTAGTACCTGTGAATATGACCTTTTTAGCAATAGAGTTTGCACATATTAATAAAGTTAAGGTGAGGTCATATTATATTAAGGTCGGCTTAAGTCCAGTGATTGGCATCTTTATAAGAGAAAGAAAAGGCAGATTCTGTCACAGAGGCACAGCAGAGAAACACAAGGGAAGAGGCCATGTAATGATGGTGGCAGAGAGTGAAGTGACGCAGCTCTAAGCCAAGGAATGCCAAGGATTGCTGGCAACCGCCAGAAGCTAGAAAGAGACAAGGGAAAGATTCTTCCCTAGAGCCTTTAGAAGGAGCATGGCCCTGCCAGCACCTTCATTTTGGACATCTAGGACTGTGATAGAACAAATTTCTATTGTTCCAAGCCACTTGGTTTGTGGTATTTTTATTACAGCAGCCTAGGAAACTAATATAAAATCTTGCCATGTATTTTTTTCAACTTGGTTTTTCTTTGAAGTAGCATATCAAAGATGGTCTTGTTAGTTTCTAGTGTATGAGACATCTACATTCAAATATATGCCAAATATATGGTCAATATCTTAAGGAAGACTTGTTTTGTGTGGCCCCTAATAGTAAAATTAGGATCTATGAGTAAAAGTTGTAAGGAAACTGATTTTTTAGCTCAATATATAAAATGAGGCTTTCTAACAATCACAGTGGTCCGTGGCAGTGAGAGCTGTTTCAATACTCATACGCCAGACATTTTTTTTGAGGCAGTGGAACTAGTTTCTCATGAATGTTTTAGATAAAAACTCATTTTAAAGAAAATTAATTATTCTCATCGTAAATTGGGAATAATAATGTTTCATGTTGGTCACAAAAAATAAAAGTCTAAAATGATGCTGGCTTATTTAAATGTATACAAGAAAAATACAGAAAGCTCTTATCAACATTTTCTGCATGAAATTCAAATGGAAATGAAATTTAATCAGTTAGCTGATACATATATAGATAGCTAGTCTATATTATAAGGCTGCATCTAAATCAATTGGTAGAATTTTTTCTTAAAAAAAGCAATGAATCATCCAGTGTTTATTGAGTGCTCCCTCTGTAACGTAAGGGAGGTAGATGATACTGTCACTACCCTAGTTGATGTTATACTTTTGTTGAGTTGTGTGGTAGTAGGCTTATATAGGGTGTTTTTCCAGGATCCATTTTCTAACCCTCTTTCTAACCATATTCAGACTTTCTTTCTGGTATTCCCCCCTCTCCTTAACAGGTTACTTGCTTCAGGCCACCCAGTCAGGGTGAATTTCAGTACTCTTATTTGGAATGCTGGTGAGAAGTTCTGTGTGTCTCTTTGGATGTTGTAATAATGTAGTCTTGATTGTGGCTGGCAGTTATATGATTGTCAAGAGATGTACCAGTCTTAGGACAAAGTTGACACTGAGGATAGTGGAGTAGAAGGATATAAGGATATTGAGTCCAGGAAGATATCATTGAGCTGCTACATCAACTAGTATCTGCATGTTTCAGTTAAGTGAGAAAATAAATCCCCTTTTTGTTTAAGTCAGTTTGCACTGGATTTTCTGTTTTTTTGTAGCATAAAGTCTTATCTGATACAAACATATATTCATAAAGCAACTGAAGAATAACAAATGATAATCTATAATCAAGAGCTAGACATGCTAAAAATAAATACTGTAGATTTTTGGTTTTTAAAGTGTGGTTCCTAGGCCAGCAGCATCAGCATTGCCTGAGAACTTGTTAGAAATGCAAATTTTATGGCCCCACCCCAGATTTACTGAATCAGAAACTCTGGCAGAGGGTCCCAGTAATTTTTGTTTTAACAAGCTCTCTAGGAGATTCTGATCATGCTGAAGTTTGAAAACCACTGCTCTAGAAGTTCAGGAAATGAGGGATTATTGTTTATTGAAGAGTAGTGAAAGACTTCATGGAGAAGGTGAGATGAACTAAATACTAGAGTAAGATGGACTTTTGAAAAGGAGACTCATGAAACAGTTAATAAGGCACAGAGGTAAGAATGAAGATGGTATTTATGGGGCATTTTATGACTAATTGTGACATTAATAAAATAGTGAAGGACTAAAATTGCTTGAGTAGTGGGGTAGGAGAGAATTGGTGGCTGAGATTCAGTTTTTATGTTTGTCCTGGTATTCTCATTTTACTTGAATTCATTGAAAACCTGAACAGTAGAATGCATTATTGATATTCTTCATTGTAGGCAATATATGTTGAATCAACCTGTCTAGACTATAGCCATAGAATATTAAGATCATCAAGTCATAGAAAGAGAATGGACTAATCCTACTTGTATTGGCATTAGGTAGGCAGAGAGGCCTCCTTCCTGGACTTCAAAAATTTGTTTGAAGGGAGTTACAGTAGTTCCCTCTTAACTGTGGGCGATATGATCCAAGATTCCCAGTCAATGCCTGAAAGTATGGATGTACTGAATCCTACATATACTATATATATTCTATATATACTTGTACACATGTACCTGTGATAAGGTTTAATTTATAAATTAGGCACAAGAAGAGATTAATAACAATAATGAATCAATAAAATAGAACAATTATAAAAATATGCTGTAATCAAGGTTATGTGACTGTGGTCTCTTTCTCTCTCTCTCAGAATATCTTACTGTTCTGTGCTCACCTATTTTCAAATTGAGGTTGCCCAAGAGAGACCACAGAAAGCAAAACTGTGTATAAGGGGGACGAATATACTTTTATCTTGTGAAAATTTAACACTAGCAGGGTGGCACCAGCAGTGAGACTTCAACCAGCCTTGGATTTGTGTGATATTTATACAGTTCCTTGTCTTCCTCCTTCCATTCCATATTTTGTGGGAGAAATTCCTGCCTTAAAACCGATGTCATGTCTAAGGTTGTACATCACCCACCTACACTGCCTGCTCAGTTTGATAATGTGTGCTTGGATGGAAATGTTTACATTCCATCCTTTTCCCTAAAGTACTATAAGCCATGCATAATGATGCCGCCCTGTGGAATTATGGAATGGGAACTGACTTTGGCTCAGAGACTGCTGGAAAATGAGAGAGAAGCACTTTAAAGCTAAAATGCCAAAGGCTGCAAAAAAATAAACTCATAGATAGATTTTAAAATCGCCTTTCCAAAACTGTCTAGATCTAAGTTTGTGGTGGTGGTTGGTGTGGGTGTGTAAGTGATAGCAGGGCTGGAGGAGAGAGGAAGGGTTTTAACCTGATGATGCAAATTACTTCTCCTTGTTGACAACTATCTTTTTGTTAAGGAGTGCTAGAACAGTGAACAAGCATTTCTAAAGCATTGGCACTGTTCAGTGTGTTTAGACATTATTTAATTAGTCAAAAATGGGGCTTTATTTTAGAGAGGATTTAATTGTCTTGATACTGAATGATCTTGGTATGGCAAAGACATTTGTCTCTGTATATATGTGTATGTGTATGTGCAAAATGTATATAATGGAAGTAGCTTTGGAGTTGGGCCAAAAAATCCTCAGCACCAAGCTAAGGTTACTTTAAATCTGCTTGCTTTGCAGGTAATATTGAAGGATGCGTGAGACAAGCAATAAATTTCCCCCCTCTGCCACTTTGGAAGACAGATCAGCCAATGAATCACCTCGTTTGTTCAGTTAGACTCACCTATCATTTGACTTGCTTTGAAGGTCTAAAGTTTAAATTTTTCCTTTCTTTGGGGATTGGGTAAGGAGGTGATTGAAAAAAGAAAATGTTTAAATCATGGAACACTAATGAGTCATAGGCCTGGAGAAGTCATTTTTGACTTTACACTTTGCTCGAAGGAGCAACTTGGACTTGTGCTAGCTTGTTCTCTGATGGAACAATTTCTGCAGGCAGAATGATTTCCATGGGCATAGGCTGGTGGAGACTTGGATTTCCAGTGCTTTCTTGGAAAAGATGGTATGTTTTGATAGCCTTGACACAGGCCTGATAATTCCTATTATCCTAGCGTCTCTGACCAATTTTTACTAGCACTGGACTGTGAAGCTTTTGCTGTTTGAGGGCTGAATTTGTGCACTGCTTCCCTTCCTTGCTCTGGAGGTTTTTAGCTCTGTGATGTTTCTAATATATTCTTTTAAATGTTCTATTTACGAGTTCATTTTAATTCATTAAATGCATCTCTCACCATTAATGGGAGTTGTCTAAAGTTAAAGGAAGATGTATAGTCTGACACACCCCGTGGTGTCTTTTGCAAAGTATTTAAAGTGAGATAAAGTCCTGCTGTAGCCAACATACCCATAAAGCAGCTGACAGGTATGTATTGCACATCTACTAAGTACAGTTGACCCTTGAACAACACAAGTTTGAACAGCACAGGTCCACTTATATGCAAATTTTTTTCAGTAAAATCACTCTGTGTACCTGCCTCTCTTGCCTCCCTTCCACCTCCTCCACCTTTTCAGCCTCTGCAGCCCCTAAGACAGCAAGGCCAACCCTCCTCTTTCTCCTCCTCCTCAGACTCCTCCATGTGAAGACAAGGATGAAGACCTTTATGGTGATCTGCTTCCACTCAATGAATAGTATATGTATTTTCTTTTCCTTATGATTTTCTTTTCTTATCTCTATCTTACTTTATTATAAGAACATAATATATAATACATATAACATACAAAATATATGTTAATTGACTGTTTATGTTATCAATGAGGCTTCTGGTCAACAGGGTCCTTCTAACAATCCTCTGCACTGTGCTCTTTCTAGAAGCATGCATGTGACCAAGGTACTCTCTGGCTTGATCCACAGGATAAAACCTTAGGGCCCGGAATGAGATAGATTTGTCTTTTGTCCTTGAACTAGAATAACTTATGAGAAGGTAGTGTTGAGGTCTGTTGATTTTACTTTAGTCTCTTTAGTATGGTGGGCCTGGGAACTTGAGATAACCAGCTAGGGCTCTTGTGTGCGGTCATATGAAACATGAATAGGAGCTTCTCTGTGGGAAAGAAGTTGGCTTTTGCTCTTAGAATAGCAGAGGTACCTGAGAACAGGCTTTTGCTTCAGAGTAGGATGAGTGTGAGAAGGCAGGTAGCTAGGAGCCTGATCATAGAGGATCTTATGGAAAGGTTGACCAGTCAGCCAGAGAAAAGTCCAATGTGTACCTGTAGGTCTGGTATAATTATTAGGAGCACCCTCTTTTTACTACCAAAAGTCTCCTGGTTTGTATGATAAATTTTATTGCAAGGAGATTAGATGAGATTGCTTTGTCCTTTTGAATTCCTGACACTGCTCTGCTGGCTGGTCCTTCAACTGGCACCACCTACTTTACCTTATCTAGGGCATCCGATATCCTCCACTCCCTTTCTGTTAAGCCCCTCTTTTTCCATATGCTTCTTTGTCTTTTTCCCTTTTCCCATTCATATTCTTGCGATGTTCTTTATGTCTGTGGCCCTTTTTTGGCCATGGGGATTATCTAACCTGAGACTGGCTTTGTTTCAAGCTCCAATGGCTCTGATGCTTGGTTCATTTTTATGTCCTTTCGCCATTTTTGAATTTGATTGGCCAATTGCCCAAACAAGAGGAATCACCTGTCTATTCTATTAGGGTCAGCCTTTCACAGCAGTTATGTAATGTCTTTAGAACTAAGGTTTCTTAGCCCATTTGGGTTGCTATAACGAAATACCATAAGCTGGGTAGCTTATAAACAACAAAAATGTATTTATCATATTTCTGAAAGCTAGGAAGTACAAGATCAAGGTGCCAACAGATTCAGTGTCTGGTGAGAGCCCACTTTCTGGTTCACAGCCTTCTAGCTGTGTCCTCACATGGTAGAAGAAGCAAAGCAGCTCTCTGGAACCTCTTTTATAAAGGCACTAATCCTATTCATCATTCATTCATAATCCTTCCATATGTGCCCAGACATATCCAAGTAGTAGATTAATACCAGCCCCACCTCCTAATACCATCACATTGGTGATTAGGTTTCAACGTATGAATTTTAGGCAGACACAAACACTCAGACCATAGCACAAGGCTTCATGAAATTTAGTGCTGCCCATCTGCTTCCATGGTCTTGGTCTGAGGGATGATTGTTAGGAATGTTGTCTAACTGGCAACCCTTACTACAGCAAATACAGATAGCAGTTTTTCCCCCAAAGTAATATGTACCATTGTCCCTGAAGGAAATGTGAGAAAAAAAAAGTTTTTGGAGATCACCCAGGAAGCCCAGTCATCCTACCAGAACTTCTGCTGATAGAGCCCAGTTAGCTCATGTTGGGCTTTGACCCACTTAGTACTCTTTCAGCTTAGGACAGTAAAACCAGTAGCTTTAAGAAATCTGTAGATGTTCCATTCATCTTCATATCATTCAATTCTTATGTTGCTAGGTTATGAAGACAGTTAAACACAAGAGCATTTTATAGGTTTATCAGGGCACTGATGTCATCTGGGGATAGCGTACTTCACTTATACATCATATGTGAAAAACAGAATGAGACACAAATCACAGAGAAATGCAGTTAACATTTCATGAGTTCATAAATCTGGAGCGGTGGCCAACACTGGGACCTCTGTTGGAAACTTCCAGCTTTATAATTCAGTAGCTCCAAGGATTAATTTTACCATGCAGAGTTTGGGTCAGGAGCTAAAATACATCCACATGCAAATCTAGACCATGGAGAATAACTAAACACATTTTTGTATGGAGATTTGTGAATGTGCTGTGGTGAAACAATCTCATAAGGGGCCTTTGAATTGTCACTTGTTACTTGCATACATAATGTGCACTATTCAGTACAGTAAACTTTCCATTCAGAACAATCCTCAGGAAGTCAAATTGTCTCTCTGCCGATGACATGACTGTATACTTAGAAAACCCCATTGTCTCAGCCCAAAAACTCCTTAAGCTGATAAGCAACTTCAGCAAAGTCTCGGGATACAAAATCAATGTGCAAAAATCACAAGCATTCCTATACACCAATAATAGACAAGCAGAGAGCCAAATCATGAGTGAACTCCCATTCACAATTGCTACAAAGAGAATAAAATACCTAGGAATACAACCTACAAAGGACGTGAAAGACCTCTTCAAGGAGAACTATAAACCACTTCTCAAGGAAATAAGAGAGGACACAAACAAATGGAAAAACATTTCATGCTCATGGATAGGAAGAATCAATATCGTGAAAATGGCCATACTGCTCAAAGTAATTTATAGATTCAGTGCTATTCCGATCAAGCTACCATTGACTTTATTCGCAAAATTAGAAAAAAAAACTTTAAATTTCATATGGAACCAAAAAAGAGCTTGTATAGCGAAGACAATCCTAAGCGAAAAGAACAAAGGTGGGGGGCACCACGCTACCTGACTTCAAACTATGCTACACTATACTACAAGGCTACAGTAACCAAAACAGCATGGTACTGGTACCAAAACAGATATATAGACCAATGAAACAGAACAGAGGCCTCAGAAATAACGCCATACATCTACAACCATCTGATCTTTGACAAACCTGAGAAAAACAAGCAATGGGGAAAGGATTCCCTATTTAATAAATGGTGTTGGGAAAACTGGCTAGCATTATGCAGAAAACTGAAACTGGACCCCTTCCTTACACCTTATAAAAAATTAACTCGAGATAAGTTAAAGACTTAAACCTAAAACCTAAAACCATGAAAACCCTAGAAGAAAACCTAGGCAGTACCATTCAGGACATAGGCATGGGCAAAGACTTCATGACCAAAACACCAAAAGTAATGGCAACAAAAGCCAAAATTGACAAATGGGATCTAATTAAAGAGCTTCTGCACAGCAAAAGAAACTATCATCAGAGTGAATAGGCAACCTACAGAATGGAAGAAATTTTTTTGCATCTGAAATTTTATCCATCTGACAAATGTCTAATATCCAGAATCTACAAGGAAGTTAAACAAATTTACAAGGAAAAAAACCAACCCCATCAAAAAGTGGGTGAAGGATATGAGCAGACATTTCTCAAAAGAAGACATGTATTTGGCCAAGAAACATATGAAAAAAAGCTAATCACTGGTCATTAGAGAAATACAAATCAAAACCACAATGAGATGCTATCTAACGCCAGTTAGAATGGCGATCATTAAAAAGTCAGGAAACAACAGATACTGGCAAGTCTGTGGAGAAATAGGAATGCTTCTACACTGTTGGTGGGAGTGTAAATTAGTTCAACCATTGTGGAAGACAGTGTGGCGATTCCTCAAGGATCTAGAACCAGAAATATCATTTGACCCAGCAATCCCATTACTGGGTATATACCCAAAGGATTATAAATCATTCTGCTATAAAGACACATGCACATGTATGTTTATTGGACCACTATTTACAATAGCAAAGACTTGGAACCAACCCAAATGCCCATCAACGATAGACTGGATAAAGAAAATGTGGCACATATACACCATGGAATACCATGGAGCCATAAAAAAGAATGAGTTCATGTCCTTTGCAGGGATATGGATGAAGCTGGAAACCATCATTCTCAGCAAACTAACACAGGAACAGAAAACCAAACACCGCATGTTCTCACTCATAAGTGAGAGTTGAACAATGTTAACACATGGACACAGGGAGGGAAACATCACACACTGGGGCCTGTTGAGGGGTGGAGGGCAAAGTGAGGGAGAGCATAAGTACAAGTACCTAATGCATGTGGGTCTTGAAACTTAGATGATGGGTTGATACATGCAGCAAACCACCATGGCACATGTATACCTATGTAACAAACCTGCACATTCTGCACATGTATCCCAGAACGTTTTTTAAAAAAGATCAAAATATTTTAAAAAAAGAGTGCTTTCTCCAATTGAATGTGTGCTGGCCTCCAGCAGGAGAGAAACTGCTGTGTCCGCAAGAGTGGATGGAGTAGGGTAAGAGATGACCGACTCTTTGCATCCATTCCTGGCTACTGGTGCTACTCCCTTCAGAAATTGGTGCTGTGCCTGTGTATTCTTTATCCCAAGAAAGAATTCTGTGGCAGGCTGCACTCCCCCCTCCGTTAGAGGTGGCCCACGCTAAGGGTGAGATCTCTAGGAGTCCTATATAACTCCCTGGTGACCCACCAGTCTCCCGTGTTTGCCAAAATCAGAGTGGGTTGTGGGGTATGTTTGCAGGGAAACTGGTGGTGTGGGGACTCAAGGCAGAGATTCCTTGGGCAGGGCAGTGGCGCACCACAGCTACAACTGGTATGACACCCACTGTCTCAGTTTGTGTCTGAGCGGCATGCAATCATGCCTGCATGAGATGACCTTTCAGTTCTCTGTCCCTAGGAAGCTCTCAAATCACAACCAACAGTATTGCCCAGGGCCATAAGGGCAGAGGGGCTCTCCAATGGTTTGGCAGTCAGCAGATTGTTACAGGGGTGGGGGAAGCAGAGAAACACTCCTACCTACACTTTCTGCAGGGATCTGAGTTCCTTGGGGGTCAAACTTTGTCCGACTCTTGCTGCTTTCTGTTTCTGCACTCCAGCTTCTTCCTCTAGGAGTTTTTGACAGGTCCTGGCTCTCTTCCCACAGTTTTCTATTTGGAACATGCACTCACCAGTAACTTTGATCTTTCTGAGGAGAACTGGCATCCAATGTCCCTAGTCATTCATTTTGGGGAAAAAAGACAAGACCTGTTGAATTACATCTATTTGAGGATCTCTGAGCTTCCTGTATCTGCATGTCTAAATCTCTTTTTAGACTTCGGATGTTTTCAGCTATTATTTTATTAAATAGGTTTTCTATCCCTTTTATTTTCTTTCTGTTTTCTGGGACACTAAAAATCCAAAATATTTGGTTGCTGTATGGTGTCCCATATTTCACATGGGCTTTTCTCATTCTTTTTATTCTTTTTTTCTTTATTTTTGTCTGACTGGTTTATTTCAAAAGCGCAGTCTTCAAGTTCTGAAATTCTTTCTTTTGCTTGATTTAGCCTATTATTTATGCTTTCAAATGTATTTTGTATTTCATTCCATAAATTCTTCTAGAATTTATTTGCTGCTTTTTAAAGTGATATCTGTCTGGTAAATTTCTCATTTATATCCTAAGTTGTTTTTCTGATTTTTTTGTATAGTTCCTCAGAGTTCTCGTGTGTCTTACTGAGCTTCTTAAAAATCTGTATTTTCCATTATTTATTCAGCATTTTGTTAATTTCTTTCTGATTGGATCTGTTGCTGGTGAATTATTATATTCCTTTGGAAGTGTCATTTTCCCTTGCTTTTCCATGTTTCTTGTGCTAATTCACTGATGTCTGTGCATCTGGTGTAACAGTTGCTTCTTCCAATTTTTGAATTTGCTTTTGTAGGGAAGAACTTTTTCCTGAAGATGTATTTATGATATTGGTTGGGTAGTGCTTTGATTCTGTGTATGTGCAGTATTGCAGTCTCCATATGATTTTTTTGGCTGTAAGCAGTGTCAGTGGTGCCTGTGATTTTCTCAGTGGCATAGGGTGCAGCTGCTAGTGCAGGCTGTGACATTTTCGTGGTCACAGGTGTATCAGGTTGGCCAGTGCTCAGGCTTTATTGGTGAAAACATCAGGCTGAGCATGCCTGTCACTGGGCCTCTGGGTGGCATAAGCTGGCATTGACATTAGTTGGTCCAGGTGGGCTGATTCCTGGGGCTCCAGGTAGCTTGCTCAGGTGTTGGCAGTGGCAGAAGTGGGCTGGGTGAGTGGCCATATCCTCAGGCCTCTTGGCAGTGGGCGTGGCATGGTGATGGCAGTAGCAGTGGCAGGACAATCCTCTGCCTTGCAATTGGTCCTCACTAGTGTTGGCAGTGACTACAATGGGCTGGGTGGGCTAGTACCCAGGCCTGCATGTGGCATGTGTGAGTGGATGCCTGCTGTGGTAGTAGCATCAGGTTGGGTGGGCTCATTCCCAGGACCCTGGGAAGAGTGCTCTGGTGTTAATGGTGGTTTATGGGGCAGGGCAATTCCCAGACCACCTGATGGCGTGTTCAGCACTAGTAGGTGGAATCAGGCTGAGTAGGCCTGTCCTCAGGTCCCTTTTTTTTGTTGGCAATTTTTTGATTACCATTTCAATTTTGCTGCTTGTTACTGATCTGTTCAGAGATTCTGTATCTTGCTAGTTTAATCTAGGAGGGTTGTATATTTCCAGGAATTCATCCATCTTTTCTAGGTTTTCTAGTTTATGCTCATAAAGGTGTTCATAGTAGCCTTAAATGATCTTTTTTATTTCTGTGGTATCAGTTGTAATCTCCTGTTTTATTTCTAATTGAGCTTATTTGGATCTTCTCTCTTCTTTTCTTGGTTATCTCACTAATGATCTGTCAATTTTATTTATCTTTACAAAGAACAAGCTTTTTGTTTCATTTATCTTTTGTATTTTTTGTTTGTTTCAATTTCATTTAGTTCTTCTCCGATTTTTCTTATATCTTTTCTTCTGCTAAGTTTGGGTTTGGATTGTTCTTCTTTCTCCAGTTCCGTGAGGTGTGACCTTGGATTGTCTATTTGTGCTCTTTCAGACTTTTTGATGTAGGTATTTAGTGCTATGAACTTTCCTCTTAGCACAGCTTTTGCTGTATCCCAGAGGTTTTGATAGGTTATGTCACAATTATCGTATTGTACAGTTCAAAGAATTGCAAAAATATGGAACCAGCCCAAATGCCCATCAATCAATGAGTGGATAAAGAAAATGTGATATATATATATCCCATAGAATATTACTTAGCCATACAAAGGAATGAAATAGTGGCATTCACAGCAACCTGGGTGGAATTGGAAACTATTATTCTAAGTGACGTAACTCGGGAATGGAAAGCCAAACATTGTACGTTCTCACTCATAATTGGGATCTAAGCTATGAGGATGCAAAGGCATAAGAATGATACACTGGACTTTGGGGACTTGGGGGAATGGGTGGGTGGTGGCAAGGAATAAAAGACTACATGTTGGGAACAGGGTGCACTGCTCAGGTGATGGGTGCACCAAAATCTCAGAAATCATGACTAAGTAACTTATTCATGTAACCAAACACCACTCGTTCCCCCAAAACCTATTGAAATTAAAAAAAAAACAAAACACATGCACACGAATGTTCATTGCAGCACTATTCAGAATAGCAAAGACATGGAGTCAACCTAAATGCTCATCAATGACAGATTGTCCAAAGAAAATGTGATACATATACACCATGGAATACTATGCAGCCATAAAAAAGAATGAGACTCTGTTATTTGCAGGAACATGGATGGAGCTGCAGGCCACTATTCTTAGCATATTTACCCAGGAACAGAAAACCAAATATTGCATGTTCTCACTTATAAATGGGTGCTAAATGATGAGAACTCATGGACACAAAGAGGGGAGCAACAAACACTGGGACCTACCAGAGGGAGGAGGGTGGGAGGAAGAAGATCAGAAAACATAACAATTGGACTAGGCTTAGTACCTGGGTGACTAAAAAATCTGTACAACAAATTTCTGTGTCATGAGTTTACCTATATAACAAACCTACATGTGTACCCCTGAACATAAATAAAAGATTTTAAAAATTTAACTGATTATATGTTTAATGTTTATTTTTGGGCTATTCTATTTCATTTGTTTATGTCTGTCCTTATGCTGGTACCACGCTATTTTGATTACTTCAGGTTTGTTGTAAGTTTTGAAATCAGGAAATTTGAATCATCCAACATTGTTCTTTTTCAAAATTATTTTGAGTACTCTGAGCCCCTTGAAATTCCATATATATTTTAGAATAGACTTTTTTATTTATACCAAAAACATCATTGGGATCCTGATCGGGATTGCTTTAAATCTATAGATCACTTTTGTGAAGTATTATCCATTTTAATAATTGTAAGTTTTCTAATTCATGAACATAGAATGTCTTCTCATTACTTATGCCTCCTTCAATTTCTTTCAGCAATGTTTTGTATTTTGCAATGTACAAGTCTTTTGCCTCACTGGTTAAATTTATTCCTAAGTACTTTACTCTTCTTGATAGTATTGTAAATTGAATTGTTTTATTAGTTCCCTTTTTAGATATTTAATTCATAGCATATAGGAATGTAGCTGATATTTTTGTGTTTATTTTGTATTCAGCAACTTTGTTGAATTTGTATATTACCTCTGTGTGTGTGTTTGTCTCCCTCTCTCTCCCTCTGTATAATATTTGGAGTTTGCTACACATAAGGTCATGCCATATGTGAACAGAGGTAATTTTACTTTTTTTCTGTTTTTTTTTCTTTCTTGCCTAATTCCTCTGATTAGAACTTCTAATACTGTGTTGAATAAAAATGGCAAATGTAGGCATCTTTGCCTTGTTCTTCATAATAAGACATACTGTGATTTTTTAACATGCATTATGTTGTATGTTTTGGCAGCATTGTTGTTTTTCTTGCAAATAATTTAATAGTTTAACTCAAAGTTTCTAGGATGCTTTCATGTTGTTAGGTGAATCATTCCATGACTGCTGAATAAGGAATTTTCCAAGTGAATCTCAGAAATCTGTGTTTTAATAAGTGCTTCAGGTGATTCTGTTGCATACTCAAGTTTGAGAACCATTGTCCAAGGGGCAAAAGCTGCCACTGCCAATTGCTCTTTTTTTATCTGAGAGGGGGCAGGATCCTCCTGGTCCAGTGCTTGTGGATGCAACTTATTAAATGAAATAAGGCCATGAGTACTCTAGGGCCCAATCTCTGCTTTTTGTTTTGTTCACTCCTGTTTAAAATTTCACTCAGGGCTCTCTTTGGAATAATTGCACTTACCTTTGCCATCCGGGGCTGAGGTTTCATTTTCTTTGGTTATTCCCCAGGCCAGTACCATTTGCTTTTTACTTTCCAGAAGTTCTGTAAAGATTGTTGATGGTACCCTTTCTTAGCTTTTTTTTTTTTTTTTTTTTTTTTTGGTCTTGATATAGTCCTATTCTTCTAAAAAATCTTTCCATTTGTCTCAGTCAGACTTTGATGGAGAGGAGGGGAGATATTGTTTACATTTGTTAAAAATGGCTTTTAAGTTAAATTCTAACTAAGGGTCTATTAGGAAATAAAATTGCCTTCTGACTCCTTTTGATTTATTTTGCAGAATTGCATATATCCAAAGCTCTGGGTAATTATTAAACATTAGAAGTATAGAACAAACAGGCCAGCCAGGCCCGGCGAGGCCGCGGCGGGTCCGGCGCCCCGGACCTCCGGACCCGGAGGTCCGGCGCCCTGGGCGGCGCCCTGCCCCCAAAGTCCGTCCTCCCCGTTAGGTGGCGCCCAAGGGGAGGGGACAGCCGGGCAGGCAGGAAGCTGCGGCTTAAAAGGGCAACCCGCGCCGGACCCTTCCTTCCTAGTCGCGGGGAGTCTGAGAAAGCGCACCTGTTCCGCGACCGTCACGCACCCCTCCTCCGCCTGCCGCGATGTACCGCTACCTGGCCAAAGCGCTGCTGACGTCCCGGGCCGGGCCCGCTGCCCTGGGCTCCGCGGCCAACCACTCGGCCGCGTTGCTGGGCCGGGGCCGGGGACAGCCCGCCGCCGCCTCGCAGCCGGGGCTCGCATTGGCCGCCCGGCGCCACTACAGCGAGTTGGTGGCCGACCGCGAGGACGACCCCAACTTCTTCAAGATGGTGGAGGGCTTCTTCGATCGCGGCGCCAGCATCGTGGAGGACAAGTTGGTGAAGGACCTGAGGACCCAGGAAAGCGAGGAGCAGAAGCGGAACCGGGTGCGCGGCATCCTGCGGATCATCAAGCCCTGCAACCATGTGCTGAGTCTCTCCTTCCCCATCCGGCGCGACGACGGCTCCTGGGAGGTCATTGAAGGCTACCGGGCCCAGCACAGCCAGCACCGCACGCCCTGCAAGGGAGGTATCCGTTACAGCACTGATGTAAGTGTAGATGAAGTAAAAGCTTTGGCTTCTCTGATGACATACAAGTGTGCAGTGGTTGATGTGCCGTTTGGGGGTGCTAAAGCTGGTGTTAAGATCAATCCCAAGAACTATACCGAAAATGAATTGGAAAAGATCACAAGGAGGTTCACCATGGAGCTAGCAAAGAAGGGCTTTATTGGTCCTGGCGTTGATGTGCCTGCTCCAGACATGAACACAGGTGAGCGGGAGATGTCCTGGATTGCTGATACCTATGCCAGCACCATAGGGCACTATGATATTAATGCACACGCCTGTGTTACTGGTAAACCCATCAGCCAAGGGGGAATCCATGGACGCATCTCTGCTACTGGCCGTGGTGTCTTCCATGGGATTGAAAACTTCATCAATGAAGCTTCTTACATGAGCATTTTAGGAATGACACCAGGGTTTAGAGATAAAACATTTGTTGTTCAGGGATTTGGTAATGTGGGCCTACACTCTATGAGATATTTACATCGTTTTGGTGCTAAATGTATTGCTGTTGGTGAGTCTGATGGGAGTATATGGAATCCAGATGGTATTGACCCAAAGGAACTGGAAGACTTCAGATTGCAACATGGGTCCCTTCTGGGCTTCCCCAAGGCAAAGCCCTATGAAGGAAGCATCTTGGAGATCGACTGTGACATACTGATCCCAGCTGCCACTGAGAAGCAGTTGACCAAATCCAACGCACCCAGAGTCAAAGCCAAGATCATTGCTGAAGGTGCCAATGGGCCAACAACTCCAGAAGCTGACAAGATCTTCCTGGAGAGAAACATTTTGGTTATTCCAGATCTCTACTTGAATGCTGGAGGAGTGACAGTATCTTACTTTGAGTGGCTGAAGAATCTAAATCATGTCAGCTATGGCCGTTTGACCTTCAAATATGAAAGGGATTCTAACTACCACTTGCTCATGTCTGTTCAAGAGAGTTTAGAAAGAAAATTTGGAAAGCATGGTGGAACTATTCCCATTGTACCCACGGCAGAGTTCCAAGACAGTATATCGGGTGCATCTGAGAAAGACATTGTGCACTCTGCCTTGGCATACACAATGGAGCGTTCTGCCAGGCAAATTATGCACACAGCCATGAAGTATAACCTGGGATTGGACCTGAGAACAGCTGCCTATGTCAATGCCATTGAGAAAGTCTTCAAAGTGTACAGTGAAGCTGGTGTGACCTTCACATAGATGGATCATGGCTGACTTCCTCACTAACCTCTTCACGTGTAACTTCTGCAGACCTATCACAAGTTTACATGTAACCACAGAAATCCCTTTCTCTCCTGACTCATTACTAATGGATACCATTCTCAACAAGTCAATCCAAATCAGCCCGTTAAGGAGAAAGAAATTAATATACAAGCTGAGTGTGAAAGTAGAAATCACCTACACCAGAGAGCTATTTTGGTATTTTGCCTTTAAATAAAAAGCCTCCTCCATATGGCTGTGCAGCCTTGCTCTGTGGCTTTTCCCAGCACAATCAGTGCTAGTGCTGGGGAAGGGACAGTCAAGAGCAGTCAGTTGCTTACTTATTTTGCTCTGGATGAGTCTGGGACACGCTGTAACTTTAACACATTTAAGAAGAAGGTGTGTGGCCTTTTCAGAAGGTGGCATGGTCCTCAAGTGAGTTCTTAGTATTTTATATCAGCAAAATAACTCAATTTTGCAGATTGCAAACAAATATAAAAGCTGTTTCTGTTTATGAATTTTATTCTTTTAGAATAGAATAAGTACATGCTGCTGTAATAAAATTGCCTTTAATCACTTAACAAGCCTAACCTTGACTCAGTGAATGCCTATAAAAATAATAAATGAAAAAAACAGTATTTTTATATCATAAAAGTTTCATTTGTAGCTTATCATTCATGTATTGTTGTCCAGCAAACATTAAAAGCCCTGTGGATAATTACGTTATCTTCATACCTGCAAAACGGTGGAGGCTATTTTCGTTAAAACTGTCAGAATTTGCTGTTATAATTATGACACATAGTCCAAAGAATGCAGTAACCTTTTTATCATGTTAACTAATTGTTCTCTTTTGAAGATCTATGGTTGACTAATTAAACAATAATTCAAGTAGAGTGTCCCAGAAAAAAACCACTTGGGCTCCCTGTTTGGAGTCTGGCTGGCTCTGAGCATTGCCAATGGCCCCTACTCACCTGACTTTGTATCCTCTTCTTTTAGAGGCTTTGCATTCTGCACCCAGCTTCACTAACAGTGGGCTGAAACCAACCTTGGGTTGAGTGTTTCATTTGGGAGTTATTTGGCCAGGGCCTTTTGAAAAATAGTGTCCCCATGAAGTGCTAGATAATATATGTGTAAGAATCAGCTTTTTTTTTTAACTATAATACCCTTCAGAAATTTCTAACTACTTTGTAACTGCATGGCTTAACCTGGTGATAAAAGCAGTTATTAAAAGTCTACATTTTAAAAAAAAAAAAAGAATAGAACAAATAATGGGAGCATTGGGTTGACCTTGGCAAATTATCTAGTTTTATTTACCTGTTTTACACAGGAGGAGACTGAGAGAAGGGAGGAGTAGCTTGCTGTAGTTCAGACAGCAACTTATTTCAAACCTGGTGCTAAAACCTAGAGTGAACTGGTACTTCTCCATTTCTGAAGGAAATGCAGAAGAAACAGAAGCAGAAAGACAACATTTTGGCCTGGACATATTTAACTTAAAGATGACTCCATTTTTGAACTTTATTTCTTGGAATAGAGTGTCTTCTAAATTTAAACTGATCCAACTTTCACAAAATTGGGCAGTTAGAAGTCACAGAGGGAATTAGCAGCTGTTGTTATAAGAAAAAGCAAAGGGATTGTTGCCAGACTTCATAAATCTTGGCATATTTGAGAAAAATGTCTCAATTTGTTACATATGCTCATTCATGTGTGTAAACCTTTGGTTATAGTACTTTGTCAATATAAATATGTTTTACATTATAAATTGGTCTGAGTGCTGGATTTCATGTTTATTATCCCTTAGAACCCCACTTTCTTTTGCTCTTCTTCTCGGGCTTTCTTTGCTTTATTTCTCCCACTCTTTTCTTCTTTTTTTAGTGTACAAGCAGTGAAGGGTGCAGATCATGGATAGAGCTTTCAAGAAGTTTGTTCTAGTTCTTCTCCTGAAACTGGACCTCCCTCCTAGCTTGGTAACAACTACCTTTTGGTCTCCACCTTGGACAGAGGTTTTTTGTTTGTTTGTTTGTTTGTTTGTTTTGAGACATAGTCTTGCTCTGTCACCTAGGCTGGAGTGCAATGGCGCCATCTCAGCTCACTGCAACCTCTGCCTCCCGGGTTCAAGCGATTCTCCTGCCTCAGCCTCCTGAGTAGCTGGGATTACAGGCGCACGCCACCATGCCGGCTAATTTTTGTATTTTTAGTAGAGACAGGGTTTCACCATGTTGGGCAGGCTGGTCTCGAACTCCTGACCTCATGATCCACCTGCCTCGGCCTCCCAAAGTGCTGGGATTACAGGCGTGAGCCACCATGCCTGGCTGGCCAGAGTTTTAAGAGCAAATCATATAAACTATTCTTCAGTGTAATAGAAAAGTAAATGGTATTTTTTTTTTAAAAAAAAAAAAGGGAAACCAGGAAAAAGCAGTTTGAAGCCCAAAGTGAGGAAGTAACACAGCAATTCTCAAAGCTGGCTAGGTAGGGACTTTTTTCATATAGAAATAATCAGTAAACAGGCTGGGCGCAGTGGCTCATGCCTGTAATCCCAGCACTTTGGGAGGCTGAGGTGGGTGGATCACTAGGTCAGGAGTTCAAGATCAATCTGGTCAAGATGGTGAAACCCCGTCTGTACTAAAAATACAAAAAAAAAAAAAAAACTAGCTGGGCATGGTGGTGGGCGCCTGTAATCCCAGCTACTCAGGAGGCTGAGGCAGAGAATTGCTTAAACCCAGGAGGTGGAACTCCATCTCAAAAAAAAAAAAAAATCAGTAAACAGAAGTATATGTCCTGAAAAAGTAGTGTACAAGCATAAAGACATCATTAGTTAAACACTGGTTTATTCACTCAGGTTTTAGCATAATCAACTTCTCTGAGAAATTGGGAGATTTCAATGAGAGATTTCAGTAAGGACCGTGTTTGCTCTGTAAATGGACTCATCTCCGAGTTGCTTGCTCTGTGTCACAGTCATACCCCATAAAGAGTGAGTCAACAGGCATGCTGAAGCAGCAACAGACCAATGAGAAAAGGGAAGAAATCTGGGATTTAAGGGGCATGGAAAGATCCTGAAATATTTTTTCTATTGGTCTTTCCTAGCATAAGAAACATCAATTGTTAATTATTCCTTTGGTCTAGGCAGTACTTTTAAAACTTATTTTTAACCAGATAAATGGTTTGATTTGTCAAATGAAATCTTGTATGGAAACCCAATGTAGAAAACAGATGAAAACAGAGCTTCTCTGGCTAAAGCATCTCCACAAATCACAATTTGGAAAACATTCAGCTAAGGCATTGATGACTCCTTTGAAATGCATACTACCTGGGAAGTAGAACATACTAAGAACACTTTTGGGAAAATTAAGTAAGTCACATGTTAAAATACTGTATTAGCTTCTGGGAATTGTACTTTAAGCAGTACATAGAAAACCTGAGACTCATCCAGAGTAGGATTTCCAGGTTTCAGTGTTTCGTAGAGCAAGTGAAATTTGAAATCAGAGGACTTTAATTCAAGTTTTGCCCCTGCTGTTTAGCACTTATATGACCTTAGACAATTAGTCTCTGTGAGACACAGCTTCCTTATCTGTACAATGGGGGTAATAATATCAATATCTAACAGGATTTTGAGGATTGAAAATAAATAATTAACTTTATCAAATGTAAAGTGCTGTATAATTTTTAATTTACTGATGAGTCTGGAAAACATGTGAGATGAGCCAAAAAGTGAAGGAACCAGATATATTTTAAGGAATAAAAATTTCTGGACACATGTGATAATTATCTTTGAAAATTTTAAGGTCTGATATGTGGAAAAATTAAGTTTGCTTTGTTTGTTCCTGATGGCACTGTGACCAATGTGTGGATGTGTCATGAGGGAGCATATTGGCTCAACATAAGAAAGGATTTTATAATTTCAAATAAAAGGGAGCACCACGAGTTATAGAAAACCTTGTCGTTGTAATTTTAGAGAGATTGCTGGGAGTCTACCTATTTGGGTTGCAGAATAAAGCATTTCTGCATTGAACAAGATGTAGTGACTTCAAAAGCCTGAGATTATTAATCCTCTTTTCCTTCTCCTTTTATTATATATCTTACAATTTTTTGACTGCTCAGTATCTATCCCTTCTTCTTCTGATAACAGCAGAACAGCCCCCGGGGAGAATTTGTGAACCAGTTACAATCAATCATAGCATCACATTCTCATGGCCTCAGTGACTAATTGGTTTAGTGATAGATATATGACCCAAGCCAGGCCAAAATAGCTAGAATCTCAATTTTTGGACTTTTCTTGATCTACTGGGCATAAAAGTGTGCTGTTTCTAGTAGGAATGCTGATGACAGGTAGTAACTTGCAGCTGCTTGTAGCCATCTTGGCAATCCCAGGGGAGATCTGCCTGAGAATAGAGACAATGCGAAGCTAAGCAATGATCAGAGATACAGACTGAGATCAAGCCCTCATGACATAATTTGAACCCATAGCTCTAATCATTCCTAAAATAAAATTTAGACTTCACCTTTTACGTGAACCAATAAAGTTGCATTTTGAGGAGGTTTTTTGTCACTTGCAACTTAAGGAATCTCAATGGCCACATTAGCCCTCACCTCCAACTTTGTGTCTGACACAGTCGTCTCTGCAAAGCAGCAGGAGGAAAGAAGGCTATGGTCACATGTGTAAAGACAGTCCTAGGGTTGGAGAGGTTGTGAAGGGCAGAGAATTCTTGTCCCCCACGTAACAGGAAGATGAAAAGTCCCCAAGGCTATTCTCATATATTCTGTCTAGGGGAGACAGTACATTTTTTGAGTTGCCCACTTTCTGCTTGCAGAGCTTTTGGCGGGACAGGGAGCCCTGCTCAAATTGTTAATTAGCAAATTAAAGAAAGGCTGCAGTTGCAAAACTTGTACTAGTTCTTTGTGTTGCTCATTGTATAAAGAAAGTAATTTTGTTTATATAAATACCTTGATGGGTCTTTTTTGTTGTTGCTCATGAAAAGGGTGAGGTTCTCAGGACAAGATCTGGAATGAGAGATTTGACAGAAAAGGGCAAAACCACCCTTTTATATATAACAACTTTGTGCCACAGGTACTCTGTGCAAGAAAGAAGAGAGTCTGTGTATCCCAGTAGTGTTACACTGTGCTCAGAGACCAACTGAAGCCCCAGCCCTAAGGCATAGGGATATGAGATGCTAGGAGGAGGAATAATAATAGTTGAGTAGAGTAATGCGAATCTGCACACAAATCTTCACCCTAGCATAGCCTGGAAATACTGAAGAGTGTTTACCATCCCAGAGGATTTGTATTTAAGGCAAAAGGTGACACCAGAAGGCTCAAAAGCTTTGATACAGACATTTGTGTAGCACTTATTTTTGTCTATCTTGTCCCAAGCCCTTTCATGACTCTGTCCTATCTATGTAATTCTATCCCAGCTATTAAAAAAAATAGCTACTAGTGATGACCCTTTCTCTGAAATTAGTCCAGACTACTTCTTGCTTTTTCACCTTAAACTTACTCTTAACTTTCCTGGTTTTCTACCCCCTTGGTAGCTCAGTGTCTTGTTCCTGACATTTACTTATTTTGGATAAGTTATTTCATGGTTACCTTAGCTCCATTTTTTGGAAAAGATATGTTCTATTCACTTCTGGTTTCATAACTGTATAGGAAGAAATATGTATTTTTTTCTGTCCTGGCCTTGTGATAACACCAGACAAGGCTTGTTCCCCTACCTCAGTATTCCTTTTAAGAAACGAAGACTGGAAAACATTTTTTTTCTCCAGACAGTTCATTTGTTCCATATGTTCCAAGAAAAGAATAAATATTTCTTTGTGAGACCTTAAGCCTTAGGGTAGGACCTGCGCCTTGATTTCTGTTTTTCTGCAGTTGCTACACTGACTATGCTTTTCCCAGACTTGAGAAATACTTTAGATGATAGTAAGGCTGTATATGGTAACTAGTGGTGAATACACAGTGGATGTCTAAGATATATAATTGATGTTGATGAATGATTGCAGGTACTCTGCTGAAGGTTATAGATTTATGTTGTTAATTATGTAAAATGTATGTCACAGAATATTGTTTTCTGCCTTTAATATATACAGTGAAGAAACGAAATGTTTTAGACATGAATTCTCAATATCATTCTTTTGTTGTCTAGATCCCTTTGGGACCCTGTTTTGTTCCCTGGGAGGCTGAGCTTTATTGGCTACATCAATGGACTCTCTTTTCTTCAGACTTTTGATTGGTTTATTCAATGGTAGGTACTGACAGGAAGTTGGGAGAAAAGAGAGATTGAGGCATTTATGCTAGACTCCCTTTCTGATGTGGTTTGGAATTGCCTTTGTTCCTCCACTGAAGGCCTCAGCTCCTCTTTGGTAGCTCTCCTCTAATGTTCTCTACAGGTTCTGGTTATTCCTCTCTCCCTTGTCCCTTCAGGTAAGGGAGGTGGTAAAGGCTCCCGGTCTCCATGTTTCACCTTCCCTTATTGGCTTTCCTTACTTTTCCCTAAAGCATTATACAGAGTCCCTTTTTAATATTAAATTTTCCTTTTGAATGTGCCATCTGTTTCCCGGGGTGGGATTCTGACTAATTCATTATGGAAAAAAAGGTACTCCATTATTGGAATGTGTTTGAATATTTGGAAAATAATTCCTAAAAAAGGTATTAGTATGTTGTTTCTTCAGGAACATTTGTTAAGTGAATGAAACTTCCACATTGGAATTCAACTATCCATTTACTTTATTTATTTATTTTGGTTTAAATTTATATATATGTATGTATATATCAATTTATATATATTTTATTAGGTGGCATAAGTACAGGTTTCTTACATGCATATATTGTGTGAAGTGATGGCTTTTACTGTACGCATCACCTGAATAGTGATCATTACATTTAAATCTGGGCTTTCCTAAACTCACTGTCTGTGGGCTCCTAAGAACTGTGGAGTCCGCTTGGGTAGTATATACAACTGAGATTCACTGCTGTAGAGCTTAGGTGAGTTAATGGCCAGCGAACTCAGTGGTTTGCTCACCTCGGGTCTAACAAAGCCATGACTAATGTTTTTATCTTTTTGGGGACCAGTTAGGTAATTTTGTCTTCAAAAGTCCCACAGATAGTACTTGCAACCTTGGTCATGAATGAATATTCTTGAGGGCCAGTCATGGCAACATGACTGGCTCAGATCAAGCAATAAAATGCCTCAGTCTACCAATCTTGGGTCAGTAGTGTCCTTTTTGACTAGGAAGAGCAGTGATATTGTTTACAAAAGAACAAAGGAGCAACTCAAATAACATAACCAGACTTTGGGAATTTTTCCCAAAGAATATTTATATTCTCTTTTGGGAGGTACAACTTGATGCCACTTTACCTTTCTGTCTTGGCTATCAAGATGCATATTGCTGAATTTAAAACTTGATTACAGTAATAATCTCATCTTTAGTTTCCGGCACAACTACAGCTGTCTTTCTCATTAATGATATCTAATTCTCTTTGGTCTTTGTTGAACTATTTTGTGGATATTTATATTTTACTGAAGGTACTTTAAATTCTTTTGGTCATAGGAAGTGTTTAAAGTCAATGGGAATGGATAAACAACTATGTGTTTCCTGAAGTATGCTTATTTCTACCATTACTTAAAATTTTCAGGTTTTTTAGGGCCTTACCAATTGTGGTTTCTCTCATAGTAAGACTCTTGTAAGTACTTTGGGGAGCTTTTATTGGGTGCCCCCAAGAACATGGAGAAATGAGGGGGACAAATTGACCTCTGAAATCAACATGTAGGTCAAGTAGATCTATAAATTCACCTGAAATGAGATGGTTCTAAGACCATAATTACTGTTGTACTGTATTATTATATGTAGATAAAGACCATATCAATAAGAAAAGGGTGCAGCCAATTCAATAAGCAAAGAAAAAAGAGATTAAAGAAGACATATGTTAGCTGTATCCACCCAATCATGCTCAAGAGAGAGCTGAGCCAATGCATTTCTAATACTTTGACCTATTATGGAGAGCATCCCAATGTGTTGGATATATTGGGCTACCCTGACACCTTAGGCATCGGGGTTTGATTGATTTTATTTCCTTTGTTATAATTTTAAGCTTATTAGGTAAATCTTCTGTATTAGGCCATTCTTGCATTGCTATAAAGAAATATCTGCGACTGGGTAATATATAAATAAAAAATATTTAGTTGGCTCACAGTTCTGCAGACTTTACAGGAAACAGTGGCATCTGCTTCTGGGGAAGCCTCAGGAAGCTTTCAATAATGGCAGAAGGTAAAAGGGGAGCAGGCGCATCATATGGCAAAAGCAGGAGCAAGAGAGAGAAGAGGTGGAGGTGCCACACACATTTAAACAACCATATATTGTGAGAACTCACTCACTATCTCCAGGACGGTACCAAGGGGATAGTACCCATCCATTCATGAGAAATTACCCCCATGATCCGATCACTCCCACCAGGCCCCACCTTCATTACTGGGGTTTACAATTCAATATGAGATTTGGGTGGGGACCCATAGTCAAACTATGCCACCTTCTGTGTATGATGTGGCTTTCCATGTACCATGTCTGCAGGGGAAACAATACACTGTTCATTTAAACTGTGAATAATTTGGTGCCTGAGTTAATTCTCAGTGTACTTTTTTTAACTTTTTGATTTGGTCCCCCACATGGTATATTGTATAGTGGTGAAGTCTGGGCTTTTACTGTACCCATCACCCGAATAGCGTGCATTATATTTAACTCTGGGCTTTTCTAAACCCTCACTGTCTGTGGGCTCCTAAGAACTGTGGAGTCCGCTTGGGTGGTGTATACAACTGAGATTCACTGCTGTACAGCTTAGGTGAGTTAATGGCCAGCCAACTCAGTGGTTTGCTCACCTTGGGTCTAATGAAGCCATGGCTAATATTTTTATCTTTGTGGGGACCAGTTAAGTAATTTATCTTCAGAAGTCTCACAGATAACTTCATCAAAAAGCCCCCTAAACATTGTCCTCTCCACAAGTAAGCTATTTATTTTGAGTCATCTTTTGAGTATCTAGAATGTTAATGAAGAACTGTATTTCTTGTATTCTTCTACAAGAACAAAAGATATTCTTGTAAAATAAATATATCTAAATATAAAATGTCCCACAGATAGTACTTGCAACCTTGCTGGGAGAGAATTCTCACATCATATTGATTTGATTATTCCAGTTGATGTGAGGATTATATTTTGCTTTTTAAGTAAATGAATTGGCATTTTGGTGTCTGTCTTAGCCTGTGGAGCTTAATTAGTGTGCATGCATTGCTGAGAGGTGGATTTGCTCTTGGTGAGCTAACAATATCTGTTTTCACAGGTTGTGAGTCAGTGGGCAAAACCCAGGAGTATGGTAAAATCACTGTAAGTAACAAGCACCTTCCTGTGAGACCTCTTAGGAGACTTTGTGTAGGCTTTCCCCCCCCAGTGGCATGCTATGTAGCTGAAAATAAACATGTTTTTAATTTATAAAATAATAGAGTTTCTAATAGTCTATTAACCAAGCTATGTCTACCTAGGATATGTTTAGGGTTCATCACAAATCTGTGATAAAATGTGGTCACATTAACTTCTTTCCATTTTTTCCTTATGGAATATTTGATACACACACACAAAAATATATGTAACACAAATAGAAGTTATTAATTGCAATAATAAACAACTCTGAACCTTAGAACTGGCAAGTTACTAATACCGTGGAAATTCCTGTGTTCTTCCCTGATTCATACCAATGCTGTGTCTCAAAGGCAACTACTGTCCTGAACTCTGCATTCACAATCTCCTGGGATTTCTTTATAGCTTTACATATATGTAGATACCCCTAAATGATGTACCGCTTATTTTTTGCTTATTTTCAAACTTCATAAAAGTTGTATCATACTGCATATATTTTTCTGGGAGATGTTTTGCTCACTCTGAATTATGTTCCAAGAGCGTTTTGTGTTTGTACATATCTGTAGGTGATTCATTTCCTCTCTTTTAAAAAGTTTTTAATTTTTTAATTGTATGGGTACATGATAGGTGTATATATATGGGGTTCATGTGATGTTTTGATATAGACATAAATTATGATATAATAATTATATTAAGGTTATTGCAGTATCCATCACCTCAAGTATTTATCATTTCTTTCTGTTAGGAACATTCCAATTCCATTCTTTTTCTTATTTGAAAATAGACTATAAGTTATTGTTGACTATAGTCATCAAGTTGTGCTATTAAATACTAGATCTTATTCATTCTATCGAACTATATATTTGCAGCCATTAACCACTTCCAATTTCTGCCACTCTCCTCTACCCTTCACAGACACTGGTAACCATCATTCTACTCTCTATCTCCATGAAATGAATTGTTTTAATTTTTAGATCCCACATATGAGTGAGAACATGTGAAATTTGTCTTTCTATGCCTGGCTCATTTCACTTAACATAATGTCCTCTAGTTCTATCCATGTTGTTGCAAATGACAGGATTTCCTTCTTTTTATGTCTGAATAATCTTCCATTGTGTATATGTGCCACATTTTCTTTATCTATTTGTCTGTTGATGGACACTTAGGTTGATCCCAAATCTTGGCTATTGTGAATAGTGCTGCAGTAAACATGAGAGTGCATATAAACTCTTTGATATACTGATTTCCTTTCTTTTGGATGTATACCTAGCAGTGACATTGCTGGATTATATGGTAGTTCTATTTTTAGTTTTTTGAGGAGCCTCCAAACTGTTCTCCATAGAGACTATACTAATTCACATTCTCACAGACAGTATACAAGGGTTCCCTTTTCTCCACATCCTCTCCAGGATGTCATTATTGCCTGTCTTTTGGATAAAAGTCATTTTAGCTGGGGTGAGATGATATTTCATTGTTGTTTTGATTTGCATTTCTTTGATTAATGATGATAAGCATTTTTCATATACCTGTTCTCCATTTTTGTGTCTTCTTTTGAGAAATTCTATTCAGATCTTTTTTTAAGGCAAGTGACATTATTTTTCTAAAACTTGCTTAACTTCTATTACAGCCTGAACTGGATTAAATAGTACCCACACCCTGGCAAATTTTTTAAAATTTATTTTGATTTCAATAGTTTTAGGAGGGTTCAAGTGGTTTTTGGTTACATGAATAAATTGTATAATGGTAAAGTCCGAGCTTTTAGTGCACTAATCATCCAAATAGTGTGCAGTATACCCAGTAGGTGATTTTTTAATCCCTCTCCTCATCCTCCCCCCTTCTGAGTCTCCAATATCCATTATACCACTGTGTGCCTTTGCATACCCATAGCTTAGCTCCTACTTATAAGTGAGGACATGTGGTATTTGGTTTTCCATTCCCGAGTTGCGTCACTTAGTATAATGGCCTCCAGTTTCATCCCAGTTGCTGCACAAGATATTATTTCATTCTTTATCATGACTGGGTAGTATTCCATAGTGTAGATATGCCACATTTTCATTATCCACTCATCTGTTGATTGGCAATTAGGTTGATTCCATGTCTTTATAATTGTGAATTGTGCTATGATAAACATGAGTGCAGGTATCTTTTTAATATAATGACTTCTTTTCCTTTGGGTGGATACCTAGTAGTGGGATTCCTAGATCAAATGGTAGACTTACTTTAGTTCTTTGAGAAATCTCCATACTGTTTTCCATAGAGGTTGTACTAATTTACATTCTCACCAACAGTGTACAAGCATTCCCTTTTTACTGCATATACACCAATATCTACTGTTTATTATGTTTTAAAAATGGCCATTCTGATTGGGGTAAGGTGGTATCTCATTTTGTGTTTTAATTTGCATTCCCTTGATGATTAATAATGTTGAGCATTTTTAATATGTTTGTTGGCCATTTGTATATTTTCTTTTGAGAAGTGTTTATTTATGTTGTTTCCCTACTTTTTAATGGGATTATTTGTCTTTTTCTTTCTGATTTGATTTCCTTGCATATTCTGGATGTTAGCCTTTTGTTGGATGTATAGCTTGCAAATATTTTTTCCTATTCTGCAGGTTTTCTGTTTACTCTGTTATTTCTTTAGCTGTGCAGAAGCTTCTTTAGTTTAATGAAGTCCCATTTATTTATTTTTGTTTTTGCTGCATTTGCTTTTGAGGCCTTACTGATAAATTACTTTTCTAGGCCAATGTCCAGAAAAGCTTTCCCTAGGTTTTCTTGTAGAATTTTTATAGTTTCAGGTCTTATATGTAAGTATTTAATCCATCCTGAGTTAATTTTTGTATATGGTAAGAGTTAAGGGTCCAGTTTCATTCTTCTGCATGTGGCTGTCCAATATTCTCAGCATCATTTATTGAAAAGAGTGTGCTTTCCCCAGTGCATGCTTTTGTCTGCTTTGTCAAAGATCAGCTGTTTTGTAAGTATTTGGCTTTATTTCTGGGTTCTCTATTCTGTTATATTGGTCTATGTATCTACTTTGATACCAGTACCATGCTGTTTTGGCTACTATAGCCTTGTAGTATAATTTGAAGTTAGGTAATGTGATGTCTCTGGCTTGGTTCTTTTTGCTTAGGATTGCTTTGGCTATTTAGGCTCTTTTTTGGTTCCATATGAATTTTAAGATTTTTTTCTAATTCTGTGCATGATGATATTGGTAATTTGATAGGAATTGCATTGAATATGTAGATTGCTTTGGGCAGTATGGTCATTTTCACAGTATTGATTTTTCCAATCCATGAGCATGAAATGTTTTTCCATTTGTTTGTGTCACCTATGATTTCTTTCATCAGTGTCTTGTAGTTCTCCTTGTAGAGATTTTTCAGCTCCTTGGTTAAGTATATTCCTAGGGGTTTTTTTGCAGCTATTGTAAATGGAATTGATTTGATCTGATTTTCACCTTGGTCATTATTTGTGTATAGCAGAGCTACTGATTTGTGTATGTTAATTTTGTAATCTGAGACTTTAGTGAATTCATTTATCAAATCTAGGAGGCTTTTCGAGGGGTGTTCAGGGTTTTTAAGATAGAAGATGATATCAGCAAACAGATACTTTGACATTATTTTTTCCAATTTGGATGCCCTTCATTTCTTTCTTTTGCCTGACTGTTCTGGCTAGGACTTCCAGTACTACATTGAATAAAAGTAGTGAAAGTGGGCATCCTTGTCTTGTTCCAGTTCTCAGGGGCAGTGTTTTCAACTTTTCCCCATTCAGTGTGATGTTTACTGTGGGCTTGACATATATGGCTTTTATTATTTTTAGGTATGTTCCTTTGATGCCTAGTTTGTTAAGGATATTTATCATGAAAGAATGCTGAGTGTGATAAGGTGCTTTTTCTGCATCTATTGAAATGATCATATTTTTAAAAAAATTACTTATGTGGTTAATCACATTTATTGATTTCTCTATGTTGAACCATCCTTGGATCCCTGGGATAAAACCCCCTTGATCTTGGTGAATTATTGATCTACTGTTAGATTTGGTTGGCTAGATTTTTGTGTTCATGAGGGATATTGGTCTGTAGTTATTTTTGCTGTTGTTATGTCCTTTTCTGGCTTTGGTATCAGGGTGATATTAGCTTCACAGAATGAGTTAGGGGAGGATTCCCTACTTCTCAAGCTTTAGTAATAGTTTCAGTAGAATTGCTACCAGTTCTTCAAATGTTTAGTAGAAGTTGGCTGTGAATCTGTCTGGTCCTGGGCGTATTTTTTTGTTTGGATATTTTTATCACTGATTCAATCTCACTACTTATAATTAGTCTGTTCAGAGTTTCTATTTCTTCCTGATTCAAGCTTGGAGTGTTGTATGTTTCCAAGAGTTTATCCATTTCCTCTAGATTTTCTGGTTTGTGCACATAGAGGTGTTCATAGTAGTCTCAGATGATCTTTTGTATTTCCATGGTATCAGTAGTAATGTTTCCCTTTTCATTTCTGATTGAGCTTATTTGAATCTTCTCTCTTTTCTTGGTTAATTTAGCTAACTATCAATTTTGTTTATCTTTTCGAAAACAAATTTTTCTTTTTATTGATCATTTGTATTTGGCAGGGGTTCAATTTCATTTAGATCCGCTCTGATCTTTGTTATTTGTTTTCTGCTGCCGCCTTTGGGTTTGGTTTGTTCTTGGTTTTCCAGTTGCCTAAGGTATTATGTTAGGTTGTTGGTTTGTGATTTTTCTTTCTGATGTAGACATTTGGCAATATAAACTATTGTCTTAGCACTGCTTTTCCTGTATCCCAGAGATTTTAATAACTTGGGTTACTGTTATCATTTGTTTGAAAAATTTTTAAATTTTCTTCTTGATTCTATCATTTATCCAAAGATTATTCGGGATCAGATTAATTTCCATGTATTTTTATAGGTTTGAGAGTTTCCCTTGCCGTTGATTTCTAGTTTTATTTTCCTGTGGTCTGAGAAGGTACTTGTATGATTTGGAATTTTTTTAAATTTATTTAGGCTTATTTTGTGGCCTCTCATATGGTCTATCTTGGAAAGATTCCATGTGCTGATGAGAAGAATGTATATTTTGAATTTTTTTGTAGAATATTCTGTAAATATCTGTTAGAGTCCAGTTTCAGTCCAGTGTTTATTTGTTGACTTTCTGCCTCCATGATCTGTCTAGTGCTGTCAGTGGAGTGTTGAGGTCCCAAACTATTATTGTATTGCTGTCAATCTCTTTTCTTGGGTCTAGTAGTAGATCTTTTATTAATCTGGAAGCTCTTGTGTTGGGTGCACATATATTAAGGATTGTTATATCTTCAATTATATATATATAATTGAACCCTTTATTATTATATGATGACATTCTTTTTCTTTTTTTTACTGTTATTGATTTAAAATCTATTTTATCTGATAGAAGAAAAGCTACTTCTGCTCGTTTTTGGTTTCCATTTGTGTGAAATATTTTTCCCATCTTTTTGCCATGAGTCTATAAGGATCTTTATGAGTTAAGTGGGTCTCTTGAAGGTAGCAGATATTTGGATTGTGTTTTTGTAAGACATTCTGCCAATATACATCCTTTCAGTGGGACACTTAGACCATTTACATTCAAAGTTAATATTGGTATTTGAAATACTATTCCCATCACCAAGCTGATTGTTACCTAGTTGTTTGTTTTTCCATTCTGTTACTGTTCTACAAGTCTTGTGAGTTATACTTTCAAGTGTTTTTATATTGATGCATATAGACCTTTCATTTTGATATTTGAAATTCCTTTGAGTATTTCTTGTAATGCTGTTCTAGTGGCAGCAAATTTCCTAAATGTTTGATTGCCTGAGAAAAAGTTTATTTCTTCTTCATTTATGAAACTTAGTTTAGCAGAATACAAAATTCTTGGCTGGCAGTTATTCTCCTCTAGGAGACTTAGGACCCTAATCCCTTATGACTTGTAAAGTTTCTGCTGAGAAGTATGCTCTTAATCTGATAGGTTTTCCTTTATATGTTATTTGATACTTTTGTCTCACTGGTCTTAGAATTCTTTCCTTCATATTGATTTTAGATATCCTGATTACTATATACCTTAGCGATATCCTTTTTGCAATTAATCTGTTGGTATACAGAAATGCTACTGATTTTTGTGTGTTGATATTGTATTTGCAATATTACTGAATTTATGAGTTCTAACGGTTTTTTGTTGGAGTCTTTAGGTTTTACCAATTATAAGATTGATACAATCTTATAATAAGGATAATTTGACTTCTTTCTTTCTAATTTGGATGCCCTTTATATTTTTCTCTTGTCTGATTGCTTTAGCTAGGGCTAAAATATTCAAAGATAAGAGTTTCATGTAATAGAAGTCTTAATCTGTGAACCTGAGACAAGTCAGGATGTCAGGATGATGTTGGCCTCATAGCATGAGTTAGGGAGAGCCTTCCTCCTCAAGTTTTTTTGAATGGTTTCTGTTGAAATTGTATCAGTTCTTCTTTATACATCTGGTAGAGGTTGGCTGTGAATCTATCTGGTTCTGGGCTTTTTTTTTTTGCTTGGTAGGCTTTTTATTACTGATTCAGTGTCAGAACTCATTATTAGTTTCTTCAGGGATTCTGTGTTTTCCTGGTTCAATCTTTGGACATTGTATGTGTCTAGAAATTCACCGATTTTTTCCTAGGTTTTCTAATTTATGTGCATAGAGCTGTTTGTAACAGTCTCGAAGGGTTTCTTTTATTTCTTTGGGGTTGGTGGTAATGTCCTCTTTCTCATATCTGAATGTGTTTATTTCAATATTTTCTCATTTTTCTTTATTATTCTAGTTAGCAGTCTACCAATCTTATCCTTTTGAATAAAAAACTCCTGGTTTCCTTTATCTCTTGAATTTTTTTTTACATGTCAATTTCATTCAGTTCATCTCTGATTTTGGCTATATCTTGTACTGCTAGCTTTGGGGGTTAGTTTGCTCTTGTTTCTCTAGGATTTCTTTCTTTCTTTTTTTTTTTGAGATGGAGTCTCACTCTGTCACACAGGCTGGAGTGCAGTGGCGTGATCTTGGCTCACTGCAACCTCTGCCTCCCGGGTTCAAGCAATTCTCCTGCCTCAGCCTCCCGAGTAGCTGGGACTACAGGTGCACGCCACCATGCCCAGCTAATTTTTTTATTTTTAGTAGAGACGGGGCTTCACCATGTTGACCAGGCTAGTCTTGAACTCCTGACCTCGGGTGATCCACCCGCCTCGGCCTCCCAAAGTGCTGGGATTACAGGAGTGAGCCACCACACCCAGCCTGTTTCTCTAGGTTTCTTAAGATGCAATGTTAGCTTGTCAATTTGAGATCTTTCTAACTTAAATTTTTTTTATTTCAATAGGTTTTTGGGGAACAGGTGTTTGGTTACATGAATAAGTTCTTTAGTGGTGATTTCTGACATTTTGGTGCACCCATCACCCAAGCAGCGTACACTGTACCCAACATGTAGTCTTTTATCCCTCACCCTCCCATCCTTTCCACTGAGTCCCAAAAGTCTGTTGTATCATTTTTATGCCTTTACGTCCTCATAACTTAGCTCCCAATTATGAGTGAGAACATAAAATGTATGGTTTTCCATTCCTGAGTTACTTCACTTAGAATAATAATCTCCAATTCCATCCAGGTTTCTGTGAAAGCCATTATTTTGTTCCTTTTAATGGCTGAGTAATATTCCATGGTGTATATACATACCACATTTTTTGTATCCACTAGTTGATTGATGGCCATTTGGGCGGGTTCCATATTTTTGTATTTGCAAATTGTGCTGCTATAAACATGTGTGTGCAAGAATCTTTTTTGCATAATTACTTCTTTTCCTCTGGGTAGCTACCTAGTGGTGAGATTGTTGGATCAAATGGTAGATCTACTTTTAGTTCTTTAAGCAATCCCCACACTGTTTTCTATAGTGGTTGTACTATGTCATTTTCACAATATTGATTCTACCCATCCATGAGCATGGGATGTATTTCCTTTTGTTTGTGTCATCTATGATTTTTTTCAAACTATACTATAAGGCCATAGTCTCCAAAACAGCATGGTACTGGTATAAAAATAGGCACATAGGGCCAGGCACAGTGGCTCACGCCTGTAATCCCAGCACTTTGGGAGACTGAGGCGGGCGGATCATGAAGTCAGGAGATCGAGACCATCCTGGCCAACACGGTGAAACCCTGTTTCTACTAAAACATTCAAAAAGTTAGCTGGGCATGGTGGTGGGCACCTGTAGTCCCAGCTACTCGGGAGGCTGAGGCGGGAGAATGGCGTGAACCCAGGAGGCAGAGCTTGCAGTGAGCCACTGCACTCCAGCCTGGGCGACAGAGCGAGACTCCATCTCAAAAAAAAAAAAAGGCACATAGACCAATGGAAAAGAATAGAGAACCCAGAAATAAAGCCAAATACTTACAGCCAACTGATCTTCAACAAAGCAAAGATTATATATATATACACGTATATATGTATATATATACGTGTATATATATATATATGTACACGTATATATATATACCCTTCTAGACGTTGGCTTAGGCGAAGACTTCATGACCAAGAACCCAAAAGCAAATGAAACAAAAACAAAGATAAATAGATGAGACTTAATTAAACTAAAATACTCCCGCAGTTACAGGCGTTGCTCAGCTCCCACGCAGCCCAAAAGGCCAGTCTCACTCCCACCATGTTCCCTGCAACAGCACCAAGTTTGTTTCCAGGCAGTGGGTGAGCAGGGCTGAGAACTTGCCCCACTCTACCAGCCTCCCTGATGTGAAAGTAAGCAGAGCTTTCAGGTTTCGTACCCCCAACCTGCCGCAGCTTCTGTGCTGTGTCTGCACTCTGCATTCACCCCGTCCCTCAAATTCTGTCCAGGAAACTATGCGTTCAGTTGAAATTGTTATAAAGTTCAACTTGAAGTTTACTTCTCCCTGTGGTCTTTTCCCAGTTCCTCTGGCAGCCCTTCCCAAGGACCTCTGTGAGACAAAGTCAGAAATGGCTTTCCTGGGGACCAAGAGAGCCCACAGGGCTCTTCCCCATGCTTCTTCTACCGCTGTGTTTGGCTCAGCTCTCTAAAATTGTTTCTGTTCCAGGTAAGGTCAAATCCTTCTCCCATGATCTGGAACTTCATGTTCCTCAGTGATGATGTGTGTTTGGGGGCAGATGATCCCCCTTTCACACTTTCACACTTTGGGCACTCACAATGTTTGGGCTGTCTCCCAGGGCCTGCAGGAGCAATTCACTTCTTTCAAAGGGTCTATGGATTCTCTTGGCTTTCCTGGTATGTTCCTGTGGTAGTTCTTGGAGCAAAAGTTTACAACGTGAGTCTCCACATGCTGCTCTGTCTGTCTGAGTGGGAGCTATAATGTAGTCCTGTCTCCTATCTGCCATTTTGCTAACCCCTCAAAATTTGTCTTCCTCTTCATTCATTTTTATTGTTCTATAATACTTTTTTATATGACTATATTATAATTTGTTCATTTTTCTGTCAATAAATATTTAAAATGTTGCTCTGTGATATAGTTTGGCTGTGTCCCCACCCAAATCTCATCTCGAATTGTAGCTCCCATAATTCCCTTGTATTATGGGAGGGACCCAGTTGGAGTTAACTGAATCGTGGGGCAGTTTCCCCCATACCGTTCTCGTGGTAGTGAATAAGTCTCATGAGATCTGATGGTTTTATAAGGGGAAACCCTTTTCGCTTGGCTGTCATTCTCTTCTTTGTCTGCTGCCATGTGACATTTGCCTTTTACCTTCTGCCATGATTGTGAGGCCTCCCCAGCCACACAGTGGCGGTTTGTCCGCAGGCGCAGGTGTTCTGGAGATGATGCCCTTCCCAGAGCTGGAGGAGAGACTGACCTGCCTAGGGGGTTTGAAGGAAGACTGTGGCTTGGCCTGTGGTGGTCACTGTTGGGAGCCTGTCTGGCTGCAGGACTGCTCCCCACCTGGGCCCTGGACTGTGGGAAGTGACCCCTGCAGCCACGTGGAACTGTGAGTTCATTAAACCTCTTTCTTTTGTAAATTGTCCCATCTGGGTTATGTCTTTATCAGCAGCATGAAGACGGACTAATACACTGTGTATGTTGTTAGAAGTGTGAGAAGTTCTCTGGGGCAAATACTTATGAGTAGAATTGCTGTATAATAGAGTATGCATATCTACAATTTTACCTTGGTGAGTTTATTGTGAGAGCTTATTGTGATATTATTTTTAATCTCTTTAGTTACTAATGAGTTTGAACATTTTAAATTATCTTTATTGGTTGTTCTTATTTTCTTATTTGTGAAATGCATTTTTGTGTCTTTTGTCCATTTTTCTACTGAACAGTGTTTTAAATTTATTTTTATTAATTGCTAATGTCATCTTGGTACTAATACATGTGTTATATGTGTTGAGGATACCTTCCTTTAATTTGTGGCTTATCTTTTTGCTTTTCTCATGGTGACTTTGATCATCAGAATTTTTTTATTTAATGTGTTCATATTTATTAATCTTCTTTTATGGTTTGTACTTTTTGAGTCTTGTTTAAGAAATACTTCCCAGACACCCTAACATTTGATGCTCAAATTACCATAGCTTGAACTTTCATTGGCCTCATATCTTGAACTTAGCAACCCTCCCCTTCTGGAATGTATACACATGTATCTGGAATTTTTCAAAAGTGTACAGTAAATGTGTTCACAAGCCTGTTGCCTACTATAATTACCACATTACAACTGCCATGATATTTTTCTCCTATTCCTTCAGCTAATATCCACCGCTCTTGAAGCAGTTTAGTGGAGCCTCACTGTAGCTTGCATTGGGATTATCCTTCAGAAAATTGTCAGTATCTATGCTTAGGGTGTTATTTTTCTAAGTCACATGTCTTTGGGGCATTAGAGGGTGCTGGGCTCTTTGTGGAGATAGGGAGAATGTCTGTCCCCTAGGCACCAAAGCTATGTTACCTGAATGTAATATATCTTGATATCTCTTAACAAAACAAAAACAAACTAAAGCTAAACAAAAAGGTACATGCTCATTTCTATAATCACAAGTAATGTTTCAGTCATAATATTATCTCAGTTCATACATAGTATAGCAAAATTTTTTACTCACCCTTATGTTACACAAAGCTTCGGAAATAGAGTCCTTGCTCAACCATAAACATCATTTATACTTAAAAACCAGAACACTTAACCTACACATTCATTTGGTTTTTACAGTCTTTACTCTAGTATGAAGTGAAGAAATTATGAGATCTATATATTCTCCATGGCATGGTTTTGTTCTTCCAATTTCTTGGGAGCAAATATTTGGACAAAAAGACCTACTTAGAATTTTTAAAGATAATTTTCTGAGACAATCAAATAAAAATCCATATTAAAATATTCCTAACTCCTCATAGTTCAGCTAAAGATATACGTAATTTATTAAACAGTACAGTTGAAACTTAAGTCTATAGTCTCTGCATATAGCTTAACAATTTTCCCCAAAATAAGATGAAGGAATACTATACCCCAAAGCTGACTGAAAATCTTCATCTCTAAAGAGATGGAACTTCTTGCAGACCTTGAAGTGACAAACTTCTATCCATCCCACCTATTCATCAAAGATTTCAAAAAAGATCTTAAAGCCTGAGTTTCATGTCATATACTTCATTTCTATTAGTAAAAATATCTTAGAGTATAAAGCTACTGTTGCAGGGACAAAATTGTGTGGGAATAAACAATGTGGGGCAGGAGATGTTCAGAACTGGAATAGATAACTTCTTAGCTATTTTGGTTAAGTATTTGTGGTAGATTAAGGATGGCTTCAAATTCTGTGACATTTATTCCATCAAGTGTTGGTGTTTACTTCCCCTATGTTTGAATCTGGGCTGGCTAGTCCCTGCTCTGGCTAATGGAGTATGGTGGAATTGATGCTGTGCCATTGCTGGGCCTAGCTGGTAAAAGTACTGGAAGCTTCTTGCTTGGTTTCATGGAGCCCTGAGCCACCATGTCTCAAAATCCTGCTAAAAGGACCATGTGGAGAAGCTCTGAGACTCCATAGGGAGGAGGAGGAGTACCATTGAGCTGCTCTTGTCAAGGAACCAGGAATATGAGTGATGTGTCTTGGATCCTCTATACCAGCCAAGCCACCACCTGAATACAGTTTTCCCTTGGTATCTACAGGGGATTTCAGGACACCTGCGGATATCAAAATCCACAGATGCCTAAGTCCCTTACATAAAATGGCATAGTATTTGCATGTAATCTAGGCACATTCTCCCATGCACTTTAAATCACCTCTAGATTTGTAACCCTAAAATCAGAATCAACACTTATGCAGTCATTCACGCAGCAATTTTATTTTTTTCAGAGCAGCAGTTTTTCAGAGCAGAAAAAAATTTGAGTCTCTTTATGCACATATTCCTAGTTGAGGTTGAACAAAGTGATAGTCTGCCTTTTTGTTTCAGCTCTCATATTTTAAACAAGTGTCCTCTTTGCTATCTATTTAGTGCCATGGTTTTTGCATTTTTCTGCTTTTTTTTTTGGGTGATTTTGCTGTTCAGAATGGCCCAGAAGCATAGTGTCGAAGTGCTTTCTAGTGTTTCTAAGCACAAGAAGGCTGTGATGTGCCTTATAGAAAAAATAATGTATAATATAAGCTTTGTTCAGGTATGAATTATAGTGCTGTTGGCTGCGAGTTTAGTAAAAATAAATCAACTATATATTAAATAAGAAATACACATAAAACAAGGTTATGTATTGATGAGATGATGGAAATATTATGGCCTAAGAGGCTCACACATACCTAAACCTGAATTTTCCCTAGGAACAGTAGTTCAGTATTTGCTAATTTGGTGCTAATGACAATGCTATAGAACATAAATACCACGAATAGGCCAGGCACGGTGGCTCACGCCTGTAATCTCAGCACTTTGGGAGGCCGAGGCGGGTGGATCACGAGGTCAGAAGATCAAGACCATCCTGGCTAACATGGTGAAACCCCGTCTCTACTAAAAATACAAAAAATTAGCCGGGCGTGGTGGCAGGTGCCTGTAATCCCAGCTACTCAGGAGGCTGAGGCAGGAGAATGGTGTGAACCCAGGAGGCGAGGATTGCAGTGAGCCAAGATCGCGCCACTGCACTCCAGCCTGGGTGACAGAGTGAGACTCCATCTCAAAAAAAAAAAAAAAAAAGAAAGAACGTAAATGCCATGAATAATGAGCATAGACTGTTCTGCATTCTGCTTACTCATTCTACTGTTGCTGGACACATGGATTGTTTCCACCTTTTGGGTATTGTGAATGATGCTGCTATAAACATTGGTATACAAGTATCTGTTTGAATCCCTGTTTTCATTTCTTTTGGGTATATACCTAGGAGTAAAATTGTTGGGTCATACAATAATCCTATGTTTAACTTTTTGAGAAACCTCCAAACTGTTTTCCATAGTGGCTGCACCATTTTGCATTCCCGCCAGCAATGTGCAAGGATTCTAATTTCTCCATATCCTCAACAAAACTTGCTGTTTTCCTTTACATTTTTTATTATAGCTATTATAGTAAACATGAAGTTGTGTCTCCAATGAGTTGTCTTTGATTTGAATTTTCCTAATAACTAATGATGATGATATATATATCTTCTTACCAAAAAAGTATACTCTTGTAATTTGCCTATTTTTAAAATGGGTTTTTAGATGGTTGCTGAGTTATAGAAGACCTTTATATAGTTTGGATGTTAAGTCCTATCAGATTATGATATGCAAATATCTTTTCTCACTCTCTTGATTATTTGATGTACAAGAGTTCTTCATCTTAATGAAGTATTTTTTTTATTTTTTGTCTGTGCTTTTGGTGTCATATTTATAAAACCATTGCAAAATTCAAGGTAATAAAAACTTGCCCATATATTTCCTCCAAAGAGTTTTATTATTTTAGCTCTTAGATTTAGGCCTTTGATTCATTTGTATTAATTTTAGTATATGATATAATGTACAGATTGAACTTCATTCTTTTGCATATGGTTATCCAGTTTTCCCAGCACCATTTATTGAAGAGATTGTTCTTTCCCCATTAAATGATCTCAGAACTCTTCTTGAAAAATTTTTAATCAATTCCACTGGTTTATATGTCTGTACATATGACAGCACTATTTTGATTACTGTAGCTTTGTAGTAAGTTTCAAAATCAGAAAGTATGAATTTTCTAATGTTCTTTTTCAATATCGTTTTGGCTACTCTGGGTCTCTTGAAATTTCATATAAATTTTAGGGTAGGTCTTTCCATTTCTGTAAAAAATATCGAAATTTTCATAGGAGTTGCATTGAATCTGTGGATTGATTTGGGTAGTATTGCCATTTAAATTTTTTTATTTTCAATTTTTGATAGTATATAGTAGGTGTATATATTTTTGGGATACATGAGATGTTTTGGTGTAATGTGAAATAAGCACATCATGAAAAATGGGGTATGCATCCCCTCAAGCATTTATCCATTGAGTTGCAAACAATCCAATTACACTCTTTAAGTTATTTTAAAATGTACAGCTACTGAAACTCTGAAAACTTTTCTACTTTCTGTCTCTATGAATTTGACTACTCTGAGTACTTCATATAAGTGAAATCTTATAGTATTTGTCTTTTTGTGACTGGCTATTTTACTTAGCGTAATGATCTCAAGGTTAATCCATGTTGTAGCCTGTGTCAGAATTTTCTTCCTTTTTAAAGCTGAATAATATTTCATTGTATGTATATATGTGGGATGTATATATATACAGTGTATTGCAATGTGTATACATATATACACACATATACATGGCATTTTGAATATAAGCCATTTTAACTGGAGTGATATGGTATTTTTGATTTGCATTTCTCTGATGATAAATGATGTTGAGCACCTTTTCATATGCCTGTTTGTCACTTTATAGGTCTTCTTTTTGAGAAATGTCTGTTCAAATATTTTGCCCATCTTTTGATCAGATTATTAGATTTTTTTAATACAGTTGTTCGAGCTCCTTATATATTCTGGTTATTAATCTCCTGTCAGATGAGTATTTTGCAAATATTTTCTCCCATTCTGTGGGTTGTTCTTCATTGTGTTGATTGTTTTCTTTGCAGTGCATTAGCTTTTTAACTCGATGTGATATCATTTGTCCATTTATGTTTTGGTTGCTTGTGTTTGTGGGGTATTGCTCCAGAAAATTTTGCCTAGACCAATGTCCTGGAGATTTTTCTCAATGTTTTCTTGTAGTAGTTTCATAGTGTGAGGTACTAGATTTGTCTTTAATCCATTTTGATTTGTTTTTTTATATGGGGGAAAATAGGGGTCAAGTTTCATTCTTCTGCATTTGTATATCCAGTTTTTCCAGCACCATTTGTTGAAGAGACTGTCTTTTCCCCAGTGTATGTTCTTAGCACCTTTGTCAAAAATGAGTTCACTGTAGGTGTGTGGATTTGTTTCTGAGTTCTATATTCTGTTCCATTGGACTATGTGTCTATTTTTATGTCAATATCATGCTGTTTTGGGTTACTATAGCTCTGTAGTATGATTTGAAGTCGGGCAATGTGATTTCTCCAGTTATATTCTTTTTACCTAGGATAGCTTTTGCTACACTGGGTCTTTTTTGGTTCCATCTACATTTTAGGATTTTTTTTTCTATTTCTATGAAGAATGTCATTGGTATTTTGATAAGGATTACATTGAATCTGTAGATTGCTTTGTGTAATGTGGACATTTTTAACAATATTGATTCTTTCAATCCATTAACATGGAATATCTTTTCCTGTTTTGTTGTCCTCTTCAATTTCTTTCATCAGTGTTTTATAGTTTTCCTTATATAAATATTTCACTTCTTTGGTTAATTCTTAGGTATTTAATTTAATGTGTGTCTGTTGTAAATGGGATTACTTTTTAAATTTCTTATTTACATTGTTTTCTGTTGGCATATAGAAATGCTCCTGATTTATGTATGTTGATTTTGTATCCTACAACTTTACTGAATATCTTTATCAGTTCTGACATTTTTCTTGTGGAGTCTTTAGGTTTTTCCAAATACAAGATTATATCATCTGCAAACAAAGATAATGTGACTTCTTCCTTTACAATTTGGATGCCTTAATATCTATGTCTTTTTTTATTATACTTTAAGATTTAGGGTACATGTGCACAATGTGCAGGTTAGTTACATATGTATACATGTGCCATGCTGGTGTGCTGCACCCGTTAACTCGTCATTTAGCATTAGATATATCTCCTAATGCTATCCCTCCCCTCTCCCCCCACCCCACAACAGTCCCCAGAGTGTGATGTTCCCCTTCCTGTGTCCATGTGTTCTCATTGTTCAATTTCCACCTATGAGTGAGAACATGCGGTGTTTGGTTTTTTGTCCTTGTGATAGTTTACTGAGAATGATGATTTCCAATTTCATCCATGTCCCTACAAAGGGCGTGAACTCATCCTTTTTTTATGGCTGCATAGTATTCCATGGTGTATATGTGCCACATTTTCTTAATCCAGTCTATCATTGTTGGACATTTGGGTTGGTTCCAAGTCTTTGCTATTGTGAATAGTGCCGCAGTAAACATACGTGTGCATGTGTCTTTATAGCAGCATGATTTATAGTCCTTTGGGTATATACCCAGTAATGGGATGGCTGGGTCAAATGGTATTTGTAGTTCTAGACCCCTGAGGAATCACCACACTGACTTCCACAATGGTTGAACTTGTTTACAGTCCCACCTATCTATATCTATGTCTTGTTCGATTGCTTTAGCTAGGACTTTCAGTACTATGTTGAATAACAGTGGTGTCAGTGGGCATCCTTGTCATGTTCCAGATCTTAGAGGAAAGGCTTTCAGTTTTTCCCCATTCAGTATGATACTAGCTGTGGCTCTGTCATTTATGGCTTTTATTATGTTGAGGTATGTTCCTTCTATTCCCAGTTTTTGAGGGGTTTTATCATGACGAGATGTTGAATTTTATCAAATTTGTTTTCAGCATCAATTGAAATTATTGTCTTTATTCTTCATTCTGTTGATATGATGTATCATACTGATTAATTTGTGTATGTTGAACCATCTCTTGCATCCCAGAGATAAGTCCCACTTGGTCATGAAGAATAAATCTTTCTAACGTATTGTTGAAGTTGGTTTGCTAGTATTTTGTTGAGGGATTTTCATCAATATTCATCAGAGATATTGGCCTGTGGTTTTCTTTTTTTGATGTGTCTGTGTCTTGTTTTGTTATCAGAGTAACACTGGCCTCATACAGTGAGTTTGGAGGTATTCCCTCATCCTCTATTTTTTGGAATAGCTTGAGTAGGATTGGTATTAGCTCTTTAAATGTTTGGTAGAATTCAACAATGAATTCTTCAGGTCCCAAGCTTTTTATTACTGGGAGACATTTTATTATGGCTTTGATCTCATTACTTGTTATTTGTTCAGGTTTTGGATTTCTTCCTAGTTCACTCTTGGTAGGTTGTATGTATCTAGGAATTTGTCAGTTTCTTCTGAATCTTCCAATTTATTGGTGTATAGTTGCTCATAGTAGGCACTTATGATTCTTTGAATTTCTGTGATATTAGTTTTAATTTCTCCCATTTCATTTATGATTTTATTTATTTGGGTCTTTTTTCTTTTTTAGTTAGCCTGGCTAAAGGTTTGTCAATTTTGTTTAACTTTTCAGAAAACCAACTTTTAGTTTTGTTGATCTTTTGTATTATTTTAAAATTTCAACTTGATTGATTTCTGGTCTGATATTTATTATTTATTTTCTTCTACTAGTTTGGATTTCATTTGGTCTTGCTTTTCTAGCTCTTTAAGATGCATCCTTAGATTGTTTATTTGAAAATTTTCTTCTTTTTTTTGATGTAGGCACTTATAGCTGTAAACTTCCCTCTTAGTACTGCTTTTGCTGTATCCCATAGGTTTTGGTATGTTGCGTTTTCATTATCATTTGTTTCAAGAAAATTTTTAATTTCTTTCTTAATTTCTTTATTAATCCACTGGTCATTCAGGAGCATATTATTTAATTTCCATGCATTTTTCAATGTATAGTTTCCAAAATTCCTCTTTTTATTAATTTCTAGTTTTGTTCCATTGTGGTCAGAGGAGATGCTTGATATTATTTTAATTTTTGGAATGTTTTAAGGCTTTTTTGTTACCTATCATATGGTCTATCCTTGAGAATTATCCATGTGCTGTGGGGTATTGCCATCTTAACAATATTAAATCTTATATCCATAAACATAGGCTGTCTTTTCATTTATTTTAGTCTCTTTAATTTCTTTCAGCAATATTTCATAGTTTTCAGCATACAAATCTTGTGCCTTCTTAAGTTTATCCCTAAACGTTATATTCTTTTTCATAAGTTGAATTGTTAATTTCCTTTTCAGAATGTTTATAAATATTGTATAGAAATGCAAGTGATTTTTTGCATGTTGAAATTGTATATAGAGACTTCAGTAAATTTATTTATTAGCTCTAATAGTTTTCTTTGGAACATTTAGGGAATTCTACATATAAGATCACATCATCTGTGAATTTTATTTCTTTCTTTCCAATTTGGATACTTTTTATTTCTTCTTAATTACTCTGGTTAGAACTTCTGGTATTATATTGAATAGAAGTGGTGAAGTTAGCATTTCTTGTCTTCTTCCTGATGTTGGAGGAAAAGCTTTCTGCCTTTTCCAGTATAATCATTTTAGCTGTTAGCTTATCATATATGGCCTTTATTATGTTGAGGCCATTCTTTCTATGCTTAATTTGATGAGAGTCTTTATCATGAAAGTATGGTGAATTATGTCAAATGCTTTTTCTGAATTTATTTGAGATGATGATATGTGAGTTTTGTCCTTAATTCCTATATTATGATATATTACGATGATTGCTTTTTGTAAGTTGAACCACCCTTCCGTACCTGGGATAAATTTCACTTTGTCTTGGAATATAATCTTTTTAATATCCTGCTTAATTCAATTTGCTAATATTTTGTTGAAGATTTTTTATTTATATTCATAGAAGATATGGGCTGTAGTTTTCTCTTTTTGTGTGGTGTCTTTCTCTGGCTTCAATTTTAGGTAAATGCTGTCTCATAGAATGAGTTGGGAAGTGTCCCTACTTTTGCAGATATTTGGAAGAGTTTGAAATGGATTTATGTAATTTTTCCTTAAGTGTTTGGTAGCATTCACTAGTGAAGCCATATGGTCCTGAGCTTTTCTTTGTTAGGAGGTTTTTGATTACTACCTTCAATCACTTTGTTTGTAATTGGTCTATTCAGACTTTATATTTCTTCTTGATTAAGTCTTAGCAGGTTGTATATTTCTAGGAATTTTTCCATTTTTCCAATTTGCTGGTATATAACTGTTCATAATAGTCCCTTAATATCCTTTTTTTTCCTGAGGCATCCGTTGTAATATCTCCTCTTTCATTTGTATTTTATTTGAGTCTTCTCTCTTTTTTTCTTAGTCTAGCTAAGGATTTGTTGATCTTATTTTTTACAAAAACCAGTTCTTAGTATTGATTATTTTGTATTTGATTAATTTTTGCTCTGATCCTTGTTATATGCTTTATTCTGATAACTTTGGGTTTAGTCAATTTTTCTTTTTCTAGTTTCTTGAGGTATATGGTTGGGTTATTTATTTGAAATTTTTCTTATTTCTTAATATAGATGTTTATTGTTATAAGCTTTTTTTCTTATTACTGCTTTTGCTGCAGACCATAAGTTTTGTTATGCTGTGTTTTAGTTTACCTTCATCTCAAGATATTTTTAAATTTTTTTTATTTCTTCTTTGACTCTGATAGTTATCGTGCATTAGATAAGATAACTGCTGCACCTAGTCTTGTCAGACTGGCTTTGTGTAAGAGATGAATCTCACCAATCAGCCTGGTCAGAGATTCTAGATCCCTCTCAAATCCTCTTGCTTGTCCGAACCACAGTCTGTGTTCATAATGGCCCCAAGTAGATAAGGATGTGCCAAGTCCTGTTATTGCCTTCAGATAGGTGAAGTAGAAACCACCTCCTCAAGATGCAGCTGAAAAGGTTGGGGGTGTTAGATGAGTATTCCAGTTCATTCTATCCTCAGGGAGAAACTGAAAGCTGGAGTTTATCTAACACTCTCTTAATAAACTACCTTTTTGTTCTTTGTGATCTAGGGAGTCTCATAAATTCAGAGCCTTGTCAATTCTCAGAGCTAGGTGATTTAGGAGCCAGACTCTGAGGTGGGAGCTGCAAAAGTTGGGGTGTTTGACTCTGTGTCCCCACCCAAATCTCACCTTTAATTGTAGTTCCCATAATCCCCACATGTCATGGGAGGGACCCAGTGGGAGGTAATTTAAACATGGGGGTGGTTACCCTCATGCTGTTCTCATGATAGTAAGTTCTTATGAGATGTGATGGTTCTATAAGGGGCTTTTCGCCCTTTGCTTGGCACCTCTCCTTCCTGCTGCCATGTGAAGAAGGACATATTTGCTTCTCCTTCCACCATGATCATAAGTTTCCCAAGGCCTCCCCAGCCATACAGAACTACGAGTCAATTAAACCTCTTTACTTTATAAATTATCCAGTCTTGGGCAGTTCTTTTATAGCAGCGTGAGAAAGGACTAATATAGGGTGTTTGATGCATGCATAAACTGCTTCTAGAAAGAATCTATACACATGGATTTATGTCTGCCACTGTCTGAGAGATGAGGCCTGGGAAGTACCTATACTTCCATTCAGGCTCATGGAAGTCTATAGTTTATTTGCCCCATCTGCTCCCAGATATAGGCTAGCCAGAAGCCTGACTCTCTGGCAAAAGATGTAAAAGTGTGCAGACAAACCATTTCCAGGGAGATATAGGGAGCTGGACATTTTAGCCCATTCCCTGTGGACTTATCTCAGGCACTACAGCTACTGGACATTCCTTTGTACTCATTTAAAACCACCTCTTTGTTGTGTGCGGCCTAGGGAAACCTGAGAATGCTGAGTACCTTTCATTTTCAGGGCTATGTGATTTGAGAGCAAAAGCCTCCGGGGAAACCATAAAAGTTGGGGCACTATATATGTGGTCCAAACCCTTTACTCCTCAGTGAGAAGCGGGATATTGGAGATTCCTTCCTGATTATATGGTATTGTCACTGGTGGAGGGTGTCCAGGTTCTTGGCATCTTGAACAAAGAATTGGACAAAACGCACAAACAAAACAAGGAAGGAATGAAGGGATTTATTGAAAATGAAAGTACACTCCACAGTGTGGGTGTGGGCTTGAGCATAGGGGCTCAAAGGCCATGTTACAGAATTTTTGGGAGTTTAAATACACCCTAGAGGATTCCATTGGTTACTTCAAGTCTGCCCTATGTAAATGGAGAGGATGAAGTAAAGTAACAAAGTCATTTACTTGGCCAACGCTCTATGGAGAGGATATTTCCTGTTATAGCTGAAGTGTTAATTGGCCTTACGTTCCCTGCCTCCACACCCTATTTTCCTGCCTCATCTCCCCCCTAAGAGATGTGATCCCCGTAAATCTTTATGGGAGACAGAAGAACCAAAGGTCTTTCTTCTGTAACTGCTTCATTCTGGCTTGGGGTGTAGTTCCTACCTATTGGGGATTATGAAACTCACCCTGCTCTATCTAGTGGAGGCAGGGTAGCTTCTTGATGGCCAGGGGTGGTGTCTTCACCTAGAACTGGCTGGAACCTTTTTTGCATGATCATCTGAAGCTTGATGGTCCCTAGGCGACAGGAAATGAATTTGGTTAAAAGATTTACGGGAACTTCAGGGGATAGATAGCTATACTGTCAGAAATGTTTGCTACAGAGATTTGCAGGAGAAAAAACAAAACCTGATCTGTTCCAGAATCTATGTGTTTCCTTAAAGTCTTAGCACAAACGACTCCATTTTGGTTTGGTTTGGTTTGGTCTACTGGGGCCTAGGGCATGAGCTCAGTCCAAAACAATGGCCTCCCAGAATTTTGTTTCAAAAATTCCCCCTTTTTGGTCAGTTTCTCACTTAGGCAAGAGTGTGACCAAAACTTAGGACCTTACTTAGCACCACTCTTAGTTACCATCATTTTGGGTTTCTGGTCTCAGCGCATCATTCATAGGTTACAGTGTCCTCATGGTTGCACATTTCTTTCAGCTCCTGTTATTCCAGTTGAAGAGAGACCATATGGCATTCTGGAGATGGCTGGATGCAAGCATTTAAAACCTTCGAGAGAATACAGTGCACCAAGGAGACTATTATTATGATTATTGGGAGGATGATACCAAGAGTTTGGAGTATACTCTCTACCCAAGGTCCCCATAAACCAAACCTCCTAAAACTAAATAGATCAAAGAATGAGCTAGATAAAGAGTTTACTCACTTGACTAAGCAACTTCTTCATCAGTCCCCTACCACTGATTTTCTGTAATCTTCATTTGATGTATTTCCCCATAGGCTACAAGTGCTAGCAGCTGCACAGGTACTTTTCTGTTTAGCTAATTCTATTATTTAGCATAACTTTCACAAGAGAATCTAAAGTTTGTTGTGTAACTGTAGCCTTTACAGTAGAATTTGCTATAGAACCTATCATGAGGGATACATTTCTCATCATTGCTTTTTTTACTTTAAACCATGGAGAAAGGACCTAACAAATGATGCACTTTTAAAGTAGTGAAGGCCTTTTGGCAATGTTCTCTTTAACCCATGATGTTGGTTAAGAGGAGTAAACCAATGTTTTGTTTTTGACTGATTATGAAGCAACATATGCAGCATTAAAGTTTCTTACCTACATTGTGCCTTCATCTTTTATTTTCAAAGTATAAGGTTATCCATGTATAAGGCTGGCTTTAAACTTCTGCACAACAAATAAAAGAATACCCCATAAGTGCACATAACAGACCCCCTTTCCACTTCTATTTTTCATAGAGGCATAAGCAAGAAAAAATATTCAAAGATAAGAGTTTCATGTAATAGAAGTCTTAATCTGTGAACTTGGGAAAAGCTGTTCACATCAAGGATGCCATCCTCTTCTTGGGAGAAATTTCTCTGGTTAGTTTTAGCTTGAGGGTTCCAATGGGTGCATACTTCCAAGAGTGTGGAGGGACCCTTTTCAATTGTGAGATTATGAACCCAAAGCCCAAGGTCCTGAGGTTTTGTTGTAGTGTAGATGGCAAGGACAGTTTTGCTCTGATGTTATCAGAAGATCCAAACCATAAAAAGCATTCTTACCTGTTAAAAATACACTGTAGCATAATAATCTAGTGTTATAACATCAGCCCTCTTGCATGGGAAAGCTTTTATACAACCAGAAAACATGCATTGAAAATAACAAATGGGCTGGGTGCGGTGGCTCACGACCTGTAATCCCAGCACTTTGGGAGGCCGAGAAGGGTGGATCACCTGAGGTCAGGAGTTTGAGACCAGCATGGCCAACATGGTGAAACCTCATCTCTACTAAAAAATACAAAAATGAGCTGGGCGTGGTGGTGGGCACCTATAATCCTAGCTACTTGGGAGGCTGAGGCAGGAGAATTGCTTGAACCCGGGAGACAGAGGTTGCAGTAAGCTGAGATCGTGCCACTGCACTCCATACTGGGCAACAGAGAGAGACTGCACCTCAAAAAAAAAAAATCGAATGAAATCCCTTTATAAAAGGTTTATATGGCCCATCAGGTGACCAAATGTACATGAAGCTTTAATTGTCTTCCCAGGAATATGGGGCCAAGCATTGGTTATTAACTATTTTAAACAATTTCAGTATCAGCAGGTTTAACATGAAAACATGACAAAGCATTTTCTTGATATTTAATTAATTTTGGTTCTACATGGGTTAGTAGCTTTATACAAGGAAATTTGGTTATTTCTGTGGTTTACAATAACTTAACATAATAACCATAATTACAATTGATAGCATATAGTATTTTACAAATCCCATACAATTTTGGAACATATATTAGTATTATTCACAAAAATATAACCTAAAGAAGATTGAACATCATTTTGGCAATCCCATGTACCTAAACATGTCAAATAATCCTGTTTACCTCGTTTCTGGATGCTTCCAAGGGCCCTTTGATCCATCCAGAAAGCCAGGCATTAGGAAAGACAATTTTGAAACTGAAGTGTGATTTTGGAATTCTATAGTACCATAAATTATTTATTTTGCCAAAATGATGTTTCAGAAATTTTAAAGAAGCAAAAACCTTTTACCAAAGAAAACCCCACATTGTACTGCTTTTCCACACCTTGCATGTAAAACTGTTTCTAGTAGTCTTAATTGCATGTTACAATGGTGACTCTTAGCAATTTTAACTTTAATGTAAAACCTGGTAAGTTATGTTCTGATAAGACTTGACTATTTTCAGCATAGCTGGGGGCGTGGAGAACTCCACATATCCCCAGGCCTTACATAGCTGGAAAGCAGGCAAGTTAAACAATTTTCAAAAGCCAAAGAAGCAGTTTATAACCTTAAAGCATTTAGCAAACCTAATATTTGAACATAATTTACACCACATGTTCACATTTTGAAGACAATTATATTTTACCAATAATCTTTAAAACCATCTTTATTTCCCAAAGATTGCTAAAGTCATGTGAACTAAAGGGCATTACACTTTCTACTTTTCTGACAAAATATTTGATTTAAGTTCTTCTTATCATTAAACTAATTAATTTAGAACTTCACAGAGGAGATTAACCAGTTTGCAGAGAGAAAGAGGCCAGAGACTGACTGGTAAGAAATTCTTACCCTTTTGGTGGCAGGCCAGGTTTCTGGTTTCTCTCTCCCTGAGTGGCCCTGGGGACCCTGCTTGACTGTTTGCAAATAAACACAGTGCCATGAATTAAGAATATTCATATATTGTTGACAAATTTTGGAGAACCTAGGCAGAGAGAGAAATATGACCCAAATTCTATATGTGAGAGTATACTCAACACACTTAAAGTATCAGGAAGCCTGAAATCCAAAAAGTTAGTTTAAGAATAAAAAGCTGGTGTGCTCCAATAATTCCTGCAGCCGGACAAAGGTAGCTTAGGAATTCCAGATAAATGGAACAAATGGTGAATTGCTAGAAATGCATAGGAAACAAAGTAACTATTCACAGAACCGAATAAAAGGTTTCTGCTAGCATGGTTCTATATATATGGATACACAAGTAAAACCAGAAGAGAATAAACAGCAAACAAGTTAAAACTAGAAGCAAAAAGAAATAAAACAGGAAACCAACCTTAAATTTTCCTAATCAATTTACCCTGGAGGCTACAGTTTTGCCTAGGGCTCCAAAAACCCACAAAATGAATATTTTATTCCTGATACACAATTCAATATCCTTAAGTTCATCAATATTATACCTCCTGTGCAATTAAGAAATTCACTTGAGGCACATCACCAATAAGTACTCTAGCACTATCCACACAAAACAGTAAACATAGTGTGAAGCAGTGCAAGCATGTATGTGAAATTTGGCTCCACACTAAATCCAGCTTCATGCTTAACTATATTAAAAAAAAAAAGAATTGCCAAACTTCCAATGCATTTCTTTACAGTGCTTCTTATTTTACTGAAGACTATGAGCTTTAGCTATGAAAACGTTAGCCAAATGTTTCCAATTCTTTATCAGCTTTTAAAGAATATGTTATTATTGAAACTTTTTCCACAGCTTTCCCCCTACTTAATGGTTCCTTACTACACTGTTTCATAAATAACCTTTTCAAATCTGTAATTTGAACTACCTTTTAGATAACTTCTGAATTAGACAAAATTATTATTTTTCACTAATAACATAACTCTTTTTGGCACATTTTGTATACCGAATTACGTGTTAACTAGAATTTTATCCTTAGTAACCTAAAACTTTAGTAAAGCCCTAAAAAGCAAGAAATCCTGAACTATCAGATATGGGCATTTATAGATAAGAACAGTTCCACAATTTTAGAAACATATTGCCCCATATCACAACCCCTTCTTAATTGGAAATGACTCAGATATTAAATGAGCATCAAAAATAAGTTTAATATTTTAATTTACACAAAAAGTTCACCTAAAACATTTATCTCATTCACTGTACATAATTTTTACTTTTAACACAGGAGACCTGATACATCAATCAACATACTTAAAATGAACATTGGTTTGGTCTGGAAAGGCAGGACAACTCGAAGTAGGGAGGGCGTTTGGAGGTTGTCAGATCATAGGTGGGAGACAAAGGGTTACATTCTTTTGAGTTTCTGATGAGCCTTTCCAAAGGAAGCAATCAGATATGCATTTATCTCAGTGAGACTTTGAATAAAATGGGAGGCAGGCTTGCCCCAAGCAGCTCCCAGCTCGAATTAACACTGACATTTAACAATATCTAACAAAGACAAACATAAAATTCAGACAAAATGTAGGCTGAAAATTCTGAAGGCATTTCTATTTTTATTCCACCAAATAATTTTAAATCTAGCATGTTTAGTAAAGTTATACTTTAAGTCACATGAACTTGAAAATTGCTTAGACTTATTTACTTAATTTATGAGGCCCTTTTACTTGTAAGCCAATTTTGGTAGACACAACCTATAATAATAAGTATACATACAAATAAACACATCTAGACCTGTATACACACAGGTAAATGAAGATCCAATAGCTTGGAACCTTAGCCATGAGATAGTGAAAAGAGCCGGGCACATTCCTCAGCCCCGGGCTCAAAACAAACAAGCCCAGTACAAACACATCCCATCCTCCCATCCCACCACATATCACCATATATCTCTCAAACTTCCTGAGCCCAGTACAAACACCACCAGGAAAGTCTCCGATAAGGAGACAGCCGTTCAAAGTTTTACTGAAAGAGCGGGAACCAAAAGAATTCCTTTGTTCCCCTGTAACTTTCAGGCTATAAAAAGCAAACACTCGCATTGTTCAGGGCCCTCTTGTATGCGGTGGAATGGAGGGACCAGGTTCGAACTTGTAGTAAAGATCCTTGCCGCTTGGCTTTGACTCTGGACTCTGGTGGTCTTCTTTGGGGAACAAACGGTCTGGGCATAACATCTGGGGGCTCGTCCGGGATTCCCCAAGCCCACCAGACCCCTGGTCAACGGATCTGCTAGGATTGATCTACTGATAGGTGAGCTGGCTCGTCTCCGTTTGTCTGTCTGTGTCTGTTCTGAATCCGAATCTGTGACTCGCGAGGTCTGAAACTGGAGCTGGCACAGTCCTGGCGGACGCGCTATAGGACGGCCAGCGGAGACCGGTGGGAGACGTCCCCTGGCTCTCATCTGATCTATATTGCGATCTGAGCTGCCCCGGTTTGGCGGGCAGCAGCCGTATCTGAGCTGCCCGGTTGGGCGGGCAGCATCTGCCTCTGATCTGAGCTGCCCCGGTTTGGCGGGCAGCAGCCGTATCTGAGCTGCCCAGTTGGGTGGGCAGCATCTGTCTCTGATCTGAGCTGCCCCGGTTTGGCGGGCAGCAGCCGTATCTGAGCTGCCCGGTTGGGCGGGCAGCATCTGTCTCTGATCTGAGCTGCCCCGGTTTGGCGGGCAGCAGCCGTATCTGAGCTGCCCGGTTGGGTGGGCAGCAGCTGTCTCTGATCTGAGCTGCCCCGGTTTGGCGGGCAGCAGCCGTATCTGAGCTGCCCGGTTGGGCGGGCAGCAGCTGTCTCTGATCTGAGCTGCCCTGGTTTGGTGGGCAGCATCTGTCTCTGATCTGAGCCGCCCCGGTTTGGTGGGCAGCAGCTGTCTCTGATCTGAGCTGCCCCAGTTTGGCGGGCAGCAGCCGTATCTGAGCTGCCCGGTTGGGCGGGCAGCAGCTGTCTCTGATCTGAGCTGCCCCGGTTTGGCGGGCAGCAGCCATATCTGAGCTGCCCGGTTGGGCGGGCAGCAGCTGTCTCTGATCTGAGCTGCCCCGGTTTGGCGGGCAGCATCTGTCTCTGATCTGAGCTGCCCCGGTTTGGCGGGCAGCAGCTGTCTCTGATCTGAGCTGCCCCGGTTTGGCGGGCAGCAGCCATATCTGAGCTGCCCGGTTGGGCGGGCAGCAGCTGTCTCTGATCTGAGCTGCCCCGGTTTGGTGGGCAGCAGCCATATCTGAGCTGCCCGGTTGGGCGGGCAGCAGCTGTCTCTGATCTGAGCTGCCCCGGTTTGGTGGGCAGCATCTGTCTCTGATCTGAGCTGCCCCGGTTTGGCGGGCAGCAGCCGTATCTGAGCTGCCCGGTTGGGTGGGCAGCAGCTGTCTCTGATCTGAGCTGCCCCGGTTTGGCGGGCAGCAGCCGTATCTGAGCTGCCCGGTTGGGCGGGCAGCAGCTGTCTCTGATCTGAGCTGCCCTGGTTTGGTGGGCAGCATTTGTCTCTGATCTGAGCTGCCCCGGTTTGGTGGGCAGCAGCTGTCTCTGATCTGAGCTGCCCCAGTTTGGCGGGCAGCAGCCGTATCTGAGCTGCCCGGTTGGGCGGGCAGCAGCTGTCTCTGATCTGAGCTGCCCCGGTTTGGCAGGCAGCAGCCATATCTGAGCTGCCCGGTTGGGCGGGCAGCAGCTGTCTCTGATCTGAGCTGCCCCGGTTTGGCGGGCAGCAGCTGTCTCTGATCTGAGCTGCCCCGGTTTGGCGGGCAGCAGCTGTCTCTAATCTGGGCTGCCCCAGCGCGACCGCGATCCAGGCAGCTAACTCCGACCCGGGCTTCCGGTGCGCGCTTGCGATCTGAACTGCCCCGGTTTGGCGGGCAGCAGCTGACTCTGACCAGGGCTGCCAAAGTGCGCCTGCGATTAGATATCATTAATAAGTCAGATCAGATTTCCTTTACAGGGATTCAAACCCACATTCCTTTACAGGAAGAGACTACAAATTATTACAGGATGGGTAATACCCAGAGCACTCCTCTATCTCTCCTTACGAGTAATTTCAAAGAAGTTAGAGCAAGGGGCCATGATCTTGGTATAGAAATCAGGAAAGGAAAGCTAATTACTCTGTGTCGCTCCGAATGGCCTGCCTTTGATGTAGGGTGGCCGCCCGAAGGGACCTTCCGACTTGCTGTCATCACTAGGGTAAAGTCCAAGATTTTCCTACCTGGGCGTGTGGGCCACTTAGATCAAATCCCATATATCCTCATATGGCAGGACCTTGTTGAGAACTCGCCTCCTTGGCTGTCCCCTTTCCAATTGGCCTCTAAACCCTGTAAGGCACTGGTTGCTCGACCACTAAAATCCAAGCAACCAACTGCCCCCCCCATCCTGTTCTACCTGACAGCGGGGACCCACTGTTCACAGAACCCCCTCCGTACCCCTCCGGGCCCCAGGCCCCAGCCCCCCTGGCTGAGCTGCGGGAGGGAGCAGCCGGATGGGAGGCGGCCGGCACACACGGGCCCGCTGAAAGGGAAAGTAACTGAAGGGCCGGCGGGGAGGATGCGAGGGCGCACTTCGCGGACTAGCCCCCCTCAGCCGCCTGACTCCACGGTGGCTTTACCCCTTCGGGAAATAGGACCCCCAGATGACACAGGAATCCCCAGGCTCCAGTACTGGCCATTCTCCACCAGTGATCTGTATAACTGGAAAACTCAGAGTGCTCGGTTTTCAGACAACCCCAAAGATTTACTGGCTTTACTAGATAGTGTCATGTTCACCCACCAGCCCACTTGGGATGATTGTCAGCAGCTCCTCCGAATTTTGTTCACCACGGAAGAGCGAGAGAGAATACAGATAAAAGCTAGAAAGCTGGTCCCGGGGGACGACGGTCAACCGACTGCCAACCCCGACCTCATAAACGCAACCTTTCCTCTGACCAGGCCGACGTGGGACTACAACACGGCAGAAGGTAGGGGACGGCTACACCTTTATCGCCAGACTCTAATGGCAGGTCTCCAGGCAGCTGCTCGCAAGCCCACTAATTTGGCTAAAGTATATTCTATTCTGCAGGGAAAGACAGAGAGCCCAGCTACCTACTTAGAAAGATTAATGGAAGCTTTTAGACAGTACACCCCCATAGATCCAGAGGCTCCAGGAAGTCAGGCAGCTATTGTAATGTCTTTCGTAAATCAGGCAGCCCCAGATATTAAGAGAAAACTCCAGAAATTAGAAGACTTGGAGGGAAAGCGGATTCAGGACCTCCTTCAGATAGCCCAGCGGGTTTACAATAACAGAGATACTCCAGAGAAAAAGCAATTTAAGGCCACTGAAAAAATGACCAAGGTCCTGGCAGCAGTGGTACAGAAAGAGCATCTACAGCCAGAGGTAACATATCTAGGGTACCTGCTTAAGGGAGGGCAGTGCTGGCTAACAGACGCCCGGAAACAAACTGTTCTGCAGATCCCCAGGCCACAATCCACCCGACAAGTGAGAGAATTCCTGGGGTCGGCGGGATTTTGCAGACTATGGATACCTGGGTTCGCAGAACTGGCTAAACCCTTGTATCAGGCAACACAGGGGCAACAGCCATTTAATTGGACAGACGAAGCCGAGTTGGCCTTCCAACAGATTAAAACCGCCCTACTCTCCGCGCGTGCACCAGGACTACCTGATGTTACCAAGCCCTTCCACTTATACGTGGATGAGAATAAGGGTGTCGCCAAGGCGGTAATAACTCAGAACTTAGGCCCCTGGCGGAGGCCAGTTGCCTACCTGTCAAAGAAGTTAGACCCAGTAGTTGCCGGGTGGCCCCCTTGTCTCCGAATGATTGCGGCCACGGCTCTGATGGTGCAAGATGCTCATAAACTTGTCATGGGGCAAGAATTGCGGGTCGTTACTCCACATGCCATCGAAGGTGTACTCAAACAGCCACCTAATCGATGGATGAGTAACGCCCGGCTCACCCACTACAAAGGACTACTACTAAATCCTCTCAGGATAATTTTCCTGCCCCCAACGACCTTAAACCCTGCCTCGCTGCTGCCCAACCCGGACCTGGACGCCCCACTCCATGACTGCACCAAGATACTAGCTCAGGTGCACGGAGTTCGAGAAGACCTGCAGGACCGCCCACTTCCTGATGCCGACCTCGTCTGGTTCACTGATGGGAGCAGCTTCATGCATCAAGGCCAGAGGTACGCTGGAGCAGCAGTAACTTCAGAGACTGAGGTAATCTGGGTGGAACCCCTGCCCCCGGGGACATCGGCCCAGAAGGCCGAACTGATAGCGCTCACCCAAGCTCTTACCTTAGGGGCGGGGAAAAAGCTGACAGTATATACAGACAGCCGATATGCCTTTGCAACGGCGCATATACATGGGGCCATTTACAGGGAACGAGGGTTACTGACGGCTGAAGGAAAAGAGATAAAAAACAAGCAAGAGATCCTAGCCCTGCTAACAGCCCTATGGAGGCCAGAAAAATTAGCCATTGTACATTGCCCAGGGCATCAGAAACTAACTACTCCAACTGCTCAAGGCAACTTTCTGGCAGACCAAACTGCAAGGAATGTGGCGAAGGCTCCCAGCCAACTCCTTGCACTCCAGCTCCCTGACCCGGGCCCCCGGGACTTGCCATATTTCCCTGAATATTCAGAACAAGATCTCCAGTGGATTGACAAACTTCCCCTGAAACAAATCCAGAATGGGTGGTGGACTGATACTAATGACCAAACCATCCTACCAGAAAAATTAGGACAACAGGTGTTAGAACACATCCACCGAACCACCCACCTGGGGGCCCGGCGGATGATAGACCTGATCAGACGCTCCAAGCTCAAAATCAGACATATAGCTGAGACGGCCAGCAGTATCGTGACAAGTTGCAAAGTCTGCCAGCTTAACAACGCATACCCCCAATCTCAAGCTGCAGCAGGAACAAGGCTCAGGGGAACCAGGCCCGGTATCTACTGGGAAGTGGATTTTACTGAAATAAAGCCAGGAAAGTACGGGTACCGGTACTTACTTGTCTTTGTAGATACTTTTTCAGGGTGGACTGAAGCATTCCCAACCAAAAGAGAAACTGCTCAGGTCGTAGCAAAGAAAATTCTGGAAGATATCCTTCCCAGGTATGGCTTCCCCATCCAGATAGGGTCAGATAATGGGCCCGCTTTCGTCGCTAAGGTAAGTCAGGACTTGGCTTCCATCCTTGGGGCAAATTGGAAACTACATTGCACTTACAGGCCCCAGAGTTCAGGACAGGTAGAAAGGATGAATCGGACCTTAAAAGAGACCTTAACTAAATTGACTATAGAGACTGGCGCTAATTGGGTAGTCCTTCTCCCCTATGCTCTGTTTCGGGCCCGTAATACCCCTTACAAACTGGGCCTTACCCCTTACGAAATCATGTATGGCAGACCTCCACCCCTGGTTCCTAGCTTAAAAGATGACCTGCTTAAGTCTGAAACAGAAAATGTCTCTGAATTCTTATTTTCCTTACAAGCCTTACAGAAAATTCACCAAGAAATCTGGCCCAAGCTGAAAGAGCTATATGAGACCAGTCCCCCACCGACACCCCATCCGTACCAGCCGGGAGACTGGGTCCTGGTTAAGCGACACCGACAAGAGACCCTAGAGCCCAGGTGGAAAGGACCACTCCAAGTACTCCTGACCACACCCACCGCCCTGAAGGTAGAAGGCATTGCGTCGTGGATCCACTACACCCACGTCAGGCCAGTGGACCCAACCTCCGACCTTCTGGGGCCAATCACGGCGGCGGCTGAAGCACCGGACACGTGGACTGTGGACAGAGCTAAGAACAACCCCTTAAAACTCACCCTGCGCCGGCAGCATAGCTCACTGCAAACATGCAGTTAGGTAGTCTAACTCTAACATTGATCGCCCTAGTGGCCGCTGGGGAAAACATAAAGCCAGCTCCTAATCCCTTTGTCTGGAGATTCTGGCTTTATGAAAACCAAACCCACCCTGGGCAACCTCATAAGCCCGGGAAACTAGTGGCCAGTGCAGATTGCCCCTCCTCAGGGTGCAATAGCCCAATTTTACTAAATTTTACCGATTTTCCAGTAGCCAAACCAGTGGCACCAATAATATGCTTCGAGTATGATCAGACTGAATACAATTGTAAGCACTATTGGTGGCACCAAAGTGCCGGCTGCCCTTATAACTATTGTAACATCCATAAATACCAATGGTGGGGTGGAAAAGAACAGATAGATCCCAGATGGCCCTTCCATCGCAGACGAGATAGAGACCTTTCATATACATGGATAGTTAGAGACCCCTGGAACTCCCGCTGGACCACGCCTCAACACGGGGCTGTATACTACTCCTCCGCCTCCACATGGCCTAGCAGTCGCCTCTATCTGTGGCGGGGTCTAGTGCAGGTATGGCCCCTGGTCCATGGAAATATCCGGCGACACGAAAACCACCTGACACAAGATTTACGTCCTTTTTCCTGGTTAAAATTATTGCAAGAAGGATTAGAACTTGCCAACCTTACAGGACTTCACAGCCTGTCTGGCTGCTTTCTGTGTGCCACTCTAGGGCATCCACCGCTAACCGCTGTCCCCCTGCCATGGGGATCCTCCACCTCTGCCCAAGCTAACAACCACCGAAACCTCTCATATGCCCCTATCCCTAACGTGCCACTATACCTAAACCCCAGTCAAGAAAAGTTTCCCTACTGTTTCTCAGGAACTAATTCCAGCCTCTGCAGCATCACTGCAATGCCCCCTAATATCACCTTAAGGGCTCCGTCAGGCATATTCTTCCTATCAAGCCCCTCTGTTACCAACCTACTGTGTCTTCCTGTCACATTAGTTCCCCGGTTAACTCTACTTACTGCCGGCGAGTTCCTAGGGTATACCGGTAACTGGACTAGTGCTGTTATTCACCCAGACCCTAGACCGAGACCTGCACGAGCCATATTTCTCCCCCTCATTGCAGGAATCTCCCTCACCGCATCCTTCATGGCGGCTGGACTGGCTGGGGGAGCCCTAGGTCACACCCTCATAGAAAGTAACAAGCTGTACCAACAATTTGCCGTTGCTATGGAGGAGTCAGCTGAGTCCCTTGCCTCCCTCCAGTGGCAGCTCACGTCCCTTGCACAGGTAACCTTGCAGAACCGGAGGGCCTTAGACCTACTCACTGCTGAAAAAGGGGGTACGTGTATGTTTCTAAAGGAAGACTGTTGTTTCTACATAAATGAATCAGGGCTTGTGGAAGACCGGGTCCAACAGTTACGCAAGTTAAGCACAGAAGTAAGAACACAGCAGTTTGCTTCAGCTGCAGACCAATGGTGGAACTCATCTATGTTTTCTCTGTTAGCCCCCTTCCTTGGACCCCTGCTGAGTCTACTATTTCTGCTTACCGTAGGACCTTGTGTTGTTAACAGAATTTTGCGGTTCGTTAGAGAAAGGTTTGACACTGTACAACTCATGGTCCTCAGAGCCCAATACCAACCTATAAACGCTGAAACAGAATCAGACTTATAAGACCCAAGATTGGCTCTAAAAATACCTGAAAAGAAAGGGGGGGAATGAAAAGAGCCGGGCACATTCCTCAGCCCCGGGCTCAAAACAAACAAGCCCAGTACAAACACATCCCATCCTCCCATCCCACCACATATCGCCATATATCTCTCAAACTTCCTGAGCCCAGTACAAACACCACCAGGAAAGTCTCCGATAAGGAGACAGCCGTTCAAAGTTTTACTGAAAGAGCGGGAACCAAAAGAATTCCTTTGTTCCCCTGTAACTTTCAGGCTATAAAAAGCAAACACTCGCATTGTTCAGGGCCCTCTTGTATGCGGTGGAATGGAGGGACCAGGTTCGAACTTGTAGTAAAGATCCTTGCCGCTTGGCTTTGACTCTGGACTCTGGTGGTCTTCTTTGGGGAACAAACGGTCTGGGCATAACAATAGCAATATAAGCTTGCCAGTTTTAATTTGCCCCAATAGATAATCCAATGAAGGCTACGAACCAAAATTTGGGGTAAAGTAGTCTCCACAGCAGTTTGATTTTTAAAGGCCAAACCTCCCCAGACTCCAAAGTGCCGTGGGGCCAAACTGTACCAGAGGAGGGTGTCACATGTTAACCAGGCTTAGGGCCGAAGCACGAAAGCCTGGTTACATTCAATGCTATTCTACTTTCCCATTCAACAGTAAACTTGAGATTCCAAGCGATGTTGTGGCCAAACAGCATTACAATTGTGAGAGAAAATTCTAAGGAGGGCTTTTATTACTAGACCTCAGAACCTCTGCCAAGAGTGTCCTCTTTGCAGTGATTGGGGTCTGCAGAACCTATGAAGCATCCTCTGTGGAGTCCAATCTTAGAGTTCCAGACATTTCTAGCCTTAGGTGGGAGCCACATGTAGGTTTTCGCCTCCAGAGCATACCATGAGCTTTATAAGAATAGCCATGAACTGTAATAAGATCTAGATGCTGGGTGGGCCTTTTTGTTCCTTAGCCAGTTGAGTATGATAAGGGAAGAATTCAGCATAAGAGAAGAAGGTTTACATCCCCTGAAACATGTGCGAGTGTGCTCCAAGCTTCACTGCTGGTAGGGATCAGGAACCACTTGCGGAAAAGATAAAAAAATAAAATTCCTTCCCCCTTCGGGGCAGAGCAATTATTCCCATTCATTCCTAGGCCTTCAGGCAGTACTGATGAGTGATCTCAGCCAATTGCTCTCAATTTCCAAGGAGCTACTAGGAAACAGCCACTGAAAGACTGAAAAGGAAAGAGAGGAAAAGAAAATGAAAAAAGACCCTGCTCCCTTTAGCGAACCAGGCAGTGGCGGTAAGGCTTCCCTGCATGGAAACCTCTTAGTTTCACTGGCCATGGCCAGAAACCTGCAGTTGCTTCCATGTTTAGACGCTGTACACTAAGGGTCCCAGGTTGGAAAGGAAAAGAGGGAGAGCGCCTGTGTGGAGCAGAAAGAAGAGGGAGAAAAATGAATCCCAGACTTTAGGGTTATCTCTTCCTCCTGGCTGGGTCACCAATATATGCTGGTGGAGAGTGTCCAGGTTCTTGGCATCTTGAACAAAGAATTGGACAAAACACAAAAACGAAGCAAGGAAGGAATGAAGGGATTTATTGAAGATGAAAGTACACTCCACAGTGTGGGAGCGGGTCCGAGCATAGGGGCTCAAGGGCCCCATTATAGAATTTTTGGGAGTTTAAATACCCCCTAGAGGATGCCATTGGTTACATCGAGTATGCCCTATGTAAATTAAATAAAGTTACAAATTCATTTACTGTTGGGATTCACTCAGGATGGTGGCAGAAATATTAAAGGGAAATATTAGGGAAAGTTATAGGAAATAGTCACAAACCTTTTGGAAGGCTGAAAGGTTACATAGCTTGTAATAACTGAACAGGCTGAAGGCAGCCAGTTCTTACCCTAGAGCATTAGGTCATAGGGTAAATACTAGGGACAATAGAGGCTTCCCCAGTTAAGTCTGTTTACCCTACCTCCATTAACTAACCTTTGAGCCAGATGGCCCTCTTGGGGCAGGTCGACTAGGGATATTGCCCCCTAATGGTATTTACCTTAGACCTGGGTGCCTGAGCTTTAATCATTACTTGATCTACTCTCTTAACCATCTTAGTTATCCGCAAGTGTGTTTACTCAAAGCTTCTGTTGTTAATTGTATACCAAATAAATGCCTGGAGTGCAAACTGCTTAGGGCCGGCCGCAGTGACAAACCTCTCTTGGTGTGCAGGCGGTCGGACACTCAGCTGGACTGGCAAAACAGAATATCTGTGTGTCAGTGTATGTTTTATTCATCCGTCGTTTGGGTCAGGGTCTGCAGGCAGAGCCCCGCAACTAATGCCCTCAAGTGTGAGGAGCAATACCTCAATTTATGGCATACACCTTACGGAAAGGATATTTCCTGTCATAGCTGAAATTTGAATCAGCCTTATGTTCCCTGCCTCCAGACCCTATTTTCCTGCCTCAGTATTGGTGTCTAGGGTGAGGTTTGTGCACAAGTGTGCTTCAGCTTTTTCTATCCATTTTGATGTGGATATGTTCTCAGTTATCCGGTGTGTAGGAGTCTCTCAACTAGGTTCTGGCTTTCTCTCAGAGGGAATTGATTCATGTGTAGATATATATTCAGCATGTCCATGGTGGAGTGGGGGTGAAAGTCAGGAGCCTCCTATTCTGCTATCTTGCCGATGTCACCAAGACAGTTGATTTAAAGTATTTGTCTAGCAAGTCCAATGTTTAGGCTTCCTCAAAGATGATTTAGTATCTTTTTTTTCCTGTTAATTGTCCATACATTCTATACATTTGCCTGTCTTGTAATTTTGTTGTTAAAAACTGGACATTTTGAACATTATAATGTGGTAGCTTAATATCAAATTCCTCCTGAAGCAGAAGATATAACAAAGAAAAACAAGTTTTCCTGTACTAGGCTGACTCACTCTAAGGCCCAGCAATGGGCAGGGCTCTGTCGGGGCCTTTGATAGCACTATCTGCAGAGCCAGGGCCCAGAAGGGATGGGCTCCAGAGCCTCTCCCTCCCATCCCAGAGCAGGGAAGAGAAAAACATGTTTTTCCTCTTTAAGCTTCCCCCTCCCCCTTTCCCCCTTACTATTCTCATAATTATGTTTGCAACTTCTGTAAGTTCTTGTTTTTCCTTCTGTGCAGCACAGCAGAGTCACAAGATATGTTTAAGTTGTAAAACCTGTCACTGTTTGACAAATTGCCTTTGGTCTGCTTCTGTAAGCTTGCTTGCCCACCCTACAGGTTTCTCGCCATCAGACTGGTCAACCCCCTTTCTGATGCATGTATAGTAGTCAAGCCCTGTCTTTATTTAGGGCTCAGCCTTTGGATGTTAATTCACTGGGCCGGTGCACACCTAATAAAATCCTCCTGTCCCACCCATTGGTCTCTCCTGTCCCCTAGATTCCTGCAACATTTCCTCTTCCTGGGATTTGTTGTTTCTCTTTATCATTAAGTTATAGTTTTTGTTTAGTGACTTTTCCAATGTATCTTTGTACAAAAAAGTGTATTTGTCATGTGTGGTCACTGAAGTCTCTGTTATGTTAGCTTAATGTTTAGTGATTTGACAGATATTTTCTTAAATTACTAGAGCCAAAAGCAGTCTTCTAGTGTTTGCAGCTGGGCTTTTTGTGTGTGTTGGAGTAAGCCTTTAGCACTCAAATCAACAGTTTACAACTTTGCCTTTACCTTCACATCCTGCCTGTGCAGAGTTTGAATGTCACCCACAAGTGAGAGCTTACAGACTCCCAGGTCATCTGGGTGTGCTTCCAACCCTGGATATGTGCATGGACTTCTAAATTTCCAGGAATATGTGGGAGCTTTTCAAAGCCTTTATTCCCCCAAAGCATCTTACTCCTGACTTTCCATTGTATCTGTTGTTTGCCCAACTGATGTACATTGTCTCAGGCAGAAGCTGTTAGTTAATTTACTTTTAAATGTTTTGACGAATGCCCATCCTCCATGTACTTACTTCTCTACCCTCAGAGAGCTCTGGGTTAGGCAAACAAATGCAAGCTATTTATGTTAGTACTTCAGGGAGCCACTAGCTAGGTAAAAACTTTAAAAACATGGTCTATGGTACTACCCTGGCACAAGGAATCCACATTGGGAACATGGACTGATGTCTTCAAGACCCTTACTAAGCTTGTGAGTCAGGGATGGGGCAGGGGTAATTTAAAATTTAACAAAGCTTTCTTTTCAGCTTTCAGTCACCTGTTTCTTATTGAAGTGTTCTCTTGAGAACACAATTTTTTGAGAATACGGTTCACTCGGCTCCCTTTGGTACCAGAAATCCACACTGGGAATATGGACCGATTGCTTAAAGACAAACCTCTGGGCAAGCTATTTGGCAAAAGGTGGGCCAGGGGGCTGTATAAGACTGTCTTCAGTGAAATGGGGATACTTCCTGATTGGCTGTGATAGTGTGTGAGCTGAGTGGCTACGCAGGGCTTCTCAGCTGTGTAGGTCCACCCATTTTCCTGGGGAGTAGAGCATCTCGTGAATTCAGATGTTGGAGTCTTGTCCATTTCACCAGGCCTAGGCTCTGGGAAGCCAGGGTATTGGTGTTGCAGGAACCCATGTGAACATAGTGGAATAATGGTGGAGCCTCAGGGATGGAAGGGGTCGGTGGTTATTAGTCCCCAGGGCATGATGCACTCTAGCTGTGGGTCTAGTTTCAAGATGGCACCATGTTATAGCAGCTTAGGTTGTTGGGGTTTGGGATGCCAAGGGAGTTCCTGCTCTGGGGCCATGCAGTAGTGTGGACTCTAGGCAACTGTCCATAGTAAATTTGAGGACTGGCAGACCCTTCTGTAGCAATGACTGTTGGCATCTGTGGCAAAGATGGAGACTGCCAAAGGTCTTCATCTTACCTTTTCCCTTTAACAAGAAGTTCCCTCTGGCTCTGAGCTGATCCCAGTGGGGGAGACAGTGTGGTAAAGGCAGGATGCCTCACTCCCCTCTCTATGGTGCTATCCTGGGCTTTTTTGCTCCACAGGGATTTCACTGTTCTTCTGGTGTGCGTATGTATACTTCCTCAGTTATTCCAGTTGAAATATAGTTGTTTATTTGTTGTTTTGGTCCTTTTTTGTTGGGGAGGGGCCAAGCATCAGGTTCTTGTAGTTGGTCATTTTGCTGGTGTCACTCTACTCGCCCTCATTCTCACAATACATGGCTTGAGGATATGAGAACACCTTCCATACTTGTCATGAAGTCAGTCCATTTGGTTTCCTCTGTTGCAAAATGCTCTTTGCCTCCCACCTTCTCCTCTGAATTGTTGCTTTATGAAGTACACTTTTTTTCTCTCAGTGAGGGATGAGAATGTGCAGGCATTCATTTTGATCTTGGACACTGTTTCCTATCCTCTCCTGATGCATTACTCTACCCAGAGTTCTCTCTTCACGTATCTCTTCTGGCTCATTTTTTTTCTGTGAGTAGAAGATACATTTTATTTACTTCCTCTTAGCCCAGGCAATTACATAGTGTGCCAAATCAGTACCCAGAGATAATCAAGTAGTCTTTCTTAGTCTAGGGTTTGTGATTTGTCCAATGTCTGTACGGAAAAGTGAATTGATAGCAATGACTTTAGGCATTTTAGCCTTTTGCCCCAGTAAGTATTTTCATACTTCCCAGACTGTATATCCTGACTTTCAGTTTAGAAAAATATGGTACCTATGGATCACCTTGGTGAATGAGGCAGGTGGGACTTTCTGAATCAATTTATTTTTCTCATAGACCTTTGATGAGAGCTGGTGTTCAGCGTGCTTTTCCTTGTTATTGATTTGTTTGATTTATTGGGAAATTTTGCTAGGAGCATTTGACTTAGCTTTAATGGAAAGAAGATAAATCAGACATGGCCTCTGATAACTTGATGTGTATGTGTGTGTGTGTGTGAGAGAGAGAGAGAGCGAGAGAGACTGCATTTTGTTGGTGCATTTAATGAAGAACTGATTTGCATTTTTTTTTTTTGAGACAGAGTCTCACTCTGTTGCCTAGGCTGGAGTGCAGTGGCACGATCTCGGCTCACTGTAACCTCCGTCTCCCAGGTTCAAGCAGTTCTCCTGCCTCAGCCTCCTGAGTAGCTGGGATTACAGTCATGCACCACCATGCCCAGCTAATTTTTGTATTTTTAGTAGAGATGGGGTTTCACCATGTTGGTCAGGCTGGTCTCGAACTCCTGTCCCCCTGCCTCAGCCTCCCAAAGTGCTGGGATTACAGGCGTAATCCACCATGCCCGGCCCTGATTTGCATGTTTTTTAATGAGAAAGTAAATAACTGCAGAAAAAAGAAGGGTCAGGTAACCATTGTTAGAAACTTGGAGTATGTATAAGTATAGGCATTCTGCTAATATTTGCTATGGAGGCTGAGAAAAAAACCTTACAGTAGAATGTTCTATTTTATTATTAATGGGGCTAGTGACACTTCTTTCTTGTAATTCATTTGAGTGCCTTGCAACTCTGGATGGAGCTTGCTGGCCTCTTGTTACTCCTGATATGTATGGAAGACAAATGGATATCAGCATTAGTGCTGGTTTTTGTGCTTTAAGCCAAAAAGCTGAAGAGTTTATAGAGTTATCTTCCACACTGTGGCATTTTGCCTGAGAAGAATTCAAGGCAAATGGAACAATGGTATTAATAATAAAAATAATAGGTATTAGTTATCAGTTCATACTAGGCGACAGTTAATATTTTATTGATTATTCCTAAATGTTGTAACATTAATAGTATTGTCTCTACTCTATGTATAAGGAAACTGAGACACAGAGAATAGAGATAATTTTTCCCAGGTTACACAGCAAATGGTTCAAGTCCAGGTCTCTGTGAATGCAGAATTTTCTGTTTCCACTGTGCCTCAATCCTTTTCATGGATTTTGGTTTCTTAGTGGTATCATATATGCTTCCTTTTTCTCTTTCTCCTCCTCAAGTAGCTATTGTTTGAACATTTTTTATATCCAGGCACTGTGCTTGCCATATATTATCATTACAACTCACAATGGCCCTGAAAGATAAATATTAGTATCCTGGTTTTACAGATGAGATAATTTTCCATTTTACTATACTGACTCTCCTTGTTCTTAGAGTCACCTATTGTCCCTGGCCTGGGTACCTTTGAGCTATGATTTTTCTCTTCCTTCCCTGTTCTCATTATAACTTCCCAGACCTGTTTCAGGTGATTCCATCATCTTGCTACATGCTTGATGGGTGATAATGATTTTCTATGTTACTTTTCCAGCTTGTTAGCACTTTCTTAAGAGACCCACAGGCTTACTGCTCACTATAAATTTATGGACTTGCTGAAGCTTGTTTTTCCTCAACTATGATGAAAATCCACTGTATATCCAACAATTATGTTTGCCCATATCAAATCACCTTCCTAGAATTTTTGGACAAGGGGAACCAATGCAAAGAAATATGCTTTTCTTACGCTGCTTGCTGTGGTGTGAGCACGGAAGTCCTTTTTTTCTGACCCAGGAATCTCTCGTCTTCTGTTGGCATCCATGAAACAGTATGATCTATCTTTTTCGTTTGCAAGTAGGGCAAATCCAAGACCCTTCCCAGTTCTTGACAAATACTGTACCTAAGGTTCTTCAGTGGGAAAAGGCTCTATTTCTAGCCCTATGTGAGGGCTGGCTACTCTAGGGGAACCTTTTGCAGCCCTCCAGAGTTCTCTGTGTTGCTCTTTTTTTTTTTCAGTACTCTGTTCTGCGAACTCAAGTCTCCTTGCTCTCCCTATACTCTCAGCTCCTTCTTCTTGACTCAGGGAATCCTAGAGGCTTCTCCCCTATTCTATCTCCCTGTATTGCATTCTGAAAACTCTTTTCAGGCAGTAAGCTAGCACAATAATTTGTTTCAAGGATCACTATTCTTTGATGCTTGATGATCTGTGTCTTGAAAACTCTGTTATTGTGTCTATTTTTGGAATACTTTTAGGTGAAAAGAGAATTTGGTCCCTGTTACTCCATCTTGGCCAGAAGCGAAAGTTGAATCTGTCTTTTGAAAGTGGATTTCATATTTGGAAACAACCCAAAGAAAGGGGTAAGTAACTGGAATTAATAATGTTGGCCATGCTAATTTCTCATACTCCTCTTCCCCAAAAACAATGTGGTAGTAAAGTAACCAACCTGCTTTTTCCTGTGGTTTCAAATTTCTGTGGTTTAGAATTATAATTTATATTTATATTTATATTTATTTATTTATTTAAGACAGAGTCTCACTCTGTCGCCCAGGCTGGAGTGCAGCGGCGCGATCTCGGCTCGCTGCAACCTCTGCCTCTTGGGTTCAAGTGATTCTCCTGTCTCAGCCTCCCAAGTAGGTGGGATTACAGGCACCCGCAATCATGCCTGGCTATTTTTTTTTTTTTTTAATTTTTAGGAGACACGGGGTTTCACCATTTTGGCCAGGCTGGTCTCCAACTCCTGACCTCAAGTGATCCACCCTCCTCGGCCTCCCAAAGTGCTGGGATTACAGGCATGAGCCAATGCACTCAGCTTAGCATTATAATTTTTAAAGACAAATTTCAGTGGCCTCCCTCCACTCTCCCCTCTTCTACTTTAATAATTATTGTAACCTACAAAGAAATAAAAGTCATGAGAAAAAATGGCTAGGGTCATATTTTTACCATCAGCCACTCTTCCCCAACACCACAATTAATTTAGTAGACAAATTTTCTGACTTTTTCCTTATTGATGTCTCTTATAATTTTCTCTTTCTTAGTGCCATACTTCAGGCTGGCCTTTGGTCTGGATTATTATAAACCCCACCACCCCTTAGCTGGTTTCTTTCTTTTTCTGTCATTCACATTAAGAACAGACTGGCTTTCAAAAAACAAAAACAAAACTGATCTATATCATTTTTGCTTCTTATAATGATCTTTCCCATGAATATAGAATAATGTCCAGCTTCCTTTTGCCCACAATCTGTTCTCTGCTTACATTTATCATCTTATTTTATGTACCACAGTCTCTACCATTGATAGGATTATAATCCACAAATTACAATATTGTAAGAAGCTCTAAATGCAAACCGAGTGAGGGAAGTTTGCCTTTCATATTCAGGTCCAGTTCTGTCCTACCTTCGTGCCTTTGCTTATTTTGTCTCTTTTTGCCAGGTATACCTCATTTTGCCTGCCTTCAAAGAATTTTCTCAACTAAGAACCACACCATAAGGCCTCCCTAGAAGCCTCCAATTGGAATAAATCCCTTTGCTTCTTATTTTCTCATAGCAAATTGGTTGTAGTTTTATTAGAGCACTTAACAAACTGTGCTTTGATTTACTCGAGTAAATGTCTGTCTCCTTTAGTGAATTGTGAGTCCCTGGAAGGCAGGCCTTATTTCTCTTTATATTCATCATAGCATCTATCTCAAGGCCTTATAGATAGTATGTGCCAAATGAATTTCTATTAAATTGAAATTGGTTAAATCAGGGAACTTATTTAGCACATGAGAATAAATCAATGTACTTTCATTCACTGACATCTGCAATCTGGTCTGAGTTCAGTGAAATTCCAAGTATATAATGTGTCTTTGGATCTGTGAAGACCCTGCTCTCCCTTTTTGAACAGCCTGCAGGCAGAATCTTCATTTTGTCCCCTAAATGCACGTGGCACTACTTCTTCCTACCTTCTCTAGGCGATGTCCTTTGACAGTGGCTTCAAACATGGCTATACCCCTGATTCATCTGGGGGAATTGTTTTTTTCTTTTTTCTTTTTTTTCTTGAGATAGAGTCTCGCCCTGTCACCAAGGCTGGAGTGCAGTGGCACGATCTTGGCTCACTGCAACCTCTGCCTCTCCTGGGTTCAAGCAATTCTCCTGCCTCAGCCTCCCGAGTAGCTGGGATTACAGGTGTGCGCCACCACGCCTGGCTAATTTTTTGTATCTTTAGCAGAGATGGGGTTTCAGCATGTTTGCCAGGCTGGTCTGGAACTCCTGACCTCATGATCCGTCTGCCTCGGCCTTCCAAAGTGCTTGGATTACAGGCGTGAGCCACTGCACCCTGCCAAGAATTGTTTTTTTTTCAACAATGCAGTTACTTGGGTTCCATCTGAGAACCACCGAGTTGGAATCTCTGGTGGTAGGGCTCAGGAATGTGTGTGTTTAGTAGGCACCTGGCACTTGGTGATACTTTAGTATAGCCAGGTTTGAGACCTACTCCTCTATGCTCTAGTCTAGATCATTCCCTGTACTTACCCTTCTGTCAAAATGTATATACTCTGAGTCTCCTGCCTTTAAGACTCAGATTTCAGCTAGCTGTAATTTTGAAAAGTGGTTTGATTTACTTTCAAACTCCCCTTCATTCAGTTATTAATGTCTTCTCTCAAGGGTGTTTGCATTTTCATTAAAAAACAATTTAATAGACTTTATTTTTTGGGGTGGTTTTAGGTTCACAGCAAAACTGAAAGTAAGCATTTAATTTTTTAACAGGACATTCTCAAAGACAATGTAGAAAATACTGCTTTTAAGAAATAACAATGTTTAGACTTTTCAGAAGGAAAGAGTTCACCCATTTAAGGAATATTTTCAAATTGCTGTGGAAAATAGACAAGATGGGGTAGGACTGGTCACGTGCCAACTTGAGTGGTCTAAGAAGTGAGGAGTGTGTGTTGGTTTCACTTAATCCTCATGAAACGGATTTTCCATAAGAAAGAGGATTTGATTACAGGAATAAAAGGGAAAGGTTATTATGTTGGGCAGATGATTTCACAATCTACTACAAAAGTGTACTTTGCAAAACATCTTGTTTTGATGGTGCTAATGGCACTGGGTGGAATAGTCATAGAACCACAATGCCCTGAGACAAAAGGAATGTTTATCTAAGGGTGAACACTCTGTATAAGGTTGGTCTTATGTGAAGTTAACTTATAGATTCTTATATAAACTAACACACATTTTCCCTTTCCATTGTAAGTGTCAACTGATTCTTACTTTATGAATTGGTGAATTGTTCTTCCCTGCTGTGGACATTAGCTGCTGAGATCTTGGGAGGAACTGAATTCATTTTGGTGAGTGACAATGTGTTTAATGAAAATCTTAAGCCTCATTAGCTTAAGATTTGTTTAACATTAAGATTTGTTTAACATTCAGTTGAGGAGAAACCCCTTTTTTGGCTGTTGATTTACAGATTGATAAGACATTGCTCTTACTACAGTGATCAAGAAATTCTGAAAATTGTAGCACTGTTAGAATTATGATATTGTCAGGATCTATTCTATGTGAGAGCCCAGCTCAGGGTTTCTCTCTGAGATAGCACATATGTATTTGCAGTTGAAGCAGTGACCCTGAAAATCTGATTGTTGACTGGGAAAAGCACTTTTAGAGTCAGCTTCTTCTGTAATTGGTTGACACTCTTCTTTCTCCATGGAATCAAGTAATAGAGAAATAAATGCAGAATAAATAGAATTTCATGCTTGTATAAGTCACTGGCAAGATCATCTTTGGGTTATGCAGGAAGGGATGTTCCGTCCAGAGGAAAATTGCCTGGAAGGAAAACATTTTATTTTAGGCTCCCTTCTCCTACTTACTCAGTTTGAAGTTTTGTTTTTCATATGCTGCTCCTTTGCAGAGAGATGTACTGGGAAGGAGGGAACTTTAAACCTAGGGATCAGATGAGCTGTTGCAGCATTATCAAATGAGTGATTTACTCATGCAGATCTTGAATATTACAAAACTCACCCAAGGCTAATTGTATAAAAGGAGAGAAGATAATATTTAACATTCTATTTTAATATTAAATTTATTTATTTAATATTAAATTAGTGTCTACTAATTTTACCTATTGAGCAAAATGGTGAAATAGACAAAGTTTGCCTTAGCATATAAATTACCTCAATTCTGTTGGTTTTCTCTCTGTCTTTCTCCCCCGTTTCCCCCTCATCACTTTTCCTGCTACATTGTATTAATTTTTATTATTTATTTATTTATTTTTTTGAGATGGAGTCTCGCTCTGTCACCCAGGCTGGAGTGCAGTGGCTCGATCTTGGCTCACTGCAAGCTCCGCCTCCCGCGTTCACGCCATTCTCCTGCCTCAGCCTCCCGAGTATCTGGGACTACAGGCGCCTGCCAACACGCCTGACTAATTTTTTGTATTTTCAGTAGAGACGGGCTTCACCGTGTTAGCCAGGATGGTCTCGATCTCCTGACCTCGTGATACGCCCGTCTCGGCCTCCCAAAGTGCTGAGATTACAGGAGTGAGCCACCGTGCCCGGCCAACATTGCATTAATTTTCTAACACTGCTGTAATAAATTACCACAGACTTAGAGGCTTAAACCATGCAAATGTATTATAGTTCTGGAGGTCAGAGTTCTGAAGTCCAAAGTGGATCTCATTGGGCTAAAATCAAGGTGTTGACAGAGTTGTATTCCTTAATGGAGGTTCTAGGGGAGAATCTGTTTCCTTATCTTTCTGGTTTCTAGAAGCCACCCACATTCTTTGGCTTATGGCCCCTTTTTCCATCTTCAAGGCCGGCAATGATCAGCCAAGTCTTTTTCATGTTGTGTCACTCTGACCTCCTCTTCTGCCTCCCTCTTTCGCTTTTAAGGGTCGTTGTGATTACATTAGATGATCCAGGAAAATCTCTCTATATTATTGTCAACTGATTAGCAAACTTAATTCAATCTGCAGCTTTAATTTCCTTTTGCTGTAGAGCCTATCATAGTCATGGATTCTGGGGTTTAGGATGTAGACGTATTTTCTTGGGGCTGCATTGTACTGCTGCCACATATGTCAAGTGTTCCAGACTTTTATTGTGCTCATTGGCTGCCCAGAATTCCTGACACTAATCTAGGATTGTTACTTTTTAAAAATCTTGTAATATAGGCTTGGTGCCGTGGCTCGCGCCTGTAATCCCAGCACTTTGGGAGGCTGAGGCAGGTGGATCACGAGGTCAGAAGTTTGAGACCAGCCTGGCCAACATGGTGAAACCCCATCTCTACTGAAAATACAAAAATGATCCGGGTGTGGTGGCAGGCACCTGTAATCTCAGCTACTCGGGAGGCTGAGGCAGAATTCTTCAACCTGGGAGGCGGAGGTTGCAGTGAGCTGAGATCGAGCCACTGCACTCCACCTGGGCGACAGAGCAAGACTCTGTCTCGGGGGAAAAAGTCTTGTAATATAATGGATAGATAGGAACATGAGACTAGGAGGCAGAAGACCTTGGTTGGAAAATAGCCTCTCCACTTATGAGCTGTGTGACCTTGGGCAAATCGTTTAAACTCTTAGAGCCTCATCTTCCTTATTCATGACCCTTTCCTCTCTCCTCTATCAAAGCATACTTTTTCTATATTCTTTCTAGCAAGCCTCAACTGAAATCTCAAGTTAATTTGGAAAAATGCTAATTCAAGCTAAGATATTAATAAGTGGTAATGGTTTCATCCATCACCACTCCCTTCCCTCCCACCTGCACACACATATACCCTCTCAAGTAGCATTTATATTTTAGTAGGACAAATTCACCTGGAAGGAAATCATTTTATTAGGTGTGCAATGCAAGTAATTGTAGTAGTCTGCTGCCTGCCTCTCAAAACTGGCTTTATCCCTGACGATTTAAGAAGAAAGTATCTGTAGGGTGACCAGAGGACCTGGTTTACCTAAGATAGTCCCAGTTTATGCCTGTTGCCTCATTTTGCTCTCAAATATCCTGGTTCGGGTCATATTATATGGTCACTTTATTTATTTGGTACTTGTTTATCATTGCCTGCAGTGTATTTATGAAACTTCCTTTCTACCTTTGACTTTAATGAAAGCAGGGGAATTTTAATTACTTTTTATAGTTTTTGCTTCTGTAAGTAGCCTAGAATCTGCATACCATGGCTTCTGGGTGGCTATTACTGACTGAGTAATTCCATATTTCACATTTCAGCCATCATTATTTTTCCAAGTAAAATTTGTAGACCACCCCTTATGGACTGAATTGTGTCCCTCCCCAACCTCATCAAATTTATATGTTGAAGCCCTAATCTGCAATGTGACTGTATTTGGAGATAGGCCCTTTAAAGAAGTAAGGAAGGTTAAATGAAGTAATAAGGGTGACTGGAATCCAATAGGACTGGTGTCCTTTTAAGAAGAGGGTGCATTACCTGGGATGTACAGGAACAGAGATAATACCATGTAGTTTCTATAGCCTCTAAGCTTTCTAGAATTTTTAATGACAACTCCACGTATCTCAAAAATAAGCAGGAATTTAATCTTGCTTATTAGGACAAAGCAAGATGACAGCTATCTGCAAGTCAAGGAGAGAGGACTTAAGAGAAACCAAAACTGCCAATACCTTGATCTTGGACTTCCAACCTCAAAAATTGTGATAAATAAATTTCTGTTGTTAAAATCACCTGTCTGCATTAATTTGCTGTGGCAGCCCTTGCAGACTAATACACCATCTTTATAGGAATCAGTTAGAGACCTTGTTAAAAATGCAGTTTCCTGAATGCTATCCCAGACTTACTCAGAAGTTCTCTGGTAGGGCTCAAGGAAACAAATGTTTTCCTCAGGCACACTAAACTTGAGAACCACTGAAACAGGGCCTTGCACTAAAAATTTTTTAAAAATACATGTCTTCATTATGTGAAATGTTTGTTCTCTCTTTATCTTTTTTTTTTTTTTTTTGAGATGGAGTTTCACTCTTGTTGCTCAGGCTGGAGTGCAATGGCGCGATCTCTGCTTGCTGCAACTTCAGCCTCCCGGGTTCAAGCGATTCTCCTGCTTCAGCCTCCCGAGTAGCTGGGATTACATGCGTGTGCCACCATGCCTGGCTAATTTTGTGTTTTTAGTAGAGACAAGGTTTCTCCATGTTGATCAGGCTGGTCTCAAACTCCCGACCTCAGGTGATCCGCCTGCCTCGGCCTCCCAAAGTGCTGGGATTACGGGCGTTAGCCACCATGCCCAGCCTCTCTTTATCTCTTTAGGGACTTTTTACCTAGGTAGAAAGATTAAATTCTTGCTTATTTTTGATATACCTAGAGTTGTCATCAAAAATTCCAGAAAGCTTAGAGGCTATAGAGACTGTATGTATGATGAATCAAAAGGGAGAAGAATATATCATTTTAGGGGAAAGTTAGGATCAAGAGTAACCTAGAATTGGCCCTTTAAAAAGGTCATCAGGAAAGCAATTAGAGCTGGGTTTGACCATTGCCCACCTCATACCTTCTTCATTTCCTGGAGATAATTAGCAATACTTAGAAATAATACTTTGCCTCTTTCTTTGAGACACTTAAGAAACTTTGACTTTCAAGTCTTCACCTCTGTGGGAAGCACCCTGGATCACACATTTAACCCTTCTACCGCTAATACAGATGCACTTAGTCCCCAGATATTTAATCCCATCTCAAGAGAGCTAGATTAGGCACAGGGAAGCTAAGAGGCATGAACTCAATTGATAAGCATCTTATTCTATAAAGCTTGAGATGTTCATGCCTCAGAAGTTAGGTGCAACCTAGATGTCAGACCTGGTTATAATTAGTATGAATCCTTGTCAATTTCGTGGTCTCTGAAAGTCCAAAGCCTTCCCATAGATCCCTAAAAGTTGAAGTTTTCTCCAAATAATTTACTTGCATAAAGCATTTCTTTCTTTTATTTATTTATTTATTTATTTATTTATTTATTTTTTTGAGACTGAGTTTTGCTCTTGTTGCCCAGGCTGGAGTGCAATGACATGATCTCGGCTCACCACAACCTCTGCCTCCTGTGTTCAAGCGATTCTCCTTCCTCAGCCTCCCGAATAGCTAGGATTACAGGCATGCACGACCAGCCCAGCTAATTTTGTATTTTTTTTTTTTTTTTGAGATGAAGTCTCGCTGTGTTGCCTAGGCTGGAGTGCAGTGGCACGATCTCGGCTCACTGCAAGCTCCGCCTCCCGGATTCATGCCATTCTCCTGCCTCAGCCTCCCGAGTAGCTGGGACTACAGGCACATGCCACCATGCCCGGCTAATTTTTTGTATTTTTAGTAGTGACAGGGTTTCACCGTGTTAGCCAGGATGGTCTCGATCTCCTGACTTCATTATCCACCCACCTCGGCCTCCCAAAGTGCTGGGATTACAGGCGTGAGCCACTGCGCCCAGCCTGATTTTGTATTTTTAGTAGAGACAGCGTTTCTCCATGTTGGTCAGGCTGGTCTCAAACTCCCAACCTCAGGTGATCCGCCCGCCTAGGCCTCCAAAGTGCTGGGATTACAGGCATGAGCCACCGCTCCTGGCTGCATAAAGTATTTCTAAGCAAAAAGATTTTACTGAGAGTTTGCAGAGGATATGGAGAACAATTTACATTGCAGCAATGTAGATGACTTCAACATGTACTATAGGCATCACCATTCTTAACCATCTGTTAGCTACCACAACCATGTGAAGTTTCACTAGCCTGTCATCAAAACCCAGTTTCTGTCTTGCTAATTCTTTCACATTTCTATTTTAAGATCAAAACAATAATTTTTCTCTCATCTCATTCACAGCGACCACTGCCCATCTGTATTAGTCCATTATCACATTGCTATAAAGAAATATCTGAGACTGGGTGATTTATAAATAAATGAGTATTAATTGGTTCATGTTTCTGCAGGCTGTACAGGAAGCATAGGCACATCTGCTTCTAGGGAGGCCTCAGGAAGCTTCCAGTCATGGCATAAAAACGGAGCAGCCATCTTACATGGCAGGAGCAGGAGCAAGAGAGAGAGTGGGGAGGTGCTACACACTTTTAAACAAAAAGATCTTCCTTGTCGTTTAAGAGAACTCCCTATCACAAGGACAGTATTAAGGGGATGATGCTAAACCACTCATAAGAAATCCAACCCCGTGATCCAATCACTTCCCACCAGACGCCACTTCTAACATTGGGGATTATAATTCGACATATGATTTGGGCAGGGATAAATATCCAAACTATATCATTCCACCCCTGGATCCTCCCAAATCTCATATTCTTTTCACATTGCAAAATACAACCATGCCTTCCTAACAGTCCCTCCAAGTCTTAACTCATTCCAGCATTAACTCAAAAGTCCAAAGTCTCATGTTAGAAAAGGCAAGGCCTCTCCACCTATGAGCCTGATAAAATAAAAAACAAGTTAGTTATTTCCAAGATAAAATGGAGATACAGGTATTAGGTAAAAATTCCCATTCCAAAGGGAGAAATTGGTGAAAAGAAAGGGATTGGAGGCCCCATTCAGGTTTGAAACCCAGCAGGGCAATCATTAAATCTTACAACTCCAAAATAATCTCCTTTGATGCTATGTCCCATATCCAGGGCACACTGGTGCAAGGGGTGAGCTCCCAAGGCCTTGAGCTTGCCCCTGTGGCATTTCAGGGTTGAGGCCCCACGACTGCTTTCATGGGTTGATGTTGAGTGCCTGTGGCTTTTCTGGGCTGAGGGTGCAAGCTACTGGTGGATCTATTATTCTGGTATCTGGAGGATAGTGGCCCTCTTCTTACAGCTCCACTAGGCAATGCCCCAGTGGAGATTCTGTGTGGGGGCTCCGACTCCACATTTCCCCTCTGGCTACCCTAGTAGAGGTCCTCCATGAGGGCTCTGCCCCCACAGAAGCCTTCTGCCTGGACATTAAGGCTTTCCATACATCTTCTTATATCTAGGTTGAGACTCCCAAGCCTCAACTCTTGCCCTCTGTATACCAGCATGCTTAATACCTTGTGGAAGCTGCCAGTGCTTAGGGCTGCACCCTCTGAAGCAGCAGCCTGAGCCCCTTTGAGCCACAGCTGGAGCTAGAGTTGCTGGGATGCAGTGAGGAGTGTCCAGAGGCTGTGCAGGGCAACCAGGCCCTGGTCCTCATCCAGTAAACCATTCTTCCTTCCTAAGCCTCCCAGCCTATGATGGGAGGGGCTGCTGTGAATACATCTGAAATGCTTTTGAGGTCTCTTCCCCATTTTCATGGCTATTAACACTTGGCTCCTTTTTACTTACGAAAATTTATGCAGCCTGCTCCATTTCCTCCCCTGAAAATGGACTTTTCTTTTTTACCACATGGCCAGGCTACAAATTTGCCAAACTTTTATGCTCTGCTTCCCCCTTTAAATATAGGTTCCAGCGTTAGGTCATTTCTTTGATCATGTATATGAGCATAGGTTTTTAGAAGCAGCCAGACCACATCTTGAATGCTTTGCTACTTAGAAATTTCTTCTGCCAGATACCCTAAATCATCACTCTCAAGTTCAAAGTTCCAGATTCCTAGGGCAGAGGCACAATATAACCAAGTTCTTGTCAAGGCATAACAAAAGTGACCTTTGCTCCAGTTCCCCTAAAATTTCTCATTTCAATTAGAGACCTGATCAGCCTGGCCTTCACTGTCCATATCACTATCAGCATTTTGCTAACGATTATTCATCCAGTCTCTAGGAAGTTACAAACTTACCCTCATCTTCCTGTCCTCTTCTGAGCCCTCCAAACTTCTTCCAACCTCTGCCCCTCACTCAGTTCCAAAGTTTCTTCCACATTTTCAGGTATCTTTACAGCAATGGTTCACTCCTGGTACTAATTTTATGTATTAGTCAATTCTTGTATTGCTATCAAAAATACCTGAGACTGGGTAATTTATAAAGAAAAGAGGTTTAATTGGCTTACAGTTCTGAAGGATGTACAAGAAGCATAGCAACATCTGCTTCTAGGGAGACCTCAGGGAGCTTCCAATTATGACAGGGGGAACAGACTTCTTACATAGCAGGAGCAGGAGTAAGACAGAAAGGGAGCAGGGAGGTGTCAGACACTTTTAAACGAGTAGATCTCATGAGGCCTCACTCACTATCACAAGGACAGTACCAAGGTGATGGTGCAAAAGCATTAATGAGAAATTCACTCCCATGATCCAATCACTTCCAATTCAACAAGAGATTTGGTGGGGACACAAATCCAAACTATATCACCATCTTAAGACTTAGGGCCACCTGGTTACCTAGATATTTTGGGGGGGAGTGGTTGAGAAAGGTCATTTTCTATCCTTCTACTTTAAACACCAAAGCAGTCTTCCAATCCAAGACAATGCCATTCTTGAGAGAAATTCTAGTGATCAAATTTGTCTCCAACTCATTTCATAAAAATGTAATTATTGCTGTTACTATCATAAAGCAGATATGAATATGGCATGACTAAGTGAAAAGAATACAATACCAGATGGTGAAGAGAAGAAAACTGTTTTATTGAACTTGACCTGTAAATCCAGAACAAAGCTAGGTATTTTATATATGTTGCTTTATTTAGTCCTCACAATAACCATGTGAGGTGTGTCATTATTAGTCCCATATTACAGATGAGAAAAATGAGGACCAGAGAGTTTAAGTGACTTCAGCTACTAAAAAGAAACCTTAGTATTTAAATGGAGATTTCTCTGACTTCCAACTTTATGTAATTTTCACTATACTGACACATGCCTCTGAATCTAGAGTCCGAGATCCAAAGTTCTATTACTAGTGATCCTTGGAAAAGTCATGTTCACTCTGTGAGTTTCACCTCCTTATGTGTAAAACAGAAAGGCTGGATGAAATGGTTTCTAAGGGCCGTTTGCGTACAGAAAATATGACGTTCTGTGAGCTTTCCTTATACCACATTTCAAGTGCTCAATAACCACCTGTGACTAGTGGCCACTGTACTGGGAAGCACAAATATAGAACATTAACTTTATCACAGGAAATTCTATTAGACAGTACTCACACAATAACAAATGTGTTGAGTGAAAAAGAGGACTTAAGATGTTTAAAATTATTTAACAAGAGATTTAGTATGAGAGGCTTTCCTGAGGAGAGGGACATTTGAGTTCAACTTTCAGTCAGAAATAACTAAGCAAATATTCCCAGCTGATAACCTTTCTACAGATACTTCCTACTGTGAGGTAATGTGACTCTTGTTGAGTGACAGCTATGAGGTTGTCTAGGATATAAAGGAACTTACCTTCTGCCCTCAATGGACCCAACCTTGCCTAGGCAACAGAGAACAGAATAGGGATAGGTAGGGAGCTCTTTCACATCTGTGCCTGTTAAGGTTAGGATGGTAGAACCTGGGACCATGGGAATTATTGTAAATGAACTGCATGTGTTTTGGTGCTTGCTCACATATCTTTTTTTAAATATTGGGAGATCCCAGCCTAAGTATCAATATTAAGTTTGATAGGACAATGGTATGATTCATATTGATAGAGTGTTCAGACAAAGAGACCAAGCAGAGGAAAAGCTGAGCAGGAGAAAAGCTGTCTGTTCTTGGGTGCCTGCATTCTGTCAGAAGCTATATGCTCCATGAGCTTCTCTAGTCTGCACTGGAGGGGAGAATGATAGTTAGATATCCAAACATCTGTAGGCAGAAAGTTAAGTTCAAATTCACAACCTGGCCAAGATGAAAACTGTGTGGCAATTTGATATATCTTCAAGTTAATTGCCACACAGAATGGATCTTCCTCTGTCTGTCACCGTCTGCCTCTCTTCTTCTATCTCTATTACCTATCGTTATCATCTATCATGTATCTGTATCAATTCTCCAGAAGTACTAGGCAGAATCTCCAGTGCTGTACACATCCCAAATCATTGCTTTCTTTATATTCCACTCAGGCCTTGATTCTTTCTCTGAACAGGACTCCATAGAGCAAGGTGTAGGAACGCCAGGTGCTTTTCTACAGTGCCAATGCCATGACCTAGGAATATTTCATATTTACTTTGCAGAGGAAGAAAACAAAGTCTCCAAAAGATGAATTTCACTTGATTGATAGATTATATGATATCACCACAATTGGTCATGTCAGTAAAAATCACCAATTAAAAACTGCATATTAGTATGATAGAAATGGAGGAAAATCAAATTGATTGCATGAACTTTCCAACATTCAGCCAATTATATTAATATCATGTGAATGTCATGGTATTGCACATGAGAATGACTCAGTTCTCCAAACACTTCCCAGTTTTTGAACCTTCAGGAACAGCTGTGTCAGCCTCTGCAAATCTGCCATCTGTTTGTCTCACTTGTATATTGAAGTGCTTTTTAATGCCTCCCATTGCTACTGTTTTCTCTAAGGGAGGGATGATTTGTTTCTGAAGGTGATATTCTCTTTAAAAAGTACTGTTTCTTCCTCTTTGATGTATAATCTTGCTTGTAGCAGCTCCTCAGAGACCTTGACTCACTAGTTATGGCTAGAATCCAGGTCCTGTCCCTCTCAGTTTTCATTGCATGCTCTGAGCTTTGTCAGAGCCATTCTGTATTTGATTTATCTCCTGCCAGGATGGTGGCTACATATTCAATCTGTGTGCCAAGTGCTTCTGAGGTTACCTTCCCATATCAGATAATTTAATTTCTCCATTTTTAGAAAGCAAAGAGTAAGCTACCTTATTAACTGGAAAGATGCTTATTTGGGGGATGAAATGATCCCTCTGAATCTTAAGAAGAAGCTCATTTTGTTCCTGAGGTTCAGTTCTCCTTCTTAAAATCTTTCTGCAACTCTCCCATTCCCTACTGCCGTATACATCCTCATATACAGATACACTGACACATACTTCCAACTCTTCAAGTTCTGTGAGTTGTTGGAGGCCCAGTTTAAGTCTCCTCTCCTCCATCGATTCTTCTCTAATTAGGAAATCCGAATTGTTTTTTCTCTTCTCCTGCAGCATCTATTGTCTGCAACACACAATTTAACCTTCACTTATTATACTAACTTGTGCTATCCTCTTTTAATTAGAGAGTAAATTCTTTGAGGGCTCAGTTCATGTATTACATATTTTCTCCTAGTGATTGCTTTATTCATTCATCTATTCAACAAACATTTACTGAACACTTTTACATTAGATCTTGTGTTAGGTACTGATGCTACAAAGGTGAATACTACAAAGATGAATGAGATATGGTCCCTGCCCTCAAGGAGTACCTGGCCTAGTAGGGGAGATAAACACATAAACATATAAGTGTAATAATGTACTAGGTACTATAATAAAAGTCAAAATAGGGGACAAAGAAAGCACAAAGAAAGGAGTGAGGGCCAGTTCTACTTGAAGGAGGCAGGAATGGCTTCATAAAGGAGATGATGATTGATTGAGCTGTGTTTTCAAAGCTTAATCCACATTTACTTGGCAAGAAACAGGTGTATTCCAAACGGTGAGAGAATCAGAAGGAAAGTAATAGGAGCTTGAAAAAGTATGAAACGTTAGAGAAACTGTAAGTGGTTTGATACAACTGGAAGGCACTTGGGCGGAGGCGGGTGGTGTAACTAGTGAGATCACACTGGAGAGGTATCTGGAATTGGATTATGAAGGGCCTTGTCATGTTAAGAACATTGAACCTTAGGCTGCAGGCAAAGGTGAGCCATTGTAGAATTTTATACAGAGGAGTTACATGATCTGATCTGTGATTTTAAAAGATTACTCTGATAACATGGAGGCCAATTAGAAGGCTGAAATAATGAGGGACTGATAGACTAAGTACCATGGCAGTAGAAATTGAGAGGAAACACAGATTTAGAGGTATAGAGAGTCAAACTTAACAGGACTTGTGATTGATTGGATAGGAAGGACCAGGGACAGGGAAAAGAAGTCTGATGAATCTCAGGTTTGTGGTTGGGACCTTTGGGTGGGTGGTGGTGCCACTCATTGATGCAAGAAACAAGGAAGTAAGCCTTCTCCCTCATGGTTCCCCAACCCCCTGCAATCCCATGCAGGTCCATAGTAGGTGCTCAATAAATACATTTATTTAATTTTATTCTATTGAGAGGAAAATGTCTTGCTTTTTCTTTGTGTCCTGCCATAGTTTATAAGATTTCCAGTAGTTGTAGGGAAATGTCATGGCTTTTTTGTTGCTGCTATCTTGTTCTCTCTGCAGTTAGATCTGGTTTTTCATTTCTGTGTCTCTAGTGCAGGTCCTGGATTCATTACTCAGCTTGCCTTTTTGTTGTTTTTGTTAGTGCTACACACTTCTGATCTTTGTCCATATATATGATTTAATAATAGTAATCACTCACATTTGAACAGTGATTTGGAGTTTACGAGGCATGTTCAAATATATCTCCTTTGATCCCTATTACTATACTGTAAAGTAGGCAGTGAAATAGATTTAATTGTGCATGTTTTATAAGTAAAAAGAATTTAGCCAGTGGTGACGTGACCTGTCAAAGATCACACAGTAGTAAGTAGCATAACTGGGATTCTGATTGCTTCCATATCCACCGTATTTTAATATTACAATCTTGATCCTCGCCTTGCTCTCTGCTATCCATGTGCATCCAGACTCCTTATAGCCTGACTGATTTCTACCCTCTGTCTTCTTCTGACCTCTAGTTATTTGCTGTGCTTTAGGTCCACTGTGACCTTCTGTTTCCAGTAATCTCTCTTGCCTTAGACCTGTACCTTACCTTGCATATCCAGATCTATTTTGGTTCTCCAAGTCCAGGCATCTTGCTCTGTCTCTCCAGTTCTTTTACTTACAGTCCTCGAAGTGACACAGCAGGACTTGCAGATGGATTTGTGGCACTGGAACTTTTCTTCCCAGGAACATAGGGTGACACCCACCTTCAGTCTGTTGGAAGGAAATCTGACCTGAAGAAATACAGGGTGTTGGACTATGTTACTTGTAAATTATTTAATTTGTGAATCTGAGCAGTGAAAGATGACAGATATAATGAAGAAGGCAAGTTTTCTAACCCACAGCCTGCCCCCTCTCCAGCACAGATCTCTTTTAAGGTTGTCTAGTGAGGTCCATTGTATGAGCTTCAGTCTCCCTGTGAGCACATGAATCTCTTGACTCAAATGCTTGTGGTTGAGTATTTTGGAGCATTTAATATTCATATGGTAGCAGCAAACATTTAGTATTCATTATGGTAGCTTTCAAGATTATATAAATTGTTGGTAGATGCCTTCTCAACACTGAAGTAGTTTAATGTGGCTCAGTGGGAGTCAGAGTCCTTAGCACTTTCGAGTTTTGTAGTTGAGTGGCAAGTACTTGTGAAACACCTACTGTGTAACAGGGATGTTATAAACAAACACTTTGCTCTTGAGCCTACCATCTAGTTGGGAAGATATATTATACATTTGTTGTATCCTGACTGAGCAGTGTACAACACAATTATAAATCTATGCTAGGAAGTTTGGAACAGAAAATGAGATATGAGCAGAGTTAGTTGAGGAAGCTTCCTAAAAATGATGACATTTGAACTGAGCCTTTAAGAGTGGGTAAGACTTTGAATGCAGAGTGTGTATGAGTCAGCGTTGACGCTGATATTTTGGGATGACAGAATGGCATGATGGAAACCCCATATTTAATTCTTTTTCAAAGAGTATTTTTCTCCATCTCAGGTGACAAGTTCAGCGGGGCGTGTCAAAGCAGTCTTTCTTAGTGATGCCAGGTATTACACCGTAAGTTCCCCCGATTCCATAGTTGGTTCTTTTGCAACATGATTTTAGGCTGTGGTGTGAACGTAGCCTAGGAGATCCCTTTCTCAAGTCAGGTTTCAACTCCAAATGAAAACTAACTTTGTACTTTTGAGATAATTGTTCTAAGAAGGCAATGCTGCTAAAACACAGGCTAGAATAGAAAAGTTAACTTTGTGTGGCTCAGAGATGCAATTTTCTCTTCTTCCTTGGCAAAGATGATGCTGTGACTGGGGAGCCTTCTCAGAGTGACAGATCTGTGTGGGCTGAAGCTCCAGTTTGATCATGAGGGGGTGGGAGATGGAAATTTTTTTTTTTCTCTATGATGGGTTCTGATGCAGACAACTATATGCTCTGGGAGTTATTGTTGGGGGCCTTGTATGATGTATACCTTGTTTCTCAGTGGAACATTATGTGGCAAACAGCTTCTGAAATGTGTTTTTGCAAGTGGGGCAGAGGGCACAATGTGATAAGCAGGAGAAATAATAATTTATTGAATAGAACTATTTTTTGGAGCTATGGCCTGTAGAAATGCTGTATCTGTTATCAAACTTAATTACCTCGCCCAGTGTTCTACTTTTTCAAATGTTTTCCTAGATGCTAGGGTAGAATTGAGGTAAGATATTCTATCTTGCAATTTGGGTAGTTGGAGAGGTATTGTTAAACAAAAATGGGAAAAGATAGTTTACCCTTGGCCAACTGTGAACTTGGCAACATATGTCTGTTAATTTCATACCTTCCTATTTGCTTTCCCTTTCTCCTCTTAATATTCTCCCGTGCGGAATCTAGAATCCCCCTCTGTTAAGTCTTTAATGTGACCTCAGTGGTGACTTACAGGGAGAGGGGAGTATGCATGGGATGCAGTATGCAGGAATGGTGGTAGGACTGCCTCATATAAAGGGCTCTGCCTCAATAATGGTAGGAAGTAGTCCAAACATAAGATCCTGAAAGTATAGCAGATTCTTGTCCAGTATGGGCTGTTGTGTATGCCCAAGGATAGAAATTGCTGATGAACAGACAAGGTGCACACATATTATGAAGAGCTAGAAAAAGAATTAAAGTGGAGATTAAGAAAAATAATCTCAAGGACTTGTTCAGGATGGATTCAGTGGGAGAGAAATTGGTATCTAGAGGGTAAAAAATTGAAGTAGCTAATATGTATTGAGAACTTACTATATGTCAAGCATTTTATATAAAGTTCTAATTTAATTCTCATAAGCCTATGAGGTAGGTAGTTTTACTACTCACACTTTACATATAGGTAAAGTGAGAATAAGTTGGCTACGGTCAGAGATCTGGTAAATGATTGAACCATGATTCATTGATTGATTGATTTTTATTGTGGTAAAAACATATAACATAAAATTGACCATCTTAACCAAATACACCCTGAACCAGGATTTATTTTATTATTTATTTATTTAACTCATTATTTTTTGATTCACAGGGTACATGTGCAGGTTTGTTACAAGGGTGTATTGCATGATGCTAAGGCTTACGCTTCCACTGATCTGTCACCCAGATAATAAACATAGTACCCAATAGGAAGTTTTTCAGCTCTTTCCCCACTCCCTTCCTCCCTCCTTTTAGAGTCCCTAGTGTCTATTGTTCCTATCTTTATGTCCATGTGTACTTAATGTTTAGCTCCCACTTATAAATGAGAACATGAGATACTTGGTTTACTGTTTCTGTGTTGGTTTGCTTAGGATAATCCCTCCAGCTGCATCCATGTTACTGCAAAGGATATGATTTCATTCCTTTTTATGGCTGCATAGTATTCCATGGTGTGCGTGTGTGTGTGTGTGTGTGTGTGTGTGCGCGCACATATGTGCGTGTGTTGTGTGTATCACATTTTCCTTATCTAATTCACCATTAATGGGCACTTAGGCTGATTCCATGTCTTTGCTTTTGGGAATAGTGTTGCAATAAACATATGCGTTCAGGTTTTGTTTTGGTAGAATGATTTATTTTCCTTTGGGTATATACCCAGTAATGGGATTGCTAGGTTGAATGTAGTTCTACTTTTAGTCTTTTGAGAAAATTCCAAACTGCTTTCCACTGTGGCTGAACTAATTTATATTCCCACCAATGGTGTATAATTGTTCCCTTTTCTCCACAGAGACACCAACTTCTGTTATTTTCTGACTTTTTAATAATAGCCATTCTGACTGCTGTGGCATGGTCTCTCCGCAGTTCTGATTTTCATTTCTCTGATGATTAGTGATGTTGAGCATTTTTTCATATGCTTGCTGGCCTCTTGCATGTCTTCGTTTGAGAAGTGTCTGTTCATGTCCTTTGACTACTTTTTAATGAGGTTCTTTTTCTCCTTTTTGACTTGTTAAGTTCCTTATAGATTCTGAACCAGGATTTATGTTTAATTGTATTTATAAAATAAAATTATTGAATTAGGAAAATAAATGTCAGATGGGAGATAGGACTAACTTACAGCTCCCACTTGGATGAACAGAACAGCGTGTGGAGACCGACATCGTAAACATTTGCCCCAAGAACTACCGCAGGAACATACTAGGAAAACTGAAAGAATTCACAGACCCTTTAAAAGAAGCGACTTGCTGCTGCAAATTCCATGAGACAGCCAAAAAACTGAATGCCCAAAGTGTGAGAGAAGGAAAGTACACCTATGAACACACATCCTCACTGGGGAACCTGAAAATCCACATCACAGGAGAAGGATTTAGCCTTACCTAGAGCTGAAATGAATCTAGAGAGATGAGTGAAATATAAAAGTAGAATAAACAGCAGGGAGAGCCCTGTAGGCACTCCTGGTCCCCAGGGATGCTCAGGGGAGCCATTTCTGACTTTATCTCACAGGGATCTTTGGGGAGGACTGCCAGTAGAACTGGGGAAGGACCACAGGGATAAGGAAACTTCTAGCTAGACTTTGTAATAATTTTGACTGAGCAGAAATTTTTCTGGGCAGAATGTAGTGGGGTTTAAGGGGGCAAATGGGAAGTGCAGATATTAGCACAGAAGCCACAGCAGGCAGGGAGGGGTGAGGCCAGAAAGCCCTGCTTGCTTTCTCAGTGGGGAGGCTTGTATCCTGGGCCAAGATCTCAGCCCTGCTCACTGGCTGCCTGGATATAAACTCTGTGCTTGTTGGTGGGGCACAGTGGGAGTGAGACTGGTCTTGCTGGCTGCATGTAGGCTTTTTACTACAGGCTTTCCCCCACTTCCATGGTGACCTGTATGATGCAGCAGAGGCTGCCATAATCCCCCTGGGAACATAACTTCATTGGCCTGAGAACCACACCCCCATCCCCCACAGTGGCTGCAGCAAGCCCCGCCCAAGGAGAGTCTGAGCTCAGACACACCTAACACTGTCCCCACCTGATAGGCTTTCTCTACATTTCCTGGTAGCCAAAGACAAATGACATTATCTATTGGGAGCTCTATGGCCCTGCCCATTGCCTGAAAAACCCTAATACTTATCCAGTTGGGTACAGTGTACACTGCTCAGGGGATAGGTGTGCCAAAATCTCAGAAATTTCCACGAAAGAACTTAATCCATGTAACCAAACACCACCTGTTCACAAAAAAAAAACAACTATTGAAATACAAAATAAAATAATTATTCAGCAAAGGTGCCTTTTTTTTGGTGTACACTAGTATGAGTTTTAACACATGTACAGGTTCATGAAACTACCACCACAATGAGGATACAAAACAGTTTTATCTCCCTAGAAAACTCTGTCATGCTAGTCTTTTACTCTTACACCCTCTGTCAGTTATTCCATCACTATGTTTTGTCTTTCCCAGAAAGTTGTATACGTGGAATCATACAATATATAATCTTTCAAGATTGGTCCGTTTCACTCAGCAAAATTCTTTTGAGATTTATCCATATTGTTGCATGTCCATTCCTTTTTATTGCTGGGTAGTATTCCACTGTATGGATGTACCACTGTTCATTTATCCATTCATCTGTTAATGGTCATTTGTATTGCTTTTGATTTTTGGCAATTATCAACAGAAACTCTATAAATATTAATGTGCAGATTTTTGTGTGAAAAACAATTTTCTTTTCTCTATGAAAAAATCTTAGGAGTTGGATTGCTGGTTCATATGGTAAGTGTATATTGAACTGTACAAGAAATGGCCAATTCATTTTCCAGAGTACCTGTACCATTTTGCATTCTCATAAGTGATATATGAGAACTGTAGTTTCTCTACATCCTGATTGACACTTGCTGTTGTCAGTATTTTTTATTTTAGTTAGTCTAATAGATACATAGTGGTATCTCATCATGGTTTCCATTTGAATTTCCCTAATGGCTAATAATGTTGGATGTCATTTTATTTTAATTAATTAAGCCATTTGCCATTCATCTTCAGTGAAGTATCTGGTCAAGTCTTTTGCAAATTTTTATATCAGATTGTTTTTCTTACTATTGAGCTTTGAGAGTTCTTTATACATTTTGTATATAAGTCTTTTGTCAGATATGTGATTTGCACTTTTTTTTTTTTTTTTTTTTGAGACGGAGTCTTGCCCTGTCACCATGGCTGGAGTGCAGTGGCACGATCTGAGCTCACTACAAATTCCGCTTCCCAGGTTCACATCATTCTCCTGCCTCAGCCTCCCTGAGTAGCTGGTACTACAGGCACCTGCCACCACTCCCGGCTATTTTTTTTTTTTTTGTACTTTTAGTAGAGACAGGGTTTCACTGTGTTAGCCATGATGGTCTCGATCTCCTGACCTTGTGATCCACCTGCCTCGGCCTCCCAAAGTGCTGGAATTACAGGTGTGAGCCACCACGCCCAGCCGTGATTTGCACTTTTTATCTTAGTTTGTAGCTTATCTTTTTATTCTCTTAATAGTGTGTTTTGCCAAACACTCTTCTATCAACTTTAAATTCAATAAAGTAGACTTTCTTTTATAGATTATATTTTTGGTATCATATCTAAGAATAATTTATAATAACACAAAACAGATATAAAATTACTTAGGAATAGTGTCCCTGAATAATTTTAATAACTTTATTGAAGCATATTTTGCATATCATGTAATTTGCTCTTTTAAAGCATACAGTTCAATGATATTTTAGAACCAAATTTACCAAGTTCTGCAACCATCATGATGAATCAGTTTTAGAACCTTTTTTATCACCCCAATATGATCACGTCTATATATATTTACTGTTATCTCCATTGACCCCTAAACCTGCTCTAGGAAACCACTAATCTACTTTCTCTGTAGTTTTTCTGGCACCATTTACCTTTATTAAAAAATCTTACATTGTGGGAAAAACATATAACATAAAATTTACTGTTTTAACCATTTCTAAGTATACAGTCCAGTAGTATTAATTATATTCACATTATTGTGTGACCAATTTCTAGAACTTTTTCATCTTGCAAAACTGAAACTCTATACCCTTTAAACAACAATTCCTCATTTCACCTTGTCTACCAGCTCTTGGCAACCAGCATTCTGCTTTCTGTTTCTATGAATTTGGCTTCTTTAGATACCTCTTATAAGTGGAATTATACAATATTTGTCTTTTTCTGACTGGTTTATTTTACTTAATGTAATGTTCTCAAGGTTCATCCATATTGCAGCATGTGTCAGAATTTCCTTCCTTTTTGAGGCTGAATAATATTCACCCTTAAAATAATATTGTATGAATATATCACATTTTGTTTATCCATTCATCTATCAATAGACATGTGGGTTGCTTCTACCTTTTAGCTATTGCAAATGATTCTGCTATGAACTTAGGAGTACAAATATCTCTTTGAGACTCTGTCAGCATCATTATTTTGAAAAGACAATATTGTCCCCATTAAATGGAATCTTCACCTTTGTTAAAATCAATTTACCATATGCACATGAATCTAATTCTGGATTATCTGTTGTCTTTCATTGAGCTATATATTTATCTTTTTGCCAATACCAGTCAATCTTAATATTTTAGTGTTTTTTCTTTTTTTTTTTTTTTTGGAGAGAGTCTTGCTCTGTCCCCAGGCTGGAGTGCAGTGGTGCGATCTCGGCTCACTGCAAACTCTGCCTCCTGGGTTCATGCCGTTCTCCTGCCTCAGCCTCCTGAATAGCTGGGACTACAGGTGCCCACCACCACGCCTGGCTAATTTTTTGTATTTTTAGTAGACACGGGGTTTCACTATGTTAACCAGGATGGTCTCGATCTCCTGACCTCGTGATCTTCCTGCCTCGGCCTCCAAGTGCTGGGATAACAGGCATGAGCCACTGCGCCCGGCTAATATTTTAGTTTTATAGCGTGTCTTAAATTTGGGTTGTATGAGTCTTCTAAATGTGTTTTTTCTCCAAAATATCTTTGGCTATTTTAGTCCTTTGCCTTTTCACATAATTTTAGAATCAGCTTGTCTATATTTACAAAAGACCTAGTGGGATTTCATTAAATTTATTTCTTAGGAGACATCTAAACACTCTTTCACCTAAAGACCTTTTGTGGAGTCTTTAAATCCAATAAAATTTTATGTCTCTCCATTTATTTAGGTCTTCTTTGATTTGTTTTATCAAAATTTTGTGTTTCCAAGGCCTCATTGCACAGCAAAATTATCTGAAGTGTTTGTAAACTACAGATCTGAGGTATTACCTGGGAATATGTATTGTTAACAAACACTCCTGGTAATTCTGATGAAACAGATCCACAGAATGGTAGGCTGAGAGGAGTTTTACTTCTCTAGTTAGTGTCTCTGTATTAAAATCTACAGAGAATAGTTTTCTTTCAGCCTTAGCACCAGGAAAGGTTTATTTCTTCTGAATATCTAATATGCAGTTATCATATGGATAGTACAAGTATGTAAACTTGGCATGTTGACTTCTATTTTCTTTGTTGGCTTCTAGTTTTTATCTTTATATCGGAAGGGTAAGTATTTTTTACCATACAAGATTATTATGGGACTCATATGATAAATATTGACTGAGCACTTACTGTGTGCCAGACACTTTTTATAGACATATACGCATACCTCAGGGATGTTGAGGGTTAAGTTCCAGATCACCTTAATAAAGTGAATGTCACAATAAAGCAAGTCACACAAAGTTTTTGGTTTTCCGGTGCATATAAAAGTTATGTTTACACTGTACTGTAGTCCATTAAGTGTGTAATATCATTATATCTAAAAATGTGCATGTCTTAAAAACACTTTATTGCTAAAAATGCTAATGATTATCTGAGCCTTCAGCAAGTTGTAATCATTTTGCTGGCAGAGGGCCTTGCCTCATTGTTGACAGCTGCTGACTGATCAGTGTGGTGGTCGCTGAAGGTTGGGGTGGCTATGGTAATTTATTAAAATAAAACAAGAATGAAGTTTGCCACATTGACTCTTCAAAAAGTTTTCTCTGTAGATGCTGATTGATAACATTTTACTCATAGTAGAACTTTTCTTCAAAATTGAAGTCGGTCCTCTCAAACCTTGCTGCTGCTTTATCAATTAAATGTATGTAATATTCTAAATGTTTTGTTATTTCAGCAATGTTCACAACATCTTCATCAGGAGTACATTTCATCTCAAGAGACCACTTTCTTTACTCATCCACAAAAAGCAACTTCTTATTCATTCAAGTTTTATCATGTGATTGCAGAAGTTCAGTCACATCTTCAGGCTTCACTTCTAATTCTGTTTCCCTTGCCATTTCCACCACATCTGTGGTTATTTTCCCCCATGAAATCTTGAACCCCTCAAAGTCATCCGTGGGGTGTTGGAATCAATTTCTTCCAGACTGTTAATCTTGGTATTTTGACCTCCTTCCATGAATCACAAATGTTCTTAATGGCATCTCGAGTGGTGAATCCTTCCCAGAAAGTTTTCAATTGACTTTGCCAAAATCCATCAGAGGAATCACTATCTATGGTAGCTACAGCCTAATGAAATGCGTTTCTTAAATAATAAGACTTGAAAATTGAAATTACTCCTTGGTCCATGGGCTGCAGAATAGCTATTGTGTTACCAGATGTGAAAACAACAATAATCTCCTTGTACATCTCCATCAGAGCTCTTGGGTGACTAAGTGCATGTCTCAATAAACAGTAATATTTTCAAAGGAATCTTTTTTCTTGAGCAGTAGGCATCAACAGTGGGCTTAACACATTCAGAAAACCATGCTGTAAACAGATGTACTGTCATCCCAGCTTTGTTGTTTCATTTACAGAGCACAGGCAGATTTAGTATAATTCTTAAGGGCCCTAGGATTTTCAGAATGGTAAATGAACTTTGGCATCAGCTTAAAGTCACCAGCTGCACTAGCCCGTAACAAGAGAGTCAGCCTGTCCTTTGAAGCTTTGAAGCCAGGCATTGACTTTTCCTTTTTAGCTATAAAAGTCCTAGATGGCATGTTCTTCCGATGAAAGGCTGTTTTGTCTATATTTAAAATCTTCTGTTTAGTGTAGCCAATTTCAGCATTTACTTTAGCTAGATTTTCTGAATTACTTGCTGCACTTTTTATATCAGCACTTGCGGCTTCACCTTGCACTTTTGTATCACGAAGATGGCTTCTTTCCCAATCATCATGAAGCAACCTCTGCTAGCTTCCAACATTTCTTCTGCAGCTTCCTCACCTTTCTCAGCCTTCATAGAACTGAAGAGAGTTTGGGCCTTTCTCTAGATTTGGCTTTGGCTGAAGGGAATGTTGTGGCTGGTTAGTTTGTATCCAGACCACGCATACTTTCTCCATATGAACAATGAGGCTGTTTTGTGTTCCTATCATTTGTGTGTTCACTGGAGTAGCACTTTTAATTTTCTTCAAGAACCTTTCCTTTGCATTCACAACTTGACCAACTTTGGTACAAGAGGCCTAGCATTTGGCCTATGTCAGCTTTCCATTGATTTAAAGTAAGAGATGTGCAGCCCTTTCACTTGAACACTTAGAGGCCATTGTAGACTTATTAATTGGCTTAATTTCAATATTGTTATGTCTCAGGGAACAGGGAGGGCCAAGGAAAGGGAGAGAAATGAGGGAATGGCCAGTTGGTGGAGCAGTCAAAATACACACGACATTTATCAATTAAGTTCACCATCTTATATAGACTTGATTCATTGCACCCCAAAACAATTACAACAGTAACAACAAAGATCATTGATCACAGATCACCATAAAAGATATGAAAAGTTTGAAATATTGCGAGAATTACCAAAATATGACACAGAGATACAAAGTGAGCACACACTGTTGGAAAAATGGTGCCGATAGACTTGTTCTATGTGAGGTTGCCACAAACTTTCAATTTATTTTAAAAAACCCAACACAGTATTTGTGAAGCACAAAAAAAATGAGGTATGCCTGTACATACCTCAAAATAACCCTATGTAGTAGGTACTGTTTTTTGCCCACTTTATAAATGAGGAAACTAAGGCTCAGTGAGATTCTATAACTTATTTAAGATTGTACATTTAAGGCCGGGTGCGGTGGCTCAAGCCTGTAATTCCAGCACTTTGGGAGGCCAAGGCAGGCAGATTACAAGGTCAGGAGATCGAGACCATCCTGGCTCACACGGTGAAACCCTGTCTCTACTAAAAATACAAAAAATTAGCCAGGCGTGGTGGCCGGGCGCCTGTAGTCCCAGCTACTCGGGAGGCTGAGGCAAGAGAATGGCGTGAACCTGGGAGGTGGAGCTTGCAGTGAGCCGAGATCGAGCCACTGCACTCCAGCCTGGGCGACAGTGAGAGACTCAGTCTCAAAAAAAAAAAAAAAAAAAAAAAAAAAAAAAAAAAAAAAGACGTAAATTTGATTTTTTGACTTTAGAGCCCAGGATTGTAACCATTATGTTATTCAGGATGGGCCATTATGTTGCAGGAACAAACAACTTTGAAACTTATTGCTTAAAATAACGAAGGTTTATTTCTTGTTCTTGCTACGTATTTTTGGTTGCCTCAAGGTCTGATTCGTGTCATCATCACTCCAGGATCCAGGCTGACAGAGCAAATGCTATTACTAGCATTGCTGGTCACCTTGACCGAGGGGAAGAAGAGAGTTTGTGATATATTGCTCATTGGCTCTTAAAGCTTCCACCCATAAGTGACATATGTCATTTCCACTGAGGCATTGTAGGCCAAAGCCAGTCACATGGAGATACCTAACAAGTGTGTGTTGAGGGGTGGGACTCGGGGTCAGGCCTGGAATGCAATCTCACTATAATGCTGGGAAGGAGGAGAAATGTAGGTATTTGTGGAGCAGCACTAATGACTACCACAGCAGTTTTCAAATGTGCTTATTGACATAAAACTATTACCATGATTATTAATGTTATTCTTACATAAGAAGCAATGAGGTGGGTTTACATTTTTTGGCACGGTCTTTTTTATAAATCATATCATCAAGCCTACTTATGTGCTACAATTAAACAAAACAATAAATATATAAAACAAAGCAAATAAATGAGCAAGTTAGAATCTGAGCTGTTTTAATGGACAGATTTGAATGTGGCTTTCTTCTTATAGAAGGGTATGGTTTTTACCTTCTAGAAATATATTAAAAGAAAAAATGACACTAGAAGGAATTAAAGTTTAATAAATGGGGTTATATATACAAATTGGAAGAAATGCTGTAAACAGTTAAAGAGGTTTAGTCTGCTTTTGGGCCTGGCTGATTTGAGAGAAATTTCATGCATGTAATTGTCACAATGCCTAACATAGACCTTTATAATTTTTAAACTGCTCCTACAGAATTACATGAACTAATAAATGTGAAAGAGCTTTCTGTAAACTGTAAATTCTTTGCAAATGTAATCATTATTATTGCATAATCTTATTTGGTCCTTACAATTAGCCTGTGAAGTAGATATAATGGTGTTGGTTGTTGTTGTTTTAATTGTTCCCATTTTATAGTTGAGGGAACTCAGGTGTATTAAACTACTCTCCATGGTCGTGTGGTTGGTAAATAGAAAACTCAGAGTAGAACTCCATCTTGTGACTCCTAGGTCAGCCCTTTATCCACTGCACAGTGCTGCCTCTCCAGCCAAATTTTTGGGTGTAACTTAAATACATAAGAGAAACTTAAAATGACCCAGTTGAAAGACTAAAGAGTGGCCGATCACGGTGGCTCATCCCTGTAATCCCAGGACTTAGGGAGGCCAAGGTGGGCGGATCACAAGGTCAGGAGTTCGAGACCAGCCTGGCCAATGTGGTGAAACTCTGTCTCTACTAAAAATACAAAAATTAGCTGGGTGTAGTGGCAGGTGCCTGTAATCTCAGCTACTCAGGAGGCTGAGGCAATAGAATTGCTTGAACCTGGGAGGCGGAGGTTGCAGTGAGCTGAGATCACCCCATTGCACTCTAGCCTGGGCGACAAGAGCAAAACTCCGTCTCAAAAAAAAAAGAAAAAGAAAAGAAAGAGTAAAGAATTCTCAGTTTTCCAAAACACAGTGGGCATTGTGCAGGCAAACAAGTCAAGGAAACAGCAGAACCTATTGCCTTCTGATAAGGAACTCCTGAAAGGACTGAATGTTCTAAAGCTTAACATTAATAGTAAGAAAATGATCTTTCCAAGGGGCCAATTAGAGGCTTGATAACCTGATATATTTTACAGAATGTCACAGCTCAAGGAGGCTGAAGAAAAGTAGTTATGCTGGCCTTGAGGAATTGCTCAAACTGAGTTAGTAGCATTGCTTCCGTTTTTATGAAAGAGAATGCCTTTCTAATTTTAGAGTTCTTCAAGAGGTGGCTGGGTTTTTGTGCCGAGGGAAACTTTTCTCAGTGCTCATCTCAAGAGGTGCCTGTGAAATCATTTTATATCCTGTTTGGAAAAGGAAGACAATGTGGTAGAATTAAAAAAATGAGTTTGCATAGAAAGTTATCTTCCCCAGAAGAGATGGTAGAAATAGGGCTTTACAGCCATACTTATTACTTTTTTCCTGTTATAGAGCTATGTGTTATCAGTTCAATGCAGTTATTTGGATCCTTTAACTGTAATGTGTCTCCTGATATTATGCAGTAAGAACTGTTTATTTAGCAGATCATTTAAGAAGGGACAGAGACTTTTTAACTCCTGGAGGGTGTTGGGTTTTTTCCAGCTTCTCAATAGCGCCACTGTAATTTATTTTGCAAATTCCAATTCTTAAAGCATTAAAAAGTAGCTCATAAGACAACCTTTTTATTTCCGAATCCATTGTTTCCTCTGGTAAAACAGTAAATATTCCAAATACAAAGACCCAGGGAAAAGAAGAGAGTTCCCATCAAGGACCTGAGGTCTCTTTACAGGCTGGCAATTACTGTGTGTAGCTTTGTTTAAGTAACTGAGGTTGGATTATGTCCTGAGAAGCCATTTTTCAAATTTCATTTTAACCAAAATTTTACATGTACTTTAAAAGTAGGAATTCCATCTAGAAAGAGAAAAACTTACAGAAACCTAGGACACAAATCTGTAAAATTATCAAGTGGTCTGGTGGTTGCTAAGTCCTGGAAAACTAGGGGAAGATTAGACTAGAATTGAAGGTATTCTTTTCAGAACCAAATGCAGTGAGATTACTCTGAATGGAGAGTATATTTTTAAGACATCCATTATCTACAGAGAGTGTGTAAATATAAGGATAAAAAAAAAGGATCCTAATGAGTATTTGGCATATATGGTCCCATTTAATCCTCACAAACTACTCTGGAAAGTACATATCTTATAAAGAAAATAATAAGTCACAGACAGAAGTTCAGTAATAGGCTTAAGGGTAATAAATAATAGAGCTAGAATTACAACCCAAATCTATGAGACTCTCAAAGCAGTGCTCATCTTATCATAGTAGGTTCAAGAAGACCTTAGGTAAACCCTTAGTAGACAGATATATAGATAGAGTTATTAAGGAAAACCAAGAATATTAAAGCTCCCCTTAGTATTTGAGACTGATATCAAGGACAACTAGGCCTTTCTACCTTGGGCCTTGGAGACAGAACTTGAAGCCAAGTAGACTGCACAGCTGAGGTTGCAGTCATGCCAGGCTCCTGTGTAGGCCAGTTAGCAATAGGTGCCTTTCAGTTAGATCAGTTAGATCAGTTAGATCACATCCATAGCTCAATCAGCTAACGCCAGAGTGTCCTGGTGCAAAGCATTATGATTGTTGGGTAATATGTGACCTATAAGGATTTTTTCTGGTTACTTTGTTCACCTGGTGCTTGTTATTGGCATGCAAGATCCTGTCCTGTATAGGTGGATATATAGAAGAGATCTGTCTAGGATGGATTTTTCACTTGCTAGTATTGGACAAACTGCCTCTAGATCCAAAATAAGATTTATATTCATTAAGATCTAGCTTAAATGGAACTTTTTCACCTAATAAATATTTTTGTTATATGATATTTTCTAATTTTTTTGAACTGATGTCTTATCATTTTTAGTCCCTCAAACTGGATCTTAATATGCATTTTTCACAAAATTTTTGAGGGCCCCGGCCAGGTTCAGTGCCTCACACTAGCACTTTGGGAGGCTGAGGAGAGTGGATCGCCTGAGGTCAGGAGTTCAAGACCAGCCTGGCCAACATGGCGAAACCCCGTCTCTATTAAAAGTACAAAAATTAGCTGGGCGTGGTGGTGGGCGCTTGTAATCCCAGCTACTCAGACCGAGGCAGGAGAATTGCTTGGACCCGGAGGGTGGAGGTTGCAGTGAGCCAAGATCGTGCCACTTCACTCCATCCTGGGTGTAAGAGTGAAACTCCGTCTCGGAAAAAAAAAAAAAATTTGAGGGCCCCTCATGTGTGCATATGCATATACACACAAATATATATATGCATGTATGTGCATATTATTTTGAAATCTCTATCTTTAGCTCCTATCTCTTTCCTGAGTATCATAACTCATCTCAAATGTCTCCTCAGCAGCTCAACTTGGATGTCCCACCTCAAACCTGGACTCATCTTTTTTCCACAATACCTCCTCTCTCTTATTTTTAGCATCTCTATGAAGGGTACCACCATCCACAGAACTGCTTACATCAGAAATGTTGGAGTTATTATTTACTGCTCTCTTTTATCTCCACAATAGATCTCTTACCAAGTTCTATTGATTCTACCTCGAATGGTATCCTGAGGGTGGAGTGGGTTGTGGAGAGTGAGGAGTGATTGTTAATAGGTGCAGGGTTTCTTTAGGAGATGATGAAATAATTCTGAAATTAGATCATGGTGATGATTGCAAATCCTTGTAAATTTTCTAAAAAAAAAACACTTTAAAAAGCTGAATTTTGTGACATGTGAACTACGTATCAAAAAGCTATTTAAAAATTACTATATTTCAGTAACTCTGAGATTTTGTCTTAGACCCGTCAGCAGGATGTAACCTTTTTTTAAAATACTACTTTTTTAAAAAACTGGTGAAAGAACATACTCCTGCTTATTTGATCTCCTGTTAATATCTGGCTGAGGTGGCCTCTGTCCTTCCCACTTCATTGTGTTCTCTGGTTGCTGGGCTGACTCATTTAATCAAAATAAAATCTTGGCCCAGTCACGATCATTTTTCTATCTTCATCTTAATAATAATGATAATAAAAATATTTTATATTTATTGCAGGTTTGCCATGTGCCAAGTACATTTTTCAATTAACCCTTACAAAAATCTAATGAGTCAGGTACTATTACTATCTCTTTTATCCAAAGAAGGAAATTTGCTCATAAAGGTTAAGTGATTTCCTAAGATCAAGCAGATATAAATAAGTGATGGAGCCAATATTGAAACCGAGGTCTATCTGACGTCAATGTCCCCACATTCTCCTTCTTTCTTCCTCCTCCTTCCCCTAGGCCTCCTCTTCCCCTCTCTTCACATATATTAGCTTTTTCATAACACAAAGAAGAAAACAAATAAATAAAACACTCATAATTCACCTCCTAAATAACCCCTGTTAGCATAAAAAGGGCAATATATGTAGAAAGTTTGAAAGAAAGTTGAAAATCCAGATAGCGCAGAAAAGTACAAAGTGCAAAAGAGAAATTTTCTCTGTCCCCCCTCAAATATCTCTTCCCAACGTGTACCACCGTTAGGAGTTTCTAGTAGTTTCTTCCAACATCCATTTTTTCTTTTTTATTTCTAATTAGTATTCCATGGTATGGATATACCACAAGTTTGTTTAATCATTCATCCTCTGAAGGGCATCTGGCATGATTCAGTTTGTGGCCATTACAAATAAAGCTGCTATTAACATTTGCGTACAGATTCATAAGTTTTCATTTCTCTGGGAAAAATGCCCAGGAGTGCAATTGCTAGGTCATCTGGAAGTAGCACGGTTAGATTTTTTTTTTTTTTTGAAACGGAGTTTCGCTCTGTAGCCCAGGCTAGTGTGCAGTGGTGCAATCTCGGCTCACTGCAAGCTCCGCCTCCCGGGTTCACGCAGTTCTCCTGCCTCAGCCTCCCCAGTAGCTGGGACTACAGGCGCCCGCCACCGTGCCCAGCTAATTTTTTTGTATTTTTAGTAGAGATGGGGTTCCACCGTGTTAGCCAGAATGGTCTCCATCTCCTGACCTCGTGATCCACCCGCCTCGGCCTCCCAGAGTGCTGGGATTACAGGCGTGAGCCACTGTGCCTGGCCTAGCATGGTTAGATTTTTAAGGAACTGCCAAGCTTTTGCAGAATAGAGCTACCATATTGTGAGATTATTACCTCATTTTTTTTGAAAAGCACATGAATAGTATTTCAGTTTTCATAAAATTGAGTTTCTTCATATGTATACATTCTTTAACCATTTAATGTTCTCGCAAGCAATATATGAGTCATCCAGTTTCTTCATATCCTCTCTAGCATTTGTTGTTGTCATTATTTTTCATTTTAGCTGTTCTCAGAGGTGTATAGTGATATTTTGTAGTTTTGTTTTGCATGTCTCTGATAGCTAATGATGCTGAGCATATTTTCATGTGCTTATTTGCGATCCGTATATCCTTTTTGGGGAAATGTCATTTGTCTGTTTTCTAACTGGATTGTTTCCATTGATTGACTGATTGATTGATTGTCTCGCTCTGTCACCCAGGCTGGAGTGCAGCAGCACGATCTCGGCTCACTGCAACCTCTGCCTCCCGGGTTCAAGCTATTCTCCTGCCTCAGCCTCCCAAGTAGCTGTGATTACACGTGCCTGCCACCATGCCTGGCTAATTTTTTGTATTTTTAGTAGAGATGAGGTTTCACCATGGCTAGACTGGTTTCAAACTCCTGACCTCAAGTGATCCACCTGCCTTGGATTCCCAAAGTGAGCCACTGCGCCTGGCCTCCTTTTATATTTTTACTGTAGAGCTTTGAGAATTCTTTGTATATTCTAGATACTTCTACTCCATTATCAGATATGTCCAGTTTCTCTAGCACCATTTGTTATGAAAGTTATCCTTCCTCTATTGGATTGCTTTTGTACTTTTTCAAAAATCAGTTGGACATATTCTTGTGGGCAATATTTCTAGAATCTCTATTCCGTTCCACTGATTTATGTGTATAGCTTTCCACCAATATCACACTGACTTGATTACTGTAGTCATATAGTAAGGCTTAATATTTAATAGACACATTCTTCTCACTTTATCTTCAAAAGCATTTTAGTTATTCTAGTTTTTTGCCTTTTCATATAAATTTTAGAATAATTTTGTCAATATCACAAAAATGTCTTGCTGGAATTTTGATATAAATTGAGTTAAACCTTGCTATGGACAGAATTGTGTCCCTGCCAGATTTATCGGTTAAATCCTTAACCCACAATGTGTTTGGAGATGGGTTTTTAGGAGATAATTAAGGTTAAATTAGGTCATAAAGATGGGACCGTGCTATGGTTTGGTTATGGTTTGTCTCCATCAAAACTTTTGTTGAAATTTGATCCCCAATGTGGTGGTGTTGGGAGGTGGGGTCTAGTGGGAGGTATTTCGGTCATGAGAGCCAATCCCTCATAAATGGCTTGGTGCTATTCTCATGAGAGTCCTCTTTCTGGCGAGATTATATTAGTACTCACAGTAATGGAGATTAGTTCCCATGAGAGTAAGTTGTTAAAAAGCTAGAAACCCTTTGGATTTTGCCTCTTTGCATGTATCTGCTTCCCCTTTAACTTTCATAATGTCACGATGCAGCACAAAAGGTCTCAGCAGAAGCCAGGGCCATGCCTTTGAACTTCCCAGCCTTCAGACCCATGAGCTGAATAAACCTTTTTTCTTTATAAATTACCTAAACTTAGATGTTCTGTTATAACCACAGAAAACAGACGAGATAGGCCATAATCTGATAGGAATGTGGCCTTACAAAAAGAGGAATATCTGTTCCTCACTCTTTCTGTCTCTCTGCCAGGTATTACTAGATGGGGGTAGAAGCTCAAGTTTTTCACTCTGCTTCTATTGCCATTTGAGGTATGAGGCATGGAGCTATTTATTACTGTTGGATGAGAGTGGAAGTCCAGTCTCCTCCCATGGTTTCCACTGACACTGTCAGGGGGAGGGACAGGCTCATCACTATCCTTACTTGGCCTTCTCTGACCACCATAGTGGGGGTATTGGAGCGTTTTGTTGCAGCCTGTTGAAGATAGAAATCTAGACTCTCCACTTTGCCTTACTGGTGGGGGTGGGGGTAAGGCCACCGTTTTTTCTGTAGAGTTTGTCTAGGATAGGATAGATATTGTCTAAATTGTTTTCTGTCTTTCTAGGCTGCCCCCTTTTTGGTCCTTTGGTTAGAGACAGAAGGCCATTTTAGTCTGTGTTTGTTGATGTTTCCAGGTTGCTGGCTTATTCAGCTCCAAGTCTGGGATATTGGAAGCAAAAAGACAAGCCAAGGAATCCACCACCTAGTTGCTCCTTGGGCCCTGATGTCCTTAGCAAGTTAGGCTTTTTCTTTCCTTCAGAGTTTTATTTTGTTTGTTTTATGTATAATACCCAAGAGTTTTAGTTGTACTTAGGAAGAAGAATAGCAAAAATTATGTCTGCTCCATCTTTCTGAAAGCTGATGTTGGTTTTAGAACTTTAATGATTTCGTCAGACACGGTGGCTCATGCCTGTAATCCCAGCACTTTGGGAGGCAGAGGCAGGCGGATTACTTGAGGTCAGGAGTTTAAGACCAGCCTGACCAACATGGTGAAACTCCGTCTCTACTAAAAATACAAAAATTATTTGGGCATGGTGGCACATGCCTGTAATCCCAGCTACTCAGGAGGCTGAGGCAGGAGAATTGCTTGAACCCAGGAGGCGGAGGTTGCAGTGAGCCGAGATCGCACCACTGCACTCCAGCCTGGGCAACAGAGCGATACTCTGTCTCAAAAAAAAAAAAAAAAAAAAAAAGAACTTTCATGATTTCAGTCTTTACATTTTAAATGTTTCATTTTATTTTTACTTAAAGAATGAATTTTAGCCTTTCTTAAATTTCAGATGATCAGTCAGTTGATGCAAGCCCAATTATTGAATAATCCTTCTTTTCTTTGCCAACTTTAAATGCCACTTTTATCACAGAACTATTTCTATATTTGCATAGGCCTATTTTCATTCTGTCTATTCTCTTTTAGTGATCTTGGTTTTTTCTTTATTATCACATGGCTCTAATTAGTAAAGTTTAATAATAAGTTTTAATAGACAAGAGCTATACTCTTGACCATTTGACTGGTCTCCGCTTCATTCATTTGGAATCTCATTGGCAGTAGAAAGATGTCCTGTATGATTTTCACAAGTGACGATGCCACCATGTTTCTTCTCTGCCTATTGTGATTCTAGTGCTTGGCTGGATACTGGGATGTTAATTCTCTGGGGCAGGAAAGAGAATCTTGGAGGAAAGAGAGAATGCCTTCTGGCAAAGCCTCAATTCTTTCAGCCTAATAAGTTAGAAATGCTTGGTAGATGCTACTCTAGAGGGGATGGAAATTTGCAATTATTTTTCTACCTTTGCAATCCAGCATGTTGCATCTCTGCCTTTTACCTTCACAACTTTCTGAGAGCATCAGTAATTCAATTTCACCCCTTGTTTCTAATGAGGAAAGTATAAAGACAACTGTATTTGACCTAGAAGTCCTGGGGAACAGGTTGTATGTGGAGAGTGCCACCATGGGGCACTCCTTGTACTTTAGGTTTTTTATTTTTTAGATGGAGTCACGCTCTGTGGCACAGGCTGCAGTGCAGTGGCGCAATCTCGGCTTGCTGCAACCTCCACCTCCTGGGCTCAAGTGATTCTCCTGCCTCAACCTCCCAAGTAGCTGGGATTACAGGCATGTGCCACCACGTCCAGCTAATTTTTGTATTTTTAGTAGAGACGTGGTTTCACCATGTTGCCCAGGCTGGTCTTGAACTCCTGACCTCAAGTAATCAGCCTGCCTCGACCTCCCAAAGTGCTGGGACTAGAGGCGTGAGCCACCGTGCCTGGCCCGGGGCATTCCTTTTAACATTTGCCCTAACATTTGCTTCCATGGCTGATCATCTGTTGGGCCGTCTTGTACATTCCCTGTTCTAAGGGAGACTAAGTAAACTGGAAACTTTTTAGAGTATTTTATATATATATATATATATCTGGGGTGTAACACATTAATTTTTCTATCAGTGAAATGTAAACTGATCTGGGCTTCAGTCTTTGCAATCTCCAAGTTACCCCCTTTGCTGCAGCCAATATGATTTATCTCCCTTGTCTGTATTTCCAGCCCAGGCCTTTGCACTGAGCTAGTGACCCATATATACAGCTGCCTATGTAACATCTTCTTTTGGATGTTTCAAATACACTATCTTCAAAGTGATACAAATGATCCTCCCACCAAAACCTACTTTCCTTTTAGAATTTCTTTTCTTTTTCTATTATTTATTTATTTATTTGAGACAGATTCTAGCTCTGTCACCCAGGCTGGAGTACAATGGCGTGATCTCGGCTCACTGCAACCTCCGCCTCCCGAGTTCAAGCAATTCTCCTGCCTCAGCCTCCTGATTAATCCCTGCCTCAGCTGGGATTACAGGCGCATGCCACCATGCCCGGCTAAGTTTTGTATTTTTAGTAGAGACAGGGTTTCACCATGTTGGTCAGGCTGGTCTCGAACTCCTGACCTCGTGATCCGCCCACCTTGGCCTCCCAAAATGCTGGGATTACAGGCATTAGCCACCGTGCCTGGCCTTCTTTTCTTTTTCTTAAAATAAATGACTACCCAGCTCTAGTAATGCACTAATCAGAGTCTCTCATTTCCTTGACCTCACAGCCTCCTAACTGGTTGTCTTGCTTCTACTTCTGTTCCTCTCCGCAGTATTCTCTACCTAGCAGCCAAAAGAGCTTACTAAAATACAAGTCTGATCACATCAAATTCCTGCTTAAAATCTTTTTTAATGACTTCCCATTGCTATTAGAATGCCCTGAATAATTTGCCTACTTCTACCCTTCCCAATTTATTTTCTTTTCCCCCATGTCCTATTGAATGACAGTGATGGATATTTTGCCTCCGAGATGTATTCTGAATGTATCTATTTATTTCCACCTTCAGTGCCACCAGTCCATTTCAAGCCACCATTTTTTTCTTTACTGTATGTTCATTTTGTGGTGACTAACTACCTAGATTTCCTGATTATACTCTTGTTTCCATTTATCTACCTCTACTTCGCAGTTACAATTATCTGTTAAACACAGATATGCTCATGTGACTGTTCTTCTTTTACCCCCTCTTTCATATAAAGCATAGAATCTCATCTTTATAGTGTAGCACACAAGGCCCTCCATGATCTGGCTTCATCCCTGTATTTTCAGCCACACTACAGCATTAATTCACCCTGTACTGTAGCTTTAACAATAATTATGATAATAATAGTACCAAATACTACAAACAGTTACTGATTACTAACCCTCTTCAATACACTAACCTTGTAAATATATTACCTCCAATTCTTAAAACAGTCTTCCTACTTATTATATAACTGCTACTCTGGGCATTATTAATTGTAATGCTGACTATTTGTTTGAAATGAAAATATCATGTTAAGTGATTATCTTTCTGTTTCAAGTTTATTAAAATTTTATGAGGAATACAATGTGGAATTTGATGAAAACCTTTTTATATCTACTAAGATGATGTCTCTATCCATTCAGACTGCTATGACAGAATACCTTAGACTGGGAAATCTATAAAGAATATAACTTTATTTTACACAGATCTGGAGACTAGGAAGTCTAAGATCAAGGTGCTAGTAGATTCAGTGTCTGGTAAGGGCTTGTCTCTGCTTATCAGATGGCACCTTCTCACTGTGTTGTCACATGATGGAAGGAGCAAATGCTGTATCCTCACATAGCAGAAGGGCAAAACAGCTCCCTTGAACCTCTTATATAAAGACATTAATCCCATTCATGAGGGCTTTGCCCTAATCACTTAATCACTGAATAAAGGCCACACCTCTTAATACTATCACATTGATGATTAAGTTTCAGCGTATGAATTTGCGGGGACACATTCAGACCACAGCAGATGGTCATATAGATATTTTTGTTACTTTATTGATGTGGGATATATTATGGCTGCAGATTGCTAATTAAAGGATGTGACATTTGAAGAATTACTCCTACTTGTTATCATGGTATTTTAATCTTTTAATATGCTGTTAGATTTGATTGAGTTTATTTAGCATTTTAAAATCTATATTCATAACCGAGATGGGTTAATTGAGATGAGTCAATACCTTTTTGTGTATGTATGTGTGCACATGCAGATATGCATGTGTGATGTCTTTATCAGCTTTGTTATCAGAGTTGTACTACCCTCATAAAACTGGTAAGCCTACACAATATTCTCATAATTTTTTGTTTAGTATCTGTCCCTCCCAGTAGATTATAGCCTCTGTGAGGACAGAAAGCAAGTCTAGGGTAATCCTAGCACAATACTTGGCACATTAAAATTAATATGTAAATATTTGCTGAATGTTTAAATGAATCCTGGTTTTGTAGACGGGAAAGTGAGGCTCAGCACCTTAAAATTAATATGTAAATATTTACTGAATGTTTAAATGAATCCTGGTTTTGTAGACAGGAAAGTGAGGCTCAGAGTATTTAAGTAATGTGGTCAGGATCCTATAGTTAGTAAATGGTAAAGCCAGTCCTAAGATAACTATAAATAGAATAAATAGAATCTAATGGCCAAGAGTTGGGTAAGAAAGTAGGGTGCATGGATTGGAAATTTGAGGCTTTGTGGTTAGAATTTCAAAAATGCAAAATCAAATCTCAAAGTCATCTTCCTTTGTTTTGGTTCAGACTTATGGAGTCTATTCTGACTTCAGAGTCTGTGCAAGCTTCCACTTTATCATATGGCCTCTCTAACTACCTACATCTTTTTACATATGCAGAGTGTATTGCATAATGTATTGTCTTGGGCACCAGGATGTCTGATCCTCCCATTCATACATATATTATGTGTTGTCACTCATATCCGTACATTTGCCCATGCTGCGCTCTATGCCTGAAATGCCATTTCTCATTTATGTAGCGCACTCTTACTAATCCTTCAAATTCTTCTTGCTCTGAGAAGCTTTGTCAGGCTCCCCCTTTCCCTGCAGAGTCAGTCAAGTGTTTTACTTTTGTGTATATTCAGCACTCTGTGATTATTCCATTCCAGCATTTATCATACTGTTATAACTGTGTGTGTTTAATGGTCTCCCTTCCTGATAGGTTGTGAGCTACCTGAGGTCAGGAACCATGTCTTTTCCCCCCTAGTGCCTGGAAGTGCTTGGCATATTTTAAGCACTTACTAATTGTTTCTTGAATATGTGAATCCACAGACAGACGAATGAACAACAAAATAAAATTGCTCTTTTCATACCAGAAAACAGCTATCTTTTGTGAAGGGAACAGGGCAAGAAAACATGCTCATGCCTTCCACTTTATGTGCGTGGCTGAGATCTCTCCACTGTCAACCATTTAGGAAACATTAGGGCTGGAACAGATGGCCTCGCTATGCTATGAGGCATTCTAAAGGGTGGTCTGAACAATACAGCTTCCACTAGTGTGCCACAGTGCCTGGAATGCTGCCACCACAGCCATTCCTTTGGGGTAAATACTGTCTCCAGATGGCCACTCCTAAAATGTACATATATTATCTGAGAAGAGTAGCCCTGTAAATTATCACTCTTTCCTTTATCCACTTAGATTTTACTGGAAATGGGCTATAATATATAGAATGGGTGAATCTGGGTGGCAGTGGGGTAGGTCCACTGGATAGAATTTTCCTTGTCTGTAATTATTTATCTATCCATGAGATTAATATGTGTCTCCCCCACTATACTGTGAGCTCCATGAAGGCAGAGATATGTCTTCTTTTTTACTCAGTACCCAGTGTAATACTATATATACTGACCTATATATAGTAGATGTTCAATAATGTTTGATGACTGACTGATAACTACGGTCACATACCACTTTGACGTACTTATAGACCTTATATCATTGAACCTCATTTGTTTATTTACATTTTATCAGACCTTGCTTTTATGCAGCCTCACTCAAATTGAGGAACATTAAACCTATGGGTTTAGACTGCCCATCCCAGCATCAAATCTGACCAGGGCAGGCCGGGCATGGTGGCTCACGCCTGTAATCCCAGCACTTTGGGAGGCCGAGACAGGCAGATCACGAGGTCAGGAAACGGAGACCATCCTGGCTAACATGGTGAAACCCCTCTCTACTAAAAATACAAAAAAGAAAAAAAATTAGCTGGGCGCCTGTAGTCCCAGCTACCCAGGAGGCTGAGGCAGGAGAATGGCGTGAACCCAGGAGGCGGAGCTTGCAGTGAGCCGAGATCACGCCACTGCACTCCAGCCTGGGCAACAGAGCGAGATTCCGTCTCAAAAAAAAAAAAAAAATCTGACCAATGCAGGATCTATATTACCAAGTGGAACACTGACTTGTTTTACTTCCTGGTAATTAGTTATGTGTGTAGACGAAGTCCCAGAACCCCTGTGTGCTTAAGGAGCCACAGCATTTCTACTAATCCCTGATGTTCTGATCTTCAAATAACCCTGATTGGCTCTTTCCATAGTCCCATCCCTACCTTCATGGGATTGGATCATGCTTTCTGTACCCTCAGATTCTGGCTATGTCACTGTATTATAAGATTGGATTATAATTATAATTTTAGAGTGTGAGCTTCTGTCAGGTACTTTATTATATTCATTGATGTACTCCTGATGCCCAGTACAATTCTTGGCATAGAGTAGGTGTTCAATAAATGTCCATCAGATGAATGAATGATGAAACCCTTTCCAGAGAAGGTATGCCTTCTCTCTCTCTCTCTCTCTCTCTCTCTGTGTGTGTGTGTATAGATCTTGGACTGTAGTAGTAATAGCTATCATTTATTGTTTGCATATTCTGTGCCAAGTCCTTTGCTAAGCATTTTAAGAACTTTAAAAAAGTTGGCATAAGGGTGGCTATGAAGCAGGTAGTATTATCTCCATTTTGCAGATTCCTAAACTGAGGCTCAGAGACATTAAGCAACATGACTGAGGTCACAGGGTAAGTTGTGGAACAAACTCATATTGTTATGATTCCAAAGCCCCCATACTTTTCATTTTATCTTATGAGAGAGTACTGCATTGGTGACAGTGGGATGGCAATTTGGTGGGGGCACAGATGAGTTAGGGAGGAGGTAAGGGTAGTAAAGAGACTTTATTTCCTGACATATTTGCCAAGTACCAGCTCTGTTGCCCTTTGAGTCTGAAGCTGCTGCTACCCTCAGAAGAGTCAAGCTGTTCATCTCTGAGATGTATGTGGCTCAGTAAGCACTGAGAGCAGACAGGACAGAGGAGGTGGATAGGTGTTGATCGGCTATGTTGGGAGGTGGCTCTGTTGTTTACCACCTGCTCTGTGCAGGCTAGTCAAGGTGCTGGGAATTTGTGTTTACATAGGATTTTAAGTTGAGGAAAAAATTACTATTATTAGTTCTGGGGTACATATGCAGGATATGCAGGTTTGTTGCATAGGTAAATGTGTGCCATAGTGGTTTACTACACCTATCAACCCATCACCTAGGTATTAAGCCCAGCATGCATTAGCCACCCTTTCTAGTACTCTCCCTCCCCCAACCCTACCCCCCAACAGGCCCCAGTGCATGTTGTTCACCTCCCCATGTCCATGTGATCCCATCGTTCAGCTCCCACTTTAAGTGAGAACATGCAGTGTTTGGTTTTTTGTTCCTGCTTTAGTTTGCTGAGGGTAAAGGCTTCCAGCTTCATCCATGTCCCTTGAAAGGACATGATCTCATTCCGTTTTATGGCTGCATAATATTCCATGGTGTATATGTACCACATTTTCTTTATCCAGTCTATCATTGATGGACATTTGGGTTGATTCCATTTCCTTGCTACTGTGAATAGTGTTGCAATGAACATACATGTGTATGTATCTTTGTAACAGAATGATTTATATTCCTTTGGGTATATACCCAGTAATGGAACTGCTGAGTTAAATCCTATTTCTGGTTCTAGCTCTTTGAGGAATCACCACACCATCTTCCACAATTGAGGAAAAGATTTTTAATTAATTTGGGATTATCTGCTTGAGTCCCCAAGAGAAAAACTCAAATGAATCTATCTAGAAAATTTAATCCCCCCCATCTCATTCCTTCACTGGCTCTGTCTCTCAGCAATACATCTGATGAAATCCTTTTGGGGTAATTTATTATACTTGGGAATAACTGGTGGCAGGGGGCTGGAATTTGAATGGAAAGGAAGCCTAAATATGAAAATAATTGTGTAAAAAATTTTTAAAAAAATATCTGAAACTCAAAGGAAATACTGTATTATGGGGAAACCAACTCACACACTTAGCTTTTGCCAGGTTGGCTGGTTTGGAGGCGGTGGACATATGGGGTTAGCTGGAATATTATAAATAATCTAGCCTCTTGCTTTTTACCCAGGATGCTAGGGGCTTCATCTTGCTGAAATACATTCTAAGGAAAAATTGGACCAGCCTACCGTGGGTGGAAATTGCAGGCACTGCTTTTGTTAACAGTGGAGGGTATCCAGGTTCTTGGCATCTGGAACAAAGAATTGGACAAAATGCATAAACAAAGCAAGGAAAGAATGAAGCGATTTATTGAAAATGAAAGTACACTCCATAGTGTGGGACTGGGCTCGAGCATAGAGGCTCAAGGGCCCCGTTACAGAATTTTTCAGAGCTTAAATACCCCCTAGAGGATTCCATTGGTTACTTTGGGTATGCCCTATGTAAGTGGAGAGGATGAAGTAAATTTACAAAGTCATTTACTTGGCCTATGCCCTGTGGAGAGGATATTTCCTGTCATAGCTGAAGTTTGAATCGGCCTTATGTTCCTGTCTCCAGACCCTATTTTCCTGCCTCATCTTCCCTCTGAGATGAGAGATGTGATGCCCATAAATCTTTATGGGAGGCAGAGGGACCAATGGTCTTTTTTCTGTAAGTGCTTCTTGCTGGCTTGAGGTGTAGTCCCTACCTATTGAGGATCATGGAACTCTCACCCTGCTCTATCTAGTGGAGGCAGAATAGCTTCTTGATGACCAGGGGTGGTGTCTTCACCTGGAACTGACTGTAACCTTTGTTGCATGATTATCTGAAGCTTGATGATCTCTAGCCGAGAGGTAAATAATTAGGTTAAAAGATTTAATGGGAACTTCAGGGGGTGGATAGCTATGCTGTCAGAAATGTTTGTTATAGAGATTTGCAGGAGAAAAAACAAAACCTGGTCTGTTCTAGAATCTTATGTGTTTCGTTAAAGTCTTAACACAAACGACCCCATTTTGGTTTGCTTTGGTCTGCTGGGGCCTAGTGCATGAGCTCAGTCCAAAACAATGGCCTCCCAGAATTTTGTTTCAAAAATTCCCCCTTTTTGGTCAAGTTCTCACTTAGGCAAGAGTGTGACCAAAACTTGGGGCCTTAGCGCCACTCTCAGTTACCATCATTTTGGGTTTCCAGTCTCAGCACATCATTTATAGGTTACAGTGTCCTCATGGTTGCACATTTCTTTCAGCTTTTGTTATTCCAGTTGATGAGAGATCATTTGACGTTCTAGAGATGGCTGCATGCAAGCATTTAAAGCCTTTGAGAGAATATAGCACACCAGGGAGACTATTATTATGACTATTGGGTGGATAATACCAGAAGTTTGGAGTATGCTCCTTATGCAGGGTCACCATAAACCAAACCACCTAGAATTAAATAGATTAAAGAATGAGCTAGATGAAGAGTCTACTCGCTTAACTAAGCAATTTTTTTTTTGTCAATACCCTACCATTGAATTTCTATAATCTTCATTTAATGTATTTCCCCATAGGCCACAAGTGCCAGCAGCTGCACAGGTACTTGTTTAGCTGGTTCCATTATTTAGCAAAACTTTCAAAAGAGAATTTAAAGTCTGTTGTGTAATGATAGCCTTTCATGTAGAATTTGCTATGGAGCCTATCATGAGGGATGCATTTCTTATCATTGCTTCTTTTACTTTAAACCATGGAAAAAGGACCTAATAAATTAGGCCCTTTTGGAAGAGTGAAGGCCTCCTGGCTCTGTTCTCTTCAACCCATGATGTGGGCTAAGAGGAGTGATCCAATGTGTTGTTCTTGACCGATTACGAGGCAACATACATACCGTTTAAGTTTCTTACCTACATTGGGCCTTCATCTTTTATCTATCAAAGTATAAGTTCATCCATGTATAAGGCTGGCTGCAAACTCCTTCACAAATAAAAGTGTACCCCATTAGTGCACATAACAGACCCCTTTTCCACTTCTATTGTTCATAGAGGCATAAGCAAGGAAAATTCTTCAAAGATGAGAGTTTCATGGTAGTAGAAATCTTAATCTGTGAACTTTGGAAAAGATATTCACATCAAGGATGCCATCTTCTTCTTTGGAGAAATTTCCCTGGTTAGTTTAACCTTAAGGGTTCCAATGGGTGTACAGTTTGAAGAGTGTAGAGGGACCCTTCTCAGTTGTGAGACCATGAACCTAAAGCCGAAATCCCCGAGTTTTATTGTGGTCTGGATGACAAGGACAGTCTTTCTCTGATGTTTCCAGAAGATTCAAACCATAAAAAGTTTTCTTTACCTGGTGAAAATACACTGTAGCATAATAATCCACTGTTATAACATCGGCCCTGTTGCATGGGAAAGCTTTTATACAACCAGAAAACATGCATTAAAAATAACAATGGAATGAAATCCCTTTATACAATGTTTAAATGGCTGACCAGGTGATCCAATGTACCTGAAGCTTTAATTGTTTTTCCAAGAATATGGGACCAAGTATTGGTTATAAATTATTTTAAACAATTTTAGTATCAGCCAGTTTAATATGAAAATCTGACAAAGTATTTTCTTGGTATTTAATTTTTGTTCTACTTGGGTTAGTAGATTTATACAAGGAAATTTGGTTATTTCTGTGGTTTACAATAACAACATAATAATCATAATTACAATTGATAGCACAGACTATTTTAGAAGTCCCATACAATTTTGGATCATATATTAATATATTCACAAAAATATAACCTAAAGAAGATTGAACATCATTTTGGCAATCCCATGTACCTAAACATGTCACATAATCCTGTTTACCTCCTTTCTGGATGCTTCCAAGGGCCCTTTGATCCATCCAGAAAGCCAGGCATTAGGAAAGACAATTTTGAAACTGAAGTGTGATTTTGGAATTCAGTATTACCGTAAATTATTTATTTTGCCAAAATGATGTTTCAGAAATTTTAAAGAAGCAAAAACCTTTTATAACCTTTTGCCAAAAAACCCACATTCTACTGCTTTTATACACCTTGCATGTAAAACTGTTTCTAGTAGTCTTAATTGCATGTTACAATGGTGACTCTTAGCAATTTTAACTTTAATGTAAAACCTGGTAAGTTATGTTCTGATAAGGTTTGGCTATTTCCAGCATAGCTAGGGGCGTGGCCAACTCCACATGTCCTCAGGACTTACCTAGCTGGAAAGCAGGCAAGTTAAACAATTTTCAAAAGCCAAAGAAGCAGTGTAGCAAACCTAATACTTGAACATAATTTAGACCACATATTTACATTTTGAAGACATTGTAGTTTACCAATAATCTTTAAAACCATCTTAATTTCCCAGAGATTGCTAAAGTCATGTGAACTAAAAGGCATTACACTTTCTACTTTTCTGACACAATATTTGATTTAAGCTCTTATTATTATTAAGCTAATTAATTTAAAACTTTACACAGGAGTTAAACAGTGACTTTTACTTTATATTTAACCAGTTTGCACAGAGTTAAAGAGGTCAGAGACTGACTGGTAAGAAATTCTTACCTTTTTGCCTGTGTGCCAGGTTTCTAGATTCTCTCTCCCTGAGCGGTCCTAGTGACCCTGCTTGACTGTATGCAAACAAACACATTGCCTTGAATGAATAATATTCACGGGTCTGGGCGCAGCGGCTCATACCTGTAATCCCAGCACTCTGGGAGGCCGAGGCGGGCAGATCACGAGGTCAGGAGATCGAGACCAGCCTGGCTAACACGGTGAAACCCTGTCTCTACTAAAAATACAAAAAATTTGCTGGCGTTGTGGTGGGTGCCTGTAGTCCCAGCTACTCAGGAGGCTGAGGCAGGAGAATGGCCTGATCCCAGGAGGCGGAGCTGGCAGTGAGCCAAGATTGCGCCACTGTACTCCAGCCTGGGCGACAGTGCGAGACTCTGTCTCAAAAAAAAAAAAAAATTCACAAACAGTTTATAAAGTTTAGAGAAATTAGGCAGAGAAAGAGAAATATGACTAAAATTCTATTTATGAGAATATATTCAACATTCTTAAAGTATCAGGAAGCCTAAAATTCAACAAGTTAATTTATAAGGATAGAAAGCTGGTGTGCTCTGTGAATTCTTGTGGCTCAATAAAGGTAGCTTAGGAATTCCAAATAAATGGAACAAATGATGACTTGCTGGAAATGCATAGGAAACAAAGTATTCACAGAACCAAATAAAAGCCTTCCACAGGAACTAAAAAAAATCATAGTTTTATATATATGGACACACAAGCAAAGCCAGAAGAGAATAAACAGCAAATGAATGAAAACTAGAAGCAAAAACAAATACAAAGGAAACCAACCCTAAATTTTTATCCTCAATTTACCCTGGAGGCTACAGTGTTACCTAGGGCCCCCCAAAAAAACTCACTGTATTAGTCCGTTTTCATACTGCTGATAAAGACATACCTGAGATTGGGAAGAAAAAGAGGTTTAATTGGACTGTGGTTCCACATGGCTGGGGAGGCCTCAGAATCATGGCAGGAGGTTAAAGGTACTTCTTACATGGTGGCAGCAAGAGAAAATGAGGAAGATGCAAAAGCAGAAACCCCTGCAAAAACCATCGGATCTTGGGAGATTTATTCACTACCCCAAGAACAGTATGGGGGAAACTGCCCCCATGATTCAAATTATCTCCCACCTGGTCCCTCCCACAACACATAGGAATTATGGAAGTACAATTCAAGATGAGATTTGAGTGGGAACACAGAGCCAAACCATCATTCTGTCCCTGGCCTCTCCAAATCTCACGTCCTCACATTTCAAAACCAGTTATGCCTTCCCAACAGTCTCCCAAAATCTTAACTCATTTCAGCATTAACTCAAAAGTCCACAGTCCAAAGTCTTATATGAGACAAGTCCCTTCCACCTATAAGCCTGTAAAATCAAAAGCAAGTTAGTTACTTCCAAGATACAATGGGGGTAAAGGCATTGGGTAAATATAGCCATTCCAAAGGACAGAAATTGGCTAAAACAAAGGGGCTACTGGCCCCATGCAAGTCCAAAATCCAGCAGGGCAGTCATATCTTAAAGCTCCAAAATAATCTTCTTAGACACCATGTCTCACATCTGGGTCATGCTGAGGCAACAAGAGGTGGGTTCCCATGGTCTTGGGCAGCTCCACCCCTGTGGCTTTGCAGGGTACAGCCTCCCTCCTGGCTGTTTCCCCAGCTGGCATTGAGAGTCTGCAGCTTTTCCAGGGACGTGGTGCAAGCTGTCAGTAGATCTAATATTCCCAGGTTTGGAGGACGGTGGCACTCTTCTCACAGCTTCACTAGGCGGTGCCTCAGTAGGGACTCTGTGTGGAAGCTTCGACCCCACATTTCCCTTCTGCACTACCCTAGTAGAGGTTCTCCATGAGTGCCCTGCCCTTGCAGAAAACTTCTGCCTGTGCATCCAGGCATTTCCATACATCTTCTGAAATCTAGGCAGAGGTTTCTAAACCTCAGTTCTTGATGTCTGTGCATCACAGGCTCAACACCACATGGAAGTTGTCAAGGCTTGGGGCTTGCACCCTCTGAAGCCATGGCCCGAGCTCTATATTGTCCCCTTGCAGCCATGGCTGGAGCAGCTAGGATGCAGGGCACCAAGTCCCTAGGCTACACACAGTACCGTGACCCTGGGCCTGGCCCACGAAACCATTTCCTCCTAGGCCTCCAGGCCTGTGATGGGAGGGGCTGCCATGAGGACCTCTGACATGCCCTGGAGACATTTTCCCCATTGTCTTGGGGATTAATATTCGGCACCTCATTACTTATGCAAATTTCTGCAGCTGGCTTGAATTTCTCCTCAGGAAATGGGTTTTTCTGTTCTAATGTATCATCAGGCTGCAAAATTTCCAAACTTTGATGCTCTGTTTCCCTTTTCAAGCTAAATAATTTTAGCAGCACCCAAGTCACCTCTTCAATGCTTTGCTGCTTAGAAATTTCTTCCACCAGATACCCTAAATCATCTCTCTCAAGTTCAAAGTTCCACAAATCTCTAGGGCAGGGGCAAAATGCCACCAGTCTCATTGTTAAAACATAACAAGAGTCACCTTTGCTCCAGTTCCCAACAAGTTCCTTATCTCCATCTGAGACCACCTCAGCCTGGACCTTATGGTCCATATCACTACCAGGCTTTGGTCAAAGCCATTCAGCAAGTCTCTAGGAAGTTCCAAAGTTTCCCACATTTTTCTGTCTTCTTCTGAGCCCTCCAAACTGTTCCAACCTCTGATTATTACCCAGTTCCAAAGTCGCTTCCACATTTTTGGGTATCTTTTCAGCAATGCCCCACTCTGTTGGTACCAATTTACTGTATTAGTCCATTTTCACACTGCTGATAAAGACATGCCTGGCTGGGCATCGTGGCTCATGCCTGTAATCCCAGCACTCTGGGAGGCCGAGGCAGGTGGATCACTTGAGGTCAGGAGTTTGAGACCAGCCTGGCCAACATGGCTAAACCCTGTCTCTACAAAAAATACAAAAATTACCCAGGCACGGTGGCATACACCTGTAGTCCTAGCTACTTGGGAGGCTGTGGCAGGAGAATCACTTGAACCTGGGAGGTGGAGGTTGCAGTGAGCCGAGATCATGCCACTGCACTCCAGCCTGGGTGACAGAGCGAGACTCCATCTCAAAAACAAACAAAAGACATACCCGATAATGTGAAGAAAAAGAAGTTTAATTGGACTTATGGTTCCCCATAGCTGGGGAGGCCTGCAAATCATGGCAGGAGGCAAAAGTCACTTCTTACATGGCGGCAGTGAGAGAAAATGAGGAAGATGCAAAAGTAAAAACCCCTGATAAAACCATTAGATCTTGTGAGACTTATTCACTATCACAAGAATAGTATGGGGGAAATTGCCCCCATGATTCAAATTATCTCTCACTGGATCCCTCTCAAAACACATGGGGATTATGGGAGTAAAATTCAAGATGAGATTTGGGTGGGGACACAGAGCCAAACCATATCACCCACACAATGAATATTTTATTCCTGATATACAATTTGATATCCTAAATTCACCAATATTATTATACATTCTGTGCAATCAAGAAATTCACTTTAGGCATATGACCAATAAGTACTCCAGCACTATCCACGCAAAATGATAAACATAGTGTGAAGCAATGTAAGTATGTAGGTGAAATTTGGCTCCACACTAAATCCAGCTTTATGCTTAACTATATTAAAGAATGTCCAAACTGCTGATGCATTTATTTACAATACTTCTTGTTTTACTTTAATCAAGACTAAGAGCTTTAACTATGACATTCTTTTTTTTTTTTTTGAGATGGAGTCTTGCTCTGTTTCCCAGGCTGTAGTGCAGTGGTGTGATCTTGGCTCTCTGCAACCTCTGCCTCCTGGGTTCAAGTGATGCTCCTGCCTCAGCCTCCCGAGTATCTGGGACTATAGGCATGTACCACCACGCGTGGCTGTTTTTTTATTTTTATTTATTTTTATTTTTTGTATAGAGGGGTTTTCACCATGTTGGTCAGGCTGTTCTCGAACGCCTGACCTCAAATGATCTGCCTGCCTTGGCCTCCCAAAGTGCTGGGATTACAGGTGTGAGCCACTGCACATGACCAACTGTGAAAATGTTAATTAGCCAAATGTCTCCAATTCTCTACCAGGTTTTAAAGAATATTTTATTATTTAGACTTTTCCATATCTTTCTCACCTATTTAATGATTCCTTATGACATTGTTTAATAAATAACCTTTTCAAATCTGTAATTTGATCTAACTTTTAGATAACTTCTGAATTAGACAAAATTAGTCTTTTTTCCACTAATAACATAACCCTTTCTGGCATATTTTATACAGAATTATGTGTTAACTAGAATTTTATCTGTAGTAACCTAAAACTTTAGTGAAACCCTAAAAAGCAAGAAATCCTGAACTATTAGATATGGCCATTTATAGATAAAAACTCTACAGTTTTAGAAACATACTTCCCCATATTACAACCCTTTCTTAATTGAAAATCACCCAGATATTAAACGAGCATCAAAAATAACTTTAAGATTTTAAATTACACAAAAAGTTTACCTAAAACAATTATCCTATTCACTGTACTTAATTTTTTACTTTTAACAAGGGAGACATGAGACATCAATAAACATATATAAAATGAACATTGATTTGGTCTGGAAAGGCAGGACAACTTGAAGCAGGGAGGGAGGCTGGGGCTTCCAGGTCACATGTTGGTGTGAGAGGAATGGTTGCATTCTTTTAAGTTTCTGATTAGGCTTTCCAAAGGATGCAATCCGACATGCATTTATCTCAGTGAGACTTTGAATAGAATGAGAGGCAGGCTCACCCCAAGCAGCTCCCAGCTTGAATTAACACTGACATTTTAAGATATTTAGCAAAGACAAACATACAATTCAGACAAAATGTATGCTGACAATTCTGAAGGCATTTCCACTTTTATTCCACCAATAATTTTAAAGCTAGCTTGTTTAGTAAAGTTATACTTTAAGTCATGTGAACTTGAAAATTGCTGAGACTTATTTACTTAATTTATGAGGCTCTTTTACTTGTAAGCCAACTATAGTAGACACAACCTATAACAATAAGTGTACATACAAATAAATACATCTAGACCTGTATACACACAAGTAAATGAAGATCCAGTAGCTTGGAACCTTAGCCATGAGATAGCAATATAAGCTTGCCAGTTTTACTTTGCCCCAATAGATAATCCAATGAAGCCTGTGAACCAAAATTTTGGATAATGCGTTCTCCATGGGGGTTTGATATACAAAGGCAAAACCTCCCCAGACTCCAAAGAGCAGTGGGGCCAAACTGTACAAAAGGAGGGTGTTAACACACTAACCAGGCCTCCTGCTTAGAACCACAGCACAAAAGCCTGGATACAGGCAATGCCATTTCACTTTCCCATTCAACAGTAAATTCCAGATTTCAAACAATGTTGGGGCCAAACAGCATTGCAGCTATGAGAGAAAATTCTAAGGGGGGCTTAGTACTAGACCTCAGAACCTCTGCCAGGAGCATCCCTTTTGGGCAGGTTGAGGTTTGCAGAACACCTGGAGCATCCTCCTGTGGGGTCTAATTTTAGAGTGTCAGATGTCTCTGACATTAGGTGGGCACCAGCACCACATACAGGTTTTTCCCTCCAGAGCATACTATGAACTTGATAAGAATACCCATGAACTGTAATGAGAACTGGATGCTGGGTGTGCCTTTTTGTTCCTTAGCCAGTTGAGTATAATAAGGGAAGAATTCACCATAGGAAAAGAAGGTTTAAGTCCCCTGAAACACGTGCAAATTTGCTTCGAGCTGTGCCACACATAGGGACCAGGGACCACGTGAGGAAGAGATTAAAAAAAAAAAAAAGTCCTTCCCCCTTCGGGGCAGGGCAATTATAAACAGCTACTGAAAGACTGAAATAGAATGAAAGGACTCTGGAGGCTGAGACAGGGGAATCACTTGAACCCAGGAGGCGGAGGTTGCAGTGAGCTGAGAATGCACCATTGCACTCCAGCCTGCGTGACAGAGCAAGATTCTGTCCCAAAATAATAATAATAATAATAATGAAAGAAAAAAAAGAAAGAAAAAGCCCCAGGTCCCTTAAGCAAACCGGGTGGTGGCAGTCAGGCTTCTCCATATGGAAACCCCTTAGTTTCACTGGCCACGGCCAGAAACCTGCAGTTGTCTCCATGTTTAGGTGCTGCCCACCAAAAGTCCCAAGTTGGAAAGGAAAAGAGAGAGAGAAAGCCCCTGTATGGAACAGAAAGGAAAGGGAGAAAAATGAATCCCAAACTTTGGGCTTACCTCTTCCTCCTGGCTGGGTCACCGAAATATGTTAATGGTGGAAGGTGTCCAGGTTCTTGGCATTTTGAACAAACAATTGGACAAAATGTACAAGCAAAGCAAGGAAAGAATGAAGGAATTGATTGAAAATGAAAGTACACTCCACAGTGTGGGAGCAGGCCCAAGCACAGGGGCTCAAGGGCCCCATTACAGAATTTTAGGGAGTTTAAATACCCTCTAGAGAATTCCATTGGTTACTTGGGGGGTACACCCTATGTAAATGGAGAGGATGAAGTAAAGTTACAAACTCATTTACTTGGCCTACGCCCTATGGAGAGGGTATTTCCTGTCATAGCTGAAGTGTGAATTGGCCTTATGTTCCCTGCCTCCAGACTCTGTTTTCCTGCCTCACTTTAGAGCAGTGGAAAGCCAGTGACCTCAGGTCTAAGGAGAAGTACTTGGGGCAATTAGTTTACTGACCAGGACTAGTGGTAAGCCTGTCAGGTCTTGAATGCACTTTCCAAAACCAGTGGGCATTTGCCTTGTTCAAAGGAGCTGCCAAGAAAGGGAAACAATTGAAATTATAGGGGAGCTTCCATGTGGTATTTCAAAGTTTTGACTTCCTAAGAGGGAAGTTGTTACTTGGTAACAATTAGCTATTGGTATTCTCTGTGTGCATCAAAAGATGCCTCACTGCACCCAACATATTTCTTGTCATCAAATCAGACTGGTCCATGCTCAACCTATTCATTCTTTCCTTTGTGTCTTTTTTTTATGTTGTACCCTTTGCCTGGATTACTTGCCCTATTTTTTTATGTGTATGTAAATCTTCATCTTTCTCCAATTCCTTCTTTTCCTTTTCTTGCCCCTCCACCTTCTCTTCTCTTTCCCCTTTCTCCATCTACCCTTCTTCTGCTCTGAATAAACACAAAAAAAGTGATAATAAAACAATAGATTACATTTAATGTTTACTTAAAGAATTGCTACAAAATCTGTATACATGCTAAATAGAAGTTACCTGAAGATCTCTCTTTTGAGAAAATTTTTTCTTTTACAATCTCGTGCATAAGGAATCTATCAACAGTTGAAGATCCAAAAATAGCTCTCAGATACTGCTTAAATGATTTCCAACCACTAACAAGAAGAAATATCCAAGGAGAATAAAGAAAGAGTAAAATTTATCTAATGGAGGAGAACATATGGATAACACTTAACTAGCACGCACAGGGACTTGTGGCTATCCTATAAAATGTGACAGGCACTGTGCTAAGTTCTTTAACTTTCATTATCTTGATTAATCCTCATAAAAACCCAAAGGGGAAGATATTATTGTTATCTTTATTTTAAAACAGATGTAGACACTGGATTTCAGAAAGGTTAAGTAACTTGCTCAAATTCAGGTAGCTAAGAAATAGTGGGGTTGTAATGTTAACTCATGTTAGTTTTATTCCAACGCATCCAGCTCGTAAAAACCTCCTTGAGAACTCTAACTCAGTAAGTTGGTTTATAATCTGAACTCATATAACACAGTCTGTACTACCCAATTTAAAACTCGAGTATACACTATCACAAATTATCTTTTAATTGCTTTATATACATAAGCTTTTTCTTTGCCGCTAGACTTAAACTTTCTTTTATATACAGTGCTGAGCATATAGTAGGTACAGAGAACATACAATTCATCTTGAAGAAGAAGGAAGCAAAGCTGTGGTTCTGGCAGTAGAAGTTTCAGGAATGAGGAGTCTATGTTTGTTCAAAATCAAAACAAGTGGATAAAGCATTAAAAAGTCCAGTCAAATAACCGTTGTGTGTTGATTTGTTTGGAGAAAGCTGAGGTGAGGTCAAGGAACCAGACAATGCAAAAAGATAATTTGGCTGATTTTTCTCTTCATTGATTGACCAGTTGATGTAGAAATCACAGGTTTCACATACAATCCCATTGACTGTGTTGGCTGAAACATCCAGGTAATGACGAATCATAGGGTAAATAAGACAATATCAGATAATTAAAGTTGGCTCTATAGATACACCACATTCTATAAGTTGATCAGTTCCTGAGAAGTACATGTTGATTCAAACCCTCTGTTTTATAACTTGGGTTTTCACTTCAGATGGGCTTCATCTTTGACTGGCAATGGTTTATTACACGTTAGTTTTAAATTTTTATCTTGCCCATCTCTCTGTCAATTACAAGTGACTTCTTTGAGAAGACCTAAATTCACAAAACATAAAAATGAGACGGTGGTTATTTCTATTATGAAATCATTGACAAGAAGATTTCTATCCATAGTTTGCTTTATATATATTAACTAGAATTGCATTTCTAAAATTTTCACTGATATTATATGTATATATATTATGTCAATATGCATATAATGTATACAAATTTTAATAAACAAGTCTATTAAGTGAAAGAAGCTATAATTAATCTATAAACCACCCATAAATGTATAGAGTTTTTGGTATTTGAAAGGACTCTTTGGTGAAAGCTTTTTGATGTGGGAATAACCACCTGTTATTTATTGGCATTTGTCTCTCAGAATTTTGCTCTGTTGAGTTTTCATAAAGTGAAGAATGCCTCTGTATCAGGTTTTCTCAACTTTGGCACCATTAATATTTTGTTCCAGTAATTTTCTGTTGTGTGTGCATTCTTTCCTATTCACGTTGGCCATGGAGAGGGATATTCTGCATGGTCAGCTGTGTGCCTATCAATATAGAGAACTTCAGATAAAGGCTAACGTATAGTTTTTGTTTTTTTTTTTAAAGGACTTTAATCAACTTTACTCATACCAAACTACACATATGTAGGCCTAATCTTGGTCATTAACCACTTTTTATTTATTTTTTAAATTGACAAGTGAAAATTCTACATATTTATGGTGTACAACATGATGTTTCAAAATATGTATACATTTTTGTGGAATGGCTAATTGAAACTAATTAACAAATGCATTATCTTCTATACTTAGTTTTTTGTAGTGAGAACACTTAAAATCTATTCTTAGCAATTTTCATAGTTACTGTGGTGTACAATAGACCTCTTGAACTTACTCCTCCTAACTAAAATTTTGTATTTTTCGACTGACATCACTAACCACTTTCGATTGAGCCCATGAAAATTATGCTATTTGAGAGACTGAATGTGGTGCATATTCAGGTGGAGCCCATCTTCTGCTGACTCTAGGATTAAACATTGTTGGTGGATTCTATTACAGTATTTTCATGAAAAATAATTCATAATTCAATTTTAGCTGAGCTTGGTGGAACTCACATTACTCAAGCTTGATCCCCTAGCCTGAAGAGTGAGGGTAGTTCCAAAATGCCAGTGTATTCCTGCTGGGCAGTTATGCAGAATTTTCAGATATGAACTTTCGGTAGTTTGCAGGTCAAGGATAGAGTGAAAACATAAACCCATGATCTTTTCTTGGGTGAACAGCAGTTACTGTTGAAAGTGTATAATTTGATCTCTGGTTTTTGCCATTGAGTTTTATTATTCTTTACAAACGGCTAGCACCAGGCTGTTGATTGGTTATAGTCTAAAGAAGTATAGACGTCTGGAAAGGCTGTATCAGGTAAGACAGTTTCTGCAATTTAATGCATTCCATTCCTTTCTTCATTCACCATTTATTAAGAGTCAGTATAGCATAATGTTTAAGACTATTGGCTCTCAAATCAAATTTTACCTATGGCACTTATTACTTAGTTGCATGATCCTTGGTAGATTACTTAATCTTTTAAAGCCTCAGGTTCCAATTTGTAAACTTGAGATGTGTAAATAGTATTCACCTCAAAAGAATTGTTTTGAGGATTAAATCAAATAATGTACATAAAGTACTCAGTACATACTCAATAGGTGTTGGCTATTACTAGTATTTTGTACCTATTATGTCACTGTATATCTACTAGGGGAGAGAAAACAAGGACATGAATAAATACAGCAGAATATGGCAGAAGGTGATATGTCACAAAAGAAGGAATGATAAAATGCTTTAGTAGTTCAGAAGAGAATAGGAGTCCTTTTGGATGAAAAAAACAAAGCCAGAATCATGGAGGAAGTGACATCTAAGATGAATCTAAAAGGAAGGATAGAATTAAGGCATACAGTTGTGAAAACACTATTTCTAGAATCAGCTATAAATACCTTCTGGGACTGGACTGCAAATGATGACTCATGCTTTTCTTCTTCATCATCCTAGCAATATGCAGAGAGGAAATCCACAGTGAAAGCAGATTTCTGCCCACTGGTGTCCCCCTTCCTTCATTTTCCAAGGAGAACATAGAAGGGCAGTCTTATTTCCTGGTGCAATAATGGAGGCACCAAGTTCAAGGTCATGTAGTCAGCCTTAAATTAGATGAAGGTTATGAACTCTATAGTAAGTAATCAAGCACCAAGTAGATTTGTTATTAGGTATCTACCCTAACTCAATATTAGTAGTACTTTGGGGGTATAGTCCTTCAAGAAATTATGTTCACATTGGGAAATAATGACATAAATACACTAAGTAATATTGTAAAATAGAATAGACTCCAAGATTCAACTATGTGGGATAGACTGTCTAATAGAAGTTCTGAGAAAAGATTCATCAGTGGGACCCGGAATGTCTTTGGAAAAAAGGTTTCATGGAAGGATAGGAGCTTGAGTTGTTTGGGATTGGTGTCGGGGGGTAGTGGGGAAAAGAGCATTTGAGTTGGGAAAATTTATATAGCAAAGCAACTGAGGTAGTAATTCATGAAGAATGAATGAAGATAATATCTTTTAATTAATGGATTAAAATTTCAGTAGTCTCTGCATCTCCTCAGCTGAGCGATATTTGCAGAGATGCGTTTGGGTCTGTTGTGTCCTGATATACCTACCCCAGCTGATTTATAAACTGCACATAATTAGAGTACTTTCCTCAAATTCCTGCTCTTGCTGATGTTTCCTACCATCCGGAAACTATGCATGCATGAGTTAAATGAATGTCATGCTATTGACAGGAATGATTCACCATTTCTAGACTTTGTGAGGAAATGGATAATATTGGCTCATTTCAAAAAGGGGTCTTTCAAAGTCAGCACATTCCGACGCTTCTCTCTTCTCCCCCTTCAGTGTGTGAACCCCACTGATATCTTAGGAAGATGCACTGGTTGTCATGGTAAAAGCTACGCTAATTGGCTTCCTCTAGTTGATGTTCTGTCAAGCTCATTGCCCCACTGAGGATTTGGAATAGAGCGCTTAACTTTTTGCTTCTCAAAGAACATGTTCCCAGCAAGTCAGCTGCCTCAGCAGAAAATGGAAGGTATTTGAAATGTCCAATATGTTATCAAAATATTTCACTCTTCATGGGGCCAGACATGCACAGTTTCACTTTCATTTGGTATCTTCTTTCCACAGAGAGTACTGATGGAAACTCAGCTGGAGATTTTTAACTGAATTAAGTGAATTTGGGGGAACTTGTAAAGAATGAAAGTATGTGGGCAAACGATTACTTTGCAGAGACCTGAGTTCAGGTCAGAGTTGGTCTGGAGCCAACTGTGAAATAGTCTTCTGTTTTGTTGTCTTCTTGCCCTTTTTCTCATTGCTATAAGGGAAAAAGGAAGGAAAAAGGAAAAAAAAAAGAAAGAAAGGCATACAAGCCTAGTACTTCCCTCACAAGGTGGAGTCTCAACTTCAGACTATTTCTTGTTTTTCTTCTGCTATAGTCTGAGTGTCCCTCAAAATTTATGTTTTGAAATAAAATCCCCATTGTGGTGCTATTAAGAAGTGGAATCTTTGGGGAAATGATTAAGTTAGAGGGCTCTGCCCTCATGAATGCATTAGTGGCTTATAAAGGAGATGAAGGGAACTAGCTTGGGTCCTTTTTTGCCTTTCTATCCCTTCTTCCATGTGAGGACACATCATTCATCCCCTCTCAAGGATGTAGCAACAAAGAGCCATCAAGAAAGGAGAGACGGGATCCCTGATCAGACACCAACCCTGTGGTGCCTTGATATTGGACTTCCCAAACTCCAGAACTGTGAGGAATACATTTCTATTTTTTTTTAATAAATTATCCAGTCTATGATATTTTGTAATAGCAGCACAAACAGGCTAAGACACTTTGTATTCCAGACTTTCAAATCAAAATGTAACTATCTGGTACATCTTGCCAGGGATATTTTCTCTGTTTGAAAACTTCTAAGGAAATCTGAACTATGATTTTCATGGCTCTAAATGACTTAACATATCACTTATATAACTTATCATTTGAAATTGCCTTTGAGGACCACTGGGCTAGATATTTTAGTAATTCTTATACAAGATCAGGTAAACAGGTGCCATCATCTACATACTGATTTAGTTTTGTTCTAGAGCTTATTGGTAGGAATGACTCACTGAGAAATTCTGAGCAACTTGTGTAACTCTATGTCTGTTTTCCCACTGGAAGAATGGGGCTTGTAAGGCTGCTTCCTCTTTGTTGGGAGGAATTTTACATGGTATGATATCTTACATCTCCTGCAACACTTTTAGCCATGTTGCAAACTCACCTGAAAACTCCCATCTATTATTTTAAATCCAATTTTAACTGTCATTGGTCATCTATACCTCAGTGTGAATGGATGTGAGAGAAAGTTCTGGGCCTCGGCCACCTGAAAAAACGAAGAGGTAAAACACTAGGAAAAAAAAGTGTCCAGTGGGTGTTTGAAACTAGAAAACAAGTTGCCTTTTGAAGAATTTTGCCTCAGGTTTTATCATTATGAAGTGCTGCCCAATTAATTGCCTAATTGGGTATGATGCTGTATATTGAGAACTTCACAGACCTAGTCAGTTTCTTTTCTTTTCTTTCTTTTTTTTTTTCCTAGATGAAGACTCACTCTGTCGCTCAGGCTGGAGTGCGGTTGTGCGATCTCTGCTCACTGCAACCTCTGCGTCCTGGGTTCAAGTGATTTTCCTGCCTCAGCCTCCTGAGTAGCTGCGATTATAGGCATACACCCCAACGCCTAGCTAATTTTTTTTTTTGTATTTTTGGTACAGACAGGGTTTTACCATGTTGGCCAGGCTGGTCTCGAACTCCTGACCTCAAGTCATTCACCTGCCTGGGCCTCCCAAAGTGTTGGGATTACAGGCGTGAGCCACCATGCCCAGCCTTCACATAGTCAGTTTCTGCAATGAGCCTAAGGCAAGCACACTGTCATAGAGACTGTGTTGGTGTATGGAAGTATAGTAAGGTGGCATGAAATATGTGGTCCATATTACACACAGGCTAAAGATCAGTTGATTTGGGGAGAATACGGGTCAGTGAGATTAAAAATATGAAGGGAAAAGGAATCTGAATATTGATTTGCCTTTACCTTCTCAAATATTTAGAAATGTTTCTGCTCTCTTTCCTCCTTCAGAAAGTAATGTCATAGAATCTTTGGTGGTAAGGAAAGCCCTTGCTAGGCATCAAAAACATTGTTCAGACTAACAGAGATCATTGTCTACTCTTGGAAATGGGGATGGAGAAGTTGAGGGTTAAAGATTCACACAAAAACATCCCTTGGAAGATGGTTTTGGGAGACCTTATAGACTAAAAGAGCATAAATATATACTAAGACTTACTGTTACTAGGTTCCAGGTACTGTGTGAAACACCCTATATCAATTATCTTATTTAATTCTGCTAACAAATGTTATATAGGTGAGGAAATTGAGGAACTGAGAGTATAAAAGAAGTTGCCCAAAGTCATACAGCTATACATATTACCGAGCTCCTCCCCATACATACACACTATACTAAATTCCTGTGATTTTTTTTTTTTTGGCTTTGTTTATCATCAGGCACTTTCTTTGCAAAAAGTAGATGCAGTTAGTTGAGGACTCCACTTCTTTGGGTTTCTGGTTAATTGAGGTTTGGCTCTTTCATAGGGAGTTTGCAGTTCAGTCCAGGCAAATTTAGCCCCTATTTTTCCACTAAATAATCACACCTCATGGTAGCTTGTAGTTGGAGATTGAGGAGTCTAATATTAATACACCAAAGGAACTTGAATCATCAAAGGAGAGGCCTGATTTAAATAAACTAATTTAAAGGGCCTGGAACTCTGTTGAATTCAAGCTGTTAAAATTCCATCATTGTTAAATCTCTTCTTTTCCAACAATCCACCAGCTGCCCAACCATAATGGCTTGTTTATAATACATAGGGTTCCTTTGTTTGAAAGACAAAAGGAGCTTTGCAGCTCATAGGGCGGCGGTGAAGCCTGCCTATGCTGTAGTTCCTACAGTTTGCCCTTACATGTTTCCATAGAAACAGAATTGTTGCTTGAAGAAAAAAATACTTAAATTTTATTTTCTCTTTATGTTCTTTGAAACTTGTGCTAACTTTGCCAGAACTGAAGGACAAATTCCTGGCTTTCCATTCTTCTGGGAAATTAGTGGAACCTGTGTGCTCAGAGGAGAAAGAAGGCACTCAGGAATTTTTAGAGTCAGGTTTGTGTTAACCCTTGATACCAGTGAAGAGAGAGATACTTAGAATCCCCTTCCAATCCTCTTTTCCAACTCAGTCTTTCCATTCAGCTCAGCCATTCTGCCCCAGAGCATAAGATCATTTTGAAGGCAAGAGAGTGGTTAAATGCATGTGGGCTGTATAGTCAGGCAAACTTGGGTTTGACTTCTGTCCCTGCTACATATCAGCCTATCTGAGCTTTAGCAAGTAATTTAAGTACTCTGATCCTCCCATCCTCATCTGTAAAATGGGGGATATAGAAATACTGTGAAGGTTAAATGAATTAATCCATGCTTGGCATAATGCCTGAAACATAGCAAGCACTCAATAAATGGCAGCTTTTTAAAAAGTCATTTTTCTTCCCCCTGAAATCTCATCAATGTCCCCTAATCGATCACCCCTTTTAAGGGCTTTTCTTGAATCCCATTGTCAGAGGCGTCCAAACCAGAGCAACTCCATTTTGAGTGAGGGCTAGGAAAATGAGGCTGGGGCTTGCTGGGCTGCATTCCCAGAAAGTTGGGCATTCCTAACCTCTAGATATTTAAGGTTAAGGGAACAAATTAATAATGTTACTCAACAGAACCAGACTTGGGAGTGTCCAGATATCCTGATATCTAGAGAAAAAAGCATTCCTAATTTTGCTTTAAAGATAATAATATTGATTCTTGCAAAATATACTAATTAAGAAAATTAATCCTTTATCACAAACCCTTGTAGCACAGCATATCTCCCCATATATACGAGCATTGTATCTAGGGTGGATGAGTTCCTCTTTTTACTTTCAGGAACCTCCTACTCTTGTCTATGGAGTAGCTGTTTTTTCACCACTTTACTTTCTCAGTAAACTTGCTTTTACTTTGCACTGTGGACTCGCCCTAAATTCTTTCTTGCAGGAGATCCAAGAATGCTCTCTTGGGGTCTGGATTGGTACTCCTTTCCTGCAACATATTTCTGGCGACCCAGATGGGACTGTAGTACAGAAACCCTGACTCAACGGCTACCTTTGGGTAAGTGTTGGGGTCCTGTAACATATTTCTGGTGAACCATGGAAGGGATGATACTGAAGAAACCCCCTCAACCCAAAGGAAATAGACTGCAGCACTGATTGGATGACTTTGGGTAACTGGTGGTGTACTTGGGTAAAGAATGGGATTGGGTTAGAGGCCCAACTTAGGGGAGTTAAAGCCTCTCTTAAGACGGAGTGGGTTAGAGGCCCCTCTTAATAAAAGGCAAGGACACTTGACTGACCTTGGGTTAGAGGCCCGACTTAGGAGGGATAGAGTCCTTTCTAAGATTTAGGGGGTTAGAGGCCCCTCTCGGTAAAGTCCCTCTTGGCTAAAAATGGGTTTAGCACCATAGGCTATGTTCTTTGTATTTGCATTGTCCTCCTTGCTGCATGAATCAATTTCTTGGTTGCTGTCTCTGTTTCACTGTCATTTTCAGGAGACTTTATTTAACTGGTCTTGGAGATTTTAACTTTCTCTTTTCCTATGTGCCTCCCGATTTCCGTCCATCTGCTTGTGAAACATTGGGAACAAAAAGCATTGAAGGCTCTGTCTCTAAAATTGCTGATTGAGATTTGGTATTTAACAGCTATGAGCAATAGGATTAGACAGATGTGGTTATGTTTTGTTGCCACTATGCCGACTAGGTGTGATCCAAAGCAGTAGGATGGAAATCAGGGGGGGACTTTTCTCCTTGCTGTTTTGTTTCATTTTGCACACTAAAAAAACACTTCTTTCTTGGATTCGGGCAAACCAGCTATGCTTCTCTGCTATTGTCCAAAACCTGCTTGCTCTGGTCATTCCCATCTAAATCCTCTTCATTTTCTTTGCCTTATTTGACATATTTGTCGAAGTCCATGTTGTGGTTTATCTAAGATTCATGGCTCGACTCACTTCCATTATTCAGATAATGTGAATCATGTTTGATGAGAAAAAAGAAAGGAAAAAAAACTAGACATACTAAATGATCCTTTAATGCAAGCCCCCTTTCCCTGGTTCAGCAGGCATTTTTGGGTGGAGCAGAACCTCCTTCTGTTGGCTCTGGAGGTTCAGATGTGTTGGTCTTTTCTCCCTCTCATCCACCGGAAAGTTCTATTGAGAACCCTTTGTCCCCTCCTCCTTACCCATCTACTCCCACTCTATACCCACCACTCATGAGGAACTTAGCCCAGTGAGTACTACTCGTAGTGGAGCCTCCTAGCAACCACCAAAGGGAAATCTTTGTCCACTTAGAGAGGTGGCAAATAAGGAAGAAGGCCTATGAGAGTACATGTCCCCTTTTCTAGGTCTAATTGACTCTATATAAAGAAAGGTTGGTAATTTCTCTGAAGATCCAGGAAAATTCATAGATAGTTTTGAGAAATTAACTGTGACCTATATTTAAACTTGGCAGGATCTGCACATTTTGTTGTCTCTGTGTTGTACAGTGGAAGAGAAACAATACATTTTGGGGACAGCTAGGGCCCATGAAGATGAGGTATTGGCTTGCAACTTGGACCATAATATATATCAGGCAGGAGGTATAGAATTCCAGATCAAGATATAGAGTGGAACTATCAAAGGGGCAGTGAGGACTTGGGGAAGAGAGATCATATGGTCACTTGTCTGTTGGAAGGGATGAAGAAATGTATAAAAAAGCCTGTTAACTATGAAAAGGTTAGGGAAGTTTCTCAGGGTAAAGATAAGAATCCAGCTTTGTTTCAAGGGCATTTAGTTGAGGCAATCAGGAAATATACTAACACTGATCCTGCCTCAAGGGAAGGGCAAACCCTTTTGGGAGTACATTTTATATCCCAGTCTGCCCCTAATATCCATAGGAAACTACAAAAAGCAGCTATGGGTCACCAGAATCCTATGGAACAGCTTTTGGATATGGCATTTTTAATTTTTAATAACAAGGACAAAGCAGAAGAAGCAGAAAGAGCAAGAAGGACCTCCCACAAGGTGCAGTTCTTGGCTGCAGCCTTACGCTCACCTCCCACATGGGGTTGTCCTCCTGGCTCTGGGCCTGAGCAAGGGAAGCTGAAAGGTGGGAAGTCCAGAGCTGGACATCTGAGTCACCATGCTTTGGGCATAAATCTGTGTGCACACTCTAAGAAAACTGGTCATTGGAAGAGGGATTTCCCAGCGTTCTGAAGGGAGACATTGGCACCTGAACCAATGATGGCTGAAGTAGCCAGGCAAGCTCAAGAGTGATTGGGCCGAGTCCTTCTACCCCAGCTCCCATCGGACAACTAGCCATATCTCCAGAGAAGCCTCGGGTAACCCTTGACGTGGCAGTCCCACAGGCCAATGGAAGACAAGAGACTGATACTGTTTATTCCTGTGAGCCAGTCAGTGACCTCCAACTCCTGTTCAGAAGAAATGAAAGGGATGGATAACATAAAGATATGGATTGGCATTCTACTTTTGGCTATACGTTGGAATAATGCAGACAGTAACTTATTTACTGAGTGGGCAAAGGTTTAGCCCCTCTTTTCCCATGTGTTATATATAGCCACATGGGCCTTAGCCCATTCCCCTACTGTGAGAAGACAAGAAGGTACCTTTTTAATTTAATTAGAAAACAGCTAAACTCCACCCCAACTTTAGGTTATGCTATACATAATGAACTTGGATGAATGACAGCTGTTCAAGTGCAGGTCTCAGGCAAAGCACCTCTGTGTTTTCAAAGGCACAATAATAGTCACCACCAAACTGGAACCCCTGATATGGGATGGCTGTTATTTCAACAATGTAATCAGACTCTTCTTCTAACAGACCAGATGTGGATGGGATGACAAGATAATTTGCCAAAAAATGAGTGCCTACCCTTCTTCTTGGGGATGGTTGTGGGCTTGTGGAACTCATGGCTGGCCATACTTATCTTATAACTGGACTAGAAGGTGTAAGTGGGGTTGCCCTTATCTCCCGGGACGTATCCTCACCAAACTGGACTCTCTGTCCTCTAACTGGGAAATTATAAAAGCTCGCCATGGGCAACAAAAAGAAGCATCTTGGTGATTTTATCCCATGGCTATATTTTCCCTGCAGGCAACTACAATCAGTATCGAGTGACAAGTTGAAGCCTTCGCAAAGCACACAGCTGCAGCTTTCCATAATACATGCCATGCCCTTACCCTCCTAACTGAGGAAACTTCTCAGATTAGGCAGGTAGCCTTACAAAACCGTGTGGCTTTGGACATTTTAACAGCAGCCCAGCGGGAGCTCGTGCTTTGATCAAAACCGAATGTTGTGTGTATGTTTCAGACTATTCACATAGTATTACCCAAGCTGTGAAAGCTTTCGACACTCACATATCTGCCATTGATGCGCTATCAGTCGACCCCGTATCAGCTTGGTTGCAACAACTGCCCAGTTCTTGGAAGGCCTTTCTGTTTAGTTTACTTGGAATGACTTTACTTATTTTGCTTTGCTCTTGTGGAATATATTGGGGTTGTACTCTCTGTGTAGGAATGCAAGGCAAGCTCACTCAAGGCTTTATTAAATTGGATACTTATTAATCTTCCGTATATCACCTTTTGTAGGAACTCGGAGTTATGAACGACCTTCACCATAGCAACGCTTTCTAACTGCGTTTCTCTCTACCCTGAATGCAAGAAACCCTAATAGTTAGGCAGGAATATCATCATCCCTATTCAGCCTGATGAAGTTACAGAAGATGGATCTTTGTCCCTCTGCAACCCTTAGGATTAAGGGTCCTCCTGTAAAGGGAGGGGGCATCTCTGTCAGAGGCGTTTGAACCAGAGCGACTCCGTTTTGAGTGGGGGCTAGGAAAATGAGGCTGGGGCTTGCTGGGCTGCATTCCCAGAAAGTCAGGCATTCCTAGCCTCTAGATGTTTAAGGTTAAGGGAACAAATTAATAATGTTTTCTAAACAGACCCAGACTTGGAGTTTCCAGATATCCTGATATCTGGAGAACAAAGGCATTCCTAATTTTGCTTTAAAGATAATAATACTGATTCTTGTGAAATATAGTAATTAAGAAAATTAATCCTTTATCACAAACCCTTGTAGCAGAGCACATCTCCCCATATATACGAGCACTGTACCTAGAGTGGACACATTCCTCCTCTTACTTTTGGGAACATCCTACTCTGTCTATGGAGTAGCTGTCTTTTCACCACTTTCCTTTCTTTTCTTTTCTTTTTTTTTTTTTTTTTTTTTGAGACGGAGTCTCGCTCTGTCGCCCAGGCTGGAGTGCAGTGGCACTATCTCGGCTTACTGCAAGCTCCGCCTCCTGGGTTCACGCCATTCTCCTGCCTCAGCCTCCTGAGTAGCTGGCGCCCGCCACCACGCCTGGCTATTGTTTGTATTTTTAGTAGAGACGGGGTTTCACCATGTTAGCCAGGATGGTCTTGATCTCCTGACCTTATGATCCGCCCGCCTCGGCCTCCCAAAGTGCTGGGATTACAGGCATGAGCCACTGCGCCTGGCCTCACCACTTTACTTTCTTAATAAATTTGCTTTTACTTTGCACTGTGGACTTGGCCTAAATTCTTTCTTGCGTGAGATACAAGAACCCTCTCTTGTGGTCTGGATTGGGTCGCCTTTCCTGTAACACCATCTCATCTTGCCTGCTTTAATGTCACATTGTTTGCAACTTTTGAGTTGATTGGCAATTAGAGTTTAGTTATTTTATTATAGATGGGTTTTGTCTCCCAGATCAGCTAGATTGTAATCACCTGAGGGCCCAAGTGGGCTCTTGTTTAGCACACTACTGGGCACTCAAGAAATGCTAATTAAATGTTTATTGGAGTAAAGACCGGACTCTGGGCTTCACTAACTTTCCTAGAGACTGTTTTGAGTTGGCTTTTTGTCTCCACAGGAATCCAGATAACCACTGTCATTCCTTGCTTTTGCGGCCTCACTAATACAATCTGTTAAGACATGTTCAATGTGCCTAGTATAATAGATTCCATCTGTCTAAGGATTGGTGAAGGTGAAAGAATGATATCATATAACCCGAGGCTTCTCTGCCTTGAGTGGCCCTGTGCCTGAGGCTTATGTTATTTGGGGGAAGCACTATATTAAGTTTGGTCAGCCTCAGGGACAGACACTGGAGCCTCTTATTTGAGTGTAAGATGGAAATGCCTCCAGGTCGACTGAGCTGAGACCAAGGTCCACTTCACTTTAAGATTATCCTTTTGATCATCATCGGGTGATGGTATTACTTAGATTGAAAGTGTTAACCTTCAGCCTGGGCTATTTTTCTCAGATATTTTGTGGTTAAAGATGATATCTAAGGTGAAAAATCAATTATAGGAAAGTGCACAAGTTAAACAGTGAGTTGCTTGCAGGTGGCTTGCTGAAGCAAAAGGAGAGACAAGGAATTATTAAGGAAAAACTCAAGCATTTACTAGTGCTTTGCAAAATAGAGGAGGAAATGAAAGTAGGGCTTCTGTGGTAAATGAACACAGAACATGGATTTGCCTCAGTTCTAAACTTTTTTATCACTCCAGTCAAATAGTAGAAGTTATTTGAACTCCTTTTTTTTTTTTTTTTTTTGCCACACTGAATAGAGCAGGCATCCAAGGAGCGTCTTCAAGAGCTTTTTCAGGTCAAAGTCACATTCTGATGAGATAGTAATTTTGCTACTTTCTCTGTAGCTCTCCCTATAGCTATCATTGTGGGTGGCATCTAGATGTCAAGTTGGTTGAATTTTTTCCATGAAGAAAAATACCCAACCTTGGAAACTTCTCCCTCCAACTTGGAGACCTGCCTGCACTTCCACCAGGGACCAAGGGCAGGCCTGAGGCACTGACTGGTGAGAAGGCAGAAGAAGATAGAAAAAGAAGAAGGGGGAGTGTGGGAGGAGAGAAAGGACAGGGAGAAAGGCAAAGAGAAAATTATTGAGCCAGCTTGTTAATTGCACTTCCTACTTTTAGTCCTGTCTCTCTTTAATCCACTTTTCACACAGCCACTATTGATCTTCCTAAACAAAAATCTGATTGTCTCATTTTCCTCTTTAATGTTCCCCATTGACATGAGCATCAGGTCCATCCAAGCTCCTTGTCATGATGTATAAAGCCTTGCATGATCTGTCTCTTGCCATGATCAGTCTCACCTTCTCTTACTTTCTGCCTCCCACTTGATGCTATGGTAATAGCGAATGGCATACAGATCTTTCGACCCTTCAGTGACTCTTCTCCCCTACTACATACTTACACACAAAAGGCTTTCTCATGTCCTTGCCCATGCAAATCACTCTTCCTGAGATACTGTTTCTACCTTTATTTGCTAATTTCTGTCCATACTTCAAGATACAGCTCAGATAGCACCTCCAATTCCTTCAGTTCCATGGGATCTATGAACACCTCTACATCTGTCTCTTACCCCATTATATTAAAATTATATATTTACATATTTCTCTTCCTCACTAAACAGAGCTCCTTGAGGGAGAAGCTAAGGGCACCCAAAATATTTCAAATGGTGGTAAGTGGTATAGAGAGAGCAAAGGCAGTGGTCTTAAGTGCCTGTCAGAAGCAGGTTTGAGCTTTCTTCCTGTTCAACAGATGCCTGCTCTCTCATTGGCTTACATATTTGTGAAAAGTTGTTATGCAATTATTCATTAAACTACTGGCTCTATGAAATGTTTGCATTTGCAATGGATGTCCTTAATGCCTTACCTCTAGGGAACAATGGAATTTCAGAAACTGAGGCAGGCTGACATGGAGACATAGTTTCGTTGGCCCTTGTACCACATGGTGTAGGCAGCTGTCCATTAAGCCTGTGCTTTCTTAGGGTCAGCTTGGTACTCGATGCCCACTGAGCACCATGGTGATCTGTCAATAGTCGGTTAATTTGTCTCTTAAGAAAAAACATGTGGGTGTGTTGATACTGGGGCTCTAGCTAGAGTGTGAACTCCTTGAAGAGAGAGACTGTTTTTAACTTGGCTGGGACTCCCCAGAAGGCTCTATAATATGGGAGAGCCTTGTGGGGAGGGGGATTTCTTGACTAAATCTGCTGATCAATGTGGGGCTTCTCTTTTTACATTATGCCTAAACCAGAATGGAGAGCAACACTTTAATATAGTGCAATCAAGATTGGTTGTCCTGTACCTTACATCCCAGAGTGCTCTCTTAACTATAAGTCTGAGACTTAAATAAAATCTAGTGCAAAGGAAGTGAAGGATAGATGAGGAACAGCCTGGACCATCAAACTTGGTTGCTTTTATCACACTATCATTTCTCAGAAATTTCAAATGCTTCTTATTGAAAAATGAGAAGAAAATGAAGGAATCACATCTTATAGTATCCAGAGAAAAATGTGCTTTAATTAGCCAGATCCAGTCTTTCCTTATTGGAGGAATGCCAGTTTTACTAATGGAAAGAGTTTTCTCAGACCATCTGTCAGTTATCACAGCAGTCTGTGCTTAACCCTTTCTGTGCCAGCAGGAAAAAATTCACTAATCTAGTGCTCCATCAGGTGCTTTGGAGAATAAGGCATGGCATCTGCCTTCGAGGGGCTTAAAATTTAATAGGCAAGACAGGAGACATACACGTCCATGTATAAAGCAGGCAGAATGCACTAAGCGTTATAAGAGAGCTACCAAATGTGGTGGAAGCATTAATGAGAGGAAGATTACTCTTGGCTAGAGGCTAGGGAAGTCTTCATGGAGGCACCTGAAGATAGATGAAAATGGCAAAAATTGTGGGCATTCTGGGTGGAGGGACTACTAGCATGTTAAATGCCATAGAGGGGAAAAAGTCCAGGACAGGTCTGTACAATGAATGGGAATAGTCTAGTGTGATAGCAGTATAGGATGTGGAAATAACTGTAGATATGGTATTTCAGATTGTTTGGGGATCACATGAAAGAGGCATTTGACTGTCAGATTAAGAGGTAGGCATTTTATTCTATAGCGTAGACAATGGATTGTCAGTGCCTTGCTCAGAGCTGTGCTTTATTTGGGCATCCTAGGCAGTATGAGTTAAATGCTGAGCTATTTTCTCTAACCTCAGGGGAGGTGGAAATGGATCCCTGGCTTCTGCTATTCAAGATGTGATGCATTGGGTTTTGCAGATTTAGAGCTATATTTTTCTTTTATTATTTGCTACTAGATTGATAGCCCTGAGGTCACTGCTTAGGATAAGACATCTAGCCTGGCTGGGATGAGAGGGTACATTTTTCTGCTGGACTTTGAATCCGTGTAAACTTTGTAGGTTTTGAGTTAACCTGAGCCAATGTTTTATATCAGCTTGATGTTCTTTATGTTATAAATTATGTATGTATTTACATATATATGTGCATGTATCCAAATTTTTGGGGGGTGGGGGATAATTTTTATAACTCAGTTGTTCTGTATTTCATGGAATAAAACAGCTGGAGGTTAGGGGTGGTGGTGAGGAGGATGTGGAGTCACATCTTAAATATCTATATTTTTATTCTCCAAGTTCCTTCTGGCTTAGTGCTATCAAGAGGCTTACATTATGGGGTACATTTTTATTAATAGGAATAGTACCAGTGTTTCTCAAAATCTGGCCCTCCTTGAAAATCTGCCACAGAATTCACCCAGACAGGTACCTGCTTGGGCTGAAATCAGAGACCATATAGCAGCTGCCTGTTTAATAAGCTAAACACGAGATTCAGATATATGCTTAGATTTGAGGACTACTTAAGTTAACAAAAGATTAAGAGCCAAGAAATGGATTTTTGAATTTTAAAAAGGTGAAAAATGGCAGATAATAAAGCTATTAAAAGGAGTTTTGAAAAGCCTAGGAAACTTGAACTTTTGGATATTTTTCTTTTAATTTGGCAAGATAGGAATTTTGCAGTCAAAAAGAAAATTTTGTGGTAGAAGGACCTTCACATCTTGAAATAGTCTTTCTCCTTTTCTCCCCCCTCTCTCTAGAAATCTGACCTATTCCTAAAGGCTCATCTTCTCTTACATGTTCCATGACCACTCTAGTCAATGAAAATTACCTTGGTTTTTAGAGTTGCCTTATCTTATATTTGACATTCAGCCCTAGGGCCTCTTTTATTTTTAACTTGCCTACAGTGGTGACTTCACCTTTTAATTAGGATTTACGAGCTTCATGCCTGTTGATATGGTCTCTCCAACTATCCATGTTTATCACCCAGTAGGAGCCAAATAAATGCTTGCAGTGTGCATGAGAGTATTTCAGAGGACATAATGCAACTTTGCTTGAGGAACATGAATACCGAAGCTGTGTTGAGGGAAAGTGAACTTAAAACACATGGTTATATTCACTAAAATAGTCAAATATTTAAAAAAGTAGTGTGCAGAGTTCTCTTTCTCCCCAATAGTTTTTAAAGAAATGTGGTGAACCAAAATTCTTTATTTTCATTTATGAGAAATAAACCCATTTCCATAACTCACCGTTCATTTCAACACTTTCTTTCAATTTCACCTATGACTCAGACTTGGTTTATTTCTGGCAGCACGTTGTCTTTTAACTGAGAAGTGAAAAGAACTCAGAACAATGACTTTCCAACTCCTCTAGTCCTTCTATAATAGTCCTTAAGTGCTGAGAGATAGTCGTTTGTGTGTTCGCAGATTACATCATCCATTATACTGGCCCTGTCTTGGGATCCTTTTCTTCCTTTTGGAATTTGATAACTGACTTTCTTTAATTTCATTTGTAGAAATGCATCTTACCCATTTATCCCTTCCCCCTCATTCTCCCTTTGAAGCCATAGTGTCCCTGATTTTAGTGTGGGGGACTAGGGGTGGGTGGGAATTGATGCCTGCCTGGGGTTTTTAAGTACCAGAAGCAACATTATTTCTATATTTTTTGTTCTGCCACTGAAAATGCCTCAGCCCACACATAACTAGTTCTGGTTCTCTTCCTGTTCCTCCGCCTACAGCATCCTCCCGCTCCTCTTCAGATGTCTGCCCCACTTCACAGCAGGCCACTTTCCTTCACAGTTCCAGAATGGTTTCATTCATCACTGTCACAGTCCCTGTCAATGGTAAACTCTGCCATCTTATCTGTGGCCACCAGTAAATGAGTTTGCATTTAACATTTTAAAGAGTTTTCTTTGTTTCTGACATTCTCCACCCACTGATACTTGTACTTATGCGGCTTGCTGTCACCTTTTTTTTCCTGCCAGTTGGTTGGCAGGAACCAATCTCCCCCAGAAAACGCAAGAGGATTGTCCTGTCACTCAGAAAATCTTTCTAATCTTAATCTGACATTGGTTACAAGTGCTCACGTTCTTCTTTGGGTGAGAAAGACAGACTTAGGAAGAGGAACAATTTGAGAATTTGGCAGAGGTAGCTGAAAGTTGCAAATGATTATATTGGACACTGGGAAATTTTGGATTTGACTTCCTGCCCTGGGCTGACCTGCTGTCAGTTCTGTGTAAATTACTTAGTCTATTTGTGTCCTTTTCTGTGCTATGGGGATGATGTTAACTTCTAAATTGGGATGGGAGGTAGGTAATGGATACCACAATTTGAACTATTAAAAGTATCAACAATAATGTTATTGTTTGTTGAAAGCTTGCTATGTGAAAAGGTGCTAGGTAATTTGTACCCACGATGTCTACTTGTCAAGACAACATTGAGCAACTTGGGGCCCAGAGTAATTCAGTGTCTTGCTCAAGATCACACAGCCCCAGCTTGTACGCAGTGGAACAAGAATTTGAACATAGATCTGTCTGGTTCCAGAGTTCGCACATGTATGATGACTTTGTTACGTAAGACCAGAGTAGTACTGAGCACAATTGGGTGTTCTCAGTGATTTGTGTCTCGCCCTGCCTTGGTCTCCTTCAGGATATCAACTGATGTTGGGTTTGTGTGTGACTAATAGTGTCAGTGTTTGAATTTCAGTTCAGCCATTTGCCAGCTATATAACTTTGGGCAAGTTATTTAGTCACTCTGTGCCTATTATCCACATCTATAAAATGGGCTGATAAAGGATGATAAAAACATTTACCCCATAGATTTGTTGTGAGTCTTGACAAGTAAACACATATAAACAACTTTTGTTTAACATATTGTAACCCCTCAACGATCGTTATCTATCATCATTCTCAGCTGCAGCATTATTTCCCTACAGTGCTTCTCTGCAGACCTGTTCTGACTGGCTGTTCGACCATGCTCCAGATGGATTCTTCCTTTTATCCGTGTGTGTGTGTGTGTGTGTGTGTGTGTGTGTGTGTAACAACTTGTTCAGTTTTTTTTTTTTTTAATATTAGAGCCCCACTCTCTACCTTCCAAGGTGACTGACCCTTCCAGGATAAATTAACTCATTCTGTGATATTAGTAGTAGATGATTTATTCTTGACTAGAATTTCTGTTGACATGATTCTTTAACCCCAAGACGTAAAATCATTTAGTGCAGATTGCAGGGATGGGGTGGGTTGGGTTGTGGTGTAGTTTGGACTATAGCACGTTTTCTTCAAATAGAGCAGGGCCACTTTTTTCTCTTTTATGCATACATTCAATTTCCTGGTAAATTTTTTATTTGAATGATAATAATAGCAAGCACCTACATAATACTTAACTATATGCCAGATATTGTTCTCAACACCTCATATTATCTCCTTTAATTCTTTTTTGTCTTTTTTCTTTTCTTTTTTTTGCGACAGAGTTTCACTCTTGTTGCCCACGCTGGAGTGCAATGGCACGATCTTGGCTCACCGCAACCTCCGCCTCCCGGGTTCAAGCAATTCTCCTGCCTCAGCCTCCCGAGTAGCTGGGATTACAGGCATGTGCCACCACACCTGGCTAATTTTGTATTTTTAGTAGAGATGGGGTTTCTCCATGTTGGTCAGGCTGGTCTTGAACTCTTAACCTCAGGTGATCCACCCGCCTCGGCCTCCCAAAGTGCCAGGATTATAGGCATGAGCCACTGCGCCTGGCCTATATCCTTTAATTCTCAAAAAACCTGTGGGGTAGATGTTCTTATCCTCATTTTCCATAAGTTAAAACACAGAGAGGTTAAGTAACTTGTTCAAGATTGCACAGCTAGGAAGTGGTAAAACTGGGATTTGAGCTCAGACAGTGCCCTTAACTAGTACAGTATATTGACTCTAACTGAAGAAAGGGTTGCCCGGGCATTTTGGTAAGTTTGAAAACCACTGATATTTAAATTGGAAATTTAGGGCACAAACCCATGCAAAGGTTGGGTGATGTCAGAAAGGTGGCAGCCTGAGATTGTAGTTTTGATTTTTTCAACATTTCTATATTTTTAATTGTTCCAACATTTTATTTACTTTTTAGTAACTGACCTGTAATTTTCAAACACTTCTCACCATCAGGTTGTAAGTCACAGTTGTAAGTCATGTGATTCATAAAGCTTGAAGCAGATATCAAAATGCCTACATATGTCTTTTTTTAATTTCAAATTTTATTTTAGATACAGGGATACATGTGCAGGTTTGTTACATGGGAAGATTGCGTGATGCTGAGGTTTGGAGTATGGATCCCACCACCCAGGTAGTGAGCATAATATCTGGTAAGTAGTTTTTTTTTAACTCACCCCTCCTCCCTCCACTCTCCAGTAGTCCACAGTGTCTATTGGTCCCATATTTATGTCCATGTGTGCTAAATATTTAGCTCCCACTTCTAAGTGAGAACGTGTGGTATTTGGTTTTCTGTTCCTGCATTAATTTGCTTAGGATTATGGCCTCCAGTTCCATCCATGTTGCTGCAAAAGACATTATTCCATTTTTTTTAATAATTACATGGTATTGCATGGTACATATATACCACATTTTCTTTATCCAATCTACCATTGATGGGCATCTGGGTTGATTCCATTTCTTTGCTATTGTGAATAGTGCAGCGATACATATACAAGTGCAGGTGTCTTTTTGATAAGAATGATCTATTTTTCTTTGGGTATATACCCAGTAATAGGATTGTTGGGTTGAATGGTAGCTCTGTTTTAAGTTCTTTGAGAAATTTCTGATACATACGTCTTTTATTTAAAATATTCTATTTATTAACATAGGAAGCTCTTAATAATATGGACCTTAATGTTTTCAGAACTCCTTATGGAACAAAATCAACGTGTCTGATAAATAATCTCTAAAAACCATGTCATACAGAAAAATGGTTGAAAGAGTAAGGTTGTTTCACCTACAGTGAGAAGGCTTATGGAGATGAGATAACTGTCTTTAAATATTTAAGCATCAAAATGTTTGTCATGAGGAGGTGGAAGTGGGCTTGCTTTCTTTGGACTGAAGGACTGAGCTAGGATTCATATGTAACCCCATATGTAAAAGTTATAAAGATAGCAAATTTTGGCTCATTATAAGGGAGGGTTTTCATAAAGGTTTTTCTCTCAAAAAGTTTTTATTGATACACAATAGATGTACATATTTTTGGAGTACATGTGACATTTTGATACATTTATGCAATGTGTAATGATTGACTATTGTATATTTCAAAATATCCAGAAGAGAATAAGGAGCTTTTTAATGACACAAAATTTCTTACAATTTTTAAAATTGTGACTAAAATACACTTGGGGAAATAAAATTTTTTGAGCGATGGCTATCAAGCAAGTCTTCATATATATATTTTCTTAGTTTTTATTAATATTAAATGTGTTCTTTCAAATTGTTAAAACTTGGCTCTAGTAGTGAGTGGTCTCTTCTGTACACACACCACTTACTGAATACTTACTATGTCTCAGGTCTGACTTATTTGAGCTTTGGATCCCTGCTCCTTAGAAAACCTCTAGCTTTTCACCATAGCTGTTTCTATCATCAGTGACTTAATGCCCTCCTTCAGGTGGCCCTCTTATATGTGCTACTTTGCCTTCTGATTTAACCTGAAAAACCCAAGATACTCAACAATTAGACCTGTCAGAACACTAAAATTCCACATCTCCTCATCAAGAGAAGGGAAAACATCTATCTTATTCTCTTGGCTGGTTGAATAAGCTTCCTAGTATGCAACATTTTTCCTGAGAAATTACTCTAAAATGAAGACAGAGAGGATTATAAGATGACAGAATCTTGTAATGCAGAAATTGGAACAAAATTTGAACCTTTAAAAATCACAGGGTGAACCTTGGTGTGTAGTCTAAAATCACTTCTAGGTATTTTCCTATTTTGCCCTTTCAGACTCAGGCAAAAGGTATTATCACTATATTGAGAAGCATAGGTTTGTTAAATAAAGAACTCTCTTGTTTCTATGAGGAAAGCGAACTTCAGTAAGAGCTCTTCAAATATTTTTTTCAAGACAATGCTGAGACAGAGTTGGGGTAAAAGATGCTATTTTATCTGCTGTCTGCTGGTAGTACCATATAGTCTCTCATTTAAAATTCATCAAATTTCAGTGTCCCATGACAGATGAAAAACACTGATGAAATACTTGGAAAGCGATGGTATCTGGTGTGTCAGATTCAAACCTAGTGAGATTTTTAAAGAATTTAAGAAGTATTCTTAGAAGTATATAATCATTTCTTGGTTGAGGACTGCTTAATATAATGCAGATTATATTAGGAACGAAGCTACCTCCTCCCCACCCTATCCTCAGTTTTCTTATTTCATAAGCATGGCTAAATATTATGTTTCTCTAGACTCGTGTTAGACAGGAAGAAGAGATGTGTCATCATGTTTTGACTAACATGAGGGATGGATAACAAAGATAAATTAATCTTTCAAAGCAGGCTCCATTTTATTGAGGGTTCAATCTAACTATAAACCTTACTTGGTGCTGTTAAACAAAAGTTCACATTTTTCTATTTGGAGTTAACACCTTTTGTTGCTCTGACTACTGTCTAGTCTGCGAGCTAAGGAGCCAGGATCAAGTCAGGGAAGAAGCTTAGAGCCCATCTAATATCTGATTGGCCCAGCCTCTCTTGAATACACGAGAAATAACTAAAGAATCCATAGAGAGCTGCATTAAAGGAAAGATGACTGTATTTTTTTTAAATCACTGTTTGCAAACCGAGGATGGGAAAATAGGGGAATTGTTATAACCGCTGCAAAAAAATGGTATTGCATTTTTTACCTAAGTCAGTCAGTTGAGAGAAGCCAGCTGCTTCTCAACTACTTTCATTCTTTTCTGCACTTTTCATAAGGAAACCTCTATTAACCTGAATGCTGGTATGTAGGAAGAAGGAAAGCATGAAAGGTTCTGATTAGGAGGATTTTTAGGACATGTAAATTCTTTTTTTCTCTCTCTCTTTTGGTGGATTAGGAGGATTTTTAGGACATGTAAATTCTTTTTTTTTCCTCTCTCTTTTGGTAAAAATATTTTCAAAACATTGGAATAAGAATAACTACTACGTATTGAGACCCACCTGGATCAGTGCTTACTTTATACCTGCCCTGGGTGGTAGCTGGTATATATTATCCTGCTTATACAGACGAGAAATCTGAGATTCAGAGAGCTTAAATAAACTTTCCAAGGCCACTCAACAAGGAAATAGAACACAAGGGATGAAATCCAAAGCTTTTTGCCCTTGCTCTGCCAAATTTACCACGCGAGGATCATGTTAAGCCTTAGGACTTCATTTTGGTGTCAGCAACCACCTCAGTGTTGGGGTTATTGTTCCCCACTTGACCGTCTTCTACAATAAAGTCCTCTAATAGAGACTGTTTATTAAGTGGTGGTTGATGCCTAGAAGAGACAGGAGTCAAGATGGTTGTTTTGGGGCATTATAACCTAATAGGAGGAACAGGAAACATTTTAAGTCTTTTTTAAAAAAATCACCGTGCTCTGTCAATACACAAGAGAAAATCTCCACACAGGTACGACAGAATTTCTCGGTAGGTGTGCAAGTTCTACTGTATAAAGGTTCAATAATGACTCAAAGATAAACATCATTTCAGGGTGTTGGAAACAGGAATCAATTTCACTAAGAAGTCATGTCCTTCTGCAGGAAATACCATGAGAATACTCAGAGTCTCCCCAGTGCTAGCCAATGTCCTAATTTTTGTACAATCTGTGATGTATCTCAGTTACCAGATAAATTTAGACTGACACAGTAGAAATGTTCCTGAGAAGTTAACTGGTGAATACCAATTTTTTTTTTCTCAAATGAATTATTTTTAACGTGTGCTTATGGAGCTATTATAAAAATCCTGTGATTGATCTCTTTTAAAACAAAGCAAGCATACCCCAGTTTTTTTTTTTTTTTTTTTTTGAGATGGAGACTCACTCGGTCGCCCAGGCTGGAGTGCAGTGCAGTGGCGCGATCTCAGCTCACTGCAACATCCGCTTCCCGGGTTCAAGCAATTCTCCTGCCTCAGCCTCCCGAGTAGCTGATATGACAGGCATCTGCCACCATGCCCGGCTGTTTGTTTGTATTTTAGTAGAGACGGGGTTTCACCGTGTTAGCCAATCTGGTCTCAAACTCCTGAGCTTAGGCAATCCGCCTGCCTTGGCCTCCCAAAATGCTAGGATTATAGGTATGAGCCACTGCGCCCGGCCTTGAGTTGTTTGTGTGTTTGTTTTTTACCTATTAAACAGCTTGAAGTGGAGCAGATCAACACACACAAACTCTGGACAGCTCCTCAATTTATTGTAATAGGGTTTAAACTTTATTTCAAACTATAGTCACAAATGCCAAGGGGCTGTGGAGAAAAGAGGGACAAAGTTTCCTGGGAGAGGCTGTCTTCCCTCAGCGATGTGAACAGTACAGCTTGTCTGTTTCCCCCTTAATGGCAGGTGGGGATACTCAGCACTATACTAATGAAGGAGATACTGTTTTCCCCTAAATGAGAAATGGCAGGTGAGGTAGCTTTTGGTGTATTATGGATTTCTGAGAAATACTATAGGGATTCTGATTTTAATTCAGTCAATTCAGATTCATGAAGCATTTTGTGTTTAAAAATATAGTGCAGAGTTTCTGAGTAGGATGTGCTAGAGGAAGGAGTGTGTTTTAGATCTGGCTTACAGGGGAATTCTTGAGGGGAATCCTTTAGTAAAACTGTAGAAAGACACTTCTTTACTGGAATCATACATTTTAGTGGTTACCTTTGGTAATTGTGGGTCAAGGCTGAATCCTTAGTTGTCTGCCTTTATAATTGTAAGGGAATTCAGGTTTCCATTTTTGTTTTCATGGCCATTTACAAATATTAATACACTGATACAACAAAAGAGAAATAACTAAATGAGATTAAATGTATTGCATTTTGCTTAATTATGTACTGACAAAAAAGTATAATAAAGGATCCTGGCTGCAGAACTATGTAGTAATACTTAAGTTTTACATCTTTCAAGCATTTCACAGATAATAATTTCCATAGCAATACAGTGGAAGAAGTAAATATTATTTCTATAGATAGGCAGATCCCAGCAAAATGTGACCAAGGGATCTAGGTGTAGGTTTCAAAATTCGCATCTGGCCTTTTGGGCATATCTGGTAAAGCATCAGCTTATGTGTTTAGCAGGGAAAAAGCAATCATTAAATTCTCTAACGTTAACCATTTGTTTTAAGGGGGAGATAGGATTCTTCAAAGCAATCCATTTAGAAGGAAACAAAAGTATGTCTGATTTTTAAAAAATGTGTTAGTTTTTAAATGAAAACCATATGTTTAGCATTGAGTTAGCAAACTACAGTCTGTGAATCAATCCTGGGTGCCACCTGTTTTTGAATAAAGTTTTATTGGACCACAGTCACCCATTCATTTCTGTATTGTCTGTGGCTAATTTCATGCTACAATGGTAGAGTTAAGTAGTTCTAACAGAGACTGTATGACCTGTGAAACCTAAAATATTTACTTATATCTAGCTATTTACAGAAGAACTTTACTTATACCTGCTATATAGTATTTCATAGAAGAATACATGCTGAGACAGCATTATTTGATATTCCTTGTAATTAATGCATTATTTTTTACTGTAAGAAATAATAATACTCACACAAGTACCTAACTTTTATTGAGGAATTATCTGTTCCAGATATTTTACTATGTTCCTTACATACAGCGAGTTTAATTTTTACAATTATGATTCAGGAATAGACACTGTCAATATTTTCATTTTATAGATGATGAAATTAATGTTTAGAGAACTTGACTACCTTGATACTTTTATGAGAGGTGCCAAAAGATTGAATGACTCATTTAAAGTCATATAGTTAGTGGTGGAGCCAAAATTCAAACCCAGAGTTCTTTTTTGTATTGTGGTAAAATATATGTAACAATATTATTTTAACCATTCATAAGTGTACAATTCAGTGCCATTAAATATATTCATGACGTATAGCTGTCACCACTATCTAACCCCAGACTTTTTCATCATTTCCAACAAAACCTCCGTACTCATTAAATAACTCTTCCTTTCCACCTTCCCTCAGATACTGATAACCTGTCTCACACTTTCTGTCCCTATTAATCTGCATATTCTAGGTATTTCATACAAGTAGAATGACAAAATATTGTCCTTCTGTGTATCACTTATTTCACTAAGCATAATAATTTCAAGATCTATACATGTTATAGTATATATTAAAATACTATTCTTTCTTATGGCTGAATAATATTTCATTGTATGTATCATATTTTGTTTATCCATTTGTCTGTTGTTAGACACTTAGGTTGTTTCCGCCTTTTGGATATTGTAAATAACGAACACTGGGGTACACATATCTGTTTCAGTACCTGCTTTCAATTCTTTTGGCTATATACCTAGGAGTGGAATTGTAGGATCATATAATAGTTCTATGTTTAACCTTTGAAAAACTACCAAACTTTTTTTCAAAGTGGTTGCACCATTTTACATTCTCACTAGCAAGTGTAAGGACTAATTTCCCCATACCCTAACCCACATTAATTTAAAAATTTAAAATTATGGCCATCCTGGGAGTGGAGGTAAAGTGGTATTTTGTTGTGGTTTTGCTTTCCATTTTCCTGATGACTAATGATGTTGAGCGTGGTTTCATGTAACTATTGACTGTTTGTATACTTTCTTTGGAAAGATGTCTTCAAGTTCTTTGTCCACTTTTTAATCAGTTTTTTTGTTGTTGTTGATTTTTAGGAATTCCTTATATTCTGGATATTAATCCCTTAGCAAATATATGATTTGCATATATTTTCTAGTAAATTAGTAGATTTAGTTCTCTTGATAGTGTGTTTTGATGGATAAAAGTTTTAATTTATCTATTTTTTTCTTTTTTTGCTTGTGCTTTTGGTGTCAGATCTATGAAGCTGTTACCAAATCCAATGTCATGAAGATTTTCTCCAATGTTTTATTCTAAGAATTTTATAGGTTTAGCTGTTAAGTTTAGGTCTCTGATCCATTTTGAGTTAATTTTTGTATATGGTGTAATGTCCAACTCATTTTTTGGCATGTGGATGTCCAGTGTTCCCAGCACTATTTATTGAAAATACTATCCTTTCCCCATTGAATTATCTTGGTATCCCTTTAAAAAATCAATTAAAACCAGATGTGGTAGCTCACAGCTGTAATCCCGGCATTTTGGGAGGCTGAGAGGGAGGATTGCTTGAGCCTGGGAGGTTGAAGCTGCAGTGAGCCATGTTGCACTCTAGACTGAGCAGCTATGCAAGACCCTGTATCCTCCCAAAAATTAACTGATCAGAGATGTGACAGTTTATTTTTGGACTCTCTATTCTATTCTATTGATCTGTATGCCTGCCCTCATGCCAGTAACATAGTGTTTTAATTATTGTAGCTTTGTAGTAAGTTTAGAAGTCAAGAATTGTGAGCCCCCCATCTTTGGTCTTTTTCAAGATATTTTTTGGTTATTCAGGCCCCCTTGAAATTTGATGTGAATTTGAGGATAAGCTTTTCCAGTTCTGCAAAAAATATTCTTGAGATTTTTCATAGAGATTTAAGTGAATCTGTATATCACTTTGGATAGTACTAGTGTCTTACAAATGTCAAGTCTTCCTATTCATGAACACGCATGTCTATTTCTGTAATGGAATTTAAAGACTTAAAAATAAAATCTTCATTTTTTTCAGCATTATTTTGTAGTTTTCATTGAATAAGACTTTCGCTTTCTTGATTAGATTTATTCCTAAGTATTTTAATTTTTTAGATGCTACTGTAAATAGACATGCTTTCCAATTTTCTTTTTGGATTATTCATTGCTGCTGTATAGAAACATGATTGATTTTTCTATGTTCATATTGTTCCCTGTAACTATATTGAATTTATTAGCTTGCGGTAGCTTTTTTATGTGTGGATTCTTTGGGATTTTCTATATATTTAATTATGTCATCTGTGAATAGACATTGTTTTACTTTTTCCTTTCCAATTTGGATACTTTCGTATCTTTTTCTTGTGTAATAGTTCTGTCTAGAACTTTCAACACTATTTTGAATAGCAGTGGTAAAAGCAGGCATCCTTGTTTTGTTTCTGATTGTAGAGATAATTCTTTCAGTCTTTCACCATTTAGGATGATGTTAACTGTGGGTTTTTCATGATACTCTTCATCATGTTGAGAATTTGGATATTTAGATTCATGTTTTTCTTTAAATTTTAGAAGTTTTCAGCCATTATTTTTTCAAATATTCATATTTCCTCTTTCTTATTTTAGGATTCCCACAATGCATATGTTCATCCACTAAGTGGTGTCCCACAAATCTCTTAAGTTCTTCATACTCTGTCTGCCATCTTCCCTGCCATTATCCTCCAAACCAGACTTCTCAAATGTGGGCACCTATTCTCTCTTTTTCCTTTTATATATATATATACCCACATATATAATATATGTATATATATTACATATATACATATGTAATATATATGTAATATATTGTAATATATGTAATATATTGTAATATACATATGTAATATATACATAATATACATATGTAATATAATATATGTATATATATTACATATATACATATACATACACACATATACATATATATTTATTATTTTTAGAATATGAAAGTTATATATTTTTATTTAAAAAATATTAAAACCTGAATGTGGGAAGGAAGTTCATTTACCCCCAAATGAGCAGTTTGTGAATATTTATATATATAATTTTTTGCATGTCCTATTTTAAAACAAAAGTGGAATAACACTACATGCATTTTTAAGTTACTGTCCTTTTTTACCCAATTTTAAGCACATGTTGTACAGCATTGCAAATTAAGCCAATTTTTTCTATGGAGTGATACTAATATGACTGGCTACTACAATTTTTTTGTTTTTAATTGTACAATTCACTGGTTTATAGTATATTTACAGAGTCATGCAACCATCACCACAATTGTTTTAGTCTGTTTTATGCTGATATAACAGAATACGATAGAATGCATAATTTCTAAGGAACAGAAATTTATTTCTCACATTCTGGAGGCTGGGAAGTCCAAGATCAAGAGAGCTGCATATGGTGAGGTCTTTCTTGCTGCACCCTCACACAGTAAAAGGTGAAAGGGCAAGAGAGAATGAAACTAGTCTCGCAGAAACTTTTTTTTAGTGGCATTGATTTATTCATGATGCCTCTCATTAGGCCTCACCTCCCAACATTGCTGCATTGGGGATTAAGTTTCCAACATATGAATTTTGGAGGGACACATAATCAATTTTAGAACATTGTCTTCACCTCCCCCATAAAACCCATATCCATAAACATTTACTCCCCTTTTTCCTCCAACCTCTACAGCCCTAGTCAAACACTAATATACTTTCCTTCTCTGTAGAATATACTTTCCTTCTTTATAGGCATTGTAAATAAATTTAATCATATAATACATAGTCTTTTGTGACTCATTTCTTTCATGTATAATAATTGTTTAAATCTCATTCATGTTATAATATGTATCAGTACTCCATTCCTTTTTGTGGCTGAATAATATTCCATTCTAACTATATACCTTTGTTTATCCATTCATCAGTTGATGGACATTTGGATTGTGTCTACCTTTTGCTATCATGAATAATGCTGCTGTGAATATTTGTATACAAGTTTTTATGTGGACATATGTTTTCATTCCCTTCCATACTTAGGAGTAGAATTGCTGGTGTATGTGCTCACTTAATATTTAACATTTTCAGAAACTTCTAAACTGCTTTACAAAGTAACCGTGCCATTTTATAAACTCAACTGCCATATATAAGAGTCCTAATTTCCCTCACATTTTTGTCAACAGTTGTTATCTGCCTTTTTTATTATAACCATTTCTAGTAGATGTGAAGTGGTTTTGATTTATATTTTCCTAATGACTACTGATGATGAGCATCTTTTCATGTGCTTATTTGTGACTTGTGTATATTCTTTGGAGAAATACTTATTCAATACTTTGTCTATTTTCTTTCTTTTTTTGTTTTTTTGAGACAGAGTCTTGCTCTGTTGCCCAGGCTGGAGTGCAGAGAACCACTGCTATAGAAGGTTACTTGTAGAAGTGAGAAGAAGACTTAAATACTTGGTTTTCTGGCAAGTTCCTTAGCTGCTTACCAATAGTGTTCCTGTAGGGCAGGCCTGAAAGAGTGTTTTGTTTGTTTTTGTTTTTTTTTTGAGACAGAGTCTCGCTCTGTCGCCCAAGCTGAAGTGCAGTGGCGTGATGTCGGCTCACTGTAAGCTCCGCCTCCCAGGTTCACACCATTCTCCTGCCTCAGCTTCTGGAGTAGCTGGGACTACGGGCTGCCGCCATTACGCCCGGCTAATTTTTTGTGTTTTTGTTTTTGTATTTTTAATAGAGACGGGGTTTCACTGTGTTAGCCAGGATGGTCTCGATCTCCTGACCTCATGATCCGCCCGCCTCGGCCTTCCAAAGTGCTGGGATTACAGGCATGAGCCACTGCGCCGGACTACTTTGTTTATTTTCACATTGGGTTATTAATCTTTTATTATTGTGTCATAAGAATTCTTTGTATATTCTAGATACAAGTCCCTTATCAGGCATATAATCTACAAATATTTTCTTCCATTTTTTGTCTTTTCTCTTTTTTGATAATGCTGTTTGATGCACAGTGGTTTTAAATTCTAATTAAGTAATATTTATCTATATTTTCTTTGGTTGCTTGTGTTTTGAGTGTTATATATAAGGAACCGTTTCCTAATTCAAAGTACTGGAGATTTACTCCTATGTTTTTACTAAGACTTTTTATAGTTTCAGCTGTTATATTTAGGTTTATGGTCCATTTTAAGTTTTTATATGCAGCGTGAGATAGCAGTCCGACTTCACTTTTTTGCACATGCATATCTAGTTTTTCCACCACTGTTCGTTGAAAACTCTGTTGTTTTCCTCATTGATTTGTCGTAGCACCCTTGTTGCAAATCCATTTACCATGAATATAATGTTTTATTTCTGGACTCTCAATTCTGTTCTATTGATTTATATATGCCTATCTTTATGTTAATGTAACATTGTCTTTATTTAGCTTTTAAAAATTTTTTCATTCATTTTATTCCACTTTGCACACATAGTATTTTCAGAATAATAATGCTAACACTACCACCTACTATATAATTACTAAAAAGAGTTTAAGAGGTTTTTTTTTTTTGAGACGGAGTTTCACTCTTGTTGCCCAGGATGGAGTGCAATCTCCAGGTGCGATCTCAGCTCACTGCAACCTCCGCCTCCCAGGTTCAATGGATCCTGCCTCAGCCTCCCGTGTAGCTGGGGTTATAGGCATGTGCCACCACGCCCAGCTAATTTTGTATTTTTTAGTAGAGACAAGTTTCACCATGTAGACCAGGCTAGTCTCCAAGTCCTGACCTCAGGTGATTTGCCCGCCTTGGCCTCTCAAAGTGCTGGGATTACAGGCATGAGCCACATTGAGAAGAAGAGAGTATCATACAAAGATGTGATGTTGGAATAAGAGTAAGGGAAATGCAAGGCAAGTGACTTGATTCATTGGCTTTAAATACGGATAAACGAGATGATGTACCAAAGAATGTGGGCAGACTTTAGAGCTAGAGAAGGCAAAGAGACAGATTTTTCCCTTAGGGCCTCAATACCACCCTGCTGATACATTGATTTTAGTTCAATGATACCCATGTCAGACTTCTGACTTACAGACCTGTAAGATAATTTTGGGGGATTTTTTGTTTTTGTTTTTATTTCAGTACTTTTTGGGGTAATTGGTGGTTTTTAGTTACATGGATAAGTTATTTACTGATGATTTCTGAGATTTTGGTGCACTCATTACTTGAACAGTCTACCCAGTGCATAGTCTTTTATCCCTGAGTATCTCCCCACCATTCCTCCCGAGTCCCCAAAGTTCATTACCTCATTCTTACGCCATTGCATCTTCATAGCTTAGATCCCACTTATAAGTGAGAACATACAATATTTGGTTTTTTATTCCTGAGTTATTTCACTTGAAATAATGGTCTCCAACTCCATCCAAGTTGCTGCAAATGCAATTATTTCATTTTTTTTAACAGCTGAGTAGTACTCCATAGTGTATATTTTTCTTTTCTTCTTCTTCTTCTTTTTTTTTTTTGAGATGGAGTCTCGCTCTGTCGCCCCAGGCTGGAGTGCAGTGGCGCGATCTCAGCTCACTGCAACCTCTGCCTCCTGGGTTCACGCCATTCTCCTGCCTCAGCCTCCTGAGTAGCTGGGACTACAGGCACCCGCCACCATGCCCGGGTAATTTTTTTTGTATTTTTTTTAGTAGAGACAGGGTTTCACTGTGTTAGCCGGGATGGTCTCGATCTCCTAACCTCATGATCCACCCGCCTCGCTATACCACATTTTCTTTATCCACTCGTTGGTTGATGGGCATTTCAGTTGGTTTCGTATTTTTGCAATTGTGAATTGTGCTACTATAAACATGTGTGTGCAAGTGTCATTTTCATATAATGACTTTTCTCCCTTTCGGCAGGTAACCAGTAGTGGAATTGCAGGATTGAATGGTAGATCTACTTTTAGTTCTTCAAGGTATCTCCACACTGTTTTCCACAGTGGTTGCACTAGTTTACATTCCCACCAATAGGGTAACAGTGTTCCCTTTTCACCATATCCATGCCAACATCTATTATTTTTTTATTTTTTGGTTATGGCCATTCTTGCAGTAGTGAGGTGGTATCTCACTGTAGTTTTAATTTGCATTTCCCTGATAGTGATGTTGAGAATTTTTTCATATGTTTGTTGGCCAATTGTATATCTCTTTTTGATAATTTTCTTTTCATGTCCTTAGCCCATTTTTTGATGGGATCATTTTTTTTTCTTGCTGATTTGTTTGAATTCCTTGTAGATTCTGGATAATAGTCATTTGTGAAATGCATAGTTTGTGAAGATTTTCTCCCACTCTGTGGGTTGTCTGCTTACTCTGCTGATGATTTCTTTTGCTGCGCAGAGATTTTTACTTTAATTAAGCCACATATATTTATTTTTGTTTTTGTTGCATTTGCTTTTGGGTTCTTGGTCACTAATTCTTTGCCTAATCCAATATCTAGAAGAGTTTTTCTGATTTTGTCTTCTAGAATTTTTATGATTTCAGTTCTTAGATACAAGTCTTTGATCCCTCTCGAGTTGATTTTTATATAAGGTAAGAGATGAGGATCCAGTTTCATTCTTCTACATGAGGCTTGCTAATTTGTTGAATAGGGTGTCTTTTCCCCACTTTATCTTTTTGTTTGCTTTGTCAAAGATCAGTTGTCTGTAAGTATTTGGCTTCATTTCTGGGTTCTCTATTCTGTTCCATTTGTCTATGTGCCTATTTTTATACCAGTGCCATGCTCTTTTGGTAACTATAGCCTTGTAATATAGTTTGAAGTCAGTTAATGTGATGCCTCCAGATTTGTTCTTTTTGCTTATTATTGCTTTGGCTATGTGGGGTCTTTTATGGTTCTATATGAATTTTAGAATTTTTTTTTCTAGTTATACAAAGAGTGGTTATGGTATTTTGGTGGGAATTGCATTGAATTTGTAGATTGCTCTTAAGATTCTTTACTTTGTCTTGACTTTATATAACCTGATGATTATGTGCCTAGGTGATGATCCTTTTGTGATGTATTTCCCAGGAGTTCTTTGAGCTTCTTGTATTTGGATGTCTAGATCTCTAGCAAGGCCAGGTAACTTTTCCTCAATTATTCCCTCAAATAAGTTTTCTAAACTTTTAGATTTATCTTCTTTCTCAGGAATACCAATTATTTTTAGGTTTGGTTGTTTAACATAATCCCAAATTTCTTGGAGACTTTGTTCATTTTTTTGTTGTTTTTTTTTTTTGTCTCATTAGGTTAATTTGAAAGTTTTTTCTTCAAGCTCTGAAGTTCTTTCTTCTAATTTTTCTAGGCTATTGTTGAAACTTTTCCCGGCATTGTGTGTTTCTCTAAGTGTGTCTTTTATTTCCCAAAACTGTAATTTTTAAAAATGTTATCTATTTCTTTGGAAATTTTTTTATCATATCCTGTTTTTTTTTCTTAGCTTTTTTTAAGTTGGTTTAACCTTTCTCTGATATCTCCTTGAGTAGCTTAATAATTAACTTTCAAAATTCTTTATCTGACAATTTAGAGATTTCTTCTTTGTTTGGATCCATTGCTGGTGGGCTAGTGTGATCTTTTTGGTGTCTTACAGAACTCTGTTTTGTCATATTATCAGAATTTCTTTCCTGGTTTCTTCTTATTTGAGTAGACTATTTCTTCAAATTGTTATTTATTTTTGATTGGAGTGTTTTTTTCTAATTTAAATGTTTTCCCCTCTTAAGTGTCAGACTTTAATATTTTTTTCAGCCAAATTTGATTCTTGGTGCTTGAAAGGGTGAAGATTCTTCTTGTGTTCCTTAGTTATACAGTGTCTTTGTGCACTGGATTTCCCTGATGCTGCTTGTAGTAGTTACATTCTTGGTGTGTGGCTGAGTTCACCGTCTCCTATGGAGCTGATTGGCAGGGATAGCTTGAAGGTTTTCTCATCCTTTCATGATGTACATTTTATTTATTTAGTTAGTTATTTTCCAGTGTTTTATTTACTAAGTTGATGATTCGGGCTTCAGGCCTATACGGGCAGTATCCCTGTGTAGGCACCAGTTGTGTCTAAGGCAGGTGGGTAGATATAATACCCACTGGTGGGTCGAGGTCCCAGCCTTGATGAGGGTGGCTGAGGAGCTTTCAGTTAGATGTGCTGAAGTTTTATCAGGGTGAAGAATGGGAGCTACCTCAGCTCCACTGCCAAGTCACAGGAAAAGCTATTCACTTCATAGCCTCACTCTTGTCCTAGTGTTTCAGCGATTCAAATCAGACAGACACCTCTTTTTAGCTACAGGAATGTTGATGTTTCAAATAGGGAGGAATTGTGACTCTGCCTCTCATGTAGGCGTGAATCTGGGGGATGCTGCCTCTGTGGGGCTGCACTTACCCTGGACTGTTCCAGAAAGGCTGTCTATAGGTACCTTCATGCTGCATTTTTGTGGAGGAAGCCCCAGTTGTGTCTGCAGTGGAATGCCAGGGGGAACAAGGGCCCCTTCTCCAAGGCCCTTCATAATCATAGAGGCTGCTTTACTGTTGGAGAATAGGTACAGACTTTTCTTACTGCACCCAACACCGCAATTGTGTCTCTACCATGAGAAACTACCCACCAGTAGAAATATCTGGAATTTAAGGCCTGCTGTTCAGATTTTTTTTTTTTTTGAGACAGAGTCTTGCTCTGTTGCCGAGGCTGGAGTGTAGTGGCATGATCTCAGCTCACTGCAAGCTCCGCCTCCTGGGTTCAAGTGATTCTTCTGTCTCAGCCTCCTGAGTAGCTGGGACTTCAGGCGTGTATCACCATGTCCAGCTATTTTTTTTTTTTTGTATTTTTAGTAGAGACGGGGTTTCACCATGTTAGCCAGGCTGGTCTTGATCTCCTGACCTCGTGATCTGCCCACCTCAGCCTCCCAAAGTGCTGGGATTACAGGCATGAGCCCCCGCGCCTGGTTGTTCAGATTATTTTGTACTATGGGGTGATCCCTTGATGTGGTGCTCTCCTCCTTACCCTAGGCATGGGGCTTCCTGAGATCTGGACTGCAGTGATTGTTATTGCTTTTCTGGATCTAGCCATCCAGTGGGGCTACCAGGCTCCAGACTGGTGCTGGGGAATATCTGCAAAGAGTCCAGTGATGTTATCAGTCTTCAGGTCTCCCAGTTGTGGATACCAGCACCTGCTCTGGTGGAGGTAGCAGGGGAGTGATGTAGACTCTTTGAGAATCTTTGGTTGTAGATAGGTTTAGTGTGCTTGCTTTCTCAAATGCTGGTTATGCTAGCAGTGAAGTTGTCACATGGACAGACTTGGGACCTCTGATTAGCCAGGATGTTGCAGGCAGTGGTATTAGCTGTTGTTTTCTTCTTCCTGGGAGTAGTGTTATTCTGTCATGAGTTGCTGTAATGGCCTGAGTTAGTTGGCCTCCAGCCAGGAGGTGGCACTTTCAAGAGAGCACCAGCTGTGGTAATAGCAGTGGGATTTGAGCTTGCCTTAAGTTGGCCAGGGGAAGAATTCAGGTTTCTCAGCTGATGGGCAGGGCCATAAATCTCCCAGGGGTTTATGTCTTTCGTGTTCGGCTACCAGGGTGGCTAGAGAAATACCATCAGGTGGGGTCATGGTTAGAGGAGTCTGAGCTCAGACTCTCCTTGGGTAGGGCTTGTCATGGCCACTGTAGGGAGTGTTTAGGGGTGGTTCTCAAGCCAATAGGGTTATGTTTTAGAGGGGAGTATGGCTGCCTCTGCTGAGCAGTATGGTTCACTGTGGAAGTGAGGGATAGCTGATATCGAAAGGTCTCACCCAGCTCCCACACAGTTGGTGAGGCCAGTCTCACTCCTGCAGTGCCCCACTAACAGCACCGAGTTTAGAACCATGCAGCCTATGCATGAAACTCAGACCTGCCCCAGGCCACAAACTTCTCCACTGAGAAAGCAAGTACAGATTTCAGGCCTACTTGTCTGCTTGCAATGCTGGCAGCTCCTGCACTTGTATCTGCAGCTCCTGCACTGTATCTTCCCCTTAACCCCCAGGGTTCTGCTCAAGGGAGTTCATGCCCACTTGAAATTATCACAAAATTCAGTTGGAAGTTTCTTTCACCTGTGACTCTTCCCTAATTTTGCTTGCTGCTTTCCCTGAGGGCCCCTGAGAGATATGGTCAGGAATGGTTTCTCTGGGTTCGCGCTGGAGTCTGGGAGTGCCTACAAGGCTCTTCCCACTGTGGTCTGTACTTTTATATTTCACGTGGCTCCCTAAATCTGTTCCAGCTATAGGTAAGATTAAATACTTCTCTCATGATCTGGATTTTCAGATTCCCTAGTGGAGGTGTGTATTTGGAGGCAGGTTTTACCCCTCTCATACTTTGGGAACTCACAGCTTTTCACCTGTCTTGTGGAGTTTGCGGCAACATGCTGTTTCTTTCAAAGAATCTCTGAATTCTTTTGTTTTTTTTTCTGGTACATTCCTGTGAGGTTTCTTGAAACAAAATTCTAGTGTCGCTTTATAGTATGGTTGTTTGGTTGTTTTTCTGGGGAGAAGATCCATGGAGCTTCTCATAGTGCCATTCTTGTCACCCAATTTCTTAACTGTACACTCTGCTGCCTTTTGAGGTGGGGGGAGAATAGAAATTTTTAATTTTTTTTCTTAATGAGAATTTGAAGATGGAATAACTTTGATGTGTTCAGGATTTTGGAGAAAAACTATGGAAATTCTGATTGTAATAGAAATATTAAAAGGATTATTCATCTTAAAATTGCTTTTCTGTAAATGTTTTTCAGTGCTCAGTCTTAAGCTATAAAATTTTAACACACAAAGCACTTAATTTGTCTTAACTGAATTAGTTGGATGTTCACTGTATCAGGATTGGGATTTGTTACAAGACAGAATACCCAAGGTAATAGTGATTTAAACATGACAAAATTTACTTTCTCATGTAAGTGAAATGAGATGATAAGCATTCTAGGTCTGGTATAGCAGCTCTACCATTATCCAGGAAATATTCTCCTGTGTTGTACCTCTGCTGTTTTCAACAATTCACTTCTGCTTCGTAGTTCAAAAGAGCTGTTTCACTCTAGCCATCACAAATAATTTTTAAAAATATTTGATCAGCTTTATTAGGATAACATTTACATAGAATAAGATTCACCAATTTTAAATGTACAGTTCTGTGAATTTTGACAAGTGTATAAAGTTGCATAACAAATAATTTGTATCCAGCTGGAAGAAGGAAGTGGTGGGAGGACACTTTTATTCTCATCCTGTTGGACAGAACTTAGTCATGAGTCCATACCTAGCTGCAAAAGAGTCTAGAAAATATAGTCTTTCCTTAAGATGGCCATGTCTCCAGCTAAAAACCAAAGGTTCTATTTCTAAGAAGAAAGTGGAGAAAGGATACTGAGGAAGAAGTAACCTCAACCACAGTCAGTAATAAATTATTTGAATTGCTGGCTTTTTTTCCCTGAATTCACTCTCATCAGCCTATTAAGACAAAACACCCATTTTCTTTTTTTTTTAACTTTTATTTTAAGTTCAAGGATACATGTACAGGATGTGCAGGTTTGTTACATAGGTAAATGTGTGCCATGGTAGTTTGCTGCACAGATCACTCCATTACCCAGATATTAATCCCAGCATCTACCAGCTATTTTTCCTGATCCTCTCTTTCCTCCCACCTGCTGCCCTCTGACAGGCCCTAGTGTGTGTTCCCCCCTCCATGTGTCCATGTATTCTCATCATTTAGCTTCCACTTATAAGTGAGAACATGCAGTATTTGGTTTTCTGTTCCTGCATTAGTTTGCTAAGGAGAATGGCCCCCAGTTCCATCCATGTCCCTGCAGAGGACATGACTTCCTTCCTTTTTAGGGCTGCATAGTATTCCAGGAAAACACCCATTTTCTGTGTAATGTAAAAATCCGTTTCCCCCACCTTTAGACAGAACACAAATTTGGTATAGAGATTCTTTATACCATTTTATGAAAAATATTATAGTTAATGATTTTGATTTTTAAAGGGTGTGGACATTCATAAATATACCAGAGAGTGTTGGTGGATTAACCAGCAGCTACCATATACTTATTTAGCACCAAGTAATTGCCTGGTTCCACAATAAGTGCACATATATGTTAGAAGAATGAGATTAATATGAATGAAATGACTGCAGAAAAATAAAAATTATATTTCCTTGGCATTTACCATGTATTACCTCATTTTATAACTATCTGTATATCCTATATCTTGTCTTTGAACTCTGACTGTTAAGGTCTCACATGATTCATCATCTTGAGCTCCTCAGCACCCAGCATAGTGTTTCATACATAGAAGGTGCTTAGTATGTGTTCAAATGGAGGGACAAACCAATGAACTATAATTTACTATGTCAATTCAAAATTTGGGAATCCTCTCTAAGGCCTCCCTTTCTTACCCCTTATATCCATATCCATTTCATCAATAAGCCTGGTTGCTTTAGCTCTAAAATATATCCAGAATCTATTTTTCATCACCCCTATTCTCACCACTCTAGTCTAAGCCATCGTTATCCCTAACCTGTGTAGGGGTTCAGTCAGGCTGGTGAAGAAAATTTTAGTTACAATAACAATAGCCACAAACCCTCTTGGAAGGCCTGAGAGTTTGCATAACTTCGGTAATAGATCTGACTGAAGGCAGCCTACTCCCTTTTCCTTTAGTTAAATAAATTAAAGTAGATACAAGGGAATGTGGGGGAGTTTCTCTAACTAGCTTGTTTACTCATGTGGTCCTAAGACTAACTTTTGATCTACCGGTTGCTTAATTGCTTTCTACTCAGGAGGTTCACAATGTCAATTACCCTCCAGTGGTGTTGACTCAAGCCTTTGTCAATTAATCTTTACTGAATAAATGTGAGTCTCGCTGGTTGGTTGCCCCTCAACTGTTTACAACACTCTGCTGGGAGTCTGTAAGTGGTCTGGATGCTCAGCTGGACTGGCAAAGCAGAATATCTGTGTCAGTGCACGTTATTCATCCGTCATTGGGTCAGGGTCTGTGGGACAGACCCCCACAAACCTAGACTTCTGCAATAACTTTCTAATTAATTTTCCCAATTCCATTCTTCTTTATAATCTTATCATAGTAGCTAGATTTGGCTTTTAAATGTATACATCAGATAATTTCACTGCCCTGCTTGAAATACTCTAACTTCCCAGTTTACTTAGAATGAAATCCAAACTCCTCACCGTATTTGACCCCAGGCCATCTCTCCAACTTCATCTCTTACTACTTTTCCCTTACTTATACTGCAGGCACACTAACTGTCTTTCCATTTTGACACCATGACTAATTCATGTATACATTAAGGCCTTTGTACCTCTGGTTCCCTCTGCCTGCAATGCTATTACTGCAGATGTTTGTGTGTCAGACTGGTTCAAATGTTACTTTCTTACTGAGGACATCATCACACAATCTAAATTAGCCAACCTGACTGAATCTCTGTCACATCACCGTACATTTTTTTCTTAATATTTATCACTATTTAATATATTGTTGTTTACTCATTTGCTTTGTTCATTCATTCATTATCTGTGTCCCTTCACTAAAACATAAGCTCCATGAGAGCAAGAACTTTATCTTTCTCAATGATGCATCCCTGATACTGAGAAAAAGTGCCCAGTACACAGGAGGCCCTCAATGAATATTAATTGAATCAATGAATGTTTAATGAACTAGAATGTATTGGACATTTCTTATGTCATTGCCTATGTATTAGGCCATTCTTGCATTGCTATGAAGTTGTACATGAAACTGGGTAATTTATAAGAAAAGAGGTTTGGTTGGCTTACAGTTCTGCAGGCTGTACCAGAAGCACAGCATCATCTGCTTGCAATCATGGGGGAAGACAAAGAGGGAGCAGGTGCATCACTTGGTGAGAAGGGGAGCAAGAGAGAGAGTGTGTGTTGGGAAGTGCCACATACTTTTAAATGACCAGATCTCATGAGAACTCAGAGCAAGAGCTCACTTATCACCAAGGGGATGGCCCAAGCCATTCACAAGGAATCCACCCCCGTGATCCAAATACCTCCCACCAGGCCCCACCTCCAACACTGGGGATTACAATTTAACATGAGATTTGGGTGGGATATCTAAACCATGTCAACCTATGTTGTCATAAACCCAAGGATTGAGTTTCCAAGGAAACAGACTCTGAGATGGCATTTAGACTATTAGGAGTACTCTTACATTCAAAACCTATGGGAGAGAGAGGAAAGAAGCAAAAATGGGCTGAGGGAGAAGGTGAGCTGTAGGCCCAACAATAACTTTGGCTAACCCCACAGGGAGATCTGGAGACGTAAATGTCCTTCGTAGCTTTCCCAAGTTGGGCTAGAGTGACTAGGCTCTTAAATAACCTCATGTGTCAGTCATTGGATATGGGCTGCCCCAGGAAGGATCATGACTTTGAACAAGGTGACTCTCTGCATTTGAGGTAATCTCTGAAGGAGCTAATAGCTGAAGGATGTCTGCCAAAGTTTCTCCAGCAACTGGAACAGGTACTTCATTGGAGGGGGATCTGAGCAGTGCATCACAATGTGTATTGCAGTCTACCCCTTGTACCACCAATACCTAATTATTCAAACATGTTTTGGTGCAGGTCCTCCAGGATTCTGTGGACATCTCTTCCTGTGGAAAGCTTAGAGAAGGAACATTAGTGGGGTAAGAATTACCACTCTCACAGCTGCAGGTGGTTTTAGGGATGCAACTGATGTTTATCATCTCCCTCCTCCACTATTAATTCTAGATTTCCCTCAACTTCAGCTAGCACTTGTGCTGGTCTTGGTTGCTTACATTGTGAGTCACACTTTCAATCCTGAGGGGATAACTTGGTGGTGTCTCAATGTGTTCACCATTAGTATATTCCATCTGAGCACTGTAGACCTTTTTAAATTGTGATAAAGTGCCTCAGTGGTTAGCTCAAGGCATGCTTGCCCTTTATTGGGCAGAGGAAAACCATTTCAAAGTGTTTTCTTTACAATATGGCAGCAGGTACAGCCTTGGAATTGAAAAGCTAAATGTGTCATTGAAACAAATTGAAAGTTGATGAATTTTTTATATAAATGTTTTCAGGTGCTGTAAGAAAACTGCCCATGGCTCCTTTCCCAGCATACTAAGGTAAGAAGAAAATATTCAAACTCCCAACTAGCATGGTCAAAAATATGCAAAGCCTATTTAAGGCTTCATTTAAACCCTGAACTTAAGGTAAGTGGAATGCCTCAAAAAGACTATCAATCTCATGTTTCTAAATTGTTAAAATTTTACTATGTCTGGATTCTAATTACTTTTTGCTATTTGAAAATTATTTCTCTTTTCCTAGCAGAAATATGCCCCATCTGTATTTGAAAATTAACTTGTGTATTCTTTGTTGATTTATAGAGAGCTTTTTCACTTGATTTCTGGGTGCCAGCATCATCAGAAACTTTATCTCAGCAATGGGAAAAACTAAGGTGCTTAATCAGTGAGTTTTCCTGTTAGAACCCCAAAGGAACAGTGGGCCCAATAACAGATTCAGAGTCACCTTAAGGCAGATTGTATCATAGCATATATTACATGCACTTTCTTTGTGCAAGACACGCTTTTTCAGTGTCGCCAATGAAGTCTTCCAATGAAGACTTCATTGCATTGTGTCCCCCTTCCCAACCCACCCTACCTCACCACAGCTCACTAGACACCATGTGCCTGAATTTCAAAGTCCCTTGTTGATACTATTTTTTTCTTCCTTTCCTGTACTCATTCATTTTTTTTTTTTTTTTTTGAGGCAGAGTCTTGCTCTGTCGCCTAGGCTGGAGTGCAGTGGCACGATCTTAGCTCACTGCAACCTCCGCCTCCTGGGATCAAGCAATTTTCTGCCTCAGCCTCCTGAGTAGCTGGGATTACAAGTGCCCACTACCACGCCCAGCTAATTTTTTGTATTTTTAGTAGAGACAGCTAATTTTTTGTATTTTTACCATCTTGGCCAGGCTGGTCTTGAACTCCTGACCTCGTGATCCACCCGCCTCGGCCTCCCAAAGTGCTGGGATTACAGGCGTGAGCCACCATGCTCGGCCTCATCTCCTCTTAATAAATCATAGTAATAGTACCTATAAATATTGAATGCTTACTGTGTGCTAGGCACTTTGCCAAGTGCTTTACATGTATTGAATCATTCAATTCTCCCAGCAACTTTGGGGTAGGTGGCAGTGTTATCCCCGTTTCACAAATGGGTCAACTATGGCATAGAAAGGTTATATAACTTACCTAAGGTTATTTATTCATTCACCAAATATGCATTGAACACTTCCTAATTTCCAGAAACAATCCTAGGTGTTGGGGATATAGCAGTGAACAAAGCAGATGACAGTGCCCTCATGCCCTCATTTAGGTTATGTTCTGGAGTGGGAGCTAGACAATAAACAGAAAAGTAAATTTATTTGAACGAAAATAATTGAGAGAAAGCATATTGAAGGCTGGGATTGAAGGCATAGATATTGTATTAAATAGCACCAGGATAGGCCTTACTGATAGTTATAATTGAGTAAAACCTGAAGGAATGGAGAGGAAAAGCTTTGTAGATACACGGGCAAGAGTTTTCCAGGTTTAGGAAACAAAAAGTATAAAGATGATGAGGTGGAATCATGCTCAACATACTTAAGGAAGAGCAAGGAGCTACCATAAAGTGGGATGAGCCAGTAGGAGATGAGATCAGAGGGGTAACAATGGGGGAAGGGAAGGCTCTTTGCAAGCCATTTCAGGATTTTAGCTTTTACTATGAGTAAGAGAGGAAGTCATTGGAGGGTTTAGAGCTGAGGAAGGACATGATCTGACTTATGTTTTAATAGGATCTCTAGCTGCTCTGTTGGGAACAGACTATGGAAGGCCATGACAAAAGCAGGAAGGCGAGTTAGGAAGCTGTTATAATAATCCACGTAAGAGATGATGGTGGCTTTTACCAGAGTGGTAGTGGTAAAGTTGTTGAGAAGTGGTAGAATTTTGAAAATATTTTGAAGATAGGGGCATCAGGATTTGTTAACCAAATGGATGTTGGATATGAAAGAAAGATAGGAGTCAAAGGTGGTACCAAAGTTTTTGGCCTGAGCAATCAGAACAGGGTTTCCAGCAACTGACGTGGGGGAGATGATTAGAGAAACAGGTCTGAGAGGAAAGGGCTGGAGTTTGGTTTGGGATGTATTAGGTTTTAGGGGCCTGTTAGCCAAATGGGAAATGTTAAGGGAGCAGTTCCATATACATATCTGGAGTTCAGGGGAGGTGCACTGGCTGGAATTATAAATTTTGGAGACATCAGTGATTGGATATTTAAAGTCATGAGATTCAATGAGATCAGCAAGAGTGTGTTTTGGAGCAGAGAAGAAATTTCAGAATGGAGCCCAGGGCCCACTCAAGCATGTAGAAGTTCGGAAGAGTCAAAATGGGAAAGTAAGAGAGAGAAGTCCATGAGATAGGAGTAAATCCAGGAAAGTGTATTGACCTGGAGTCTAGGTGAAGAAAAGAATGTATTTCAAGTTGGAGGAAGAAAATGGTAAATACTGCTGATAGTCAAATAAAATGAGAACTGACAATTTCCAAGGCAGTTTTGTGAAATGGTTATGCAAAAAACTTGACTGGAGAAGACTTAAGAGAATTCACACAAGAAAGAAGTGGTATGGACTCAGTGGTATATGTCACTTGCCCCCAAATAAGATAAGAATCATTGTCTTAAAGTTTTATTAATGGTAGAAATTTCAGGCACCACAAAAGCCAGTGTTGGAATGTTCCCAGGATTTCACAAGATGTACCATATAGCCTCTGAAAAACAGTGTGGAAATGTTTAGAAAGTTGAGCATGGTGACAAATTATAGTTTTTTCCAATAGCATTTTAAAATCAACCTTTGCTTTTTTTGATTGCTCCCTTAGCTGGTTGTGTGTGTGTGCATGTGTGTGTGTGTTTGTTAGAGAAGGAGAGAGGGAGAGCAAGAGAGAGGGAGGGGGAGAATTGGAGAGAGAGAGAAGAGGAGGAGGAGAGAGAGAGAAGAGGAGGAGGAGAGAGAGAAAATGGCTCAGTCCTTCAGGCTTAGGTAAGGCACATAATCTAATTGGGGACAGTTGAGTTTTGTCCATAGGTCACGTTATCCTTTCTGCTATGCTAACTGCTTTCTTTCATGTAATTTCCTTTGTGTATGTTGGGTCTTCCAAAGTAGTTTAAAAACAACTCTAGGTTAAGGGCCAAGACTTTTACTTTTTTATGTAGGAAGTGCTTAGTAAATGCCTCTTTTTCAGCTAAAGGATGACTTGCCATTGAAAAGAGGTTGTACTCCCTCCAAACACATTTGGGGTATTATATTTTGTCATGGTTGTCATAGATTATCTTTGTTTCACATTTGAATTTTAACAAAAATTTTGTGATGTTTATATAGTTACAGAACAAATAAAGGCGGAATTTCTGTTTTACAATCACATAACTGATTTATGTAATATTGTACTTCATTTGGTTTAATCTTTTGGATTGCTGCAAAGTCGTGTGTTTCTCTAGGTTCTTGGAGTGTTTCACTGTGATGTTTAGGTGTTGGGTAGGGGTGATTTGTGCTTCTGACCTTCCTGATGCTCTGCTACAGTCTCCAAACAAAATCTTAATCACTACATGTTTTTAATGTATCTAAATGCCACAGCCAGACTTTGATTCCCAGTTTATGTCAATGCATGTGGGTTATTCTGATACATATGCTCCAGCAAGTAATGGAATGTCATTCTCAGCAGATGCCAATTAGAAATTCCCAGGCCAACAAGGCTCTAAGGCATCCAATCTTGCCTGATATAAAATTGTAATCAGTTAGATGGGCCAGCCGAGTTCAAGAGCTACAAATTTAATTAGAAATGCCTTCTCAGTACCAGAAGGCCACTTCAAGAAAGGTAATGGAGAAACTCCTTCTGAGATGAACAGAGAGCAATCCACACTGCTTTTGAAGGTGGTGTTAGTTATATGACCCCTAGAGTCTCCAGAAGATAGTACTAACAAAAATATTACTAACAAAAATAGTACCTAGATAGTACTAAGAAAAAATATAACTTATTGTCTTGAAAATTATTGCTCACCAGAACTGGCTTCATCCATATCAGGAGTTTAGGGAACCCAGGAAAGGTAACCTCCTGCTTCCCAAACATCTCCCTGATGGTTCATTTGGTGCCCAAATTTCTGTCATTTTAGGCATGACTTGGGTGGTTGGAGTATTGCTGCTTTTGGGAATTTAGTTTACTGTGTAAATAGACCTGCAAAAAACACTTTACAATATTATCAGTCATTGGTGCCTTTGCATGGAAGACTTTGTTGTTTTTGCTGTTTTAATCAGAAATATATTTTGGAAAACAGGCATAGGAAATCAGAAGAAATGTGACATTCGATAGGGTCTTGTTCTGGAACAAGCAGAATGTGTCTTGTTGCATTTTTTTCAGGGAGCCCAGGTGTTCATATTTCTTGGCACTGGCAGCACAGGCAACACCAGCATAGGGTAGTAGAAACAGTATAAGACTGTGAGCTGAGAACTTGGATTTAAGTCCCATCTCTACCACTAATCAGTTTGATGACCTTAAGCAAACCCTTTCTTTTCCCTGAGATTCAGCATGCTTATTGAAAAATGAGGGAATTTGGACTAGATATTCTCAAACTTTAAGGTGCATAAGAACTATGCAAGAGTGTGTTAAAAATCCAGATTTTTTTGTCATCTTCCATTTCTTTATCCTTTGATTTAGTCAGTCTAGGTGAAGCCCATGAATCTTTATATTAAGAAGCACCTCAAAGGATCCATACAGCTTAAGGATCATTCTTTGAGAAACTAGATTAGATGACTTCTAAAGCTTTTTCCAGCTCTAAAATTTCCTTCTTTAAGGTAGTTGTACTTCTGTTTTGAATGAGAAACAACCATTTTTGTACTTTTATTATTCCTGCTCTCTTCCTTTCTTTATTCCATCTTTTCCTTCTCATGCCACCTTCACTCCTTGCCCACTGTTTCATCTACAAAGTAACAGTTGGGTCCAGTGGGGCTGGGAACATTTCAGTCAACACTGACCCTGAAAGTACCGTGGGATGCCTGTAAGTATAGGGCAAGAGACAAGGACAGCTAAGGCCCAGTCCCTGGTCTTGGTTTGAGATATGTCGTATGCAGCTCCTAGTGATACATGACATGTGGGATGTGTGTTTTGATAGAGATAGAAACTGCAGGGTAGTCACAGAGGAGCACAGGAAAGAGATTAAGGGACTTTTGATGGGTAAATATGAAATGTCCCCTTTTTTTCCATCACTTCACTTGTGACCTATTGGATACTATTATCAATTGCAAGAGCTAAAAGAATGCAAGGAAAAATGCTGTTCAAATGAAACTTTAAGGTGGCTATTTAAAACCAATTGTAGATACAGTTGTTCTCAACCTGACTGCACATAGAATCCCCTGGGCAGTGTAAAAGAATAACAGTGCCTAAACTACACCACAGAATAATTAAATCCAAATCTCTGAGGGTGAGTGTGGGCATTGGCTTCTTCTAAAATATCCCAGGTGATTGCAATGGACAGCCAAATTTGAGAACCACTGCTATAGAAGGTTACTTGTAGAAGTGAGAAGACTTAAATACTTGGTCTTCTGGCAAGTTCCTTAGCTGCTTACCAATATTGTCCCTGTAAAGCAGGTCTGAAAGAGTTTTTGTTGTTGTTGTTGTTGTTGTTGCTTTTTGAGACGGAGTCTTGCTCTGTCGCCCAGGCTGGAGTGCAGTGGCTCAATCTTGGCTCACTGCAAGCTCCACCTCCCGGGTTCGGAGTAGCTGGGACTACAGGCGCCCGCCACTACGTCTGGCTAATTTTTATTTTTTTTATTTTTTATTTTTAGTAGAGACGGGGTTTCACCGTGTTAGCCAGGATGGTTTCGATCTCCTGACCTCGCCATCCACCCGCATCGGCCTCCCAAAGTGCTGGGATTACAGGCATGAGCCAGCGCACCCGGCATTTTTTTTTTAGTTCGGTTTTGTTTTCCCTTTCCCCAGTTGGCCCCTAGCACTCAACTATGAGTTTAAACTTTTCTTAAAAAGCATGTGCCTGTGATGTTAACCTTCCTCTATATATCCAGACTCTTTTGTCAGTGTCTTCTCTTACTCTGGGCTCAGTTCTCTGCTTTGGTCAGGGATAGTGATATGGTTTGACTCTGTCCCCACCCAGATCTCACCTTGAATTGTACTCCCCTAATTCCCACATGTTGTGGGAGGGACCCGGTGGGAGATAATTTGAATCATGGGGGCGTTTCCCCCATACTGTTCTCGTGGTAGTGAATAAGTCTCACGAGATCTGATGGTTTTATCCGGGGTTTCCGCTTTTGCGTCTTCGTCATTTTTCTCTTGCTACCACCATTTGAGAAGTGCCTTTCGCCTCCCGCCATGATTCTGAGGTCCTCCCAGGCTATGGGGAACTGTAAATACAATTAAACCTCTTTTTCTTCCCAGTCTCCGGTATGTCTTTATCAGCAGCATGTAAACGGACTAATCCAGGTAAGAAGCACCCCGTTTCAGTGCATGACATGGATTTGATTTAAAGAAATCAAGGGAGCTTTGGTCTTTATTGTAGTTGGAGGCTTTTAGGCCACTTACTATTATTGTCTCAATTTTAGCTTTTGCATGTCCTACTAATTCCAGCAATAAAACCAAATATGTGAAATAGAAAATTTCTTTGATTTAGCTTGAGTCTCAATTCATTTCCTTCTAACTCTCAATTCAAGTTACCCACTGAGGAGAACATTTTGGACTGTATTGATTGGTCTCCTTTTAGATGATGTTATTGAATATATTCTTTTAAACCTTGTCTTTGGAAAGAACAGAATCTATAGCATGCTCAGTTTCTTTGCTTGCTCACAGTAGTGAAATAGAAGATTTTCCTCCCTCTCTGATAAAGATTATGTAAACACTTTGAAGTTTACAATAAGCTTTGCAATCCATTCTTTGATCCTTACAGCAAAACCACACAGCAGGCTTAGCCTGAGCTGTTAGTATTCTTTTAAAGATGAGAAGACAATTCACTTGCCCCAGGTTTATGCAGTCAGGACTCAAAATCTATTTTCTGCATAGCACTATCAGATACCTTTTGTATTGTTTGCTTATTAGTTTTCTGTTTATTATCTGTCTTCTCTGCCAGTAGAATGCTAGTTGATATAAACAGGGGCCTTACCTGTTTATGTTCACCTCTGTATTACTGGAGACTATATTAACATACTGAATATCATGAATGATTTTGTTGAATCTTGAAAGAAACCTCAACCTTTTTTTTTTTAAGTCTAACAAGAAAGATGAGTTTATTTTTAAGATACAGAATGCTCTTAATTCTTTTTTTGTTATTATACTTTAAGTTCTAGGGTACATGTGCACAACGTGCAGGTTTGATACATAGGTATACATGTGCCATGTTGGTTTGCTGCACCCATCAACTCATCGTTTACATTAGGTATTTCTCCTAATGCTATCCCTCCCCCAGCCCCCTACCCCCGACAGGCCCCAGTGTGTGATGTTCCCCACCCCGTGTCCAAGTGATCTCATTGTTCAATTCCCACCTATGAGTGAGAACATGTTGTGTTTGGTTTTCTGTCCTTGTGATATTTTGCTGAGAATGATGAAGAAACCTCAAACTTCTTGTCCTAAGTCCTGTGGTCTATTGAATTATTTATGGCTATTCTTCTTTTGTCAGTCTTCAAAGAGATAGAAAAATATGTGAATGGTTATGGAGCTAGTAGTTAGTGGAGCTAGAACCAGAACCCAGGTTGTTTAATTCTTGATATATTTATGTTACTTTATTTTATTTTTAGACACTGGCAGACCCAAAATTATGGCATGACATGTTTTAGAAAGATACTCAAAGGGTGATATGCATACTCTTAAGGGAAACTGACAGAACCAAACTTCTGCAAGGCTGTGGAGTAGGACAAGTTTGTCTTCTTTGCCTGCACACCCTTTTTACTCTTTACTGAGCAGATACTCAGTGGTTTTGGGTTGTTTAGTGTCCCTACCATGGGGCCCCACCCTAGCCTTCTTCCGAGTGATCAGGGTCTTTCCAGATCCCTTCTCTTCTATCAATGTTTTTCTCTTTTGAACCACTCTTAGTGCAGACGTCAGTTGTTGGCTGAATGGTCATCTTACCTCTTTAAGTCTCAATTTTCTTACCAAATAACAAGGACAATAATATGTCCTTCTTACATATGTCATTTTTGTGGTATGAACATAGGAACAACATATAGGTTATAGTCAGTTTACAAACGTGGTAGTATTAGTTTTTTTCCAGGAAACTGCCTAATATAGCAAACAAATGCCTCTAGGGCCCTAAGGCTTTTAATAATGGCTGGAATTACTTTTTCTGCATCTTCCAGTTATATTTTAACAAAGATAGTTAATAACTTTAAACTAAAAGAGTAATCCCTATGGTGGGAATTTACAGACTCCTGGTAGATCTGTGAGGGACAGATTTTTATTTGGGAGTGCAAGGAGAGGGTTTTTAGGATGTAACTATTCATTCTCTTTCTTTGTAACATGGTTAATCTTAACTCTTTGTTCATTCAATGTAGCTGCTACCTGTGCTGAATCATGAATTGGTCAGGACTGCCAGTACCTTGTGATGACCAGTTTGACTTGAAATGATTTTAACTCATACAAGCTAGGGTCTGTTTGGCTCACTTGCAGAAAGTTTTGCGCTATAGTCTCATGTTAGACCCCACTACACAACAGATCTCTACTGTGCAGGTGCAGTTGAATTTGTATAGTGTTTCTTTGCCTGCTCGTGTTCTGTGACAGGGGGACCAATGCCAATGAGGTGAAAGGTGCGGGTTAGATAGTGCATAGAAGACCACATTTGAAAAGTCTGAGGGCAAACAGGATGGTGTCCTATTCATATGAAATCTTACCCTAGTGTGTACTCGCTGGGGTCCTTTTGTCAAAATCTGTCAGCAAGTTCTGTTTTTTAGAGTTGTGAGACCCAGAGGTTGGTGTCTTCCCAGGCATTTTCCTGTCAGAACTGTCATCTCTGAAAATTATAGAGTGTGGATTGAAACTAAGATTATAGGTTTAAGCAGCCCTCGTCTCTCTCTGACTAGGAACAATCTAAGCAATGCCAAGAAGCTAAATTTAGTCTTGGTCATTATAAAAATTGAAAGTAATGCTTTACAATTAAGAGTTTGAAAACAGCCTTTAATTTAGATTCCATAAAACATTGATGGGGCCGGAGGGTGTGATGCTGAGGGCTCAGAGGGCCTGTGTTAAAGATGAGTAGAGGCTTTTAAAGCTTTGTTACTAGTTCAAATATGGTTCAAGGGCCATGTCAATTTGAAAGCATTGAGATTGGTTGATTATTCCAGGTCCTGTGAAATGCAGTATTCAACATCTTTGTAGCAATAATTATCATAATTACTGCTTAGAAAGGCAAAATAAAGGTTAGGATTCTAAACAGGTAAGGTGAACTCTAAATAAATGGAGCTCAGAAGTAAGTAAAAGAGACTGACTTTAAGAAATAGGGATATTCCAAAAGGACCAGGGAATTTTTAAAAAAGTATAGAAAACTTGTCTTAGCTTGGAATGTAAAGAAGGAAAGAATTGTCAACATAGAGGGCAGACAAGACCAAACTTGGAAACAAAAATAAAAATTGGGTGATGTCTTACAACTCCCCACTCAAAAGTTTTCAGCCTAACAAAAAATAGAAGAAATACTGGAGCTAACAGACTCTTCCTAACTTGGAAGAGCCAGGGCTAGAAAGGAAGGTAGCAGGACACTATGATGTAGAAACCATTATACTGAAGGGGGCTGGTCTGAGTCTGGCCATGGGCACAGAAAAGAAATAGAGGAAATGAAGACAAAGTTCCCGTGCCAGCATTGCTTATGGTTCTGACTTCCTCTCCATTACCTTTATGCTCTAGATTACTGAGCCAGAAACTAGCTTACCCTATGTGGGTTTGGAGGTGTGAGTGTGGTATTTATGGGTATTTTTTTTGTGTGTATGTACATGGGTATGTGTTGGGATGGGGGAAGAAGAAGAAAGTTAGAAGTATCCAAAATCTCACTACCCTGAGATAGCCACTTTTAGGATGGCTTATTTTGTGTGGCTTATTTTGTGTATACATATATACCTAGGTAACTTTTCACAAATGGCATCATTGTCTAATGCTTGCTCTATTGTTAAGGACAATTTTGGGGGAAGTTGTCCTCCCCTCTTCTTTTCTTCCTTCTAATTTATACTTCCCCAAGGTAACCAGAGTTAATAGCCTGGTGCATATCCTTCTGTACATTTTTCTAAAGTCCCTTCATCTGTTTCAAACACACACACACACACACACACACACACACACACACACACACACACACACACGGCTTTTGTTTGGACATTATTTAAAAATGTGATTATTATATAATACATTTTTTCTATATCTTTTAATCAGTACCTAGTGGAATTTGCGTAAATTCCACAGTTGTTCTCTTAGTGGTAGCATAATAGATCATGATATGAATGTATCACAGTTTATTCAATCATTTCCATATTAATGGGCATTTATTGGATTTCTAGCTTGTCGCAATCACCATAGATACTGCAGTAATTATTCGTTTTTATTTTTCAGTTTAAACCATATTAAGTTGCTGTTTTGTATGTCAAACAGTCAACTTTGAACAAAAAAATGATACTGGCATGTAAAAAATAAATCAGCAGCAGTATGATCAGTTTTGAGAATGCAGAAATAAAATCAGAAATTTTTGATGCAACCCAAAGCTCTCCTAGAATGCAGAGGAAAAGAACAAGGAGATAAAAATAACAAGAAAATCAATAATAAATATAACGGGCCAGTGAATGTAGAACCAACACATTGAAAGGAGTAAACTAGCTTGCTTTAGGTAGACAGCAAGGGAAGGGTCCCAGAAGAGCCCCCAGCTCATGGGTCAGTGCCTCATCCCCACATAACATAAAAAGCAGCCTGGGAAAATAATTCAAGCTGCAGACACCGATAAGGGAACTAGGACAGGGTGTTGTGCCTGAAGACATGCCCATGGCTGCACAGATAGAACAACCTCCTGCCCGTTTGGATAAAACTTACACAGAACCTCCAGCTCACTCAGATAAGGGAACAAGGCCTGGCATCCAAATGCCAGGACAAAGGTCCTTTGTATAGTCAGCAGGTTCCCAGGAAAAGTTTCTTCTCCTTTTGTGGGCATGGGCACGGTGGGCTCTGGTGGGTTTAAGTGGGCACTCTACTTTCCTTTATTAGAACTATAAGTCCAGGCTGGGCGCGGTGGCTCACGCCTGTAATCTCAGCCCTGTGGGAGGCCGAGGTGGGCAGATCACGAGGTCAGGAGTTCGAGACCAGCCTGGCCAATATGGTGAAACTCCGTCTCTACTAAAAAATATACAAAAATTAGCTGGGTGTGGTGGCGCGTGCCTGTAGTCCCCCCTGCTCAGGAGGCTGAGGCAGGAGAATCACTTGAACCCAGTAGGCAGAGGTTGCAGTGAGCCAAGATTGCGCCACTGCACTCCAGCCTGGGCAGCAGAGTGAGACACCGTTTCAAAACAAAACAAAAACAGAAACAAAAACCAAAAAAAACTGTAAGTCCGGCTTCTATGAATCATCACCTCAGCTCCGGATTGGTTCCAGGCCAAGGTCCCGGGCCAAACTTTCATGTCAGCTTGTGATAGGCCCTGGGGCAAGCTAAGCAGCATCTGTGAATCATCATTTCGGCTTCTGATTGGTCCCCTGCCAAAGTCCCGGGCCAGGCTGAGTCACGGGTTCGCCAAGACAGCCCACAGACTAAGCACATTTCTTCTCTTTTCCGGTCCATAAAATCCCCAGAATGGGCTCTACTGACAGAGAGCTTTCTTCTTTCACTTATTAAGCTTTCGCTCTAAGCTCACTTTTGTGTCCGCGCTCCTTAATCGTCTTGGAGGTAGGACAAAGAGGCGTGATCTCAGACAGACAATGACAGACTATTTCAATATGGCTTATCTATATATCTGAAAGACAAGAATAAATGCAATAGAAGCAATAATAGAAGAAAACATCTATAAAATTAAGAAACAGCTGAATCTGCAGATCAAAAGGTACCAGTGAAACTAGTAAGATATGACTGATATCTATATAATCCTGATGAATGTTCTGAATTTCAAGGATAAAGAAAAAACTTCTATAAGTATCTAGTCAAAGAAAGAGACAACAAAAACCAAAAACTGGGTACCTCTAAAGAAAAAAATGGGATATCCCTAGAATTTTCCATAGTGTTAAATGTCAGAAGACAAATAGTGGAACATTTACATTTTTGATGGGAAAATGTTTTGACCAAGGAGTTCTCCACCCTGACAGTGCAACATAAACATATTTTCAGAAACGCAAGAGCTCAGAGAATATACCCTCTATAGAACCCTTGGGAAATGAGGTGGGGAGATGCAAAATAAATTCTCAAAGCATCTTGTAAACAATAAAAAGTAAAGACCTTAAGAATATAGACTATGTTATAAAAAGAATTATGTGTGCATTGAATCTATTTGAATGTAGAATTAGTCTAAATAGTATAGATAAGGTTACAAAACAGAATGGAAATATTAATTCTTGAAAGGGTAGACAACATAATTTTAAATATACAAAAACCGGACTAAAATCTCATACTATGCCACCATTACCTGGGAGATAGAGGGGTGGGGTAGGAAAGTAGAGGAGGTATGAGAGAGAGAGTTTCAAGGAGAAATATAAATTCATTTATTTTAAATTTTGGGGTAACCTCTTACAGAATTAAAACTAGAAAGTATACTTTACAAATGACTCCAGCAAAAAAAAAAAAAAAAACACATTAAAAATTAGGAAGAAAGCATAATGCAAATACAACAATTAAAGAAAGACCAATAAATGCCAGTAAACGTGTGTGGGTTAAACATTCCTATTATAAGACAAAGATTCTCAGATTGAATTAGAAAACAAGGTTCAACTGTAGTTTCTGTGGTTTATAAAAGACATATCTAAAAGTGACTGTTAAAGGTGAAAAGCAGAAAGACTATATATACACAAACTGTATATATAAACCATGTATATATACATGTATGTATATATACTGAGTACATATACATGTGTGAATATATACTGAGTACATATACATGCGTGAATATATACTGAGTACATATACATGCGTGAATATATACTGAGTACATATACATGCGTGAATATATACTGAGTACATATACATGCTTGAATATATACTGAGTACATATACATGCGTGAATATATACTGAGTACATATACATGCGTGAATATATACTGAGTATATATACATGCGTGAATATATACTGAGTATATACATGCGTGAATATATACTGAGTATATATACATGTATGAATATACTGTATTTACTTAGTTTATATATATATATGTAGAGAGATGGAGAGATAGGTAAATATATCTAAATATATCAGCAATTTGAAGCAGAAAAAAAGCATAATATTCTAGACAAAGTGGAATTCAAGGCAACCACATTAATAAGATAAGGCTTTTCATTTATTACTGATTAACTATGGCTATCCAATCAGGTAGTCACTAGCTGCATATGACTATTTGAAATTATTTTATTTTACATTTTAATTTCAACAACTTTAGAGGTATAAGTGGTGTTTGGTTACACAGATGAATTGTACAGTGGTGAAGAATGGGATTTTAATGTACCCATCAATTCAGTTCTGTACATTGTACCCAATAAGTAGTTTTTTGTCCTTCCTCCACCTCCTACATTTCCCCTTCTGAGTCTCCAATGTGCATTAATACCAGTCTGTATGCCTTTGCATATCTGTAGCTTAGGTCCCACTTATAAGTAAGAACATGTGGTATTTGGTTTTTGATTATTGAGTTACTTCACTTAGAATGATGGCCTCCAGTTCCATCCAAGTTGCTGTAAAAGACATTATTTCATTCTTTATCATGAGTGACTAGTATTCCATGGTGTATATGTGTGTGTGTGTACATATATATATATATATGCACCGCATTTTCTTTATCCACTAATTGGTTGATGGGCACTGAGGTTGACTACATATCTTTGCAATTGTGAATTGTGCTGTAATAAATATACATGTATAAGAGGTTTTTTTGATATAGTGACTTCTTTTCCTTTGGGAAAAGATTGAATGGTATATCTACTTTTAATTCTTTGAGAAATCTCCATACTGTTTTCCATAGAGGTTGTACAAATATACATTCCCACCAGCAGTGTATAAGCATTCCCTTTTCATTATGTCCATGACAACATCCATTGCTCTTTGACCTTTTAATAATGGCCATTCTGGCTCACGTAAGGTGATATCTTATTGTGGTTTTAATTTGCATTTCCCTGATTATTAGAGGTGTTGGGTGATTTTTATATGTTTCTTGGCCCTTTGTATATCTTCTTTTGAAAAACTGTCTATTCATGTTATTTGCCCACTTTTTGATGGGATTATTTGTGGGTTTTTTGCTGATTTACTTGAGTTCCTTGTAGATTCTGGACATTAGTTCTTTGTCAGATGTATAATTTCCAAATATTTTCTCCCATGCTGTGAGTTGTACGTTTACTTTGATGATTATTTCTTTTGCTGTGTGGAAGCTTTTTAATTTAATTAGTTTCCATTTATTTATTTCTGTTTTTGTTGCATTTGCTTTTGGGGTCTTAATCATAAATTCTTTGCCTATGCCAATGTCCAGAAGGGTTTTTTCCCTAAGTTTTCCTCAGAATATTTGTGATTTCGGGCCTTAGATTTAAGTCTTTAATCCATCAGCATTAAATTTTTGTATAAGATGAGATAGGGATCCAGTTTTATTCTTCTACGTGTGGCTCTTCAATTTTCCTAGCACCATTTATTGAATATGGTGTTCTTTTCCCAGTTTATGTTTTTGTATGCTTTGTCAAAGATCAGTTGGTTGTAAATGTACGAATTTATTCCTGGGCTCTCTGTTATGTTCCATTAGTCTATGTATCTACTTTTGTACCAGTACCATGCTGTTTTGGTTACTATAGCCTTGTAGTATTATATGATTTGAAGTTGAGGAAGATAATGCCTCCAGATTTGTTCATTTTGATTACGATTGCTTTGGATATTTGGGGTCTTTTTTAGTTCCATTATGAATCTTAGGACTGTTTTTTCTAGTTCTGTGAAAAATGAAGTTGGTATTTTGATAGGAATTGCATTGAATCTGTAGATTGCTTTGACAGTATGGTCATTTTTACAATATCGATTCTTCCAATCCATAAGCATGGGATCTATTTCCATTTGTGTCATCTGTGATTTCTTTCTGCAATGTTTTTAAGTTCTCCTTGTAGAGATCTTTTACCTCCTTGCTTAAATATATTCCTAGTTATTATATTTTTTGTAGCTACTGTAAATGGGATTGAGTTCTTGATTTGATTCTCAGTTTGGTCACTGTTGTTGTATAGCAGTGCTACTGATTTGTGCACATTGATTTTGTACTATACTGAATTGAGACTTTACTTACTTCACTTATCATACCTAGGGGTCTTTTGGGGGAGCCTTTAGGGTTTTCTAGGTATATGATCATATCATGGGCAAACAGCAATAGTTTGGCTTCCTCTTTTCCTATTTGAATGCCCTTTGTTTCTTTCTCTTGCCTGATTGCTCTATGACTTCCTGTACTATGTTGAATAGAAGTGGTTAAAGTGGACGTCCTTGTCTTGTTCTAGTTCTTAGTGAGAATTTTCAACTTTTCCCCATTCAGTATGATGTTGGCTGTGGGTATGTCATATATGGCTGCCATTATTTTGATGTATGTTCCTTCTATGCTTATTTGTTAAGGGTTGTTAAACATAAAGAGATGGTGGATTTCATTGAATTCTTTTTTCTGTGCCTATTGAGATGATCATATGGTTTTTGTATTTAATTCTGTTTATGTGGTGAAACACATTTATTGACTTGCATATGTTGATCCATCACTTCATATCTGGGATGAAACACACTTGATCATGGTGAATTATCTTTTGGATGTGCTGTTGGATTTGGGTTGCTAGTATTTTGTTGAGGATTTTTTGCATCTACATTTTTCAGATATTGGCCTGTAGTTTTATTGTTGTTGTTGTGTCCTTTCTTGGTTTTGGTATCAGTGTGATACTGGCTTCATAGAATGAGTTAGGGAGGAGTCCCTCCTTCTAAGTCTTTTGAAATAGTTTCAGTAGGATTGGTATCAATTCTGCTTTGAATGTCTTATAGAATTCAGCTGTGAATCCTTGTGGTCCACCTGGGCTTTCGTTTTTGTTGCTGTTCTTGGCAGTGGTTTTTTTTTTTTAATTGCTGATTAAATTTTACTGCTTGCTATTGATCTGTTCAGAATTTCTATTTCTTCTTGATCAAAGCTTGGCGGATTGTATATTTCCAGGAGTTTATTCATTTCTTCTAGATTTTCTGGTTTATGTGCATAGAGGTTTTCATAATAGTCTTGAATGATCCTTTGTATTTCTGTGGAGTCAGTTGTAAAGTTTAAAGTTTACCATTTCATTTCTTTTTTTGCCAATTTTAAATAGTTTTATTTAAGACATTGCATTTTTCCATGTACAATAGTGTTTATAAAGTGCAATGTTATATCCTTCCGCTGTGCATATGTTCCATATTCAAGCATTAGGAATGCCCAGTAACTTACTATAGCAGCTGAACTTTTAAAAACTGCCACAGAATTTGCTACAAATTTAGGTCCTTCAATGTTTTAAATGTGTGGAACAATGCTACATCTATACTTGGGTTGGCTTAATCAACCTCTTCAATGGTGGGCCCTGAGGAAGCACCACCAGAGGGAGGAGCTCCACCACCAGGGAATCCCCCAGGCATTCCTCCTGGCATGCCTCCTGCACTCTGGTACTGCTTGCTAATGATGAGATTGCAGACTTTCTCCAGCTCTGTCTGCTGATGTTCAAATTCTTCCTTCTCGGCAGTCTGATTCTTATCGAGCCAGTTGATAATTTCATTATACTTGTGCAGAATGTTGTGTTTGTCCTCATCGTTAATCTTGCCTGGAAGTTTCTCATCTTTGAGAGTTGCTTTCATGTTGAATTCACAGGAATCAAGTGAGTTCTTGGATGACACTTTGTCCCTCTGCTTCTGATCTTCAGCTTTGTACTTCTCAGCTTCCTGGACCATATATTCAATGTCTTCCTTGCTCAAATGGCCCTTGTCATTAGTGATAGTAATCTTGTTCTTTTTTCTTGTACTCTTGTCCACAGCAGAAACATTGAGGATGCCATTGGAATTAGTGTCAAAAGTGACTTCAATCTGAGGAACACCTCGGGGTGCAGGAGGTATGCCTGTGAGTTCAAACTTGTCAAGCAGGTTGTCGTCCTTGGTCATGGTATGCTCACCTTCATAAAGCTGAATAAGCACACCAGGCTGGTTGTCAGAATAGGTAGTGAAGGTCTGTGTCTGCTTGGTAGGAATGGTAGTATTATGTTTGATGAGGTCAGTTATGACTCTACCAGCAGTTTCAATACCAAGGGAAAGAGGAGTGACATCCAAGAGCAGCAAATCTTGAACATTTTCAGACTTGTCTCCAGACAGGATGGCTGCTTGGACAGCTGCACCATAAGCAACAGCTTCATCAGGGTTGATGCTCTTATTCAGTTATTTTCCATGGAAGAAGTCTTAGAGAAGCTTCTGAATCTTGGGGATATGAGTAGAACCACCAACCAGGGCAATATCATGAATCTGTGACTTGTCTAGTTTGGCATCTCGAAGGGCTTTCTCTACCGGGTCCAGGGTGCTAAGGAACAGGTCAGCATTCAATTCTTCAAATGAGGCACAGGTACTGGAGGTATAGATGTCGATTCCTTCAGAGAGAGAATCGATCTCAGTACTGGCATGGGTGCTGGAAGAGACAGTACTCTTAGCACGTTCACAAGCAGTACGGAGGCGTCTTACAGCTCTCTTGTTCTCACTGATGTCCTTCTTATGCTTGCGCTTGTACTCAGCAATAAAATGGTTGACCATTCGGTTGTCAAAATCTTCTCCACCAAGTGGGTGTCTCTGGCTGTAGATTTGGCCTCAAAGATTCCATCCTCAATAGTGAGGATTGACACATCAAAAGTGCCACTTCCCAGGTCAAAGATCAGCATGTTTCTTTCTGCTCTAACCTTTTTGTCTAAGCTGTAAGCAATAGCAGCAGCAGTTGGCTCATTAATAATTCTAAGTACATTGAGACCAGCAATAGTTCCAGCATCTTTGTTAGCCTGACACTGAGTCATTAAAGTAAGCTGGCACTGTGACCACAGCGTTGGTAACAGTCTTCCCAAGGTAGGCTTCTGCAATTTCCTTCATCTTTGTCAGAACCATAGAGGACACATCCTCTGGATAGAAGCTTTTGGTCTCTCCCTTGTATTCTACTTGGACCTTAGGCCTGCCAGCGTCATTCACCACCATGAAGGGCCAATGCTTCATATCAGACTGGACAACAGCATCATCAAATCTGCGTCCAAACAGATGTTTGGCATCAAAAACCGCGTTGGTGGGGTTCATTGCAACTTGATTCTTTGAGGCATCACTGATCAATCGTTCAGTGTCCATAAAGGTGACATAGCTTGGAATGGTTCAGTTTCCCTGATCATTGGCAATTATCTCTACTTTTCCCTGATGGAAAACACCCACACAAGAGTATGTGGTGCCAAGATCAGTACCAACTGCAGGTCCCTTCGACATGGTTGCTGGCATGTAGGCCTGGCTCCAACGATGAAGAAAGTCACAGGAACCCTGAGAGCTGCAGGCAAGCTCAATGAGCTACAGTTTCATTTCTAATTGAACTTATTTGAATCTTCTCTCTTCTTTTCTAGGTTAATCTAGTTACTGGGCTATACATTTTCTTTATTTTTTCTAAGAACCAACTTTATGCTTTATTCATTTTTTTGCTTCAATCTCATCAGAGATATTGGCTGATGTGTGTGTGTGTGTTTTCTTTTTGATGTAGCTTGTTATCAGGGTAATACTGGCCTCGTAGAATGAGTTTGGAAGTATTCCTTTCCTCTATATTTCAGAATAGTTTGAGTAGGATTGGTATTAGTTCTTCTTTAAATGTTTGGTAGAATTCAGCAGTAAAGCTCTTGAGTTCCAGACTTTTCTTTACTGGGAGTCTTTTTATCGTGACTTTGATCTTGTTACTTGTTATTGGTCTGCTCGCGTTTTAAATTTCTGCATGATTCAGTCTTGGTAGGTTGTATCTGTCTAGAAATGTTTCCATTTCCTCTAGATTTTCCAATTTTTTGGCATATACTTACTTATAGGAGCCATTAGTGATCCTTTGAATGTCTGTGGTATCAGTTGTAATGTCTCCTTGTTTTATCTCTGATTCTATTTATTTGGGTCTTCTCTCTTTTCTTAGTCTACCTAAAGATTTATCAATTTTGTTTAACTTTCCAAAAAAGCAAATTCTGTGTCATTGTCCTTTTGTATTGTTTTCTTCTTTAAAATTTCATATATTTTTGCTCTAATCTTTAATATTTCTTTTCTTCTACTGGTTTTGGGTTTGGTTCACTCTTGCTGTCCTCGTTCTTTAAGATAGACCATTAGGTTGTTTATTTAAAGGTTTTTTTCTTTTTTGATGTAAGCAATTATAGCTATAAACTTCCCTCTGAGTCCTGCTTTTGTTGTATCCCATAGCTTTTGGTCTGTTGCGTTTCCATCATCATTGTTTTCAAGAAATTTTTAATTTTTTTTCGTAATTTCTTCATTGACACCCTGGTCATTCAGGAGCTTATCATTTACTTTCCATGTATTTTTATAGTTTCTAAGATTCCTCTTGTTATTGATTTCTAGTTTTATTTCATTCTGATCAGAGAAGATGCTTCATATTTTTTCCATTTTTTTAATGTTTCAAGACAAATTTCGTGACCTAACATGTGTTCTCTACTTGAGAATGATCCATGTGCTGAGGAAAAGAATGTGTATTCTGCAGCTGTTGGATCAAAAGTTCCTTACATATCTATTAGGTCCATTTGGTCTATAATGCAGATTAAGTCCGATTTTTCTTAGTTGATTTTTTGTCTGGGCGATCTGTCCAGTGTTGAAAATGGGGTGTTGAATTATGCAGCTATTATTGTATTGGGGTCTGTCTCTCTCATTAGCTCTAATAATATTTTCTTTATATATCTGCGTGCTCCAGGGTTGGGTGCATATATATTTAAAATTGTTATATCCTTTCACTGAATTGACATCTTTATCATTATATAGTGACCTTTTTGGCTTTTTAAACAGGTTTTATCTTGAAATCTAATTTTTCTGATATAAGTATAACAACTCCTGCTCTTTGTTTATTTTCATTGGCATGGAATATCTTTTTGCATCTCTTTATTTTTATGCTATGTGTGTCTTTATAGGTGAATTGTGTTTCTTGTAGGGAACAGATTGATTGGTTTTGTTTTTAATCCATTCCATCACTCTATGTCTTTTGATTTTAGTGTTTATTCTAGTTACATTCAATGTTATTATTGATTAGTCAAGACTTACTTTTGCCATTTTGTTGTTTTCTGGTTGTTTTGTGGTCTTCTCTTTCTTCTTTCTTTTCTTGCTGTCTTCCTTTTAGTGAAAGTGATTTTCTCTGGTGATATAAATTAGTTTCATGCTTTTAACTTTGTGTGTGTTGTATATTTTTTGGTTTGAGGTTATGATGCGGCTTGTAAACACAATCTTATAACCCATTATTTTAAGCTAATGAAAACTTAACACTTTGCATAAACAAGGAAACAAGCAAAAAGAAAACTGATAAAGGCTCTACGTCGTAACTTCATTCCCGTACTTTGTAACTTTTTGTAGTTTTCATTTATATCTTATTGCTCTATGTCTTTAAAGTTTTTTGTGGTTATTATTATTATTATTATTATTTGAAACGGAGTCTCACTCTGTCGCCCAGGCTGGAGTGCAGTGGTATGACCTCAGCTCACTGCAACCTCTGCCTCCCGGGTTCAAGTGATTCTCCTGCCATGTTTCATTGTTTAGTCTTTCTACATAAGATGAGAGTAGTTTACACACCGCAGTTACAGTGTTATAATGTTTTGTGTTTTTCTGTACACTTACTATTGCCAGTGAGTTTTATACTTTCAGATGATTTCTTATTGCTCATTAATTTTCCTCTCTTTCTGATTGAAGTACTCCCTTTTACATTTCTTGTAGGACAGGTCTGATGTTGATGAAATCTGTCACCTTTTGTTTGTTTTGGAAAGTATTTATTTCTCTTTCATATTTGAATGATAATTTTGCTGTATATACTATTCTAGGGCAAATTTTTTTTCTTTAGCATTTGAAATATGTCATGCCACTCTCTCCTGACCTAAAAGGTTTCCACTGAAAAGTCTGTTGCCAGACGTTTTGGAGCTCAATTTTATGTTGTTTCTTTTCTCTTGCCAATTTTAGGATCCTTTTAAAATTCTTGACCTTTGGGTGTTTAATTATTAAATATCTAGAGGTAGTCTTCTTTGGGTTAAATCTGCTTTGTGTTTTATAACCTTCTTGTACTTGGATATTGATATCTTTCTCTAGATTTGGGATGTTCTCTGTTATTATCCCATTGTATAAATTTTCTACCACTATCTCTTTCTCTACCTCATCTTTTAGGCCAATAACGCTTTAATTTATATTTTGAGGCTATTTTCTAGATCCTGTAGATGTGCTCATTGTTTTTTATTCTTTTTTCTTTTGTCTCCTCTACCTGTGTATTTTCAGATAGCCTATTTTCATTCCCACTAATTCTTTCCTCTGCCTGATCAATTCTGCTATTAAAAGACTATAATGCATTCTTAATTATGCTACTTCCATTTCTTCAGTATTTCTTCTTGATTCTTCCAAATTATTTTGATGCTTTGTTAAATTTGAGTGACAGAATTCTGAATTCCTTCTGTGTGTTTTCTTGAATTTCTTTGAATTTTCTCAACACAGTTATTTTGAATTCTCTATCTGAAAGGTCACATATCTCTTGTTTCTGCAGGATTGGTCCCTGGCGCCTTATGTACCTCATTTGGTAAGGTCATGGTTTCCTGAATTGTCCTGATAGTTGTAGATATTCCTCTGTCTCTGTGCATTGAAGAGTTAGGTATTTCTTTTAGTCTTCTCAGTCGCAACTTGTTTGTACCCACCCTTAGTGGGGAGGCTTTTCAGATATTTGAAATGACTTGCATGTTGTGATGTAAATTCTATCTGAATTTGGCAGCACCCCAAACCCAGTAACACTGTGATTCTTGCAGACTCATAGAGGTACTGCCTTGATGGTCTTGGACAAGATCCAGAAGAATCCTCTGAATTACCAGGCAGAGACTTGTTTTCTTCCCTTTCTTTCTCCCAAACAAATGAGATCTCTCTATCTGCTGTGAACCACCTGGAGCCAGAGGTGGAGTGACACAGGCAGCCCTGTGGCCACCACCACTATGACTGTGCTGGGTCAGAACATCACTGGTTCTTGCCCAAGGCTTGTTGTAACCACTTCCTGTCTACTGCCTATGTTCACTTTAGGCCTTGGGGCTCTACAATTAGCAGGTGGCAAAGCCAGTCGGGCCTATGTGTTACCCTTCAGGGCGACAGGTTCCCCCAGGCCTTATATGGTCCCAGTGGTGCCATCTGAGTGCCAAGGACTAAGGTCAAAAATATTAGAAATCTACCTGGTGTTTTTTTGTACCATAACTTAGCTGGTACTCACACCACTAGACGCGGTCCTTCCCACTCTTTTCTCCCCTTTCCAAAGGCACAGGAACCTCACCCTGTGGCCACTGCCACCTCATATCCACGGTGATGACTGCCAGACTACTACCGATTTTCCCTTAAGTCTCAAGGACTCTTCAGTCAGCTTGTTGTAAATGCTACCTGGCTTGGGACTCACCTTTCAGTGCAGTGGGATCTCCTGTGGTCCAGGGGAGTTTCAGAAACCAAAGCCAAGGCCTGGAATTGGGGGCCCCAGGAGCCCACTCTACTTTTCTGTGGCTGACCTGGTACCTAAGGTGCAAGACAAAGTCCCCTTTACTTTTCCCTTCATTATTCTCAAGCAGAAGGAATCTTGCCCCATAGCCACCATATTTGGGAATATGCTGAGTCTCACCTGAAGCCAGCAAGTCTCACCCAAGCGCCTCAATGTAGTACCTAGGTATCACTGCTGGTTATTGAGGGTCCAAGGGCCCTTCAGTTAGCAGGTTATCAATCCTGCCAGGACTGGGTGCTTCCTGTCAAGTCAGAGTGTTCCCTTTTGGCTGGGTGTGTGCCTATAAGTGTCGTCCAAGATCTAGGGCCTGAAAAGGGGGCCTCATGACCCTGATCAGTGCTCTTTTCTGCTCTGACTGAGCTGATATTCAAGATTCAAGACAAAGTCCTTCCCACTCTTCTCTCTTCTCTTTTCAAGCAGAGGAAGAGGTCTTTTGTTGTTGTTGTTGCTGCAAGCTGTGAACCCTGGGGTTAGGCAAGGGGTGATGCCAACACTCTCTTAGCTACTCTAGCTGGTGTCTCAGTAGACCATGTGTTCCCCCAGTCCACTCTCCCTGGGCCAAGTTCAGCACTAGGACTCACCTAGATGTTGCAGTTCTTGTGGCCTTGATGGATTCCCCTCTGGCTAGGGCTGGTTTAAATACTGTGATATGGTTTGATCTGTGTCTTCACCAAAATCTCATGTTGAATTGTAATCCCCCAGTGCTAGAGATGGGGCCTGATGGGAAGTGATTGGATCATAGGGGCGGATTTCTCATGAATGGTTTTGCATCATCCACTTGGTACTGTCCGTGTGATAGTGAGTGAGTTCTCATGAGATCTGGTCATTTAAAAGTTTGTGACACTTTTCCCCTTTCTCTCTCACTCCTGCTTTCACCAAGTGAAATGCTTGCTCTTGCTTTGCCTTCTACCATGGGTAAAAGCTCCCTCCAGCCTCTCCAGAAGCTGTCATGCTTCCTGTACATCTTGCAGAACCATGAGCTAATTAAACCTCTTTTCTTTATAAATTACCCAGTCTCAGGCATTTCTTTATAGCAATGTGAATGGACGAATAGATGTTCCTTCCATGGACAGGCATTAGCTGTTTGGTCCAATTTTGTTTTTTATTATAATAAGGCAGCACTGAGTTCAATTCCTCACAATTGCTGCAGTCTCCCTCTCCTCAGGACACAAAAATGCTCTCAACACCACACTGTCACTGCCAAGGTATGGGAGAGAGGTGGCATCGGTGATTCAAAACTGTTTTTCCTACCTCTGTAGTATATATTTCAGTGACATGAAGTTAAAACCAGGTACTGTGAGTGTTTACCTGATTTTTGGTTCTTATGAATGTGCTTTTTTATGTGTGTAGATAGCTGTTAAATTGGTGTCCTTTGTGAGGAACAATTGGTAGATCTTTCTATTCCACCATCTTGTTCCACCTCGACTCTGAAATATGTGTCTTATAGGAAGCATATAGTTGGATTTTGTTTCTTTATCAATTCAGTCACTCTATGCCTTTTAATTTGAGAATTGTCTATTTATATTCAATATTATTATTGGTAAGGACTTACTATTGCCATTATGTTGCTTATTTTCTGGTTGTTTTACAATTACTCTTTTTTTTTTCTTTCTTACTATCTTATGGTTAAGAGATTGTCTCTGATAGTACATTTTAATTTGTTTTTTTAATTTTTAGTTAAATAATTACAGATTTTTGCATTGTGGTTACCATGAGGCTTACAGAAATCATTTTATAGATATAAACCATTTCATAGATATGTTTTTTAAAGAGATGACAAATTATCTTAGATCACAAGAATAAAAGCAAGAGAAAAATGAAAAAAGTAGTTATACTTTTACTCTATCACCCCCTTATTTTGAGTTTATGTTGTCTCAATTTACATATTTTTATATTGCCTTTCTCTTAACAGGCTGCTGTTGCTCTTATTGTTTTTTTAACCCACAACTTAGTGACTTAGCTATTATTGCTTTTGATAGATTTTTCTTTTGGGCTTCATACTAGAGTTATAAGTGAATTGCATGCCACAATTACATTATTAGATTATTCTGGGTTTTTCCATGTACTTAATTTTGCCAATGAGTTTTGTACCTTCAAATATTTTATTTTTGCGTGTTTTTTCTTTCCGATTGAAGAATTTCCTTCAGCATTTCTTGTAAGATGAATGTTGTGATGAAGAATTCTCTCAGCTTTTGTTTGCCAGGGAAAGACTTTAATTCTCATTTATATTTGAAGGATAGCTTTGCTAGATACAGTATGTCTTGAGTGTTTTTTGTTTTTAAATTATTCTTTTAGCACTTTGAGAATGTGATCTTTTTTTTTTTTTTCTTTGAGACGAGTCTGTTTCTGTCGCCCAGACTGGAGTGCAGTGACGCGATCTCGGCTCACTGCAAACTCCGCCTCCCGGGTTCACGCCATTCTCCTGCCTTAGCCTCCCAAGTAGCTGGGACTACAGGTGCCCGCCATCACGCCCGGCTAATTTTTCTATTTTTTTTGTAGAGACGGGTTTTCACCGTGTTAGCCAGGATGGTCTCGATCTCCTGACCTTATGTTCCGCCCGCCTCAGCCTCCCAAAGTGCTGGGATTACAGGTGTGAGCCACCGCACCCGGCTGAGAATGTGATCTTACTCCCTCCTTCTGGCCACTATGGTTTCTGTTAAGAAATCTGTTGCCAGATGAATTGGAGTGCCTTATATGTTATTTGCTGCTTTCCTGTTGTTGCTTTTAGGATCCTCTCTTTGTCCTTGATCTTTGAGAGATCGATTATTAAATGCCTTTGCATAGTCTTATATGGGTCAAATCTGCTTGGTTTCCTTTAACATTTCTTGATCTGGATATTTATCTCTTTCTCAAGCTTTAAAATTTTTTCTGTTATTGTTTCTTTGAATAAGCCTTCTTCCCTTTGCTCTTGCCCAATTCCTTCTTGAACACCAATAATTCTTACATTTGTTGTTTTTGAGGTCATTTTCCATATCTTGTAGATGATCTTCATTCCTTTTCATTCTTTTTGCTTTTTTCTCCCCTGTCTGTATATATCATATATCTTGTCTTTGAGCTCACTGATCCATTCTTCTTTTTGATGCATTCTGCTGTTGAGAGCCCGTGATGAGTGTTTTAGTTTAATATATTTCTTATTTCCAATATTTCTGTTTGATTTTTAAAAAAATTATTTCAATCTCTTTCTAAAATTTTTTGAATAAATTTATGAATTGCTTGCTTTGTGTAATCTTGAGATCACTGAGTTTCCTTAAAACTGCTATTTTGAATTCTTGGTCAGAGAGTTCACATATTGCCATCTTGTTAGGGTTAGTCACTGATTCCTTGTTTTTTCCATTTGAAGAGGTTATGGTTTCATGTTTGCTGTTGTTTTCTGTGGATATACATCTATGCCTTTGCATTGAAGAATGACTTAATTTATTCCATTCTTCTCTGGCTTGTTTTGGTTTTTATTGGATATGTTTGCTTAGAGATTCTTTGTAATATACCTTTTGACTTTCTTTCTCTATTTTTTTCTGGCCAGGTTACTATCTTTTTGGCATTAGACGGTGCCTTAAGCCTGGATTTGCCTTGGTTCTAGTCAACAATTAGAGTGCCAGCTGTCCAGAATGGAGGAGGTTTCAAAGGAGATATCCTGGTGGTGTAGGAAGGCTGGCTAGGGGTTCGTGTCCAGGGGACCTATGGAATGAATGTCCTGTAGCATGGTGCTGCTGACCAACCACACTGAATTAGTGTCTCTGTTATCCAAGTTACAGATCAGAATTTCCAGGGCTGCAGACTGTAGTCCTTCCTCCCACCTTTATCTCTGCCTCTCCTCAGTAATATTTTTCCCTTCAGGCACTCATGATGCTTCCCATGGGTTGAGGCAGGGAAAGGTCTTTTGCCAAGGAACCGGAGATGGTGGGGAAACTGGTTGTCCACTCAAATCTTACTTTTTCCAGTGTAGAAATTGTGAGTTGTGTGCTTGGTTCTGGGCAGACTGGGGAGAGTGATGTCATGAATATGGAAGTCTTTTTCTCTTACCATCTCCTCAGAGTTTTTATTTACTTTTCTGTGGCCCCAGGTACTGTCTTATCCTCATATTTGAATTCTGAGACATTGCTCCTGATAATCTTGGTGCTATATATTTATGTTTTGTTTTTGGTGTACGTGGAGTAAGTGAAGCCTGCTTGCTTCCATGCTGCCATTTTGGAACCAGAATTTTCTCATGGGTAAGATTTATTACATCAAATGATACAGTACACGAACAGTAGGAAAGTATATGCATAGATAAAGGCTGCAGAAGTCACAGGCATGATTCCAATTTCTGTTCTCTCCACATCTGCTAACCAAAGAGATATATATGTGAGATGTCTCCATTCAGGGAAGTCCACTCACTTCTTGGGATGTGGAGTTCTCAAAGGGGAATGGTGACATGGCCAGCCATAGTGTGAATCTTAAACCAGGTGCCAGCTGCACATTATGAATCTTTACGTTTACTTTAAGAATGTTGGCCGGGCACGGTGGCTCACACCTGTAATCCCAGCACTTTGGGAGGCCCAGGCAGGTGGATCACGAGGTCAGGAGATTGAGACCATCCTGGCTAACACGGTGAAACCCCGTCTCTACTAAAAATACAAAAAAATTAGCCAAGAGTGGTGGTGGGGAGCCTGTAGTCCCAGCTACTCAGGAGGCTGAGGCAGGAGAATGGTGTGAACCCGGGAGGCAGAGCTTGCGGTAAGCCGAGATCGTGTCTCTGCACTCCAGACTGGGCAACAGAGCGAGACTCCATCTCAAAAAAAAAAAAAAAGAATACTGATAGTCTGGTTCATCTTGACCCACTGCCTCAGGAATATGAAATAACATTCCTAATCAGTAACTCAGTGAATATTTCTATAACTTACTCCTGAGTTTGAGCAAGTGTTATTGCTATGGCTATAGAGCTAAGTAAGAACCAAATAAAATGGACCTGCTGCATTAATGCTTTTCTTTTCTTTCTTTCTTTTTTTTTTTTTTTAAGACGGAGTCTTGCCCTGTTGCCCAGGCTGGAGTGCAGTGGCCCAATCTCGGCTCACTGCAAGCTCCACCTCCCGGGTTCACGCCATTCTCCTGCCTCAGCCTCCTGAGTAGCTGGGACTACAGGCGCCCGCCACCACGCCCGGCTAATTTTTTGTATTTTTAGTAGAGACAGGGTTTCACCATGTTAGCTGGGATGGTCTTGATCTCCTGACCTCGTGATCCGCCCGTGTCGGCCTCCCAAAGTGCTGGGATTATAGGCATGAGCCACCCTGTCCGGCCATTAATGCTTTTCTTAGAGAGCTTTTATAACTCTTTTGAGTGTATATGTGTGCATGAGAGAGAAAGAGAGAGAGAGAGAAAGGGAGTTTATACCAATAGTTTGTAAGATTGTATTTTCTATTTCTTCAGATAGTTACTATTTTAACTATAACTTCATGTATTTAATCTTCCAATTTTAAAGATGGTGTCTATTGACTGCATAAGCAAGGATAAAATGAACCTACTTCTTTTTACTCCTATGTTCTTTTCCCACCATCTTACATCCCCTTCATCCAATTATATTTAGTTGTACTATTTTGTTTTTGTTTTTCTGTTTTTTTTGAGACAGAGTCTCACTCTGTTGCCCAGGCTGGAATGCAATAGCATGATCTTGGCTCACTGTAACCTCCACCTCCCAGGTTCAAGTGATTCTCTTGCCTCAGCCTCCTGAGTAGCTGGGATTACAGGTGTGCGCCAGCACACCTGGCTAGTTTTTGTAGTTTTAGTAGAGACGGGGTTTCACCATGTTGGTCAGGCTGGTCTCGAACTCCTGACCTCGTGATCTGCCCGCCTCAGCCTCCCAAAGTGCTGGGATTACAGGTGTGAGCCACCGCGCCCAGCCTAGTTGTACTATTTTCTTAGTTCTTTTTAGCTTTATACTTTAAAATATACCTATATATCTCATTTGATTTATCAGCCTTAAATCATATCGTTTGGTTTCCAGCTTTAAAATACGAAAAGGCCAGGTGTAGTGGCTCACACCTTTCATCCCAGCACTCTGGGAGGCCAAGACCGGAGGATCACTTGAACTCAGGAGTTCGAGACCAGCCTGGGCAACAAAATGAGAACCCCCCCCCCACCATCTCTTTAAGAAAGCATTTCATCCTGGTCTCTCATTTAAGAATATAAAAATAAAATAAAATGTGAAAAAATCAATACACCTACAATAAGTCCTGCCTTCTCTGTCCTTGCCTGTCTTTACATTTTTAGTTATATAATTGTTGTATTTTTATTTATAAGATTTACATTCTATTCTGGAGCCATAATTTTCCAGGTTGTTTTCATCCTAGTCCTGTAGCTAAATGGTTTCTGTGCAAAGTGCTAGCCATCTTGCCAGAGACAATCCATCATTTTTTTGTGTAGGTTATTTTTCTTCCAATAGTTTTTTAAGGAAGTGCTCAAGTGTTCATGTTCCCTAAGTTCCTGTATGATCCAAAACACTTGTTGCTTTTGTTTGTGAAAGAATGCATAATAAGACATATTTCCTCTCTTGAAGGTTTGGTAGACATTGTTTCATTTTCTTCTAGTGTTGAATATTGTTCTAGAAACAAATGAAACCAGCCTGATATATTCCCTTATTAATGACTTTAATTTATTGTCTAGATTCCTAGAAGATTCTTTATTCTTGAAATTCAGTTGCTTTACTAAGATATATTTTAGTGTTAATAATTCTGTATCAACTTTTATAGGGTTGTGGTTTTTTTTTTTCAATCTGTGCATTTAGTTTTCTTTTTTGTTTGTTTCTGGGAAGATTTAAATACTTTCTAGCCCATGTTTTGTTGTATTCTTTATGTTTCTCAATTATGTTTACATTGGATCTCCTTTGTCTATTTGTCTATCCTTTTTATCTATTGTGTTATTTTAAATCATTTAAGCTCCTTATTTATTTACATTTTTTTTTACTTTTTATTCTGTATACCACATATCACCTACTGGGTTATTATCAGTATCATTTCTCCTTTGTGTTATTTATAGTGTGGTTTTATTTTCTTCTTCCATTGTCTTTTTTTTTAGTTTATCAAGCAGTTTTATTCTTATCCCCCATATTTGCCAATACAATAAAACTATCTTATAAAATATAGTTTATCAATTTCTTATTGAAGGGATATTTCCTCCTAACCTCTACTAATTACTTATTTTTTAAACTGTTAATCTAGATACTGTTTCCTCTAGGAAGCTTTCCTTGACCCCCGACCCCTGTGCCTTCAGTGCTTGCCTGATTATAGCACTTACCACACAGTTCTGAAAATTTCTATTTGCTTCTGTGGAAACTACACTCTAAGCCCTGGGATGTCAGGGCCTGTGTTTATTGCTCTTGCTCAGTGATGCATTCCCAGCATCTGGCCTGTAATAACCCTTCAATTTATACCCTAAAATGTCTGGAAGGGCTTCAAGATGAAGTTCACCACCAGAAAGAACACAATCTTATAAATCACTAATTGTGAGCATGCTTTGAATCCTTAGGATGGTGCAAAAAGCATTCTGTACTTTTTCTAGCTGTTCAAATTACAGATGAGTTAGATGAATGCTCAGGAAGCCCATTCTTTCCCTAATGATACTCTAGCTTCTACTTTCTATGCTTCTTTCTACCTCTAGGGCTCTGGCTGTTTCCTTAGTGATCAAAGCCATGCACTTTCGCTGGAGACTTCTTTCAGGTACAGTTGAAGATGGCTTTGTAGAATAGTTGATTATATCTCCTTTGGAAACAAGCTTAAATCTTTCAGTTGCTTCTTAGTGGGGCATCTATATGACAAATCTTTTTTAAAAAATTAATATTCATTAATGTTCATTATTTTGCTAAAAGAGCCTTTTCACCACTAGAGATGCCAATAAGAAAGAAGGTAGGGGGTGAGTGGTGATAAATTATGCTCTGTTAGTTCTAGGCAGTGGTCAGTAAATATTTGTTGAATTCAAGAATGAGTGGTGTAACTAGGGGTGATGTTTGCCTTCTCTCTCTCTCTCTCGCTCTCTGTCTCTCTGGTGTGTGTGAACATGCTTTTCAAATATTCTTCAATGTTTATATAAAACAATTGAAATAAGCAGATAAATGAATTTTGTTTAAAATTTTACAACCTAAAATTCAAAGAAAGGAAATTTAAATGGGGCTTATGACTATCCTGTCACCACCTTACATGGTATGAATTGAGAGACTGAAAGGAAGTTCTTCCTAAAATGATCTTCCACAACTGCATCAGGGCCTACAATTCCACCATGCTTTGGGCTAAGGCTTTATGGCATTTGAATTATTACCTGGGATTTAATTCAAGTCAGTTCACACACTAGTATAACGGGATATGGGATGCTATTGAATTCCGTTGGATAGTTCATTATCTGGGTAGTTTCTTTATTTAGCTGTCTCTTGAGATAGACAGGGAATCAAATGTAAAGGATAACCGTCTTAAGGATGGGAATTGAGGTGCCTTACCAGAGGCAGAATGAAGACAGTGGGATGACATGGGTAAATAATTCTATCTATGTGGTTATATCCTGGCTCAATGTAGCTACCTCCTGCCTGTTTTTAGTAGTTGTAGCACGCTGGGATTCTTTTACCTTTTTCAAAGCCTTGTATCTTTAACTGTTTGTTCCTTTCAGCTATGTTGTTGCTTTCTGGGTTGCCTTATTGTTTTTTAGCTATCCAACAGGAAGTAGAGAAATAAACAAGAAAAACAAAGTGTACGGGGACTAGAGGCTCTAGCATTTGGAATGTGAAGCTCTACTTACCAGCCCCAAACATACATAAGCAGAGGCCTAAGACTTACACAGAAGTCTTATGATCTGTCCCTAATCAACAGCTCTCTAAATTTTACCTTTGGCCTCTCTCATACTTATGCTTTTCAAAGAACTGTCCAGTTTGGTGAAGGCAGCTTTGCATAGGGAATGGTGAGGGAGATGTATTCACACTTCTTTACACTTCCAACTCTGCTTTGGAGAACCTGTTAATGGTAGCTGCTGCTGTTTCAAATGGGATGCCTTCTTCCTAGCTTCTCTAAATCCTACTTTTATTTTTTTTTAAGGATCTAACTTAAATCTCATCATCTTCTTGAAGGCTTCTGTGATTCTCCATTGTTCTTCTTTTATTTCTAAAACTGATTGTCTGATTTTGAATCCAAGCTTTGTCATAATAAGTGTGACCTTGGACAAGTTACTTAATCTCTCTGTGCCTCAGCTTTCACACCTGTAAATTGAGAGTAAGACTGCCTGTTTCATCAAGTTGGCTGTTGTGTGAATTAAATTGGTCACTATCTGTAAAACACTGTGAACAGTGCCTGACAGATAAAGCAATGCCTGCTCAGTAATTATTATATATTCTTTTTCTTGTTACTTCTAATATAGCTTACAACATATACTTTAACAATTTTTTTCCTGGAGTTTCTATGGCTCCATTTTATCTCCTTATGTGAGCTTGTGGTAATGTAACATAGTGGAAAAACTATGGACTCTGGATTCAGACTACCTGAGTTTGAGTCCTAACTCTGCTACTTACAGCTCTCTGATCTTGGACAAGTTATTTAATCTTTTTGAGTGTTGGTTTCATCGTGCGTAATGGGGATAATGATACCAAACTACTTCAGAGACTCTTTGTGAGGATTAAATTAGGTAATCCTTACAGAGTACCAGGCACGCAGTAGTTGCCCCATAAATGGAGATGCTGTTATTACACATTTCAGTATTCACAGTGGCTAGGCCTAGTTTAGGCACTCATTGAATGTTTGTTAAATGGATTTGGCAGTAAAATATTATTCTCTTTCATGTATTTATCTTTTGTGTTATTCAGAACTGAAATCAGCTGGAAAAGGGATAACTGCATCTTTGAACTCTTGAAGTTAACTGTAGACTCAGTATTTTTCCTATCCATCAAGCTGTCCTTTTTGTTGTGTTAGGCTTAGTAATGTCAATGATGATTAAGAATAAGAGAAGCTACCATTCGTTGATTTCTTACTATGTGCTGTGTATGTGCTACATGCTTTACACATCCCTAGTTTTGTTCCTTCTCATGCTACATTCTCTTCCTAAGTAATCTCATCTATTATCTTGGCTTCAGATAAAATCTATGTGCTGATGACCCCCAAATTCCTGTCTTTACTCCAGACCTCATTTGAGCTTTAAACCCATGTATTTAACTACAAACTTGACATTTGCATTTGGATATCACAGGGGCAACTGAAACCAAACATTTTCAGAACTGAACTCTATCTCCTATAGTTTTTCCCACTTGAGTCTCATTTCTACTTTTCCTTTTGTACATCCTATCACTGTGAATGGCACCACCAACTATTTAGTTATACCCCACACTGAGAACTTTAGCAAGTTCTCATAGATTTTCCTCCAAAATATATATTAAATCTATTTCTTTCCTTCTTCAATACCACCACCATAGTCAAAGCTACCATCATAGTCTGTGGGGATTATAATAGCCTACTAATTGGTCTCATCTCTTGTTTTTTTTTTTTTTTTTTTGAGACAGAGTTAAATTAAATCGCTCTTATTGCCCAGGCTGGAGTGCAATGGCGCAAACTCGGCTCACCGCAACCTTTGCCTCCTGGGTTCAAGCGATTCTCCTGCCTTAGCCTCCCGAGTACCTGGAATTACAGGCATGTGCCACCATGCCTGGCTAATTTTGTATTTTTAGTAGAGACAGGGTTTCTCCATGTTGTTTAGGCTGGTCTCGAACTCCCGACCTCAGGTGATCCACCCAGCCTGGTCTCATCTCTTATATACTTGTCTCCTTCCAATCTATTGCCTATACTATGGCCAGATTTTTTTTTTTTACTTTTTCAATTGCAGTATGTCATGCATACAGCAATATGTACAAAGTGTACTAATCTCAAATGTATAGCCTGATAAATTTTTCCATATATATATACTTATGTAACCATTTCCAAGATCAAGGTTTAGAACACTTCCAGCACCTCAAAGCCTTCTTTCAGCCCCCTCGGAGAGGTAACTGCTATTTTTCTGTCAGATTTTTAAAATTGATCATTTGAGGGAAAGAATAAAACATAAATATTGAACTGAAGTTAATGATATGCATGTTGAAGTATTTCGGTCAAAGTGTATTAAGGAATTCAGCCTACTTTCAATTTACTTTGAAATGCAAAAGAAAATAAGATAGAATAGATGAGTGCAAGGATAGATGCATAGTGATAAAACAAGTCTGATAAATGTAAATTATAGAATCTTGGTGGTGCATATGTGAGGTGTTCACTGTAAAATTCTTTCATATCTTTAAATTTGAAAATTTTCATTATAAAGTGTTGCAAAAAAGGATCTTTTGAAAACACAAAATAATCTTGTATTACCTAAAGCTCTTCAATGGCTTTCAAATATACTTGATATAAAATATATAGTCTTTAATATATCCTAAAAGGCCCAATGTTGCCCCTGCCAGACTCTCTAATCTCTTTTCCCTCATTCTTCATCTTCTTCACTGTGTTCAAGCCCCATTTGTCTTTTTCCATTTCCATCAATATACAATGCTGAATGAGGGAATAAAAACAGCGATATGCTTATAGGCAAGCTGTTCACAACAATGGGACAATCTGGGGAGAGGACACTTTTTCAGCAATACAGTTTCAGGCAGATAAGGTTGTTTGGGTTAAAAACAGAAAAGAGCCCTAGTCTCTAGTTGCTAAAACATATCCAATCACCTATTGCTGCAACTGTGCTATATGCATGAGGTCTATTTGTAGCACAGGGGGGACACTGTTGTCTTCATCTTATAAGTTCCATTAAGGCAGGAACAATGTGTAGCTTTTTATTTGATGTGTCTATAGCACCTAGCATAGTCTCAGCTAGCCATAAAGTAGACACTCCATAAACATTTGCTGAATAAATTAGTGAACTCATTAAATCCTTATAACATCTCTATAGGCTAGTTATCAGTTGACTTCCATTTTCAGATGAGGAAACTGAAGCCCATAAAGGTAAAATACCTAGCTTAAGGCCATACAGTTTTTAGTAAAAGAGCTAGGGTTCATTCCCAGGTTGGTTTGACTCCAAATCCCAGGCTCTCATGTGCTCTTCTGCCTTCCCTAATGCAAATATTTCACCCTTTGTGGAAGTCAACCCCGGAGAGTTAAAAGGGCAGAGCATGAGAGGGCATAGGAGAGGAAAGGGTGACTCTTTGGATATAACAGAAGTGCTGAGTGTTTCTATACCAGGGTGATTTCCTCTCCCCCATAAACTCCTTTCTAGTGGTGCTGGAGGCTGCAACTTGGAGCACACACATCGAAGTGAACAATATCCCTGCTGAGCCAACACTCCTCCCCAAATTGGTGATTCATTTTGGCTAATCACCTCAGTTATGCACATTAGTTTCCTTTTCATTAGGTCACATGTAATAACTGCCATTTTAGATGGGCGTGGGATGGGGGTGGAATAAAGCACTAGAATGAAAAAATTGCTAGCATCAATGAAAAAAAATTCTCCAACAAAACCAGCTTGAGGCACACTTATAAAGTGAAGGGATTCATAGGCAGCCTGATTTTCACTGGACATTGGACCAAAGTACTGTCTGGCCCCATGCCTAGGTGAAGTCAGCAGCTATCTATGTACTGCGAAGTGAGGGAGGTTAAAAATCCTTAATTACTATCAAGTCTACCCACTCAGATATGCCACAATAGTTGAAACCTTCACTGAAATCATTGCTTCAGGGTAAGAAACCTAGGCCTGCTATTAAAATGTATATCTCCCACTAGGGACCACTTCATTAAGTCACTATCAGCCATAACCATCTTAACTTGTTAGCTCTTGCTCTGTTTCCTTTGCTGTCCTTCCCCCTCAGCTCTTTCCAGATGAGCCCACAGATATCTAAAAATACAGATTTAGTCATGCCTCTTGAGCCTGTCCTGAATGAGATCAGAAAGAATACACATAATTGTTAACATTTAATGAGTGCTTACTATGTTCTGGGTACAATATTAAACATTTTATATATACCATATCAACTTAATCTTTTTACCAACCCAATGAGATATTTTTTATCATGCCTATTTTGTAGAAGGGAAAATAGAGGTGCAGAGAGGTCAAACAATTTGCCTGAGATTACACAGTATGGCTGAGTTAGGATTTGAGCCCAGGTGGTTTGACTCCAGAGCCCATAATCTTAATTGTCATACAGTACTGCATTTGTTAGCCTCATTCTGACTGTTTGGAATTGTTGTCATAGTGTATCTCCAGGACCTGATGTACTTGTTATGAGTTCTGGATCCCTACGTGATATTTAAGTCAGTGCAAGAGAACAAGGGCTGTGGAAGACAAGTGGGCTTCAGATTTGGCCTCACGGAAGACAAGTGTAACCAAGCTGTTGTGCTACAGTTTTCTAAGTAATTATTATAATAATTAACACTTACTGAGGACTTTTTGTATGCCAAGCACTGTGCTATGTTTGTTATTTGTATTAACTCATCTGGAGACAGTAGTTTTGGAGATCCAGCCTAGATCCTCATTTTGCCCTATCCTAGATCCCAGGATAGGGTTTTATCAGAAATATTGACTCAATTAACTAGGTTTCTGATACACAGAACATTCTTGCCAGTACATTCTTGGGTGTAAGATACTATTCCCTGTTTGTTTGGCTGATGTTTTGGGGACCTGTTGTATATTAAAGGATCAATTAGAATCTGAACACTGACGTTCTGTCTTGGATTTCTCACTGACTTATTTACTGACCTGATTGAATACTAGACCAATACTGAATGCTTTCAGGTTTAGAATGGAAACCATCACACTCTTTGGGAGACTAAGCTGCCCTCTCCTTAGCTAGCCTTTGAATCCAGCTTCCCATTCTGTATATAGACTAGTTCCATCATCTTCCCAATTCGAAAACCAACTATTAAATTTTGAAGTTACCTTGGCTGAGTACTCTTTTTCATTTTAAAATTTATCTCCAAAGTATCAATAACCACACCTTTTCCCCTTTGATTCTCAGTAGGATACTCTAACACACTTACCTAAAGGTTACAAAAGGTGAGTGGCACATAGAACCATTATGTTGGAATTGTCTCAGGTAAAATATATGGTCTCACTTTATGAAAAAGAAGGTAGCGCTCCTAAACTGTTCTTACTAAAACATATGTTCTACATTTTTTACATTATTTCACGTGTAGCTGGTATTTCTTGCATAGAGCTAGCCACCCCACTTAGTTGTATTTGCTCAATGGTGATCCAAGGGAAGCGGGGGAGTTTTAGTGGCAGAGAACAGGTATCTAGATTACATGTAGCTTAAACTTAGAACTTTGGTCTCATGAGTGTTATGACTTAATGTAATGAGTTGGCCATCAGATTTATACACTTGCTTTTATATGCAAATATACTCCTTTTAACCTGTTCTTCCATCTCCAACTTACAAATGCGTTTTGGTCATGTATAGGAAACTTTATTTTTACAGGTGCCAAAAGCTCTGAGGCCAAACATTATGGAGTGCAATCTTAAATCATAAGGTGTCATAACATTTAAAAAAATTATGAGTACATAGTAGGTATATATATTTATGAGGCACATGAGATATTTTGATACAGTTATACAATGCATAGTAATCATATCACAGTAAATGGAGTATCCATCACCTCAAGTATTTATCCTTTGTATTATAAACATTCCAATTATACTCTTATAGTTACTATAAAATGAATAGTAAATTATTGTTGCCCATAGTCACCCTGGAGTGCTATCAAATACTAGACCTTAATCATCCTATGTAACTGTATTTTTTTTTGAGACAGAGTTTTGCTCTTATTGCCCATGCTGGAGTGCAATAGCATGATTTTGGCTCACTGCAACCTCTGCCTCCTGGGTTCAAGCGATTCTCCTGTCTCAGCCTCCCAAGTGTCTGAGATTATAGGCACATACCACCACGCCCAGCTAATTTTTGTGTTTTTAGTAGAGATGGGTTTTCATCATATTGGTCAGGGTGGTCTCGAGCTCCTGATCTCAGGGATCTGTCCGACTCAGCCTCCCAAAGTGCTGAGATTACAGGCATGAGCCACCGTGCCTGCCCGGCCCTATCTAACTGTATTTTTGTACCCATTAACTGTATCCACTTCCCCCAATATACCCTTCCCAGCCTCTGGTAACAATCATTCTGTTCTTTATCTCTATGAGTTAAATTGTTAAAATTTTTAGGTCCACAAATGAGTGAGAACATGTTAATTTTGTATTGATGTCCCTGACTTATTTTAGTTAACAGAATGTTCTCCAGTTCTATCCATGTTGTTGCAAATGATTGGATCTTATTATTTTTATAGCTGTGTAGTACTCCATTGTGTATAGGTACCACATTTTCTTTATCTGGTCATCTGCTGATGGTCACTTAAGTTGCTTCCAAATCTTGGCAATTGTAAATAATGCTGCAATAAACATGGGAGTGCAGATATCTCTTTGATATACTGATTTCTTTTCTTTATATGCCAAAGAGTGGGATTGCTGGATCTTATGGTAGGTCTATTTTTAGATTTCCTCCAAATTGTACTCCTTAGTGGTTGTAGCAATTTACATTCCTATCAAAAGTGCACGAGGGTTCCCTTTTCTCCACATCCTTACCAGCATTTATTATTGCCTATTGGAAAAAAGCCATTTTAGCTGGGGTGAGATGATATCTCATTGTAGTTTTGATTTTAATTTCTTTGATGATCAGTGGTATTGAACACCTTTTTATATACCTACTTAAAATTTCTATGTTTTCTTTTGAGAAATGTCTATTCAGATGTTTTGCCTATTTTTTCAACTTTTTTTTAAGTTCAGTGGTACATGTGCAGAATTTGTTGTATAAGTAAACTCGTGTCATGGGGGTTTGTTGTACAGATTATTTCATCGCCAAAGTATTAAGACTAGTACCAAATTAGTTATTTTTCCTGATTCTCTCCCTTCACCCACCCTCCAGTAGGCCTCGGTATCTGTTGCTTCCCTCTATGTGTCCATGTGTTCTAATTATTTGGCTCCCACTTACAAGTGAGAACATGTAGGATTTGGTTTTCTGTTTCTGTGTTGATTTGCTAAGGATAATGATCTTCAGATCCATCCATGTTCCTGCTAAAAACATGATCTCATTCTTTTTTATAGCTGCATAGTATTCCATGGTGTATATGTACCACATTTATTTATCCAGTTAACCATTGATGGGCATTTAGGTTGATTCCATGTTTTTGCTATTGTGAATAGTGCTGCAGTGAGCATAAGCATGCATGTGTCTTTATGATAGAATTATTTATGTTCCTTTGAGTATGTACTTACTAATGGGATTGCTGAGTCAAATGATAGTTCTGTTTTTAGCTCTTTAAGGAATCACTATACTGTTTTCCACAATGGTTGAGCTAATTTACACTCCCACTAACAGTGTATAAGCGTGCCTTTTTTTTCCACAATGTTTGAGCTAATTTACACTCCCACTAACAGTGTATAAGTGTGCCTTTTTTCTCCACAGGAATGCTAGCATCTGTTATTTTTTAATTTTTTAATAATAGCCATTCTGACTGGTGTGAGATGGTATCTCATTGTGGTTTTGATTTGCATTTCTCTCATGATCAGTGATGTTGATCTTTTTTTCATATGCTTGTTGGCCGCATGTATGTCTTCTTCTGAAAAGTGTCTGTTCATGTCCCTTGCCTACTCTTTAATGAGGTTGTTGGTTTTTTCTTGTAAATTTAAGTTTCTTGTAGATGGTAGATATTATCTTTGACAGATGCATAGTATGCAAAAATTTCCCCCCATTTTGCAGGTTGTTTGTTTACTCCATTAATAGTTTCTTTTGCTGTAAGAAGCTCTTTAGTTTAATTAGATGTCATTTGCCATTTTTTTGTGTTTCTTGGAATTGCTTTTGATGTCTTTGTCATGAAATCTTTGGCCATTACTATGTTCAGAATGGTATTGCCTAGGTAGTCTTCCAGGGTTTTAATAGTTTTCTATTTTACATTTATGTCTTTAATCCATCTTGAGTTCATTTTGTATATGGTTTAAAGAAGGGTTCCAGTTTCAATCTTCTGCATATGGCTAGCCAGTTATCAGAGCACAGAGGACAACAATAGGTTGTCCTTTCCTCATTGCTTGTTTTTGTCAACTTTTTGAAGATCAGATAGTTAGTTGTAAGTGTATGGCCTTATTTCTGTGCTCTCTTTTCTGTTCCATTGGACTGCATCTGTTTTTGTAACAGTACCATGCTGTTTTGGTTACAGGAGCCCTGTGGTATAGTTTGAAGTCAGGTAGTGTGATGCTTCCAGCTTTGTTCTTTTCGCTTAGGATTATCTTAGCTATTTGGGCTCTTTTTGGTTCTATATGAATTTTTAAATAGTTTTTCCTAGTTCTGAAAAGCATGTTATTGATAGTTTGATAGGTATATCATTGAATCTATGAATTGCTTTGGGCAGTATAGCCATTATAACAATATTGATTCTTCCTGTCCATGAGCATGGAATGTTTTTCCATTTGTTTGTGTTATCTCTGATTTCTCTGAGCAGTGTTTTGTAGTTCTCCTTGCAGTCACCTGTCACCTTCCTAGTTAGCTGTATTCCTAGGTATTTTATTCTTTTTTGTGGCAAATGTCAGTGGGTTTGTGTTCCTGATTTGGTTCTAAGCTTGAGTGTTGTTGGTGTTTAAAATTCTAGTGATTTTTGTATATTGATTCTGTATCTTGAGACTTACTTGAAGTTGTTTATCAGCTTAAGGAGCTTTTGGGCTGAGATCATGGCGTTTTCTAGATACAGGATCGTGTCATCTGCAAACAGGAATAGTTTGACTTCCTTTCTTCCTATTTGGATCCTCTTTATTTCTTTCTCTTGCCTGATTAGTCTGGCCAGGACTTCCAATACTATGTTGAATAAGAGTGATGAGAGAGGGCATCCTTTTCTTGTGCTGGTTTTCAAGAGAAATTCTTCCAGGTTTTGCCCACTCAATATGATGTTGGCTTTGGGTTTTGTTTTTTTGTTTTTGTTTTTTTTTTCTTTTTGATGGAGTCTCACTCTGTCGCCCAGGCTGGAGTGCTATGGGGTAATCTCAGCTCACTGCAACCTCTTCCTCCTGGGTTCAAGCGATTCTTCTGCCTCAGCCTCCCAAGTAGCTGGGACTGCAGACACGCACCACCATGCCCGGCTAATTTTTTGTATTTTTAGTAGAGATGGGGTTTCACTGTGTCATCCAGGATGGTCTTGATCTCCTGACGTCATGATCCATCTGCCTCGGCCTCCCAAAGTACTGGAATTACAGGCATGAGCCACCGCACCCGGCCCTTTGGGTTTGTTATAAATGGCTCTTATTATTTTGAGGTATGTTTGTTCAATACCTAGTTAATTGAGAGTTTTTAACATGAAAGAGTGTTGAATTTTATTGAAAGCTTTTTCTGCATCTATTAAGATAATCATGTAGGTTTTCTTTTTGTTTACATCTGTTTATATGATGAATACATTTATTGATTAGTGTATGTGGAACAGCCAGCCCTTGCATGTCAGGGATAAAGCCTACTAGATCATGGTGGATAAGCTTTTTGATGTGCTACTGGATTTGGTTTGGCACTATTTTGTTGAGGATTTTTGCATTGATGTTCAAGAATATTGGCCTGAAGTGTTTTTGTTGTTGTTGTGTCTCTGCCAGGTTTTGGTATTAGTAATGAGGGAAAAGAAAAGGAAAAATCAGTTGGGTAGACAACGAAGACTAGCCCTTGGAGAAGCAGCCTGCCTGAAAAATCACAGCTGCAGGCAAAAATAGAGCAGCCTGGAGAAAACTCAGCCTGCACCTGCACAGAGATAAGTAGGCAAGGCAGGCAAGGTCCAGCACAGAAGCCTTTCGTTCTTTGTGTGATTAGTGAGCTCCCAGGAAAAAGTTTCCTACCCTTTTCAGACATATTCATGGTGGGCTCCATGGGAACTTGCACAGGGCGAAGGAGGGCTTACCTAAAACAAACCCATAGTTACACAGACAAGAGACACAGTGCTTTGTGCTTGCCTAGAGACATGCCCACAACTACATAGTTAACGGGGAGTTGTGCAGACAACTTTTCAGATAAAAGAAGTTCCTCAAACAGCTACAGAAATGAGAGGAGTTTCTTATAAAAGTTTTTGGATTCAACTGTATAAACGGCAACCCACTCAGGCTCCCCTCTCTGCTGTGGAGAGCTTTCTTCTTTTGCTTATTAAACTTTTACTCCAACCTCACCGTTTGTGTCCGCGCTCCTTAATTCTCTTGGTCATGAGAGGAAGAGCTCAGATAAAACCTTAAACAATGAAACCAGTGACCCTGACCTATTTCATTAGGATGATGCTGGCTTTATAGAATGAGTTAAGGAGGAGTCCCTCTCCTCAATTTTTTGGAATAGATTCAGTAGGAATGGTACTTGCTCTTCTATGTGCATCTGGCAGAATTTGGCTGTGAATTCACTTAGTCCTGGGCTTTTTTTGTTGGTAGACTATCTACTATTGGTTCAATATTGGAGCTCATAATTGGTCTATTCAGGGATTCAATTTCTTCCTGGCTCAGTATTGGGAGGGTGTATGTGTTCAGGAATTTATCAGTTTCTTCTAAATTTTCTAGTTTATTTGCATAGAGTTGTTCATAATATTCTCTGATGGTTATTTTTATTTCTGTGGTGTCAGTGGTAATATCTTCTTTGTTGTTTCTTTTTTTTTTTTTTCGAGATGCAGTCTTCCTCTGTCGCCCAGGCCGGAGTGCAGTGGCATGATCTCGGCTCACTGCAACCTCCACCTCCCGGGATCAAGCGACTCTCTTGCTTCAACCTCCCGAGTAGCTGGGATTACAAGCACATGCCACCACACCTGGGGGTTTCACCATCTTGGCCAGGCTGATCTTGAACTTCTGACCTTGTGATCCACCCACCTCGGCCTCCCAGAGTGCTGGGATTACAGGCTCGAGCCGCCGTGCCCAGCTTCTTTGTCATTTCTAATTGTGTTTATTTTGATTTTCTCTCTTTTCTTTTGTATTAATCTAGCTATTGGTGCACCTATCTTATTAACTTTTTCAAAACACTAACTACTGGATTTGTTGATCTTTTGAATATTTTTTTTTGTGTCTCAATCTCCTTCACTTCAGCTCAGATTTTGGTTATTTCTTATCTTCTGCTAGATTTTGGTTTAATTTGCTCCTGTTTCTCTAGTTCTTTTAGTTGTAATATTAGGTTGCTAAATTGAGATCATCCTAACTTTTCGATATAGGTATTTAGTGCTATAAATTTTCCTCTTAACATTGCCTTAGCTGTGTCCCAGAGATTCTGGTATGTTGTATCTTTGTTCTCATTAGTTTCAACAAACTTCTGACTTAATTTTATTATTTGCCCAGAAGTCATTCAGGAGCAGATTACACAATTTCCATGTAATTGTATGGTTTTGGGCAAATTTCTTAATATTGATTTTTAATTTGGTAGCTCTGTGGTCTGAGAGAGTGTTTTTTTTTTATGATTTCATTTCTTTTGCATTTGCCAAGGAGTGTTTTGTGTCTCATTATGTGATTAATTTTAGAGTATGTGCCATGTTGCAGTTAGAAGAATGTATATTCTCTTGTTTTTGGTTGGAGGGTTCTGTAGATGTCTATCAGGTCCATTTGATCCAGTGCTGAGTTCAGGTCCTGAATATCTTTGTTAATTTTCTGCCTTGCTGATCAGTCTAATACTGCCAGTGGGGTGTTGAAGTCTCCCACTATTATTGTGTGGGAGTCTATGTCTCTATGAAGGTCTTTAAAAACTTGCTTTATGAATCTGGGTGCTCCTGTGTTGGCTGCATATATATTTAGGGTAGTTAGGTCTTCTTGTTGAATTGAACCCTTTGTCATTATGTAATGCCCTTCTTTGTCTTTTTTGACCTTTGTTGGTTTAATGCCCATTTTGTGTGAAATTAGAATTGCAACCCTTTCTTTTATCTGTTTTCAATTTTCTTCATAGATTTTTCTCCATCCTTTTATTTTGAGCCTATAGGTGTAATTGTATGTGAGATGGGTCTGTTGAAGACAGCACACCAATGGATGTTGGTTCTTCCTCCAGCTTTCCACTCTTGCCTTTTATTTGGAGCATTTATCCCATTACATTCAAAGTTAATATAAATAAGTGTGGATTTGATCTTGTCATCATGATATTAGGTGGTTATTATGCAGACTGGTTTGTGTGTTGCTTTATAGTGTCACTGCTCTGTGTACTGAAGTATGTTTTCATGGTGGCTGGTAATGGTATTTGCTTTCCATATTTAGTACTTCCTTCAGGAGCTCTTGTAAGGCAGGTCTGGTGTAAAGAACTCTCTTAGCATTTGCTTGTCTGGAAAGGATCTTATTCCTCCTACACTTATGAAGCTTAGTTTGACTGGATATGAAATCCTGTGTTAGAATTTTTTTCTTTAGGAATGTTGAATATTGGCCCCCAGTCTTTCTGGCTTGTAGAGTTTCTGCTGAGAGGTCCACTGTTAGTCTGATGGGCTTCCCTTGTAGGTGAACTGACTTTTCTCTACAGCTGCTTTTGATATTTTTTTCTTTAATTTTGACCTTAGAGAATCTGATGATTATGCATTTTGGGGATGATCTTCTTTGAAGTTTCTTATTGTGATTCTCTGCATTTCTTGAATTTTAATATTGGCCTCTCTAGCTAAGTTGCAGAAGTTCTCATGGATGATATCTTGAAATATGATTTTCAAGTTGCTTACAGTCTCCTTATCTTTTTCAGGGACACCAATGATTCATAGATTTGATCTCTTTAAATAATCCCGTATTTCTTGGAGATTTTGTTCATCCCTTTTCATCCTTTTAAAAAAAATTCTTGTCTGATTGTCTTTTTTCAGAAAGCCCATCTTCTAGATCTGAGATTGTTTCCTCGGCTTGGTCTATTCTGGTATTAATACTTGTGATGACATTATGACATTTTTGTAGTGTGTTTTCAGCTCTACCAGGTTGGTTACTTTCTTTTCTATACTAGGTATTTTGTCTGTCAGCTTTTGTATCCTTTTATTGTGATTCTTAACTTCCCTGGATTGGGTTTCAACATACTCTGGCATGATCTGTGTTCCTGTCCATAATCTGAATTCTATTTCTGTCATTTCAGTCATGTCAGCCCAGTTCAGAACCCTTGCTGGAGAGGTGCTGTAGTTGTTTGGAGAAAAAAAACCCGACTTTTTGAGTCGTCAGAGTTCTTGCATTGTTTCTTTCTCATCTTTGTGGGCTGATGTTTCTTCAATCTTTGAAGTTCCTTACCTTTCGATGAGATTTTTTTTCTTTTATCCTATTTGATAACCTTGAGGTTTTGACTGTGGTATAAGGTGGATTTAGCCAACTAGCTTGTTTCTGGAAGATTTTAGAGGGGGGCAATGCTCAGTTTCTGACTCTGGATTGTATGCTTTAACTCTGGGGACTTGTATTGGGCCCTGACTTTGTTCTCTGGCTCCTTGAGATTAGGAACCCACTGGGCTAGCGGGGTCAAGGTGCTCCCAGACTGCTGGTCACTACGCATTGATGGGTGGTGTCAGCCAAAGCGTTTCATAGTGTGGTTGCAGTGGGATCTATCCGCATTTGCATGTGCCAGCAGCAGCGGCAGCGGCATGCCTGTCAGCTGCAGCAGGGTGCTAGCAGATGCCTGCCTCTGTGTGGGTGTTTACCACAGTGCTGGAGGCAGCACAGCTTGCGGGGAGTAGCCCCTGCTCATGACCGTGCCTGTGGTCACACTGGTGGTGGTGTTAGCATGAGGACTGGGCACTGGTGGACACAGGTCTGTGCATATTCTCTGTGTGCTACAGGCAGGGGAGGTCTCTTAGGGTTTGGAGGGGTTTGCTGTTCTCTGTGCCTATTTTCACTCCCAAGGCAGTGTTGGTGCAAGGGTTGGGTGCTGGTGTAGGTGAGGCTGTCTGGCTCTGTGCTTGGCTAACCTCCAACTGCAATGGCAATCTGGCGGGGTCACAGGGGTGGAGTGCACTCCCACCACAGCAGTGGCAGAGCAGGGTGCCTGTGCACAGGCTTGCAGGTGGGGCAAAGAAGGCAAAACACACACACACACACACACACAACACACACACACACAAAAAACACACACACACACACACCAGCAAAGCAATGTTGAGGGGTTGCTGTGGGCCTGGGGGAAGCTGCAGTGTGAGGAGGGAGTGGGTGGGCTTGTGCATGGCTGCAGGGGCCACCCTGCTGGAGTTTTCTACCAGTGAGGCATGGTCTGCCAGCACAAGAGCTAGACATGGGCAGTTCTTTCTGCCAACTCTAGTGTCCCTGGTGATTGAGGAGTCACCTCCTGCTGGGACTCCAGAGGCCCATGGCAAGAGCAAGTTGCTCCTTTCCAGTTCAACTCACCCCCTTCACAGGAGCCACTGGGGTCAGGAACAAGTCCTGGTGCAGGGTAGCCCTGTGCAGGGTTGCCAGCTTCCTTTCCCTTCAGCCCAGCTGCTGTGTCTTTCCTCCTTCCATCCTTGGTGTCTTCCCTCTGAAGATCGGTTAGGAGTATTCCAGTCATCTCAGCCCCTCAGTGGCAGCTCTTCCACCTGACTGCGTCTAGTTTGCCATGTTGCACTCTCTCCTTTTGTCTATTTTTAAAAATTGAATTATTAGATATTTTTTCCTACAGAGTTACTAGAGCTCCTTATATATTCTGGTTATTAATCCCTTGTCAGATGGGTAGTTTGTAAATATTTTTTTCTATTCTATTGCATGTCTCTTCACTTTCTTGATTGTTTCCTTTGTTGTGCAGAAAATTTTGAATTTAATGTGATTTCATTTGTTCATTTTTGCTTTGGTTGCCTGTTCTTGTGGGGTATTGCTCAAGAGCTCTTTGTAAAGACCAATGACTTGGAGTGTTTCTCCAATGTTTTCTTGCAGTAGTTTCATGGTTTGAGGTCTTAGAATTAAGTTTTCAATTCACTTTAATTTGATTTTTGTATGTAGTGAGAGATGGGGTCTAGTTTTATTCTTCTGAATATGGATATCCAGTTTGCCAGTACCATTTATTGAAGAGATTATCTTTTTCCCAATGTATGCTCTTGGCAGCTTTGTGGAGAATGAGTTCTCTCTAGATGTCTAGATTTATTTCTGTGTTCTCTATTCTCTTCCATTGGTCTCTGTGTTTGTTTTTATGCCACTACCATGGCATTATGGTTATTATTTCTCTGTAGTATAATTTGAAATCAAGTAATTTGATTCCTCCAGTTTTGTTCTTTTTGTTCAGGATGGCTACGGCTATTCTGGGTGTTTTATGTTTCCTTATAATGTTATGATATTTTTTATTTCTGTGAAGAATATTATTGTTATTTAGATAAGGATTGCATTGAATCTGTAGAGTGCTTTGAGGAGTATGGACATTTTAGCAATATTGATTCTTCCAATCAATGAACATGGAATATATTTCAATTTTAACGTGTCCTCTTTAGTTTCGTTCATCAGTGTTTTATAGTTTTTATTATAGAGACCTGTCACTTCTCGGTTAAGTTTATTGCTAAGTATCTTTTTTTAAATTTTATTTTAGGTATCGTAAGTGGAATTATTTCCTTGATTGTTTTTTAAGATGGTTTACTGTTGGCATATAGAAATGATTATTGTTTTTATGTGTTGATTTTGTATACTGCAACTTTACTAAATTTGTTTATCTGTTCTAGTAGTTGTTTTTGGTGGTCTTTAGGCTTTTCTAAATATAAGATCATTGTATTAGTCCGTTCTCACACTGTTATAAAGAATACTAAGACTGCATAATTATAAAGGAAAGAAGTTTGATTGACTCACAGTTCGGCAGGCTTAATGGGAAGCATGGCTAGGAGGCCTCAGAAAACTTACTATTATGGTGGAAGGTGAAGGGGAAGCAGACACCCTTTTCACAAGGTGGCAGGAGAGAGTGTGTGTGAGAATGAGAAAATGCCACACTTCAAAACCATCAGCTATTGTGAGAACTTACTATCATGAGAACAGCATGGGGGAAACCACCCCCCTGATCCAGTCACCTCCTACCTGGTCCCTCCCCTGACTTGAATTACAATTCGAGATGAGACTTCGGTGGCACACAGAGCCAAACCATATCAAGCATATCATCTTCAGACAAGGATAACTTGATTTCTTCTTTTCCAATTTGGATGCCCTTTATTTATTGCTCTTGTCTGATTGCTCTAGCTAGAACTTCCAGCACTATATTGAATAACAGTGTTGAAAGTGGGCAAACTTGTCGTGTTCCAGATATTACATAAAAAACTTTCCGTTTTTCTCTGTTCAGTATGATATTAGCTGTAGGTGTGACATATATGGCTTTTATTATGTTGAGGTGTGTTCCTTCTATACCTACTTATTTGAGGTTTTTTATTATGACAGAATGTTGAATTTTATCAAATGTTTCTTTGGCATCAATTGAAATGATTATATGGTTTTTGTTCTTTATTCTGTTGATATGGTATATCACATTGATTTGCAAATATGGAATCATCCTTGCATCCCTGGGCTTAATCCCACTTGGTCATGATTAATGATATTTTCAACGTGTGATTGAATTCAGTTAGACAGTATTTTGTTGAGGATTTTTGCATCAATATTCATCAGGTATGTTGGGCTATAATTTTCTTGTTTTGGTGTGTTTTGTGTGGCCTTAGTATTGGGTAATACTGGTCTCATAGGATGAGTTTGAAAACATTCTCTCCTCTATTTTTCAGAATAATTTGATTAAGATTATTGTTATTCTTTCTTTAAATGTTTATAGTATTCAGCAGTACAGCCATCGGGTCCTGGCCTTTTCTTTACAGGGAGGCTTTTTGTTACAGCTTTAATCTTGTTACTTGTTATTGGTCTGTTCAGGTTTTGGATTTCTTCATGGTTCAATCCTGGTAAGTTGTATGTGTCTTAGAATTTATGCATTTTTTTCTGAAATTTCTAATTTATTGGAATATACTTTCTTATGATAGTCTTTAATGATCCTTTGAATGTCTTTAGTATCTGTTGTAATGTCTTCTTTTCCATCTCTGATTTTATCTCAGTATTCTCTCCCTCTCTCTGTTTTTTTTTCAGTCTGACTAAAGGTTAGTCAGTTTTGTTTACCTTTTTAAAAAAAACTTTTCATTTCATTGGTATTCGTATCTTTTTTGTTTCAATTTCATTTATTTTTGCTCTGATCTTTATTTTTTTCTACTAATTTTGGGTTTGATTTGCTCTTTCTTTTCTAGTTCTTCAAGATACATTATTAAGTTATTCATTTGAAGTTTTTTTTTTATGTAGGCACTTATAGCTTCGCTCTTAGTATTGCTTTTGCTGTATCTCATAGGTTTTGGTGTGTTGTGTTTTCATTATCACTTGTTTCAATAAATTTATCAATTTCATTCTTAATTTCTTCATTGAGCCACTGGTTATTCAACAGCATATTGTTTAATTTCCTTATGCTTTATAGTTTCCAGAATTCCTCTGGTTATTGATGTTGAGTTTTATTCCATTGTGGTCAGAGACAATCCTTGATATTATTTTCATTATTTTTTTTTTCAGACTTGCTTTGTGACCTAATATATGGTGTATCCTTGAGCATGATTCATGAGCTAAAGAGAAGAATGTGTATTCTGTAGCCATTGGATGAAATGTTCTGTAGATATCTATTGGATTTATTTGCTCTATAGTGCAGATGAAGTCTGAAGTTTCTTTGTTGATTTTCTGCTAGATGATCTTTCCGGTGCTGAAAGCAGAGTGTAGAATTATGCAGCTATTATTGTATTGGGGCCGATCTTTCTTGTTAGCTCTAATAATGTTTGCTTTATATATGTTGGTATTCTTTTGTTTGGTGCATATATATTTATAATTGTTATATCCTCTTACTGAAATGACTCCTTTATCATTATATAATGAGCTTTCTTGTCTCTTATAGTTTTTGTCTTCAAATCTATTTTGTCTGGTATAAGTATACCTACCCTTGCTCTCTTTTGGTTTCCATTGGCATGACATATCTATCTTTTTCTATCCCTTTATTTTCAGGCTATGTGTGTCTTTATAGGTGAAGTGTGTTTTTGTAGCAAACAGATCATTGGGTCTTGTTTATTTATCCATTCTGCCACTCTTTGTCTTGATTAGAGTGTATAGTGCATTTACATTTATTGTTATTATTAATAAGTAAGTACTTTGTCATGCTATTTTGTTATTTGTTTTCTGGTTGTTTTGCGATTTTCTCTTCCTTCCTTCCTGTCTTTCTTTTTGTGAATATGATTTTCTCCAGTGGTGTGTTTTTATTTCTTGTTTTCTATTTTTTTGTGTATCTGTTGTATGGTTTTTGATTTGAGGTTGCTATGAGCCTTCAAATAACATCTTTTAACCCATTATTTTAAATTAATGACAACACCAATTGCAATAAAAAACAAACAAGTAAAGAGAAAACTACTAAAAACTGTGCATTTCAACTACATCTTCCCATGTTTTAGCAATTTGTTTTCTTTATTTATACCTTATTATACTGTCTATGATTTGAACAGTTGTTGTAGTTATTATTTTTGATAGGTTCATCTTTTAGTCTTTCTACTCCTTTTATGAGTGGTTTATACACCACAATTACTACGGTGTCATAATATTCTTTGTTTTTGTGTGTACCTACTAGTACCAGTGAGTGAGTTGTGTGCCTTCAGATGACTTTATTTTTTTTTTATTTTTTATTTATTTTTTTTGGACGGAGTCTCGCTCTGTCACCCAGGCTGGAGTACAGTGGCGCTATCTCGGCTCACTGCAAGCTCTGCCTCCCGGGTTCACACCATTCTCCTACCTCAGCCTCCCGAGTAGCTGGGACTACAGGCGCCTGCCACCACGCCCGGCTAATTTTTTGTATTTTTAGTAGAGACGAGGTTTCACCGTGTTAGCCAGGATGGTCTCCATCTCCTGACCTCGTGATCCGCCCTCCTTGGCCTCCCAAAGTGCTGGGATTACAGGCGTGAGCCACCGCGCCTGGCCTTTTTTTTTTTTTTTTGAGATGGAGTCTCACTCTGTCGCCCAGGCTGGAGTGCAGTGGCCTGATCTCCGCTCACTGCAAGCTCCGCCTCCTGGGTTCATGCCATTCTCCTGCCTCAGCCTCCTGAGTAGCTGGGACTACAGGTGCCTGCCACCACATCTGGCTAATTTTTTGTATTTTTAGAAGAGACAGGGTTTCACTGTGTTAGCCAGGATGGTCTCGATCTCCTGACTTCATTATCCACCCACCTTGGCCTCCCAAAGTGCTGGGATTACAGGCGTGAGCCACCGCGCCTGGCCCAGATGACTTCTTATTACTTGTTACCATCTTTTTCTTTCAGAAATAACTCCCTTTAGCATTTCTTGTAGGACAATTCTGGTGTTGAAATCCCTCAGCTTTTGTTTGTCTTGGAATATCTTTATTTATATTTTTATGTTTGAAGTATACTTTTGCTAGATATACTATTCTAGGATAAAAGTTTTTTTTTTCCTTCAGCACTTTAAACATGCCATGCCACTCTCTCCTGGCCTGTAAGGTTTCCACTATGATGTCTGTTGGCAGACATATCCTTCCTTGATATGATGTTAAAAGCAGGTACTGTGATCACTCACCTGTTTTTTTGTTCTTATGGAAGTGCTTTCTTGTGCAGATGGTTGTTAATTTTTTTGTCCCTATGGGAGAGACAATGACTGGAAGTTTCTGTTTATCCATCTTGCTCTTTCTGTACTCTTTGTCATAACATTTTGATATAAGGATGTTTAAGTATTGTTCCATGAAAGGGCCATGTATATGTAAAGCAACCACCAAATGAAGAAGAATCTGATAAATTAAAGGAGGAGGCAGACAAGTCAAACTTAGTATTATAGGGTGGTTTTATTGGGAAACTTATGGACAGAAGTGTGGTCTTGGGTGGCCACAAAACAGGCAGATTTCCACACCATCACTCCCCAGACTCAGAGACTATATACCATAGGGGAGGGTAATATATGCTTCAGATAGAATTGGTAGGAATTTGTCCTAAAGTAGAGTTTACAGTAAGTATAAGTTTATCAAGTTTGATTTGCTCTAATGGCAGGATTTACAGTAAGTACCGTGGTCTTACACAAGGAACAATAAATGAACTGGAAGTCTCAGAGGCATTCCTGGAACCTGGTTTAATTAGAAGTCAACATGGTAGATTAGCTTCCAAGATGGAGTTACTTTGGCTTCCACAGGTACACAAAAGAAATATCTTCTGTCTTGTGATTTGCAAGACAAAGTAATAGTGCACATTATGTACTTAGAAAATTTGGCTTTTATGAAGTTAGAAAGACATATAAAGGAAGAACTAGATTTTTTTTAGACAGAATTTGTCCAGCGTGCCATTACTCAGCAATACCAAGGGATCAGGATTGTATCTCAGTGTATTGATGGGCCACGTTTTTTTAGATTAGCCCCAACTGTCATCCTAGACCATCAACAGGATTTCTCTGTGCATTTCTACAAATTAACACGTTGTATCTGACACACTAAGGCTGTTTCCAGATGCTGTTTTCTAGTGTTCTTCAAAGTATGATCTGTAAACCACCAGTATAAGAATAGCATGGGGTATTTGTTGAATATGTAGATTTCTGGATCTTACCCCAAACTTATTGGGCCAAAAATATCTGGGGGTAGGGTCCAGAAATATGCATGTTTTAACACATGCTTCTATTCCAATAACCACTGCTCAGCACTTTATGTAGCATTGCCTCATTTTAGAATATTCTTTTTCTTATCCTTGCCTATGGAACTCCTGTCTTTTCCTCATGGCCCAGTTTAAAGGGTATCTCCTCAATGAAGCCACCCTAATACACTTCCCTCATGCCCAACAGATAAAGCCCGTTTTGGGGACTATGGAAGGGGGAACATGAAGGCCTCACAACTGGGGTGCAGGGAAGAGTTGAGGGAACTGAAATGGAATAGTGTGGACTGAGTTAGAGAGAGGACTCTGAATTTTACAGGAAAATTTTGCCCCTAGGTTTTGCATTTGACTTTTATGCAAAGAAGAGAAACTAGATAAACCAACAACAAAGTAACAATAGATCTGATTGATCAGAACAGTGAATTCCAGCCCCGTATCAACCATGTTTGAGAAGGAGGCTTAGTGGCCATATCAGGACAGGGAAGTAGGAGGAAAAAAGATACAAAATGCCCACTTGGCAACAGCCTCAAGGGTAAAGTAAGAAGGGATAACATTATTTTAAAGTGTTCCCAAAACACAGGAAACTGATTAAATATGCTACTTTTATATTTATATAGCATTTTCAAATTTACATATCCTGGGAATCGCTTACTATTTGTCACTGTGTTTTCTCAATTATCAGGTAGAGAAGAACAGCAGTTGTCATGTGAAGATCTGAGAAAATGTGTGGTGAGGAGAAGTTCTCACATTTTCTGAAAACAGCTGGAAACTATTAAACTAGCTATGAGATACCATAATGCAAAAGCAGTTTGAAATAGTCCATAGAAGAGGCAATTTGAAGGCAATCATTGCTGGTTAGTTAGCTGTTGATAGCTGAAGTCGTCTTTAGGTGAAAGGTAGTTACCAGCAGCACTAGGTTCAGCCATAATAAGAGTAAGAGAAACCAGTTTTCCCCTCCAAGATCACTGCTCTGGAAACATTTCTCTTCTGTTTGTTCTTGCCTTCCCACACACCTCGTTCTTCCGGCACCCAGTAGTGGCCCCTGGCACCACAGGTGGGACACTGTGATCTCTGTTGTTACCATGGGACATGACTCTATCAGAGAAATTTGATTAACAGATAAGTAATTTTAATTTGAGGTTTTGCTCCTTTCCTACCAATTTTCTGTCATGCTAAATGAGATGCTTGATGTCCCTAAACAATAGACTCATCTCCCAATGGTTATAAGAATATAGAAAATAAATGACAAAAGATCACACATCGGTAAATATAATGTTGGGTGTCAAAGGGCACATTACTTTGAATCCAGAGGCTTTACATTTTTTTAAAGCCAGTTTAATGATCTGCCTCTTTTTTTTTTTTTTTTTTAGACGGAGTCTTGCTCTGTCACCAGGCTGGAGTGCAGTGGCGTGATCTCAGCTCACTGCATCCTCCGCCTCCTGGGTTCAAGTGATTCTCCTGCCTCAGCCTCCCAAATAACCGGGATTACAAGCACGCGCCACCACGCCCAGCTAATTTTTGTATTTTCAGTAGAGACGGGGTTTCACCTTGTTGGCCAGGATGGTCTCGATCTCCTGACCTCGTGATCTGCCCACCTTGGCCTCCAAAAGTGCTGGTATTATAGGCATGAGCCACTGCGCCCGGCCTGCCTCATTTTAAGAAGCAAAAACATCTAATTAGGACTTGGCAGAGCTGTTCATCTACAGATAAACTGCTTTGTGACATGGATTGATCTGGTTGCCTTGAGTTTTCATTAATCTGTGTTGTTCAAACTCACTGTATATGGATACAATAAATGGTATTAGTTATGGGGAAGCACAGAGCTGCATAATTCCTGAAGCTCGTACTCACCACCAGAGTTCTCATGCAATCATGCATTGACAGAGCTTATTATTTTCCAAAGCTATCATTTTGTATTTGGAGATACTGAGGCCCAGAAAGGCATCAAATCACAAAATGTCAATGTAGGAAAGCTGTTTAGTCAAGGAATGAGGTCAAGATCACTTCGCTAGTTAGCAGATAAAGCAGAACCAGATTCCTGAGAGAATGTATCATCATGGTTACTTTGATAATATGGTACTTACTGTGTTCCAAACACCGTTAGCAGCTCTTTACAAATATTAAATCATTTAATATTTATAACACTCTTATGAGGCAGGTATTATTCTTTTCCGCCCAATTTTACAGATAAGAAAACTGAGTCACAGAGAATAAGTAATTTTCCCATTGACACATAACTACTAAATGGGTTTTTAACTTAAGTCATAGTTTCTTAGAAATTTTTGGAAGGAATAAAATTATTCATGTGAAGTTCTTAGAACAGGCTTCAGATAAGTGTAAGATATTATCGTGGTTACTTTTACTACATGTCGTAGTGGAAAGAAAATAGATTTTGAAGTCAGACACCTGAGTTCCAATTCAGGCTCTGCCACTAATTGGTTGTAGTCTCTCAGAGTCTCAGTTTCCTCATTTGCGAAATGACTATGATAATATTTTATAGGGCATTGTGGAGATGAAATGAGATAATGTGTGTAAAGTATCTAATGTGTAAAGTATCTAATGCAATGTCTTGTACACAGAAGATGCTGTATTAGTTTCCTATTGCAGTTGTAACAAATTACCACAAAGTTAGTGGCCAAAACAACACAAATTAGTTATTTTATAGTTCTGGAAATCAGAAGTCCGAAGCGAGTCTTACGGGGCCAAAAACAGAGTGTCAGCATGCCTGGTTCCTTCTGGAAGCTCAAGAAAAGAAACCATTCCTTGTCTCTTCCAACTTCTTGTGGCTGTTTATATTCCTTTCCTTGTCTCCTTATCATTCCAATCAATGCTTCCATCATCATATTGCTTCCTTCTCGTCTTTCTGGTAATACCTTCTTTTGCCTCCTTCTAATAGGGATATTTGTGATTGCATTTGGGTTCAATTGAATAATCCAGCCCAATTTTTACATTTCAAGATATTTAACTTAATGACATCTGCAAAGTCCCTTTTGCCATATAAGGCAACATCTTCCCAGGTTTCACAGGACTTGGAGATCATTGGGAGACCATTATTCAGCCTACCACAGATGCTGATTTGGTTTGGCTCTGTGTCCTCGCCCAAGTCTCATCTTGAATTGTATTCTCATAATTCCCATGTGTTCTGGGAGCGACCCAGTGGGAAATAATTGAATCATGCAGGTGGTTTCCTCTATACAGTTCTAGTGGTAGTCAATAAGTCTCTTGAGATCTGATGGTTTTATAAGGGGTTTCTGCTTTTGTTTCTGCCTCATTCTCTCTTACTGCCACCATGTAAGAAGTGCCTTTTTTCTTCTACAATGGTTGTGAGGCCTCTCCAGCCACATGCAACTGTAAGTCCACTAAACCTGTCTTTCTTTACAGTCTCATGTGTGTCTTTATCAGAAGTGTGAAAATGGACTAATACAGATGCTTAATCTTCCTACTGTTGGAACCCAGTTCTTCTCAATACAGGGATACATTCTTTACATTTCACTTCCTCATATCAACTTTGCATGGGCACTATTTATAAAGAATTAAAAAACAATAATGAAATGAAAAGTCAGTCTGCATCTTATTATCCCTGTACACCAAAAATTATAAACAACATTAATGATGAAATATTCCTCCCTGCCAGGCAGACCTCTCTCACTGCATTCCCTACCTGCCTCCCACTCCCATTTGTACATCACTATTTAGGAACGACTGTGAAGTCATGGGATTCAGAGTTATTTGGGTATAGTGCTATCTTCTCTCCTCTACTTACTCCACCATCATTAATTCCTGGACTCAAGTTTCCTTTTATAACTTAATAACACTTATCCAAGGGCCCTGAAGGCTACTTTGAGGCTAACAGGTGTGTGTTATGGATATTTTCTTCTACTACGTTAGAAAGCAATCTCCTATTTTCTTTAGAAATGTTCTCACAAGTAGGTTTGTTTGGTGGATGGATTCATAGCTTCCCATAGCCTTTAATTTAGAATAAAAGAAATTATTCTTTTTTTTTTTTTTTTTTTTTTTTTTTTGAGACGGAGTCTCGCTCTGTCGCCCAGGCTGGAGTGCAGTGGCGCGATCTCGGCTCACTGCAAGCTCCGCCTCCCGGGTTCACGCCATTCTCCTGCCTCAGCCTCCCGAGTAGCTGGGACTACAGGCGCCCGCTACCACGCCCGGCTAATTTTTTGTATTTTTTAGTAGAGACGGGGTTTCACCGTGTTAGCCAGGATGGTCTCGATCTCCTGACCTCGTGATCCGCCCGCCTCGGCCTCCCAAAGTGCTGGGATTACAGGCGTGAGCCACCGCGCCCGGCCAGAAATTATTCTTTATTGCCAGGAAATCAGGCAGAGATTACCTGGTGGGAGGGTACATAAATTACTGTTAGGACAAACAGAAAATGAAGATATAATTAGAAGATGAAGGAAAGATGCAAAGAAAGGCTTTATGTGATCCATCTGTGATCTGTGCACCTACAGCTGAAATTCAGGTTATAAAGGGAGATATAGAACTAGAGATTGAGAGCTGGGAGAGATCTCACAGACCATTCATAATAAAGCTATCGTTTTTACATCAAAGAACTTGAGGCCCAGAAGGAGAAAGATCTGTCCAAGCTCCTGCAATAAGCCAGGGATAGAAATGTCTTTTCTTATGTTTTAAGAGGCAGATATTCTTGGTGTGAGACTGCTCCCCTCCTCCACCCATTTTTCTCTCTTTCTTACCCTTGTCCTTGAATTGATTTTAAAATGTTATTCTCTGGGTATATAAATGCCATATTACCTTATTTGGTTATCCATTGGCATTCTCTCTATTGAGTCAGAGACTACATAATAGAAGGAGTCACATTGTTATTCATAACATAATTTGTAGCAACTTGTCTCAGTTGATTGGAACAAATCATTATCTACATGCAAATAGACTTTGGGGGCCAGAATTGTGGCTCAACACTCACTGAGGGCTAGGTAGTTTGAACCTGTTACAGGGTCTCAGACCATATCCCTATCTTGGACATTCTTTTGAAGAAAGCCTTTAATTGACTTAATTAGACAGGGTAAATATGTATAAATCCATTCCTGCACTTGGGAGGACAATTGGGTGTTTACATTAGGTTGCTGATGGCCTCTTAGTTCTAGCTGTGGAGATGAAGGAAGATTGTCAGTATCCTGGGGACATATTAATATTAGCATCTGACATACTGCTGGATGTTTCCATTGCTTAACCACCTAATCCTTGTAGATAATCCAGGTTCCTGAGTATATGGTTATACCATAGCAAAATAGTTACCATTGTGCTCACTGTGCTCAACAAGGCTGGTCTGAGGTATGTGGTCTGGGAGGTAGCAGTATGAGTAGGTTGCTGGCAGCTCCAGATTTACAGTCTGGCTCTGGATCTATATCTTCTCCCATGTTGTTCATTCCACATCTATCTTACAAAAACCAATCGATGCCTAATTCTTAACCCTTGTTTACCTACTTCTTTTGCCTGATTTCTTGGCCCTTTATTGCCTTGCCTCTAGGCCCAGTGTTTTGGCGGCTGAGGCCTGACTTCGCAAGCTTTCAAGCCTGTGGGTCTCCTGGTCTTCCACACTTGAATGAGAGCCACTCTGCTGATATGTTTTCTGCTTATATATTTTATAGACTGAGCTGCTATGTAAGATTGTTTTTTCAGACTAGGGAGGAGGGAGAGTGCATGTTTCACTGTCAAAGACCATTTTGAATATCACTGGCCTATATGGTGTGTAAGGGATCTTATCTGATTCTGTTTTAGGTATGTAGTAGAGCCCCAAATGTTAGCATATTTAATATTTTTGGGGCGGTCCTTTTGCTAAGATCCTCCATATCAGACTTAGGGGATCAATTTCTGGCAGCATTTGGGAATAATAAAGGTATTGTTCCTTGAGGGCCTGTAGAGACACATTTCAAGCATTTTCACATTATTTTGTTGCAGAGCTTTTAAAAGTATCCTGAGTTAGGATGGCACAGAATGTTTACATTAGGCAAAAACCAGTAGTAAGATTAGGTGCATTTGTGAAAGCCAAGCCATTCAACATGCTGGCTGTTTTTATTTACAAGTCACAAAATGGCATTAATACACAGAAGGTTGATAATAGTGGCGTCAGAAATGATCACAGAACCTAACAATCAAATGACAATAAGAACATTAAAGTTCATGAGCTAGTGGAGGTTGAATACATTGAAAGCTTACTCTGTTTAAAGAGGGATATTAGGTATAATCATTTTGCTCTTAAAAATCAATAGTCTAAATACCACAAGTTTCACAGTCTGTTTGCTTGGGTGGAGTCAGTGGAAATTGAACACAATTCTCGGAAATGCTTTTAGTAGGTGATAGTTGGTGTAGGAGGGAAAATTGTGGTGGGAAAATGTCAGAGGGAAAAAAAGATGTTTTTAAAGGCTTTATAAGTAATTCACTCTTAAAAGAAATTTGCATTTTATAAAACATCTTCACCAATACATGACATGATATGCTACATCTACTTTATAGATCAACTCTGTATTATTTTGGTCAATGAGCTAGTTGGAGTGGGTGAAATGCAGTCAAAGCAAGGAAATTAAATTATTTAGGTGTCTGACTTTATATTGCAATTTCAAAAGTGATTTCACCCTTAAATCTTTGTAGAAGTCAGAGATGTTCTCTAAAAATTTGTATTGCTGATTTTCAAAATGACAAAGCTTTGGAGGCAAAGATACTAAGTGGCACTGATTGAAACATTTGGAGACTATTGTATTCATTTAAAAGTTTGAATAATAGAGTATTTTTTTAATTGAAATTCTATCATTTTTAAGTATACTTAATGGTACTGTTTATTCTTTCACTTATTTAACAAATTTTTACATCTATATGCCAGACACTTTTCTAAATGCTAGGAATATAGCAGTGAACAAAACAGAGAAAATCTTCTATCAGGCTTATATTCTAGTGGAGGGAGACAGACAAAAACAAATAATTGAAATATGAAATACAATGTAAAATTATAAATATTAAACAAATTTAGCTTAATAGGGATCCCTAGAGGAGCTGCCTTAGTAAGTAGCTAATGATCTATAATTTTCATAATCATTTGCATATGTGTTATTGGTGAACAACGGACTGTTTCTAATAGTTGGTGGTTAAGAAATATAAATATGCACTTTGAAATTTTTTCTATGTTAATTTGCATACCAAACTTCTTTTTCAAATGATCAGATTTTCACATTATTATGGTTTGAATTAATGAGGTTCTCTTACAGACCAGTCTGTAGAATTTATATTTGTCTTTTGTTTCACAGTATATTAAGGAGAAATTTTAACTCTCGATCTTGGCATTAGATCAAAGGTGAAATCTTTAAAACATGTAAATAGTTTCTTCAGTTTGCTAAACAAAAAACAAAAGCAAATGTAATTTAGAGAAGGCTTTAGAAGATACATATTAGTACTGAGATCAGAAGAGACAAAAATCAATTGCTTCTGTTGACTTTTAATCAAAGGCCAGAAGAGAATAGTCTTCTTTATGTACAAATAAACCTTTCAAGTCTTTCTTCTGAAGTCTCTTTGTTTATCCCATAGCCACTGACTGAGCATGCACTATCTGCAAAGCACTGTGCTAGAGAAGTGTGTGTGTGTGTGTGTGTGTGTGTGTGTGTGTGTGTGTGTGAGAGAGAGAGAGAGAGAAAGAGAGATTAAGAGGGCAAGAGAAGGGACTGAATGAAGGAGGAAAGGAATAAAGTGTGTGTGAGTTGAAACAGTTTTCAGTATAGAGGAATGTGTAGGTAAATAGGATAAAAATATTAAAATGGGTTCCCTGTAAAAAAAATTTAAAATAAAGTTTTATGTGAGTTCAAGGAAGAGAGTTGTTATTTCTGCCTGGAAGGACTGGAGAAAGTTTCATACAGGAAGATGTCTGGATTTGCTTATCTTTTCTTTGATATCATATTAAGTTGAGACTAGGGACTTGTTTATGATAATTTGATAAATACTAAAATGTCCACCTGCAAAAAAATTTATCCCTTCTTGACCCTGCTATAGGGCTCTAAATTCCCATTGTTACCTGATTCTTTGGAAGCTAGTTATAGCCCAATTGTGGTTAGATCAATGGGAATAGCATTTAAAACTATTTGGCCCCCATTAATGCCTTAGTTGGGATTTGTTTCTCAAATAAACCATGAAGAAAAGTTTTTTGAGGGAATAGGAGACAGAACTTGGAGGTTCTACTTGTCAGGGTGGTGGAAAAAGGGGGTCAGGAATGGTCTAGAATGGTAGGCTAGAAGAAGGGTCTTGGCCCGGGTAGGCAGATGGCTGCATGCGTTTTCTGGGTACTTGTTGCTGAGGAATACAGAAAGACAAAAGGCAAACTTAGAACTTTACCTGAACACCCAATCCCCTTCCAATGTTCTCTATCTCAGTGAATGTCAACTTAATCCATCCACTCATGCAGCCGAACAGCTGGTGGTAGCTACAGGCTGGAACCTGACGTGCCCTTTTCTTTCTTTCTCTACTCAGCCATGAAGGAGACACTGGTTAGAAGCTTAAGACATGGCTGAAAACAGCTGAAGTCTCTTTTTTAATATATTGTTATGGCAGCTAAAAGTCAATATTGCATGCAAGAAAATTGTAGAATGAAGATTCTTTATGAGTGTCGTTTTACAGCTCCATATTACTGTGGTAAACCTCAGAAACACTCATTGGCTCCAGAAAGTTTTTGATTCTAAGAGAGATTCAGGGTATCCTAAGCATCATTTTTTACTTCTCTCTCAAAGGGAATCAAGACTGTTTTAAGAAATGATGATGGTCATTTATGTTTTATGAAGCAAAATGTTATTATTATTATTATGCTAAATTTTTTTGAGTACATAGTAGTTATATATATTTACGGGGTGCATGAGATATTTTGATATAAGCATGCAATGTGAAATAAGCACATCATGGAGAATGAGCTGTCTATCTCATCAAGTGTTTATCCTTTGAGTTACAAACAATGCAAATGCATTCTTTATTTTAAAATACACAATTAAGTTATTATTGACTATATTCACCCTACTGTGCTATCAATTGTAGGTCTTATTCATTCTTTCTAACTATTATTTTGTACCCATTAACTATCCCCATCTCCCTCCCCAGCCTTCCACTACCCTTCCCAGCCTCTGGTAACCATCTTCCACTCTCTATGTCCATAAGTTCAACTCTTTCAATTTTTATTAGAACTGATAAACAAATTTAGTAAAATTGCAGGATACAAAAAGCAACATACAAAAATTAGTAGAATTTCTATGTACCAACAGTGAACAGTGTGATAAATAAAAATATAATTCCATTTACAGTAGCCACATATGAAATTAAATACCTAAGAAATAACCAAATAAGTGAAAGATCTCTACAATGAAAACTATAAAACATTGATGAAGGAGTTGGAAGAGGACACTAAAAACATTTTCTCTATTCTGTTCCACTGATCTATGTACCTGGTTTTATGCCAGTACCATGCTGTTTTGGTTACAATAGCACTGTAGTATAATGTGAAGTCAGGTATTGTAAAAAGTCAGTTTTGTTCTTTTTGCTTAGGGTAGCTTTGGCTGTTCTGAGGTTTTGTGGTTCCATATACATTTTAGAATTGTTTTTTCCATTTTTGTGAATGTCATTGGTATTTTGATAAGGATTGCATTGAATCCGTAGATCGCTTTGTGTAGTATGAACGTTTTAACAGTATTGATTTTTCTAATCCGTGAACATGGAATATTTTTCCATTTTTGGTGTCCTCTTCAATTTCCTTTATCAGTGTTTTATAGTTTTTATTATAGATAGCTTTCACTTCCTTGGTTAATTGCTAGGTATTTATTTTATGTGTGGCTATTGTAAATGGGATTGCTGCTTTTGATTTATTTTTCAGATTGTTCACTGTTGGCATATAGAAATGCTACTGAGTTTTGTATGTTCATTTTGTATCCTACGACTTTATTGAATTTGTTTATTAGTTCTAATAGTTGTCATGTGTAGTCTTTAGGTTTTTCCAAATATAAGATTATATCATTAGCAAGCAAGGATAATTTGACTTCTTCCTTTTCAATTTGGATGCCCTTTATATCTTTCTCTTGTCTGACTGCTGAGGCTAGGACTTCCAGTACTATGTTGAGTATCAGTGGTGAAAGTGGGCATTGTTGTAGATCTTAGAGGAAAGGCTTTCAGTTTTTCCCCATTTAGTATGATACTGGGTGTGGGTCTGTCATATATGGCTTTTATTTTGTTGAGGTATGTTCCTTCTTTCCCCAGGTTTTTGAGTGTGTTTACTATGAAGCCATGTTGAACTTTATCACATGCTTTTTCGGCATCAATTGGAATGATCATATATTTTTTTTTTTGAGACAGAGTCTCGCTGTGTCGCCCAGGCTGGAGTGCAGTGGCGCAATCTCAGCTCACTGTGACCTCCACCTGCTGGGTTCAAGCAATTCTCCTGCCTCAGCCTCCCGAGTAGCTGAGACTACAGGCACGCGCCACCATGCCCAGCTAATTTTTTGTATTTTTAGTAGAGACGGGGTTTCACAATGCTGGCCAGGCTGGTCTCAAACTCCTGACCTCATGATCTGCCCACTGCGGCCTCCCAGAGTGCTGAGATTACAGGTGTGAGCCACCGCACCCAGCCGATCATATGGTTTTAATCCTTCATTCTGTTGATATGATGTATCATTTTGATTGATTCTTCTAAGTTGAACTACTGTTGCATCCCAGGGATAAATCCCACTTGGTCGTGATGAATGATCTTTCTAATGTATTGTTGAAATCGGTTTGCTAGTATTTTGTTGAGGATTTTTGCATCAATATTCATCAGATATATTGTCCTATAGTTTTATTTTATTGGTGTGTTTAGGTCTGGTTTTGATATCAGGGTAGTAACTGGCCTTGTTGAATGATTTTGGAAGTATTCTCCCCTCCTCTATTTTTTGGAATAATTTGAGTAGGATTGGTATTAGTTCTTTAAATGTGTAGTAGAATTCAGCCATGAAGCTGTTGGGTCCTGGGCATTTCTTTACTGGGAGACTTTTTATTATGGCTTTGATCTCCTTGCTTGTTATTGGTCTATTCAGGTTTTGGATTTCTTTTTGGTCCACTCTTGATAGGTTATATCGATCTAGGAATTTGTCTGTTGCTTCTAGATTTTTCAATTTATTGGCATATAGTTGCTCATAGTAGCCACTAATGATCCCTTGAATTTCTGCAATATCAGTTGTAGTGTCTCCCTTTTCATTTTTGATTTTATTTATTTGGATCCTTTTTCTTTTTCTCTTAGTCTGGCTAAAGGTCTGTCAATTTAGTTTAACTTTTCAAAAAACCAACTTTTTGTTTCATTGATCTTTTGCATTTTTTAATTTCAATTTCACTTATTTTTGCTCTGATCTTTAATATTTCTTCTGCTAATTTTGAGTTTGGTTTGCTCTTGCTTTTCTAATTCTTTAAGATGCACTGTTTATTTGAAGTTTTCCCTTTTTTGATATAGGCACTTATACACTTCCCTCTGATTATTGCTTGTGCTGTATCCCATAGATTTTTTTTTTTTTTGAGATGGAGTCTTGCTCTGTCGCCCAGGCTGGAGTGCAGCAGTGTGATCTCGGCCCACTGCAACCTCCATCTCCCAGGTTCAAGCGATTCTCCTGCCTCAGCATCCCAAGTAACTGGGATTACAGGCACACGCCACCATGCCCGGCTAATTTTTGTATTTTTAGTAGAGACAGGGTTCCACCATGTTGGTCAGGCTGGTCTCGAACTCCTGACCTCATGATCCACCCACCTTGGCCTCCCAAAGTGCTGGGATTACAGGTGTGAGCCACCACACCTGGTGCCCATAGATTTTTATGTGTTGTCTTTCCATTATCATTTGTTTCAAGAGATTTTTTAATTATCTTCTTTATTTCTTCATTGACCCAGTGGTCATTCAGAAGCATGTTGTTTAATTTCTGTGCATTTGTATAGTTTTCAAAATTCCTCTTATTACTAATTTCTAGTTTTATTCCATTGTGGTCAGAGGAGACACTTGATATCATTTCAATTTTTTGAATATTTTAAGACTCATTTTGTTACCTAACATAGGGTGTATCCTTGAGTATGATCCATGTGCTGAGGGAAAAAATGTGTATTTGGAGCTCTTAAATAAAACATTCTGGAAATATCTACTGGATTCATTTGGTCTATACTGCAGATTAAATCTAATGTTTCCTTGTTGATTTTGTGTCTGGAAAATCTGTCCGGTGCTGAAAGTGAGGTGTTGAAGTCTCCAGTTATTATTTATTGGGGCCTATCTCTCTCTTTAGGTCTAATAATTTTTTTATATATCTGGGTGATCCAGTGTTGGGTACATATATATTTAAAATTGTTATATCCTCTTGCTGAATTGACCACTTTATCATAAAATAGTAAACTTCTTTGTCTCTTCTTACAGTTTTTGTCTTGAAATCTACTTTGTTTGATATAAGTATAGTGACTCCTGCTCTTTTTTGGTTTCCATTGCCATGGAATATTGTTCTCCATCACATTATTTTTAGTCTATGTGTGTCTTTATAGTTGAAGTGCATTTCTTATAGGGAACAGTTCAGTGGATCTGGTTTATTTTTATCCATTCAGCCAGTCTGTGTTGTTTGATTGGAGAGTTTAGTCCATTTACATTCAATGTTATTATTGGTAAGTAAGCACTTACTCCTGTCATTTTGTTTTTTTCTGGTTGTTTTGTGGTCTTCCCTTCCTTTTTTTTTTCTTTCCTTTCCTTTCTTCCTCCAGTGAAGATGATTTCCTCTGCTGATGTGATTTATTTTCTTGCTTTTTATTTTTTTTTGTTTGTGTGTGTATTCATTGTATGTTTTCTTGGTTTGAGATAACCATGAGGCTTGCCAATACTATTTTTTTTTTTTGAGATGGAGTCTCACTCTGTCACCCAGGCTGGAGTGCAGTGGCGTGATCTCGGCTCACTGCCACCTCCACCTCCCGGGTTCAAGCAATTCTCCTGTCTCAGCCTCCTGAGAAGCTGGGGCTACAGGTGCACACCACCACGCCCAGCTAACTTTTTTGTATGTCAGTAGACGGGGTTTCACCATGTTGCCCAGGCTGGTCTTGAACTCCTGAGCTCAGGCAATCCACCTTCCTCAGCCTCCCAAAGTGCTGGGATTATAGGCGTGAGCCACTGCGCCTGGCCACCAATACTATCTTATGACTCATTTTAACCCGATAACAACAACACTGTATATACAAACACAAAGCAAAACAAAAACTAATAATAATTCTATGCTTTAACTTCATCCCCCCACTTCCTAACTTTTTGTTGTTTCTATTTATATCTTATTGTATTGGCTATGTCTTGAAAAATTGTTGTAGTTATTATTTTGGGTATGTTCACCATTTAGTCTTTCTACTTAGGATAAGAGTAATTTACACATCACAATTACAGTATTATAATGTTCTGTTTTTCTGTATACTTACTATTACCAGTGAGTTTTGTACCTTCATATGATTATGTATTGCTCATGAATGTTCTTTTCTACCTGATCGAAGTACTCGCTTTAACATTTCTTGTAGGACAGGTCTGGTATTTATGAAATCCCTTAGCTTTTGTTTATCTGGGACAGTCTTTGTTTTGTCTTCACGTTTGAAGAATATTTTTCACTGGATATACTATTCTAAGGTAAAAGTGTTTTTTTTTCCCCTTCAGCACATTAAATGTGACAAGCAACTCTCTCCTGGCCTGTAGGATTTCCACTGAAAAGTCTGCTGCCAAATGTATTGGAGCACCATTGTATGTTATTTGTTTTCCCTTGTTTCTTTTAGGATCCTTTCTTTATCCTTGACCTCTGGGAGTTTGATTATTAAATGCCTTGAGGTAGTCTTTTTTGGGTTAAATCTGCTTGTTGTTCCATAACCTTCTTGTATTTGAATTTTGATACCTTCTCTAGGTTTGGGACTTTCCCTGTTATTGTTCATGTGGATAAACTTTCTATCCTTATCTCTTTTTCTGCTGCCTCTTTAAGGCCAATAACTCTTAGATTTGCATTTTTGAGGCTATTTTCTAGATCATGTAAATGTGCTTTTTTTTAAAAAAAGTTTTGTCTCCTTTGACTGCGTATTTTCAAGTAACCTGTCTTCAAGCTCACCAATTCTTTCTTCTGCTTGATTAATTCTGCTATTAAAGGACTCTGATGCATTCTTCAGTATGCCATTTGCATTTTTCACCTCCAGAAATTCTTCTTGATTCTTTTAAATTATTTCAATCTCTTTGTTAAATTTATCTTTCAGAATTCCGAATACATTTTCTGCATTATCATGAATTTCTCTGATTTTCCTCCCTATAGCTATTTTGAATTCTCTGAAAGTTCACATGTCTCTGTTCTTCCAAAATTGGTCTCTTGTGCCTTATTTAGTACATTTTGTGATGTCATGTTTTCCTGGATGGTGTTTATGCTAGTAGATATTTTTCAGTGTCTGGGCATTAAAGGATTAGGTATCTATTGTAGTCTTAATATTGGTAACCATTCTTCTTACGAAGGCTTTTCAGATGTTTGAAAGGACTTGGTTGTTGTGATGTAAGCTGTATCTGCTTTAGTGGGCACCCCAAGCCCAATAACAATGTGCTTCTTGCAGACTTGTAGAGGTACTGCCTTAATGGTCTTGGACAAGATCTGGTAGAATTCTTTGGATTACCAGGAAGAGACTCTTGTTCCCTTCCTTTACATTTTCCCAAAGATACAGAGTCTCTCTCTCTTTTTTGAGCCACCTAAAACTGGTGGTAGACACAAGCAGCCCTGTGGCCACCACCACTATGACTACACTGAGTCAGACCTGAAGCCATCATAGCACAGGGTCTCATCCAAGCCCTGCTGTAGTCAATCCTTGGCTACTGCTTATGTTAGCTCAAGGCCCTTGGGGTCCACAATCAGGAGGTGGCAAAACCAGCCAAGACTGCATTCTTCCCTTTAGGGGGGCAATGTTCCCCAATCCCTGGGTGAGTCCAAAAGTGCTGTCTGGGAGTCAGTAACTTAAGTAAAAGTCCTCTGCTATCTACCTGGTGTTCTGTTGCACTGCGGCTGAGCTGGCACTCAAACCACATGAGGCAGTACTTTCCACTCTTCCCGCCCCTTTCCAAAGGCAGAGGAGCCTCACTCCATAGCCACCACTACCCTAGGCCATGAGGAGTACTGCCAGGCTACTGCTAATGTTCTCTTAATGCCCAAGGGCTCTTAAGTCAGCTTGTCATGAATGCTGCCTGGCCTTGGACTCACTCTCCAGGGCAGCGGGCTTCCCACTGACCCAGGGCAGGTCCAGAAATGCTGCCCAAGAGTCAAGTACTGGAATCAAGGACCCCAAGAGCACGCTTGGTGCTTTATCCCCTTGTGGCCTTGCTGGTACCTGAGGTACAAGACAAAGTCTCCTTGACTTTTCTTTCTGTTTTTTGCAAGCAGGAGTAGTGCCCTATAGCCACCACAGATGCTTATGTGGTGAGTCTCAGCTGAAGCCAGCAAGTCTCAGAGGTGCACCCAAGACCCTGGCTGTAGTACCTGGGTATCACTAGTTATTCAGGGCCCAAGGGCTCTTCAGTTAGCAAGTGATTAAGGCTGCCAGGACTGGGTCCTTTCCTTCAAGGCTGCAGGTTTCCTTCTTGCCCGGGGTGTGTCTAGAAATGTGTTCTGGAAGCTAGGAGCTGGAATGGGGGCCTCATGACTCTGACAGGTGCCCTTTCCTGCTGTGGCTGTGCCGGTATCCTAGATGGAAGATGCAGTTCTCCCAACTCTTTCTCTCCTCTACTCAAGTGAAAGGAAGGGGTCTGTTATGGAGCTGTGAGCTGTACAGCCTGGGGTTAGAGGAGGCGTGATTGCAGCACTCCCTTGGCTTCCCCATCTGGTGTCTCAGTATGTCATGTGCCCCCGCAGTTCACTGTCTCTGGGCCTAATTTAGCACTAGGACTCACCTAAGATTTGCAGTCCTTATGGCCTAGACTGTCTTTCAAGTTTACTTGGAGACAGAGAGTGCTGTAGCCTTTGGTAGCGAGGTTTGCAGGCACTCAAGTTTGGATTGCTGGGATCTGCGATTCCCCTCTGGCTAGGGTTGGTTTAAAAGCTCCCCCTATAGGCAAGCATCAGCTGAGTGTTTTGAGGGTTTTCTTTCTGCTCCAACAAGAGAGTAATGAGTTCATTTCCTCACAATTGCTGTGCGCTCTCCTCCCCAGCATCCAGAGTTGCTCTCCACACCATGCTGGTGATGCTGGGGTGGGGGATGCGTGGTATTGACAATTCAGGACTGTTTTTTCTATCTCTTCAGTGCGTCTTTCAGTAATATATAGTTAAAACCAGGTACTGTAAGTGCTTACCTGATTTTGCATTCTTTTGTAGATGTTTTTTTCTTTGTAGATAGTTGTTAACCTGGTGTCCTTGTGGGGGAACAACAGTAGAGGTTTCTATTCTGCCATCTTGCTCTGCCCTCCAAAGCCCGAAAATGTTTTTATTTTTAAAGTCTTGCTATGCGATATAACTTTCCTTTTGTATCTATGTATCATTACTTTAATATAGTTGTGTTTTTGAAAAAAATGATAGAGGATACATGTACTAAATTAGTTTCCATGTATGTCTAGGTTGAGATTAGCTAATATTCCAAGTCGACATAAACTAGGCACCAATGTATACTTGATGTCAGTTTCCCAAATTGCAAGCACAGGGCAAAAGTGTAGATAAATAACTGATAAAGAACTAACTTAAAGAATTTTGCACTCATGTCAAAAGATTGCTGTGACAGTTAAATGGCATAATATATGTAAAACATTTAGAATAGCATCTGGCACATAGTAAGCACTATGTGTCTTTGTTGTTGATGCTGTTACTGTTGTTAAAAAATTATACTACAGTATATTTGCGTGTGTGTGTGTATGCGTGTGTATGTATCAAGGGCTTGACTTTAGTTTTAAAATATCTACAATTTGTTCTGTCAAGTACTTAGATTTAATCAACAATTCTAAATTATCTTCAAAAATCCAAGAGAAACACATAGGTATGTAAATATGAATAGAACAATGGTATAATATTCATTATTTATTTTTAATTCTATTAACATGGTTTATTTGCATCTTATAGCTATTTTCCTTTATAGTCAAGTACATGCCAATATAGGTGTCATGATTTTACTAATACTCTATGTGTGTGGATTAAAAAGTTAGCTCTTTATCATTTATTTATTCTTTAGCACTATGCTTACAATTTGGGAAACTGTTGTCAGGTATACATTGATGCCTACTTTATATTGACTTGGAAAATTAGCTAATCTCCCTCTAGGCATGGAAATCTGATTTAATACATGTTTTTTTTTTTTTTTTTTTGAGACGGAGTTTCGCTCTGTCGCCCAGGCTGGAGTGCAGTGGCGTGATCTCGGCTCACTGCGAGCTCTGCCTCCCGGGTTCACGCCATTCTCCTACCTCAGTCTCCTGAGTAGCTGGGACTTACAGGCACCTGCCACCACGCCTGGCTAATTATTTTGTATTTTTAGTAGAGATGGGGTTTCACCGTGTTAGCCAGGATGGTCTCGATCTCCTGACCTTGTGATCCACCCGCCTCAGCCTCCCAAAGTGCTGGAATTACAGGTGTGAGCCACCGAGCCCAGCCTGCATTCTCTGTAATTAACCCCAGTGTGCAGATGAGGAAACTGAAGAACGTTAACAATAGTAACTCAAATTTCTCTGACTCTTGACTCTGCTTACTTATATAAGGCCTCTAGCTCCTTGCAGATCTTCTAATTTCACTCTTCCCTATCATCTATTATTTCTGAGTGTCCAGATACAGCTTGTGAATCTATACAGTTTGTGTTGTGTGCTTCTGTTGCATACTTACACTTCTGTGTGTCCCTTACCTAGCACTAGTTTCCAACTAGGTACTGTTGCCACTCTGTTAGGCAGTATAGTCTATTGTGTGTTTTGGGGAGAGTGGAGGTACTTTTTATTTGTACTCTATTGACTCTCAGAAGGTAGCATCATTGCTTCATTATCCCTCAGGGGAAAAAGCAGTCTTCTGCTGGGTGCCACCACACTTTCCTTGGACACTATTGCTGCTTTTCTAGACCACCCTCTAGAACACTGATGGTAGCGAAGGTGAACTGTCCTTTGTGATAAAGAGACCCCTCTTTTGCTTTGTTCTACATCATTAGTGGAGTTGAGAACAGTCTGCTTATCTCTGAATCTACTAGAATTTTTTTATTGAAACTGCAGTTTGCAACTTTTACACAAAATACTCTTTCTTTTCAGAGCTTAGATATGTTTCCGTGAGGCTGGGCCAAGGACAGATTTGAGTCATATGTTATATGTGGAATTACTACTCCCTTCAGATGACTAAGATTTGTTGCTGGGTCGAGTTTTTGTCTTTTCCCATCTCTCTCTCTCTCACTTCCTGTAGGATGAATTTCCTCTTAGTAGCCTCTTTGTCCCCCAGTTTATCCTTCCAGATTTGTTCAAGGATTTCTTAACCAATCATTTAGACTCAAGCTTGACTCATTTTCATAGAGAAGGGACCATTTGGTTTTGCAGTACCCAGTGTGCCCTCTTCAAGGTGTGAGTCATCAACAAAGATAGAATTCTGCTGCAATTTGATTTTTGTAAAAATAAAGTGGTTTCAGCTGATGAAGCAGAACCAATAGGAGCTATCAAGTTGTGCTGCTTAAATGCATTTTTACATTTCAACCTTTTCAAAGATCTTAATTAAAAAGAATGCCCATTAGTACCCAATACTCCAACCAGTACTCCTTTCCCTTTTTGAGTTTATGCAGCATATCATTTTTTTTCATGAATTCTGTCAGCACGTAAGAGAATATTGTGAAAGTAAATAGCTTTTTATCAAAATTAAGCAGCTTTGCAAGGATACAGTTCCATCTGGATATGTTTTCAAAATGCATGGCTGCAAAGAAAACTCACCCTGTTGCTGAGGTACAAATATTTTATTTTCTAGTGATCGAGTGTTGGTAATGCTTGAATTTAAAGAAAAGCATGCATTAGAGAATTGCTAATGGTTTCATGGGGGTAATTTCAGTAATATTCCAACCCTTGAAGTTTTTTATGAGAAGGTTTGAGAGCTTAGGGTCAGATTTGTGTTATTTAGACTAACGCCCATGGATCAATCCTTCAACAATATTGCTAAACCAAACTAATGTAATCAAATAGAGGATTCCTCTATTGTGGCGCAGTCAAGTTTTCAAAGTTGACAAGTAAGATGAATTTAGAAGAGAGAGAGTTTATTAGACAATATAAAAATAAAAGTCAATCTTAAAGCTTACCAATGAAAAATAGGCATTTCAGCTGTGCAAACTGAATACAGCTGAAATGCTAAGGTCATGTCTTGTGTAGAAAGGGAGACACAATTTCATTCTGATTCTACTGACATTTTGCTTTCTAGGTGTTAGGCACTGAGCTAAGTACTTAAGATAGCTTAATAAAATATGATTTACAAATCTCTAAAATTCTTTAAAAAACCTCTTCCTTTAAGTATTCCTTAGTGCTCATATACATCTTATTTTTCAAATTGAAATTAGTTTAATAATTACAATGTGTGTTTACTGTAGAAAGATTAGGAAATATAGTCAAGGAAAACATTTCTAAAAATCACTTATAATTTTATTATCCAGAAATAACCATTGTGTCATCTGGGTGAACATTTTTCCAGGACCATTTCTATGCATGTACTTCATTTTATAGGGATATATTTCTAAAACAGCTTACACTCCTTCCAACTTGCCTTCTTCTTGACTGTAGCATACTAATTATTATTTAGCTTCATAGTGATCACTCAAAGTCAGGATTATAAACATCAGTTTTTAGTCTGTTTTTGCTATATGAAGTCTTCATTCTAGAGTTCTAAGAGAGGCAACCAAGAGGCTACTTTTAATCTAAAGGAGGATTTAGGACTCAGAGCAATACCACAATAGAGCAAGAGTGCAAATTTCAGACATTATTCTGAATTATCTGTGGATTCTCACTTGCAGAGAATCTATGGATTCTCTACTTGATTGGTAGGATGTTTTGAAATAATGCTTTAGTCTCAAGGGAGGGAATATGCATAATTATTTAAATATATTAGTTGAAGCAAAACTGGACCATGGGTTTAACTGTTGTTACTAGTAGGCAGACTAGTTGATGGGTTCTATAAGCTTATAGTATGAGAGATACTAGAAAACATATCAAAGACATTTCTCTAAAGATCTCTCTCACCACCTACTTCAGTAATGTACAGCATTCACCATTAGAGCTACTTCCTTGGTACAGGGCATTAAAATCTCTGTGAGAATGCAAATATGTTATATGGGAGGGAAAGTACCATCATCCAGAAACATCTGAGTTTGAATGAGTAATGGAACTCAGCAAATAGCACAGTGCCTGGCATATAGTTTGTATGACAACTAATTTATTAATTGGATGTTGAAAAAAGGGCACAGAGGATTTGATATAAGCTTGAACAAAATGGCCCAGAAAAGCATCAAACACAAAAACAGCTTCTCTGCTGTTCTCAGTTTATGGAATGTGTAGTGTTCACAGCTTTTGGAGTGGTGAACATCCCAAATAGAATAGATGAGGAAAATGTGTTGTACCTTTTGCTACTCTGCAAATGGTATTTGGACAGAAGATCAAATTCCTTCATCCAGTTTTAGTTGGATATTCTTCTGGAGATGACCAGAGAAAAACTGAGTATCTTTAAGGGTAAAGAAAGTTACCCAGTTTTCTAAATTGGGCTGAAGTTATTGCCACGTTTCAGCAAGGACATTCTCACCTAAGGGTATGAGGCAATGATATGAGTGGTGAAAACAAGTCTCATTCTCAGTTGATTTATGGTTAATGCTTCAGATCAAGAGTTTGCTCCTCTCCTTCCAGAGCACTCTACTTACAGGAAAGCTACTTGAGAGTAAAGAGTATAATGCTGAGTTGAGTAGTAAAGTTAGACTGCTTGGCTTGGGAGTCAGGATCTCCTTACGCTATCTGATGAACAGCTATCACCCAGAGAAACATGGCAGAGTATGGGATGTCTGAAAAGACAAGAAGCAGCTTGACTAACATTTGATAAAGAGCAAAGAAATTGGGCACCTGGGGTGCTCTCTTAGCTAGGAGTCAGGGTAGCATTCTGAGTATCTCTATATCCAGAAAGGAGGAAATTTAGGGAAGCTTGAAAAGGAGAAAAAAATGCACCAAAAGATAAGACTGCTTCTGTTCCACTTTACCATGCATGGCCAGCACAGTATTCTTAGGCCCATGAGGTCCAGGAGAGGTAGGAGTTTCAGGATATTCCGTTGGTTTTGCTTCTATTTTCTCTTCTCATTCCTTGGATTTTATATTTTTCTCTATGTCCATTTGTATAGGCGAGAACATTTTGTAATAGCTTTGGATGAAGAAAATAGCTGTAAAGTGTTAAAAAATGCCAGGAAGTAAAAACTCAGTTAAAAATTTATTTACCTTTCTGCCATCAGCTTTTCTTTTTATGGGCAGATATTTTAGTTATGAAAATTCCATTTATGGTATGAGTATCAGGAGAAACCCAATAAATGTAAAGTAATGCACTTTAATAGATGCTCATATTTAATTTTTGTATTTTTTATTTTAGAAATGCTCTTAAAAATATGTGGCTCTTGTCTTTGGTGAGAGAGATATGAAAAAAAATCTCTGCATTCCAGGAAGCAGACCAGTTTTAATTAAAAATGTCAGTCTAATTTGTCTTCCTCCCGGAGCTACCGGTATTTTGCCTTTGGGCTGTTGTGTAGACTTATGTATCATTTGTCTGAATATAAGTAACTCTCATTTTCACACTTGCCTTTTCTTGCCTAAATCCTGTGTAGGATTTAGACAACCTAAAGTTTGTCAAAATGGTTGGTTATAGTGGCAAATTAATTTCATATCTGGTGTGTGTATGTGTATATATATATATATATATACACACACTTTATATATATATATAAACTTATGAATAGAAGATGATTTTATCTTTTGTGTGAATGAAACAATAAAACATGGTCATGTTGGGGGTCGCCATGATCACCCTTCAATGGGATGATTCACTAGAAGGACTGACAGAACTTACAAAAGCTGTTACAGTCATCATCATCATACATTACAATAAAGGGATACAGATAAAAACCAATAAAGGGTAAAGATGCATAGGGTAGAGTCCACAAGAAATGGGTGTAGTCTTCCAGTTGTTCTCTCCCACTGGACGGACACAGACAGCACTTAATTTTCCCAGCAACCATGTGTGACAACATGGGGAAAGTGTTGTTAAACAGGATTGCTCATCCAAGACTTGGTTGCCAGGGTTTTATTGGGTGTCAGCTGTATAAGCATGCAAAGCATGACTGACCTTAGCTACTCAGTCTCCAGCATCTCTCTCTCCTCATCAAACTGATTCAGTGTGGCCCAGGGCCCCAGATGTTCATGATAAATCACACTGTTTGCATGTTCTGTGTGGTGTGTCCCAAGGCTCTGGGTATACAAAGACTTTTAATCAGGCAGCATATTCCAAGGGCTTAGAAGTTATTTCACAGGACCCTAACAAAGGTCAGTCCTAAGAACCTTTGGAATGTGTAGGATTTAGACAACGCAGGCCTGCTGAGATTACCCTTTACTACACAGTGGTGGTGCCAAATACAAAGGCTTTTCACATTAACCAGAGTGCTCGATTACTTCTTTGGGAAAATGGTAAAGGCATTCCTTTGCTTTTAAAATGTTGAAGCCAAGTGGACAAACATTGTCTTACCTCAAGGGTGCCTTTTCTGTTGTGTATATGTTCTAAGGGGAGACTAAGTAGCATTGTGGAGGCCAACAGAGGCCTGGTTTGTGGAACAGCCACTATCGCTGGTAGTATGTGCATTGTCTCTAGAGGGCTGTGTGTCAATGTTAAAATATTATATGGAAGAGGAAACACTACTTGGTTAACTATTTGTTTATCTGTGTAAATTTCTTTATCCTGTTGTACAGCATAAAATCTGACAGAGAAGAAAACACCAGGGAATGATGAATGAACATTTTTATTCGGAAAACTGAGAACAAAAGTCTGGAGTAAAGAGTGATAAAAATGGTTAAGCTTGTGACCACACGTGGGTGTTCCTGAGAATCAACAGGGAATTCTGAGGGCAGGGTGTATGAAGGATATTCAGTAAATATTAATTCAATATGAAGATACATTTCTCCAACTTCCCAGTTTTCTTGGAGGGCAGACTGTGAGGATATGATATGTTTTTGGTCTTGTGTTTACTTGTCAATCTCACTTGGTTTCAAACATTTAGAGGAATATAATGAATATATAGGATATTTGGGTATCTGTGACTTATATTTAAGACTTCTTACTTTTAGTAACAAGATTAATTTTAGACCCAACCTGTGGGTAGAGCAGCGGCACACAGTGGTGGGAATTTAAAGGAAAGCCATGGCACTGATTGTTAAAATGTGAACTGTAGTATCAGGTAACAAACTGGATCTTATTCCACATAGAGCAAGGTTTAGTATAAAGACCAGTTTACTCTTATGGTATCCATGTAAAATTTTACATCTAGAAATTTGAAGTATCCAGCAAATATACATTTTTTATTCAAATGTTATTTTAAAATTATACTGAGTCCTCTGTGATTTGGATACTAAATTTATAAAAAGGTAAATTTAAGGAGCATGTAGCAAACATAGATCTGAATAAACTTGGTGCTTTAATATTAGTAGTGATGGCTAAACATGTTTAATGAGCAGACAACTTCATAGGAATAATTAGTCAAAACAGTAAGGTCTAATAAAAAAATTTGAAGCTGAACTAGAAACTCAGTTTTATGTTTGTCTTTTTAAATTTATGGATGATAGAATTGTATTTCGGGTTCTGCCAAATTGGTTGCATAAAAGAACATCCTGTATTTTTCAGTAATTAATTTATAAAATGGTTTCAGATTTTGTTAAAGAGAAATTGATTTGATAATTGTTCTGTCTTCCAAATGTGTTTTAATTTTATACGGTACAATTCAAAGGCTGTGTAACTTTTACTTAACGAGCCACCTAATTTTAATTATTCTTCTGTCTGTTTTTCCTCTCTTCTTTTCTGCTGCTGATTTTTGCTCTCTGACTCTCTCCCCTGCCACCTTTTCTCCCTATGTTCATCCATCCATCTATCCACTGAATAATTTTGTATCCTCCTATTTACAAGTATAATACTAATTACTAGGGGCACAGAGATAAGTAAAGCTCACATCTTTTCCTTAAGAATTGCTACATCTGCACCTATTCAGTGTTGTCAGTCTTCTTGTGATTGTAAAATATTTACTAATTGTGGCTTTATTTTGTATTTCTCTGATAATTAATGAGGTTGAGCACCTTTTCAAGTACTCATCGGCCATTCATATACTTTATTTTGTGAAATGTCTAGCTCTTTGGCTAATTTTTATTGGATTGTGTGTCTTTTTATTACTGCATTGTAGGAGTTCTTTCAAAGTTCTGGATACAAGTGTTTTCTCAAATAATATACATTGAAAAAATATTTTCCATTCTGTGGCTTTACTCTTTTTTTCCAGATTTATTGAGGTATCATTGATTGATAAATAAAAATTGTATATGTTTAAGGTATGCAACATAATGCTTTGATATATGCGTTGTGAAATAATTACCACAATCGAGCTAATTAACATATCCATCATCTTGCATAGTTACCTTTTTTGGTGAGAATATTTAAGATGTAATTTCTTAGCAAATTTCAAATATATAATACATTATTAACTAATATCACCATGCTATACATTAGATATCCAGAACTTATTCATCATATAACTGAGAATTTATGTCCTTGGATGTATATCTTCCTATTTTCCCACAATCCTCAGTCCCTGGTAACCACCATTCTACTCTCTGTTTGGTATCTTCCTATTTTCCCACAATCTCCAGTCCCTGGTAACCACCATTCTACTCTCTGTTTTGGTAAGTTTGACTTTTACAGATTCCACATATAAGTGAGATCATGAAGTGTTTGTCTTTTTGTGTCTGGCTTATGTCACCTAGCATAATGCTCTCTAGATTATTCATGTTGTCTCAAATAGCAGGATTTCATTTTTGTTAAGCCTAAATAATATTACACACACACACACACACACACACACACACACACACACACACACATACACACACAGGTTTAGTATCCCTTATCTGGAATGGGAGTGCTTGGGAGCAGAAGTGTTTTGAATTTTGAATATTTTCAAGTTTTGGAATATTCACATATATATAATGAAATATCTTGAGGATGGGTCCCAAGTCCAAACACAAAGTTCATTTATGTTTTATATATACCCGGTACACATAACCTGAAGGTAATTTTATAGAATATTTTAAATAATTTTGTGCATAAAACAAAGTATTGACTGGAAGCTATCACAGATCAGGTGTGGAATTTTCCACTTGTGGTGTCATGTCAGCGCCCAAAATTTTTTAATTTTGGAGTATTTCAGAGTTTGGATTATTGCTTTAGGGATGCTTAACCTGTGCCACATTCTTTATCCATTCATTTGTTGACAGGCACTTAAGTAGTTTCTGTATCTTGGCTATGGTGAATGATGCTACAATTTACAAAGCAGAGCAGTTATCTCTTTAAAATCGTGATTTAATTTTTTATATATACCCAGAAATGGAAGTGTTAGATCACATAGTAGTTCTATTTTTAATTTTTTGAGGAGCCTCTATACTGTTTTCTATATCATCTGTACCAATTTGTATTCCCATCAAGAGTGTACAAGGGTTCCTCTTTATCCACATTTTCATCAATACTTATCTTTTGACTTTTCGATAATAACCATCTTAACAGGTGTGAGGCGATGTCTCATTGTGGTTTTGATTTGCATTTCTCTGATGATTAGTGATGTTGAGCATCCTTTCATATACCTGGTGGCAATTTTTATGTCTTCTTTGGAAAAATGTCTGTTCAAGTTCTTTGTTCATTTTTTAATTGGAATATTATTTTTGTTATTGAGTTATATCAGTTCCTCATATATTTTGGATATCAAATCCTTATCAGATATATGGCTTGCAAATATTTTCTCCAATTCCATAGGTTGCCTTTTCTTTCTGTTGAATTTTTTTTTTGCTGTATGGAAACTTTTTAGTTTCATATAGTCTCACTTACGTATTTTTGCTTTAGTTGCCTGTGCTTTTGGTGTCATACCCAAAAATTCATTGCCCAGCCTGATGTCAAGGAGATTTTCCCCTATGTTTTATTCCAAGAGTTTTAAACTTTCAATTCTCACATTTAAAAATCTTTAATCCATCTTGAGTTGATTTTTTCTATGTTGCAAGGTTAGAGTCCAATTTCATTCTTTTGCATGTGGATGCCCAGTTTTCCCAGCACCATTTATTGAAGAGACTATTTTTTTCTCCATTGTGTATTATTGGTACCTTTGTTAAAGATTAGTTAGCTGTATATTTATGGCTTAATTTTGTTGCTTTCTATTCATTGGTCTATGTGCTTGTTTTTATGCCAGTACTATATTGCTTTGATTATTACAGTTTTGTTATTAAAATCAGAAAGTGTGATAATTCTAGCTTTGTTTCTCTTATTCAAGGTTGCTTTAGCTATTCAGGGTCTCTTGTGTTTCCATACAAATTTCAGGATAGTTTATTTAGGTGAAAAATACTATGGGAATTTTGATAGGGATTGCATTGAATCTGTAGATTTCTTTGAGTAGTATAAAGTATGCATGTTCTAACCCAATGCAAAGAAGCTAAGAACAATGATAAAAGGTTACAGGAGCTGCTAACTAGAATAACCAGATTAGCGAGAGACATAAATGACCTTATGGAGCTGAAAAACACAGCACAGGAACTTTGTGATGCAAACACAAGTATCAACAGCTGAATCAATTAAGTGGAAGAAAGAATATCAGAACTGAAAGACTATCTTGCTGAAATAAGGCGGGCAGGCAAGATTAGAGGAAAAAGAATGAAAAGGAATGAACAAAACCTCTGAGAAATATGAGACTGTGTAAAAAGACCAAAGCTATGACTGATTAGAGTACCGGAAGAGATGGGGAGAATGGAAGCAAGTGGAAAACAACTTCAGGATATCATCCAGGAGAACTTCCCCAACCTAGAAAGACAGGCCAACATTCAAATTCAGGAAATACAGAGAGCCCCAGTAAGATACTCCATGAGAGGATAAACCCCAAGACACATAATCATCAGATTCAATGCTATTCCCATCAAACTACCATTGACATTCTTCATAGAGTTAGTAAAAACTACTTTAAAATTCATGCGGAACCAAAAAAGAGCCCTTATAGCCAAGACAATCCTAAGCAAAAAGCACAAAACTGGAGGTATCACACTACATGACTTATACTGCAAGGCTACAGTAACCAAAACAGCATGGCACTGGTAGCAAAACAGACATTTAGACCAATGGAACAGAATAGAGATCTCAGAAATAAGACCACACATCTACATCCATCTGATTTTCAACAAACCTGACAAAAAAACAATGGGGAAATGATTCCCTGTTTAATAAATGGTGCTGGGAAAACTGGCTAGACATATGCAGAAAACTGAAACTGGACCTTTTCCTTACATCTTATACAAAATTTAAATGATAATGAATTAAAGACTTAAATGTGAAACTCAAAACCATAAAAACCCTAGAAGGTAATCTATGCAATAGCATTCAAGACATAGGCATGGGCAAAGATTTTATGATAAAATCCTCAAAAGCAATTGCAACAAAAGCCAAAATTGACAAATGGGATCTAATTAAATTAAAGAGCTTCTGCACAGCAAAAGAAACTATCATCAGAGCAAACAGGCAGCCTACAGAATGGGAGAAAATATTTGCAATCTACCCATCTGACAAAGGTCTAATATCCAGAATCTACAAGAAACTTAAAGAAATTTACAAGTAAAAACAACCCCATCAAAAAACGGGGAAAGGACATGAACAGACACTTCTCAAAAGAAGATATTTATGTGGCCACAAACATATTTTAAAAAGCTCAACATCATTGATCATTAGAGAAATGCAAATCAAAACCACAATGAGATGCTACCTCACACCAGTCAGAGTGATGATTATTAAAAAGTCAAGAAACAACAGATGCTGGCAAGGCTGTGGAGAAATAGGAATGTTTTTACACTGTTGGTGGGAATGTAAATTACTTCAACCATTGTGGAAGAGAGTATGGCAATTCCTCAACGATCTAGAACAAGAAATACCATTTGGTCGAGCCATCCTATTACTGGGTATATACCCACAGGAATTTACATTATTCTATTATAAAGATACATGCACATGTATTTCATTACAGCACTAGTCACAATAGCAAAGACATGGAATCAACCCAAATGCCCATAAATGATAGACTGGATAAAGAAAATGTGGTACACATACACCATGGAATACTATGCAGCCATAAAAAGGAATGAGATCATGTCCTTTGCAGGGACATGGATGAAGCTGGAAGCCATCATCCTCAGCAAACTAACACAGGAACAGAAAACCAAACACTGCATGTTCTCACTCATAAGTAGGGGCGGAGCAATGAGAACACATAGACACAGGGAGGATAACAACACACACTGGGGCCTGTCAGGGAGACAGGGGGAGGGAGAGCATCAAGATACATAGCTAATGCATGCAGGGCTTAATACCTAGGTGATGAGTTGATAGGTGCAGCAAATCATCACGACATATGTTTACCTATGTAACAAACCTGCACGTTCTGCACATGTATCCCAGAACATAAAATAAAATAAAAATGCCATTGGAATTTTGATAGCGGTTGCGTTGAATCTGTAGATATCTCTGAGTAGTATAGAGGATGCATATTTTAACAATTTTTTTTCATTCGTGAACGTGGGATGTCTTTCCGTTTATTTGTGTCTTTGAATGCTTTCATCAATTTTTATAGTTTTTAGTGCACAATCTTTCACATCATTGGTTAAATTTAATTCTAAGTATTTTATTCTTTTTGATGCCCCTGTAAATGGAATGGTTTTCTCAATTTCTTTTTCAGATAATTCATTGTTAGTGTATAGAAATGTTACTGGCTTTATTATTGGTTTTGTGTCTTAAAACTTTACTGAATTTATAGTTCTAACAGTATTTTCATTAAGTCTTTTGGGTTTTTTATACATCAGATCATGTAATCTGCAAACAGAGACAATGTTATCTTCTTCCTTTTCAATTTGGATGTCTTTTATTTTTTTCTTTCCTGATTGTTCTGGTTAGGTCTTTCTGTGCTATGTTGAATACAAATGGCAAGAATGGACATCCTTAATTTGTTCTTCATATTAGAAAAAAAGCTTTCAGCTTTTCATTCTTGAGTATGATGTTTGCTGTTGGATTGTCATATCTGGCCTTTATTATGTTGAGGTGCTTTCTCTATTTAATATGTTGATAGTCTTTATTATGAAAAGGGTGTTGAGTAGTGTGAAATGCTTTTTCTGCATTTATTGAAATGATCACATGATTTTTATTCTTAAATTTTTAATGTGGTATATCATATTTATTGATCTGCATTTCTCAAACCATCATTGCATTCTAGGAATAAATTCCGCTTCATAATGGCGTATAATCCTTTAAATCTGCTACTAAATTCAGCTTGCTAGTATCTTCTTGAGGACTTTTTATATTTTTCATTGGAGATATTGGCCTACCTGTTTTGTAGAATTATTGTCTCTTTTTTGTTTCAACCTAAAGCTGGCCTCATAAAATAAGTTTGTATGTGTTATTTTTAATCGTTTGGAAGCCATTAAGAAGCATTGGTATTAATGCATCTTTAAATGTTTGGAAGAATTTACCAGCGAACCCATCTGGTCCTGAGATTTTCATTATTTGGAGATTTTTGATTGCTGATTCAATCTCCTTATTCATTATTGATCTATTCAGATTTTTGTATTTCTTAGTGATTTAGTATGGTGATATTTATATTTGTCTAGTAATTTATTTCTACTAGGTTTTCCAGTATGTCGGTGTATATTATCTATATTTCTATGGAATCAATTATGATTTCCCCTGTTTTATTTCTTATTTCACTTATTTGAGTCTTCTTTTTTCTCAATCCAGCTAAAGGCTTGCCAATTTTGTTTATCTTTTCAATGAAACCAACTCTTAGTTTCATTGATATTTTCTATTGTTTTTATAGTCACTAATTAATTTATTTCTGTTCTTATCTTTATTCTCTTCATACTACTAACTTTGGACTCAGTTTGGTCTTTTTGTAGTTTCTTGAGTTACAAAGTTAAGTTTATTTGAGACATTTCTTTTCTCTTCACATCAGCCTATATCATAATAAATGTCCCTTTAGAACTGTTTTTGCTGCATTCCATAGGTTTTGTATGTTGTATTTTCATTTTTGTTTTTCCCTTTTTTTTTGAGACAGAGTTTCGCTCTGTCATTTGGGCTGGAGTGCAGTGGTGTCATCTCAGCTCACTGCAACCCATAACTCCCTGGTTCAAGTAATTTTCATGCCTCAGCCTCCTGGCTAGCTGGGACTACAGGTGTATGCCACCATGCCCAGCTAATTTTTGTATTTTTAGTAGAGACAGGTTTTCACCATGTTGGTCAGTCTGGTCTCAAGATCCTGGCCTCAAGTGATCTGCCCGCCTTGGCCTCCCAAAATGCTAGGATTACATCAAAATATTTTTTTATTTCCATTTTGATTTCTTCCTTGACCCATTGGTTGTTCAGGAGTGTGTTGTTTAAATTCCACGTTTGTAAATTTTCAAGCTTTCATCTTGGTATTGATATCTAATTTTACATCATTGTGGTTGGAATAAGGTATTTGATATAATTTCAATCATCTTAAGTTTGTTTTGACTTGTTTTGTGTCCTAACATATAATATGTCCTGGGTAATGTTCAATGTGTACTTGAGAAGAATATGTACTCTGCTGCTGTTGCATGAAATGTTCTGTATATATCTCTTAGGTACATTTGTTCTAAAGGGTAGTGTAAGTCGAAAATAATTTCTGATTTTTTATTGGAGTCTTTTCTTCATTAGTCTAGTTAGTGTTTTATCAATTTTATTTATCCTTTCAAAGAAAAAACTTACCATTTTGTTGATTGTTTGTATTGTTTTGTTCATCTGTATTTCATTTAGTTCTTCTCTGATCATTCTTTTCTTTCTTTTTTTTTTTTTTTGCTAATTTTGAGTTTGGTTTGTTCTTGGTAAGTTGTGTTTTCATTTTTGATTTGTTCTTGCTTTTCTAATTCCTTGAAGTGCATTATCAGATTGTCAATTTGTAACTTTCTACTTTTTTGATGTATTTATTTATTTATTTATTTTATTATTATTATACTTTAAGTTTTAGGGTACATGTGCACAATGTGCAGGTTAGTTACATATGTATACATGTGCCATGCTGGTGTGCTGCACCCATTAACTCGTCATTTAGCATTAGGTACATCTCCTAATGCTATCCCTCCCCCCTTCCCCCACCCCACAACAGTCCCCAGAGTGTGATGTTCCCCTTCCTGTGTTCATGTGTTCTCATTGTTCAATTCCCACCTATGAGTGAGAACATGCGGTGTTTGGTTTTTTGTCCTTGTGATAGTTTACTGAGAATGATGATTTCCAATTTCATCCATGTCCCTACAAAGGACATGAACTCATCATTTTTTATGGCTGCATAGTATTCCATGGTGTATATGTGCCACATTTTCTTAATCCAGTCTATCATTGTTGGACATTTGGGTTGGTTCCAAGTCTTTGCTATTGTGAATAGTGCCACAATAAACATACGTGTGCATGTGTCTTTATAGCAGCATGATTTACAGTCCTTTGGGTATATACCCAGTAATGGGATGGCTGGGTCAAATGATATTTGTAGTTCTAGATCCCTGAGGAATCGCCACACTGACTTCCACAAGCATTGAACTAGTTTACAGTCCCACCAACAGTGTAAAAGTGTTCCTATTTCTCCACATCCTCTCTAGCACCTGTTGTTTCCTGACTTTTTAATGATTGCCATTCTAACTGGTGTGAGATGGTATCTCATTGTGGTTTTGATTTGCATTTCTCTGATGGCCAGTGATGGTGAGCATTTTTTCATGTGTTTTTTGGCTGCATAAATGTCTTCTTTTGAGAAGTGTCTGTTCATGTCCTTCGCCCACTTTCTGATGGGGTTGTTTGTTTTTTTCTTGTAAACTTCTCTATTAGCCTTGACATTGCTGTATTCCACAGATTTGGTATGTTATATTTCCATTTTTATTACTTTCAATAATTTTTTAAATTTCTAGCTTAATTTTTTATTGACCCAGTGGTCATTCAGGAACATGTTTTTTAATATCTGTGTTTTTGTATAGTTTCTGAATTTCCTCTTGGTATTGATTTCTAGTTTTATTCCATTGAAAAGAAACTTGAAATAATTTTTATTTTTAAAATATTTGTTGAGACTTGTTTTCTGGATTAACATGTTGTCTATCCTGGAATATGTTCCATGTGCTGGTGAAAAGAATGTATACACTGCAACATTGGTATTAAATGCAATGTTTCCTTACTAATTTTCTGCCTAGATGATCTGTCTCATGCTGAGAGTGGGGTGTGGAAGTCCCCCACTATTATTGTATTGGAACCTATCTCTCTCTTTATATTTAGTAGTATTTGCCTTATGAATCTGGATGCTCCAGAGTTGGGTGCATATATATTTAAATTGTTTCATCCTCTTGCTAAATTGATCCATTTATTACTATATAATGATCCTCTTTGTCTTAATTTTCTTACTATACTTGACTTAAAGTCTATTTCATCTGATATAAGTATACCTATTCCTGTTTCCCTGTGGTTTCCATTCGCATAGAATTTTTGTTATCTTTTTACTTTCAGTCTATGAATATATCTTTGCAGATAAAGTGCATTTCTTGTAGTCAGAGTACCATTGGATCATGTTTTCTTATCCATTCAACCAATATATATCTTTTAAGTGGAGAACTTAATCCATTCACATTCAGGGTTTATTATTGATGTATTTGGTATATTATTGATATGGTTTGGATTTGTGTCTTGCCCAAATCTCATGTCAAATTGTAATAACTAATGTTGGAGGGAGGAGCCTGGAGGGAGGTGATTGGATCATGAGGGCAGATTTTCTTCTTGCTCTTCTCATGATAGTGAGTGAGTTCTCTTGAGACCTGTGTCTTTTAAAGTATGTAGCAACTGCTGCTTTTCTTCCTTCCCTTCTGCTACAGCCATGTAGGATGTGCCGCTTCCCCTTTTCCATCCACCATGATTGTAAGTTTCCTGAGGCCTCCCTAGTCATGCTTCCTGTAGAGCCTGTTTAATTGTGAGCCAATTTTATAAATTACCCTATCCCAAATAGTTCTCTATAAGCAGTGCAAGAACAGCCTAAAACAGAAAGTTGGTACTGGGAGTCGGGTGTTCTTATAAAGATACCTGAAAAAGTGGAAGCAACTTTGGAACTGGGTAACAGGCAAAGCTAGGAAGAGTGTGAGGGGCTCGGAAGAAGACAGGAAGATGAAGGAGAGTTTGGAACTTCCTAGAGACTTGTTAAATTGTTGTGACCAAAATGCTGATACTGCTATGGACAATGAAGTCTAGGCTGAGGAGGTCTCAGATGGAGATGAGGAACTTATTGAGAACTGGAGTAAAGTCATTCTTGCTATGCTTTAGCAAAGAGACTGGAAGTATTGTGCACCTGCTCTAGAGATCTGTGGAAGTTTGAACCTGAGAGTAATGATTTAGAGTATCTGGAATTTCCCAGACAAATGAAAGCTGAGGGATTTCATCAACATCAGATATGTCTTACAAGAAATGCTAAAAGGAGTATTTTAATTAGTATATAAAGGACGTTTATGAGCAATAAGTAATCATCTGAAGGTGCAAAAGTGACTTATAATAATAAGTACACAGAACAACACAGAATATTATAATGCTCTAACTGTGGTGTGTAAGTATCTTAAGTAGAAAGACTAAACTATAAACCAATAAAAAATAATAACTACAACAACTCTTCAATACATAGTATAATTAGATATAAATAGTCACAAGAAAATTTTTAAAATATGGGGGATGAAGTTAAGGCTTAAAAGTCTTTATTAGTCTTTTTTTTGCTTGTTTATCTTTGAAAACAATGCTAAGTTGTTATCAGCTTAAAATAATTGTTTGTAAGATACTACTTAAAGCCTCATGGTAATTTCAAATTAAAAAACAGACAATGGTGACGCAGAAAATAAATAGCAAGAAACTAAATCATATCACCAGAAAAAATCACCTTCACTAAAAGGAAGAAAGGAAGGAAAGAATATGGAAGAGAAAACAACAAAACAGCCAGAAAATGAATGATAAAATGGCACGAGTAAATACTTACATATTAATAATAACATTGAATGTAAAAGGACTAAACTCTCCAAAAGACGTATGGTGGTAGAATTTTATTTTATTTTTTTTTATTTTTGCGATCTCGGCTCACTGCAAGCTCTGCCTCCCGGGTTCACGCCATTCTCCTGCCTCAGCCTCCCGAGTGGCTAGGACTACAGGTGCCCACCACCATGCCCGGCTAATTTTTTGTATTTTTAGTAGAGACGGGGTTTCACTGTGTTAGCCAGGTTGGTCTCGAACTCCTGACCTCGTGATCCGCCCGCCTCGGCCTCCCAAAGTGCTGGGATTACAGGTGTGAACCACCGCGCCGGGTCCCAGAATTTTTTTAAAAAAGAAGACCTATTAATTTATTGCCTACAAGATACTCACTTCACCTATAAAGACATACATAGACTGAAAGTAAAGGGATCAAAATGGATCTTTCATCCCAATGGAAACCAAATAAAAAAAAGAGTTTCTATACTTTTATCAGACAAAATCGATTTCAAGACAAAAACTATAAGAGACAAAAATGATTAACATAAAATCAGAAAAGGTCAATTCAGCAAGAAGATAAGACAATTTTAAATATATGTGTACCCAACACTGGAGCACCCAGACATATAGAGCAAATATTATTACAGCTAAAGAGAGAGATAGACTCCAATGTAACAAATAGCTGGAAACGTCAACACCCTACTTTCAGTGTTAGACAAATATTGTGAAGAGTAAATTAAAAAGAAATATCACACTTAATTTGAACTGTAGACCAAGTGGACCTAATAGATATTTACAGAATAGTTCATTTAAAAGTTGCTGCATAGACATTCTTTTTCTCAGAACATGGATTATTCTCAAGGATAGAACCTAGGTTTGGCCACAAAACAATTCTTAAAACATTCTAAAATATGGAAAGAACATCAAGCATTTTCTGTGACCACAATGGAACAAAACAAGGAATCTATATCAAGAAGTTTAGAAACTGTACAAATACATGGAAATTAAACAATATACTCTTGAATGACCAGTGCTTCAATGAAGAAATAAAGAAGAAAATTGAAAAAATTTATTGAAACGAATTATAATGGAATCACAGCATACAAAAACCTGTTGTATTCAGCTGAAACAGTACACAGAGGGAAGCTTTTAGGTATAGAAACCTACATCAAAAAAGAATAACGTAAAATAAACAACCTAAGAATGCATCTTAAAGAACAAGAAAAGGAAAAGCAAAGCAAACCCAAAATTATTAGCAGAAAAAGAAGGAAGATCAGAGCAGACATAAATGTAATTAAAAAAAAATACAAATAATCAATGAAACAAAAAGCTGTTTTTTTTTTGAAAAGTTAAATCAACAAACCTTTAGCCACACTAAGGAAAAAAGAGAAAAGACCTAAATAAATAAAATCAGAGATGAAAAATGAAACATTACAACAGATATTGCTGAAATTCAAAGCACAATTAGTAGCTAACTACAAGCAACTATGTGCCAATAAATTGGAAAATCTAGAAGAAATGGACAAATTTCTAAACACTTAAAAACTACCAAGGCTAAACTATGAAGAAATCCAAAACCCAAACAGACAAGTAATGAGATAAAAGCCATAATAAAGGTCTCCAAGTAAAGAAAAGCCCAGGAACCAATGGCTTCACTTCTGAATTGTACCGAACATTTAAAGAAGAACTATTACTAATTCTACTTAAAGTATTCTGAAAAATAGAGGAGGGAATCCTTCCAAACTCATTCTATGAGGCCAATATTACCCTGATACCAAAACCCGTTAAAGACAAAGAAAAGAAAGCTAGAGTACAATATCAATGATGAACACTGATTCAAAAATTTTCAGAAAACTATTCTCAAACCAAATTCAACAAGTGGTATTTATCCCTGGGATGCAAAGATGGTTTGGTGTACACAAATTAATCAATGTGATATATCCTATCAACAAAATGAAGGACAAATCTGCATGATCATTTCAATTGATTCTAAAAAGCATTTTATAAATTCAACATCCCTTTATGATAAAACCCTAAAAAACAGGGTATAGAAGGAACATACCTGAACATAATAAGAACAACGTATGGCAGACCCACAGCTAATATTATTTTGAGTAGGGAAGAACTGAAAACCTTTTCTCTAACATCTGGAAAATGACAAGAATGCTCATTTTCACCACTGCTATTCAACATAACAGAAGTCCTATCTAGAGCAATAAAAGAAGAGAAATATATAGTAGGCATTCAAATTGGAAAGGAAGAAATCAAATTATCCTTGTTTGCAAATAATATGATCTTATATGTGGAAAAACCTAAAGACCTCACCAAAAAATGATTGGAAGTGATAAACAAATTCTGTAAAGTTGCAGGACACAAAACGAACATACAAAACTTAGTAGTATTTCTATATGCTAACAATAAAAAAACTGAAATGGAAATGAAAAAATGTAGTCCTACTTATAATGGCAACAAATACAATTAAATACCTAGGAATTGACTTCGTTAAAGAAGTGAAATATCTCTGTAATGAAAACTATAAAACACTGATGAAAGTAAAGCAGATACCAAAAATTGGAAAGATATTTCATTTTCATGGATTGAAAGAATCAATATTGTTAAAATGTCCATATTACCCAAAGAAATCTACAGATTTAGCTCAATCCCTATTAAAATACCAATGACATTCTTGACAGAAATAGAAAATAACAGTCCTAAAATTAATATGGAACCGAGAATAGCCAAAGCTATTCTAAGCAAAAAGAACAAAACTGGAGGAATTACATTACCTGGCTTTAAATTATGCTACAGAGCTACAGTAACCAAAAGAGCATGGTACTGGATAAAACAGATACATAGACCAATGGAACAGAATAGAGAACCCAGAAAGAAACCTACACACCTACAGTAAACCCAGTTTTGACAAAGGTGTAAAGAACATTTATCGCAGAAAGGACAGTCTCTTCATTAAATGATGCTGAGAAAACTGGATATTCATATGCAGAAGAATGAAACTAGACCCCTGTCTCTCACCATGTACAAAAATCAAAATGAATTAAAGACTTAAATCTAAGGCCACAAACTATGAAACTACTACAAGAAAACATTATGGAAACTCTCCAGGACATTGGTCTAAACAATGATTTTTTGAGTACTATTCCACAAGCACAGGAAAGAAAAGCAAAAATGGACAAATGGGATTTTATCAAGTTAAAAAGCATCTGTACATCAAATGAAACAATCAGCAAAGAGAAGAGATAACCCACAGAATGAGATAAAACATTTGCAAACTACCCATCTGACAAGGGATTAATAACCAGAATATATAAGGAGCTCAAACAACTCTATAGAAATAAATCAGATAATTCAAATAATGGAAAAGAGATTTGAATAGACGTTTCTCAAAAGAAGACATACAAATGGCCAATAAGCATATGAAAAGGTGCTCAATATCATTGGTTATCAGAGAAATGCAAATCAGAACTACAATGAGGTATCATCTCACTCTGGTTAAAATGGCTTATAGCCAAAATACAGACAATAATAAGTGCTGACGAGATGTGGAGAAAAGAGAACTCTCATACACTGTTAGTGGTAATGTCAGGTAGTACAACCACTATGGAGAAAGGTTTGGAGGTTCCTCAAAAAACTAGGAATAGACCTACTATATGTCCAGCAATTCCACTGCTGGGTATGCACTCAAAGGAAAGGAACTCAATATATCTAAGAGATATCTGCACACCCATGTTTGTTGCTGCACTGTTCACAATAGATATGACTTAGAAGCATCCTAAGTGTCCATCAACCGATGAATGGATAAATACAATGTGGTACTTATACACAATGGAGTACAATTTAACTAGAAAAATGAATGAGGTTCAGTCATTTGCAACAGCATGGATGGAACTGGAGTTCATTATGTTAAGTGAAATCAGCCAGGCATAGAAAACAAACATTGCATGTTCTCACTTATTTGTGGTATCTAAAAATTGTAACAACTGAAGCCATGGAGATAGAGCGTAGAAGGATGGTTACCAGATGCTGGGAAGAGTTGTGGGAGTGGGTTGGTGGGAGCTAGGGATGGTTAATTGGTACAAAAAAATAGCCTGAACAAAAAAGGCCTAATTTTAGATAGCACTACAGGGCAACTATAGTCAATACTAATTTAATTTTACATTTAAAAATAACTAAAACAGTATAATTGGATTGTTTATAACACAAAGGATAAATGCTTGAGAGGATGGATACCCCATATTTCATGATGTGATTATTACATATTACATATCTGTAAACATTTATAAATATTTACACTTCCTATGTACCTACAAAAATTAAAAAAATAAAATTAAATCAGTATTTTGACTTCTTTATCTGAGATTTTTAAAATTTATTTTTGATTTTGATCCATTGCTAGAAAATTATTGTGTTCCATTGGAGGTGTAATATTTTCCTTGCTTGTTCACATTTCCTCTTGCCATACCTTTGTATCTGAGAATCTGGTGTGACAGTTGCTTCTTCTAATTTTTTGAATTTATTTTCATAAGAGAGGACTTTTTCCTGAAGATACATATGTGTGTATATATATACACATATACATATATATATACATATGCATATATATACACACACATACACATATAAATATAGGTAGATATAAATATAGATATAGAAATAGATATAGATAGATAGGGTGCTTTGACTTTTATTTGGGCTATATGTAGTAGTATAATATCTGTATGACTTTTGGCTATAAATAGCATCAGTGTTATTTTTGATTTCCTCGGTGTCGTAGGGTGCAGTTATTAGTAAAGACGATGGTGAAGTTTAGGATGCCAGGTAGGGCAGTCTTTGGGCCCCAGTGGTTGCAAAGGTAGGCTGAATATGCCTGTTCTTAGATGAGAGGGTGGCTTATGACACTCATGTTAGTGGGTCCTGGCAGGATGAGTCTTGGTCTTCCATGTGACTTTCTTGGGTGCCAGTAGTTACAGTGATGGTCTTGGCATGTCGGTGGTTTCTGGGGTTTCTCCACAGCAGGTGTGATGTGGATGATTGCAGTAGTGGTCATGGAGCAACCCATTAGAATCCAAGGATTTTGTACTGGTTTTGGTGGTGGCCTTAGCAGGTTGGGTATGCTAGTACCCCTGTGTGCTGGTGGTAGGTTTGGGTGGATTCCAACTGTGGTGGTACCAGCATGTTGTCTCAACCCAAACTCAGACCTTGGCAAGAATGTTCAGTTGCCAACTGTGGTGGACTGGGCTGGGGAATCCCCAGGCCCCTGGACAGTGTGCCCAAGTAGTGGGGAAAGGGGACTGGGATGGCAGATCTGTCCTCAGGCCCCTTGGTAGTACATTCAGGCACTGGCTGTGATAGGCAGTGGCAGGGTGGTTTCTAGGTTGTTGATGGGATGCTCAGGTATATGTAGTAGTGGGTGTAGTGTGAGCTTGCCATTTGGGAGGGCAGGGCCACTCTCTGTGTGTGCAGGGTAGGCAGGTAGTTGTGGCAAGTATGGTTTTCTTGCACCTTGGTCTCATGGCAGCACACAGCAGTGCCAGTGGGATTTGTCCTCAAGGTGCACGAAAGTGCTCAGCCTCTCCTCTTTCTCCTTTGTTTGTTGGCAGCAGCAGCCGTGTTAGTCTCAGCCCTATGGCAGGATGTGGATCTTTGGAAGCTGGGCTCTCAGAATGGTACCAACTGTGTGAGTATCACTGGGGAGGGAAGGGTCACTCTTAGTGGGAGCACTATATATATGTAGTTGTGAGGAGTGCTGTTTGCTTTTGCTTCAGTCCCATATTGCAGTGGTGATGGGATTTGTCCTTGGGATGCATGAAGGTGCCTGGCCTTCTCTGTCCCCCAATGGCCTGGTTGCAGCATTGGCAGCATCAGCTCTGGGGCAGAATGCAGTCCTTTGGGTGCTTGGCTCTCAGAATGGTGCCAAGCTGTAGTTTCTCAGGGCTCAGAAGCCTGTTGGCCTCAGTGTGAGTTCCCTCTCTACAGCAGTGCCTCTATATAATCCTTAGGCAGCTTTCTATGTTAGTCTTGTGGCCTCCTTAGGTCAAGGGGCCCTCTCATACCTTTGACTATACAAGTCCGTGATGGGAATGTGGAGCCCTGGGCAGCTGTCACTTAACTCTTACACCGCATCTAGGAGCTTCACTTGGCTCCAGCCATTCCCAGCCGAATAGAGTGCTTCACTTTTGTCTACTTCTTAGCCTTCAGTACTTCCTATCACTTCCCTGTTGAATCCCAGTTTTCTCTCTTAGATGATATATTCAAAGTGTGAGTATCTCCTTTTGCTCCTTTCCATGAAAAAAGTGAATACTAGCTGCATATAGTCAGCCATTTTGTATTTGCTTTCATGGGAAACTTATTACAGTTTCAGTCTCATTACTCATTATGAGTTTGTTGAGGTTTTCTATGTCTTTATTGTTCAATTTTGATAGGTTGTATGTGTCCAGGAATGTATCCATTTCTCCTAGGGTTTTCAATTTGTTGACATATAGTGGTTCATAATAGTCTCTAATATTTCTTTGTATTTCTGTGGTCTCAGCTGTTTTTGTTTCTGATTTTATATATTAGGGTCTTTTCTCTTTTTTATTCATCAATCTACCTAAAGATTTGTCAATTTTATCTTTTCCAAAACAACTTTTTATTTCATTGATATTCTGTTTTTTTGGTCTCAATTTTATTTGTTTCTGCTCCGATATTCATTATGTATTTCCTTCTACTAATTTTGGATTTGGTCTGTTGTCAGTTAACTAGTTCCCTGAGGTGCATTATTGGGTTCTTTGTTTGAATTTTTTCTTTGACATAGATGTTTATTGCTGTGTATTTCTCTCTTAGTACTACTTTTGCTGTATCTCATAGTTTTTGATATGTTGCATTTCCATTTTTATTTGTTACAATAAATTTTAAAATTATCTTCTTAATTTCTCCATTGAATAATTAGTCATTCAAGAGCATATTGTTTATTTTCTATGTGTTTATGTATTCTCTGTGGTTTCTTTTATTATTGATTTCTAGTTTTATTCCATTGTGGTCTAAAAAGATACTTGATATGATTTCTATTCATTTGAATCTGTAGAGACTTGTTTTGTGGCCTAACATACGGTCTATTCTGGAGAATGTTTTATGTGCTGATGAAAAGAATATATATTTTGGAGCAGTAGGGTAGAATGTTCTGTAAATGTCAGTTAAGACTATTTGGTCTAGTGTGTAGTTTAGCTCCATGTTTCTTTGTTGATTTTCTTTCTCAACGATTGGTCTATTCCTGAGAGTGAGATGTTTCAGTTCCCTATTATTGTTTTAGAATACTCTCTCTCTTTCTAGTTCTATTAATATTTGCTTTATATACTTGGTAGCTCTGGTGTTGATGCATAAATATTTATAATTGTTAAATTCTCCCTGAATTGACCCATTTATCATTATGTAGTGACATTCTTTGTCTTTTTTATACTCTTAAGCATATAGTCTATTTTATCTGCCATAAGTATATCTACTCCTGCTTTTGATTGGTTTCCAATTGCATGGAATAACTTTCCACCTCTTCACTTTCAGCCTATGTGTGGCCTTACAGGGAAAGGATTCTTGTAGGCAGCATGTAGTTGTATATATTTTCTTTATCCATTCAGCCACTCTGTGACTTTTAATTAGAGAGTTGAGTCTGTTGACAGTCAGTGTTATTGTTGATAAGTAAAGACTTACTACTACCATGTTGTTTCTTGTTTTTTGGTTGTTTGAGCCTCCCTCCCTCCCTCCTTCCCTCCTTTCCTTTCTTCCTTCCTTCCTTCTTTCCTTCCTTCTTCTTTTCTTACTGTTTTCTTTTGCGTTAAGTAATTTTCTGTTAGTAAGTTTTAATTCATTGCTTTTCAGATTTTTACTGAATATATTATAGGTTTCTGCATTGTGGTTAAAAAAAGCATCTTATCGATATAAGAAGTTATATTAAGGAGATGGGAACTTATCTTAGGTCACAAAGAAATGAATAGCAACAACAAAAAAATGAAAATAAAACTCTACAGTTTAGCTCCACCCCCCTCACATTTTGACTTTAATGTTGTTTCAGTTTCTATCATTTTGTAATACCTATCTCTAATAGGTTGCTTTACAAAATATAGTTTTTGATACATTTTTCTTTGGGATTTTGTATGAGTTATGAGTATATTGCATACCACAGTTACAGCATTAGTGTATTTTGCGTTTGTCCATGTACTTAATTTATTTGTGTTTTATACCTTCAAATGTTTTCTAATTGCACAGGATTTTTTTTTTCTTTTACATTGAAGAACTTCCTTTAGCATCTATTGTAAGATGGGTCTGGTGGTGGTGAATTGTTTCAACCTTTGTTAGTCTGGGAAAGACTTTATCTCTTCTTCATATTCAAATAATAGTTTTGCTGGATACAGTATTTTTGGTTGACAGTTTTGTTTTATTTTGTCCTTCAACACTTGGAAAAATGTCATCCCACTCCTTCCCGGCTTGTATGGTTTCCATTAGGATATATGCTTCCAGATTAATTGGAGTACCTTCAGATCTTATTTTCTTCTTTTCTATTGCTGCTTATAGAATCCTCTCTTTGTCCTTGACCTTTGAGAGTTTGAATATTAAATGCCTTGGCATAATTTAATTTGGGTGCCTTGTGTTTGGTGTTTTCTGACCTTCCTGTGCCTGGATACTTATCTTTTTCTCAAGTTTTAGATTTTTTCTGTTATTATTTCTTTAAATGAGCTTTTCCACCCTTGTTCTTGCTCAACTCCCTCATGAATACTAATAATTCTTAGATGTGGGATTTTAACATAATTTTCTGTATCTTGCGGGTGATCTTCATACTCTTTATGTCCTCTGACTGTGTATTTTCAAATAGCCTATCTTTAAGCTTACTGATTTTTTTCTCTGCTTTATCCATTCTTCTGTTGGGAGCCTCTGTTGAATTTTCCAACTCAGCAAATGTAGTACTCATTTCCAAGATTACTGTTTTTAAAAAAATTATTTCAATCTCTTTGTTAAATTTCTGTGATAAATTTCTACTTTGGTTTTCTGTATTATCTTGGAGATCACTGAGTTTCCTTAAAACTGCTATTCTGAACTCTTGATCGGAGAGTTCACATTTTGCTAACTTATGAGTGTCAGTCACTGGTTTCTTGCTTTGTCTGTTTGTGGATGCCATGTTTCCCTGTTTGCAGTTGTTTCTTGTGGATATACATCTATGCCTTTGCATTGAAGGATTAGTTATTTATTCCAGTTTTCTTTATCTGGCTTGTTTTGGTTTCTATTCTATATTTGCGTAGATTTTTTTTAATATAGCTGTTGATTTTCTGTCTTTTGTTTCCTTTTCACTATGCTTCTGCCTCCTTTTTGGCACTAGATAGTGCCTTAAGCCCAGGTTACTCTTAGTTCTAGTAAACAATTACAGTTCTGCCTGTCCATATAGGGGGAGTTTTCAAAGGAGATATACTTGTATTTCAGGAAGGCTGGCTAGGAATTGATGTTCAGGGGACTTGTGACCTCCTACCATGTGGTGCTGCCGAACAGTCGCTCTTATTTGGCATCTCCTTTACGTGAGTTACGGAGTAGAGGTTCCAGGGCTGGGAACGGTAGTTCTTTCTCTCATCTTTGTCTCTGTCTTCAGGTATATCTCTCCCTTTAGGCACTTGCAGTGCTTCCCTAGGATTAAGGCAGGGATAGATAGGTCTGAAAGGAAGCCCATGTCCACCTTTATGTTACTTTTTCCAGTATAGAAAACATGAGTTGGGAGGACATTTTCTGCATTCTGGATGAGGGGTAGCATGGGAGCGAGGAGCATTGTGGATATAAAAATATATTTCTCTTACTGTCTGCTCAGAGTTTTTAAATTTTCTATAGCCCTGGAAACTCTCATTCTCATATTTGAGTTCTGGAATATTGCTGGTGATAATCTTGGTGAGGCATATTTGTTTGGGGTTTTCTGTTGGGGAGGGAATGAAGCCAGCTTGCTTCCATGTCACCAGTTTGGAACCAGACCTCTAGCTCAAAATATTTTAAAATGTCATTGTGATTTTTTGACATATAGTTATTTTGAACTGTGTTGCTTAGTTTAAAACTATGTGAGGATATTTAAGTTACACTTTGTTATACATTTTCGAGATTAATTTCAGTGTTTGAAGGGAATATTCTCTGTGTAATGTTGAGCTTTTTGGTCAATTTTAATATAGTTCCTTTGTATACTTGCAAAAGATTTTCTCTTCAATTAGAGATGCTGTTCTCTACATGTCAATTGTGTCTAATTTAATGTTTTCATTGTTTCATTCAAGTTTCTATATTTTAGTTTGTTTTTCTGTTTCCCTATTCTATCAATTACTAAGAAAATAGTGTTAAAGTTTCCCAGGGTGGTTGGTGATTTGTCTGTATTTTCAGTCCTATCAAATTTTCTTTTATATATTTCAAAGTTATGTTATTATGTTCATATAAATTTAGAATATTTTAATCTTCCAATTGGATTGATCACTTTATTTTTAAGAAGCTTTCCTGTCTGTCCTTAGCATTACTTATCTCCTTAATGGTTTACTTCGATATTAGTATAGCTACATCATCTTTTGATTTTGGTGTACCTTTTATATTATTCTCATCTTTTTACCTTCAGCTTACTGAATTCTTATATTTAATATGTATCTCTGTAAGAAGTATATATATATTTGTGTTTTATTTAGTCAATGATTTCATTAGCGTATCTTGTTTATTTATATGCATTGTAATTAGTAATATATTTGAGTTAATGCCACTATATTGCCTAATCTTTCATTCAGCTTCCATTTTTTCTAAATTATTTTTGTTCTCTTTCTTGTCTTTTTTTAGATTGACTAGATTTTAGTTATTTTTCACTTTGTATTAGCATGGTAACTATATACTCTCTTAATATTATTTTAGTGGATACCCTAGATATTACAGCATGAATCCTTGACTGTTTCCTATCTTTAAACACAGTAACTCCATTTAAACTCTTTTCAATGTCTGTGATGTTGTAATTGTGTATTTTGAATCTCTATATATTTTAAACTCCATAAGACATTATTATTGGTATTGTTTAGCATCAATATTCATCTTGATTTACCTATGTATTTATGCTTTCCTGTCTCTTGCTTGCTTGCTGCATTTCCTTGTTTGCATCCGGTTCCTTATTCCCAAACAGCATCCTTTTACCATTTCTGTGAATGTGAGTCTAGATAGTGAAAAATTACACTGGTTTTTGTTTTTTATATAAAAGTCTTTTTGTTAACTCTCATTCTTTAATAATCCTTTTTTTCCTATTACAGTATTTTAGGTTGACAGTTATTTTCTTTCAGCACTTTGAGGCTTTCGTTGAATTTATTTCTGAATTCTTTTGTCCCTGTTGAGGTAAACAGTTGGACTAATTATTAATACTTTGAATATAATGTATCTTTATTAATATATTTTCTTATTTCTTGTTTTTATGGAGCTAAAATTAACCATTTTAACTATTTTATAGTATATATTCATTTAGTGGTTTTTAATATTCTGATTTCTTTTAAGAATTTTTTCTTTGTATTTTTATCAGGTTTACTATGATATTCTTAACGTGTGGTTTTATTATTATATTTACTATTTGGGCTTCATCTTTTCCTTGGTTCCATCTTTCATTTGATTTCTTTCTCCAATTTTAGAAAATTCAGTTATCATGTCCTCAGATATTGCGTCTCTTCTCTCTTTCTCCATTCCTGTTTTGAGACTTATTTTCTGACCTATTTTCCAATTCACTGAATTTCTCTTCTGGTGTATTTATTTTGCTGTTAAAATCATCAACTGAGGCCAGGTGCAGTGGCTCATGCCTGTAATCCCAGCACTTTGGGAGGCCGAGGTGGGTGGATCACCTGAGGTCAGGAGTTCGAGACCAGCCTGGCCAATGTGGTGAAACACCATCTCTAATAAAGATATAAAAATTAGGCAGTCATGGTGGTGGGTGCCTATAATCCCAGCTACTTGGGAGGCTAAGGCAGGAAAATCGCTTGATCCCGGGGGGCAGAGGTTGCAGTGAGCCAAGATCGCGCTACTTCACTCCAGCCTGGGCGAAAGAGCGAAACTCCATCTCAAAACAAAACAAAACAAAAATCATCAGTTGAATTCTTAATTTTGATGATTTTATTTTTAGTTCTAGAACTTTTTATAGGTTCAGTTTTCTCCAAATATTCATAATATTTTCTTAAGTATACCTGTCATTTGGTATTTAAAAACCCATGTCTGATATATTTATTATGTTTATTTTCTGATTTATTTTTTCCTTTTTTATCATGTTGTCTTATGCCCTGGTTTGTGTTCTCATTCTTTTATTTAGTGTTGGATATTGTATATAAAAATTATAGAAAGAATTTGAGCCCTAATATGACATCTTTTCAAATAAAAGATTACCCTTACCCCTTTGCTAAACTGGCAGATGACGGCTGTGGGAACTCACAGTATTGGATCATCTTAATCAAATTTCATTGATTGAAAGGCCTGGTCCCTGAGAGCTGGTGTAATTTCAGTCTATCCTTATTTCTAGGACATAAACCCTTGTAGGCCCAACCTATTCCCCCTGCCATAGAATCTTGACTTCAGTTTTTCTCCCCTAACCTCATCAGACTTTCAAAATAATTGTTTATTTAGCCTCTTAGGGGCCTATTCCAGAACGAAAGATCCAGCTAACCTGTCTTGGTTTCCTTATTTTTTATCTTGGCTCCACAATATTTTGTCATGTTTTTAGTTTTCTAATTCCTTCTCAGACTTTTAAAAGATTTATGCCAGGTTTGCTAATTGTTTTGGGGGAAGGTTGGTCCTTATTACCCCTTGTTACCTAGTTCACCTTTATACAAAATAGAAATTTGCTAGTTTAAAAAATATCCTTATTTGGCCAAATAAACAAATTTGCAACCTTTTGTGAGATCTCCAGAGTCTTTTTGTTGGGAGTTTAGTTATCCATGAAATCCATTAGTTTAATGGCTACTGATTAAAGGGACACGAAAGAAATAAAATTATCAGTCCTTGTGATCAAAGAGCTTTCTATGTAGTTAGGAAATCATATTTAACATGGGTGAAGCAATTAGTGACTTATAGAATATGGGATTTATGCAAGGCTTTGATTGGGTAGCACAACCTCAAACAGCAGTTAAGAATTCACATAGAAGATAGGGCTAGAGCTAGGTTTGAAAAATAAGGATAGCCAGAGGGAGGGGGAAGGGTGTTTCAGGCAGGGAACAACATAAGCTAAGGCTTAATCATCATTGAACTGATTTAATTGATACCTTGATGACTGAATAGTTTATCCCTTAATCCCTCTTTCCCTTGGTTTATTGTTAATACTAATCAGGCTGTGCTGAAAGCTTGGGAATTCATTGGAGCACACCGTGATACATGTGTTAATTTGACTGCCTGTGATTCTTTTAGCAGACCCAGAAGTGCAGCTAACATGCAGGTGATTCTATAAAGTCTGCATAGTCCCCCAGCTGGATGTTTTATAATCAGCCCTACCTCAGGAGAACCTCAGCTAATCCAGCTATTTTTATCTAAGGCTCAGTTGGAGAAATCCCTTGTATTCATTCCCCTGCCTTGGTACTGAAGTGAGACATTTGTGACTATAATTCTAAAGCATAAGCCACACTGGTAAAGATTGAGAAATACCCACGTTATACTTGCCTATTCATGATTCTGATTTCACCTGGCTGATGTGACTACTTTTTAGAGCTCAATATTTTTCTCTGTGAATTTGCTTAAGATGAGTGAAGCATCTTTTGCAACTGCTAAGGGCATGAAGCCTCTATTTTTTAGATACTCGATGAGTCTGAATTTCTGGTGGTGGTGGTAGGGACTAGGCAAGGTAGTATAGTGAGTATACATTTTACTTCATAAACTCAGGTATACAAGAAATATTTTATATGTTCCTTTAAATCAAGTTTAATCTACCCTGAGCTCCTAATTTATTAGGCTGATTAGAAACTCAGTCTCATTTATTCTTTGTACTTTCTCCTGTCTCTCAGAATGATTGCATTGTGCAATCATTCTGGAAATTAGTACAGAACAGGACTTGTAGAGAGGACCCTTTGATCTTTGGTTTATACTGATCACCACTGGCATACTCCTTGTCCAAGTCAGCACAATTCCTTGAAGGTAAGTTCCACTGTGGCTTCCATGGATTTGTGCCAACTCTTAGAACTCCAGTGTCCAGGATTGATCCTTTTTGGATATTACTATACATCAATTGTCCTGTGAGGTCCTGCCATTATCCCATGGTTCTATGAAGAAAAGGCATCTGAACATGGTTCCCTGCTTAGTCTTTTAGAATCATTTCTTTTTTCAGAGGCAAACATGAAAGCATATTGGCAAGCATTATGAAGTTGCCTCAAAGCAATGCTACCAGTAGACATCTCTTTCTTCCACTGGGTGAAAGGGGGTTGTGGGAATCTGGCAACTAGGAGAGGTATTGGGGCAGAGGTTGAACTTTCCAGTCATTAGTTAATTTACTGGTCACGTATTTGGTTTCAGGCCCTAAGCAATGAATAAGACCTGGTCTACACCCTCAGGCAGATGTTATTCAAGCAGAGAGTGAAGAATATAGTAGAAAAGGGGGCCCTTTATTACTACTGACCTCAACTTCTGAGGGGAACACCTTAAATCTCAGCTCTCAAATTGCCTTTTTCCATCTCCTTGGTAGTTATGAATCAATCAGTCTTTGGAGGTGCTTGGCCTGTAACTGTAGGAATAGATGTGTGTGTCTATTTTTATACTAGATGCTCTTGGGCTGTGTCCTCAAAGGATAGAACTGTGTAGGTCTGTCACTTCTGAAATCTCTGGCTTTACAAGACTTCCCACTGCAGATAAGGACACTGACTTCTCTTATCTGCTTGTCCCTAGGTTCCTCTCTCTGGTGAGATACCGACTTTACCTGCAGAGCTGGATAGCTTTTATCCCTGAACTATATACCACAGACACTCAAGATTAGTGCCAGGACAGGAGAAAGGGTAATTGTTTCTGGGAAAGAGAATTGTGTAGGTGGTAGTTGTTTAAAAAACTGGGGGCTAGAGTGGTATTTAGTCAAATATAGCTCCCACAGAGCAATGAAAAGGCCTTTTGGCATCTTTTTCAAAGAGCTCAACACTTACATGCTTTGTGCTCTTATGGGAAAAGTGTTTAGAATGTTTCAGCCTCTAAAAAAATCCCTCACCTGTTTTAGTTGTATATCACATTTTTGTTGAAGCCTCTGAAATACTAAAATTGTGTCAGGTTTTTATTAATTCAGTGATGCTGTATTGTAAATCGGAAGGTTTAAGTCCTTGGCCCATACTGTCTTAATTTTCCAACCCTCTGTGCAAACTGCAACTATTAATTGATAAGTATCTGAATACACTTCTTGTCAAGTATATATTTATCTTTAAAAACTTGGTTCTGTAGAGACCCTTTTATGTGTAATTTTGACTTCATATTTTGTAAACCTGTATGGATTTTTTTTCATCTGCACACAATTGGGATTCCTTTTTAGTGTTTTATCCTTTTTAACAAATGTGAGTAAATCTAAATGAAGCTTTTAGAGGGAGTTCTTAAAATTGCACTAATGACTTAGGGGTATCAAGGTTATAGCCATCCATTTTCACTTGGGCAGAAGGGAATTAATCATGAGCTATCAGCATGTTAAACCACATTCTCCTCATAGGATGTTAGCTTCTTAAATATATGTCTTCCTATCACTTGAGAGCTATGTGAGAGAAAGAAGGGTAGTAGACATAACTGGGGTGTATATATAGGAGAACCACATGGTTTCCATAATTTTTCCATAGTCCTTCTCCTTAGCTTTTATGGGGACCCCACATGCTTTCTGTATCTTGAGAAAACCTGATCTTAGAAAGGAATCAGAACATACTCTTAGTAGGGCCTGAGTAACTTAATGACTTAAAATGTCACTATCCAAAAAGATTTGCATTTGATTAAGTTGACAAAGCCCAAAATAAGACATTTCCCAGGAGATTTTCAAGCATCATTCCTCTAGTGGGAAGGGTATTATTCTGCACCCCCCTCCCTCCAGAATCACCATTTGAGGTCTCCCTAATCTTTTTTTCTAAATCTATTCCTAACTAGTATCCATGCTGAGTAGCAGTTGAACTATAGCTGACCACATTTTTGACACTGTGTGTTTATGGGATTGGGGAGGGGAAGAGAGTGAAGATGCAAAGAGGAGGAACATTGATAAGAGAGGAAGCAAGTCTGCCATCATGTGTCTATCCACTATGGGCCGAATGGGGCTATATGTTTTGGAAAGATGGAAAGGCATGCATAATTCCTGGTTCATACAATAAGCATTTTATGACTTTGGTGATTAAATGAGATAAAAGTTTGAAATTTATTAAACTACATTTGGAGTCAGGTCAATCTAGGGCTTGTATATCATCCTAACTTCTTCTCAACTACATATTCTTGAATGAGTCTTTTATTCTCTCTAGCCTTGAATTTCTCAAATGTAAATGGGCATCATGCCTATCTACTGTTAAAAGGATGTCATGAAAAACAAATGAGATAATAGATATAAAAAGTACTTTACAAACTCAAAAGCTAGAAAGTGCTATATAAAGCTGAGATGTTTGTAACTTGGGATAATCATTTAAGAACATTCAGCTGATAGCTTTAACACCTTCCTGTCCCCTAAACTGCATTGCCTTTCACTTCCCTGGCTTGGAAAGGCCCCAGTGATGTGTAAGTGGTGGCCTTACATGGGTAAACAGGATAGTTTAGTGCTCCTTGGCAGTCACACAGCTCCCCACATGCAGAACAGCCATTCACTTGGCCTAATGATCTACTCTTGCTATTTTTAAACTTTTAATTTTTGAATAAAAAGTCCCACATTTTCATTTTGCATTTAGTCCTCAAATATGAGGACTGGTCCTGCTCTTGGACTGCCTTCTGTTCCTTTGTGCAGTGATGGGAACCAGAAGTTCCTTTATGAACCCAGGGATAGAGGCAGCCATATGGAAGTTAGCTGAGAGTTTGGCTGGGAAGTTTGCTAGAGGCGGTTCAGTGGCAGGGGTGAAGTGGCTCCCTAGATGAGGGTTGTGGAGTAGTTAGTCTGAGCTGAAGATCAAATGTGTGTGGGTCGCAAATATCAGGGTGTCCCTGTGCTAGCAAATGCCATGCTGGAGTCTAATCAGCAGTAAGAATCATCAGACACCAGCCATGCTAAGAGAAAACAACTCAGAGTTCATCAGTCTCTGACTTCATCAGCAAATGCGGAGTGAACACTGAGCAGATAGACAAGGCACATTGTTGCAGAGACCCAAAGAATTAGGGAGTCAGAGGACAATTACAGGAATCCATGCATGATTGTGGGCCTCCCCTGCATTTCATTCTGCCACAAAGGTGTATGATGGTTACACTGAAGAAATAGAACTTAATAACGTTAATTCACAAAGCATCTGTATTCTACCTATTTTCCTCACTGCCTGCTCAAACCTGCTTCGAAGTTTGGTTCTTTCCTTGCTACTGGAGAAAATTTTGGCAGATACTAAAGCTCTTAGATAACTAAAAGTTCTCTGGTTGCATCTTGCCATAACAATTGCCTCATTTCCATAATTAAAATATCAAGTTCTATGTAATAGTCAATATTCTGAAGGTCACTTGTCGTTACAGTTTTTCCCCTCTCTGAAAATGGTTTACTTCAGGCTTGGAGACCTGTAGTAGAAAATGGGGCACATTTTTTACCTTCTTTTCTACTTTTCTTTAGGCAGTTCCTCTTACTCCTTGACTCCTTCTTGACTCCTTCCTCCAATTTGATAGCCCTTTTTTTTTGGTGACAGAGTCGTCTCCCTCTGCCGCCCAGGCTGGAGTGCTGGAGTGCAGTGGCGCAATCTCAGCTTATTGCAACCTCCGCCTAAGTTCAAGCGATTCTCCTGCCTCAGCCTCCCAAGTAGCTGGGATTACAGGTGTCCGCCAACACGTCCGGCTAATTTTTCTATTTTTAGTAGAGACGGGGTTTCCCCATGTTGGCTAGGCTGGTCTCAAACTCCTGACCTCAAGTTATCTGTCTGCCTTGGCCTCCCAAAATGCTGGGATTACAGGCATAAGCCACCGCATGCTGCCCCGATAGCCACTGTTTATGAACCCTTTGGGTCATACTGTGTAGAAGCATGAGAATTAAGGAACAAGAAAAATCTTACCTGAAAGGTAGGTATTATTGTGGTCTGACATTTTTTTTAAGAGACAGGGTTTTGCTCTATTGCCAAGGCTGGTCTTGAATTCCTGGTCACAAACGATTCTCCCACCTCATCTTCCAGAGTAGCTGGGACTACAGGTGTGAGCTATTGCACCCAGCTGTGGTCTGACTTTGATGTCCTGCTTGGTAGGTGTTTAAACCTGACTATTCAGTTGTCTTCATGGGTTATTTGGTGATCTCTTACCTCAAGGTTCCTTTACAAAATTAAAGTCTCTCTTCTGTATCGCCATTAAGGAACTACCTCCCACTCTTGCCATCTCTTGATTTTGATAGTACGCCTCTAGTCTCTTTCTGCTTAGGTCCCATTGTTCCAGGCTAGAAACCTTCTTGAGACAGAGTATTAAAGAAAGCTTACTTCTGGTCCGCAGTAGGCTGAATAATGGTATCCCAAAGATGTCAATGTCCAAATCTCTGGAACCTGTGAATACAGAATCAAAGGGACTTTGCAGATATGATTCTGGATTTTGAGATGAGGAGATTATCTGAGATAACCTGGGAAGGACTGATTCCTTATAAGAGGGAGGCAGGAGAGCAGAGGTAAGAGAAGGCAGTGTGACAATAGAAGTAGAGATTGAGGTAAATGTGGCCACAATAAAGGGAGTCTGGAAGTCTCTAGAAGCAGGAATTGATGAGGAACAGATTCTCTCATGGAGCCTGCAGAAGGAACTAACCCTGCCAAAACCTTGACATTAGCCCTTTAAGGCTCATTTTGGACCTCTTAACTCCAAAACTGTGAGATAATAAATTTGTGTTGTTTTAAGCCACGAAGTTTATGGCAATTTATTACAGGAGCAATGGGAAACTAATACATTGTCCAAATGAGATACTAAAGAGCCATTTATGTGGACAAACTTTAAGTGTGTAGGCTACTGTCAGTGCACCGTCCTGTCTTTCCTGTATTGTCAGAGCCACTAGACAGCCACAACTGTTGCCCTTTAGATTTCCAAGTTAGACACCAGGCTCTTATGACCCCCAAATGTCTGAGGACCAAAAGTCTTTACTTCTGGTCTCTGAATCTTTCAGAGGTCACTCTTACTTGGCTTGGGGTAAGGGGGAAAGCAACAACTCCCTTTTTCTATTGGGAGAATGAAGAGTAATATTATAAGAAATCAATAACTATTAATATTTCTGAAAGGGATTGTTTCTTTCCAATTTCCAACCCCTCTTCAAACTCAACTCTTTATGCCAGGAGGAGATATTACACTACACTAAGGGTGTCAAAATAGGGTTTGGACCCTATTTTGGGCATTGGTGGTTCAAGAGCCTCACTTTGGAATGTAAGCATACTTGGAATGTAGGCATACTTTGGAAATGTAGGCATAAAAAATAGTCAGCTATTTTTAATTCTTAGTCTTTTGAGGTGTCAGATTAAACAGATTCAAAGGGTCACAGTTTAGTATATATTTACATTCATGAATTCCCTCTCATAAAAGCCCAGGTGCCATCTTGGATGTGAGCAGGAGGATGGGAGAGAACATTTCAAAGACTGTGAAGTTACCTAAAGAGACTCAGTTACTTGAAAATTTGAAATGATTAGATTGGGCTGAAATGAACAAACTGAGTTAGATAAATTTTTCTCTTTTATCAAATGCATGAGTGTGTATAAGGAATATTAGATCAGTTATAGAATAAGTGAATAAGCTACATATTCTTCATGCATTGGAGTGCAATGTGAGCAATTGTTTTTCCTGCTACATATTTGGTTTCTGAGTAATGATTGGCAAAGTCAGCAATGCTTCCTCCATGTCAGGACTATCTTGAAGACCACCTTAGTGATTGTTACAGAAGCTAGTTGCATAGATCTAATAAAAAGCTTTTACTGAGTTGTAAAATAAAGAGCTCTTGTCGGGCATGGTGGCTCAAGCCTGTAATCTCAGCACTTTGAGAGGCCGAGGCGGGCAGATCACGAGGTCAGGAGATTGAGACCATCCTGGCTAATATGGTGAAACCCTGTCTCTACTAAAAATACAAAAATTAGCTGGGCGTGGTGGCAAGTGCCTGTAATCCCAGCTACATGGGAGGGTGAGGCAGGAGAATCACGTGAATCCGGGAGGTGGAGGTTGCAGTGAGCCGAGATTGCACCACTGCACTCCAGCTTGGGTGACAGAGCGAGACTCCCTCTCAAAAAAAACAAAAACAAAAAACAAAAAACAAAAACAAAAACTTTCAAGGCAGTACTTGACAAATAGTGGGGGAAAGAAGACACACCTTTATGTCTCCAGTATTCCTAGTATATAGGTGGCAGTTGTGGGATAGGTCACCTCCAATGAATAGGTGCGTAAAGTAAAATTTAAATGTTTTTCCCTTTGCTTTAGAGAGCCCCACCTGGAAGACTCTAGGTTCTCATCTTCATGCCCTGATGTAAGGAGAGTGGTCCATAAGTATATGCTTTGCCTACTTTCTCCATGTAATATCTCAAGTGAGAAAAAATGATAAAAATAAACACCCAGAAACATCTGTTAGATCTGAAAAAGCACAGAGCTAATTTACAACTAGAACTATCATCAGCTGAGAAATGAACTAACAAGATGGCATGTTTAATGCATCGTATACAGCATCTTAGTTGTAAGTGCTTCCTCTATAAACAGAATATAAACTTTAGTATTACACTTATTGCTCAGGTGGTAGTTACACAAATAAAGGTCACGCTTGGATCACAAGTGATTTCAAGAAGCCAGTGGTTTTTTTAGTTGTGGAGGAATAGTTTCCATGAAGTAAATGATCTGATGGGTTTTATTAGAAACACGTGTAATATTATCCAAACAGCATGAACTAGGAGTCAGGAGACATAGGTTCCAATCCCATCTTTGTCATGTATTAGCTATTATATCTTAGACAATTTATAGCCTATCTGGGCCTAATTTTTCCATCAATTAAAAGTAGATAACATTCCTTGCCCTGCCTATCCCCTAGGACAGTTATGAGACTCAAATGAAAAAAAAAAAACCATACATGAAAGAGCTTCATGTGAAACGCTATGCAATTAAGAAGGTATTACCTTTAGAATGACGCATATGTGTGTCTTTATTGAATTCCCATTCCCTCACACTTTCCCTCTAAGGAATTCCCATCACTATCCCAAGGATAATCTATTTTAAGTAGGCCATCTTGAGTGTGGTCTGCTATTTTTGTTTCTCAAGACATTTCCCTCTGTATTTAATGAATTTCCATTGCAGGAAAGGATGATGAGAATCTGTTCCTGCTACCTGAAATAGTTTCAAAATTTGTCTCTTTGCCTTTTATGTTAGAACTACTGTATTTGCTGACGTGTATCTCCTTTTTTGCATGTTCTTTTTCTCTATTTGTTGTTTCTATGATTAAATATAAGATTTATTTTCCCTATATTTCATTCTTGACAGGATATTAATTCCTAGCAGCAATTAGATTCTAACTTTGGAAGACTGGGTCAGAGCAGTTTAAGGAATATAAACTACATTGACTCTAGTAAACCAAGTTGTATTAGTCAGGATAGGCCAGATTCTATTTTAGGAACAAAGAATACTGAAATCTCAGTGGTTCCAAACACAAAAGTTTTATTCCCTGCCTATTCCAGCTATACCCCCATCACAGGTCTTCTGAGGGCTCTGCTCTGCATTGCCATCACCGTTACTCTGACTCAGACTGCTGGAGAAGCAGCTATCAGGAACATTACCAGTCTTTGTGGTAAAGGACAAAGAGATCCCTGAAGGTTCTCACAATGACAATTATCTGGTTTAGAATCAGCATATATCACTTCTAGTTACAACTGATTGTCCAGAACTGGTCATGTAGAACCACCTAGAACCACCAGTAGTCCAGGAAGCACGATCCTACTATGTATTTGGAAGAGGGGAAAAAGTAAACATTTTGACAGACAGCACCAATGACTGACAGACGAGCTTAAACTGCTCACACTGTTTTGAGGCCTCTGATCTATAAAGGAGGAGGTTGGAACCATTTGTCAGTTTTGCTGTGGAGGCAAAGGCAAATGGTGACATTTGCCCCTGAGATCTGGCTTGTAGAGTCAAATTCCTTGTTAAAGTCAGTACTGGTTTCAGTTATGCCACTTGTTATTTTTGAAGGCAGGACCTGGTGGTTTCCAGCTTCCTATATTCATTCACCTAAATGCTTTTAGTGAAAATGATGTCTCTTAGCAGTGGTAAGAAAACAGAATGATTCGATGGTATATATGTGCCACATTTTCTTAATCCAGTCTATCATTGTTGGACATTTGGGTTGGTTCCAAGTCTTTGCTATTGTGAATAGTGCCACAATAAACATACATGTGCATGTGTCTTTATAGCAGCATGATTTATAGTCCTTTGGGCATATACACAGTAATGGGATGGCTGGGTCAAATGGTATTTCTAGTTCTAGATCCCTGAGGAATCGCCACACTAACTTCCGCAAGGGTTGAACTAGTTTACAGTCCCACCAACAGTGTAAAAGTGTCCCTGTTTCTCCACATCCTCTCCAGCACCTGTTGTTTCCTGACTTTTTAATGATTGCCATTCTAACTGGTGTGAGATGGTATCTCATTGTGGTTTTGATTTGCATTTCTCTGATGGCCAGTGATGATGAGCATTTTTTCATGTGTTTTTTGGCTGCATAAATGTCTTCTTTTGAGAAGTGTCTGTTCATGTCCTTCATCCACTTTTTGATGGGGTTGTTTGTTTTTTTCTTATAAATGTGTTTGAGTTCATTGTAGATTCTGGATATTAGCCCTTTGTCAGATGAGTAGGTTGCGAAAATTTTCTCCCATTTTGTAGGTTGCCTGTTCACTCTGATGGTAGTTTCTTTTGCTGTGCAGAAGCTCTTTAGTTTAATTAGATCCCATTTGTCAATTTTGGCTTTTGTTGCCATTGCTTTTGGTGTTTTAGACATGAAGTCCTTGCCCATGCCTATGTCCTGAATGGTAATGCCTAGGTTTTCTTCTAGGGTTTTTATGGTTTTAGGTCTAACATTTAAGTCTTTAATCCATCTTGAATTAATTTTTGTATAAGGTATAAGGAAGGGATCCAGTTTCAGCTTTCTACATATGGCTAGCCAGTTTTCCCAGCACCATTTATTAAATAGGGAATCCTTTCCCCATTGCTTGTTTTTATCAGGTTTGTCAAAGATCAGGTAGTTGTAGATATGCGGCGTTATTTCTGAGGGCTCTGTTCTGTTCCATTGATCTATATCTCTGTTTTGGTACCAGTACCATGCTGTTTTGGTTACTGTAGCCTTCTAGTATAGTTTGAAGTCAGGTAGCGTGATGCCTCAAGCTTTGTTCTTTTGGCTTAGGATTGACTTGGCGATGCGGGCTCTTTTTTGGTTCCATATGAACTTTAAAGTAGTTTTTTCCAATTCTGTGAAGAAAGTCATTGGTAGCTTGATGGGGATGGCATTGAATCTATACTCATAGGTGGGAATTGAACAATGAGAACACATGGACACAGGAAGGGGAACATCACACTCTGGGGACTGTTGTGGGTGGGGGGAGGGGGAGGGATAGCTTTAGGAGATATACCTAATGCTAAATGACGAGTTAATGGGTGCAGCACACCAGCATGGCACATGTATTCATATGTAACTAACCTGCACATTGTGCACATGTACCCTAAAACTTAAAGTATAATAATAATAAAATAAAAAAATTAACAGCTTGTAAAAAAATGAAAAGAAAAAGGAAATAGAATGATTCTAGTTTATTCACATGACTGCTTTTGTTGATGCTTCAAATTTCCTATCATTTATTCATTTTTATCCATCCATCCATCCATCCATCCATTCACCTATCCATCCATCCATTCATCCAACTCAGACTTTTATTGAACACTTCCTATATGCCAGGCACTATACTGGATGCTAGAGATAAAGAATAGAATTAAACATAGTCTCTTTTTCCAATAAATCCTAGTATTTATTTTCTAATCCATGCCACTCTTTTATAGATGTCATGTCTTCAATGCTATTTTAAATTACAAAATAAACTATCGTGACCTAAAACATATCAAAGGAATGACTGTTTTATATTTTTTTAAAGAAAAACAACCTACATACCTCTTTCCCCAAAAGATTTTATGCTCTATGGGGAGTTTTCTCCCTGTTCTCCATCTCTGAAGTATACTTTCGCCATCCTGGTTGAGAATCAGTGATGATTATGTCATTTTCGCTTATATCCATTGTTAGAATGGGGAGTGGGGAGCTTTTCAGGCTGTGTGTGTGAGCCCACAATGTTGATGCTTATATTGGCCACAGTCCAGGATCACAATTGTAACTGAAATTCCTTGTTTTAACTAAAGCTGAATTATTTCTGTCGCACCCTTTCGGATGCCCAAGAAGGTAAGTGTTTGAGTGCCTGCTCTTGTCAGGTACTATGCTAGGTGCTATACAGAATTTCAAAGAAATGGAAAATAGCCTCTAATTCTAAGTAGCATTAATGTTTCTGTCAGAATCAGTACAGGATCAAGTCATCTAAGAAAATAACAGAATGAATGTACAACTTGGGTTAGGCCTTGAACGATGAGTGGGTTTTGAGTGGTTAGATGAGAAGAGATTCTTAACTGAATCATAACACAGTACATTATGATTCATACTCTATTTCTGTTTATAGCTTCCTTTGTGTCCCTTCATAGTGCTGGGAACATAGTGGATAGTTCTAAACTTGCTTATTCTGAGAACAAAGAAGTTGACCTGCCCTAAAACTCTTGTTTGAAAGCTCAGATATTGACAGGCAGGTAGCTGTAAAATGTATTAACTACTACAGCAGAAGCAAATTCTCAAATATTAAAGCCTTTCCTAACCTTTCATGAGGGATTCTAAAAGATTGTACTAGTCTGGATATGGAAAGAGACTTGGGGGAAAAGAAGCTCAAATTTGTTAATTAGCTGACATAGAGACAGAGATACATAATCTAGGACTGCGGAACCTTTCAGTACTCCCCACAAACAACCAGCTCTTTGGCCATCATGTTCTAATTTAGCTTAGTGCTCTAAACTTTCATTACCTGGTTTGAATTTCTCACTACTGATCTCAGTTAGCAAATAAAAATCAGAACATTGTCTCTGCCAAGGCCAGTGTTAAAAATCAGAGATGTTTCCTGGGTATGCATCTTTTTTAAATTACATATTTTTAAGTTTCATCTTAGATGTCACAAAATGCTTGTCTCATAAACCCCAAAGGGAACCAAAAATGGATAATAGAAATGGGGTCTTCATGTGAACACCTGGGAAATTCCACCTGTCACATTAGCTCTGCTGATGCCCTTTACAAATTTGGACCTTGGACTCTCTGGCTCCATGTTCATCTTCATTCTATATTGGCCCACAGCCCACCCAATTTTGCTTCTAGGTGGGCTTCCTTCTAAACTGCAGCCCTGCTGATTTGCCTGAAGAATGGCCTCTTCACTTAATTTACAATTTCTCTCTGATTTTTACCAAAAGATAGAAAACCTATCATCAGTCTTTCTTGTCTTCACCTCTAGATTTCACTTTGTGTAATTGCTCCAAGTGAATTCTGGGGGATGGGTGGTGGGTGGTAATTGCCATGGAGCATTTAGCCCATTGCTGTGATGGAAAAAAATAATGGTAATAATAACTATTATTATTATTATTTGCAGCAAAGAATGCTTTGTAAAGCTGATAGTTGCTCCAGATGATCTTACAAAAAGATAAAAAATTACACATGAGCTTTCCTTAAAGCAAGATCTTCTCGTCGCCACAGACTTTCTTGCTATTCCTTTCTCTGCAAACTAGTCCTCCTACTATTACCATGGAGAATTTCAGTGGGTCTTCTTTGGGAAATGTAAAAAGGCAACAACCTGATAGTCTCCTGAAAGGGTAATGCTTTCTTGGGGACATGGCCACTTTTTCTTAATGCTTTGGGCATAGCCACTCTGTGCTCTATAAAATGAGACACAAATATAATTTAAAAATCATTTCCTGTATCTTAATATCAGACTTTACCAGGAAAGCAAAGTTTTATTTCTCCATTTTCTCCATCCCTTTTGCCTTTCAAAGCCAGTATTTCCTCAGGCCAAATGAAGCCAGACCTTTGCTTTTTGCCCTTTTATGCTCCCCTCTCAGTTCTCCTGGAGAATCAGGATTAAAAGGATTACTTTACTTTTTAATTTTCTGCAATGTGCATTTCCATTCTCTGAATGCAAGGCTCCTCGTCTAGATCATGACATTATTACTTGATGATTTTATTTCCCTGATCAACCTTTGGCATTTAATGATTTCTAGTTTTGCCTGTGTATAAAACATGAAACCCAGAAGACTGTGAATCAAGGCCAGGCCCATCTTCTATTTATGAAGGTTTTTTTCCTAGGGTATTTTTCAGGTTTGAAAAGTTATAGTCAGAAAACTTGCAGTATTTTCACTGGAGTTACTAAACTTTCCAGGAAGAGCCCTATGAGATGGAGTTGAGAAGGGAAGGCAAGCTTGATATTGACTATACTGAGAAAGTTCTGGGAACACCAGCTTGGAGAAACTTTTCATTTTTTAGACTCTCCGGTGCTCAATATCTAGGATAAACCCCTTTAGATAAATGTTGTGTTCAAGATTAATAGTTTAATGTATAATAATTTTGTTCCAATTCGTTTTTTACTAATCCATGGTTTAAAATCCCAATTAAGGTTTGCATCCTCCAGAAAGCCTTTCTTGGTGACTGTATACCAAAGTTTTGTCTTTTCCGAACTATTAGCAGTTATCTGGCACTTAGTTACATATTACAGTTTGACAATTATTGTCTCCAGTTTCTGTGTTACTCTCATATTGTGATTTAAATGTTTATAAATACATACATTGGTCTAGCTTACCCCTCTCCTTTAGGACAAAGTTAATATACCTTATCGTCTCCCCTACAACACTTAGCATCATTCTTTGTAGAACTCCAGTAGATGCTTTTTGAATAAATGTATGTTTATAATTACCTTTTAAATTATAAGTAATCTATAAATTATTCCAGCAGATAACCATATCTTTTTAAAAGACCATTCCAACCTTAGCTTGGGAATTCCCTTTTGTGATTAATTTGAATCCTTTATAAGGCACTCTAGTGTAACTATTCTTAAAGATAGGTACTGTTTATTTTCTCTCCCCACTTCTTAAAAACTTCTTACACTTTTCTTCTACCTTATTTCACAATTGTGGTTGTTCTTCAAGGCTCTGTTTTCCTTTCTCTGTGCTCCTCCTGGTAAATTTATTGTTTTGGCAAGTTTATCTACTCTCCATCTCCAACTCCTTGCAGTTGCTTCTCAAATCTACTTTTCCATTCCTGTCCTAAGGACCTTAATACACTATTTTCAAATATTGGTCAGAATATCATCACTTGAGTATATTTAAATCTCCTCAAACTCAATGTTTTACAAAAAATAATAATCTCTTCTACCACCCAGACCACCCACTCTTTGCATTCTTTTCTTCATTTTTGCTGTTTGTGTGTACTGCTGTTATCCATGGCTCCTATGCCCTGGAATCTTCTTTCTGACTTCTTTCTTCTTTACCCTTCATGTTCTATCTGTCCCCAAATTGTGTTGAATCTTTCCTTTGAATATTTTTGAGAGTCAATTTCTGCTTTCTGTGACCTCGGCAAATGGGCTAGTCTAGGAGATTATCTAGGCCTAAATTGTATGTATGTATGTATGTATGTATGTATGTATGTATGTATGTATGTATGTATGTATTGAGACAGAGTCTTGCTCTGTCGCCCAGGCTGGGGTGCAGTGGCACAATCTCGGCTCACTGCAACCTCTGCCTCCAGGTTCGAGAGATTCTCATGCCTCAGCCTACTGAGTAGCTGGAATTACAGGTGTGTGTCACCACACCTGGATAATTTTTGTATTTTTAGTAGAGACAGTGTTTTGCCATATTGGCCAGGCTGGTCTCGAGTTTCTGACTTCAAGTAATCTGCTTACCTTGGCCTCCCCAAATACTGGAATTACAGGCATGAGCCACCATGCTTGACCAAGGCCTAAATTTTAGATTACTATTACCATAGCTTTCTAATTGCTTCCCTTGATATTATTGTTGGTAATGATGATAATAATATGACTATTAGCATAAAAGCTGCTATTTATGAACTCTTGTGTGCTAGGCATTGTACTAATGTACTTTTTGAAGATCAGTTTGATTCTCATAATGACTCAGTGAGGTATATATTAATATTACCATTTTAGAGATTAAAAACCGGTAACATACAGAATATACATAACTTGTCCATGGCTTCATAGCTAATAAATGGAAAAAGCTGGGATTTTAACTTTGAAGCCCATGTGCAATAACAATACCCTGCATTTTCCTGTTAGACTAATGCATTCTTTTCACTGTGTCACTCACCTGTTCCAGAGCATGTGAAGACTCCCATTGCCTGCATCAAGGATGAATTCCTTCATCTGATACCAAGACCTGCCATGATATTGTGCCACCATCTCTCCCCAACCTTATTTCTCATGACTCTCAATACCTACTCATTGTTCCATTCAAGCTGACTTGATCATTGTTTCCCCCTCTATTCCCAATGTTTACTCCTGCTTAATGATTTTGTCTAAATCTGAGATACCTTTTCCTCACCTCTTCAAATTCTGCGTATACTTTAAGGTCCAGTTCAGATCCCACTTCTCCATGAAGTCTTCACAAAATAGTCCAAAATGCAATGAGCTCTTGTTTATTATCTTAACTTCTCTGCCACATTAGTTTGTGTACTATACCACTTACCACTCTACGATGTACTCTTGTAACACTCTCTAGTATGAGATGATCCAAGGAAACATTTTAATTTTAGTAAAAGTTACCTTTTATAATGTTTCTTTCATCTTGTCTCCTTACCGTAATTCTCCTGCCTCCTAGGCATCAAGTAAATCTTCATGCTGTCTCCAGATTGCTAAGCCCTCACCCCTACCCAACTGCTGGTGTACCCTGCCCAGACTCTTCTCAGGTTTTCCCAAGTAGAAGTGAATTGTTATTCACCCACTTCGTAATGCCCTTTATCCAGACTCAGCTAGGGAACCTATGTAAAAGTATATGTGATTGCTTGTCCACCTTTCTGAGAGGCTAGATTTGAGCAGCAATTGTTTGTAAAGCCATATGTGCTTTGGTCTTTGAAATTTCAGAAAGTTGAGAGTGTGGAGTATAGCAGAGGGAAGTAAAGGATATGAAAGAGTGGGAAGGAAAATATATTGGGGCAGGTAAACCTTCCTGGCATCCATTAAAACATATCATGTAAGTCAGTCACTTCCAGTTCTGCCAAAGTATGAAGTTGGATCTCGCTGTAGTGTTTTCAGTTTTTTTCTCTGTAGCAGCAGTTCCCTGCCTCTAACCTGCAGCTACAAAGTATTGCCCTTGGTGCTTTCTGAAAAAAAGAAAAAAAAGTTTGGAGACTAAATAATTTCTCAAAAAAAATATATATACCATTTTCAGATTCAGGTGCAGGTTTTATTTAAATACAAATATATTTAAGAGCATGACTGAATTCATAGCAACTTTTGGTCGTTGCCAATTTTCATACTCAGTGAACACCACCAGTATAATGCTATCATGGGCAGATCCACAGAATGTTGTCCTTTAGAAAGGATCTACAGGCCGTGTGTGGTGGCTCACACCTGTAATCCCAGCACTTTGGGAGGCTGAGGCGGGTGGATCACATGAGGTCAGGAGTTCGAGACCAGCCTGGCCAACATGAGGAAACCCCATTTCTACTAAAAATACAAAAATTAGTTAGGCATGGTGGTGCACAACTATAATCCCAGCTACTCGGGAGGCTGAGACAGGACTGCTTGAACCTGGGAGGCAGAGGCTTCAATGAGCCGAGATCACACTACTGTACTCCATCCTGGGTGACAGAGCAAGACTCTGTCTCAAAATAAAATAAAATAATAAAATAAAAAGGATCTACAGTTCGAACTGTATCAGAAAATCCTGGAGGGCAAAGATTATGTCTTTCACTTTGTTCACATTCCCCAGCACATTCAACAACAGTAGTTTGATGGGTCTTTGGAGCTCTTGAATGAATGATAGAAAGAAGAAGTTGGATAAGGATTTTTTTTTCTGTTATCAGTCCTTTCATTTTTCAAATAAGAGGATCAGATTAGGTGGTGTCCAAGTTCCTTTGTAGCTCTGGCATCCTAGGTTGATGTGTACTTGACTATAATTGCAATGCTTAACTGTTTACTTTGTACTAGGGAAAGTTTGGGAGAAGGTAGTTCTTAGTACAGTTCTTAGCATCCGTGTGAACTTGGTTTATCCATTCTCAAAAGTGCTATGAATCATAGAAAATTGCTGGAAGGTTTCAGACACTTTCTGAATTTTCACTATACAACATCATTGTTTGGAGTGACAAGTTTTGCCACCTCAACAATGTGGTAAGCCATGGATTCATTTGGCAATTAGTGAGTTTTTGATTATCCATCTCTGTGGAAAATGGCCCAAACCCCTCTCCTGAACACAGATTCTCAAGAGTTGGAGATAATACTGTGTCTATGCTCATGGAAACCAGTTAGAGGAAGGGTAGACAAATATGACTTCTGACAAGTTTGGTTTGGTTTTGCCTAGCCACATTTACACCACTTACAAGCCTAGGAAAATTGATCAGGTTTCAAGTAAGCTACCGCTCTCTGCCTAATTTTGGTACAGAAAAAGAACAACTTGCTCATCTGACCACAGACAGCAGCTCTGGCCAAGTAGCTTCTTTCTTTCTCTCTCTCTCTCTTCTTTCTTTCTCTCTCTCTCTCTTCTTTCATAATAACCAGTTACTTCCGGTTTACAATCCAGATTCTGTCTCTCATTATCGATATGATCTTGGGCAAGTGCTTTTACTGTTTTGAGCCTCAGTTTTCTCTTCTGTAAAACTAGTCATATTGTTTAGTGGTTTAGGAATAGTGGCATATTAAAATGCCTACAGAAGTATCAGGTTTATAACATGCCTTTAGTAAATGGAGATGCCACTGTTATTCCCTCCTTTTTTTCTTTTCTCCTTTCCTTTTTTCTCTTCTTGTTCCCTGTCTCTGTCGTGAGAAGAGAAATTATCTTTACCAACTTTCACGGAAAAGACTTAAGTGGCTAATGGAAGTATCAGCCTCTCAGCCTGCAACTCTTTCCCCATGTAATTTGTGATTTCAGGTTTGAAACTAGGGCACTAATTGTGGGTGCTTGGTGGCAAGTAACACTTTGGGAAGAAATTAATACAATGCCCATTGCTGCTTTTCAGTTGTTTTAGTGCAGGGCATCTGAACTAAGAGTTGTGTCTCATGTAGGTTGTTCCTGCAAAGTTATCTCTGAATCTTCTAGATTTACAAATCATTTGGTACCCAGCTGTTATGCTGAGTGATTCATGGTTATGGGTGCCTTGTTTCAAATGCTTGTCAGCAGTTTCTTCCCTGTGGTTGCCTTGTGATTCAGTTGTTTTCAGTATGTGTGCATCTCTTCACATTCATTTGGACTCTGCCTCCCCCAACTTCTGTCATGGAACAAATGAGTCAGTGTCTAATCGTGCTGGCTTGCCATCCAATTACTTCAAGTTTCCTGTGGTAGGTGGGCACCAGAGAAGATGGTGCTGCTGGCTCACAGAGGGGGCTGACTGTCCTGCTGCCAAACTGCTCTGAGAAGGGGGAAAAGAATGGCCACATTTCTCAGAATGAATATCAGGAAGCATTCAGTATACAGGAGGCCAAGAGAATGCACATTCTTGTTCAGTAGGTGGCAGTGTGGTCTGGCTTGAAGCAGCACAGCACATTCAGGCGTGTATTTTGCGGTGCTTTATCCCGATGTCTTTGACAGCTCCAATTTGAGATTTTATTCTGAGTATTTTAGCACCTTTTGTCAAGTGCTCTTTAAAAAAAAAAAAAAAAAACTTCATTTTGTTAGAAACTTCTCTCTTGGTAGTGGGCGGCATGTTTGTGGCAAGTACTGTGATTTGAAGCTTTTGGGAGCTAGGTGGCTAATTACTGTTAGTTGGACATCTTGCCAGGTAGGCTGTACTTCTGTTTCCTAGCTGTGGTAAGAGGAGTTCTTTTCTAATGAATATGGTGGTTATTTCACTGACTTTATCAGTGGGGAATACTTCTTCAGCCTGTAGATCATAATAGTTTCTCTGTTGAGGAGGGAGGCTCCTGCGAACCAGTGTGTCAACTCTGTTGGAGTTCATTCAACCTTCAGGGAATAGTACATTTGATATGGCTGAGCTTGGACTATAATAGCGCAGTGTCCTCTGAAAAGCTGAATATAGGGCAAATCCCAAACTCTATCTCTGTACCTTGCCTCCCACTGCAAAGCCCTTTTCCAGAATGGCTTATTTCTCAACACATGTAGAAATCCTTGAAAAGCTTTGCATTTCAGTAAGAAGCCTACTCTCCAGCATGAGGCCTGGGCAGGAGGAAGAAATTATGCCTAACTAGGCCACAGGCAGTGTAATCCGTGAAGATTTGCTTCCAAGCAACTGACTAGGGCAAGCGGACTACCTTAAGCAGCATTGATCTATTGGTTTTTTAAATGTGTTAGTTAGCAACTTATTGGCCAGCAATTCTGAGGACTAATTAAGTAGGTTTCAATATAGAGTTGAATGTGATTACACATTGTATACCTGTGTCAAAATGTCTCATATACCTCATAAATATATACACACACTGTATACCCATAAAAATTAAGAAGAAAAAGTATAGAGTTGGAGTAGAAAAATCAAATCCAAATCATGTTTATAAACTCAAGCAAACTACCACTTTATATACATGTGCCTGAGTTTGGATATTTATAATGAAATTTGTGGTTTAAACTCAAAAAGTAAGAATGGGCTGGGCACCGTGGCGCATGCCTGTAATCCCAACTATTGGGAAGGCTGAGGTGGGAGGATCACTTGAGGCCAAGAGCTTGAGATCAGCCTGGGCAAAATAGCAAGACCCCATCTCTAAAGAAAAAATAAAAAAGATAAGGATGATGGCTTGAACCTAAAAAGTCAACTTGATAACCTTTAGTGAGTCAGCAAGTCTTTTTGTTCTGCTTTTTATCTGTACAAGGGTAACAAAAACACAGAATTGTCTTATCTGTTCATTGTCAATAAAAAAATTACTACTATAATCAAGAAGTTTACAATTTCTTGGGATAACCCCATTCTCCTGCTGGACCATAATAATTCTTAGTGTATCTTTCTTATTTTTAGTTAAGATTTGACACCTTATAACTTCTGCTCCTAGAGTCACACAGAATATTAGAATAATATCTCTTCCACATGATTAGCATTTGTACATCTCAAGACAGCACTGAAGTAATGCATTCATCTTTTTTTGCTATTAATTCATTCATCCAGTTATTCAACAAATATTTATTGAGAACCTACTATATGTTAGGCATTAGGGTAGAAATTAAGGGTATATGGGTGATTAAAAGACACATGATCCATGAGTTCATGGATCTTGTGTCAACTGAGTCTTTTTTTTTTTTTCCAGGCTAAATATCTCTAGTTTCTTGAACTTTTCCACACATTGCATGGTTTGGAGTCCCCTCACAGCCTTGGTCACCTTTTCTGGACATGTTATCAATTTCTCTCTAGGAGTGTGAGTCCCAAATCACCCAAAGGAGCGATCTAACAAATGGTTAAGAGCTTTCTGGGTTCAAATAGCAGCTCTGTCTTTTACTATGTTATATTGAGCAAGGTATTTAACTTTTTTGGGCCTCCATTTTCTCATTCTTAAAATGAAAATAATAATGATATTCTCTGGGCTGTTGTGAGGATTAAACAATATAATGCACATAAAAAGCACTTCATTCAGGACTTGGCACCTAATGCTTAAAAAGGAACAAGACATCATTTTATTCATATTTGCTAAACAGCTTAAGATGGCATTATCATTTTTGGCAAATACATTCTGCTGTTATTGCCTCCAGAGGTTGCAATCACTTTAAACCTCCAAGTCATTTTCTATCTTTCAGGGAAATTACTTCTGTCTTCCAGAGCTGTGCTCAGATGTCAAGCCTCTATCAACCTCTTTAAGACATGTTTTGACCAACTCTGTCTGTTTGACTGGCTTGTGTGTCATCTTCCTGAGAGATGGATGTAATTTCAGTGCCAGGATTGATGTCCTTGACTTGACTTTTTTTTATCTCTGGGTTTGCTAAGAATATGGAAATGTGCTTGTGGCCTCCCTCAGCTTTAGGATCTTTTCTGTAGAAGTACGGATTATAAATATAACACCTCAAGCAATAGGGGGAAAATGTTGCCCATTCTCTTTGTGCCTTGGTTTATTTATATTTAGGAAGCTTTTGATTAATATGCCTTTACAAGATGATTGTTGAATAAAATTAATCCCATTTCATAATATGATCATTTAATGATGGCCTGGCTGTTTTTGCCTGCTCCATCATTTTGTTTTAGGACTTTGTCTGGATTTCTATTACTGATTTCATTTTTTGGATGTAAACACAAATACATATAATTTCCCCCTTCCCTCACTGCTCTCCAGGGATCTTTGACAATAATTCAGAGGGTGGGGAATCATGAGTGGGAATGAGGGTAGGGAGAGTAGAGATCAGAGCTGTGACTTGTATGCATTATGGAGATTAATATAACCCTGAGGACAGGGCTTTTTGTCAGTGTTTCTGGGCCAGAGTTAAATCAGGAACATAGGAAAATAGACCCAAGGGTGTACTAAGGATCTGAATTCTTTTCTCTTCCATTCTACTTGGTCCCTGAGAAAATCCCCAGCTACCCATGTGGCTCATATGCCGTTTAGCTCACTTTGATGTCTAAAATCACCATCATTAGAGTCATTCTTCTCTGGATAACATATTATCGGTATCCATGATCACTTACTGATTACTGTTGTTCATCAGCAGAGTTGGGGCTTCTGGTGTTAGGGAAGGTCAGGAAAGACGAAAAATGTCCATGCCAAGTGGAGAAATGAGAAAGCAGTCAGAAGGCACTGGTGTGAGATAAAGCAGTACAGAAGAAGCAGCAAGTGGAAGACAGAAAAGAGATCCATAAACAAAACTGATTTAATTGCTTAGGGCCTGTCCGCTCTTAGACCTGGGCAAGAAGTGCTATTACCCTGGGCTTTATGCTTTTCTAAAAGGCCTCACTCTGGCCCTCCTTTAGCCACACTCTTCTCTATAGGGAGGGGACTTTGTGCTGCCAGTGTGTGCATCCCTAGGCCTGAGGAATACCATGCACAGGGGAGTATAGTCTAGGGTTGCCAGATGAACTATATGACACCCTGGAATTTTATTTATAGAATATGGCAACCTTAGTATAGTCAGAACTTGGATGTGTAGGCTGGAATGTCCACATGCATATGTGTGGGGCTACTCACTGTGTGGGATGGAGCCTAGGATGGAAAGAGAAGGGAGCAAGTCAGAGATCTGGAGTTACCTGTCTCTACACTGATATATTTTGGTTCAGAACTCTGGGGAATCTGAGAATTAAAAATTTGAACCTGGCATGCGAAGTTGTTTTGAAGTATATTTTTCAAGGTAGGAAGATAGAACATATTTTATTTAACTATTCCTAAATTTTGATACATATTTTTAAAATATGTAGACATCTGGTATGTGGGCCTCCGTTTATACCCTTGTCCCAGGCTCTGCAAATGTTAGTTGAGAGCCTTTAATAATGGCAACACATTGCCAAAAGAGGGTACTGTGCCATATGTTTTAGAACCATAACTTTATTTAATCCTCATTATAACTCTGTGAGTTTGGCACTGTTAGTCTCTCCATTTAACAGATAAGGAAACTGAGGTTCAACAAATTGCAATGACTTTTCCAAGGTCAAAGAGTAAATGACAGAACTGAGATTGAAACTCAATCCTTGGACTGTGCGCATATAATAAGCTTTAAATCAACATCACTTGAGTCAGAATCCTGCCTCTGCTACTTGCTAACCCTTTGAATCTTGTGCGAGTTATTAATCTCTCAGTGCCTCAGTTTCTTGAACTGCAAAATGTAGATGTGTGTATGATAATAACAGTACCTACCATATATGATTACTGGGAGGATATAAAAAGATCTTGCATATCAGGCCAGGTGCGGTGGTTCCAGCCTGTAATCCCAGCACTTTGGGAGGCCGAGACGGGTGATCGCTTGAGGTCAGGAGTTCAAGACCAGCCTGGCCAACATGGCGAAACCCCATCTCTACTAAAAATACAAAAATTAGCCAGTTGTAATGGTGTGTGCCTGTAATCCCAGCTACCTGGGAGGCTGAGCCAGGAGAATCACTTGAACCCAGGAGGCGGAAGTTGCAGTGAGCTGAGATTGTGCCATTGCACTCCAGCCTGGGTGACAGAGCCAGACTCCGTCTAAAAAAAAAAAAAAACTTACATATTAAAGTGCTCAGTACAATGCCTGGAAAATCAAAGAGCTGAAAAATATTAGCAATTATTATTAGTAGTAGTGTTAGTAATAGTTGCAGCAGCTGCTTTAAATTGAGATATAAGTATGGTATGAGCATAGTATTATATTACTTACTTATTGTTGCATAACTAATTACCCCAAAACTTAGTGGCTTAAAACAACACACATTTATTTTCTCACTGTCTTTCTGTGGATCAAGAATCCAGGCACAGCATATCTGAATCCTTTAGCTCAGAGTTTCTAACAGGCTGTAATGAAGTCTCTACTGGGGAAAGATCTGCTTGCAATATCATGCCTGTGGCTGTTAGCAGGTCACTATTCCTTGCTGACTATTGGTTGGAGGTGTCTCAGTTCCTTGGCACACGGGCCTCTAAAGGGCAGCTCACAAGATGGCAGCTGACTTCCCTCAGACAGAGCCAATGAGAGAATGCTAACAACAATGGAAATCCCAGTCTTTTGTAACCTAATGATGACAGTGAAATACGATAATTTTTGTCATATTCTGTTCATTGGAAGCAAGTTGCTATAGGAGGGGATTGTAAAAAGGCATGGTTAGTAGGAAGCAGAGATCACTGGGATTTGTCTTTGAAAGCTGCCTGGCACAGGTAGATGGCATTATATCAGGGCTGTGTGAGGTTCCATGGGACAAACATGATGCATCTTCTCTGGGAGGCAGCTTCACTATGCAGCAAATGCAACTTTAATTCAAAATGTAGCTGCATCATGTAATAGAAACAAAATTCACGAATACTAAAAATAAACAAAAACATGAGATTATAAAAATGCCTTATATTTGTGGCTGCTGTTTTGGCTGCATTGCCTCATTAACTTATGCTGACTTTACTTCAGTGATTCTCAGCTGAAAGGAAAAAAAAGATTCATTTTGAAAAGGTATGTTGTGTATTCTCTCTGTTCCCCAGCAATCCTTTGTTTCTGTTTCTTTTAGAAGCTGAGATGGTCATCTTTGTTGCCTCACCTCTCTGTAAGATTTAGGGGAGGATGGGGAAATATCGTTCTCAGTGCAGTGGTCTTCAATTTTGGCTGTATGTTATAATCACCTTGGAAATTTTTGAAAAGTACTGAGATCAGAGCCTCTCCTCCAGAGACTATTTGTTCTCAACAAATAATATCTAACAAAAACTAATAGCACATGTTAACCATCTGTTTATTAGAATGATGGAGGAATTGATTTGTTTGGTGCACTTGGTGCCTTTCACCACTGAAAATAATGATAGTTAATATTTTGCATACGTATGACATAACAAGCTGTTCTAGGGGCTTTATGTGCAATACTGCTTAATCTTCACAAAAATTGTGTTATCCCCATTCTACGGACAAGGAACTTGAAACCATGTTAAGTAACCTGTCCAAGGTTATAAAGCCCCAAAGAAGTAGACAATTGTAGTGAATACTTATATGATGCTTATATGGTGCTCAGTGTGTTATATTCACTTTTCCAAGCAGGATTTATAGAATTATTTAGTCTTCACAACAGCCCCATGGGAGTACTACTACTATTGCCACTAGGCAGATGTGGAAACTAAGGAACAGAGAGATTAAGTGACTTGTCTAAGATCACACAGCTAAAATGTAACAGAGCCAGTATTCAAGCTCAGGCTATCTGGCTTCAGAATATACCCCCCTAACCATACTGCATATTGCTTCTTGTGAAGTAGTCAAACCCAAGTAACATGAATCAAGAGTCTAGATCCTCTGCTCTTAACTGCCATGCTATTCTGCCTGAGAACACTGAAAGCTAATATTTATTGAGTTGTTATGATGTGATGAACATGAAGGCCTTCATTTTAATTACCTTATTCAATCTTTATAATAGCTGTACAATATCAGTACTTGCTACAATCATAAGTAAGGCCTTGGAACCATATCTGGTAGGTTTCATCTCTGCCTGCCCCAAATCATCTGCCTCCAGAAACTGAGTTTCTGACCCAGCCTCCGTTCGTTAACTATGAGACCTTGGGCAATTAACCTAGCCCCACTTCAGTTTTTTAACATTTAACATGGGAACAATAGCAACACCTTCTTTGGTTACTTCAAAATCCTACTGTGGTATTTAATCAGATTATGAATGTGAAATTACTTTACTAAATACAAAGTGCTAAACAATGTGAGGTGTGTTTGTTATGACTCCTCTCACATTCTCTGCTCTAAACAGGAACATAACTGCCATGAAGATATTCTAAGAGCAGGCATATCAAAAGCTTGAGGTTTCCCCTTAGGCCATCTATGGGGGATAGCTCCTGGGAGTCTGGAGGTATATAGGGAGAAGCTAGCAATTGGCAAGGCCTTGGGAAACTTGGTACCTAAACTCTCAGGTGGGGAGAGACTAACCTGCATATTGGTTGGACAGATTAAAGTTGGAACAAGAGAAGAGATGTCAGTCTCAGTAGCTATGGAGCATAGAAACCAAACCAAAAACAAGCCACAGGTAATGATGGGATCTGTCAAGGTGGGAGAACTGAAGGAGAAAATATTGTCTAGCCCCAAGTGAGGAAATGCAAGCAAGTTGAGTTACAAATGATGTTGAGTTAGACTTTCAGAGCCACAGTGGGAAATTCAGGCAAACAGACAGGGCCTGGAAGTCTATAAGAAGAGTTATTCTAATATTTTGCATGAGAATGAAGGAAGAGGTGCTTTCTAAGACATGAAGCTAGGGATCCTGGTCACAGCTTCCAAATCTTAAGAGCATCTTGTCCTGGACATGCTAGGGAATGGGTCTGAATCTGAAAATGCCATAGTAATTCTTACCTATGGATCTTCATGCATTCTAGTGTTCCATTGTCTGAGATGTCCTCTAGTCCTTACTCTGTCAGTATAAATTGACCATACTCCAAAATGTAGCCTAAATTCTCAGTACAGTTTGCTAATTTCCTGGATAAATTCTTCGATACTAGAAGCTGTGGTTGGGTCACCCCCTGTGGAGTACCCTTCAAATAAGCCTATATTGTCTTAGAGATTGTTTGGCTGCAAATAACAGAATCTCACCCACAGATGAGATTACATAAGATAGGAAAATACATTATAATAATGCAGAACTATCTCACAATACTTAAGGACAGGGCTAGCAGCCAGCTTCATGAGGCACTGAAATTAGGATGTTAAAACCTATCTGAGACTAAAGCAGCTACTCTGTCATAAATTTTTAAAATCTGGGGATGTATGGTCTTTTCTCTGCAAATAAGCTTTGCATTGCTCTTTCATAGCAGGAGAAAATGGCCATCATGGACCTACTAGGCCCTCTAGTTTATGAATGAATAGAGACTAATGAGAGTCCGAGACTAAATTCTAAATTTTGGAGAGAAGGAATCTGATCATTTCATCTTGGGTCTTGTTTTACTCCTGGGTTAATCTAGCAGTGTCCATTGAAGTATATCCTTGACCCATTGCTTACTCAACAGGATTCCATACAGTACACTCTCTAAGATGGATGGCAAAGACTACGACTAGTCATCCCCAAATTTCTACTTCTCTTATTACTTTTTTAGAAACATAAGTTTTGATTTTTACCTGGGTATTATGACCACACAGTATAAAGACTATATTTTCTTGACTTGCTTATAGTTAAATGTGGCCATATGACTAAGCTTGGTCGATGAGCTATGAGGGTACTATGTGTAATTCCTTGTTCTGCCTTTAAATGGAAGGAGAGGCTATTCTCTTCATCATTTTTTTCCTTCCCATTGGTTAAAATGTGGATGTGGCAATGGTCCATCTGGATAATGTAGGCAACTCCTATAAATACTGGAGCAGTGAGACAAAAGGGGCCCTGATCCTTGATACTATCTAGCTACCATGTCAGCCCTGGTCGGCTTATGCCTGGACTGTTACATAAGACAATTGAAAAATCTTTCATCTGGATAAGCCATTGTTATTTTGAATCTGTTTCAGTAGACAGACATAAATCCTATGGCAGATCCAAACCTGGAAAGTTTCTGTAAGAAGAGGTAAGGAGACAAGAAGGAACTTATTGATGCGGGCAATTATTACCATTCATGCATAGTGTAAACTGGGCATTCCATGACTTTCAGTTTAGGTCATATGACAAATTTCATAGCCTGAAAATGAAGGACACTTATGGGTATGAAGTAGGTGTTCAATAAATACATAAATGAAAATCTAGATATACAAGAGACATGAAAGAGCATCATAGTATGGACACAAGACAGAGATTAGAGTTTTGGGATAAGATAAGTCATACTGGATATACCTAATACATTCTTTTCCTAGATATCAACGACATAAATGAAGCTTTGATAAGGAGTCATCATCTCATCCCCAGTGTCAACATGGAAATGCTGACAGGCTATAAATGCTGGCAATGCCCAATTTATGCTATGCATGAATGCCAATAATCTCCTGCATTAAGGGAAGCAGGCTGTTCAAATGGTCTTAGAGGTAAAATGTAGAAGACTCAAGAAAAATATTCTCCTAGGTTCTAGGGCTGGTTCTGCCGATATTTCTTATATAAGAGACGTGAAAATGCACAAATGAAAGGGCAAAATCTTATACACTGTCTGAGATGCTTCAGTTTACTAGTACATGAAAAGGTAAAAGTAATGAAGCTCCTGTTTTTCATAAACTGAAAGAGACCTTAGAAGCCAAATTCATTTCCTACTTCATGCTCTGTGATTCTCCTAGCTTAAGTGATTATTCAGCCTCTGATTGTAAACCGGTAACTCACTGTTACTCAATGGTGACCACCACAGTTTGAACGTGTTTTCCCGTGTTGTACCAAAATTATAACTTCCACACATTGATCCTGGTTCTTCCTATTGGAGTCACCCCAAAGTGGTTCCATTCAGAATTACCACAATATAGCATAGTGTTTAAGAGCACAGGGTATGGATTCAGACTTACAGCTACTTGGTTGAAATCCTGACTCAACCTTCTGTTAGCTGGGTGACCTTGAACAAATAATTTAAGCTGAAACATACTTTTCCCATCTGCGAAATGGGTAGAATAGTATCTTCCTCAGATAGGTTGTGAGTATTTAGCATAATTTCTTATACTTGGTAAGTATTAAAAAATGGTAACTGCTATCAGTAATAGGAATACCACTAAATAATAATATGATCTATTTCTTTTTACTGGATAGCACTGCCTATATTTGGAAAGAGTTATTCTTCCCAAGCACCCTTTTGTCTCCAGGCTAGACATTTTCAGTCTTTTCAAGTTGGCTTCCTGTGACGTGGTTCTTAGACTCTTCCCCATTTTGTTTTCTCTTGTTAGTTTAATAAATGTTTCTCATTGAGGATAGATGCTACTTATGTTTTAGGCAAGAAAGGTCTGCATACATGTAGGATCCTCTTGCACATTGCAAAGTGTTTAACATCCCTGGCTCTGCCCACTGGATGTTAGTAGTTCTATCCAGTCATTGTGAGAACTCCAAATGCCCCCAACACATTTCCATATGTCCTCTTGTGGCAATACTGCCTCTACATGAGAATCAACCTAACTAAACAGAATTCCTGTGAAGCAGCACCAATATTTTTTGGATCAACTGTCTAATAAAGCCTATTTATTAGTTTTGTAATAACTGATAGTACATTTCTCTTAAAGCAGTTTTGTTTGCAGTTTTTAGGAGCCACAACACACTGTTAACTAAGTTGAATTTGTTAACAGAAACTTCTAAAACTGTTTATAGGTCAGGTCTTCCTATCTTGTACCTATATATATTTGATTTTTGGAACACAAGTGTGATATGCAAATGCGGCACTTAATTCATCTTTTGCTTCAATGTTTTATATTTTGATTCTGTCAGCTAGTGTATTTGCTAATCTTTCAAACCATTTGTCACCTGGAATTTTAACCAACAGCTTCTCTGTATCTTCATTCAAGTTAGTGATTACCAATGTTGTCCCAGATTAAGTGAAGAATAAGAGCCCTATGTGTTACTATAGACCTCCTCCCAGGCTGTCATTGAGCCATTAGTGAGCATCAATTAGTTAAGGTTGCACCTAACTATATTGCTATCCAGAAATTCTGCATTCTTGATCTTGCCCATAAAGGTATCATGAAATGCCTTTTTAAAAAAATATGTTGATAAAATCAGGAATCACTCTGGCAACATATCTCTTTTGATATACCATTTCAAAGTACTTTTCATAAAACTATCAATTATATGGTTCATCATTTTATAGATAAGTTCTATTAGCAATTAGAAATTACATTGAAATAATGAATTTGATAAGTGTTTTAGAATTTAAAAGATTTTATTACCTCTAACACTCATGAGTAATATCAAGATGTACCTTATATTATATGTTAGGTCTGTACTTGGAATCAGTCCTAGTTTTAGATGGAATCTCTGACTTCAGGATGCCTAAGAAAGGTTGTAGTCCCCCCGCCCCCGCCTTAAAAAGAAAACATTCACTAAGGCCAGAAATTCCTTCAGTAGGAGACAAAAAAACAAAACAAAACAAAACAAAACAAAACAAAACAAAACAAAACAAAAAACACTGGTCATTCCACAAAGAGACGTTGGAATTCATCCACCACTGGGAAAAGAACATGGTGCAGTACTCTAATTGAAGTATTAATGACATTACAGTTTATTTTCTGAGAGCAGATTTTGATGAAAGGAAGGGAAAGAGGATGAAGATACTAGTTCCCTGGTTAGGGGAAAGATTGATTTTAGAGGGTAGAGAAGTAAGAAGAAAAATGGTACAGAAAGGGGAGACTGGAACCATGGAAAATTTTTCTATTTGACAGTCAGGACTTGGACCCACCCTGTCTTCCAGCAAATTTCTATGGAGCCTGAAACTTCTATCCACTGAAATTACTTTTTGAAGCTTTTTCAAAATGTGCATTTTTACTGTTAGAGATGTCTGTTTCTGGGAGAGTTAACATACTATTTTTCTGATTCAGGCCTGCAGTCACCTAGCAGAGAGCAGGTGTTGAAGCCAGAGGCCTTCCTGAGAAGGCAGGGATGGGCAGCAGGAGGACAGTGAATACTTGGGGGAGGTGGGAGCCCAAAAGGGCTAAAGGGATTCAGTAATAGGGGTAATTGGGTTGCTGAAGACCCAGATTATCTAATTAGCAATTTTAGGGTATGTTGCCCAGGGCATGACTGTTCATATGATCAGAACCTGTACCCCTCCTTTCATTTGGACACAGATCTAGGCTTGGAAGACCACCCCCCAGGGGTAGCTCTGCTTCTCCAGTTTTTCTCTAGTTTGCATTTCTGCTTTTGCAGTCTCTTGCACAAATACTTTCTTGGCAGTTTGTTTTTTGCATACTTCTCTCTAAAGGCTGAACATTGATGAATTTGGCTGCACTTCTTGTGGCACATGCAGCATTAAAGAATCCGCTTTTATATCTTTTTTCTTCTTCTTTTTTTTTTTTTTTGTTTTACATCTTGCAGTTTGAAACAAAGTTAGTCAGCTGGCTGAGTAGCAAAGAGAGCTCTTCTATTCTTGACCAGTGCTTGAAAGGAGTATGATTTGGCCCCTGTCTCCTCAGCCTACCTCTTCCTTGCCTCAGCCTTTGGCTGTCTCAGCTGCCTAGCTGGTGGGGACTGAATTACAGACAGTGACTAAAGGAGCTACAAATGAGCCTCAAAGAGGTAAAGTTAATAATGAGCCAGGTCTGAAACCTGTCTCCTGACCCCAATCTATGGTTCTTTCTGTGGCATCATTCTGCTGAGAACATTCATGGCAATGTTTCTGATGATGCCAGCATTGTGCTTCTGTTTTTCCTAGTGGAGCTGATATCCTCAGTACTAAGATGCATGCAAAGAGATCGCAGCAGAAATGATGGCAAGGGTGATTTATTTACTGGATGACCATATTCCCCCAACACTTAGATATTTTTCTCTTGTGGGCCTGTTTGATGCAAAGGAAGTCAAGTTGAATTTTATTCTCTACCACTTACTCTCTTTTCATCTGGTTTTGTCATAACTGCCTCATCCTATGCCTATGCACAATTATCTTCGACTGCCCCTGGGCTGACTAATGTCCCTATATGGTTGTTCTCCTACCGCAGCAGTACCTCAAGTTTCAGTCTTTCTCTTCCCTGCATCCCAAACCGAGTCCTACATGAGTCAGCTTATCTACATATTTGTTAAAGAACCACTAGGAGTTATGGATCAATATGTTCATATTATGTGATTTTAACAATGGGCTACTGGAGGCAATAGCTTACCTGAAGGCATCTGAACCATTCAGAGTGCTTGGTAAAAATGTGTGTTGCTAGGGCCGACCACAGATTTTCTAAACTACAAACTCAGGAGGTGGGACCTGGGAATCTCAATTTTAATAAAAATTTTAAGTCATTCTGAAATATACTAACAGTTGAAAATTACTACCTTATGTTGTGTTTAGAATTAAAGCGTTTGTTGCAAGTGTGCAAACATTTAGCAGGTATCAATGGTCATTGTTAAGCTGACCGATGGAATCTTGCCTTTAAAATTACATTTCACGTGTAATTATTACCCCCTAACTTCCACCACCCACCAAATACATACAGTGGACCTGGAGTCTATCTGTGAATCTGGATTTGTCTTCCCAAGATCTTGGGCTCCTGCTGTTTTATACTGGAGTTTCAAGTATAACCTGTGACCTCTGGAATAATTTTCTTCTGGAAAAATTTCTAATCTCCATGTCTAGCTACACAATATGACTTATGCTATGTTTAATAAATATTGTGTGTTCCACATGGCAGAAAGCACTCAATTTCTCTATAACAAGGGAACCCAACACTTTCCTCTGTGATGTAAAAGCAGCTATGACTTGAAAGAAGAGAGGAAGATTGCTAGGTAAATTGGGAAGTCCTCAAAAGATGACTGTATTCTATTTCCCATCTTAGAGTCTTGTTCTCCTACGAAAATAAGAATATATTATAAAGATGTTTGCCCTTGGGCTCCAATGTAATCTTTTCACATGGGCAGATGTTTTAAAACTCAGATATCTGGATTCACTGAAGAGATACATGGTAAATAAAAATATGACTCAAATGCAACCTTGCAGCCAGGGGGAGCTATTTCTGACAGCTCTCAGAATTGGTGGAATAACTTATCTTTTGAATATCATGTTTATGCAGTATATAGATCATCTCTGGCTACAAAGAAGACAGGCTCAGCTATGCAAGGAATCTCTGCTCTTGATATAAACTGGAGAGCTGTTTGGTGGCCATGCTGCCAACGGTGATCAGTAACACTAAAGTCATACTTTTGGTCTATTATTCCACATTGTTTTCAAGCTAGGGGAATGCTTTTTACCCTTCCACCTATTTCCTATCAAATAAAATGATTGGATTTGAATTTGTGAAGAATATTTATCTAAATCCCTTGTTTTTAGTTAGGACCCTCACAACTCTCTACTGGGAAGCTTTACTGGGATGCTAGATGTACTCACACCATAATACTGATTTTTGACCAAGGGGGTAAAACTGGTGATCACCCTGACTGAAGTAGGAAATGAGGCAGTTGTATTACTTATCAAAGCTCAAGTGGAGACACTGACCCATTTTTAACTACATCTGTGCTTTGACAAGTTTATTCACCTACCTATACACAGAAAATCTTCATTCAAAGCTTAAAATTTTAGCATTAAAAATCAAGTTAAAATGTTTTATTTATTTAACCCATTGAGTTTAAAAAGCATAAATTCTCAAAAGATAAAGTTAATTTTTATAAACACCTGACAGCTATCATCTTTATTTACTAGTTTTTCAGAGGTGAATGGGGGCAGGTAAAGTAAATAATGACTCCGGATTTTTTTTTTCTGTGACTCTTGCAAGCCAGAGAAATAGAAAGGCATTAATAATCTGCAAGATTTTCCCTTTACCACTAGTTATAGGTAAGGAGCCATGCCTATCCTCTCACTATAATGCAAAAGCATTCTTATGCCTGTTATAAGTAGACAGTCTCATTTGAGATTTTAGGAAGACTAATTCTGTTTTCCATAAGACTAATGAAGTTATAAGTTATTTATGCAATTTTATACTCATCACGTTTGTGTGCTAAAGTGCTAACAACTTTCTTCACCATCATCTTCTTAGAGTGTTTAATTTGTTCATATTTGAGGAACAGCCCATCCCAATCTCATGTGATCATGCCCTCCTTGCTGTGGCTGATGACATTTAGATGGACCTTAGATTCTCCAGAAACTGTTCAATTGGGATTACAAAGACTGGGTCAGTTAGACTGCTGAGTCATGAACATGGACAAGTTGGTTAGCAAGAAATGAATAAGGCAGATATATAGAGAAATGGAGATGAGAGACCACATGGTCCATAGAGAGAGAGAGAGAGGCAGAGTAGCTATCTTTTGACTTTATAGTTTCTGTGAGGTCCATCTATACTTCTGGCAATGGGATTCTATGAGAATGTCCTGCATTTGTAAAATAAATCCTTTTTCCTAAAACAAATTTATTTTCAGTGGGTTTTTGGTCACTGTAACCTATAATCCCAAGTAGGAATAATTTGAACTTGGTACACAAAATTTTTATTTTTCAAAGTCTTTCATATCTATTATCTCCCTTGTTCCCTATTCCAATCTCATATCAGAAATAGGGCAGAAATGATAATTGCCTTGAAAGCCAAAGAAACTGAGGCCTCAAATAGAAAATGTACTTGCTTTAAGTCAAACAGCAAGGTAGAGGGCAGAGCCAGGCCTGAAATACATGGCTTCTGGCTCCCATGCCTAGAACTTGGCATTTACTAGGCATGCAACAATTATTTGTGGGATGGTAAATCTAAATGGGGATGGGGGATTCCATTTAGAAAAATGAAAAGTAGCTGATCTTAACAGACATTAATATTCTGAAAGAACCCAACAAAAGAAAGCCACAGGAGACACTAGCAATTCTCCCCATTTTAACCTCTTCACTTAAGAAAAGGCAATGTATGGACAGATTCACAGCCAAATTATACCAGACATTCAAAAAAGAATTGGTACCAACCCTACTGAAACTATTTCAAAAGACTTAGAAGGAGGGAATCCTCCCTAACTCATTCTACGAAGCCAGTTTCACCCTGATAGCACAGCCAGGAAAGAACATAACAGAAAAAGAAAACTACAGACCAATATCCTTGATGCTTACATCCAAAAATCCTCAACAAAATACTAGCAACCCAAATCCAACAGCACATCCAAAAGATAATTCACCATGATAAAGTGGGATTGATACCAGGGATGCTGGGATGGTTCAACATACACAAGTCAATAAATGTGATTCATCATGTAAACAGCCCCAAGACTGGGTATCTACCCAAAGAGAAAGAAGTCATTACATGAAAAAGACACTTACACTTACACACACGCTTATGACAGCAGAATTCACAATTACAAAAATATGGAACCAACCTAAATACCCATCAACCAATGAGTGGGTAAAGAAAATGTGGTATACATATACCATGGAATATTACTCTGCCATAAAAAAGAATGAAATAATGTCTTTTTCAGCAACTTGGATGGAACTGTAGGCCATTATTCTAAGTGAAGTAACTCAGCAATGGAAAATCAAATACCGCATGTTCTCACTTACAAGTGAGACCTAAGCTATGGGTACACAAAGGCATACAGAGTGGTATAATAGACATTGGAGACTCATAAGTGGGGGAGAGGAGGAGGAGGGTGAGGGATAAAAAACTACATATTAGGTACAATTTACACTACCAAGGTGATGAGTACACTAAAATCTCAGACTTAACCACTATATAATTCATCCTTATAACCAAAAACAACTTGTACCACAAAACTATTGAAATAAAATTAAAAAATAAAAAAATTAAAAAGAAGGCAATGTATTTGAAATGTCTTCCCTTGTCTCCCTCTACAACAGACTGCAAATCAGATCTTGCCTCTGAAGATGTTGACTGGGTCTTACCTCTCTGCAACTGTTGCTAGTGGAGGTACAGTTTGGCTCAGTTTGGTGATTTCTACTTGACCATTAGAAAAAAAAAAGTAGTCCCTGTGGTGAAACTTTTGAGTGCCAACTGAACTAGAAATAACTTTTCTTGGAAGATCATCTTTTGGTACTGAAGTGCTGACAGGACCTAGCATCTAATTTAGAGCTGCAAATAGAGGTATCTCTCTAACTTTAACTGTTAAGCGGTTGCAACCTCTTCAGGCTACGTCTGATAGAGTATGGTTTGGAAGTATTTCATATGTCTCAGTGGTGGTGTCCTATTTTCTAAATAATGACTTATTTGTATTTTGAAAAATAAATAATGAAAGTTATGTGTGTGTGTGAATGTATGTATGTGTGGGCGGGAGGGGGGGGCCTGAAGGAATGTTTCCAGTGCTATTTTATGATACATTAATAGGTGTTAGACCAGAAAATACACTCTGTCTTAAGATAATGCAGGTTTTACTCAGTATTTCACATGGACTTTGAAGATTTGTGTTCCCATTTAAATAAAAGAAACCCAATCAGTGCATGGCACATAAGGTGGCTGTTCTTTTTGTTTGTTTGTTTGGTTTTGTTGTTGTTGTTGTTTTTCGAGACAGAGCCCTACTCTGTTGCCCAGGCTGGAGTGCAGTGGCGTGGTCTCGGCTCACTGCAACCTCCGACTCCTGGGTTCAAGCTATTCTCTTGCCTTAGCCTCCTGAGCAGCTGGGATTACAGGCGCCTGCCTCCACGCCCGGCTAATTTTTTTTGTATTTTTAGTAGAGATGGGGTTTTGCCATGTTGGCCAGGCTAGTCTCAAACTCCTGACCTCAGGTGATCCACCCGCCTTGGCCTCCCAAAGTGCTGGGATTACAGACGTGAGCCACCACACCCGGTCAGGTTGCTGTTCTATACTTTGTATTTATAAGGAAAGTAGAATTAAACAGTGATGCTGAGGAAAGAACCATTTAGACACATGGTCCAGTGAGAAAATCTGGATAAGGAAACAGAGGTTGTTAAAAAGCTTGTTTAAATTAAAGGCTCTGGGAATGGCCTGAGGAGTTTCTCAATGTCCGTGATATAGTTTGGCTCAGTGTTCCCACCCAAATTGCATCTCAAATTGTAATCCCCACATGTCAAGGGAGGGAACTGTAATCCCCACATGTCGAGGGAGAGAGGTGATTAAATTATGGGGGAGGCTCCCCCCGTGGTGTTCTCGTGACAGTGAGTTCTCACAGATCTGATGGTTTTGTAAGGGGCTCTTCCCACTTCACTCACTCTTGCTCTCTCACTCCTGCTGCCTTGTGAAGAATGTGCCTGCTTCCCCTTCTGCTATGATTTTAAGTTTCCTGAGGCCTCCCCAGCCATGTGGAACTGTGAGTCAATTAAACCACTTTTCTTTATAAATTACCCAGTCTTGGGTGATAACTTTATAGCAGTGTGAGAACGAACTAATGCAGTCCCAGTGTCAAGGCTCCACATTGACTGATTATATCAGAATCTCTGAGTTCAAAGCTCAGGCATCAGTCATGTGTAAAACTTTCTGGGTGATTTCAGTGTGCAGCCACTTTTGAGAACCAATGCCCTGAAATCTGGCACGATGCTGAGTCCGTAGTACATACTCACTTAAGACATGTATGTATGGTAAATGCACCTGATAGAAATAATTTAAGTATGCCCTGAGAACGACCTTGTATGGCAGACACACCTAAATGTGTGCTCAGAGTGAGGGAATCTGGGAGTAGCCAACCTGGAGATTTGTTCTTTTTCTATGAGGAACATCTTGAACCCCAGTCCATCCTGTGGATTAGGGGCCATGCTGGGAATGGAGGCCCCGAAGTTTTGGGTTGAATGAAGGTTGCCAGGTGAAGGTTGTTAGGGAAAGGGTGTTGAGTGAAAATGCTATATAAACTGCATGCTTTTTGCAAGCTGCTGCAGTTTTCTCGTCCAACCCACTGCCATTGGACCATATGCAAGGCAGTTCTTCTGTCCAGCTCGCCACCACTGGACTCTCTCCCCTGTATGTAAGCTCCCGGTAAAACTCCATGTTTGCTTTGCTGGCTCTGGGTCTCTTCTTCAGCCATTTGAACCTGTTCCTTGGCTATTTGAGTTGATAGGAGTTTGGCAAAACAACATTAGTCATGTGGTTGATATTACATTAATTAATTTCCATAGAGCTTTACATTTACTTAGCAAGGGGAGACTCTCATCCTCCTCTGGAAAATCAAAGCTGTCAGTTTTGTGCTTGAAAAGAGGAAATTATTTTACTAATAAATATTCTTACTTTTTGAAGAAAATCATAAGTACAGCAGGAGCTTTGGAGACCAAAGGACTATTGAAGTTTTTTCTAGTAAACTCATTGCAAATGTCTTTGTCAGTCAATTTGATTGATTACAGCATGCACACATTGAAGTGCACTTCAGACAGCCAGTTTGTCTGAAGCCTTGCTGTTAAATCTCTTATGAAGTAATTTAAGATTTAAACCTCAGAGAATTCCGAACTGCTCTTTGAAGGCAGCACGCTCTTGTAAATATACCGTCACTGAACACTATTAGAGAAATCAGATGGGTATTCAGTTCTGGCATTTAACAATAACAACAAAGGTAGGATGTTTGGAAAGGTTGCTTTTTCCTTTTCTCCAAACTTGTCCTTTAATAGAAAAGATGACATTCAAGCCACAGAAGAGCATGGGTTGTTTGGGCGTAGGGCATTGAGAGAATGTGAGGTTGAAGGATTAGGATCCCAGGAGTGCAAGATTCCTGAGTTTAATCCAAACCTTCTTTGATCAGGTGTTTTTGTTTGTTTGTTTGTTTCTTTTTTGTTTTTTACCTTGGCTAAGCAACATTGTTTGACTGTCCCCTTTTCCAGCTGTATCCAGTGGAGTGCAGGCACAACACTAACACCCTTCCACCTTACAAGCATGGGAAGTATGTTGCTGTGATCCTGAATTTTAGTCCATACTTTCCATAGCTTTGAGAAATTGGTTCTGAATAGATTCTACTTTTCTTTCCAATAGTGTCTTGATTCAGCTCTTAGATGGAAACTACCTTCCCTGTTTCTTATCCTGGATTATTATCCCTCTACCAACTATATGATCAAACTAAAAACTATAAAACCTGGACATCATCTTAGCCATCTGCCTGTCACTCACTTCTTACCCCCTCCAATCAATCCTCAATCCCTACAATTTTTATAGATCAATGATTCTCAAATTTAACATGAACCAGAATCATCAGGGCATCTTGTTAAAGCACAGGCTGCTGGGCCTTACCTCCAGAGTTTCTGAAACAGTAGGTCCAATGTGGAGCCTGAGCATTTGCATTTTGAACAAGTTCCCAGGTGAAGCCGGTAATCTGGGGACTACATTGAGAATCTCTGCTCTAGTGCAGTGGGTGTCAACCTCAGCTGTACGTTAGAATCACCTGGAAAGTTATTGGTAACTACTGATACAAGTCCAGTTTTCCAAGGCTTCTGATGTATTTGGTGTGAGTAGGACCCAAGCACAGTTGTGATATTTTTTTCAAAGCTCTAATAGGTGGTCAGGGTTGAGAGTGATTGCTGTACATTTTTGTCTCCAAAATTCCTTTTGATTTCTTTGTCCTCTTTTATGCCTGTAACCTTCAAATATTTTCCCATTGCCTGCAGAATATATTTCATACTCCTTAGCATGACTTACCAGGTTCTTTATAATCTCACTACAATAGTCTCCCTTATCTACAAGGGATACATTTCAAGACCCCCCCCAATGGATGCCTGAAACCATAGATAATATCAAACTTCATATAAACTGTTTTTTCCTATGTATACATAGCTTTGATAAAGTTTAATTTATAAGTTAGGCATAGTAAGAGGTTAACAACAACTAATAATTAAATAGAACAATTATAATAATAAACTGTAATAAAAGCTATGTGAATATGGTCTTTCTATATAATATCTGAAAATGTCTTACTGTACTGTACTCACCTATTCTCAGACCGTGGTTGACTACAGGTAACTAAAACCACAGAAAGTGAAGGTGAAGATTGAGGGGACCATTGTGTATTCATTTATTTTTTCAAAAAATTTATTGATGGTGATGGTTGTACAACAATGAGAATCTACTTAATTTCATTGAACTTCTCACTTAAAAATGGTTAAAATGGTAAATTTTATGTTATGAACATTTTACCACAATAATAAAAAATTATTGACACCTTCTGTGTGTCAGGTACTTTCCAAAATCATTAACTGTCTTGCTTTTGCCTGAGCATGCCAGCCTTTCTCATATTCAGTCCCTGCTTTCTGGAATGTCCTCCTCTCCCCTGACTAGCAAACCCCCCTATTACATTAAAGATCCAGTAAATGTTTCCTCCTACATAAAGCATTTTCTAATTGCTAGGTATAGAGGAACTTATCACATTAAGATTGTAATTGAGAATGTATTTATTTACCTCCACTAAATTGTATTTTCCTTGAAAAGGGGACGGCTTTGTGTCCTCCTTACTTTTTTTTTTGTTTCTATCTGATTCCCACCTTGGAGTAGATGAGGTAGGCAGACTTGACTGGGTGCTGGTGTTGGAGTGTGGATTATGAGGGGCCTATGCTGGAGCAGGCACCAGGGCACAGTGAATATTTAAGAATTGGTTTAAACCATAGCCTGTAGGGGAAAGCTAGGGTTTAAAAATCAGGAGGACAATGTGTAAATGCCAAGCAAGCCACAAGGGACAAATGGTAAAGAATTCAGAGTTGGCTGAAGATGTGTTCTAAAATCTTTCTCCTACTGACCTGACCCAAATAGCCCAAATCCCCATCATTAGAGATCCTTTTCTTGTGCTCATGCCATAGTGCCTACTGGAAATAAACCCCTACGAAAGATACCAATGATCACAGAATGTGTACCACATTGACTTTCCTTTGACAACTCAGCACAAATGAGTTACTAAGATGTTCAGGCTATCACTTTGAAAAGCAATGAATAAGAGCCTAAGTGATGTTTTCGTGAAAGAAGGGGACGGATTTTCTGTGAGCGTTCTAGTATGGGGTCTGGGTAGCTAGGTAGCAGGAAACTAGTGGACTCCTGGGACAGTGGCTGTCAGAGAAAGTAGAGATACACCTTACCTTTATTCAGGTCCTATTCTGAGCTGAGTCTGCTTCCAAAGGAAACATGGTCCAATCTCTGATCCTTAGAAATTTGATAGCTATGGGCATAAAATGTAGAATTTTTTTTTTTTTTTCAGACGGAGTCTCGCACCGTCACCTGGGCTGGAGTGCAGTGGTGTGATCTCGGCTCACTGCAACCTCTGCCTCCCAGGTTCAAGTGATTCACCTGCCTGTGCCTTCCAAGTAGCTGGGATTACAGGCACCCACCACCACGCCCAGGTAATTTTTTGTGTTTTTTAGTAGAGACGGGGTTTCACCATGTTGGCCAGGCTGGTCTTGAACTCCTGACTTCGTGATTTGCCCGCCTCGGCCTCCCAAAGTGCTGGGATTACAGGTGTGAGCCACCACGCCTGGCCAAAATGTAGGTATTTTAAAGAAAATGAAGGCCATAGAAAAGATTGAATCTGAATGTTTTCTCTCAGAAGCAAAAGTTAGAAGAGGAGGAGAAGGAAGATTGAGATAGATTTGGTGCTTTAGTATATAGTTAGTAAGCGAGGTAAGGCGGGAGGCTGCATGCATTTCCCCCCAGCTGACCCTTCTCTTGCATGGCCTGAGAGCCTAATTTTTCACTTGCTAGTCTGCTTTTACATAGTAGGTTCCTTGCCATTATTCTTCCTGGCTTGATTTACTATTGGTATCACTTTTAGCAATTGCAGGTGTCTGTGGGACAAGGAGATACTTCTGTGACTTGCTGCAAGTTTAGATGCTCCTTTGTCTCCTGCTACATGGACACTTTAAAGTTTCTCTGGAACCAGACTGTTTAAATTCTTGCTCAATGAGTGGCTCAATATGTGTGTATTTGAATCTAATCTATACTTGGAATGTACTCAGATGCTATGGTTTGTGTGTGGCAGGGGACATTGTGTGTTTATATCTTTCTGGACATTTAAATAATCTAATAACCAAATCTGCAAGTCCTGCTACAGTACTCAGTAGGAAATTCACATGCATGTCAAATCACTTTGGAAACTGTAAACCGCTTTATAAGTTGAAAGGCTACTAACAGGCAGCTAAACACATTAGATAACCCCTGAAAATTCTTCATTAGCAGATTGAGCCTGCTGGGCCAGGTGCAAATACAAATTTCTTATTATCTTTACTCACTGGAGGAGAACATTGGAACAGTTATTCCAAGAGCGGTAGATAATCTAGGCATCCTTGATATTTGTGCTAGAGGTGTATCATATTGCAAGTAAACTTTTGTGTTTTATTGAATCTAGTAGAAATACCAGTTGTCTGTCAATGAGCACAACTACGTAGGTATGGATAATTGATAGCCTAGGAATTAAGCACTTTTTTGACTAATGCACAAAGTGGTTAATTCTCATGAAAATACAGATTTTTGAGACTTGAGATTATTCCATGTGACACCTGATTCTATATTGCCTTATAATGTTCTCCATTTATTTCAAAGATATTTGGCTTATTACTCTAACTAGATTATATTACTTAGAAACAAATCTTGGCTAGGCACGGTGGCTCACGCCTGTAATCCCAGCACTTTGGGAGGCCGAGGCAGGTGGATCACCTGAGATCAGGAGTTCGAGACCAGCCTGACCAATATGGTGAAACCCTCTCTCTACTAAAAGTACAAAAATTAGCTGGGCATGGGGGCATGTGCCTGTAGTCCCAGCTACTTGGGAGGCTGAGACAGGAGAATCACTTGAATCTAGGAGGCAGAGGTTGCGGTGAGCCGAGATCGCACCACTGCACTCCAGCCTGGGTGATGGAGAGAGACTCCGTCTCAACAACAACAACAACAAAAAATTATGAAATGAAACTCATTTATTGAAAAAATTCCATGGGATGATTATTTTTCTAGGCTCTTTCATGTATATCATTGAATCCTAACAGCATTCATGCGAAATGGAATTTTTATCTCTATTTTTATAGTTGAAGTGCTGAGAGCTTAAGTGAACTTGTGCGAGGTCACACTACCACTCGATGAGTGGGGATTCAAAGCCAGATATTTCCATCACAAGTCACTGATTTTTCATTTTTGGTGCATGCTATTCTCTTTTATCTGACTCTATGATTTCTCTAAATGGGAAAATATGTACATTCTTCACACACCTTAGCTGATGGAGAAGTGACCCAGAATCTCTTTGTTTGTCAGCAGTGTTAGAAAGGAATCACAATTCTTTAACTGCAAGCAAGAGGAGTCCGAACACTATTTGAAAATTTTCTGTTAGGTTGATGCAAAAGTAATTGTGGTTTTTACCATTGAAAGTAATAGCAAAAACCACAATTACTTTTGCACCAACCTAATAATATAGAAACGTGGAAATTCTCATGGTACTTTCACTGTCGCGTGATGTACACCTGAGGAGATTTTGGAAAGAACGCTTTGAATCTCTCACCACATCTGTGAATTTCAAAGTGTATGTGGAAAATGGTAAGATTGTCTAGGGAGCAGAAAGGCAGGTATTTCTCCATGAGCACTAAGCTGTCTTATCCATTTTTCAGTCGCTCATTTTCTAAAAATGAATCTGACATTTTTTTCTTTTTACAGGATGGAATGAGAACTCATTTAGGTTAAATTTTCAGCTATAAAATCCACTTTTAATCTGTCACTTGATTACTCGTATCTCAGCCAAGAGAGAAAGGTCTCAAAAACAAAAATGATATTCCAGTATGTATTAATCAATTGGATGGAACTACTTTATGCCTTGAATGCAAAATTTTAAAATGTATCATTTAAGGATCAATACAGTTTCTAAGTAACTAAAGCTAAATCAATACCAGCTCGGCACTTCACTTTGGTAACAGATCATTAGATTCTAGTGTTTCTGAACCCGTAACTACAAATACATACTGCCCAGAAACAGTTTTCAGAGGAAAATTGTTCCCATTTGCCTTTTTAGATGTTGATTTATTTGTGCATTCCATGTATAGTCTAACCTTTTTATAATGTTACTGTAGAGGTAAGGCAAATTCTCTTAGAAGAACTGTATTAGACTTATTTTGTGGGGTTTCTAAGTCTCAAAGGGCTTAATTTGACCTATGTATGTCCAAAATCATGTAATAACAAGTTCAGCTGTATTGTGTATTATTGATTTCTGCTTACTCACTGTAGTTTTATTGCACAGTGGGCTTAGGGAATTAATGAGTTTTGTGTTAAATGCTTAAGGACAAAACGATAAATTTCAATTCTGCATTTCAGAATTGAAGAAAACCCCAAGTGTATATGGTTTAACCTCTTATGTGAGGGTTTGAATTAGTTCCTTTTACGGAATTCCTGGCAAGGTCATTCAATCTTAGATTGGATTAAATAAATCATAGAATTTAGAGGGAAGGAGGTTGAATTGGTCAGATTCCTTGCAGGAGACAGATAAGACTCTGAGGACAAATTTGAGGAGAGTTTAATAAAGGGGCTATATAAAAAGGTATGGGGAGGGATTTGGGATACTAAGAAGAGATAGTGATCCACTCTCAATAATATGGAACTATTATCTTTTTTAAGCCTGAAGAGCAAAGAGAGAAGCAGTTTCTGGAACTCCAAGAGTTCCTGATAGGAACTGTGGCTTTTGGTAGAAAAACACAACTACAGCCAACCTGAGATCCAGCAGGAGTGAGTACCAGGGGAATAAAATCTCTGCTTCCACATCCTCATTTTCCTCCTCCATTAACTCTCCAGTTATTTCCGCAGTCCAAAACTAACTAAAATCCACAGGACAAGAGAGCCTAGTTAATGTGGTACATAAAGGAGTTCAGACTTGTTGGTAAAGGGCAGAGTAAAGAGTAGTTTGGAAGAGAAGATATTCAACTGAAAGGTGGCAGTCTCTCTTTACCTTATCAGAGCATGTCTAGATAGTGTAGTAATTAATTCTCAACAAAAAAGGGCCACAGTGAAGCAAATGTTTTCAAATAAAGCAAACCAATATAATGAGAAAACTCAAAGGCATTCCATATGGAAAAGTTTAGAGGAAGTATCACTGTTAATGCTGGTAAAGAAAAGATTTGAGGATCAATATAACATGGTGGTAGAAGGTATAGACTCTGAAGTCAGCTCTGAACTTCCTAGCTGTGTTGCCTGAGTTCTCTCATTTGTAAAGTTGTGGTTGACTCTTGTATCTACTTTGCAGGGTTGTTATGAGGATTAAATTACTCATTATGCAAAATACTTAAAAAAGTGCTTGGTACATAGTAAATGCTATATATGTTAGTTAAACAATTGGGGAGAGTCATGGTAGAGAAATTTGAGTTGGTCTATGTGTCCTGAAACAGTTGAATCAAGCCCACTGAATGAAAACGCTAAGACAGATTTTCATTCAGTGTAAAGATAAATTGTCTCATAGATGTACTAATAGTGATATATAGTAGTGAGTTCCCCATCTTAGAGGTGTTCAAACTGAGACTAAATGGCAAATCATGTCCTGCGGAGATTCAAGCTTGAGAGATTGGATTTAGAAGACCTTTAGAATTCATTTCAATCCTGGCATAGGTCTGATTCTTCAGAAAAATTCATGTGTGTTGCATTGTATATATAACCTTGTTAGCTCAGCCTCTGTCTTAAAGAACCAACAACTGCCATGTGGGCTATAGTTGGCCCAGATGTGATTCTTGACCTTTAGGTAGTATATGAAAAAGCAGATTCAGGCCGGGTGCGGTGGCTCTCGCCTGTAATCCCAGTGCTTTGGGAGGCTGAGGCGGGTGGATCACAAGGTCAAGAGATGGAGACCATCCTGGTCAACATGGTGAAACCCTGTCTTTACTAAAAATACAAAAATTAGCTAGGCGTGGTTGCATGCGCCTGTAGTCCCAGCTACTTGGGAGGCTGAGGCAGGAGAATCACTTGAACCCGGGAGGCGGAGGTTGCAGTGAGCTGAGATCGCACCACCGCACTCCAGCCTGGCGACAGAGTGAGACTCCGTTTCAAAAAAAAGACAAAGCAGATTCCGAAATTACTTTGTGATTATATTATGTTCCCCATCCTCCATCATCTTGCAATAATCTCTCCCTCCATTTCCACCAATAAAAATAAATGGACTAGGTGTCATAGTTTTCTGTTTAAGAGTGTAGCCTCTATAGTTATACCATTTAGATTTCAGATTTAGTCTCAGCTGCCTACTAGATATATGTTTTTGAACAGATTGTTTAACCTTTTACAGCATCAGTTTTTGCCACTGTAAAATCAGGATAATAATAATCGTTACTTTACAGGCTCATGAAAAGGTTAAGCAAGATATTATAGGCAAAGTTCCTGGCATATAGTAAACTTTGAATAAATATTAGCACTTGTTATAATAATATCTCATGCAAAATGTTCTTGTTATTATAAAACTAGTTCTTGAGATGCCTGATTAACCTTGGGTGTTGCAGGTTTTCACATTTCCCTTGACAGGAGCCTACAGTCTCCAGTTAATTCTGGAGGGTTTCTGCAGGAATTGTAAAGCTTCTGGGCAAAAGAAAAAAAAGGTAATCGGTCTTTCAATAAGAGACACCTTCCACCTTCCTCCTTCCTCTGAGGCCATCCCCATCCCAAAGCAAGTCATAAAGAATGGTGTGCAGCAGAAAAGCAGTCCTCTAGCTATATGGAGGAGACCACACCAACAAAGAAATTCTCCTTTATCTCAGAAACCAAGCATAAAGCCTATATTTGGATTTTCATATGAATAAATCTTCAGAAGTTAGAATAGCCAGCTGTGAAAGGCCTGGCTGCTCCTTGATCTGTAGAACAAGAGCTTATGATAAAGAATAATAAAAGAGAGAAAAATACCACCTTCCTAGGCTTTGTCTATATAATGAAAGGAGTTTTCAAACTTCCTTTAGCTGTAAATAATTTCAATTAGCATTTTTGATGGGAATGAATGTAAATACCAATTCTGCTCTATGCTAGAACCAGTTGATTAGCCATTATATGAAGTGCTACAGGCTTCTATTTGGGGAAAGAGGAAAACAGGCACTCTTGTTTGGCATTCTGTCCTTGTCTCTTCCAGAGGCATTGAGTCCAATCTTCCGTTTTCTCTTATTCATCTAACCACCCCAAATGCAAATTGATTTCTTAAGGGTGGCATCTCAATGCGAAAATGACAAGAAAGGAAACTTAAGGGTAGGGTGAAAGACTCATCCCAGTTTGCTTATTCCAGTTGTAGCACTGAAAGCCCTGTGTCCTGGGAACTCCCTCAGTCTGGGACAAACCAGGATAGTTGGTCACTCTAACTGGGCCCATAGGAAACATTATTCATGAAATCATGGCTTAAAACCTCTGTGAAAAACCTTGTCAGGCTGAAGGGTAGTGTTTGCATATCAATAGGTCACCTAGCTAGACTAGTGAAACAAAGTTATCTTTGACCTGAGAATCGGTAAATAAAATGAAACACAAATAAGAGGAGAAACAATATTGATGAAGAGGAGCAGAAAGAAGAGGAAGAAGGGTAATTACAGTTGGCATTTATGTAATGCTTTCTATATGCTAATGGTCATATTATTTTATATAAAGTAATATATAAGTTACTTCAATCCGCTATTATCTTCATTTCATAAATGAGAAAACTGAAGTTCAGTGAAGTTCTGTGACTTTCAAAGTCAAGTGGAGCCAGAATTTAAATCCATACCTTTTTGACTCTGAAGTACATACTCTTAACCATATAATAATGCCTTGTTTATTGAGAACCTCCTATATTCCAGGCATTGTGCCAGGCCTTTTGGATACAGCAGTGAGCCAAACACACATGATCCCGATCCCTACCCTCGTGGAGCGTCAGTCCATGTAAGAGTGACCCATATAAAAATTAGATAATTGTTTTTGAAATCATTACAGTTGCATGAATGTCACTGCTAAGTTACCAATTTGAACCAGAATTCCAGAGAGGGTCTATTATTTCTTGATGTTCTATGTCTAAGCAATTATAGGAAGTGGCTAAACCAGTTTTTGACTCATCTCAGAAGGATGAGGCCCTTGTTTTAGGAAGCTAAATTAAGTATGCCAACATGAGCAGCTGCTCATGAGGTAAGAAAATGAAGGTGATTGTTCTCTGTCGGTTTTCTATTATGCATCAAACAAAAAGAACATGATTGAAAAACATTTATTCATGGCATCTCTTTAGAACCAAAAGGTAGATATTTATTAACATACATCTTCTACTAGTTGCAAGGTTTTTTTTTTTTTGTTTTTTTTTTTTTCTGTCAGTAACCGTCAAAGTAAAGATCTACTTATATTTAGAGCAGTCATGGTGGGGGTTTATACCTCCTCAAATCTTAGCCTTACCCTGAAAATTAGTGTAACCTATTAAGTCCTGCTATGATCTATTTCTTATACTACAGGACAAATGGCAAAGTCATAATATATATTACTTGTTGTCGGGAGCTATGAATATGTGGGAGTAGGGGATACATAGAAATGTCTGTACCTTCCATTTGACTTTGCTATGAACCTAAAACTGCTATAAAAATTTATTTAAAAGTATATAACATGTACTTTTAGTATCTGCTTGGTCCATACCTAGATCAGAGGTTGACAACTATGGCCTGGAGGCCAAATTCTGCCTGCTGCCTAGTTTTGTACAGCCTGTGAGCCCAAAATGATTTTTACATATTTAAATGGTTGAAACAAAAATCAAATGAAGAATATTTTTGGCATGTGAAAATTACATAAAATTCAAATTTAAGTGTCTATAAATAAAGTCTTGTTGGAACGCAGCCATGCTCATTCCTTTATATATACTGTCTATGGCTGCTTTCCTGCTACAGTGGCAGAACCGAGTAGTTACTACAGAGACTGTATGGGTCACAAAGCCTAAACATTTACTATTTGATCCTTTATGGAAAAAAATACTCTAACCTCTGGCCTAGAGGAAGGAGCTATTCCTGTGTATAGAAAGCATACATGATAAAGCCCACAATTATGAGAAAAGTCAGTCATAATCATCAATGTTATGTTTTGGAGAAAACAACAATAACAGCAAACATAAATTGATCCAGTAAATGCAAGTCAGTTAAAATCTACAAAAATTAAGAAAAAAACTTACATTATATCTCTAATCATAATCTTTATAGTATTTTTAAACTTCTATTTATAGTGGCTATGACCAATAGCCATTGATCACTGATAACAAGACCCCACAAAAACATACATAAAAATTCATATTTTAGCTGACATTTATATATAATAAATAAATATACAATATATATATTTTATATATCTCTGTTTATTTGAGTTTTCATTCAGGCTTCACTACTACTAAGATTAACCCTGGAGAAGCTACAGAGTCAAATGAACAGTAAAGATGTGATTTATTTTTTGCTATCCCTTTCTCAGAGCTTCTCTGTAATACTTCTGACTTAAAACTGTGTCTCTAATTTTTTTCTCCAAAGTAAAGAGAAGAAAGAAATATGCAGAGATTTTTCTCCCCCGCTCCACTCTTCCCAAATCCCTGGCTCCTTTTTTTTTTTTTCCAGCAGTATCATTACCTGCTATGCAGAAATGATGAGCTCAAAAATATTCATTTAAGATGTTCCTGTCAGTGTTGGTTTAATAAATCAACACTGGAAATTAAACTATTAATTTTTCAAAACATTAAACAGCAAAGGAGCACAAGAAGAAAGATTAAGGGAATAGGAAATTATCACCTAAGAAATATTTACCCTTCATGATAGCCCTTGTATAACACTGCAGATTGAGATTCTATCATTTGTTACTGAATAATATAGCAAAGGAAATGGGTTGCTGTATATCTTATTTAGAGCTGGACTGGGTGCTAGATGGGTGAGCAAGTGAGTAGAGGTCTAGGAACAGAGAGGGCTAGGTCAAAGGTCAGTGTAATGAAATATGGGACAGGACTCAAATGCTTTCGTCATACTGAAGAAACATAGTGATTAAGAGCATTGACTCTGGAGTCAAATGGACTTGGGTTTGAATTCTGGTGTTTCCATTTAGTATCTGAGAGGTCTTAATTAGGTTATTTAATCTTAATGAACTTTAGTTCCCTCATTTGTAATTGTAATTGTAACCCTTTATGAGATTGTTGTGAGGATTGAATAAGATGTATATAAATATGCTTAGCACTGGGCCTGGCACACGTACTCAATATATGTTTATTTATTTATTTTTGTTAGGGATGCCAAATGAAAGAGTACTGGAAATCATTGCATAACTAATTAATTTTTTTTATATGGTGGATTTCTATATACTCAAATAAAGGAAGGCGGTGGAAGGAAAAATGAGTGGAAGTTAGGAGACCTGTGCTTTAGTCTGGATAATAATAATAGTAACAACAATAAGAAGTTAGTATTTATTAGGCATTTACTATGTGTTTAATACAATAACCCTAAGAAGGGAATGCCATTATTCTCATTTTAAATATATAGGAACTGAGGCTTAAAATGATTTGGCTTCTTGCATAAGTCAACACAGCTATTAAGTGCAGAGTTGGGATTTGAACTCAGGCAGACTGACTCCCGAGCCTCAGTGATTAACCATGAGGCTATACTATCCTGGTTCTGCAATTATCTAGCTCCTATGACCAAGGGCATAAAGGGCTACCCATATGATTGTACAGGTTTTGTGCTGCACAACTCAAGGGGTATTCTATTCATATTGGGTGTATGCAGTGAATAACCTGTGCAAATACATGGGTGGTCATGGGGAAGTTCCTTATCTTGTCTAGGTTTTAGTTTCCTTTTCCCGAAAAATGAAATGTTCGAATTAATTTGTCACCAGGCCTCTACCAGCTAAGGGTCTAGTGTAAATATATGGATAATTTAAAAAGAATTCTTACTTGCTTTGGAGAGTTTTACACATATATTTGAATTTGTGCTTATCTGATGAAATAAGTACCTAGAGCAAATCAATTAAGGACATGACACTAGGGAGATCTGGAGCTGGATGATTAGAGAGCTGCCTCATGCACTTCTGCTCAGGTTCTCAGTATATTGAAGAAACAGTCCATATCTACCACTGATTCTAGAACAGCAAAAGCAGACATCACTTTTTCAGACATCCCCTGGAGTTAGGGATATGGCTAACTGAATAGGTCCAAAATGCTTTCTTTGCCAGGATGTGAACTGCATAAAAATTAACTGCATACAGCGCCATAGATTCAAAAGCAGTCATTCAAGTAAATTAGGTGTTGCCTATAGGAACCCATTTCAATGAAGCAATTAATTAAGCAAAAATTGTATGTGCTATCCATCAATAAGCTTAAAGGCACGATTTAATTGTTAATATTGTGGATGTACAGATCTGCACAGAAAATTGGATTTAGGTATGAGGATGTTTCTATCATGATACTGTATTAGCAATCAACATTGTTCCTCTTAGATGTTTTGCCTGGTTTTAGTTAAATGATGCTTTCTATAGTCAGGCTTAACTGAAAAACAGATTAGCATGTTCTATTCGATTGTATTCCACGTCCAGATAGAATTCATTACTAAGCAGTTGTACTTTACCATTAAAGACCTATGGTTAAGGTAAGTTTAAAAATAAGTATTCTTCTGATCCTTCCTCCTCACTAGGCTTCTTTCTTACTCTTTTTAGAGTTAAAAATTCTCCCATCCACAATAAATTTTTAAGGCTCTGGCACCTTACCAACTGTCACAGCCCCTACAGCCTTTCTTATGTAGGCAATCAATTTAGCTCCTCTGTGAGAAAGATAACTGCCTGCTTACAACTAATCCAAGGTTGGGAATTTCGCATGTTTTCTATGCTTTAAGATGACCTCTTGATTCCTACTCTAGTTACGCTGGTTTCTTCACCATTCCATGGCTTCTCCTTCATCTTGCTGCCTCAGAGGTTTTGCTCAAACTGTTTCCTTCGCCTGAAATCTGTCTCCCATCCACCCATTTCTGCCTGTTCCTCTTTACATTTAAAGCCCAATGCAGATTGCACTTCCTCTAATAAGTTTTCCTCAGAACCCTTCTTTCCATCTTCTACACCCTCTCCAGCATTTTGCTTATATTTTAGTTATAACTACAGTGACTGCATTTGCTGAACTGTACAATCAGGACACATGCTTTGACAACTCTAAGTATACTTATGAACAATGTGATAGATTATTTGAAATCAAGTCAGTTCTAGAAAATCCAGAGTGCGTGTTTGCCTTAATTGTAGCACTCATTACAGTCTGCCTTGTGTTGGCGTTAATTATGCATTTGTTCAGATCCTTCCTGATGTTGCAAGCAAGAATTGTGTCATATGCATCCCTGTATCACCCTACACCTGTCAGATTTCTTTGTCTGCAGTAAGCATTTATGTTTTATGCAGTCATCGAATATTTATTAAGCTAATATGATGTGGCAGGCCCTAAATGCTAAGGGTTGGGGATAAGATGAGGTCCCTACTTCCATGAAATAATTAATTACAACACCAGGAGATAAGTGCCATGTTAGGGTAGACCTGCAACATATACGAGGGGCTCCTAACCTAGACATTGAGAATTAGGGAAGTCTGGGAGCAAGTGATTCATAAACAGAGGACTGAGAATGGGAATAATTTCATCAGGAAATGATGGGGTTTAGGGGCTCAGGTAGAGAGAACAGTGTGGGAAAAGGTCCAGAAGGGGGAGAAGAATGCCATTTGCAGAAATTCAGTTTTTCAATCCCATTTTGAAGGTAGAATGTGAAGAAGGGAATGAGAGAAGAAGAGGCTGAAATGGGAAGTGGGTCACTGGGCCAGGTGCTAGAGATACAGGCATGAATAAGGAATGGCCCTTGATCTCCCAGAGTTTACATTAAAGAGAACACAGAGAAGTAATGGAGAAATTATAGTACAGTATGATGGGTGCTCTGACTGCAGACATTCTGTGTACTGTGAGAACACATATTAAGATACCTCACCCTTAATAACTAGGGGAGGTTTACCAGCAGATGTGAGTTTTAAGTTGAAATGTAGATCACTACATGCTAAGTAAATTAAATTGCTAGTATTTAGCTATTTTGCCGTTTCTACTGTTCTGAATCATAACATGAGACAGAAACTACCAGAGAATAAGAGAAGGAAAACATCTCCTCTCTTGTTCCTTGCTTTCCTCTCTACATCTATGCACAGTGGCTGAAATAGAGAGATTGATTACATAAGATATAATCCTTTTTCCCAGTAAGAAAGTAGTTTCTCAGTCACTTTATTACTTGGCTTGAAGCATCTTCTCTTTCTTCTGATCAATACTTTAACTGAACGTTACGTAAAATGAAATTTACATTTAAGTGTTCCCTTAGCAACCATCACACAAAACCAAATACATCTGCTTTCAGAATCCACTTCTCTTTTGAAAATCCTTATAGTTACACAATTTTCTTCTATTAGCAAAAATGGCTTTCTAAATGGGCTACCATCTCTTTCAAAACAAAGTGTTTTAAAAACCATATTTAAATATAATGTATGGGATTTCAGAATAGAGATATGAAATGGTGTCACCAAAACTTTTCTTCATTTGTTTAATCAATCAGTCAATTAATAAACATTTATTAGTACCTATAGGTGCTATGTCAGGTACTGTGGGTTACAAAGATGACAAATATATGGTCCTTTGCTCTTATAAAGGTTATAATGGAACACCTACAGCAAAGTATAATACAGTGCTTAAAATGATGATACACAGTAAATGTTGTGGGAACACACATATATATGGGTTTGCTATAATTTGTTATAACAATCTTTAACATGTATTGGAATGAATCTAAGAAATATCAGCTGTCAGCATTTGCTGCTCTAATCCCAGAAGTGAATTCTGAAGATATAAAATGTCTTTGTATTGGTGAGTGCTCACATTGTCATAGGAATCTGGAAAAATCATAAAAGTGCCGTGAGGAACTGTCAGTTACTATGTGCTACATAAAGTCAATGTGCAGTTCACAGAGGGATTTCCGGACTTTAATTTTTCAGTAAATGTGATGTCCTTGCCAAGAGAGAACATGGAATACTGAAAGGATGTGAAATGTTCAAAGATTACTGTGATTAAAATAACATTTAAAATAGTATGCTTTCTTCAAAATAGGGAAGGAGGAATCTATGCCCAAGTCCACAATATGGAGTTTTAAACTGTTAAAATCCACATTCACAGGCCCTTTAGTCTTTTGTAATCCTGTTCAGAATTCCTTAGATGTTCTGTAGGACAGTAGCAATTCTAAATTGCATGTGAGCCTGCCTCAGGCTATTAAGACTAGTGGTGCTTTGACTTCTCCAAGCAAATATCTTCTTTGCTAGTATAGGTAATTTATGCGTTTTTTTCCTCAGCATGTATTTACTCATTACTATTATACTTACGTTAAAAACTGTGTTTCTTACTATAGTCTACAAAGCTCTGCATGGTCTGGTTTCCACTTGACTTCCCAACCTCATTCTATACATTTCTCTGTTTTGCATTTCAAGCTCCATCAAGACTAAGCTACTTGTAGTTCCTGAAACACAGCATGTTGTTTTAGGTTTCTAAGCTGTAACTCTCACACTTCTCTTTATGCTTGGATTGTTCTGCTGCAACTTTGATTAATCCATTAATTGTATAAGATTTAGCTCAATTACCGACTCCTCCAGACTGCCTTTGTTTACCCTTCATCTTCATATGTTGGGTAACACAGTCTCCTTCTCTGTTCCCATAGTTTCACTCGTGTCCGTGTGAAGAGACCACCAAACAGGCTTTGTGTGAGCAACAAGGCTGTTTATTTCACCTGGGTGCAGGCGGGCTGAGTCCGAAAAGAGAGTCAGCAAAGGGAGATAGGGTGTGGGGCCGTTTTATAAGATTTGGGTAGGTTAAGGAAAATTACAGTCAAAGGGGCTTGTTCTCTGGCGGGCAGGAGTGGGGGTCACAAGGTGCTCAGTGTGGGAACTTTTTGAGCCAGGATGAGCCAGGAGAAGGAATTCACAAGGTAATGTCATCAGTTAAGGCAAGGACCGGCCATTTTCACTTCTTTTGTGGTGGAATGTCATCAGTTAAGGCAGGAACTGGCCATCTGGATGTGTACCTGCAGGTCACAGGGGATATGATGGCTTAGCTTGGGTTCAGAGGCCGGACATTCCTGTCTTCTTATATTAATAAGAAAAATAAAACAAAATAGTGGCAGAGTGTTGGGGCAGCGAAAATTTTTGGGGTTGGTATGGAGAGATAATGGGCGATGTTTCTCAGGGCTGCTTTGAGCGGGATTAGGGGCGGCGTGGGAACTTACAGTGGGAGAGATTAAGCTGAAGGGAGATTTTGTGGTAAGGGGTGATATTGTGTTAGAAGAAACATTTGTCATATAGAATGATTGGTGATGGCCTGGATACGGTTTTGGATGAATTGAGAAACTAAACGGAAGATACAAGGTCTGGATAAAAGAAGGAGAAAAATAGATATTAAAGGACTAAGAATTGGGAGGACCCAGGACATCCAATTAGAGAGTGCGTAAGGGGGTTCAGCGTAATTACTTGCTTGGTTGGCAAGTTTTTGGGCTCTATCCTTGAGTTTCTTTATGTTGTCATACAACAGGCCAGATTGATTTAGGTAAAAACAACACTCTTCATTTAAGAATATACAGAGTCCTCCTTTTTCAGCAGTGAGTAAGTCAAGGCCTCTGAAAGTATTAGGGCAGTGGCAGCTGCTGCATGGAGACATGGTGGCCAGCCTGAAACAGTAAGGTCAAGTTGTTTGGACAAAAAGGCTACAGGACACGATCCTGGTCCTTGTGTAAAAATTCCGACTGCACAGCCCTGCACTTCGGCTGTGTGTAATGAAAAGGGTTGGGATGAGTCAGGGAGAGCTAGGGTGGCGGCAGTCTTTAAAGCTGTCTTCAAGGAATGGAAAGAGGTGTGGGAAAAGGATTTAGGATCTATGGGGTCAGCTAGGTTTCCTTTTGTGAGTTTATATAATGGTTTTGTTAGGATGGCAAAACCAGGTATCTAAAGTCGAAAGTATCTAACCACGCCTAGGAAGGAAAGGAGTTGTTGTTTTGTAGAAGGTGTTGGGGTTTGAGAGATCAGTCGGACGCGATTGGCAGGGAGAGCACGTGTGTTTTTATGAAGAATTATGCTGAGATAGGTAACAGATGAGGAAGAAATTTGGGCTTGATTGAAGTAATGGGGGCTGCCTGTGAAGCCTTGCGGCAGCCCAGGTAATTTGCTGAGCCTGATGGGTGTTAGGGTCAGTCCAAGTGAAAGCGAAGAGAGGCTGGGATGAAGGGTGCAAAGGAATAGTAAAGAAAGCACGTTTGAGATCCAGAGCAGAGTAATGGGTTGTGGAGGGAGGTATTGAGGATAGGAGAGTATATGGGTTTGGCACCAGGGGGTGGATAGGCAAAACAATTTGGTTGATAAGGTGCAGATCCTGAACTAACCTGTAAGCCTTGTCTGGTTTTTGGACAGGTAAAATGGGGGAATTGTAAGGAGAGTTTATAGGTTTTAGAAGCCCATGCTGTAGCAGGGAGTGATAACAGGCTTTAATCCTTTTAAAGTGTGCTGTGGGATAGGATATTGGCGTTGAGCCGGGTAAGGGTGATTAGGTTTTAATGGGATGGTAATGGGCATGTGATCGGTTGCCAGGGAGGGGGTAGAGATGTCCTATACTTGTGGGTTAAGCTAGGGGGATACGAGAGGAAGACTCAAAGGAGGCTTTGGGTTGGGAAGAATGGTGGCAATGAGATGTGGCTGTACTCCAGGAATAGTCAGGGAAGCAGATAATTTGGTTAAAATATCTCAGCCTAATAAGGGAGCTGGGCAGGTGGGGTTAACTAAAAAAGAGTGCATAAAAGAATGTTGTCCAAGTTGGCACCAGAGTGGGGGAGTTTTAAGGGGTTTAGAAGCCTGGCCATCAATACTTACAACAGTTATGGAGGCAAAGGAAACAGGCCCTTGAAAAGAAGGTAATGTGGAGTGGGTAGCCTCCCTATTGATTAAGAAGGGGAGGGACTTACCTTCCACTGTGAGAGTTACCCAGAGCATCTGTGGTGGTCCTGTAGGCTTCCTAGGCGATTCGGCAGTATCAGTCTTCAGCTGCTAAGCTGAGATCTGGGAAGGAGTCAGTCAGAGAGCCTTGGGCCAGAGTTCCAGGGGCTCTGGAAGTGGCTGCCAGGTGAGTTGAACAGTCCGATTTTCAGTGGGGTCCTGCACAGATGGGAAACAGCTTAGGAGGAATCCCAGGCTGTGGGCATTCCTTGGCCCAGTGGCCAGATTTCTGGCACTTGTGGCAAGCTCCTGGGGGAGGAGGTTCTAGAGGAATGCCTGGCTGCTGCGGTTTAGGCGTTTGGAAGTTCTTGTGTGCTGGAGATATGGCTGGGGTTTGTCTCACAGTGGAGGCAAGGAATTGCAACTCAGAAATACATTGCTACTTGGCTGCCTCTACTCTATTATTGTACACCTTGAAGGCAAGGTTAAGTCCTGTTGTGGGTTTGAGGGCCGGAATTTAATTTTTGGAGTTTTATTTAATGTCAGGAGCAGATTGGGTAATAAAATGTATATTGAGAATAAGACGGCCTTTTGACCTTTTAGAGTCTAGGGCTGTAAAGCATCTCAGGGTTGCTGCTGAATGAGCCATGAACTGGACTGGGTTTTTCATATTTGATGAAAGAGCCTAAACGCTAATTGACTTGGGAGAGGTCGAATAAAGAAGAAGGAGCATTAACCTTGACTCTGCCTTTAGCTCCAGCCACCTTTTTAAGAGGAAATTGCTGGGCAGGTGGGGGAGGGCTAGTCGTGGAATGAAACTGTAAGCCAGACCAGGTGTGAGGAGGGGAGGTGATAAAAGGATTATAGGGTGGGGGAGCAGAGGCTGAGGAAGAATTGGGACCTGGCTCAGCCTGGCGAGGAGCAGCCTGGGGAGGAGGGGAGGGGTCAGATGGGTCTGTAGAAAAGGAAGACTAGAAAGACTCAGCAACGCTTGGGGTTGGGACTGAGGGGACAGGCGGGAGGGAAAGAAGGAGGATTTGGGATGAGTCACACTGGGGACAGAGACTAGGGAGGGAACAATGTGTAAAAGAATGCCTGGATGTTAGGCACCTCAGACCGTTTGCCCATTTTACGACAAGAATTACCTAGATCTTGTAGGATGGAAAAATCGAAAGTGCCATTTTCTGGCTATTTGGAACCACTGTCAAGTTTGTATTGGGGTCAAGCGGCATTGTAGAAGAAAATAAGGCATTTAGGTTTTAGGTCAGGTGTGAGTTGAAGAGGTTTTAAGTTCTTGAGAACACAGGCTAAGGGAGAAGAAGGAGGAATGGAGGGTGGAAGGCTGCCCATAGTGAAGGAGGCAAGCCTAGAGGAAAGAGAGAGTAGAGAGATGGAGAGAAGGGGTGGGGGGTGCTTGCCTTTTAGGAAAGTGGAGAAGGAGTAGAGACACGGAGAGAAGGGATCGGGGGGTTCTTGCCTTCCAGAAAAGCAGAGAAGGGGTAGAGACATGGAGAGAAGGGGCCGGGGGATTCTTGCCCCTTAGAAAAGCGGAGAAGGGGTAGAGACACGGAGAGAAGGGGTCAGGGGGTTCTTGCCTCCTAGAAAAGCGGAGAAGGGTAGAGACATGGAGAGAAGGGGTCGGGGGGTTCTTGCCCCCTGGAAAAGTGGTACTTGCTGGTAAGGGTGAAGGACTAAAGCAGGCATCCTTGCGTGGTCAGACACCTCTGAAATGTGGGTCAGGCATCCCCTCGTGATTAAACACCAAGGGAAGCCTGTCTTTCCAAGTCTGTGACTGGCGCCGGAGTTTTGGGTCTACGGATAAAATGCATCTCCCTTTGTCTCTACCAGAAAAGGAAAGGAACTGAAATTAAGAGAAGGGAGAAATTGAAGTGTGGCGCCAAGATTGATAGGAGAAAGAGGTTGAGGGATAGTGAGAGAGGTTGGAGAAGAGAGTAAAAAGAGGCCACTTACCTGATTTAAAATTGGTGTGATGTTCCTTGGGCTGGTCGGTCTGAGGACTTGAGGTCGTAGGTGGATCTTTCTTATGGAGCAAAGAGCAGGAGGACAGGGAACTGATCTCCCAAGGGAGGTTCCCCTGATCCAAGCCATGGCACCAAAATTTCACTCACGTCCGTGCGAAGAGACCACCAAACAGGCTTTGTGTGAGCAACAAGGCTGTTTATTTCACCTGGGTGCAGGCGGGCTGAGTCTGAAAAGAGAGTCAGCAAAGGGAGATAGGGGTGGGGCCGTTTTATAAGATTTGGGTAGGTAAAGGAAAATTACAGTCAAAGGGGGTTGTTCTCTGGCAGGCAGGAGTGGGGGTCACAAGGTGCTCAGTGTGGGAGCTTTTTGAGCCAGGATGAGCCAGGAGAAGGAATTTCACAAGGTAATGTTATCAGTTAAGGCAGGAACCGGCCATCTGGATGTGTACGTCCTGGTCACAGGAGATATGATGGCTTAGCTTGGGCTCAGAGGCCTGACATCATAGCATCTTGTAATCATATCTGGTACCTCTCTCTCAGAAATTTAAACTTGGCTCAAATCTCCAATTTTATAACTTGTGTCACTTGAGTGCCCTCCCCATGATCTCTATAAATTCCCAGTTTTACTTCCTGATGTTTGCTATTGTCTCCATTTTGGGGTCCACACAGATTCTTGGGTTTTGCTTAGTACTAAATGTACAAACCAAACTACTCTTCTTTAATGTATTCTACAAAAAATAAAGTCACATCAAGCATATGGTACATTTTTTAAGATTTATTAAATATTTGCAGGGTCATAGAGAGGAATGAGGTCTCTCACTGTATAACATTTTTCCGTCTTGCTTGTTCCCTCTCATGATTACCTTCCTTCCAAAACCTTTTCTCCTAACAAGTGATCCTCTCAGCAATATTTAGCTCTCTGGAAAATGTGTGATAATCTACTTTCATCTGACTTACATGCCACCCTCACGTTTTTCTTTTCTGAAGACTGGCTTCTCAAAGCCCACTGGCTTTTCCCAACTCCTCTAGAATTTAGGGAAATTATTTTTTCTTAATCTCTCTATATCCTTATCCCCAAAATTTTAAGGTTACATTTAAAAGGTTTGCTTCCATATTTCTCTCTTCCATTGTGAGGAAGGAAGAGAACTGATTTGTTCTATTCATTGGTGTATCCCTAGTTTTTAGCACAATGCTTAACATATAATAGGTTCTTAATAAATGTATGATGAACTGTCTTTTGAACACATCTTAGAAAGCTTTGAGCTAGTGCTCATGCTAATGTTTTCAAGGATTATGCGTCTGGTCTGTGGGTAAGCCATTTCCTTTTGTTTGGTTCTGCAGTCAAAGTTTATACCACAAAGTCATGTTAACTTATACTTTGTAAGCACAATATATATCCTCTGCCCTATGTAGTAAAAATAGATGAAAAGGACTGAGAAAAGCTACCTAATAAAAACAAGCACTGTTTTAAGCACTTTATGCATATTATCTTGTGTTCTCACAACAACACCTGTGAAGTAGATATTATCGTCTGTATTTTCCAAATAAGGAAGTTGAGGCACAGTGAGGTTAGGTAACTTGTTGAAAATCACATACCTAATAAGTAGAATAAGTTGAATTTAAGGCTAGACAGTCTATTCTAAGAGCCCTGCTCTCTTAGTTACTATGCAATATTGCCTTCAGAGCACAAGAATTGGGTTTTCAGGTACAGATTATAAAGGCTTAGCGTTAGAAAATATAAACTTCATAAGGCCTAGAATAATCAGAGAATTCTGCATGAAAGAAGTGTACATTGAAAGGCAAACCGATTTCTATTTTTCGTTTAACTCCATTTGGCCAGATTTTCTTGCTGCCACGAGCCAATTTATGCAAAATTATAACCTTTAGATTGATGGCCAACAAAAGCCAAAGTGGTTGGCACCAGATGGATCACCTGACCTATCTGCTACTGTGTGAGCCTTTTCAAGTAGTTTTTATATTCTTGGAATTGGCATGATGGTACTAGGTCACCTGGTTTATCTGAGTTTCAAAGGGATGAGAAATGCCTTGGCGTTTACAACTGAAAAACAAAATTCAACTGGTCATCTGTTATCTCTTTTGTGATGCTTATCAGGGTTCAGATTTTAGTACCAAGGAATGTTAAAGCCAGTTTGACATTTTAAGTTATTTGCAATTCCTACAAAAGTGCTCATACTCAGAAAGTCTCTCTTCTAAATATTCAGCTAAAATATTTTAAAATATAAAAATATTTCATAATTTACCCTTAAATATGCCGAAATGTAACTCAAAGATAATCTAACTTTTCTTATTTAGGAATATGTATATATTCCTAAGTGTGCTACAAAGGAGAAAAGAGAGAAAATAATCTTAAATTAAATATGTATTAGATATGTAGATGCTCACGTACTTCTACACTTGAAGTTAAAATAGTCACTTGTACTCACACATAGAAAACTATAGATACAACATCTACACTTGCAAACTGTAGAGTGGTGTGCTGATAACTTTAATGCAATGAGCTTTATTGTCATTTGTGAGATAACTGTCTTAACTGGTGAACAATTCTTCCTTATGTTGTGAAAAAAAAAAAAAAACTGGACCCTTTCCTTATACCATAAACAAAAATTAACCCAAGATGGACTAGAGACTTAAATGTAAAACCCAAAACTATAAAAGTCCTGGAAGACAATCTAGGCAATACCATTCAAGACACAGGAACTGGCAAAGATTTCATGATGAAGATGGCAAAAGCAATTGCAACAAAAGCAAAAATTGGCAAGTTGGTTCTAATTAAACTAAAGAGCTACTGCACAGCAAAGAAAACTATCAACAGAGAAAACAGACATCCTATAGAATGGGAAAAAATATTTGCAAACTATGTATCTGACAAAGGTCTAACATCTAGCATCTCTAAGGAACTTAAGCAAGTTTATAAGAAAAATACAAACAACACCATTAAAAAGTGGGCAAAAGACATGAACAGACACTTTACAAAAGAAGATATAGATGCAGCCAACAATCATAGGAGAAAAAAGCTCAGCATCACTGATCATTAGAGAAATACAAATCAAAACCACAATGAGATACCATCTCACACCAGTCAGAATGGCTATTATTAAAAAGTCAAAAAATAACAGACACTGGCAAGGTTGCAGAGAAAAAGGAATGCTTATACACTGTTGGTGGGAGTATAAATTAGTTCAACCATTGTGGAAGACAGTGTGGCAATCTCTCAAAGACCTAAAAACATAACTACCATTCTACCCAGCAATCCCATTACTTGGTATATACCCAAAGGAATATAAATTATTCTATTTTAAAGACACATGCACATATTCATTGCAGCACTATTCACAATAGCAAAGACATGAAATGAACCTAAATGCTAATCAATGATAGACTGGATAAAAAAATGTGGTACATGGACACCATGGAATACTATGCAGCCATAAAAAAGAATGAGATTATGTTCTTTGCAGGGACATGGATGGAACTGGAGGCCATTATTCTTGGCAAATTAATGCAGGAAGAGAAAACCAAATACTGCATGTTCTCACTTATAAGTGGGAGCTAAATGATGAAAACACATGGACACAGAGAGAGGAACAACACACACTGGAGCCTGTCAGAGAGTGGAGGGTGGGAGAAAGGAGAGGATCAGGAGAAATAACTAATGGGTACTAGACGTAATACCTGGGTGTTAAAATAATCTGTACACAAGCCCCCATGATACAAGTTTACCTATATAACAAACCTTCATGTGTACCTTTGAACTTAAAATAAAAATTAAAAAAAGGTTTTCATTGGCGTGAATATCTGGTGAGGTATCCAAAGATAGGGAGGAACATGGTCACATTGATTCTTGGTTGTACGGTTGTATAGGAAGTCCAGCAACCCTTACCCACTCCTGTAACTATCTCTTTCCTCCCCAGTAAAAAAGACTTTAAGCCAAGAAAAATGACTAGAGTTTAAACAAATATATATAACAATAAAAGCATCCTTCACCCAGAAAGATATACCAATTTAAAATTTGTATGTACCTAATAACATAGCCCATAAATATAGAAAGTAAAAGTTTACGAAAATGCAAGGGAAATTTTGCAAATACACTATCATAGTGAGATATTTTACATACCTCTCAGTATATAACAGAATAAGAAGATAAATGATCAGTAATGATATAAAATATTGAACCATATAATTAATAATTTGACCTAATAGAAATACATACAGTAGTGTACTGGAGTCAGCTCATACTGGCTTGTGAGAGTCACATGTGTGCATCTCTTCCCAACTTCACATTTATTATATCATGTTGTCAGCTTGAAATTGACTATGATGGGAGAATTCACACTATGAAAAATTGGTCCAAGAGTATATGATTTCTGGGTATCTGTGTGTTTTTTTTTGTTTGTTTGTTTGAGAGCCAGTCAACCATTTATCAGCATTCCACTGCATGTACAAAGCACTGAACTTATGACTTGCTGACTACACATTCTTTTCAATTACATATGGAAATCTTTCCCAAATTGACCATATGCTGGTCCATAAGGCAAATATGAATAAATTTCAACAAATTTAAATTATACAAAATGTGTTGTTTGGTCTCAATGAAATCAAGCTAGAAATCAATAAGAAAATGATAACCAGAAAATTATGAAACATTAGCAAAATATGCAGTATATTACTTTATAATTTATAGGTCAAAGAAACATAGTGTGAATTAGAACATGTTTTGAACTGAATGATAATGAAAGTATATATCAATACTTGTGAAATGTAGTTTAAGCTGTGGTTAGAGGCACATTTGTAGCTATTAATACATTACAAAGAAGATAGTAAAAGTTAATGATATAGACATCTATTTCAAGAAGGTAGAAAAGAATCAGCAAATTAAAATCAAGGAATATAGAAGAAAGTAAATAATAAAGATAAGAGCAGAAATTGGATAGAAAACAAATGTACAGAAAGAAATGTAGAGAAATTCTGCAAAGCCAAAGGTTGGTTTAAAAAGACAAATTAAGTGATAAACTTCTACCAATATTGTCCAAGAAAATAATCATTGTCTTTATGACAAGGAGAAAGGCACAAATAATCAAAATCAGACATGAAAATAGGAAAATCCAAATTGATACTTCAAATGTAAAAAATATCTGAACAACTTTATAACAGTAAATTTGAAAATTTAAATGGTATAAACAAATTCCTAGGAAAATAACTTATCAAAACTGACAGAAGAAATAGAAAATTATACCTGCATATCATCTTATACCTAATAACATGGTTGTATTGTTGTGTACTTATTATTTTCTGCTGATTTTTTCACTTATCAGTATTATATATACAATTGCATATAAAATCACATTCCTCACACTTGTTACTTTTAATGTCTATAGAAAGCCTTTTTGTTACTGATATGATTTGGCTGTGTCCCCTCTCACATCTCATCTTGAATTGTAATCCTCATAATCCTCACGTGTTGAGGGAGAGACCCAGTGGGAAGTGATTGGATCATGGTAGCAGTCTCCCCCATGCTGTTCTCGTGATAGTGAGGGAGTTCTCATGAGAGCTGATGGTTTTATAAGGTGCTCTTCCCCCTTTGCTTCCTTCATACTTCTCTCTCCTGCCACTTTGTGAAGAAGGTGCCTGCTTCCCCTTCCACCACGATTGTAAGTTTCCTGAGGCCTCCCCAGCCATGCGGAACTGTGGGTCAATTATACCTCTTTCCTTTGTAAATTACCCAGTCTCAGGTATTTCTTTATTGCAGTGTGAGAATGGACTAATAGAGTTACCATATCAATAATAAAAGGCATTTGGACTCTTTCCTATTTTTGATAATAGTTGTTTAGAAAACTGCCATGGGAATTGCAATACAAATCAGTTTTTCCCCCTTTGGTTATTTCCTGGGTGGTATGATCTCCATAGTGGAATTATTCGGAGAAATATTATGAATGGTTTATTCCTTTCATATATTGCCAAGTTACTCTTCTGTAAAATGGAATCAATTTACAGTACCACTAGCAATATATAAGTGCACTCATTCTCCCTAATTCTCACTAGCGACTTTATACACTGTGTTTTTGATAGTTCGGTAGATAAACAATGGAAGCTTTAAGTTGTTTTAATTTGCATTCATTTAATTGCTATTGAGGGTTTATCTTTTTTTCTATTTCAATGTCTTTTATATAAACTGCATATTCATCATCTTTATTAACTTATCAAGTAAAATCTCAGTATTAGACTGATATATATGCATTTTTTTATTCAGGTTGGGTAGTTAGCCTATATCAGTTACATTTTTCTCATGAATTTGCCAATGAGGATATTCATTTCTTCTGGTATTCATTTTATTACATTTCATAGCTTAGCAGCCTTTTTATTTTTAAGACATTTGAATACATTTATCTTGTATGTGATGATATACTCCATTTCTTAAACAGTCAAAAATATATTTCTTTTCCACAGCTGGAATAAATATGATATTTCACAGTAAGCTACCTGGTTCACTATCCCCCAAATCTTTAAATTCTCATAGTTATAGCACTTAACCTTTACTCATACACCAACCCTGAGCTGGATTAATCCATTCTCTACTAACTTGCTCTCTGCTTCTTACCTGTAATTGTCTTTATACCTTGCACAGCAGTTTTATAACAAAGCCTCTCCTTTGATAATCTACCTAGTACCCCGATCCTTCTAAGACTGGGAGTTTGCCTTTTTCTCCCCTGTTTTTTTTAGGAACTTGAGTTCTGCTTCTCAATCCCAGGATAAGCAACTGGGACTAGAGCACCTGCTGCCACAATCCCAGATATCAACTTTCTATCCAGATAATGTCTGTTTCCCTTGCTGCTCACATTGCTGTTTTTTACCTGTCTACCAGATCACCAACACCTTACTGCTTTCCTGGCCTTTCCTAATACTAGCTGCTTACCTAGACTGCCATTTCCTATCCCAAGATTCTTAGACATTGTTCTGCCCGGCTGGATTTCTTCCCCACTGCCTTTAACTGAATCGGTCTTGCACTAATGTAGTGAATACATTTAATTCTCAGGTGCTAACTTTGTTTGTCTGACCTCTCCTGACACTGACTGAATTTCAATTTTTAAAAATAATTTAACTTTATAATTTAACAATATATACTTTGTCATAAAAGCTATGCATATTATCTGGAATTTGTTGCACATGTATAAGATATAGATCTCAGTTACTTATTAATGTATTGATTACCATATACATAACTAGCTGACAAAACAACATTTATTAATGATTCTTTTCTCCATTTATTAATGATTTTTATTTTCATTACATACATTTTTCTGTAGCTTTAGTTCTTATAATAATTTGAATCAATTTCTGGATGCTTTATTCCACTGATCAGTCTCCTTCATTTAGTTATAGTATCACATAATTCTGACAACTGTGTTTTCTAGTATGTGTTTGTGAATTTAAGTACTTTCATCTTTATTTAATCTTTCTGACAATGAGAAAGGCATATTTCTTTATTTAAATCTTCCATTTTTTACTCATTAGGGTCTTGATTTTCTTTGTTTCACACACTTAATTGTTGCACAAGTACTTAATGTTTCTAGTAACTGTTGTGAAGGGATTTCATTTCCTTTTTGGGTTATTCATTGTATTTTCTGTATTATTAGTATATAGGGATATATTCAATTTATTTTTGCAGATTTACTTCCTTCCACAACTCTGAAAAACTCATTTATTACTGCTGGTAATTTTTTGGTTGACTTCTTTGGATTTTCTGAGTATATATTCATGTCATAAGTAAAAAGTGTTTTTTTTGGTATCATATTTTGCTAAACATAACTTCAATTCTTTTTTTTTTTCCTCTGGTGATCATGGTAAATATTCCTTTAAAAGAGAGTGGTGACTAAGGAAAGAAAAATAACTAGCATTTGTGGAGTGCCATTTTGCCTATTCTTGATCTTACAGAAGGTAATTCTAGTCATACTTCTCCATTAAATATATTGTTGATACTATTTTTTAAATGTGCCCTTTTCACGTTAGGAATGAAAACATTTAATTTTGTTAATAAAATATGTTGAATGTTATCCATATTTCTTGGCAGCTATTGAAAAGCTGATTTAAAATATTGTCCCATTGAGAGACAGGACTAGCTGGATTTCCTAGGCCAGCTAAGAGTTCCTAAGCCTAGCTGGGGAAGGTGATCACGCCCACCTTTAAACATGGGGCTCCTAACTCAGCTGACACCCAACCAATCAGATAGTAAAGAGAGCTCACTAAAATACCAATTAGGCTAAAAGCAGGAGGTAAAGAAATAGTCAATCATCTGTCGCCTGAGAGCACAGGGGGAGGGACAATGATCAGGATATAAACCCAGGCATTCAAGCCGGCAGTGGCAACCCCCTTTGGGTCCCCTCCCGTTGTATGGGAGCTCTGTTTGCACTCTATTAATAATCTTGCAACTGCACACTCTTCTGGTCCGTGTTTGTTCCAGCTTGAACTGAGCTTTCACTTGCCGTCCACCACTGCTGATCGCCACCATCACAGACCCGCCACTGACTTTCACCCCTCCAGATCCCGCAGGGCGTCCGCCTGGCTTCTGATCCAGCGAGGCACCCGTTGCCGCTCCTGATCAGGCTAGAGGCTTGCTGTTGTTCCTGCACCGCTAAGTGACTGGGTTCGTCCTAATCGGGCTGAACACTAGTCGCTGGGTTTCACGGTTCTCTTCCGTGACCCACGGCTTCTAATACAGCGATAACACTCACCGCATGGCCCAAGGTTCCATTCGTTGGAATCCATGAGGCCAAGAACCCCAGGTCAGAGAACAAAAGGCTTGCCACCATCTGGGGAGCAGCCCGCCACCATCTTGGGAGCTCTAAGAACAAAGACCTGCCGGTAACACCATTAACACATATACTAGCCTTGTATTCATGGCATAAATAGCAACAGTCATAGTTGATAGATTTTTATTATGATAAAAAATAAATAACAGATTCTCAACAAATTTTTAAGTGTGTGATACAGTATTGTTGACTATAAGCTCAATGTTATACAGCAGATATCTACAACTTTTTCATGTTGCATAACTGAGATTTTTTTACCCATTCAAAAATTTTCTACTTCTCCCTGCCACCAGCCTCTGGCAACCAGCATTCTACTTTCTGCTTCTATGTGTGTGACTATTTTAGATAGTTCATATGAATGGAATCATGCAGCATTTGTCCTTCTGTGACTGGCTTATTTCATTTCACATAATGACCTTAAGTTTCATTCACCTTGTCTCAAATGGCAGGATTTCTTTTCTTAAGGCTGAATAATATTCAAATGTGTATTTATGTGTGTCTCTCTATATAGCTCACATTTACTTTTTTCATCTAATAAAGAACACAAGTGTTTTACATATCTTGGCTATTTTAGGTAATGCTGCCTTGACCATGAGAGTTCAGATATCTCTTCTAGATATAATTTCATTTCTTTTTGACATATACCCAGAAGTGGGAGTGCTGGATCATATGGTAGTTCTATTTTTAATTTTGTGAGCAACATCCATACTGTTTTCCACAGTGGCTGCACCATTTTACATTCCCACCAGAAGTGCACATGGGTTCCCTTTTCTGCACAATCTAACAGTTGTTTTCTTTTATCTTTTTGATGATAGCCATCTTAATAGGCAGAAGGAGATATCTCATGGTCATTTTAATTTGCATTACCCTTATGATTAGTGATGTTGAGCATCTTTTCATACAGCTGTTGGCCATTTGTATGTCTTTGACAAAATGTCTATTCAGGTTCTTTACCCATTTTTTGAATTGGGTTATTAGTTTGCTTGCCATTGAATTGAGTTTCCTTATGTATATTAGATATTAACACCTTACCAGATATATGATTTGCAAATTTTTTCCCATTCTGTAGTTTGCCTTTTTAGTTCATTGATTATTTTCATGATGTGCAGAAACTTTTTAGTTTGATGTGGTCCCACTTGTTTATTTTTGCTTTTGTTACCTGTACTTTTGGTGTCCTAACCAAAAACATCATTGTGAAGACCAATGTCAAGAAGCTTTCCCTGCTCCATGTTTTCTTGTAGGATTTTTACAGTTTCAGGTTTTATGTTTAAGTCTTGAATTGATTTTGAGTTTATTTTTATGTATAGTTTAAGGTAAGGTCCAATTCCATTCTTTTGCATGTGGTATCCCATTTTCCTAGCACCATTTATTGAAGAGACTATCCTTTCCCCATATGTGGTGACTTGGTGGAAGAATAGTTGGCTGCATATGCATAGGTTTATTTCTGAGCTCTATATTCTATTCCATTGGTCTGTGTACTTGGTTTTATGTCACTGCCATGTTGTTTGATTACTATTACTTTGTAATACCATTTGAAATCAGAAACTGTTTACTCCAGCTTAATTTCTCTTGCATGAGATTGCTTTAAGTAATCAGGGTCTTTTGTATGGTTCCAAATGAATTTTGTTTTTTCACCCAGGCTGGTGTGGTCTCGGCTCACTGCAACCTCCGCCTCCCAGGTTCAAGCGATTCTCCTGCCTCAGCCTCCCAAATAGCTGGGATTACAGGCATGTGCCACCACACCTGGCTAATTTTTTGTATCTTTGGTGAAGATAGGGTTTCACCATGTTGGCCAGGCTGGTCGTGAACTCCTGACCTCGTGATCCACCCGCCTCGGCCTCCCAAAGTGCTGGGATTACAGGCATGAGCCACCACTCCCAGCCGATTCCAAATGAATTTTAGGATTGCTTTCTCTATCTCTGGGAAGAATACCACTGGAATATTGATAGACATTTCACTGAATGTGTAGATTGCTTTGGGTAGTATGGACATTTTAACAATATTAATTCTTCCCAACCATGAACAAGGGATATCTTTTTTTTTATTTATTTGTGTGCTCAATTTATTTCATTAATGTTAACAGATTTCAATGTCTAGATCTTTTACATATCTATATCTATATATCTCTCTATATATCTTCTCTGACAATGATGGAATAAAACTAGAAATCAATAATTAGAGGAATTCTGGAAACTGTACAAATATATGGGAATTCGGCCAGGCACAGTGGCTCACGCTCATAATCCCAGCACTTTGGGAGGCCGAGGCAGATGGATCACTTGAGGTCAGGAGTTCGAGACTAACCTGGCCAACATGGTGAAACCCCATCTCTACTAAAAATACAAAAATTAGCCAGGTGTGGTGGCTCATGCCTGTAGTTCCAGCTACTCAGGAAGCTGAGACAGGATAATCACTTGAACCTGGGAGATGGAGGTTGCAGTGAGCTGAGATCATGTCACTGCACTCCTGCCTGGGTAACAGTGTCAGACTCTACCTCAAAAACAAAACAAAACACAAATGTATGGGAATTAAACATTGTGATCTGAATGACCAGTCAGTCAGTGAAGAAAATAAGAAAATTGAAAAATTTTAGCAAGGTCTTAGAATAGAAAATCAATGTGCAAAATGTACTAGCATTCCTATAAAACAACTACAGTCAAGCTGAGAGTCAAATTAGGAATGCATTCCCATTCACAATTGCTATTAAAAAATACCTAGGAATACAGTCAACCATATAAATGAAAGCCCTCTACAAGGTGAGCTACAAAACAGTGCTCAAAGAAGTCAGAGATGACACAAACAAATGGAAAAACATTCCATGCTAATAGATGGGAAGAATCGATATTGTTAAAATGGCCATAGCGCCAAAATAATTTATAGAATCAATGCTGTTCCTATTAAACTATCATTGACATTCTTTACAGATCGAGAAAAAACTATTTCAAAATTCATATGGAACCAAAAAGTAGTGCAAATAGCCAAAGCAATCCTAAGCAAAAAGAACAAAGCTGAAGACATGATACTTGACTTCAAATTATACTATAGGCATACAGTAACCAAATCAGCATGGTACTAGTACAAGAACAGACACATAGATCAATGGCACAGAATAGAGAGCTCAGAAATAAGACCATACCTACAACAATCTGATCTTTGACAAACCTAACAAAAACAAGCAGTGGGGAAAGTAATCCTTATTTAATAAATGGTGCTGGGATAACTGGCTAGCCATATGCAAAAGATTTAAACTTGACCCCTTACTTACACCATATTACACAACAATTAACTCAAGATAGATTAAAGACTTAAATGTAAAATCAAAGCTATAAAAGCCCTGGAATACAATCTATGCAATATCATTGTGCATATAGATATGGGCAAATATTTCATGACAAAGACATCAAGAGCAATTGCGACAAAAGCAAAAATGGACAAATGGGATCTTATTAAACTAAAGACCTTCTGCACAGAAAAAGGAACTATCAACAGAAAGAGCATACAACCTATAGAATGGTAGAAAATTTTTGCAAACTATGCAAAATAGATATCTGACAAAAGTCTAATATCTAGCACCTATAAAGAACTTAAATTTATTAAACCATTAAAAAGTGGGCAAATGACATGAACAAATACTTTTCAAAATAAGACATACATGCAGCCAATGATAATATGAAAAAAAGTTCCACATCACAGGTTATTAGAGAAATGCAAATCAAAACCACAATGAGATACCATGTCACACCCGTCAGAATGGCTATTACTTTTTTTATTGTTATTTCAATAGTTCTTGGGGAAATGGTAGTATTTGGTTACAGGGATAAGTTCTTTAGTGGTAATTTCTGAGATTTTGATGCACCCACCACCTGAACAGTGTACACTGTACTCAATGGGTAGTCTTTTATGCTTCACCTTCCTCCCACCCTTCCCGACTGAGTCCCCAAAGTTTATTGTATCATTCTTATGCCTTTGTGTCCTCATAGCTTACCTCCCATTTATAAGTAACATACCATGTTTGATTTTCCATTCCTGAGTTACTTCAGTTACAATAATGGTCTCCAATTCCATCCAGGTTACTGAAAGTGCTATTACTTTGTTCCTTTTAATGTCTGAGTAGTATTCTATGGTGTATATATACACACCACATTTTCTTTATTTACTTGTTGTTCAATGGGCATTTTGGCTGGTTCTATATTTTTGGAATTGCGAATTGTGCTGCCGTAAATGTATGTGTGTGCAAGAATCTTTTTCATATAATGACTTCTTTTCCTCTGGGTGGATACCCAGCAGTAGGATTGCTGGATCAAATGGTAGATCTACTTTTAATACTTTAAGGAGTCTCCATACTGTTTTCCATAGCAGTTGTACTAGTTTACATTACCATAAGCAGTGTAAAAGTATTCCCTTTTAACCACATCCACACCAATATCTATTATTTTTGATTTTTTAATTGTGGCCATTCTTGCAAGAGTAAGCTTGTATCACATTGTGGTTTTGATTTGCATTTCCCTAATAATTAGTGATGCTGTGCATTTTTTCATATGTGTGTTGGCCACTTATATATATATTTTGAGAATTGTCTATTCATGTCCTTAGCACACTTTTTGGTGGGATTATTATTTTTTTTCTTGCTGATTTGTTTGAGATCCTTGTAGATTCTGGATATTAGTCCTTTGTCAGATATATATAGATTGCGAAGATTTTCTTCCACTCTGTGGGTTGTCAGTTTACTCTGTTGATTATTTCTTTTGCTCTGCAGAAGCTTTTTAGTTAAGTCCCATCTATTTTTTTATTTTATTTTTTTATTTTATTATTATTATACTTTAAGTTTTAGGGTACATGTGCACAATGTGCAGGTTAGTTACTTATGTATACATGTGCCATGCTGGTGTGCTGCACCCATTAACTTGTCATTTAGCATTAGGTATATCTCCTAAAGCTATCCCTCCCCACTCCCCCCACCCCACAACAGTCCCCAGAGTGTGATGTTCCCCTTCCTGTGTCCATGTGTTCTCATTGTTCAAATCCCACCTATGAGTGAGAATATACGGCGTTTGGTTTTTTGTCCTTGCGATAGTTTACTGAGAATGATGACTTCCAATTTCATCCATGTCCCTACAAAGGACATGAGCTCATCATTTTTTATGGCTGCATAGTATTCCATGGTGTGTATGTGCCACATTTTCTTAATCCAGTCTATCATTGTTGGACATTTGGGTTGGTTCCAAGTCTTTGCTATTGTGAATAGTGCCACAATAAACATACGTGTGCATGTGCCTTTATAGCAGCATGATTTATAGTCCTTTGGGTATATACCCAGTAATGGGATGGCTGGGTCAAATGGTATTTGTAGTTCTAGATCCCTGAGGAATCACCACACTGACTTCCACAATGGTTGAACTAGTTTACAGTCCCACCCCAGTGTAAAAGTGTTCCTATTTCTCCACATCCTCTCTAGCACCTGTTGTTTCCTGACTTTTTAATGATTGCCATTCTAACTGGTGTGAGATGGTATCTCATTGTGGTTTTGATTTGCATTTCTCTGATGGCCAGTGATGGTGAGCATTTTTTCATGTGTTTTTTGGCTGCATAAATGTCTTCTTTTGAGAAGTGTCTGTTCATGTCCTTTGCCGACTTTTTGATGGGGTTGTTTGTTTTTTTCTTGTAAATTTGTTTGAGTTCATTGTAGATTCTGGATATTAGCCCTTTGTCAGATGAGTAGGTTGTGAAAATTTTCTCCCATTTTGTAGCTTGCCTGTTCACTCTGATGGTAGTTTCTTTTGCTGTGCAGAAGCTCTTTAGTTTAGTTAGATCCCATTTGTCAATTTTGGCTTTTGTTGCCATTGCTTTTGGTGTTTTAGACATGAAGTACTTGCCCATGCTTGTGTCCTGAATGGTAATGCCTAGGTTTTCTTGTAGTGTTTTTATGGTTTTAGGTCTAACGTTTAAGTCTTTAATCCATCTTGAATTAATTTTTGTATAAGGTGTAAGGAAGGGATCCAGTTTCAGCTTTCTACATATGGCTAGCCAGTTTTCCCAGCACCATTTATTAAATAGGGAATCCTTTCCCCATTGCTTGTTTTTCTCAGGTTTGTCAAAGATCAGGTAGTTGTAGATATGTGGCATTATTTCTGAGGGCTCTGTTCTGTTCCATTGATCTATATCTCTGTTTTGCTACCAGTACCACGCTGTTTTGGTTACTGTAGCCTTGTAGTATAGTCTGAAGTCAGGTAGCGTGATGCCTCCAGCTTTGTTCTTTTGGCTTAGGATTGACTTGGCGATGCGGGCTCTTTTTTGGTTCCATATGAGCTTTAAAGTAGGTTTTTCCAATTCTGTGAAGAAAGTCATTGGTAGCTTGATGGGGATGGCATTGAATCTATAAATTGCCTTGGGCAGTATGGCCATTTTCACGATATTGATTCTTCCTACCCATGAGCATGGAATGTTCTTCCATTTGTTTGTATCCTCTTTTATTTCCTTGAGCAGTGGTTTGTAGTTCTCCTTGAAGAAGTCCCATCTATTTATCTTTGTTTTTGTTGCATTTGCTTTTAGGTTCATTGTCATGGACTCTCTGCCTAATCCAATGTCTAGAAGAGTTTTTCTGAGATTATCTTCTAGAATTTTTATGGTTTCAGGTCTTAGAGTTAAGTCTTTGATCCGTCTTGTGTTGATTTTTGTATAAGGTGAGAGATGAGGATCCACTTTCATTCTCCTACATGTAGCTTGCTAATTGTCCCAGCACCATTTTTTGAGTAGGGTGTGCTTTCCCCACATTATGTTTTTGTTTGCTTTGTCAAAGATGAGTTGGCTGTAAGTTTTTGGCTTTATTTCTGTGTTCTCTATTCTGTTCCATTGGATGACATGCCTATTTTTATACCAGTACCATGCTGTTATAGTAATTATATCCTTATAGTATACTTTAAAATCAGGTAATATGATGCCTACAGATTTGTTCTTATTGCTTAGTCCTGCTTTGTCTACGTGGAGTCTTTTTACCTTCCTTCTGCATTTTAGGATTGTTTTTTCTAGTTCTGTGAAGAATGATGATAGTATTTTGATGGGAATTGCAATGAATTTGTAGTTTGCTTTTGGCAGTATGGTCATTTTCACAACATTGATTCTACCCATCCGTGAACATGGGATGTGTTCCCATTTGTTTGTGTCATCTATGATTTCTTTCAGGAGTGTTTTGTAGTTTTTTTGGTAGAGATCTTTTTGGTTAGGTGTATTCCTAAGTTTTTTTATTTTTATTTTTTGCAGTATTGTGAGAGACGTTGAGTTTTGATTTGATTTTCAGCTTGGTCGCTGTTAGTGTATAGCAGTGCTACTGATTTGTGTACATTGATTTTGTATTCTAAAACTTTACTGAATTCATTTATCAGATCTAGAAGATTTTTAGATGAGTCTTTAGGGTTTTCTAGGTATACGATCATATCATTGGTGAACAGGGACAGTTTGACTTTCTCCTTTTCAATTTGGATGCCCTTTATTTTTTTTCTCTTGTCTGACTTCTCTGATTAGGACTTCAGTACTATGTTGAATAGAAGTGGTGAAACTGGGCACCCTAGTCTTGTTCCAGTTCTCAGGGGGAATGCTTTCAGCTTTTTCCTGTTCAGTATAATGTTGTCTGTGGGTTTGTCATAGATGGCTTTTATTACCTTAAGGTATTTTGCTGAGGGCTTTAATCATAAAGCGATGCTAGATTTTGTCAAATGCTTTTTCTGTGTCTTTTGAGATGACCATATGATTTTTGTTTTTAATTCTGTTTATGTGGTGTATCACTTTTATTGACTTGTTTATGTTAAACCATCCCTGAATCACTGGTATGAAACCCAGTTGATCATGGTGGATTGTCTTTTTGATATGCTGTTGGATTCGGTTAGCAAGTATTTAGTAGAGGATTTTTGCATTTATGTTCATCCAAGATATTGGTCTGTAGTTTTTTTTTGTTGTTGTTGTTATGTCTTATTCTGGTTTGGGTTTTGGGGTAATACTGGCTTCATAGAATGATTTAGGGAGGATTCCCTTTTTCTCTACCTTTTGGCATAGTTTCATTAGGATTTTTACCAATTCTTCTTTGAATGTCTGATAGAATTCAGCTGTGAATGCATCTGGTCCTGGACTTTATTTTCTTGGCAGTTTTTTTAAATTTCCATTTTGATCTCACTGCTTGTTATTGGTCTTTTTGGGGTTTCTAGTTCTTCCTGGTTTAATCTAGGAGGGTTGTGTATTTCCACGAATTTATTCATTTTCTGTAGGTTTTCTAGTTTGTATGCATAATGGTGTTCATAGTAGCCTTGAATGATCTTTTGTATTTCTGTGGTATCAGTTATAATATATCCAGTTTCTATACTAATTGAGCTTTTTTGGATCTTCTCTCTTCTTTTCATGGTTAATCTCACTAATGGTCTATCCATTTTGTTTATTGTTTCAAAGAACCAGCTTTTTGTTTCATTTATCTTTTGTATTTTTTTTTGTTTCAATTTCATTTAGTTCTGCTCTGCTCTTTGTTATTTCTTTTCTTTTCCTGGGTTTGGGTTTGGATTGTTCCTGTTTCTATAGTTCCTTGAGGTGTGACCTTAGATTGTCTATTTGTGCTCTTTCAGACTTTTCGATGGAGGCATCTAAGGCTATGAACTTTCCTCTTAGAATTGCTTTTGCTTTATCCCAGAGGTGCTGGGAACAAGCCCTAAGCCTGTCATAAACAGGCCTTAAAGAAACTGGCTGTAAACAGGATTTCTGCAGCAATGTGACATGCTCGTGATGGCTGTCACGCACACTGCTAGAAGTTGTTGGTTTACTAGAGTAGGGCAAGGAACACCTGGCCCGCCCGGAGCGGAAAACTGCTCAAACCACAAACAATAGCATGAACGGCCTGTGCCTTAACAACATGTCTTTGCTGCAGATAATCAGCCAGAGCCTTTTTCTCTACTCCTCGCTAAGAATGCTTTGTTTCCTGTAAGGAATGCTTTTAGTTAATCTATAATCTCTAGAAGCAATGCATATCACGGCTTACTCTCAGTAAATACGTGGATCAAATTGTGTTCGTGGCTCTCAGCTCTGAAGGCTATCAGTCCCCTGATTCCCACTTTGCACTCTATTTCTGTGTCTTTGTCTTCAGTTCCTCTAGCGCCACTGGGTTGGGGTCTCCATGACCGACCTGGTCTCGGTACAGAGGTTTTGATAAGTTGTGTCACTATTATTGTTCAGTCCAAAGAATTTTTAAATTTCCATCTTGATTTCACTGTTGACCCAATGATCATTCTGGAACATATTATTTAATTTCCGTGTATTTACATGGTTTCTTTTGGAGTTGATATCTAATTTTATTCCACTGTGGTCTGAGAGAGTACTTGATATAATTTTGATTTTCTTAAACTTATTGAGACTTGTTTTGTCACCTTTAATGGTCTGTTTTGGAGAATGTTCCATGTGTTATTGAATACAATGTATACTCTTCTGTTGTTGGGTGGAATGTTCTGTAAATATCTGTTAGGTCCATTTGTTCCAGGTTATAGCTTAAGTCCATTTTTTTTGTTGACTCTCTGTCTTGATGACCTGTATAGTGCTGTTGGTGGAGTATTGAATTCCCTCAGTATTACTGTTTTGCCATCTATCTCATTTCTTAGGTCTAGTAGTAATTGTTTTATAAATTTGGGAGCTCCAGTGTCAGGTGCATATATATTTAGGATTTTGATATTTTCCTACTGGACTAGTACTTTTATCATTATATAATGTTCCGCTTTGTCTTTTTAAACTGTTTTTGCTTTAAAGTCTGTTTTGTCTGATATAAGAATAGTTACTTCTGTTCACTTTTGGTGTCCATTTGCAAGGAATATCTTTTTCCACCCCTTTACCTTAAGCTTATGTGAGTCCTTATGTGTTAGGTGAGTCTCTTGAAGACGGTATATACTTGGATGATTAATTCTTATCCAGAATCACTGTTACTAAAAGTTAAAAAATAACAGATGCTGGTGAAATTGCAGAGAAAAAGGAATGCTTATACACTCTTTCTGGGACTGTAAATTCATTCAACCATTGTGGAAGACAGTGTGGAAATTTCGCAAGGACCTAAAAACAAAAATGCCATTTGACCCATCAATCCCATTAGTGGATACATTTTCAAAGGAATATAAATTGTTCTATTAAAAAGACACATGTATGCTTATGTTCTTTGCAGCACTATTCACGGTAGCAAAGATATGGAATCACCCTAAATGTCCATGAACAGTAGGTTGGATTTTTAAAAAGTGGTAAATATATACCGTGGAACACTATGCAGCCATAAAAAACAAAATGGTCATGTCCATTGCAGGGACATGGGTGGATCTGGAGGCCATCATTCTTAGCAAACTAACATAGGACTCTAAAATCAAATACTGCATGTTCTCACTTATAAGAGGAGCTAAATGATGAGAACATATTGACACATGTAAGGGAACAACACACACTGGGGCCTATCAGAGGGTGGAGGGTGGGAGGAGGGAAAGGATCAGGAAAAATAACTAATGGGTACTAGACTCAATACATGTGTGACAAAATAATCTGTACAATAAACACTCATGACACAAGATTACCTACACAAGAAACCTGCACATGTAGCCCTGAACTTAAAATTTAAAAAAATTTTAAAAATACAGGCCAGTATCAATGATGAACATTGATGCAAAAATCCTCAACAAAACACTAGCAAACCAAATTTACCAATACATTAAAAAGACCATTCATCATGACCAAGTGGTATTTATCCCTGTGATGCAAGTATGATTCAACATTCACAAATCAATTAAAGTGATATGTCATAACAACAGAAGGAAGGACAAAAACCACGTGATAATTCAATTGATGCTGAAAAAGCATGTAATAAAATTCAACATTCCTTCATGATAAAAACCCTCAAGTGACTGGGTATAGAAGTAACATATCATGACATAATTAAAGCCATATATGACAGATCCACAACTAGTATCACACAAAATGGGAAAAAGCAAATTCTTTTAAGATTCGAAACACAACAAGGATACTGACTTTCACCACTGTTATTCAACATAGTACTGGTAGTCCTAAATAGAGTAATCAAAAATGAGGGGGAAAAAGGGCATCCAAATTAGAAAGGAAGAATTCAGATTATCTTTGTTTTAGATGATATGATCTTATACTTGCAGAAACCTAAACCTCCACAAAAAACTATTAGAATTGATAAATTCAATAAAGTTACAGAATACAAAATCAACATACAAAAATCAGTAACATTTCTATATGCCAACACTGAACAATCTGAAAAGGAAATGATAAAAATAATCTTATTCACAACCACACATAAGATTAAATATTTAGGAATTAACATAACCAAAGAAGTGAAATATCTATATAATGAAAACTGTAAAACACAAATAAAAGAAACTGAAGAGGACACACAAAAATAAGATATTTTTTGTTCTCGTATTGGAAGAATCAATGTTTTTAAAAGTTGCGTACTATGCATTCAATGCAATTCCTGTCCAAATACCAATGACGTTATTTACAGAAATAGAAAAAAAAATCCTAATATTTATATGGAACCACAAAAGTCCCAGAATAACCAAAGCTATTCTAAGCAAAATGAACAAAACTAAAGGAATCATATTACCTGGCTTCAAATTATACTGCAGAGCTATAGTAACCAAAACACTATGGTACTGGCATAAAAACAGACACATACATTAATGGAACAGAACAGAGAACCCAGAAACAAACCCACACACCTACAGTGAACTCATTTTTGACAAAGGTGCCAAGAACTTATACTGGGGAAAAGACAGTCTTTTCAATAAATGGTGCTGGGAAAACTGGATATCCATATGCAGAAGAATGAAACTAGACTCCCATTTCTTGCCATATACAAAAACCAAATCAAAATGGATTAAAGACTTAAATCTAAGACCCCACACTATGAAACTGCTACAAGAAAACTTGGGGGAAACTCTCCAGAGCACTGGTCTGGGGAAAAATAACTCCTTAAGCAATACTCCACAAGCACAGGCAACCAAAGCAAAAATGGACAAATGGGATTATATTAAGTTAAAAGCCTCTTCACAGCTAAGGAAACAACAAAATGATGACACAACCCATGGAATAGGAGAAAATATTTGCAAACTACCTATCTGACAAGGTAGTTTGTCAGATAACTACCAGAATATATAAGAAACTCAAATTCTGTAGAAAAAAGGATATTAATTCGATCAAAAATGTGCAAGAAAATTTTAATAGACATTTCTCAAAAGGAGACATACAAATGCAAACAGGCATATGTAAATGTGCTCAACATCATTGATTATCAGAGAAATGCACATTGAAACTCCCATATGATATCATCTCACCTCAATTAAAATGGCTTATATCCAAAAGTCAGCCACTAACAAATGCTGGCGAGGATGTGGAGAAAAGGGAAGACTCCCACTCTGTTGGTGAGAATGTAAAATAGTACAACTACTATAGAGAACATTTTGGAGGATCCAACAATCCCACTGTGGAGCATATACCCAAAGAAAGGAAATAAGTATCTGCACTCCCATGTTTGTTGAAACACTGTTCCCAATAGCCAAGATTTGGAAGCAACTTAAGCGTCCATCAACAGATTAATGGATAAAGAAAATGTTGTACCTGTACACAATGGAGTATTATTTAGTCATTAAAAAGATCAAAATGGATGGAACTGGAGATCTTTATGTTAAGTGAAATGAACCAGGCACAGAGAGACAAACATCACATGTTCTAATTTATTTGTGGGGTCTAAAAATCAAAACAATTGAACTCATGGACATAGAGAGTAGAAGGATGGTTGCCAGAAGCTGGGAAGGGTAGTAGCAGAGGACCAGGAGGGGAATGTGGGGATGGTTAATGGGTACAAAAACGTAGAAAGAATGGGTACAAAAACATAGAACATAAGATCTACATTTGACAGTACAACAGGGTTACTATACTCAATAATAACTTAATTATACATTTAAAAATAACAAAAAGGTGCAATTGGATTGTAAAACAAAGGATAAGTGCTTGAGGGGATGGATTCCTTATTCTCCATGATGTGATTGGTACGCATTGCATGCCTATATCAGAACATCTTATGTACCTCACAAGTATATATACCTACTATGTACCCACAATAATTTATTTTAAAAATTAAAAATTATTAGCACAATAAATAAATTGAAGTGAAATATATATATGATATATTTTCAATCATCTCAAATTTGTTAGACTTGTTTTTTGGCCTTACATATTCTCTGTCATGGAATATTTTCTTTATACGCTTAAAAAGACTACATGTTCTGATGCTGTTGAATAGAATGTTCTGTATATGTCTGTTAGGTCCATTTGGTCTATAGTGTTGTTCAAGCCACTTGTTTTCTTACTCATTTTCTCTTTGGATAATCTGTCCATTGTTGAACGTCGGGTATTGAAGTGGACTGTTATTTTATTGCTGTCTATTTCTCCCTTCAGTTCTGTTAATAAATACCTTATATATTATATTTAGGTGCTCCAATATTGCATACATAGATGTATTTACATTTGTTACATCTTGTTGATGAATTTACCCCTTTATCATGATATAATGACTTTCTTTGTCTATTGTGACAGTTTTTGACTTAAAGTCTGGTTTTTTTCTGATGTAAGTAAAATAAATATAGCCAACTAAGCTCTCTTTTAGTGACTATTTGCATGGAATATCTTTTTCCATTTCTTCACTTTCATCCTCTCTGTGTTCTTAAAAGTAAAGTGAGTCTTCTTACTTAGCATATAGTTGGATTCTAATTTTAAAATCGATTTAGTCACTCTGTTTTTTTATTGGTAAATTTAATTCATTTATATTTAAATAAATTATATTAATAGGTTAAGTGTTTATTATTGCCATTTTGTTAATTGCTTTCTGACATTTTGTCATTCCTCTATGTCTTTCTTCCTCTATTTCTGTGTACCTTTGTGATTTCTTTCTGTAATGGTATGCATTGATTTCTTTTTTTATCTTTTGTGTATTTACTACACATTTTTTTCTTTGTGATTACCATGAGACTCATGTAAAACATCTTAGACTATTACAAGATGTTTTATGAGTCTCATGATAATCACAAAGATTACTATTAAAGCTGATAACTTTGAACATGTTAAAACAACCTTACACTTCAACTTTTTCTTCCCCCCATTTTATGTTATTGATGCCACACTTCATATCATTTATATTGTGTATACTAAAAAGTTATTATAGTTATTTTCATACCTTTTTCTTTTGACTTTTGTGCTAGAGTCAAACATGATTTATGTACCACATCATAACATAAGAGTATTTTTTTTTTTTTTAAACGGAGTCAGGCTGGAGTGCAGTGGCGCTATCTTGGCTCACTGCAACCTCTGCCTCCTGGTTTCAAGTGATTCTCCTACGTCAGCCTCCCGAGTAGCGGGGACTACCATGCCTGGCTAATTTTTGTGTTTTTAATAGAGATGGGGTTTCACTATGTTGGCCAGGCTGGTCTCGAACTCCTGATCTCGTGATCTGCCTGCCTTGGCCTCCCAAAGTGCTGGGTTTACAGGCGTGAGCCACTGCGCCTGGCCACATTAGAGTATTCTTAATTTGACTATGTTTGTTTTTTGGAAGTTTTCTACTTTTCTCTATTTTTGTTGTTAGTGTCCTTTCTTTTCAACTTGCAGGCCTTTCTTTAGCATTTCTTGTAAGGCAGGTCTAGGGGTGTTTAATCCCCCTAGCTTTTCTTTGTCTGGGACAGTCTTTATCTCTACTGCATATCTGAAGGGTAACTTTGCCAGATAAAGAACTACTGATTAGCAGTTTTATTATTTTATCACTTTGTATATGTCATCCTACTCTTTTAGCCTGCAGGACTTCTGCTGCAAAATCCTCTGATACTCCAATGGAAGTTGGTTTGTATGTGACAAGCCTGTTTTCTTTTGCTGCTCTCAAAATTCTCTCTTTGTCTTTGAATTTTGAGAATGTGCTTATTATGTATCTTGAAGAGGTGTCTTTATGTTTAATATATTTGGGGCTCTTTACCTTCGTGGATCTAGATGTTCACTTCCTTCAGATATGAGAATTTTTCTGTCATTATTTACTTAAATAAATTTTCTGCCCCTCTTGTCTCTATTCTATTGGGCCGCAAATAATGTGTATATTGGTCCATTTGATTGTGTCTCATAAATTCTGTATACTTTCTTCATAATTTTTTATTCTTATTTCCTTTTGTTGTTTTGACTGAGTAATTTTGAATAAGCTGTCTTTGAACTCACTGATTCTTTTTTTGTTTGAGTCTGCTGAGGAAGACATCTGTGGAATATATCAGTTCAGTCATTGAATCATTGCGTTCTTTAGCTCCAGGATTTCTGCTTGGTTATTTTTTAATGTTTTTTTTTTTTCCTCTTTGTCGAACTTGTTGTTCTGCTCATATAATGTTTTCCTGATTTTGTTTGGTTGTTTGTCTATCTTGTACTTCGTAGTTTTTGTTTGTTTTTGTTTTTTGTTTTTTTGAGACAGGGTCTCATTCTGTTACCCAGGCTTGCGCGCAGTGGCATGAACACAGCTCACTTCAGCCTCAACCTCTGGAGCTCAAGTGATCCTCCTGCCTCAGCCTTCCAAGTAGCTGGGACAAGAAGCTGGGACTATAGGCATGTACCACAATGCCGGGATATATTTATATTTTTTTGAGATGGAGGCTTGCTCTGTCCCCCAGGCTGGAGTGCAGTGGTGTGATCTTAACTCACTGCAACCTCTGCCTCCCAGATTCAAGCAATTTTCCTGCCTCAGCCTCCCGAGTAGCTGGGATTACAGGCGCCCACCTCCACGACCAGCTAATTTTTGTGTTTTTAGTAGAGACAGCATTTCACCATGTTGGCCAGGCTGGTCTCAAACTCCTGGACTCAAGTGATCTGCCCACCTCGGCCTCCCAAATTGCTGGTATTACAGGCATGAGCCACCTAAGTTTTGAATATTTTGTAGAGGCAGTCTCACCACGTTGCCCAGGCTGGCCTTGGACTCCTGGGCTGAGGCAATCTTCCTGCATTGACCTCTCAAAGTGTTGGGTTTACAGGCGTGAGCCATCGTGCCTGGCCTCCCTGAACTTTTAAAGATCATTATTTAAAATTATCAGGCGTTTCATAGATCTCTATTTTTAAGGTCAGCTACTGGTACTTTATTCTGTTCCTTGGGTGGTGTCATATTTCTTTGATTATTCATGATCCTTGTAGTTTTGTGTTGGTATCTGCACATTTGAAAAAGTAGGCACCTCTTTCAGTCTTTACAGACTGGGTTTGGCAGGGAAGCTGACTTTACCAGTCAGCTTGGCTAGAGGGTCTTGTTGGGTCAGCAGATGGAATCCGTGTTCGGACTTGGGTCTGGAGTTCTTGGGCAGGCTGGCCTTGTTTTAGGGCCTGGTGCCTAGGTTCACTATAGCTGGCCTTGTGTACGGATCTGCAGGGCCAGGCCTTGAGCTCAAGCCTGTACAGGTAGGCCTGGTGTCCTGGTTCATAGGGTTGAGCCTGGCTCTGGGTACATGGGGTTCAACCTTGCAGGGAGGTAGAACTTGAGCCTGAGTTGGGGAGGGACAGCTTTGTGTGGGGGTGTGCTTATGTTTTGGGTCCACAGGAGCCAGTCTGACACCAGAGTATGTCTGGAGTCTGAGACTGTTGGGTCTGGTTTGGACCTGGGTCATAGGGGCTGGCCTGAAGTCTGGGTCCACAGATGCTAGCCTAGAGCCTTGGGCCACAGGAACTTGCCTTGTGTTGAGGTTGGCCTAGGGCCTGGGTTCACAGGTGCCAGTCTGTGTCCATGAGGGCCTGCTGGGAGCCTGATGCTGTCTGGGCTGGCTCAACACTGGGTGGGCCTGAAGCCTTGTTCCACAGAGATGGGCCCGGAGCCTGTGGCTGTGGTAACTAGCTTGGCATTGGGGTGGCCCTAGAGCCTAGGTCCATGGGTGCTTGCCTGGTGCTGGGGTCTATAGATAAGGTGAATGCTTATCCACTGTCATTCTTCCATGTGGAGGATGTGTCTCTCCATGCTACACTGTGAGGGCTTTGGGGAGGGGTGGTGTGGTTATTTGTGTAACTGTCTCACACACCACATACCCTTTTCAATGCATTTTATTTTATTTCATTGCTCCACCCAGTTGCTGCAGTCACTTACATAGATTCCTTAACTGTTGTGAAGGTACTTTCATGGATGGGTAATTTTTCAAATTGATGCTTCTTTGAGGAGTCCAGCACTGGATGCTCATATTCCAATATCTTGCTTCATCACTCTTCAATCATTTTCTTTTAAAAAATAGTAAATGTCATGTAATTTGGTTTGGGGAACTGACAGGCAAGTTCTAGCTGACTAATTGATGAAGATGCAGAAGAGGCTGGCAATTTACAATTTTGAAAATTTTAAATAGAAAAATCTTGATTGGAATTATTGAGTTAGGGCCAAATGCGCAGACTGTCACATGCAGAGAAGCATGAGTTCTGAAAATACATATATTTGACCCTTTTCTTTTTGTTTTGGCCTTCAGCCCTTCTACCTATTAGATGATGGAAGACTTTGGACACTTTGGTAACTTGGGATGGACTCTAATTTCAAATTGCTCTGATCTTAGACTAGTTTTCTTTTTGGATATGGTTTAATGTCTGTGAGCGCAATAAGGAAGTCATTGGCTTGAACAGATTTGTGGCTCGGTGCTGAGGAAAAGTAGAATTGTGGATCCATGCCCAGGATGGATGTGTAGGAACAAACAGTTGGTGGCTGTGAACAAACAGAATAATTTTTTACAAGGGAGTATTTCTCAGCATTTTACATCCTCTAATTTGAAGACTTTAGGGTTTCTTTTTCTCTTTAATTAATCATTTTAATTGCATTCTTCTTTTAAAAAATCAAAACATAGATGAGACTAATAACTCCAACCTCAATTTTTATTGGCACACGCGTGTGTGTGCATGTGTGTGTAAGAGTTCATGTGCATACACATGCATGACACAAAATAGGTTTTATTCTGTAGAAATTGTCTTGAAACTTTTTTCTTCACTTATCAAAATGTCTTGGTGCAATATTTATGCCATTGCGTGTATATCTAGCTCATTCCTTTTACTAGCTTTATATTATCCTATAATATAAACATTCTATATTTCATTTGCTATTCTTTTATTCATGGGCATTTTTGTTATCTTCAAATTTTCAATACTAAAAACAAGACCATAATCAACAATTCTGTGCATGGCCCTGTGTGCAGAGATGCAAGTATTTCTATATGGAAGACGCAGAGTTTACTTGCTAAGTACAAGCAATTGCAAATTTGCAAGTTGCTTTGGGTACAAACAATCTTGCCAACTACATATTACTCAATTGGTCTCCCAAACCTTTCGCAGCATTTACTCCATATTCCACCCAAACCTTGACAAAATCAGTTTTTAATTTTTGCAAATAATAAGTAATAAGTACAGATGCTCCTCAACTTAAAATAAAGTTATGTCCTGATAAACCCGTTGTAAGTTGAAATTATTGTAAGTTGAACATGTATTTAATATGCCTAACTTAGCAAACATAATAGCTTAGACTAGCCTACCTTAAATATTCTCAGAACACTTGTATTAGCCTACAGCTGGGCAAAATCATCTGGCGACACAGTACACTATAGCGTATTAATTGTTTACCCTTGAGATCATGTGGCTGACTTGGAGGTGTGGCGCACTGCTGTTGCTCAGCATTGTAAGAGAGTATCATACCACTTTCTACTGAATGTGTATCACTTTTTTACCGTCACAAAGTTGAAAAATCATTTAAGTTGAACCATTGTAAATGTGGGATCATTTGTAATAGCTCATTTTTCTGATTATTAGTTCCCTGATTGCTAGTGAGTTGATCATTTTTTCATCTCGGTATTGACCACCTATGTCCGCTTCTGTAAATTGCCTGCAGAAATCATCTGCCTATTTTTCTACTGGGTTGTCTTTTATTTTATGGATTTGTAGGAGTCTTTTGATCACTCATTGTTAGTTGAATGTATTTTAGATACCATCTCCTAGTATGTTGCTTGCTTTTAACTTTGGTTTTGATATTTATTGCATATCATTTTTATATTTTGGTATTATCAAATTAGTTTTGTTCCCTGTGGTTTTTGCTTGTGTGAATTATTTTTAAATGACATTTTAAACATTAAACATTTAAATGACATTTTAAACCACTATTTTCTTCTAGTGTTTAAATTAAATGTTTAAACATTAAACATTTAAATGACATTTTAAACCACTAAAAATATTTTCTTCTAGTGTTTTTATAAAATTATTATTGATTTTTACTTACTTTTAAGGGTTTGACATATTTGGAATATGTATTTGTGTGTGCATGAGCATATGTCTGTCTGTGTATTTGAGGTAAGTGAGGTTAATTTTTTTACTCAAGTTTTAGGTACATTAGGTTCCAGGCAATTCAAGATATATATTTTTTCTCTTTCTCTTCCCCAACTGCCTCTACTCTCCTAATACCTGAATCATCCACCCCATACCCATGTTTGCTTTCTGGTTCTTATACAACATATACTAGATTTTCAGTCAACATTTCTATTTGGTCATCTTTCAGAATCATTCCTCTAGGAGGCTCTACAGATGTAGAATACATAGTTCTTGCTCTCAAAAACCTGGAAAGATTAAGAGGCTATCCAACGTCAGAATAAGCAAAAGCTCAAGGTTGTGATGTCAGGCCTATTGCAAGAGGAAGGAAAATAGTATTTGTTAACAATAGTATTCGATAAATAGTATTTGTTAACATGAAATGTTGTGTATAAGGTGTTCACAGATTGTTTCAAGAATCTCAACATTCCTATGAGATAGATATTATTACCCCCCTGTATTAGTCTGTTTTCATACTGCTATAAAGAACTATCCGAGACTGGGTAATTTATAAAGGAAAGAGGTTTAATTGACTCACAGCTCCACATGGCTGGGGAGGCCTCAGGAAACTTAAAATCATGGTGTAAGGCAAAGGGGAAGCAAGGACCTTCTTCACATGACTGCAGGAGAGAGACAGGCTAGCAAGAGCAGGGAAAAATGCCTTATAAAACCATCAGATCTTGTAAGAATTCACTCACTATTACCAGAACAGCATGGAGGAAACCACCCCCATAATCCAATCACTTCTTACTAGGTATCTCTCTAAACACTTGGGAATTACAATTCAAGGTGCGATTTGGGTGGGGACACAAAGCCTAACCATATTACCCCTGATTTATACATGAAGGAGAAAGTCGGGTCCATAGTGGTTGAGGAAGTTGGGTTCACAGTGGTTAAAGACCTTGTTTAAGGTTACCTGAGTGGTATATCATGAGTGTCAGAGTTCGCCATAGAAACAGAACTAATAGGACGGGTTACATGTCTATAAAATACCTTCACAGAAACATTCAGATTAGCAGACTAGGACGGCACTGTATCGTAACCAAGTTGATATGTAATTAACCATCACAAGTGGTAAGGGTAAGAAATGAAATGTAAGTTCCTTTGTAAGTGGCTCCAACACCTCCATTTATAACTGCAGGGATCCTGTTTTGTTTCCCTGTATCTGTGTTTTTGCTTTGCACATAGGTATATTTTGTTAATGGATGAATCAGTGAAATTCACTTCCTAAAGAATTGAATTTATTGTCTTCCTGGACTCGTCTGTCTGAGATCAGCATATTTACTTTAGGATTTCTGCTGTTCCAACTGACTAGTTGGCTTCATACTTAATTGAACATCCAGAGTCTTGGAACTACTTTGCCTTCCAATGCCCTGCCTGTCCTTCCTCATAGAAATATCTAGTTTTGGATCTCCTCTCTGCCTGTCTTTTACATTTAGTAAAACCTGATGTTGTTCCCTAGTTTAGATGCCTTGGTTCCTTGCTTTGCTTGGTACTAAATTCCAGGACCCAGGCATTTTTAGAGTGTCCTGTTCCCTTTTATCCCAAATCCCAGGTCAGGAACTCAAGGAAATCATGGTGGAAGTCAGTGATCATGGTCCACGATTAGTTTAAACAAGCAGGATATTGGGCTGAATCTATACTGAGATCAGGGATACCCCTGGAATTTGATCTGTTACTCCTGTTGTTTTTAATAAACCTCTGGCACAAGCTTCGCTTGTCACAATATTCTTTCTACTAATATATGAACGTAGGAAAAAGAGTTTAATTGAAAGAATTACTAGTTGGACTACATGTAATTTTGATTTTATGGTATTTGTTTATGAAAATGTAACAGTCACCCTGGCACTATCTTATTTAATATCTGCCAAAAACGTTGTTAAGAAGTGAATTAAATAAATGGCAAGGAAACCCATTGCCAGTCATTAACTCTTAAGAATTAGTGAGAATGTAAACAATCATGACGGTAAATTATAGTTCCTGTTTACCCAATAGAGTATAATTCTTTTCAAAAGGTATTGTTTCTACAGTATTTGGACATCAGACAATATTCTGTGCTGAGGTCTAAGAAATCAGTGAGGAACTTAACACTCTTAAGCCTTGCTTTACATCTCCAGGCTGATTCTTTCCTGGTTAAATGAAGTTAGACCACTAGATTTGTGTATGCTCAAACTTAACAACTGATAAAGAAATTTATCTTTTAAAAGGACAGAGAAAATAAATCCCCCCAAAGGGTAAGTTTGGAGTACTTACTTGGAAAGAGGACTAGTCTCAGATTATGTCTCATTCTATGTCGTACCCAGTGTTCTCAGTGTTGCTCTCAAAAGGCATTTCCTAGAAACATTCTAGGAGAATAATAAGACTAGCCCTGAAGGACAGTTCCCTGGCTTTGAATTATTTCAGTACTTACATTGCTTTGAAATATTCTGTAGTTGAAAGAACTTGATTATAATTCAGTCATTCAACAAATACATATTGAGCACCTAATATGCACCACACACTGTTCTAGGCATTTGGGGATAAACCAACAAATAGCAATCTTAGAAGCTTTATCCCTGCACCAGCTACCCTCACATAGGATCATGGTTACCTTTGTCTTACTAATGTTGCTGCTTCAGTTTCTATATAGCTGACCTACTGAGCTCTGAATTTCTTTCTACTTTGCCCATGAAAACTTGCCTGATCCTGACATATAGTGGAGTCAGAGAGGATGGATTTCAATCTTGATTATATAAATGTTTCTAAAAAGTAAAGAAAAATTTACTTTTTATCTTTTGTTTCCTTCCCTACAGTTCACATAGCAGACCTCCATAGAAGCCTGTATACAAAACAGCAGAGGAGGGTAAAATCCTGTGCTCCAGAAACACATAAATCTTGGCTTTGTCACTTTACTGGGTGTGTAACCCTGGGCAAGTTAGTTAATCTTTCTGAATATTAGTTTCCTCATCAGTAAAATGAGAAAATCATCAATCACCTAAGAGGAAGAGCTGTGAGGAATTTTAATAATGTTATTTTGCAAGTAAGATGTCCGGCACATAGTGCTCCATAAATGACATCTATTGTTATTGTGTTATTGCATATACCTTAGAAGACAGTAAGGATTCTAAGGCTTGACATATTCCAACAGCAGAGGGTATTAATCAGTGAAGCTAACCATTCCTTTGCTCCATTCTTCTCCTTGGGCCCATATCCTACATTTGCTAGGCTCATATCTCTTTATTTTAGTGGTGAGGCGTCTGGAGTTATCTTTGTGTGTGTGTGTGTGTGTGTGTGTGTGTGTGTGTGTTTTCCTCCTGTGGCTATCTTGATGTAAAATGCTGACAGTGCTGAATTGTTCAAATAAGGTAAGTAGCAATTCAGCAGAGGCTTATTGGCCAGGAACTGTTTGAAGATATGTGATCTTTGGAATACAAGGGATTTTAGTGACAGGAGAGGGAATTATGGATGGAATTAGCTTGTCTGATTCAAGTTTTATAGAGGTCTTTTGGTAGTCCCCATTTGGATAGTAAACTGAGTTTGCTTGATTAGGCAAATTCTAATTGATCACACATTTCTACCCATCATGGTTTAAGAGCTATGAGGGAGAAGAGAAGGAAAACAATAAAATAAATGAAGAGACCTTATTTATTTTTTCAGATTTGCCACTGACTAGTTGTATGACCTTAGGTTGGATATTAAGAAATAGTTGAAGATGTTTGGGTTGGAGAGGAGTAAGTTCAGTTGTCCTACAACAAGTAACTTTTACTAAGTGGCCTCAAGATATAAGAACTGGGACAAATGGATAGAAACTACAGTAAATATAGTCTTTGACTCAATAGGGGAGAGAAGTATAAAAAGGGAAATAAATGTCTTTCTCAGTGAGTAACTGGGATTCTTCAAGCACCTTGCAGGATTCTTGTAGAGGGAATTCAAACATCTGTTGGAGAGTTAGGCGATATTTTTAAGGATCTTTCCAATCCTGAGGTTCTATTTTTAGTCATTTTACTTTTTTAGACCTAGTTATCCCCTCTGTAAAATGAGAAGCATGAATTATATGACTGTGTACTTGCTTTCTACCTCTAACACTCTACGGTTTGTCTGATGAGCAAGAAAAAGACATGGAGGGAATTCAAGGTAGATTTTTTTTTATGACTGTTCTGGGACTTGTCTTTGTGGGTCATGAGGCAAGCCAGTTATACAGATATAGAGGAAGAGGCCCAACTGTCTCTGTTTGACAGCTTCCTGCATCTACCAACCCTTTAACACCTTTATTCTCTTTTAAAAATTAATTTTAGATAATCTGTCTTTTTTCTGTGGTAATTCATGAATTTTGCCAGTTATGTGAAGGAAGCTAACTTTTTTATTTCTACTATAGTAATTTCTACATATCATCACCATAGAGAAATTCAAAGCAATGTGTTCCTTCAATTTCCTGTATTTTCCCCTGAAGCAAATTATCACTCAGGTCTGCTAATTACAGCAAAGCCTTTAGCTGTATAGAAATTTTATATGCTTTACGTCTATAAGACCCACATATGAGCAATGGACTCTGTAGTTACCTAGAATGTAGAATGAAATATTATGGATCCAGAAAAAGAAGGAAGGAGTTTAATTATAGCTAGCACAATTTCCATGGTTTAACCTCAAGGATGGCATTAGAGCTGAAAACCAGCTACTTAATTTGAGGGGGTTCAGTGCAAAATTAAAATGTGAGCCCCCTTGTTCAAAATACAAGAAATAAAAGCCATATATGACAGACCCACAGCTAGTATCATACTGAATGGGGAAAAGCTGAAAGCCTTTCCTGTAAGATCTGGAACATGACAAAGATGCCCACTGTCACTTATTCAACATAGTACTGAAAGTCCTAGCTAGAGCAATGAGATGAGAGAAAGATACAAAAGACATCCAGATTGGAAAGGAAAGAGTCAAAATATTCTTGTTTGCAAATGATATGATCATATATTTGTAAAAATCTAAAGACTCCATAAGAAAACTATTAGAACTGATAAACAAATTCAGTGAAGTTGTAGGATACAAAATCAACGAAGCTCAGTAGCATTTCTTTTTTCTTTTTTTTCAAAATGTATTTTTTATTTCTGTTGAAGTAATGTGAGACATCAAGATAAGGTATCAATGCATTCAAACAAAGAAAAGATAAAGTATCAAAGGTGAAACGAGGGTGACTTTTAACCATACCATTTACATGTTGTTAATTACCATTAATAACAATGGGAAAATTATAAATATAAAATTCTATCTATAGGAAGCCATTGATCTCAGGGGTAGGGGAAATCGGGCTTAAGAAATGGTTTCTTCTCTTGCCTCATGTAGAAGATGCTGAGATATTTTTAGAATCAAGTCAGTAGCATTTTTGAAAATGTATTTTCACTTTTTTGAAGAATCTGGTTAGTTTTTTAAATAGTTTTTTTTAATACTTTAAGTTCTAGGGTACATGTGCACAACGTGCAGGTTTGTTACATAGGTATACATGTGCCATGTTGGTTTGCTACACCCATCAACTCGTCATTTACATTAGGTATTTCTCCTAATGCTATCCCTTCCTCAGCCCCCCACCCCAGGACAGACCCCGGTGTGTGATGTTCCCCGCCCTGTGTCCAAGTGTTCTTATTGTTCAATTCCCACTTATGAGTGAGAACATGCGGTGTTTGGTTTTCTGTCCTTTTGACAGTTTGCTGAGAATGATGGTTTCCAGCTTCATCCATGTCCTTGCAAAGGACGTGAACTCATCCTTTTTTATGACTGCATAGTATTCCATGGTGTGTATGTGCCACATTTTCTTAATCCAGTCTAGCATTGATGGACATTTTGGTTGGTTACACGTCTTTGCTATTGTGAGTGGTGTCACAATAAACATATATGTGCATGTGTCTTTATAGTAGCATGATTTATAATCCTTTGGGTAAATACCCAGTAATGGAATTGCTGGGTCAAATAGTATTTCTCGTTCTAGATCCTTGAGGAATCGCCACACTGTCTTCCACAATGATTGAACTAATTTACACTCCCACCAACAGTGTAAAAGCATTCCTGTTTCTCCACATCCTCTCCAGCATCTGTTGTTTCCTGACTTTTTAAATATCACCATTCTAACTGGTGTGTGATGGTATCTCATTGTGGTTTTGATTTGCATTTCTCTGATGACCAGTGATGATGAGCATTTTTTCATGTGTCTGTTGGCTGCATAATGTCTTCTTTTGAGAAGTGTCTGTTCATATCCTTTGTCCCCGTTTTGATGGGTTGTTTGTTTTTTTTCCTTGTGCATTTGTTTAAGTTCTTTGTAAATTCTGGATATTAGCCCTTTGTCAGATGAGTAGATTGCAAAAATTTTCTCCCATTCTGTAGGTTGCCTGTTCACTCTGATGGTAGTTTCTTTTGCTGTGCAGGAGCTCCTTAGTTTAATTAGATCCCATTTGTCTATTTTGGCTTTTGTTGCCATTGCTTTTGGTGTTTTAGTCATGAAGTCTTTGCCTATGCCTATGTCCTGAATGGTATTGCCTAGGTTTTCTTCTAGGGTTTTTATGGTTTTAGGTCTAACATTTAAGTCTTTAAAAAAACTCAGCATTTCTGTATGCCAACACTGAACAATCTGAAAAAGAAATAAAAACAGTAATCCCATTTACAGTAGCCACTCATAAAACTAAATACCTAGGAATTAACTTAACCAAGCAGTGGAAGATCTGTATAATGAAAACTACAATACACTGATAAAAGAAATTGAAGAAGACACCAAAAAAATGGAAAAATAATCCATGTTTATGGATTGGAAAAATTAATATTGTTAAAATGTCCATACTACCCAAAGCAACCTACAGATTCAATGCTATCCCTATGAAAATACAAATGACATTCTTCACAGAAATAGAAAAAACAACCCTAAAATTTAAATGGAACTACAGAAGACCCAGAATAGCCAAAGCTATTGTAAGCAAAAAGAACAAAACTGACTTTTCACATTACCTGACTTCAAATTACACTACAGAGCTATAGTAATCAAAACAGCATGGTACTGGCATTAAAATAGACACAAAGACCAATGGAACAGAATAGAGAACCCAGAAACAAATCCATACAGCTAAAGTGAACTCATTTTTGACAAAAGTGCCAATAACATACCCTGGGTAAAAGACATTCTTTTCCATAAATGTGCTGGGAAAACTGGATATCCATAAGCACAATAATGAAACTGGACCTCTATCTCTCACTATATGCGAAAATCAAAGTAAAATGGATTAAATACTTAAATTTAAGACCTCAAACTATAAAACTACTAAAAAGTAGTAAAATACAATACAATAAATAAAATAAAATAAAATAAAATAAAATAAAATAAAATAAAATAAAAGAACCATAAGGGAAAATCTCCAGGACATTGGTCTGGGCAAAGATTTCTTGAGCAATACGCCAGAAGCATAGTCAACCAAAGCAAAAATGAATAAATGGGTTTATATTAAGTTGAAAAGCTTCTGGTCAGGCACAGTGGCTCACGCCTGTAACCCCAGCATTTTGGGAGGCCAAGGCAGGCGGATCACCTGAGGTCAGGAGTTCAACACCAGCCTGGTCAACATGGTGAAACCCTGTCTTTACTAAAAATACAAAATTGGCTGGGCATAGTGATGCAGCTGTAATTCCAGCTACTCAGGAGGCTGAGGCAGGAGAATTGCTTCAACCCTAGAGGTGGAGGTTTGCAGTGAGCCCAGATGGCACCATTGCACTCCAGCCTGGGTGACAAGAATGAAATTCTGTCTCCAAAAAAAAAGAAAAAAGAAAAAAAAAGTAAAAAGCTTCTGCACAGCAGAGAAAACTATTAATAAAGTGAAGCAACAACCCATAAAATGGGAGAAAATATTTGCAAACTACCGATCTGACAAGGGATTAATAAACAGAATATATAAGGAACTACAGCCAAGTCCGTAGGAAAAAATCTAATAATATGATCAGAAAGGGCAAAAGACTTGAAGATACATTTCTCAAAAGAAGTCATACAAATAGCAAACAGGCATGTGGAAAGGTACTCAACAGCACTGATCAACAGAGAAATGCAAATCAAAACTACAATGAGATATCACCTTAACCCAGATAAAATGGCTTGTATCCAAAACACAGGCAATAACAAATGCTGGTGAAGATGTGGAGAAAAGGGAACCCTTGTACACTGTTGGTGGGAACTTAGTTAGTATAACCACTATGGAGAACAGTTTGGAGGTTCCTCAGAACACTAAAAATTGAGCTACCATGTGATCCAGCAATCTAACTGTGGGGTATATACCCAAGGAAAGGAAATCAGCCTATCAAAGAGATTTTTGCACTCTTGTTTGTTGCAGCACTGTTTTCAATAACCAAGATTTGGATGCAATCTAAGTGTTCATCAGCAGATGAATAGTTAAAGAAAATGTGGTTCATATACAAAATAGAGTCCTATTTAGTCATAAAAAAGAATGAGATCTAGTCATTTGCAACAACATGGATGCAAGTGGAGACTATTAAGTTAAATAAATCAGGCACAGAAAGACAAACATTTCATGTTCTCACTTGTTTGTGGGATGTAAAAATCAAAACAATTGAATTCATGGAGATTGAGAATAGAAGGATGATTACCAGAGTCTGAGAAGGGTAGTAAGGGGCTGGAGGGGTTGGGGGGTCGAAGTGGAGGGGAGGTGGGGATGGTTAATGGATGTAAAAAAATAGAATGAATAAGACCTTCTCTTTGATAGCACAGTAGGGTTACTATAGTCAATTATAACTTAATCGTACATTTAAAAATAACTAAAAGAGTGTCATTTGATTGTTTGGAATGCAAAGGATAAATGCTTGAGGGGATGGATACCCCATTCTACATTAATGTGCTTATTTCACTTTGCATCCCTGTATCAGAACAATTCATGTACCCCATAAATATATACACCTAATATATACCCCAAAATTATGCAAAATGAAACATATAAAAATGCAAGAAATAAGTGTCTTTTAAAAGTACGAAAATAGAAAGCTTTTTCTTTTCTTTCTGTTATTTGTGTCTCATTTGCTGTCTTGCTGTGTCTCACATTCTGTGGTGGTTTTTCATTTCCTATTATGATTCCATGTAAAGAAAAATTAAAATTTTAAGTTATTAGCATAGGTTTTACTATTTATATTTATATTGTCACAATACCGTTTTAAATGCAAACATATGCATTTAACTTGTATAAAGAATCATCAAAATTACACAGTTTGCATTTTATAGCTCATGCATGCATATATTACTTTTGCCAGAACAGTGAAAACTTGCACAAAACTAAACTGTTTTAATTCATTTCTTGATATATGCACATTCTATCAAGACTCTCTAGATTTGGCTTACTGATGAGTAAAGAAGGACTGAAGGAAAAGAAATTATGGCTTGCCCTATATTTTCCTTCCCATATCATCATTTTCCACATAAATGATTGGCTAATACAGGGAAGTAACAGAAATAGGAAAGCGTATGACAGTGTTCCTTGGTTATTCATGTTTCTTACAATGTCATTACTTTCTTTCTTCATTCAAAGAAGAAATCATTGTTCTGAAGCAAGAGTTTCTTTTTGCCTGTTTTTGTACTTTATTTAAGTGGAATTGTCTGTATGAACTCTGGCATTTTTCACTTAATATTAAGTTTGTGAGAGTCATCCATTTTGTATGTATTTGTAGTTCATTCTTTAGCTGTTTAGCATTTTTTGTGTGAATATGCTATAATTTATTCATTCTATTCTTGATGGACATTTGGCTAGTTTCCAGATTTGGGATGTAACAGAGAATAAATATGGGGACATTTGCTGGGAGGTTACTATAGAAATTCAAACATGAAGTGGCAAGGGCCTGGAGGCCTAGCTATTACACAGAAAAAAAAAAAAAACATGGATCTTATTCAAGTGGTACTTTTAACTTCACAAAAGTTGTGTGGAGAATTTAGTGTTATAATTTCAAGCAGGAACTGATGGAGCAGAGAAAAAATGGGAGCATTGCAGGGTATCAACCACACCTTACAGAGCCAGTGAACACTCATGTTCTTTGCCTCTCCATTTTAACAGGGTAGGTATGAGGGAGATTAATGGAAGAGGGGGAAATAGATATTGTTGTTTCTTTAGCATTGTGACCAGGGTTCATTAGAGAATATGAAAGAGGTGTCCAGCAAATTTCAGCTTTAGATATTTGGTGCTGATATGGTTAGGCTTTGTATACCCAACAAAATCTCATCTTGAGTAGTAATCCCCATAATCCCTACATGTCAAGAGAGAGACCAGGTGGAGGTAATTGAATCATGGGGTGGTTTCCCCCATACTGTTCTCATGATAGTGAGTTCTCATGAGATCTCATGGTCTTATAAGGGGCTCTTCCTCCTTCACTCAGCACTTATTCTTACTGCCTGCCACCTTGTGAAGAAGGTGTCTTGCTTTGCCTTTGCCTTCTGCCATGATTATAAGTTTCCTGAGGCATCCTCAGTCATGCTGAACAGTCAGTTAATTAAACCTGTTTCCTTCATAAATTACCCAGTCTCAGGCAGTTCTTTATAGCAGTATAAAAATGGTCTAATATAGTTAATTGGTACTGGTAGAGTGGGTTACTGCTATAAAGATATCTGAAAATGTGGAAGTGACTTTGGAACTGGGTTACAGGCAGAGGTTGAAACAGTTTGGATGGCTCAGAAGATGATAGCAAGATGTGGGAAAGTTTGGAACTTCCTAGAGACTTGTTGAATGGCTTTGACCAAAATGCTGACAGTGATATGGACAATGAAGTCCAGACTGAGGTGATCTCAGATAGAGATGAGGAACCTGTAGGGAATTGGAATAAAGGTGACTCTTGCTATGCTTTAGCAAAGAGACTGGCAGCATTTTGCTCCTGCCCTAGAGATCTGTAACTTGAGAGAGATGATTTAGGGTATCTGGTGGAAGAAATTTCTAAGCAGCAGAGCATTTAAGATGTGACTTGGGTGCTACTGAAAGCATTTAGTTTTATGCATTTACAAAGAGATGGTTTGGAATGAGAACTTATGTTTAAGAGGGAAGCAGTCGATGAAAGTTTGGAAAATATGCAGCCTGATGATGTGGCTGAAAGAAAAAAACATTTTCTGGGGACAAATTCAAGCAGGTTGCAGAAATTTGCATAAGTAACAAGGAGCAAGATGTTAATTGCCAAGACAAATGGTAAAATGTCTCCAGGGCATATCAGAGGTCTTCACAGCAGCCCCTCCCATCACAGACGCAGAGGCCTAGTAGGAAAAAACTGTTTTGTGGGCCGGGACCAGGGCCTTGCTGCTTTGTGCAGTGTCAGGACTTGGTGACCTGTGTCCCAGCTGTGGCTAAAAAAGACCAATGTGGCTCAGGCCACTGCTACAGAAGGTGCAAGCCCCAGGCCTGGGCAGATTGCATGTGGTGTTGGGCCTGCAGGTACACTGAAGTCAAGAATTGAGGTTTGGTAACCTGCAGCTAGATTTCAGAGGATGTATGGAAATGCATGGATGTCTAGGCAGACGTTTGCTGCAGGGGTGGAGCTCTCATAGAAAACCTCTGCTAGGACAGTGCAGAAGGGAAATGTGGGATTGGACCCACCCACAGAGTCCCCACTGGGGCACTGCCTAGTGGAGCTGTAAGAAGAGGGCCACTGTTCTCCAGACCCCAGAATAGCAGATCCACCAACAGCTTGAACCATGCACTTGGAAAAGCCACAGACACTCAACACCAGTATGTGAAAGACGCTGGGAGGGGGCTGTACCCTGCAAAGCCACAGGGATGGAGCTGCCCAAGGCTGTGGGAGCCTACCTCTTGCATCGGTGTGACCTGGATGTGAGACATGGAGTCAAAGGAGATAATTTCAGAGCTTTAAGATTTGACTGCCCCACTGGATTTTGGACTTATGTGGGTCCTATAGCCCCTTTGTTTTGGCCAATTTCTCCCATTCAGAATGGCTGTATTTACCCAATGCTTGTACCCACATTGTATCGTGGAAGTAACTAACTTGCTTTTGATTTTACAGGCTCATAGGCAGAAGGGACTTGCCTTGTCTCATATGAGACTTTGGACTTGGATTTTTATGTTGATGCTGGAATGAATTAAGAGTTTGGGGGACTGCTGGGAAGGCATGATTGGTTTTGAAATGTGAAAGGGACAAGAGATTTGGGAGGGGCCAGGGGCAGAATGATACGGTTAGGCTTTGTGTCCCCATCCAAATCTCATCTTAAATTGTAATCCTCACAATCCCCATGTGTCAAGGGAGACACCAAGTGGAGGTGATTGGCTCATAGGGGCAAGTTCCCCCATGCTGATCTCATGATAATGTGTGAGTTTTCATGAGAACTTGTAGTTTATAAGAGGCTATTCCCCCTTCGCTTGGCATATCTCTTTCCTGCCATCTTGTGAAGAAGGTACCTTGTTTTTGCTTCACCTTCTGCCATTATTACAAGTTTCCTGAGGCCTCCCCAGCCATGCTGAACTGTGAGTCAGTTAAATCTCTTTCCTTTATAAATTACCCAGTCTTGGGCAGTTATTTATAGCAGTATGAAAATGGATTAATATAGGTGCTTTCTTATAAAATGGAATATGTATTCCTTAAATCTTGTTGTGCTTTCCAGAAGCACCACTTTTTCCCAGGATTTTTCCTAATAATTTTAGATATTCTGATAATAATGGCCAGACATGACACAGTAGCTAGAAATAGGACATTTTCCACCTTAATTAATTAATAGCACAAAGTGCTAGAGCCTGGCTTCCTTATGCCAACCTAAGTATCCAGGAGACAGAACAAGTGGCAGGAAAAATTATAGATTTGGTTATCTTCCCTGAAATTTGATTGTTATGCAGGTCAAAAAAAGCTATTTCCCAGTGACTGATGCACACTAATTGTACCCTCTTCCTTTTATCTATAATGCCTTCACTCCTTTGTGTATTTGGTGAACCAATACCCAATGTCATCTTATTTGTCAAGCTTTCCCTCACCCTTTTGACAAAATAGGTAACTCCCCACTTTTTTATTACTTAGCATTTTTATACATATCTGTCATAGAATTCATGTTGCATTTAGGTTATACAGGTCAGATCCCAGCCTTGAGTTGTGTTCACCAAAGCATTCAGAAAAGTTTGGAGCCACTAAGAATCTATTTGTATGTAGGATTAAGAGCTTCCTGGAAAATAACTTATGATAGAGGTAAAAGGAATGAAGTCCACTTTGGGAGGCCAAGGTGGGTGGATCACTTGAGTTTAGGAGTTCGAGACCAGCCTGGCCAACATGGTGAAATCCCATCTCTACTAAAAATACAAAAATTAGCTGGGTGTGGTGGTGGGTGCCTGTAGTCTGGGAGGCTGAAGCAGGAGAATCGCTTGAACCCGGGAGGCAGAGGTTGCAGTGAGCCAAGATCACCCCACTGCACTCCAGCCTGGGCAACAGAGCAATACTCTGTCTCCAAAAAAAAAAAAAAAAAAAAAAAGAAAGAAAGAAAGAAAAAAAAAATAAGAAAAAGAAAAGAAAGAAATGGAGTCAAGAATGTGAGCTCAGGATAAAGTATGTTCCTTAACCCTAGGAACTTAGGGGGTAATTCTAGAGGTAGTATGTTATTACTCAGATCTTTTTATTGCATGTCTGAAATAAGTGTGATTAAAATCCTCAAGAGCTGTTTCTTTTTTTTTTAATAATCAAATGAGCTCTTCAGAGTTTAAAAGGTTGGTAACACTGGTGGCAACTTAACATAGCTTTGGCATGGGGCATAGGTATCCATGGTATAGACATTAGTGCTGTACTCTTGGCACAGACTTGGTGCAGCTGATCCTGTTATCTTTAGTTGGCTTCAATCATGTGAATGCCACGTTTTGCTTTGGCAGCATTCAGGCATTGCCTTTACTAGCAGGGCAGGACAGGAGAAAAATACCAGATGCCACATGGTAGTCTGAGATACCCACAAGGGGTCCATAACTCTTTGAGAGGAATTTTGGGGAAATAAGGGACCAGCTTGGAGTTCTGCAGAATAGATGCAGGTAGATCCAGAGAAATGGATAGAATGGTAAAAGTGAGTTTCAGCTAATTGTTTACCCATATTTCTCCCTTACTGCAGTGGGGTTTGTTCATGGTAGGGAGTTTCTCATTGCTTTATTTGCTCACAGTGGTTCCTTTCATCTCCACCCTTGTTGTTACTGACTCACTGTAGGCACAATATATTTTACTACCCCATTGATTTGTGGTTTGGTCATGTGATTCTGGCTGATGGAACGTTGGAATGTGAGTGGACATAATGGCCTGCTAATTCTTGGCCAGAGCCTGAAGAAATAACATGATTCCATACATTCCTCTTGGGTTTCTGACTTCTGCTATGAAAAATGCATGTCCCAATTATCCATTGCTCCTTCATCCTGGGTCCAGAGATGAAGAATGGAGCAAACCTGGACCTGACCTGAAACCTAGAGCCCAGTCTAGGTGAGATGAACCCAGCTGAGATCAGCCAAACTCCAGCTAACTCACAGACCCGTGTATGTAAAAAAAAATAAATGTTTTAAACTACTGAGATTTTGAAATAGTTTGTAATACAACATTGTTACAGCAGAAACCCGACTAATACAAACCCTATCTTGGCGCTTTTGTAGCCATAAAACCTAGCTAAATACCTAGCAAAAGGTGGATACTTCATAAATAGTTGCTGAATTAGTGAAGAAAAGTCTTTACAAAGGCTGGACTGATTATATCCTTGTACCTACTTCAATTATATTTCAGTTATTAGAGCAAGATACCTGGGGGAGTCAAATAAGCCATTTATGGACCATTTTCTTTACTTCCAAACCAAGGCAGATGTCTCATAATATGTATCCTTCAACCCACAGGGTTGAAACTCTAGCCATAGGAAAAAATAATGACTTAATGCACAGCCACCCCACTCCAAAAGCACCCACCCCAAAAGCACTGTGCACGCCTTGTTGTTGGCAGTTCAGAAGGACTATCTCTGATTGTGGAGGTCAACTCTGAATAAAGCAAACAATCTTCCCTGTTACATTGTTGCAGTATGTGTTTTCAGATTAGCTCTTAGGACCCCACTGGTTTGGAGTTTGGATACCAAGTGTTCTGGAGGAGATGGAAATGGTGTGTATTGGGGTTGGTAACAAGCAGAGAGAGGCAGCAGAAATGAAGAGGTGGCTTAAAAGGGGTGGAAACTTAAAAAATTGTCAGGGGTTGGAAGGAGGAATTACATATCAGAATATCAGTGTCCACTGAGGATACTGTAAGCCAGGTGGTCTGGGGAGTGGAAAGGAAGATAAGGTTTTACAATAAGAAAGAGTGATGCAGGCAAGCAGGTGGACTTCTTGCTGAAAAATGGAGGCCTTAGATGATTATATTAGATCAAACTAGCATGAGTATCTTGAACGAAATGTCACTTAGTAATTTCGGGCATTTTGCTGAGGCTTTGGTGACCCAAAGAATAATTTACTTTTAGGGAAAAACAACATATTCTTGTTTTAAAACATTGTTCTTAGTAATAGTCCTTGAAAATAAAAGAAACTTTAAGCATCTGTTTTTGAATGGTGCTCTAATCTCAGGGAAAAGTCCTGCTTTCCAAAGTTTAAATAGGATTTGGAATTCAGACAAAGTGTGATTAATTTTCTTGCTGGGATAGAGCTTGGAATTACATCTTATTAGCCCTTTGATTGTTTTAAAAATATCTACGGCATATTATTTTCTTCTTATATCTTTGAAACTAAGAAACAAGGATAGAAAAATTGTGTCCAGATTAATAGAAGATATTATCTTGATTGTAGGATTTCTAAAATGAAGTAACACCCACCAGTCACAAGCAGGTTCTTTTAAGATATTTTTTTTTCGCTTTGTTTAAACAATCACAGGATTTGAACAGTTATTTTTGTCTGAAGAATAATTTTATTGTGACTTACTGGACTTAGTAATGGATCATGAAAAAAGTGTTTATTAATGTGATTTTAATACTTTGGTATTTCTAATCAATAATGCTTAAAATACAAGAAAGGAATCAGATGTTACTTATCTTGGGCCAAGTTATTTCTTGAAAAGGCAATTAGTGATGTTTTGTTGTGTACATTTTGATCAGAGTATGAAATCTTAACGGCTCAGGGGTAAATAGTGGTTTACCAGTGGTTTTGAACATTGTTTAAGAGAGAGTTAGTATCTAGGATCTGTTTCCAATCAATTCTATTGTTTCAGTTTGAAGAAACAGCAGACGGCTTTGGTCAACAATTTCACTGATACTCTTATTTAACAACTTTGTATCAAAGTGACAAACTGGGTTTGACTGGCTTTTTTGTTGTTTTCCTTCTTTTCTCCTTCCTTTTCTTTCCTTTCTTCTTTTTAATTCCGGACGTTATATATACATAAATTTGAGTCTTTACCTTAAATTGTTCCTAAACTTCTTACCAGTTGGTCTCCCAAACCTCACCCCTGTACTTGCTTTTTGATAACCTATTTTAACCTTAATTTTGATTCTAAAGAGAATGTATTTTATTAACATGTCTTCCAAAAATCAAATATATATGTTCCTTTCTATCTTATTAAGCAGAATAAAGACTTCAGATACAATTGTAGGTGTCTACCATCTTTAAATAGGCCAAGCACACAAAAAGACAGGTTTACAAAATCAGTGAATAAATATTTGCTTTTAGCTGGAGATGGTATCATTTTTTTTTAAGTTTGCAAGTAAGAACTTTTAAATGCGGAGAAGATAAGTGATTTGCCTAAGATCTGGTAAGAAATTAATGAACTCTTGACCCCAGTCTCTTTTTACATTTTATGATTTGAGTAACAAAATTATATTTACATGCAACTCTCAGGGAAGTATATTGCCCAATGTGAAATACTACTGATTACAAATGCAACATAGAGAATATGGATTTGAGGCCTGAGTACAAAAAAGAAAGATTTCCAGAATCTTCTTTCCCCCAACCTAGTATTTCTCAACTGTATTTGTAGTCATTATTGCTTCAGTATAATGCTCTCTGTCTTTGTAGAAGAATATTGTTAGTCAGCTGTGAGAAGGCCAAAAGAAGCTATAGATGGCCAAATATCTGACTGCTTTTTGGATACTATTGATTGGGCATGGTCCATTATCTAAGAATAAGGATATCATTCTCTTCCTCCTTGACCATTCCCCTCCATTGTCCCAAGTCCTAAGACACTTTATTACTTTATTTTAAAATTTAACATGCACAGTTAGTTGAGAGTGTTCCTTCTAGCCTTTAATCTGGGAATGATGTCCAAAGTGAATTGAAAGCAAAAGGAATTCTAGCTGAGAGCATTGGGCAGATGTTTCATGTTTATGTCTCTGATAGCATAAGCTTTGACCTTGGGTCTGTTCTTTTTAAATAAGTGAACATACTCAGTCACTACATCAAGTTTTTGGTATATAATAGTAATAATGATGCTAGCCTTGGGAGAAATGTAAATTTAGACCTGCTATGATTTTTTTTTATGTTTTGTGGGATGACTATACTTGAATTACCTTTTACTATGTAACAATTTCTTTATATATCCATGACAGCTAAAACAAGCTATTTGGTTAGCCTGTGTGTATATATGTTTTTGCATGTGAAAAGAACTCCATGTAACTACGTTTCAGGAATGAGAAATTAAATAATCTAATGTTGACATTGTGTGCTTGATTTATCTGTTAGAGCCATTTTTCTTTTTCACTGTATTTTTAGTTACACTATCATCTAAATAAAATTAAAATGCTGTTTGATTTAGTTGTGTGTGTCCTTTAATGGATTTTAAGAGCAATGTGCTAATAATGGACTGACTTGTACTCTGGGAAGAAATGAAAGAAAATGCAATATAATTACAAAGAAGTTTTGTCTGTTCAGATTGATCCTTAGTCCATACCTGATAACCTTTCCTCTTTGCTTTCCTCATGTGTGTATGTGAGAGGCGTTGGGTTTGTAAGGGGTTGTGAGGATGCATGTGTTGTCGGGGAATATATTTTGCAGTGGGGTGAGTGGTTCACAAAGAGGGGGAGCTTCTAGATCTTTAAGATGTCCTCACTTTGCCTGTTTTACTGGCTTCTCAATGACACCAGCCCTGCTGATACTCTACGTATGTTCTAAGAGCTGCTTCCTCAGATAGGAAGGGTCAGAACTATCTCCTTTGTCAGAAAGTGAGCCTTTCTTTTGGTTTGTTAGTGTCATTACAGTCGGTCCTCTATATCCATGGGTTCTGCATCCATGGATTCAACCAAGTACAGATCGAAATATCTGAGGAAAAAAAATTTAAAATTACACAACAATAAAAATAAAGAAACAATGCAGTATAACAACTATATAGCATTTACATTGTATTAGATATTAAAAGTAATCTAGAGATGATTTAAATTATATGGGAGGATGTACATAGGGTATAGGCAAATCGTATGACATTTTATATAAGGGACTTGAGCATCTGTGGATTTTGGTATGAGGTGGGTGGAGGGTGAAAGTCGTGGTCCTGGAACCAATCTTCATGAATACCGAGGGATGACTAACTTGAACCTCAGTGTCCAGAAGAAATTTTGTTGTTTGCTTTAGATTTCCTGGCTTGGAAGAGGAAATATCTTCTCTTTGAATTCAGGGCCCTTTGAGGATGTTCATTTCAGTCTTTACTTACCTATTTGACTTTACAGGCCAATAGGTCCAAGCCTGGAGCAGTTTTGCAACTGGCAGAAATGCTGGGGATATGGGTTTTCTTCATATTTATGGCCATTGAGAAATTTTATCAAATGTATGATATACATATTATGTATGTGTATATATTATTTTGAAATAATAACGATTCCTCCTGTATGTCACTGTGTAATAGAAGGTTACAATATATATGTTTCTGTTTTAAGTTTCAGCAAAAAGGAGTGAAGGAGAGAAGAGAGAAGAGAAAAAAGTGCTTTATAGAAATGTACACTAGTATTTGTGGGTTTTAAGATTCTTAATATTCTTGTTAGAGAGTAAAATGGCTTCCCACAGTATGGATCCTTTCAGCTCTTAGTCTTTCAGGAGTAGCTATATTTAAACTATATTTTCATGCGGCAAGCATTTCATTTTTGCAACCGTGTTTGTTCCTTTTACTATTGCACGTAGAATATTTTTTCTTGGCTGGGTGCGGTGGCTCATGGCTGTAATCCCAGCACTTTGGGGGGCTGAGGTGGGTGGATCACGAGGTCAGGAGATCGAGACCATCCTGGCTAACACGGTGAAACCCCATCTCTACTAAAAATACAAAAAATAAGCCGGGTGTGGTGGCACATGACTGTGGTCCCAGCTACTTGGGAGGCTGAGGCAGGAAAATCGCTTGAACCTGGGAGGCAGAGGTTGCAGTGAGCCGAGATCGCGCCACTGCACTCCAGCCTGGACGACAGAGTGAGACTCCATCTAAAAAAGAAAAAAAAAATGTTCTAAGTTAAATCTCTCCCTTTGCCATGAATTGTTTATCTCTGTGTGAAGCAAACCAGTCTGTTACAGATCATACTGGTGACCGTTCCAGTTTCCCTCCTAAAAACTGGGATTAGTCAGTGCCCTTATAGAAATCAACATCTGAGAACCTGAAGTTGATGCTGGATGTGGAATCTATATGAGAGAGGGAATTAACATATATCAACCCTTAAACATCCCCTTCCCCAACCCATTCCCAATAAAATATCAACCCTTTCCAAATGCAGATTTTCAAATCTTGATGTGATTAATAGAAATAGGCAGTCTGCTTTACAGCATGTTCCTCTGGTGGAGGGAGGCTGACTCGTGTCAGTTCAACAATAAAAATAGGGAGCACTAATATCCACAGAGTTTTTACAGAACGTGCCCCCATGTTGTCACCCTTTTCTTCCCTCTGTTGCTTTTAAATCAACCGATGTGCTCTCTCCTGGCCCTTCCCAGAAATTGTTTTTGCATTGAATAGGCAGATGGTGGGTTGAGCTTTGAGAGACCAAAAAGGTCACATTTGTACTTCAGCAATTTTCTCTAGCTTTGTAGTGCAGATGACGGTTTATGAGTTAATATCTAGTAAACCTTCACTTACTGCAGTCGGATCTTAATTTTTAGTGTAATTTAATACTTTTTTTTTTTAAAGAACTGTCCTTTTCTTGATTTCTCACGGTATTTGACCTCTTGCCTGACTGCAGCCATTCACCTTCACCCCATCTGCATATTCTGACCAATTTATAAATGGGAAGGAGGTCACACCATACCCAACCCAAATAAAGCAACTGGATTGAGTTGTGATAATTTTGCTAAGAAATGTGAGACAGGTATTGAAATGGGGAGAAATGGTTCTTGGCTAATCTCCACGCCTCTTGAACATGTTCAAAGCTATTCCCAAAAGAAATTATGAAGTCTCTTTCATAGGGAAGGGAGTTCTGCACCTGTTATTTTCCTTTTTTTTTGTGGCACCTCATTGTAATCTGGTTTTGCCTATTCTGCTTGGGTGTCAGCTTCAGATCTGTTCTTATATGTATGTCTTCTTTCTTAAATTCTTTTTTGAGACAGTCTCGCTCTGTTGCCCAGGCTGGAGTACAGTGGCACAATCTTGGCTCACTGCAACCTCTGCCTCCTGGGTTCAAGCGATTTTCCTGCCTCGGCCTCCCGCGTAGCTGGGATTACAGGCATGTACCACCATGCCTGGCTAATTTTTATATTTTTAGTAGAGACGGGGTTTCATCATGTTGGCCAGGCTAGTTTTGAACTCCTTATCTCAGGCAATCTGTTCACCTCGGCCTCCCAAGGTGCTGGGATTACAGGCATGAGCCACCATGCCTGACTCTCTTATATTGTTACATGTATTTCTTTTTTCCATTTATATTTCTGGAGAAGTCAGATAATTTAGGCAGGATTATCTAAGGAAGTTGACCAAAAAGACACCCACAGTGCCAGAGTGAGTCTCTTTTTTATTCCTACCCGCTCAAATATTAGAAACAAGTAAACTACCTGTAGGTAATTTTACCCCTAGGAGGTATACCAAACATCATCTCTTTCTCCAAGACCTCTTTTTTTTTTTTCTGGTGAAACAGATTTTCATTCTGTCACCTAAGCTGGAGTGCAATGGCACAATCTCAGCTTACTGCAGCCTCTACCTCCTAGGCTCAAGTAATGCCCCCACCTCAGCCTCCTAAGTAGCTGAGACTATAGGCATAAGCCATCACGCGTGGCTTTTTTTTTTTTTTTTTTTTGTAGAGGTAGGTTTCATCATCTCTACAAAAGAGATCACTTGAGCTCAGGAGTTCAAGACCAGCCAGGGGAACCCTGATCTCAAATTCCTGAACTCAAGCAATCTTCCCTCCTTGGCCTCCCAAAGTGCTGGAATTATAGGCATGAGCCACTGCACCCAGCCTCCGAGACCTCATTTCTGAGATCTCATTCTATAAGTTATTCCCACTATAAGTGATTTCAGTCTCCATTACATCCTTTGTCCTATCCTGAAAGTATGCTTGAATAGCTTTGATTAAAAATGAAATCTTCTCTTGGTGCTGGATTTTCAGATAAATAGTATACTATCTGTCTTTTTCAGTATAGTATAGTGGTTATAAGCTCAAACTTTGAAGCCAGATATCTTAGTTTGAATTCCAGCCATTCTAATGACAAACAGTGTGAACTTGGGTAAGTTACTTAATCTTTCTGTGCCTCGGTTTCCTCATTTGTAAAATAGGGGTAATAGTTGTACCTATCTCAGTGTTATTGAAGGATTAAATGAGTAAATATATGTAAAGCACAGATAAGTATGTGGCACTCAGTAGCTCTATTTAAGTATGTGTTATTATTATGTCCTTAGAGATAAACTTCACTATTCCAATTCATATTTGTCCACAGCACTTAACCACATTCCAACATACTATATGATTTATTTATTAACTTATTAGCTTTGTTTTCTACTATCTTTCTCTTCCTCTGCTACTTTATAAGCTCTATGAGAACAGAAATTTTTATTATTTTGTTCATTGCTGTATATCCTCAGTGCCTAGCGCGTAGTAAGTGCTCAATAAATATTTGTTGAATGAATGCATTGTAATCTGGATTTTTCTCTCACCAGTCTATGGGAATTGCTCTGGCAGAGGTCACCACAACTACAAAACATCTTAATACCTCTCTCTCCCTTCCTCACAATATCTAATCAATGATGACATCCAGTTAATTGTATTGGGAAGTATCTCTCAAATCCATCTCTGTCCTGCCAGTTTCACTGCCACTACTTTCTCTTGTCCTGGCCATCGCCTGTTTCTTTAGTCTTGCAATAGACCCCAATAAATTTTTCTTTATTCATTTTTGCTTTCTTTCAATCCACTCTCCATATAGCAGCTAAATAAAGTTTTAAAAAATATAATTCAGATGATACCATGCTTTTTCTATAAACCTTTTATTAGCTTTTTGTTGTCCTATAGAGTAAAATCAAAGATCATTCCATGGTCTAAATGAAACTGTAAAATCTAGTTCTTTACAGAATGAAACTGTAAAATCTGGTTCTGTTTAATTTCAAAATACCATATAATACAGCAATTCCACTTCTAGGTATGTACCCAAGAGATTGAAACATATGTCTACACAAAAACTTGTACACAAGTATTCATGGAAGCATTATTAATAATAGACAAAAGAGGAAACAACCAAAATGTCCATCAGCTGATAAATGTGTAAACAAATGTGGTATATCCATAATATATCCACTAGAATATTATTCATCAATAAGAAAGAATGCAGTACTGACACATGCTACAGTAAATCTCACAAACATTATGCTTTGTGAAAGGAGCCAGACACAAAAGGCCACACATCATATAATTCAATTTTTATGAAATATCCATAATAGGAGATACCATAGAGACAAAAATAGAATTAGTGGTCTTCAGGGGTTGAGAGGAAGGGAAGTGGCTACTAATGGGTATAAGATTTTTTGGGGGGAGTAAGAAAAAATGTTCTGGAATAAAATAGTGTTGATGGTTGCAAAACTATGAATGTACTAAAAAACACCACATTTTATACTTTATTATTTAGGTATTTAGTATTTATTTATTTTTGGGACAGAGTCTTACTCTGTTGCCTAGGCTGGAGGGCAGTGGTGCCATCTCAGCTCACTGCATCTTCCACCTCCTGGGTTAAAGTGATTCTCATGCTTCAGCCTCCCAAGTAACTGGGACTACAGGTGCCCACCACCATGCTTGACTACTTTTTGTACACATATATATATATTTTTTGTGGAGACGGTGTTTCTCCATGTTGGCCAGGCTGGTTTTGAACTCCTGGCCTCAAGTGATCTGCCCACTTTCGTTTCCCAAAGTGCTGGGATTACAGGTGTGAGCCACCACACCCAGCCAATTTTTATGTTTTAAAAGCATGTTTTAAATGCTATTTAAGTCATATCTCAGTTTAAAAATTCTAGACCTTTCCTACCCTCCAATGTCATCTCTTGACACTTTCTCGCTCACTTGCTATGCTACAGATACAATGGTCTTCTCTTAGTTTCTCAAACACCTCATGTTCTCTTTTATCTCAGGACTTTGACTACTACTTTTATATGCTATTCTGCGTGTTATAACACTCCATTATTGTCTGATTGTGTAACGGCCCAATGGGTTCACCTTTCCCGCTGCCTAGACAGAACCAATTTATCAAGACAGAGGATAAATTGCAATGGAGAAAGGGTAATTCACGCAGAGCCAGCTGTGTGGGAGACCGGAGTTTTATCATTACTCAAATCAGTCTCCTCAAGCGTTCATTCGGGGATCAGAGTTTTAAAGATAATTTGGTGGGTAGGAGCTTGGGAAGTGGGGAGTGCTGATTGGTCAGGTTGGAGATGGAATCAGGTGGTCGAAGTTAGGTTTTCTTTTTTTTTTTTTTTTTTTTTTTTTTTTTGAGACGGAGTCTCGCTCTGCCGAGTAGCTGGAACTACAGGCGCCTGCCACCACACCCGGCTAATTTTTTTGTATTTTTAGTAGAGACGGTTTCACCATGTTAGGCAGGATGGTCTCGATCTCCTGACCTCGTGATCCACCCACCTTGGCCTCCCAAAGTGCTGGGATTACAGGCGTGAGCCACCGCGACCTGCCACTGAAGTTAGGTTTTCTTAATGTAGTCTATTCCTGGGTGCGATGGAAGAACTGATTGGGTTAGATTACTGGTCTGGGTGGTGTCAGCTGATCCAAGGAGTGCAGGGTCTGCAAAATATCTTAAGCACTGATCTTAGGTTTTACAATACTGATGTTATCCCCAGGAACAATTTGGAGAGGTTCAGGCTCTTGAAGCCTGGGGCTGCATGACCCCTAAATTGTAATTTCTTATCTTGTAGCTAATTTGTTTATCCTGCAAAGACAGACTGGACCCCAGGCAAGAAAAGGGGGTCTTTTTGGGAAAGGGCTGTTAATTTTGTTTCAGAGTCAGATCATGAACTTAGTTCTTTCCCAAAGTTAGTTCGGCCTATGCCCAGGAATGAACAAGGGCAGCTTAAGGGTTAGAAGCGAGATAGAGTCAGTTAGGTCTGATTCCTTGCACTGTCATGATTTCCTCAGTTATAATTTTGCAAAGGTGGTTTCAATTGTGTGCCCCTCAAATTCAAATGTTAAAACTTAATTGCCAATGTGATAGTATCAAGAGTGGGGCCTTTAGGAGGTGATTAATTTATCAGGGTGGAATTCTCATGAATGGCCTTAGTGACTTCATGAAAGAGGCCAAAGACACTGCCCTGGTCCCTTTCATTTCTTCTGCCATGTGAAGTTGCAGTGAGAGGCATCATTTTTGAAGAGAGAACTAATCAGATACTGAACCTGCCAGTGCCTTGATCTTGAACTTCCTAGCCTTTATAATTGTGAGAAATAAATTTATTTATAAATTAAACAGTCAAACATATTTTGTTATAGCAGCAGGCATGGACTAAGACAGAAATTGATACCAAAAAGCCGGGTGTTACTATAATAAATACCTAAAAATGTGAAAATGGCTTTGGAGCTGGGTAATAGAGGCTTGTAAAGGGCTATTCTAGTGACAGCTCAGAAGAAGATAAGGCTTAATCTTAGAGAATACTTAAGTGGTCATGACAGAATGCTGGTAGAAATATGGACAGTAAAGACAATTTTAATGAGGTCTCATATGGAGATGAAGAACAAAGTATTGGAAACAGAAGGAAGAGCCATTCTTGTTGAAAATTGACAAAGAACTTGGCTGAATTGCATCCATGTACTGGTATATTGTAGAAGGTAGTACTTAAGAGCTATGAACTAGGATATTTGGCAGAAGAAATTTCTAAGCAAAGTATTTGGAATGCTGCGTGGCTTCTCTGGACTGCTTGTAGTAAAATGAGAGAAGACAGAAACAAATCAAAGATGGAATTCATAACCAAAAGGAAAGCAGAACTTGAAAATTTGGAAAATTCTCATTTTAACCATGTAAAGAAATAAAAACTGTAAGAACACCAGGGGTGTGGCCAAGAGAATGTTTGCTAAGGAGATCAGTATAAATAGAAGAATCCAGATGCCATTAATCAAAACAATGGAAGAATGACCATAAGGCATTTCAGAGATCTTTGAGGCTACCACTTCTGTTAACAAGCCTACAGTTCAAGGGTCTTGAGGGCAGAGCAGTTTTAAGGGAGGGGCCCAGGGCACCCATGGGACCTCAGGGCTTGCAGCCCTGGGTGGCCTTGTTTCTTCTTTGCTGCATTCTAGCGCATGGTCCTTAGCCACCCCAACTGTGACTCAGGCATGCTCAGGTGGGGCTTGGGCCACCACTTAAGAGGGCACAAGCAGTCAACCTTGGTGCCATTCATGTGGTGCTTACTGCAGACATGCAGACTGCATAAGCTGTGGGCACATGGCTGCTTCTACATATATTTCAAAGGATGCCTTGGAAAGCCTCAGGACCCAGGCAGAGAACTGGCCTAGGGTTGGGGCTGCTGCTGAGAGTCCTCACTAGAAAAGTACCCAATGGAGCTGTGGGATTGGGACTACCACAGAGAACCCCACACCAAAGCCAATATCCAGTGTAGCCATGGGGTCAGGGCTGCTACAGACAGCTCCCCTAAGGGCAATATCTAGTGAAGCCACGAGGATAGGGATACCCCTAGGCCCCCAGACTGGTAGAGTCACCAGTGTGCAGTTCCAGCCTTGGGGAGTCTCAAGCATGTGACTTCAACATGTGAAAGCTGCTGTGTGGGCTGAATCCAGCAAAGCCATAGGGGTTAAGGTTTCCAGGAGCCTCAGGGTACTCCCACCAGTGTGTCTGGAAAGTAGGACATGAAGTCAAAGAAGATTACTCTCAAGCCTCAAGATTTAATCTTGTTTGTATTTGAGGATTTAGATTTATTTGAGACCTGTTACTCCGTTCCTTTTTCCCATTTCTTCCTTTTGGAATAGGAGTGTTTATCTGATGCCTGTTCCACTGTTGTATTTTGGAAACACATACATGATTTGACTCTGCAGGCTCAGAGCTAGAGGATGAATTTGCCTCAGGATGAATAGTACATTTAGTATCATAAATATCTGATTTAGATCATATTTCGATGAGACTTTGGACTTAGACCTTAAAGTTGATGCTGGAAAAAGTTAAGACTTTTGTGGCTATTGGGAGGTAATTAATGCATTTTTTTATGTGAGCACATGAATTTTGGGTGGCCAGGATGTAATGGTATGGTCTGAATTTATGTGTCCTTCCAAAATTCACATATTGGAACTTAAACCCCAAGACGATGCTATTGGGAGGTGGGGCCTTTGGGGAAGTGATTAATCCATGAGGGCTCTGCTCTCATTAATGTATTAATGCTTTTATGAAAAAGGTTGAAGAGAGTGCCCCAGTACCTTTTGCCCTTCTACTGGGACACAGTAACAAGGTGCTATTTTGGAAGCAGAGAACAGCCCTCGCCAGACACTGAATCTGCTGGAGCCTTTATCTTGATTTCTCAAGTATCCAGACCTGTAAGAAATTCATTTCTGTTCTTTCTAAATTGCTTAATTTAAGGTATTTTGTTACAGCAGCATGAACAGAGAGACACTCATTTCCCATCTTCCTTAGCTAACTTGGTATTGTTTATTATTCAGGAGGTGAAACGCTAGTTTTTTCTTCTTTCAGAAAGCTATCCTTGACTCTCTTCAAATTATGCTTATATTCTATTTTATACATTTCCTACAGAACCCTGTAATTTCTCTATTAAAATTACTTGATAATATCTGTTCTTCAGATTGGCTCAATAGACGATAAGCTCTATGAGATCAGAGACCAGATCTATCTTTGCTTACTCTCTTCTCCCACCCTCCTACCCTCTCCTTTTTTCAAAACTAACAAACATTTATCAAGGAGATACTGTTATGCCAGGCCTTGTGCTGGCTGCTAGAAATACAATAATGAGCAAAAAGAAATAATGCCAATGTTTCCATGAAGATTACTATTAAGTAGAACATAACAAAAAATTAAACAACAAACATATAACAAAATAATTTATTTTATTGATTCTGAAGTGCCCCCTTTTCACATTTTCACATCATCTACGTAATTGGGATGTATTCTATAATCAGTTTAACAAGGAAGCACTTTATTTCCTTTTTATTAAAATACCAAATCTTTGTAAGCATTGCAAATAAGGATGTCTTAGATTTGATGTGAAATAAGCTAGTTACCAAACATGTTAGATGCTGGAAAGTAAATAAAGTGATATGAAAGATAGTAAGATTAGAGGAGGATAGGCTGTTTTCCTAATAGTTACAATCATGGTTGGCACCTAGTATAAATATATCTTGAATTCATTATGTTTTCTGTCTCTCTGCATAACCTCTTCTTCCCCTAGTACTTCCTATATTGTTTGTTTAAGGATACTTAGATTCACGAAGTTGCCAAAGGTAGAAACGTGTTTGTGACTCAATTTTTGTCTACCCTAAACTCCTTTCAGTATACAACTGATCTTGGAAGTTCTGTTGAAATCATCATCGTTAGTATCTCCCATAGCCTTTCCCCATCCCCTCTATCCCCACTGCCAATGCTTTATAGTATCAGCCCATAATTGTTCACTTAGTAGCCTTCCAATTCAGTCTCTCTGATGTTATTCTTTTATTTCTTCAACCCATTCTTCACAAAGCATTCAAAATGATTTTCATACATAGCCAATCTGCTCCTCGTCCATCACTCTCCATCACCAAAGATCAATAATTCTTTGTATATATTTTGATTCTAGCCATTATCACCTTGTATCATTACCTGTAAGTCCAGGAGAACTGGGATCATGTTTATTTTAGTTCATCACTGTGTCCTGGCAATCTAGTACAATGCCAGGTACACAGTAGGTACTCAAATGGTTGTCAAATCAATGAATGATACGCCTTTTTACCTTAGCTATCTGAGCATCAACACAGATGTTTAAATATGAGAAGTTTATGAAATTTACTAGTCAAAACTAAGTATACCCAAGTGTGAACCTTTTTGCCTTTAGAGGTTCTCATATCTATGAACTTCTTTATAGTGTATCAATTTTCTTAGCTTTGCTAATTTTTTTGAGGGAGTAGATAGTGGTAAATAAAAGCCTCAAACAAAGTGTACATGGGTGCACATCAATTCATATCATAATTATATGGGTTTTGACATGAAATCTTACCCCTCCATCCCCAACCCTGCCATGAGAATCAGTAGTGAAGCATCATGGCAATAATAAGAGGTGTACATTTTCATCCTGATATGGCGTTCAGTAGCAGAGGTCTCTTAAGTAGAAGAAAATTTTTAGCCTATTAAAAGCTACCAGTTTTCTTACAGTTCCCTTTCAAAATACAGCTAGTGTGTGACACTTGAAGTGGTCACATCAGAACGAAGTTGAAAAGGTTGAGAGCTTCCATGAATTACATAACAATAGTCTCTGTTTTTTGTCAGAGTTCAACATTAACAATTAAAAATCACCCCTCAGGGTCTTGGCTCAAGTCTCCTACTTGTAACAGGAGGTTTGTGAGTAAAAGAACATTCCATCTACTAGGAAAATGAAAGGAAATAATTCGGACTTATCTATTTTATGCTGAAAATCCATATTATCCGTGGTGGATTTTTAAAAACTTACCTTTACCGTTGTTTAAACTAAATACAGATACTGTTTATTTCCTAGTTGTAGAGGCAAAAAAATCTCCATTCCTTAAAATGAATTAACCTCAATGAGGTCTATGAATAGTAACCTCACTCATTTAAAAAATTAATGTTTTGTTTTTTATTATACAAATAATGGAATCTTTATTTTAGACAATTAAGACATTCAAACAAGAGGAAAGACGGAGAAATCATAAGTTCATCACCAACGATAACTGATGTTAACATTTTGGTGTTTGTACATGGTGTGTGTGTTTGTAACAAAAATTGGATCACACAATACATGTTATTTTACTTTATTCACTCAATGTTATATAATGAATATGTTTGTCAGTAAATATACGTATACAATGTAATTTTTAATGGCCGTGTGAACTCAGTCAGGTCTCAGTTAATTTAGAAAGTTTATTTTGCCAAGGTTGAGGATGCACCTGTGACACAGCCTCAGGAAATCCTGACGACATGTACCCAAGGTGGTCAGGGCACAGCTTTGTTTTATACATTTTACAGAGACATGAGACATCAATTAATATATGTAAGAAGTACATGTGTTCAGTCTGGAAAGGTGGGACAACTTGAAGTAAAGGCAGGAAGACTCAAAGCGGGAAGGGAGCTTCCAGGTCACAGATAGGTGAGACAGGAAAGGTTGCATTCTTTTGATTCTCTGATTAGCCTTTCCAAAGGAGGCAATCAGATATGCATCTTTCGCAGTGAGCAGAGGGATAACTTTGGATAGAATGGGAGGCAGGTTTCCCCTAAGCAGTTTCCAGCTTGTTTTCCTTAGTGATTTTGGGGGTGCAAGATATTTTCCTTTCACAGCTGCATAGTATTACACTATACAGATTTGCTACAGTGTAATTTTAAAATTTTATATTGTGGGTCTTTTAGGTTATTTCCAATTTACTAGCATTATTTAAAAATACATTTATGCACATTCATATTCATTTTTTAAAGATAGACTACCATATCAGTCAGGATAGGCTAGTTTATGTTGTGCTAACAAATATCGGGAAATCTTTATAGCTTAAACCAATGGTTTGTTTCTTGCTCACAATACAATTCCATTGCAGGTTGTTAGGGGAGTTCTGCTTAATAAGCAGGGATGCAAATTTACTGAGGCTCCATCATTTTCTGATGCTGCCCTCTCAATATGTGCTCCCATGAACACCTTGGCAGGGAATAAAAATGTAGAGAATTGTTTACTGGCTTTTAAATGCATCTGCCTAGAAGCGAAGTATTCATGCTTACATTTCATTGCCTAGAACTAGTCATATTGCTGCGTTTAACCTCAAAGGAATAGGAAAGTCAGTATTCCTATTTGTCCCAAAATAGAGTAAAACCACACATTTTCTCCCGTAATAGCTAAATGCTGAATTACATGCTGAAATAGGTATTACTGGTATGTAAATTTCATAAATCTTTGTGTTATCTATTGGGAAATTATTTTCCAGGCGGATAATATTTTATATTTAAACGATTCGTGATTAAGGAAACTTTTCTACACCTTCCATCATCAGTTCAATAATTTAGAAATATCTTTGACAGTGGATGAGCAAAATCTTTTTGTTTAATTGACATTTCTTTGACTATTTGGAGAATGTCAATTTTAATATATTTATATGGCTTAGTTTATCTCTATGGGTTTAGGGAAGGGGTAACATTGAGCATCATGCATCAATGTTGTTATATCTGGACTGACTGCAACAGTGGAAAGTATTTTAAAAGGTATAACTTGCTGTTGATATGGGAGAGGAGCAGGGAAGTATACTGGGTAGAGAAGGATGGGGTCCCTGGCAAGGGCTCCACCCTCAGGCCTTTGCCTATGGACCTAAGTGAGGATAGACACTCCTGTTTTTGCACCAAAATGTTGCATTTTCCAAGACCACTATGGCCCACCACGCCCCCCATCCTGTGCCCATAAGAATCCCGAGACCCTAACAGGCACACACACAGGTGGCTGGATGATGAGAGGAGCAGAAGAGCACACCGACAGACACCAGCAGATGCCACAGACCATTGATGGTGGGACGACATGGAATTTAGACGGGGACAGTTGGAGGAGAATCTGGCCACTGGGCGGCCTGACTCTAGGGGAAGACCACCTTCCCACTCTATCCCCCTTCTGGCTCCCTATCCACCTTGCTGAGAGCAACTTCCACTACTCAATAAAACCTTGCACCCATCCTTTAGGGCCAGGTGTGATCCAATTTTTCCAGTACACTGGGGCAAGAACCCAGGATACAGAAAGCCCTCTGTTCTTGCAATAGGGCAGAGGATCTAATTGAGCTGATTAGTGCAAGCCACCTGCAGATGGCAAAACTGAAGGAGCACATTGTAACACACACCCACTGGGGCTTCAGGAGCTGTAAACACTCAACTCTAAATGCTGCCGTGGGGTTGGAGCACCAAAACACTCCCCACTACCTGCTCGTCTCATGCTCCCCCTAGGGGTTTGAGCAGCAGGGCACCAAAGAAGCCAGCCACACCCCTGTCATATACCTGCTAGGGGAATAAGGGAAATCCTCCCGTTTCACTGTGGGAATTAGTAATCTATTGGCACTATTTTTTTCCTCCAATTTAGGATGCAATTGAATCCATAAATACAGTTATATTTGGAGTGAATATCATTTTCTCAATAATGAGATGGAAGGATATTTGGAAATTATGCATATTTGCTTAGTCAAGAAACGAGATTCTCTGTACTCAGATTTTAGAAATATGATAGTTTTGTAATTTTGTACAAATGCCTCATCTCACAATATTGGGGGCACTTTATTGTTAAAGACAATATCTTTTTGTTTTGATTCCCCATGTGTATAACCTAGAGCTGGGTATGAAGGTAGTAGATCAGTAAACATGTATTCAATGAAACTAATTGAAATGGAAAGGGAACCCATTTTTATGCATTTTTAAATTTTATTTTATGTCAGGCATTTTGGTTGAGGGATTATTCTAGAAAATACTTTTATGCTAAAAAAATTTCTAAGTAATTTGTAGTATTGTCAAGGGTAAGACCAAGCAAAAATAATATGTCCCTTCTTTTGTCTGTCAATGATGAGCCATGCTGAAAGACATTCTCTAAACCTGGATAGAGTGGACATTTATACTTCCAAAAATGCTTAAAAATATATAAAGTTTAGTAGTGACCATGGAAATTAAAGGCTTTCCATCTCTGGTCAGCTTCTTTTGAGATGGTATGCTAAGTACCCATAGCCTTAGAGTTGAGTCCTTCCTGAGGAGCTAAAGTTAACTTCATCACTTTGGCCTGAGCCCAAGGTAGAACGAAGTTAAAAAGTTTTCATTGCCTGAATTATAAGATACTGAGATGTTATGTCAACACATTGTTGCACTTTAACACAAGAAGCAATATGTTCCCAGACTGAGTAGATTTCATGTTAGTTTCCTTTTCTTGTGGATCTGTTTAGCATTTGACCCATACTGGTGAAGACTGGAGGTTGGGCATAAAAAGAAGGAATTAAGATTGTTCTCTTCTGAATTACTGACCTATCATGAAGCATTTTTCAGTAGTTTTGGCAACATAATACCCAACCAAATGTTCAATTTTAAATGAAAAGAAATAATCAGAGGAATCATTGTGTGTTTGAGATAGCATAAATTCATGAGATTTTGTATGGCAAAGGTAAAACTTTTTAACTGATGGGGTGAATAAGATATTGTAATAGACATTTATACTGAAATGTGTTTCTTTCTCTGCGTTCTTTGGTAAGAGAACAAATTCAGTTAAATATTCATCTGCCTTAAGGCAAGGGGCTGGGCAAAATAACTTCTTGTAGTGCTACTGACAGTAACACTTAAAGATTCTAGGCAGTCTTCAGTATTTCAGGTAACAGCTAACTTTAGTTGAGCCTTATTCTTATTTTGGCCTTTGATGCTTCCCAATTTGTAGAGGTTAAGCATAGGCCTTTTTTAGTGATACATGATGTTTTACATATTTAAGGGGTACATGTGATATTTTATTACATGAAAAATGTAATATGCAATGATCACGACAGGATATTTGAGATGATCATTTTTATGTGTTGGCAACAGTTCAACTCCTCTCTTCTAGCTACTTTGAAATATATGATACATTGTTGTTAACTGTAATCCCTCTACTATGTTCTCACATAGTATAACTTATACATTTTTTTCTAATTGTATCATTGTACTCATTGACCTATCTCTCTTTATACTCCCTCCTGCCCACCTGCTCTTCCCAGCCTCTAGTGTCTATTATTCTACTCTCTACATTGAAAAGATCTAATTTTTTAGCTTCCAAATATGAATGAGAACAGGCAATACTTGTTTATCTGTGCCTAGGTTATTTCACTTAATGTAATGACCTCCAGTTCCATCCATGTTGCTGCAAATGACATGATTTCCTTATTTTTTATGGCCAAAGAGTATTTCACTGTGTATATACACCACATTTTCTTTATCCATTCATCTGTTGATGGACACTTAGGTTGATTGCATATCTTTGTTATTATGAATAGTTCTGTGATAAACATGCACGTGCAGATACCCCAGTGATATACTGATTTCATTTCCTTTGAATAGATATCCCTGTAGTGGAATTGCTGGGTCATATGGCAGATGCATTTTTAGTTTTTGAGTAATCTCCATACCATTTTCTATAATGATTGTACTAATTTACATTCCCACTAACAGTGTATAAGAGTTCCCTTTTCTTTATATCTTTTTCAGCTTCTTTTTTTAAATCTTTTTAATAATAGCCATTCTAACTGGGTTAAGATAATATCTCATTGTTGTCTTGATTTGCATTTTTCTGATGATTAGTTACTTTGAGCATTTTTTCATCTACTCGTTGGACATTGGTATGTCTTCTGAGAAATGCCAATTCAAGTCCTTTGCAAACTTTTTAATGGGATTATTTGTTTTGTATTGTTCCTTATATATTCTGGATATTAATCTCTTTTTGGATGAATAAATTGCAAATATTTTATCCCATTCAATATTTGTCTTTTTACCCTGTTGACTGTTTTCATTGCTGTAAAGAAGCTTTTTAGTTTGGTATAGTAGGTTTGTCTATTTTTGTTTAGTTGTCTGTGCTTTTGAGGCCTTAGCCATAAAATCTTTGCCTAGACCAATACTCTGGAGTGTTTTCCTTATGCTTTCTTCTGGTGGTGTTATAGTTTTAGGTCTTACATTTAATTCTTTAATCCATCTTGAGTTGATTTTTGTATATACTGAGAGCTAAGGATACAGTTTCATTCTTCTGCATATGGATATCCAATTTTCCCAGCCTAATTTATTGAAGAGGATATTCTTTCCCATGTCTGATCTTCATGCCTATTTTGAAAATCAGTTGGCTGTAAACATGTGACCTTACATCTGGGTTCTCTAATCTGTTCCATTATCTATTTTTATATCAATACCATGCTGTTTTGGTTGCTATACCCTTGTAATATATTTTGAAGTCAGGTAGTGTCATGCCTCCAGCTTTGTTGTTTTTGCACAGGATTGGTTTGCCTATTTGGGCTCATTTTGGTTTCATACATTTTAGGATTTTATTTTTATTGATATGAATAATGTCATTGGCATTTTGATAGGGATTGCATTGAATCTGTAGATTGCTTAAGGCAGTATGGACATTTTAACCATGTTAATTCTTCTAATTCTTGAACGTGAGATGTCTTTCCATTTGTTTGTATCCTTTTCAGTTTCTTTTATCTGTATTCTGTAATTTTCCTTGTAGAGATTTTAATTTCCTTGGTCACACTTATTTGTTTATACTTTATTTTTTATAGGTATTGTAAATGATATTGCCTTATTGATTTCTTTTTTGGCTGTTCCATTGTTAGTATATGAACACATTATTGATTTTTTATGTTGATTTTGTATCCTGCAACTTTACAGAATTCGTCTATCAGTTCTAACAATTAAAGTCTTTTGGTTTTTCTAAACATAAGATTATGTCATCTGCAAAGAGGGACAATTTAGCTTCCTCTTTCCACTTTGGATTTCATTTATTTATTTCTCTTGTATGATTGTTCTGGCTAGGACTTCCAGTATTATGTTGAATAGGAGTGGTGAAAGTGTGTTGTTTCAGTTCTTAGAGGAAAGGCTTGCAACTTTTCCCCATTCAGTATGATGTTAGCTATGAATTTGTTGTATATGGACTTTATTATTTTGAGGTATGTTCCTTCTATACCTACTTTGTTGACAGTTTTTATTATGAAGCAATGTTGATTTTTATCAGTTCCTTTTTCTGCATCCATTGAGATGATTATATGGTTTTAGTTTTCAATTTCATTGATGTAATGTATCACATATATTGACTTGCATATGTTGAACTATCATCGCATCTTTGGTATAAATCCCACTAGATCATGGTGTGTTGTCTTTTTGATATGCTGCTGCATTCTATCTCCTAGTATTTTTTGAGGATTTTTATGTCAATGTTCAGCAAGTATATTGGCCTGTAGTTTTCTTTTCTTCTCATTTTTGTATTCTTATCTAGTTTTGATATCAGGGTCATGATGTCTTTGTAGAATGAATTAAGGAGAATTCTCTCCTCTTCATTATTTTGTAAGAGTTTCAGGAGGATTGATATTATTCATTCTTTATAATTTAGTAGATTTTGACAGTAAATCCCTGCAGTCCTGGGTTTTGTGTGTTGGGAGACTTTTTATTTATTTTTTCTTTTTTTCATTTTACCACAGAAATTTATATTATTCTAGTCAGTCACCTTGGGACACTGGAAGTTTTTCTTTCTTAACTCCCCAGACAGTGTTCACTGGTAAGGAAGTAGTCTACAATAGCTGCTACCTGGAACAAAAACGAAGAGCCTGATACAGCAACAGATATGAGAGGAAGTGATAGGAAGTTTATCTCCCTGATTTACAAAAAATAATTCAAAGACATATATGCAACGTTTCTAATGACAAGCTTAGGAATAGAAGCATCTGCCCTCTCCTTGCTAAGCTCTTCTTTTATTACCCATTTCTCTTCCTCCAACTCTATCTACTGTCTTTGACTCCTCTTCTTTAAGAATACCTGCCTTAGTGTGTGGGAGACTTTTTATTAGTGATTCAATCTCATTGCTTATTATTGTTCCATTCAGGTTTACTATTTCTTCCTGACTTAATCTTGGTAAGTTGTGTGTTACCTTGAATTTATCCATTTCCTCTAGATATTCCAGTTTGTCAGCATATAGTTGTTCATAACAGTCTCTGATGATCTTTTGTATTTCTGTGGTATCTGTTCTGATATCTCTTTTTTCATTTCTGATTTTGTTTACTTGGGTCTTCTCTTATCTTGGTTAGTTTAGCTAGTGGTTTATTAATTTTTTTTCATTTTTTCAAGAAACTAACTTTTCACTTGTTTGTTGTACCATTTTAAAGTCACTATTTTGTTTAGTTTTGCTCTTTATTATTTATTTCCTTCTGCTAATTTTGAATGTGTTCTGTTCTTGCTTTCTCGTTCCTTTAATTGCATCATTAAATTGCTTATTTGAAGTCTTTCTGCTTTTTCGATGCAGGCATTTCTTACTATAAACTTTTCTTTTAGTGCTGGTTTTTCTGTATCCTACAGGTTTTGATATATTCTGTTTCCATTTTCGTTTGTTTTAAGAAATTTTTTTTGATTGACCCAACTGTCATTTAGGAGCTTGTTGTTTAACTTCCATGTGTTTGCATATTTTCTAAAGTTCTCCTTGGTATTGGTTTCTCATTTTATTCCACTGTGGTCTGCGAGGATGCTTGAAATGATTTTAGTTTTAAAAATTTTGTTGATAGTTGTTTTGGAGCCAGATATATGGTCTCTCCTGGCAAATGCACCATGTGCTGGTGAGAATAATGTACATTCTCAAGTTGCAGGGTAAATTGTTTTAAAAATGTCTGTTTGGTCCATTTTGTCTAAAAGTCTAGTTTTTATCCAATTTTTCTTCATTGATTTTCTGTCTTGATGATCCATCTAATGCTGAGAATGGGATATTAACGTCCCCCGCTATTATTGTATTGGAGTCTGATATGGTTTGGTTCTGTGTCCCCACCCAAGTCTCATCTCAAATTGTAATCTGCATGTGTTGATCGAGGTACTTGTAATCCGAATGTATGAGGGAGGGAGGTGATTGGGCTCATGGGGCAGTTTCCTCCATGTTGTTCTTGTGACAGTGAGTGAGTTACACGAGATTTGATGGTTTTATAAGTGTTCGATAATTCCTCCTTCAAATGCTCATGCTGTCTCCTGCCATCTTGTGAAGAAGGTGCCTACTTTCCCTTCTGCCATGATTGTAAGTTTTCTGAGGCCTCCCTAGCCATGCGGAACTGTCAGTCAATTAAACCTCTTTTCTTTATAAATTACCCTGTCTTGGGCAGTTCTTTATAGCAATGCAAAAACAGACTAATACAGAGTCTGTCTCTCTTTTTAGATCTGATAATATTTGCTTTATTAATCTAGGTGCTCCAGTGTTGGCTAACTATATATTTAGAATAATTCTTTCCTCTTGCTAGATTGATCCCTTTATCATTATATAATAGCCTTCTTTGTATTTTTGTATTTATTTTTACTGTTTGGGTCTTAACGTCTGTTTTATCTGATATAAATGTAGCTCCTCCTGTTCACTTTTGGTTTACATTTGTGTAAAATATCTTTCCCACTGCTTTCCTTTTAGTTTATATGTCTTTACAGGTAAAATGTGTTTTTTGTAGGCACAATACAAATGGATCATGTAGTTTTTAAATTCAGCCAATCTGTATCTATTAAGTAAAGAATTTATCCATTTACGTTCAAGGTTATTATTAATATATGAGGTTTGTTTCTATCATATTGTTAATTGTTTTCTGGTTGTTTTGTATATTCTTAGTTTCTTTTTTTCTTATTGTTTTTCATTGTGGCTTGCCATTGACCTGTAGTGATATCATTTTTATCTGTAGTGATATCATTTTAATTCTTTCTTTTTCTCATTTATGTTTGGTTTACCATTGAATTTTATACTTTTGTGTGTTTTGTAATGGTAAATGTCCCCTCACTTCCAGGTTTAAGGCTTCCTTGATGATTTCTTGATGATTTCAGTCAAGTGGTGATGAATTCTTTTAGCTTTTGCTTGCCTGGGAAAGACTATATTTTCCTTCAATTATGCAGAAGAATTTGGCTGGTTGTAGTATCTTTGACAGTTTTTTTTTTCCTTCTTGCATTTTGAATATATCATCTCATGCTCTCCTGGCCTGTGAGATGTGTACTGAGAAATCCACTGTTAGTCTGATGAGGGTTCCTTTACAGGTGACTCGACATGTATCTTACTATTTTTAGAATTTTTTCTTTGTCATTGACATTTAGACATTTTGACTGTAATGTGCCACATAGCACATTTTTGTACTGTATTTGTTTTGAGATCACTATGCCTCATGTATCTGAATATCTAAGTCCCTTGTTAAATTTGGGATGTTTTCTACTATCATATCTTTAAATAGGTTTTAGAACCCTTTTGCTCTCTCTTCACCTCCTGGAATACTGATAATTTATACATTTGGTCACTTTATGATGTCCCATATATCATGAAGGCTTACTTAGTTCTTTTAAATTTATTTTTGTCTACTTGGTTATTTTAAAATACCTAGCTTCAAGTTCTGAGATTCTTTTCTTCTTCTGGATGTAGTCTGCTCTTGAAGTTTTCAAATGTATTTTGTTGGTCAATCAATGAATTCTTTAGTTCCAGAATTTCTGTTCAATTATTTTTTATGATATCGCTTTGGTAAATTTCTTATTCATATTGTAAATGGTTTTTCTGATTTCTTTGTTTTTCAGAATTCTCTTGTATCTCATTGAACTTCTTTAATGACAGTAATTTTAATTCTAAGATTTTGTGATTTTTTTTATTGGAATATGTCTCTGGAGAATTATTGTATTCCTTTGGAGGTGTCATGTTTCCTTGCTTTTTCATGTTTCCCATGTCCTTACGCTGATATCTGTGCATCTGGTATAATAGTAGCTTCTTCCACTTTTTTGAATTTGCTTTTATAGGGGAACACTTTTTCCTGAGGACAAATCTATGAAGTTTTTTTGAATAGGGCACTTTGGTTTTCATTTTAGGTACAGGAAGTAATAGAGTCTTTATACGATTTATTTGGTTGTAAACAGCATCAGTGATATCTGTAATTTTCTCAGTGGCGTAGGATGCAGTTATTAGTGCAGGTTGTGTGGCAGGTTTTCTGTGTACTGGGATTTTAAGTAGGTCATGCTTTGGACCCCAGTGGTGGCAGCTGGGGCTGCATTTGGCTTTCCTTGGGCCACTGAGTGGTATACACTGGCATGGGTGTTGGTATGTTCAGGTGGGCTGATTCTTGGGCCTCCAGGTAGAATACTAAGATGCTGTTAGTGGCAGCCATGAACCGTGGAGGTGGAAAAGTTTTTGGGTCCCTGGATAGCTGGTGTGACATGGCAATGGCCATGGCAGTGACAGGATGACGCTCTGGATCTCAACCAATGCATGGTGATGCTAGCAGTGGCTGTGATCGGCTTGGCAAGCCAGTCTCCAGGCCCACAGGTGGCATATGTAAGTAGTGCCTGCTGTTGTGGTAGTGGCCATATGGGTAGTCCCAACCTCAAGCCCCTGAGAAGAGTGTTTAGGTACCAATGGTAGTGGACTGGGCTGGGCAATGCCCTGTCTCCAGTAATGTGTGCTCTGACATAAGGTGGGGGGCATTGGCAAAGCTTAGCTATGCTGGTTTATCTTTATGCCCCTCAATTGTGTGTACAGGTGCTGGTTGTGTGATAAGTAGGATTAGAGTGATCCCCAGGCCATGGACAGAATATTTGCATGCAGGTGTGCATTCTGTGCTGCTGCCCTGTCACTGCGGGGTGGGGATGGTGCCATCTTTAGTGATAGCAGCCCAGGCAAGTGAGTAGGGAGTGTGTTCACTACTCATTCCTTTGTCCCAGTGGTGCTTGCACCTCAGCTCTGGGTGTAGTAGCCTGTGATTGCTTGTCCTTCAGGTCTGGATTCAGTCAACTCTTCTGTTGTGTCTCAGTCCCAGTGCTGCTGAGCTCCAGGAGAGTGCACAGCCTGTTGGGGTGGGGCTCTAGGATTGCACCTCACTTTCACCTCAGTTCTAAAGGCATCTCAGTCCTAAAGGACTCAGTCATGCCTTTTCCCTGGGTATGGTATTCTGCAGTCATTTACAACTAAGCCCCAGGAGTAGCAATCTGTGCTGTTCTTGCACCTCAACCCTGGAGCTGATAGACTCTTAAGACAATATGTAGTCTGTTAGGGGCAGAGCTCTAAAATGATGCCTTTCTGTAGCTGCATAGGTCTCAGAGAATGTGAGGGACCAAGCATGAGCTTCCTCCCTGGGGCAGTACCATTGTACAAACTCCTGGTGGCTGCCTATGTTATTTTCATGGCCCATGAGGGTCAAGGGGCTATCTGGTAGCTAGGATTACATATGTCCCTGGTGGAATGTGGACCACTGAGTGACTCATTTATCTTTTCCCCATATTGGGAAGTCACTGTCATCTCCCAACCAATCCCAGTTGAGTAGGCTGCCTCATTTTCTTATCCTTGCTTGCTTTAAGTATTGCCTGTCACACTTCTCTTGAATTCTGGTGTTCTCTCTTGGATGATCTATTCAAAGTATAATTACCTACTCGCTATTTTGGTCCATCTTAGTGGAGGAAGCAAGTACAAAATGCCTGTAGTCAGCCATCTTGAAGCCTTCCCCTAGCCAATTATTTTTATCTAAGCATAGCTCTTAAGGTAGAGTAGTGAATTACTATATGTCAATCAGTTTATACTATCTATTAAACTTGAATACTCAGTATTGTTACACATATTAATATATGAAAAATTGTCCTTTTCCTCAGGGGCCATGCAGTCTATTTAAATAGAGAAGCAAAAATCATCCCTGAGACAATTAGCAAGCAACCAGGTACAATTTGGTATGTTATTTATGTCAATAACAGCTTGTAGAAAGCTTTTTCTGTATGGATGGGGTGAATCAAATTGTAAAGGAGGTAGGCCTTGAGGAAAACCCTCTGGATAAAGAAGGATTTAGATAAGCTGCGGTTATAGTCAGAGGGAATCATAAGTAGGGGAGCCAGATATAATCATACATGCCAGAGATTTATCCCTGAAAGTTTTGTGTCCCTTTTGTTTGTTCAATAGTAACTTTCTCCTCCTATGTGTCTTTATTGTTCTCTGTGAACTACTTTCCCAAATTAAATACTGTGGTAACAATTTGTCATACACCAAAGACACAGTATGGAGAATCCTTGCAAATTGTTGGCACCTACACTTGAGAACTGGTTTCTGCTTACTTAAATCTGTTTTATATTGTTTATGATATCTAAACTCATTTTTCTGTTTCTTGCCCCAAACAGTGAGACAGTGATAGAATAAACTGAAGCTGTTACTTGGCACCTGTAATTTTTAAAAATGAGTGTGTGTGTGTGTGTGTTTGTGTGTGTTCCAAATCCTATTAGATGTGTACAGTAACTCTACTGTTATTCCTGGAAAAATATCTTTGCTTTGATGAATCTATGAGATTTCTAATATAACAACATTCTTAGCTATTAAGACCCCTACTTAGAAGTTTGTTACATTAGAAAGTTTTTCTTTATTCATGTACAAATTATATGCAGCAGTGGCAAGATGCATATAATACCCTGCCCAGGTCACTAGCAAGGATATTGCACCAAAAGAACTTTCTAAGGTATGGCAGCAAGTAATTGACAAATTTTACATGTTTCGTATTCAAAACCACATGTCATGAAAATTGTCAGGCATGTGCCTGTCCATCTCTTTCTCTGATCATTTCATCTTCCTTTTAAGCAATGATATTTGAATTCTTTATTTCTGAAAGATCTTTTATATTTAATTTGTCTGTATAAATTCACTTGGTGTGAAATTGAATGCAAAACCAGAACTTCTGAGCATGTACTTTTACTGATATTTTTCTTTCATTATATTTTTTGAGGAATTGACAATTTGGTAAGGGCTCAGATGCATCATAGCTACAAAAAGTATATCAGTACCTCATTATTTCTAAGAAAGCACCTCATTTGGGAGGTGGCAGTGATTTCAAAATTAATGGTGCCTGAGGTACTTGTGATCTTTAATATAAAGCTATACTCCCTTGGGCTTGGTTTTGAATTGTTTTTTCAAGTGTCCCTTGGGCTTTATGTCTGATCCTCTTTCAGAATCTACCCTTGGTGTCAGGGCAGCTGTCATATTATCTTTTCTGGATTGTAGTTTCTGTGAAAATGACACAGTGCTTGTGGATGTTAGAGTTTGATGAATAAATTTCTTTATAAGGATGACCACTGTAGAAACTTTTGAAACAGACTATGCTAAATGAATAATAATCTGGGATATTGGAATATCAAATAATAGAACAATATAGTGATTACCTCCTAAAAGTAAGGCTAGATAAATATATACATTGCATGTGTAAATATGTAAGAGGTTTGATGAAAAATGCTCAGGCATTAAACCTATCTCCACCAAAGATTGCATTCTACTATGAATTCGTAGTAATTATAATTATCTCACCCTTGTCTGTATAGATTAGTCCCATCCAAAATGAAACTTGATAATGAATTCCTTTGATATCCGAGGTTCTTTTGGACTACCTGTATTCAGATTCATTTAGGTGGCATGTACAGGGAATGAGCATGATTCTTAACTTAATCCAAGTCAGACAAAATAGAAGCTTATATATGTTTCAGAAGAATTGCTTCTTATCTGGTGTAGTGTTGTCAGATTTCTCATTACACATAATATTGGCATCATGTGCTTGTCTGAGAAGTTCTGTGCTCTTTTTTTACAGTACAAGTGCCCTCTTTCCACATTAGATAGATTTTATAAAGAAAATGAAACATTTTTTAAGGATTATTTAATTTATGAACTAGTAACTAAAGCAGGTTGTGAAAATTTCTTGATTAGGAAGGAGAGATCTATCTGTGGGTAACATGCCTCCATGTAGAAAGGCTTTCAAATACATAAATGAACAATACAATATTCTGATACAATTATAAAGCATCACAGTTATAACCAGAAAAGATAATTATTAAGCCTGGTACTCTGTGCACAAGAAAAGCAAACTGACATTTATGTACAGTTGAGCCTTGAACAAAGTGTGTTTGAACTGCCTGAGTCCACTTCTTTAAGCAGGTTCCTGATCCTGTTCCTTCAGACTGGATGAGACCTCCCAACAGGGGTCCCCAGCCATCTCCTACAGATGCATTCAGGCTGGCAATAGGTCAGTGCCCCACTGGGATGCAGCTTCCAGAGGAAGGGGCAGGCTGCCATCTTTGCTGTTTCTCAGCCTTCACTGGTGATACCTCCAGGTATGGGAATAACTGAGGAAACTAGAGTCTGGAGGGCACTCACAGAAAACTGCAGCAGTACTACAGAAGAGTAGCCAGACAGCTAAAAGTAAAACAAACAAAAATCAACAACAACAACCCACAAAAACCCCATCCAAAGGTCAGCAACCTCAAAGATTGAAGGTAGATAAGCTGTCAAAGATGATAAAGAATCAATGCAAAAATACTGAAAACTCAAAAAGCCAGAGTGACTCTTTTTCTCTAAATGACCAAAACACCTCTTCAACAAGAGCTCAAAACAGGGCTAAGGCTGAGATGGCTGAAATGACAGAAGTAGCCTTCACAATGTGGATAATAACAAACTTCACTGAGCTAGAGGAGCATGTTGTAACCCAATGCAAAGAAGTTAAAAATCATGATAAAACAACACAGGAACTGACAGCCAAAATTGCCAGTTTAGAGAGGAACATAATTGACGTGTTAGAGCTGAAAAACATGCTACAAGAACTTCACAACACAATCACAAGTATTAATAGCAGAATAGACCAAACGAATCTCAGAGCTTGAAGACTGGCTTTCTGAATTAAGAGCACATGTACCCCTGAACTTAAAAGTTGAAAATACACAATAAAAATAAAGTGTGAAAATAAGAAAAGCAAACTGACACTTATGTGCAGTTGAGCCTTGAATAACGTGGGTTTGAACTTCATGAGTTCACTTATATGTGGATTTTCTTCTACCTCTGCCATCACTGAGACAGCAAGACTAACACCTCCTTTTTCTCAGCCTACTCAATGTGATGATGAGTAAGATGAAGACTTTTATGTTGATCCACTTCTATTTAATTAATACTACATATATTTTCTCTTCTTTACGACTTTGTTTTTTTGTTTTTTTGTTTTTTTTTTGAGACGGAGTCTTGCTGTATCGCTCAGGCTGGAGTGCAGTGGCGCGATCTCGGCTCACTGCAAGCTCAAGCTCCATCTCCCGGGTTCACACCATTCTCCTGCCTCAGCCTCCTGAGTAGCTGGGACTACAGGCACCCGCCACTATGCCTGGCTAATTGTTTGTATTTTTAGCAGAGACGGGGTTTCACTGTGTTAGCCAGGATGGTCTCAATCTCCTGACCTCGTGATCCACCCACCTTGGCCTTCCAAAGTGCTGGAATTACAGGCGTGAGCCACCGATGACTTTCTTAATAACATTTTCTTTTCTCTAGTTTGTTTCATTGTAAGAATATAATATATAATACATATTACATACAAAATCTGTGTTAATCAACTGTTTATCAGTTCAGCTTTAGTCAACAGTAGGCTATTCGTAGTTACATTTTGGGAGGAGGCCAAAGTTATACATGGATTTTGAACTGCAGTAAGGTCAGTGCCACTAGACTCTGCTTTTTTACGAGTTAACTGTATTGTGATTTGAGAGACACTGAATGATCTACCACTTCAAAATCAATTCTTCCATTGACCAAGAATAGTTCCCCAAATTCTCACAATGGCAATATTGTACTTACTCTATGGAGTGTCAGCATTAACATGTAAACATATTAACTAGATAAAGTAAGATATTCACTCATCAATAACATTCATTGTCACATTAGCATTTAAGTGTTTATCAAGCAGAGTTAATTATTGCCATAGAGGGAGAAATTCCTGAGGAAAATATGACCTGGGACAAGGATATTTTGGGATAAAAGAGATATATAAATCATGGATTATTTCTAGGGTAGACAGGTTCAAAATGAGCCATCCCTATTGGGATGAGCTAAGGGGTGAGAAGGAGGGTACATTGGGCTGCCAGGTCCAAAGATGCAAAAAGGGAAGGAAGGTGAGCTGTGTCAAAGACTGACTTTTCCCTACATCCAATCCTCTCTTTATACAATTCCTGAGTAAACATGATAATCCATACATGTAATGGTTCTCTCCAAACTCTTTATAGATTTTGAACTAGCTACTGGACCAAAGATTGTCATCAAAATGTGAATCACATATTGCTATGCATTTGGTTGAATCTTTTGAAGCAATTTCCTTAGAATGACAGAAATTTAGAACTGCTAGGGCCCTTAGAGAGCATCTACTCCCATGCTTTTCAAATTGTTTTTCCTGGAACCCTTTGCCCCTGAAAAAATTTCTTGGGGGCTCCATAAGGTGAAAGAGAAGGAATAACAGGGATAACACCAGATCCCCTACCTATAGTTCAGGTAGATCTGAGTTTGTTTGTTTTTAAGGGGATTCCCTTGGTTTAAAAAAATGGTTTAAAAAAACCACGAGTCTACTCTAATTTCTTCATTTAACAGAGGAAGAGTTTAAAGTAGAGTCAAACCTTCCTACTTCAGTATCCTATGGAAAGGCTAATCTCACTTAAATTGGAATTTTAAAATGCTGTTTATCATATTAAAGATTGAGGTAAATGGGTGCTAGTAAGCAGAATGAAGTAATTTAATGAGAAAAATTAAAATTCAGACTAACTCTACATAAAATAATGAACCACAATAAATGGAAGTTTTGATTAGTGTGTAGGAACTAATTGAAGGACCCAGCTGAAAGCATATTGATGGTATTGTTTATTTATTGAGTTTTGGTTTGTAAAAGTGACTGATTTGAGACTTGAATTATTCTTATAAATGACACCTTGGGGCCGGGCGCAGTGGCTCAAGCCTGTAATCCCAGCATTTTGGGAGGCCGAGGTGGGAGGATCAGCTGAGGTCAGGAGTTTGAGACCAGCCTGGCCAACATGGCGAAACCCATCTCTACTAAAAGTAAAAAAGTATCTGGGCATGGTGGTGGGCGCCTGTAATCCCAACTACTTGGGAGGCTGAGGCAGAAGAATCACTTGCACCTGGGAGGCAAAGGTTTTGGTGAGCCGAGATTGTGCCATTGCACTGCAGCCTGGGCGACAGAGTGAGACTTTGTCTCAAAAAACAAAAAAAAAAAAAAAAAAAAAAAGAGACCTTGACAATTTACAGAGGAAAGCAGCATCTGCAAAGTTGTGCTTCGTTAGGATTTTAATATGACATCTGAATTACCAAAATTTTTCTAACAGTGGCCACAGTTTTGTCCTCACTGTGTCTCACGAATACCCAACACAATGATGCCCCTGTGATTTCCTCATGACTTCATTCCATCTTAGGCTACCACTACTCTCTTCTTTGCTTCTCTGAATCTTACCCATTCTTCAAGATTCTATTAAAGTTCCATCTCCTCCAGGAAGTCTTCTCTGACCACCTCAGCCCTCACTAATCTTGCCTTCCTCTCAGTAATTAAAGCACTTCTGGCCGGGCGCGGTGGCTCACGCCTGTAATCCCAGCACTTTGGGAGGCTGAGGTGGGCGGATCCACGAAGTCAAGCGATCGAGACCATACTGGCCAACATGGTGAAACCCTGTCTTTACTAAAAAAACAAAAACAAAAACAAAAATTAGCTGCCTGTAGTCCCAGCTACTCAGGAGGCTGAGGCAGGAGAATTGCTTGAACCCGGGGGGCGGAGCTTGCAGTGAGCTGAGATTGTGCCTCTGCACTCCAGCCTGTGTGGCTGAGCGAGACTCGGTCTCAAAAAATAAATAAATAAATAAATAAATAAATAAATAAATAAATAAATAAATAAATGAAGCAGTTTCTCTCCATGGTTGTCACTTTGCACAGCACATACTGCCTTGTATTCTTCTTTGGTGTTGGTATATGTTTGTCCCGATTACCTTTCAGTGCTCCAACCACATAATGTACTTTTTTAAAAGTAGAAGCCATATTAAATCCTTTTTGATCCCATCTTCCTTAATGATAGCTTGTTTATAGTAAGTGATTAGTAAATTTTTGTTGGTTAACTGTTATCATCACTTTCTTTAAATAGTCTTAGAGAACTTAGTTATATTTAAGCATGCATCCCCATAAAATAAGGAATTGTATATTTTTAGTTTTCAGATTCCTGTTAATTATGGTTTTTGGATTCTAAGATAATATGATTTAGTAAACAATATTCATGAGATTCAGCAGGAAATTCTGTAGGAACATAGAATTACTTTTCTAGTGCCTAGGTACTGTCTAAAATGCCCCTCAGCTTATTATGAATTTGTTCTGCTTCTGTCTTCTGAGTAATAAAAAAGGAAATGTTATAATTAACTATAAGAAAATATATATTATTCTAAAGGAAGCAATTTATAAAGTGTATTTATATCCATCTCTGGACATATTTTGAGCCCAATTTGAATAGAAGATTATTACAGTCATCCAGCAAGACCCTTTATTCTAAGTAGTAATGGGTATTCTTAACAAATTTTCATTTTAAACCGACAGGAACTATTTCTTTTTCCCTGTAATTTCCTGACTTTGGGGTAAATATTCTATTTCTTTTAATCCTGGCAATGGTGTGGACATGCTTATAGGATTTACAGTTGAGAGTTGGAAATTCATCAGACGTGTCTAGGGTTTTTGAATAGAAAATAAATACCCTCATAGTCTAATGTGAAGTAGCTTAGGCATTCAGAAAGGTAGCTTTGCATTTAGACATGGTATATTGGGCAGTGAACAAGATCATTCCTTTGTGCTTATTAGACAAGGTGCTGGTAATTAGATTGATTAAATTGGAAGTCCCAGTAGGAAAGCAATTTTATATCTTTTATTGAGCACCACATGTCTTAGACCCTACATTTATTGCCCAGCATTCTTCCTTTCATTATTCCCCTCAGAAATTTTATGGCTGGATAAAATAATGGTATATTTATGCTGGTTAAAAATATAGACTCTACTACTTTGTAACCTCCAATGTAAATGATTGAGGCAAAGATCACCAATGGTTTCTAGAAACAATAGATAAAAGGCCCTTGGGGAAAATGTTTTATAATGTCAAAGCTTTACCCCAAATAACTTAAAATTTTACACAACAGTTTTAAGTATTAATAACTTAAAAAGTGCAAAGAGAAAAATGTACCTTTGAAAAGGAGGAATCTGATGGTCACTATCTTAATGAAAAATCAAACTTTGCCTCATTAATAGTGAAATAACCCAAAATTGTGTACACTGATACTTTGATGTGGGAAAAATGAATTACACAAAATCATCTCTGAAATATTCTAGCCCAAAATGTTCAATCTGAGTCTAATAAAGCTTCTATATCTTAATGTTACTGTAAATCCAGGAAATGGAGGTACAAATTTAATAATACCACAAGGAAGTAATCAGACAAATTTATAATGTGAGTTATTCTATAGAATAGTAGGGCTGTACTCTTCAAAAAAGTCAATATCATAAAAAATGGCAGAACTAGATTAAAAGAGACAAAGAGACTAAAAATCAAATGCAATGTTTGAATCCTTATTGGGTCCAAGCTATTCAAAATAATAGCTATAAAATGTATTTTAGGACAAACTGATAACTGAGCTGGTTTAACCATCTCTTAATGAATCCTGAGACAATTTTCTGGTCCAAATTTCTATTGGCCTTCTTTGAAATGTGAAATGCACAGTATGTAGTTTTGAGTCATAGTTGCCAATATATGAACAATGGGAAAAATCCTAGTCAATATTTGACTTCGGTACTTATTTTCTTAGAGAAAAGAATTCTGTTTTTGTAGGCTATCCAGAGAGATCAAAAGAAGAGCAACAAAACGGGAGAGCTTTTTATTGTATCTTATTTTAGCTTTCACGTGTCATGTCTTCTATTTATTACTATTAACAACAAATATTTATTGTGATCTACTATATGCTGAGCAGTGTTTTGCTGTTGGGGTATATCAGTGAAGAAAACAGACAAAATACTGGAAGCTTAAATTTTAGGGTAGAAGAAAAAAAATTTTTAATATGGTACATGGTGTTGAGTAATATGAAGAAGAATAAAGCAGAGAAGTGGACTAGGGAGTGCCAGAGGATATGGTTTGCATTTTATAAAGAATGCTCAGGTAGGCCTTTGTGAAGAAAGTGACACTTGAGCAAAGATCTGCACTTATCTAGGGTAGTAGTGTTTTAGGCTGAGGTAACAGCTTTTAGCAAGGAGACAGTGTGACCAGAGCAGGACAAGAAAGACAAAAAGCATAGTTAGGAAATGAATTGAGAAATAGCAGGCAATTTGTACATGTAGGGTTTTATAGGTTCTTTTAAGGATTTTGATTTTTCCTCTAACTGAGATGGGGAGTGCTAGAGATTATTGAGCTAAGAAGTGACACGGAATAACCTAAGTTTTCATGACTAAAAATTGCCAAGATTGAAAGTAGTGATGCCTGTTAGTAGGCTATTGTGATAATCCATGTGAGAAACAGTGGTGGCTTGCTTTCAATAGGGCAGACTGGGCATCTCATTTCCAGATGGGGTATGTGTCTTGCTGATATGTGCCTTGCTGAGCAGGGGAAGGGAACATGTAGACAGGCAAATGGGTGAGAGAACAGGCTTTAGTGAAACAGCTTATGCTCTCATGGTTTGGTGTAGTAAGGATGCATGAGTTTTCCATGGGTGAGTTGGTCACTGGAGAAGGTAGTTAAACCTGAACTGTCTTGCTGATACACCAATCCAACAGAATTACCCATTAACAGGTAGGTAAAGCATACTGTGAGCAGGTGGGAGTGATGGAAAATATTGAACAGGAGGCAGATTTCTTCTATTATAAAACTGCACACTATAGAGGCCTTTGTAGCAGTTTCCCCCCAAATTATGAATCCCATTTGATGCCTGACACCGAGAAGGTATCCATGGCTAGTCAGCATTAGCCAGAAAAACAATGGCAATGAGCAAAGAGGGGATTATGACTGTGGGCAGTTGGGAAAAGATGTTTGTTCTTCTGCCACTATTTTCTTCCCAGTCCCTCAACATTAGCAAGTTAGGCATTGAATAGAGAAAGGGAGGAGGAATTCCAAAACAAGATTATCAATTCCCTCACCCCTTAGTTCTGGAAGGGAAGGGGAAGTGCAAATGAAGCCCACTCCATACTCTCACTTCTCACAGTGGTTCCTGGGCCCATAAGCCTGTCCAGTCTGAAAGGTGGAGGTTAGTGGCTAGTGCAGGAAAAGGGATAACATTTACATTGAATATGGTATTGGAATTTTAACTAGGTTAATCTATAACACCTGAAGGTGACTGCATATTTTTTTGAAGTAAGTCCGGGAGGCAGTAAGGCACCACAATGGGAATTTCCATGGAGTTAGGAGAGCAGTGATTAGAGGAAACTAAAGCTACTCAGTTCAAAATGCTTAGTAAATTAATTATACATAGAGGACTTACAATGTGTAATTGACTTTATGTTGTCATATTTAATCTTTATTATCAACTTGGTTTTACAGACACATACAAAAATACTCCGAGACTTAGAGAGTACCGTGGTGTTCCATCTCGCATAGGTAACAAGTGGCAGAGGTGAGATTGAAACCCAGGCAGTATTATTTAGAACCATTATACTTAGTAGAGCAGTGGAATAGGAATTAAGCATTCCACTGCTGATAAGACATTTAATCCTGGACTAGGCACTTATGTTTTTGTTTATTAGTTTTCATATCTTTTGTATATGGAGAGTAAAATTTGCCTTATTACACTGGATGCATGTGGAAATAGAATGAGATGACAAATGGAAAATAATTTGGTAAGTAAAGCATTATTATATTATCATCTGTGTATGTATAGTATCCCATTATGAAGCAAAATGGGGAGACCAGATGTTTCAGAAAATGGGGAGGTTTAATATCTTCTTTTAACCTTTTCTTAAACCTCCACTCCCATCCTTGAAAGTTTATCTAATAAATTTTTTTCTTTCCTTGTGAGTTTACATCAACCAGCTGAAAATAGTAAATGACATAGAATGTGAATGCTGTGATGCATTATGAACCTAACAACAGCCCTATTCCCTTTGGGATTTTCTAAAGAGTGGCTATCTTTGAGCTCTCATTTTTTAATATGTCCCCCAAGTTTCTATTTCCCTTTGTATGCAGCTAATAGGGTCATAATTTGTCCACACTTATTTACTATTAGTGATCTGTTCTCTTTCAATAAGGGGTTTCTTGGGATTTGCAAGTGATTCATTCATTGGGCCAACTCATCAACTAAGGATGGAGAAGATAGAGATTTCTTGTATGTGCTCACTTTTTTCTTTCTTAATTTTAGTCTGAGGGAATACTCTTCAGTGTGTCCCAGGTCGTCTAGTTTAACAGTAGAAGGAACTCTGTGATAAAGGCAATCTGATACTATAGTGGAGCTGTTGGAATTTCACCTAATTGAGACAATTTTTCGCAAGGAACACTCAATTAGTTTTGCCTACTGAGGGCTCAGATGGACACTCTAGCCCTTATTAGCACTGATCCTCTTCCTTATAATATGGGTCACTAATCACCAGGTGGCTATCTCAGAGCAAACCCATCCCTCCTTGTAAAATAACTCACAGGACGTGTTCCAACATTGGCAGGCCAGGGTGTCATTGTTGTCTATAAAAGGACAATACATTCTGAGGAATAGTATGGGATGAACAACTCTAATTAATAAGCTGGAATAAATTAACCACATTTATTTTATAACATCAAACCTTGTTTTTATATTGATTTCCTCCCTCCTTTTAAATAGATTTTTCCTGTGGTGTGATTTAGTTATGCTCTAGTTCTCTACATTTATTTTTTCCTGGTAAGGTTGCTTATAGTTGGTATAAATCCATAGTTTACTGGTTCTGGAATTCATTCATTCACTATAATCAACATTATTTTTTGCCTTCATCTTGGAGTCATTTTAATTCTTTCTGGATTATATTATCTGAAATTTTTTTAGTGAATATCCGTTGGTCATGAATCCTTTTGTTTGTCTGAAAATGTCTTTAACTTGCCCATGTTATTAAGATTGTTTTACAATCTTAATTGTAATAATATACCTCTAACAGTTATTTTACCTCAACAATTTTTAGATACTTTTGCACTATTTTCTAGCTATCATTGGTAGTGTTGTATAGTCCACCATCCATCTACTTTTTATTTTTGTGTGTATGTACATTGTCTTTTATTTCTGGCAGCTTTTAGTGTTTTTTTCATTGACTTTGTTATTCTGCAGTTTCACTGTGATAAGTCTTGGAGTGGATTTATTTTTTTTATCTTGAAGAAATATTATTCTTGTACCTGAAGATTCATTTATGTAACAATTCTGGAATATTCGCAGCTATTGTTTCTTCAAGTATTGCCTGTCCCTATTCTCTCATTTTTCTGTTTGTAACTACAGTGAATGTATATTAGATGTCCTTATGGTATCTTTCATGTTTCTTAACCTTTTATATTTTACATCTTTGTTTCTTCCACATTCTGTGTTATTTCTTCAGCTATGTTTCATTTGACTAATATTATCTTCAGCTATACCTATTCTGCTTTTTTACTATCAATTGATTTATTTTTAGAATTTTATTTATGTATGTTACTTCTAGAAGTTCTTAGTTTTCTGGACATTTTAAAAATCTCTTGTTCTTTGTTAACTTTACTGATCCACTTGTTCAACACTTATTTACTAATGCTATTGATACCCTATTTAAAACTTAAGCCTACTTATTTTATATTATGTACTCAGAAAGCCCAATTCAGAACTCTTTGGAAGTGCAGTTTTATAGTGTTTATGTGTGCGTTTGTGCATGTGTGCTTGTGCTTGCAGACTTTTGATCCTAGTGCCTAGCTTTCTTGTGTTTCTGTACTTTCTGGTTGTAAATCCATGATAATGAAACCATATTTATGGGAATTCTGATGTCTATGTTCAAAGTAAATTCCTCAATGACTTTAATTTGTTTTTATCGAACACTTAGGTTTGGCATTAACTCAGTACCACTTAAAATAAATGTCCAACTTAGATTTTTTTTTTCATTTGAGAGAGAATACAGATTGAGACTCTAACCCCCTGAGAGTACTTTATCTTGTTAGATTCTCAGGGGGAGATTTTTTTTTTCTGGCTCACATGAAGATTGAGACAGGAAGGTATACTTGCTGTTTGCCCCTTTGGAGTGGGTTATTCTATCGTTTGCTCTTTTGCATAAGATGTAACTCTTTGAGGTCCTGGTTTTGTTCCGGGGTCAGTTATTGGACTTCTGCCTTTGAGCACCCTGGGCTTTGCCATTCATGCCCTCTGCCTTGCATAGCCATCAAAATAGACAGTCTCAAGATAAACAGGAATCAGCATATGTCTTCATAGTAACTGAAACTTTAGTCTTCTCTTCTTTAGTAAGTTAGCTCTCTGAAGGTTCTTATACTTTCTTTTTAGTTCATAGAAATGTGTGTTTTTAACCAGTACTTTTAGTCATTTTGTAACAAGGTTTTTTAGTATTTGCGGTATTCATTTTATAAATGAACACACAAACAAGTATTGTCAAATCTATAGGTATTTACTCTGTGAGGAATATGAAATTAATCTAATAACCCATAACCTCTCTCCTCATGAGTTTTTCTAATTTATCTGGGAAGGAGTTACGAGTAACCAGAGAATATTCTGAAGTCACATAATAGAATACTGAATTTGAATTTAAATACTAAGAGAAATTTCACTGTGGATTGGAGAAACCAAAAATAAATTCTTGGAGTAGTTTTAAAGAATTTGGATAGGCAGAAAAGGGAATGCTTCCTTCCATCTTGTAGAGAGAATTTCATATATTAAACATATTGAGTAACTCTCTGGTTCTAATCTACTACATTACTATAAGACATAAAGAAAGATAAATGTATTACTGATGTCTGTGCCATAATAAACATTGGGAAATAACATCTGAGTATTTTATCTACAGGCTAGAGAGAGCATATAGTTGCATTAATTATTTTCACTTTTAGACAGTATAGCTAAAACAGTTCTGATATGGTTTGGCTCTGTGTCCCCACCAAAACCTCATGTCGAATTGTAATCCCCACATGTTGATGGAGGGTCCTGGTAGTGTGTCTGGAATTGGTGGGTTCTTGGTCTCACTGACTTCAAGAATGAAGCCGCGGACCCTCGCAGTGAGTGTTACAGCTCTTAAGGTGGCGCGTCTGGAATTTGTTCCTTTTGATGTTCGGATGTGTTCGGAGTTTCTTCCTTCTGGTGGGTTCGTGGTCTCGCTGGCTCAGGAGTGAAGCTGCAGACCTTCGCGGTGAGTGTTACAGCTCTTAAGGCGGTACGTCTGGAGTTGTTCATTCCTCCCGGTGGGCTCGTGGTCTCGCTGGCTTCAGGAGTGAAGCTGCAGATCTTCGCAGTGAGTGTTACAGCTCATAAAAGCAGTGTGGACCCAAAGAGTGAGCAGTAGCAAGATTTATTGCAAAGAGTGAAAGAACAAAGCTTCCACAGTGTGGAAGGGGACCCGAGCGGGTTGCCACTGCTGGCTCGGGCAGCCTGCTTTTATTCTCTTATCTGGCCCCACCCACATCCTGCTGATTGGTAGAGCCAAGTGATCTGTTTTGACAGGGCGCTGATTGGTGCGTTTACAGTCCCTGAGCTAGACACAAACGTTCCCCACGTCCCGACCAGATTAGCTAGATACAGAGTGTCGACACAAAGGTTCTCCAAGGCCCCAACAGAGTAGCTAGATACAGAGTGTCGATTGGTGCATTCACAAACCTTGAGCTAAACACAGGGTGCTGATTGGTGTGTTTACAAACCTTGAGGTGGATACAGAGTGCCGATTGGTGTATTTACAATCCCTGAGCTAGACATAAAGGTTCTCCAAGGCCCCACCAGAGTAGCTAGATTCAGAGTGTCCATTGGTGCATTCACAAACCCTGAGCTAGACACAGGGTGCTGATTGGTGTGTTTACAATCCCTGGGCTAGACATAAAGGTTCTCCATGTCCCCACCAGACTCAGGAGCCCAGCTGGCTTCACCCAATGGATCCTGCACCGGGGCTGCAGGTGGAGCTGCCTGCCAGTCCCGCGCCGTGTGCCCGCACTCCTCAGCCCTTGGGTGGTCGATGGGACTGGGCGCTGTGGAGCAGGGGGTGGCGCTCATCGGGGAGGCTCAGGCCACGCAGGAGCCCATGGAGGGGTTGGGAGGCTCAGGCATGGTGGGCTGCAGGTCCCGAGCCCTGCTCCGTGGGAAGGCAGCTAAGGCCCCGTGAGAAATCGAGTGCAGCGCCGGTGGACTGGCACTGCTGGGGGACCCAGTATACCCTCTGCAGCCACTGGCCCGAGTGCTAAGCCCCTCATTGCCCGGGGCCGGCAGGGCCGGCTGGCTGCTCCGAGTGCAGGGCCCATCAAGCCCATGCCCACCTGGAACTCCAGCTGGCCTGCAAGCGCTGTGTGCAGCCCCGGTTCCCACTGGCGCCTCTCCCTCTACACCTCCCTGCAAGCTGAGGGAGCCCAGGCAGAGGAGGCGCCAAGAGTGAGCGAGGGCTGTGAGGACTGCCAGCATGCTGTCACCTCTCAATCCCCCCTCTAAACAGGACACCCCAACTGCTGTTGGGAATTTGGCTGATGACCGCTCTAGCTACTTCCTGCTGGATGGGGTGAAGAAGGGGCCCTGCAGTTGTAGTGTCCTTCAGAGGGGAACTCTCTAAGCCAGGGGAAGTGCCAGCGGGTCGGTCCAGGGGTCCTCGGTAGAAGTTGTTAGTTGAACTCATTTGGGGTTCCATTTGTAAGACCATCTGTAGCATGATGGCCTCGATTCTAGAGGAAGCAAATTTGACAAGAAGGTTAAAAATACAGGGCCCAAAGGCGAGTAACAGCAAGATGGCTGCCACGGGACCTAGAAAGGGGAGAAGTCATGTTGCCCAACTCCAGAGATTGGTATAAGAATTTGAAAGGCGTTGTCTGATTTCAGAAGCCTTTTCCTGTAAACGCCGGGTGGCATCTCGTACTATCCCCTACTGGTTAGTGTAAAAACAACACTCTTCCCCTAAGAAGGTGCAGAGTCCTCCTTTCTCAGCAGTGAGGAGGTCTAGGCCTCGGTGGTTTTGGAGAGTCACTGCTGCCAAAGAGTCTATTTGGGATTGTAAAGTAAGGATAGATTTCGTTATTGCTTGCAAACTGTCTGAGAGGCAGATACGGGCTGAAGATCCACATAAGTAGAATATGCCTTGGCTGGGTAGATAGACATTTACCCTGGCTTTTAAAGGAGTAGGGTACACTGTTTTTTCTTTACTACTTCCAAGGAGACCAAAAGATTAGAAAAAGGTATGGAGCTGAAATCTATAAACTAGTTTCCTGAATTGATTAATTTATTCAAAACATATTTACTGGGTGCTTGCTATTTGCTAGGCACTCTTCTAGATGTTGTGGAAGACAAAGTTTGTGTCCACCAAAAATAAATCAAACACAGAATATAAGCACTTACTTCTAAATGATAAATGCAAAGAAGAAAAATAAAGCAAGCTATAAGACAGAGTTATGAAGGGTAAAGTGGTGGCTATTTTAGTTAGGGTAGTCAAGGACAATCGGTACAGATAACATATCTAAGCATAGACCTGAATGAACGTAGTAAGCAAGGCATCTATATTACTATCTGGGAAAAGAGTATTCCAGGCAGAGAAAACAAGTACAAAAGTCTGCTGTGTTTTAAAGATTATTCAAATCAGTTCACTTAGTTGTTCGTGAAGGTATAGCATTATTTCCTCTTCAGTCCATCTATAGCTGTTCTTTCCAGTCAGCTTAGTTTTAAGACTAATGGATGGAAATATCAGCTAACTCTTTCTAAACAAACTTGCAAGATAATTAGAATTTTAAGGAAATGCAAGGGAAATGACTCTTTTAAGTTAATTTTATTATAATGGTGATAGTTTTACTTATGCAGTTTTGAGTAACACATAATTAACAGGATATGATTTCTGTAAAAGTGCTGAGTAATCAAGAGCTGTTTATTGCTTTATAAACTCTCAAATGATGGAAATTATTTCTTTTAATAAAAAATAAGGATGTATAATGGCCTATAAAAAGAGGTTAATATGAGCTAGAGCACAATTCAAATTTATTCTTCAGAATTGATGGTAATAGTTTTATTTCAAAGAGAAGTGGACAATATGGCATTCCAGTGACAGAAGCAGGTTGATATTATGGAAGATTTACAGAAAATGTCATCACTGGGATTAGTCAATGTGCTGTGGTGTTAACTTCACACTGGATAGCAGATGGCAGTGAGCTTCCATATAGAGCACAGTTTGGAGTTTGAATTTCAGGGTGTTTAGAGGCTATCCTTTTTTTTTTTTTAATCTGATTCTGTTCACAAGGATGTCCATGTCCAATATTTATAGCATTTCATTATTCTCTATCAGATATTTCTTTTTTCAGCTTTTATTTTAGAATCAGGGGGTACACATGCAGGTTTGTAACCTGGGTATATTGTGTGATGCTGAGGTTTGGAGTTCGAATGAATCCATCACCCAGGTAGTGATCGTAGTAACTGATAGTAGTTTATCAGCCATTGCCCACCTCCCTTTCTCTCCCCATGATTAATTCCAAGTGTCTGTTGTTCCCATCTTTTTGTCTATGTGTACCCAGTATTTGGCTTCCACTTATAAGTGATAACACGCAGCATTTAGTTTTCTGTTTCCACATTAGTTTGATTGTAATAATGGCCAGCAGTCACATCCATGTTGCTGTAAAGGACACAATTTCATTCGTTTTTATGGCTGTGTGGTATTCCATGGTGTATATGTACCACATTTTCCTTATCCTGTCCACCATTGATGGGCACCTGGGTTGATTCTATGTCTTTGCTATTGTGAATAGTGCTGCAATGAACATACGGGTACATGTGTCTTTTTGGTAGAACGATTTATGTCCCCTTGGGTATATACCAGTAATAGGATTTCTGGGTCAAATGGTATTTCAACTACAAATAATAGTTCTTTGAGAAATCTCCAAACTGCTTTTCATAGTGGCTGGACTAACTTATGTTGCCAAAAACAGTGTATGAGTGTTTGCTTTTCTGTGCAGCCTCACCAACATCTGTTATTTTTTGACTTTTTAACAAAAGACATTTGTTAAATGACTGATGTGAGATGGTACCTCATTAGGATTTTGATTTGTGTTTCTCTGGGGATTAGTGATGATGATCACTTTTTTATATGTTTGTTGGCCGCTTATATGACTTCTTTTGAGAAGTGTCTTTTTATGTCATTTGCCCATTTTTTTTAATGGGGTTGTTTTTTGTTTATTAATTTAAGTTCTTTGTAGATTCTGAATATTAGATTTCTTTTGCTATTTGCAAACTTTGCTGGATGCATAGTTTGCAAATATCTTCTCCCATTTTGTAGGTTGTCTGCTTACTCCCTTTCTAACTAAGCATCTCAGGTTTGAAATTCATTTTAAAACTCTTTTTCTTTAGTCTTAGATGATAGCCCTGAAATATGCTTTGAAACTTTTTCTCCCTTTTTCATTATACAGTACCTTGCACCATGCACACTCATCTAATTATATGGTTGCTTAGGAATTCCAGGGGCTAATCTTGGGACAAACCAGAAACAGAGTCCCTTTGGAGTCCTCCCACTTAAGGGGAGTCACATTTAGTCCACCACCATCAGGCCAAAGTCGAAAAAACACCAACAAGACCTCTGGACAAGTAATTACCCAAGATAACCATCAGAACAAGAGACACAGACCTTGCGCTCTGTTCCACTCCTGCATATCTCTTATACCAAGTTTCTCTTTAAAAACCCTGTAATAAAATTTAAAACTTAAGATGATACTTTAGATGGGTGGTTCACCATCTTCTGGTTTGCTGGCTCTCCAATTAAAGCTTGCTTCTCCTCCCACCAAACGTTGACTCTCATGTTTGGCTTTTGAGTGGCCTTGATAGTTTCTCTTGGTGTGCAGAAACTTTTTAATTAGGTCCCACTTGTCAATTTTTGTTTTGTTGCAATTACTTTGGGTGACTTAGCTATAAATTATTTGCCAAGGCTGATATTGACAAAGTTATTTCATTCCTAGGATTTCTTCTAGGATTTTTATAGTTTGAGGCCTTACATTTAAATATTTAATCCATCTTGAGTGAATTTCTTTTAATGATGATAGGTAGTGGTCCAGTTTCATTCTTCTGGAAACCCACAGCCAACATTACACTGAACAGGCAAAAGCACTCCCCTTGAGAACTGGAACAAGACAAGGATGTCCACTGTCACCACTCCCATTCAACATAGTGATGGAAGTCCTAGTCAGAGCAATCAGGCAGGAGAAAAATAAAATGCATTCAAATAGCAAAGGAAGATGTCAAACTATCTCTCTTTGCTGACGATATGATTCTATACTTAGAAAACCCTAATTACTCTGCTAACAGGCTCCTAGAAGTGATAAACAACTTCAGTAAAGTTTCAAGATACAAAATCAATGTACAAAAATTAATAGCATTTCTATACACCAATTAACATTCAAGCTGAGAACCAAATCAATAATGCAATCCCATTTATAATGGCCACAATAATAATAAAATACCTAGGAATACAGCTGACCAAGGAGGTGAAAATCCTCTACAAAAAGAAGTACAAAACACTGCTGAAATAAATCAGAGATGACACACATAAATGGAAAAACATCATGCTCATGGATTGGAGGAAATCAATATTGTCAAAACAGCCATACTGTGCAAAGCAAAGTACATATTCAACGTTATTTCTGTGAAACTACTAACGCCATTTTTCACAAATAGAAGAAAAAACTATTCTAAAATTAATATGGAACCAAAAAAAGAGCCTGAATAGCCAAAACAATACTAAGAAGAAGAAGAAAAAACTGGAGGCATCACATTACCTGATAGCAAACTATACTAAAAGGCTACAGTAACCAAAACAACATGGTACTGGTACAAAAACAGACACATAGACTAATTGAACAGAACAGGGAACCCAGAAATAAAGCTGCACACATACAACCATCTGATCTTTGACAAAGTCAACAAAAATAAGCAATGGAGAAAGCACTTCCTATTCAGTAAATGGTGCTGGGATAACTGGCTAGCCATATGCAGAAGAATGATACCGGACCCCTACCTATCACCATTATTCTGTATCTTTTAAATCTTGTGTTCTTAGGTTGTTACATATTTTGCCTGTTTTGCTTTGAAGTGTTTCAGCTTTCTGTACTTCTGTATGCGTTCTCTTCATTAAGTCTAAAATTTGCTTAAGGGTTAGGAGGACATAAACCCAGATAATTTATAGTACTACTTTGTTATGTCTTTTAACTAATCTAAAACAAGGCTGCTCCATCAACCGGTAATACTCACGCTAAAAAAATTAAAGAATAAATAGAAAGTGGTAAGCTCAGGTATTTTTCTTGGAGCTTGTTCATAATGGAATAGAAATATATATTGGCAAGTATGCTGAGGAGTCAATATTGCAAAATGGAAAAAAGCACAGATTTCAAAGTCAGTGATTTTAGTTCAAATCCAGTCATTGCCATTTTAAAGCTTTATACCTGAAGCAAGTATAATCAGTTAGGATTCATTTAGCTGCCAGTGACAGGCAGCCACTTCAAAAATGGTTTACGTAAAATGATAATTTACTGCATTATTTATTTCTGTTGTTCATAAAATTATATATATTTAAGATGTACAACATCGTGTTTTGATATACATGTACATAAGGATGATTATTATAGTCAAGCAAATGAACATATTTCCTCACATAGTTACCTTTTTATCATGCTAGCTTCTGAAAACTATTCTTTTAGAGCATTTCCAGTGTATAATACAGTGTTACTAACTATAGTGATCATGCTGTATACTAGATCTTTAGAATTATGCATGCTACATAACTTCAACTTTGTACCCTTTGATCAACATCTCCCCATTCTCCCCACCTCCCTGCCTCTGGTAACCACTCTTCTATTCTGTCTCTATGTATTTGATACTTTTAGATTTTACATATGTAACTGAAACCATGCAGTATTTGTCTTTCTATGTCTGTCATAGTTCACTTAGAAAAATGTCCTACATTTTAATCCATGTTGAGGTAAATGGCAGGATTTCCTTCTTTCTTAAGACTGAGTAGGAGAGGAGCCAAGATGGCTGAATAGGAACAGCTCCAGTCTACAGCTCCCAGCGTGAGCGATGCAGAAGACGAGTGATTTCTGCATTTCCATCTGAGGTACCGGGTTCATCTCACTAGGGAGTGCCAGACAGTGGGCGCAGGTCAGTGGGTGCGCGCACCATGCATGAGCCGAAGCGGGGCGAGGCATTGCCTCATTCGGGAAGCACAAGGGGTCAGGGAGTTCCCTTTCCTAGTCAAAGAAAGGGGTGACAGACGGCACCTGGAAAATCGGGTCACTACCACCCGAATACTGCGCTTTTCCGACGGGCTTAAAAAACGGCGCACCAGGAGATTATATCCCGCACATGGCTCGGGGGGTCCTACACCCACGGAGTCTCGCTGATTGCTAGCACAGCAGTCTGAGATCAAAATGCAAGGTGGCAGCAAGGCTGGGGGAGGGGCGCCCGCCATTGCCCAGGCTTGCTTTGGTAAACAAAGCAGCCAGGAAGCTCAAACTGGGTGGCGCCCACCACAGCTCAAGGAGGCCTGCCTGCCTCTGTAGGCTCCACCTCTGGGGGCAGGGCACAGACAAACAAAAAGACAGCAGTAACCTCTGCAGACTTAAATGTCCCTGTGTGACAGCTTTGAAGAGAGCAGTGGTTCTCCCAGCATGCAGCTGGAGATCTGAGAACGGGCAGACTGCCTCCTCAAGTGGGTCCCTGACCCCCGACCCCCGAGCAGCCTAACGGGGAGGCACCCCCCAGCAGGGGCACACTGACACCTCACATGGCCGGGTACTCCAACAGCCCTGCAGCTGAGGGTCCTGTTTGTTAGAAGGAAAACAAACAGAAAGGACATCCACACCAAAAACCCATCTGTACATCACCATCATCAAAGACCAAAAGTAGATAAAACCACAAAGATGGGGAAAAAACAGAGCAGAAAAACTGGAAACTCTAAAAAGCAGAGCTCCTCTCCTCCTCCAAAGGAATGCAGTTCCTCACCAGCAATGGAACAAAGCTGGATGGAGAATGACTTTTGACGAGCTGAGAGAAGAAGGCTTAGCTTCATAAGTGAAGGAGAAATAAAATACTTTACAGACAAGCAAATGCTGAGAGATTTTGTCACCACTAGGCCTGCCCTAAAAGAGCTCCGGAAGGAAACGCTAAACATGGAAAGGAACAACCAGTACCAGCCGCTGCAAAATCATGCCAAAATGTAAAGACCATTGAGACTAGGAAGAAACTGCATCAACTAACGAGCAAAATAACCAGCTAACATCATAATGACAGGATCAAATTCACACATAACAATATTAACTTTAAATGTAAATGGACTAAATGCTCCAATTAAAAGACACAGACTGAAAAATTGGATAAAGAGTCAAGACCCATCAGTGTGCTGTATTCAGGAAACCCATCTCACGTGCAGAGACACACATAGGCTCAAAATAAAAGGATGGAGGAAGATCTACCAAGCAAATGGAAAACAAAAAAAGGCAGGGGTTGCAATCCTAGTCTCAGATAAAACAGACTTTAAACCAACAAAGATCAAAAGAGACAAAGAAGGCCATTACATAATGGTAAAGGGATCAATTCAACAAGAAGAGCTAACTATCCTAAATATATATGCACCCAACACAGGAGCACCCAGATTCATAAAGCAAGTCCTGAGTGACCTACAAAGAGACTTAGACTCCCACACATTAATAATGGGAGACTTTAACACCCCACTGTCAACATTAGACAGATCAACGAGACAGAAAGTCAACAAGGATACCCAGGAATTGAACTCAGCTCTGCACCAAGCGGACCTAATAGACATCTACAGAACTCTCCACCCCAAATCAACAGAATACACATTTTTTTCAGCACCACACCACACCTATTCCAAAATTGACCACATACTTGGAAGTAAAGCTCTCCTCAGCAAATGTAAAAGAACAGAAATTATAACAAACTATCTCTCGGACCACAGTGCAATCAAACTAGAACTCAGGATTAAGAATCTCACTCAAAACCGCTCAACTACATGGAAACTGAACAACCTGCTCCTGAATGACTACTGGGTACAGGACGAAATGAAGGCAGAAATAAAGATGTTCTTTGAAACCAACGAGAACAAAGACACAACATACCAGAATCTCTGGGACGCATTCAAAGCAGTGTGTAGAGGGAAATTTATAGCACTAAATGCCCACAAGAGAAAGCAGGAAAGATCCAAAATTGACACCCTAACATCACAGTTAAAAGAACTAGAAAAGCCAGAGCAAACACATTCAAAAGCTAGCAGAAGGCAAGAAATAACTAAAATCAGAGCAGAACTGAAGGAAATAGAGACACAAAAAACCCTTCAAAAAATTAATGAATCCAGGAGCTGGTTTTTTGAAAGGATCAACAAAATAGATAGACAGCTAGCAAGACTAATAAAGAAAAAAAGAGAGAAGAATCAAATAGACACAATAAAAAATGACAAAGGGGATATCACTACCGATCCCACAGAAATACAAACTACCATCAGAGAATACTACAAACACCTCTATGCAAATAAACTAGAAAATCTAGAAGAAATGGATAAATTCCTCGACACATACAGTCTTCCAAGACTAAACCAGGAAGAAGTTGAATCTCTGAATAGACCAATAACAGGATCTGAAATTGTGGCAATAATCAATAGCTTACCAACCAAAAAAGAGTCCAGGAGCAGACGGATTAACAGCCGAATTCTACCAGAGGTACAAGGAGGAACTGGTACCATTCCTTCTGAAACTATTCCAATCAATAGAAAAAGAGGGAATCCTCCCTAACTCATTTTATGAGGCCAGCATCATTCTGATACCAAAGCCGGGCAGAGACACAACCAAAAAAGAGAATTTTAGACCAATATCCTTGATGAACATTGATGCAAAAACCCTCAATAAAATACTGGCAAAACGAATCCAGCAGCACATCAAAAAGCTTATCCACCATGATCAAGTGGGCTTCATCTCTGGGATGCAAGCCTGGGACTATTATATATAATTATATGCCAACATATTGGATAACTTAGAAGAAATGGTTAAATTCCTAAAAACATACAATCGACCAATACTGAGTCAAGAATAAATAGAAAATCTGAACAGACCAATAACACATATGTAGACTTAAGTAGTAATTAGAAACCTCCCAATAAGACAAGCCCAGGATTGGATTGATTTATTGCTTTATTTATATGAGAAATATATGAGTAGGACTGGCTGCAAACATAGTCTGAGCCAGAGATTAAACTGTGGTAATCGATTGCTTCTGTTTTTTCCTGCATTATTTCAATTCCTCATTCCAATTCATTGACTATGCCACTTTTGGAAGATTTCATTTTCTAGCTGACATTTTCCATGGGGTTTCTGGTTGCTAGCTCTCTAGGCTTATAACCTCAGAGTTAACAGTTCCAGCAGAAGAGAGTTCTCATTGCCACAAGTTCTGCAAAATGTGCTGGAATTGTCTTTTTGGCTTAATTGGACCAAATGTTCATCTCTGAACAGGTGTCAAAGCCCATACACGTGGCATATGCTGATCAGCCAAGCCTGGGTCACATGTCCTTGCCTGGAGCTGGGGTAGTCTAGAATGTGAAGCGGTGGTTCTCTGTAGAACAAAAGAAGTGCTGTTATCAAATGTAGAATGGGTCTTGAACAGGTAGAAGAAGCATATTTCCTTACATCACATATAAACCAACTGCCCAAATACTTTGTAAAGAAATGAATCTTTGGGAGCCTCAAGGTTTTTTCCTAAATGTATGATAATCTATCTATGATAGTCTATTGTCACTATGCCTACTTTGAAAGATAAAGAATACATGGAATACTGACTAAAGTGTTCAGTGCATTTCCTGACACACTATCTTGGTATTATCTGCTTTTGCATCAGATTGGATTTAGAAGACTGGCAACAATTAAACTACCAAGTCCATTATTTGGCTCATTTAATGGCTAAATAATGCAAGTTGGCTGGGCACGGTGGCTCACGCCTGTAATCCCAACATTTTAGGCGGCCGAGGCAGGCAGATCACTTGAGGTCAGGGGATCGAAACCAGCCTGGCCAATATGGTGAAACCTTGTCTCTACTAAAAATACAAAAATTAGCCTGGTATGGTGGTGCATGCCTGTAGTCCCAGCTACTCAGGAGGCTGAGACAGGAGAATCGCTTGAACCCAGGAGGCAGAGGTTGCAGTGAGTCGAGATCACGTCACTGCACTCCAGCCTGGGCAATAGAGCAAGAGTCTGTCTCTAAATAAATAAATAAATAAATAAAAACAAGGTTAAGAAGTAGTTCATTCTTCCTCAGTTGATTCAAACTTGTCCGAATAGACAATTTTCTTGGTTTATAAATGTATTACATAATTTTAAATTCAGCGTGCCCTTGTAGAAGGCACTTAGTTGTCAAAGACACATCTATATGTCCTTTCTCCAAGAGCTTTCATTTATTTTATTTTCAAAATATCTACTAAAGGAAATAAAATTGCTTATAGACTTAACATGGTCTTCATCAAATGTTTCCAATGCTGTGCTTTTGCACTAAATGTTCAAATAACTGGTCAAAGAAATATGCCTATGCTGATAATCCTTATTGGTGCTCATTTCTAAACATCTGATGTCAAAACATCTCCTTAGAATATGATCTGATCTAAATAAATTAGATATGCTAAAATTATGATACATATTAATATGTTATAATTTTGCTACAGTGAGCATTATATAAATAGGCTCATTGTTTTACCTTTTCAATCAATGTAATTACAGGATACATGCTGTTTTCTCTGAACTATATTTATGTATATATTATCTATATTTTTGTTTACTAGCTACTGAGTAAAAATGTCATTCTTAACCTGTTTTCAGTAAGGTATGAGCTTGGAGTTGTTATTACAGGTTTGAAGACAGACTGTGCTGATGTATTTTGACACTCTTTTACCCACTGTTTGATTTTTTAATCAAGAGAACACATTTTCGAGACGGGTGCTGGTGGTAAAATGTAGGTTGTAGTGACACAAGAAATTTCAGAATAGTATACCCAAATAAAATGTGAACTCTTATTCATAGGATAATTGGCACTTGTCTATAACCAGCTAAACTAATACCAGAGTTTGAATGCTATAGACCCTCCTACATATCCTTCTGTTGCCTGCATAGTCTCTTGTAGCCTCTCTTAACCCATTTTTTTTTGTTGCTATAAAGGAATACATGAGTGAGTAATTTATAAAAGAAGAGGTTTATTTGTCTCACAGTTCTGCAGGTTGTACAAGAAGTATGGCACTAGCATCTGCTTCTGGTGAGGGCTTCAGGCTGCCTGCAGTCATGGCAGAAGTGGAAGGGTAGTAGGTATCATGTGGCAAGAGAGAGGGAGAGAGAGGAGGAAGTGCCAGACCCTTTGTAACAATCAGTTCTCACAGGAACTATAGAGCAAGAACTCACTCATTACTTTGAGAATGGCACCCCCATGATCCAAACACCCCCAATAAGGCCCCACCTCCAACACTGAGGATCAAATTTCAACATGAGATTTGGAGGGAACAAATATTAGAACTATATCTTTGCCTTCCTTTCACAGCCATAGGTGTGAAAATGAACGAGCTCTACAAAGGAAGGCAAAGATCTACTTTACATGCTAATGGAATTGTGGGTTATAGTTGGCTCAGTGAAAATGTGTGCTACTTTCATTCATTGAACTCATTGCTTTTCAACATAGTCCATATTTTCATGTGTGTCTTTATTGCCTATCACCCTTACTGGAATGTTATGTGGTCAGATATGTTTTTCTGAGTAATTGATTGCAAGATCTTCAACCTCTAAAATAGTGCCTGGTGTATAATAGGCGGCCAATGAATATTTTCACTGAATTATAATTCAGTGATTATTATGTACCAATACTCAGGTTGTGGGAGGGACTCTGTGGAAAGATGTCCAACAGTGGTGAATTGTGCTGAAGCTTGGTAAAGAAGTCAATGCCAGAGATAAAGATATAGAGGTTAACTTTATAGAGATAAGACTGAAGGCACAAGACTGAAAATGACAAACTTATACATCCCCTAGCATTGTCTAGTATGTTTAAACTTTAACAAATGAATGCATCATAACACATAAAATCCTCTGCAAAGAAAAGAAAGTGTTTTTGTAAATCCAACATAGATACTTGACTAATCTTTGTAGAGTAGAGCTGTTATCATTGACCCATCTTCCCTTGAAATGTCTTTTTTCCCATTGCTGTTGGAAATGTTTATTTTTCCATTTTTATTGTCTCAAAAATATACAATAAACTTTTTCAGAGAACATGGAAAGTTTGCTTACATATTCTAGTGTTATGTTGTTTAAAATCTTGTCAGTTATAACCTTAATACCATAAATGTTTATGGATACAGCCCATATAAACAAAAACCTTTTGGGATCCTCAATAAATTTTTAGAGTATAAACGACTCCTGAGACCAGAAAATTTGAGAACTGCTGCCATTTGGCTTATAATGCTTCTACCTTCTATTCCCCTCCACTCCTTCCTTCCTTAGACTTTACTGTCAAGTGTTTCTAATCTATTGGAATTTCTCTGAACCTTCCTTAATTTATTATATTGCTTCAGATACCTGCATATATGTTTTGCTTTCTTCTTGGAATGCCCCTTTTCACTTTCTTTACTCGTTAAACTTCTGTTCATTCTTAAAAGCTCAATTCTGGAATTGCGTGTTCTATGGCGCTTTCCTAGAATTTTCCTGGCAGACTTAGGTGCTCTGTCCATGATGCTAAGATAGCATCTCCTGCATTCTTCAATGATAGTATGTATGATACTTTATTGGAATGACTTTTTGTATACGTGTTAGTATCCCAAGAAAATTCTTTGAGGATATGAACTATGTTTTTAAAGAATGTTTTCCCCAAGGAACAGCATATTGCTTTCCACATAGCCAGTGCACAATAAACATTTATTGAATTTATAATAAAAAATATCTAATATTTATGGAACACTTATTTGCAGGTATCGTTCTATGTACTCTAATATTGTTCTGTGTATCTCAAATTAATCCTTACCTCATGAGGTAAGTACAGTTTTCATGTAAAGGAATAATAACATGATATATAACAAGGCTCAATAAATGTTATTACTATTATAGTCATTATCATAATCATCCCCAAGTTGGATTAAAAAAACTAAACACAGATCAATTAATTAACTTGCACAAAGTTACACAGATATTAAGTGGCATAACTTTGGATCCTGGAAGTGTGGCTCTAGTACCAAGGCTCTGAACCACTGTACTTATACTGATTGTGTATAAACAAGTGAATAATGGTGCATAAAAACAATTATGGAGATATCCCCATGGTTTGACAAGTCCAAATTTAACTAATCTATTTCTAGAGAAAGTGCTGCAGCCTCTTTAGCCAGAAAAGGATGGAAAAAAGTCATAAAGATCCTGTGAGGTGAAGAATAGTGATATATTATGGGGAAGGAGGTGACAGCTTAATAGGAGATTTACCACAGGAGAATCAGTTGAAATGAAAATCTGCAGCATTTGCATAGAATCTGACAAAGGGTCAAGTAGGAAATAGATAACCAGTTGCTTTATTTTGGGGAACAGGGAAGTAAATACATGATATCATTATATCTTGAGAGTTTGAAACATTGTCCAACCTGTTGCCTCATGACCATGGGCAGCAGATGGCTCTTATCCTGGAGCAACCTAAGAATCAAGATAGAAAGAACAAATTCAACAGTGAGGAGATCAAGTTTGGACTAAGCACTATTTTGCAGACATTGCTGGGCTCAATGCTTGTAAACGAACTGCATAGGCATGTTTATTAATAGGACAATCAAGTCCTATTCAAGAATTAAAGACACATATGTGTAACATATAAGCGGGGTTAACAATAATAATATGAAGTATTAGTAGGTTGAAGTGGCTTTCCGCTGTTCCTCAGAAGTATAGAGGCCCTGTAAAACCCTTCCAAAAGCTGTCAAAGTTGGGAGGGGTGACTGGACAGCGCTTCAAACCACATACTTCCACAGTAACCAAAGGATCTCTGCCTTTATCTTCTCATATAATGGGTTTTTACATGATATTTCAGTTGACCAGAATGGTCTTCCTGCAGCTAAAGTTACTTTCAAAATCATTTAGCTTTAGTCACTGAGTGCCTTCACATAACTTTTTGGTAATTGTCTTAGCTACTCTTTTCACAGTTGAGAAAACAGATCAGAGAAGTGGGATAATTTGCATAGGATCACAGACTAGTACATTGTGGAGCTGGGGCTCAAACACAATGTGTTAAATTCCAAGTGCAGTTATTTTTCTGTAACACCAGTGATGGCTACCTATGGTGGAGTATGTTTAACATTTAAGGGGAGTGTGGATATAAGGACCGAAGGGAAGAACACAATGCATAGTCTTGGCCCCAGAGTAGGTTCTGTTGACTCCCATAACTATATCTACCCATCTACCAGAATCTGAACTTATATACTTCACTGTCCTGTTTTTAGAATAAATAATAACATATACTCTCTGTACTCCTAATAAAATCAGACTCTTTACTTTTGCACTAGATCCTAACCATTTTCACTTACTCTAGAACATTACTTCAGCAATTATCTTATCTCTCTCCAACATCATCACTTTTTCTTTTAACTTGATTATTCCTCTCAGTATACAAATATACTCTATTTCTCCCATGTTAAAAGAAACCATTCTCTTGACTTCACACCTCTTTTCTCCACTAACTTGTACCTGATTTCTGTGTTTTCTTTTGCCTCAAAACTCCTTAAATTTGTCTGTACATGGTCTTCGAATCCTCTTCTCCCATTTCCTTTTAACCCATTTCAATAAGGCTATTCCTTCCATGACTCCACTGATACTATTGTTGTAAAGGTCATTGATGACTTTCATTTTCATAGATACAGAGGTCAATTTTCATCTCTTATGTTACTTGTTTCAGTAACAGCAATTTACCCTTCTTGATACACATCTATTGTTTGGCTTCCAGGAAACTACACTCTATTCCTTAGTACCTCATTGGTCATCTGTCTCTGTCTCCTTTGTTTATCCCTTCTATCCTTTTCTTCATGGCATCATAATGTAGTAGTGCCCTTGGACTTAATCTCAGGACCTCTATTTTGTCTACACGCATCCCTTTATTGATCTCATTTAGCTTCACAACTTCAACTGCCATCTATGGGCCAAATACAATAATATTTACTTCTTCACTCCACACCTCTGCCTCAAACTGTAAACTTACATATTCAACTGTTTACCTAATGTGTATACTTTAATAACTAATAGGCATCTCAAATGTAACTTGTCCTAAACTGAACTCCAGATACCCCCCCACACACCCAATATCTTTCCTCTCTCAGTAAATGGCAATTCCATCTGCTCAGTTGCTTAGATGAACAACTTGCAAACATTCTTGATTGCCTTATTTAACAGACCACATTCAATAATTCAGGAAATGCTGTCAGCCTTACATTCAAAACATCACCAGAATCCAATTACTTCTTCCAATCTCCTCTGCTATTATTGTTGTCTGAACCACCATCAGTTCTCACATGGATTATTTCAGTAGTCTCCTTTCTGGTGTCTCTGGCTTGCATTCTTGCCACTGTATAATATATTATCAATACAATAGCCAGATAATTATATTAAATTATAAGCCAAATAATATCTTTCTTCTATTCAAAACCCTCCAGTGCATTGCCATCTCTCAGTGTAAAATCCAAAGTCCTTATAATGACTTATAAAGCTCTACTTGAAATGCTCCTATCTGTCCCATAGTTGATCTTCTCCTTCTGTCTCCTCATCACTCCTTCTTTTCCAGACATACTGGTTGCCCTGCTCTTCCTTGAGGACACTGAACCAAGCTAGCTTTTGTATTTGCTGTTCCCTCTTTTTAGAATATTGTTCCCCAAATATCTAATGAGGCTTACCTTGTTGTTTCCTAAAAATCTCAATGAGGACTACCCTGTTCACCTCATTTATATTTGCAGCTCACTTCCTCTCCACTTGTAATTTCCTTCATCTATATTTTATTTGTACATATTACTTTTAACAGTATATAAGTTATCTGCATTATGTTTATTGTTTATTGTCTATTTGTTCCCGACAGAATATAAGCTATATGTGGCAGGAATTTTTGTTGTTGCATTCATGCTAAATCCCCAGTACCTGGAACGTAATAGGAACTCAATAAATATTAGATAAATGAATGAATCTGGAAAGGCAAATAAAAATAAGCTAAAGTATGGAACAGAGTCTTACATATGGTAGGCACACAAATAGTCACTTGCCCTTTTAATATTTTTTTTTTTTTGAGGTGGAGTCTCGCTCTGTCATCCAGGCTGGAGTGCAGTGGTGTGATCTCGGCTCACTGAAAGCTCCACCTCCCGGGTTCATGCCATTCTCCTGCCTCAGCCTCCCTAGTAGCTGGGACTACAGGCACCCGCCACCACACCTGGCTAATTTTTTGTATTTTTAGTAGAGACGGGGTTTCACCATGTTAGCCAGGATGGTCTCAATCTCCTGACCTTGTGATCTGCCAGCCTTGCCTCCCAAAGTGCTGGGATTACAGGCGTGAGCCACCGCGCCCAGCCTGCCCTTTTAATTTTTAAAAATTACTTCATGCAATGAGAACACAACATGAAATCTGTCTTCTTAACACTTTATTAAGTATACAGTATGGCATTGTTGACTATGGGTTCAATATTGTACATCAGATCTCTAGAACTTATTCATTATGCTTAACAGAAATTGTATGCCAGTTGATTAGTAACTCTCCATTTCCTTCATTCTCTAGCTTCTGGCAACTACTATTCCATTTTTTGACTCTATGAAATTGACTATTTTAGATACCTCATATAAGTGCAATCATGCATGTTTATCCTTCTGTGACTAGTTTTATTCAAACAGCATAATGTTCTCAAAGTTCACCCATGTTGTTGTATATTGCAGAATTTCATTTTTTAAGGCTGAATAATATTCCAATGTATGTATGTGATGGTTAATACTGAGTGTCAACTTGATTGGATTAAAAGATAAAAAATATTGATTCTGGGTGTGTCTGTTAGGGTGTTGCCAAAGGAGATTAACATTTGAGTCAGTGGGCTGGAAAAGGCAGACCCACCCTTAATCTGAGCGGGGCACAATCTAATCAGCTGCCAGCACTACTAGAATATAAGCAGGCAGAGAAATGTGAAAAGAGAGACTGGACTAGCCTCCAAGCCTACATCTTTCTCTCATGCTGGATGCTTCCTGCTTTAGAACATGGGACTCCTTGTTCTTCTGTTTTGGAACTCGGACTGGCTATCCTTGCTCCTCAGCCTGCAGACGGCCTATTTTGGGAACTTGTGATCATGTGAGTTAATACTTAGTAAGCTTTATATATATTATATACATATATTAGTTGTGTCCCTCTAGAGAACCCTGACTAACACAGATTTTGGTACCAGAAGTGGTTCTAGAGGAGCAGAATATTAAGGATGCAGTTCTTTTGTTGGTTTTGGGGTTTCTGTAGTTGGCTGCTTAATATAATTAGAGCCAAAAATGCTAAGGGCTCTACTTCTAATAGTGTGGAGAACACTGATAGTCCTTGGCGTGAACTGTTTAGAGAGTTATGCAAAATAAATGCATTTGACACTCTTGGTTTATCGCTTGTGAGAGGCAAGGAGTTTAGTGACTCTATACATAATACCTTTGACCATATGTGGAGAACCAAAGAACATAATGAAGCTGGTTGGTTGCTCATAACTTTAGTGGACAAAGTGATGGAAGAAAATGATGAACTCAGGGATTCTGTCTCCCAGCTTCAGAAGCAAATACTGAGCCTCAAATCTGCTAAGATTGCCCTGAGTGAGAGTCTTATCTCCTGTGGAGAAAGAGCTGAAATTGTAGAAAAACAGATACAAGCTTTTAACATGTGAGTGACTGACCTGCAATGAAGGGCACATGCACAGCCTCATGAGGTGTGTACTGTTAAAATGTGGGCATTGATTGCAAAAGAATGAGACCCTGCAACTTGGAATGGGGACATGTGGGAGGACACTGATGAAGCTGGGGACACTGAGTTTATAAACTAGGATGAACTTTTTTTTTTTTGCCAGAAGAAACAGCTTCCCCATCCCCAGTAATGGCAACATCCCCTCCCACCCCATGCTGCCATCAGCCTTTCCACCTTTATCTGAGGAGATAAACCCTGTGCTCCCTGAGGCAACAATGATGGCCTCCCCTGAGGCAGTTGCCAGGCAAGAGAATGTTGATTCTTCTCAGGAGCCACCCCCAACACCTCCATTTGCTTCTAGGCCTATAACTAGACTAAAGTCCCAGCAGGCCCCTAGAGGTGAGGTTGAGAGTGTGACTCATGAGGAGGTGTGCTACACTCAAAAACAACTGCTTGAGTTTTCTAATTTATATCAACAGAAATCTGGAGAACAGGCATGGGAACAGATATTAAAGGTGTGGGATAATGGTGGAAGGAATGTAGAGTTGGATCAGATGAAATATGGATTAAACATTGGCCCATTGTGAGTGAGCTGGAAATGCCTGATCTCCCTTGGTTTAATGTAGAGGAAGACATCCAAAGGCTTAGGGAGTTTGGGATTGTGGAATGGATTAGTCACTTTAGACCTACTCATCCCAGCTGGGAGGGTCCAGAACATATACTTGTGACCCATACCTTGTGAAATAGATTTGTGAGGGCAGCACATGCATCTTTGAAGAGCCCTGTAATTGCTCTTCTGTGTATGTCAGATCTAACAGTGGGAACCACAGTCACTCAAGTACAAAATTTAAATACAATGGGAATAATTGTATCTCAAGGTGGCAGGGGCCAAGCAGCAGCACTCAACCATAAAAGGCAAGGTGGGCATAGCTACCATAATGGACAGCAGAGGCAATGCAGCAATCAGAGTAATCTGACTCGTGTAGAGCTCTGGCATTGGCTAATTAATCACAGTGTTCCTTGAAGTGAAATTGATAAGAAACCTACTGCATTCCTACTTAATTTATATAAGCAGAAAACTTCTAGGTCAAATGGACAGAAGACTAATTTGAATTATAAAAACAGAGAAGCATGTCCCCTCAATCAGTTTCTAGACTTGAGTGAGTTTACAGACCTAGAACCCCTTGAATGAAGGGGAGGTTGTGTCTCCTTGAGGAAGGACCCCACTACATTACCAAAAATTTATGCAGTGAATCTTTCTCCCGTCCTTCCCCAAGGAGACCTCTGGCCTTTTGCCAGGGTAATTGTGCATTAGGAAAAGGGAAATGCTCAGGCATTTTGGGGACTACTGGGCAGTGGCTCTGAGCTGACATTGATTCCAGTGGAGCCAAAACGTCATTGTGGTCCTCCAGTTAAAGTAGGGGCTTATGGAGGTCAGGTAATTAATGGAGTTTTAGCTCAGGTCCAACTTACAGTGGGTCCAGTGGGTTCCCGGACTCATCCTGTTGACATTTCCCCAATGCCAAAATGCATAATTGACATAGACATACTTAGCAGCTGGCAGAACCCCGACATTGGCTCCCTGATTGGTAGGGTGAGGGCTATCATGGTGGAAAAGGCCAAATGGAAGCCATTAGAGCTGCCTTTACCTAGAAGAATAGTAAATCAAAAACAATATTGCATCCTTGGAGGGATTGTGGAGATTAGTGCTACCATCAAGGACTTGAAAGATGCAGGGGTGGTAATTCCCACCATATCCCTGTTCAACTCGCCCATTTGGCCTGTGCAGAAGACAGATGGATCTTGGAGAATGACAGTGGACTGTTGTAAGCTTAACCAAGTGGTGACTCCAATTGCAGCTGCTGTGCCAGATGTGGTTTCATTGCTTGAGCAAATTAACACAACTCCTGGTTCCTGGTATGCAACCATTGACTTGGCAAATGCCCTTTTCTGCATTCCTGTCCATTAGGCCTACCACAGGCAATTCACCTTCAGCTGGCAAGGCCAGCAATATACATTTACTGTTCTACCTCATGGGATTATAAACTCTCTGGCTTTGTGTCATAATCTTATTAGAAGAGAACTTGATTACATTTTGCTTCCGCAAGATATCACACTTGTCCATTACATTGATGACATTATGCTCATTGAATCCAGTGAGCAAGAAGTAACAAACACACTGGAGTTAATTGGTGAGACATTTGCATGCCAGAGGTTGGGAAATAAATCTGACTAAAATTCAGGGACCTTCTATTTCACTAAAATGTATAGGGGTTTAGTGGTGTGGGGCCTATTGAGATATTCCTTCTAAGGTGAAGGATAAGTTGCTGCATTTGGCCCCTCCTACAACCAAGAAATTGGCATAACGCCTAGTGGGCCTATTTGGATGTTACTCTGGCCCATTTATTGAGTGACACAAAAGGCTGTCAGTTTTGAGTGGGGTCCAGAAAAGGAGAAGGCTCTGCCACAGGTCCAGGCTGCTGTGCAAGCTGCTCTGCCACTTGGGCCATATGATGCAGCAGATCCAGTGGTGCTTGACGTGTCAATGGCTGCTGTTTGGAGCCTTTGGCAGGCCCCAGTAGGTGAATCACAGAGGAGGCCTCTAGAATTTTGGAGAAAGGCCCTGTCATCTTCTGCAGATAACTACTCCTCCCCTTTTGAGAGATAGCTCATGGTCTGTTACTGGGCCTTGGTGGAAACTGAACATTTGTCTATGGGCCGTCAAGTCACCATGTGACCTGAACTGCCTATCATGAACTGAGTGCTTTCTGACCTATCTAGCCATAAGGTGGGTCATGCACAGCAGCATTCCATCATCAAATGGAAGGGGTATATATATGATCTGGCTCCAGCAGGTCCTGAAGGCACAAGTAAGTTACATTAGGAAGTGGCTCAAATGCCCATGGTCTCCTCTCTCCCCTGCATTCTCTCCCCCAGCCTACACTGATGGCCTCTTGGGGAGTTCTCTATGGTCTGTTGACAAGGAAGAAAAGACTAGGGCCTGGTTCACAGATGGTTCATGATTTACAAGCACCACCTGAAAGTGGACAGCTGCAGCACTACAGCCCCTTTCTAGGACATCCCTAAAGGACAGTGGTGAAGGGAAATCTTCTCAGTGGGCAGAACTTTGAGCAGTGCACCTGGTTGTGCATTTTACATGGAAGGAGAAATGGCCAGGTGTGTAATTATACACTAATTCATGGGCTGTAGCCAATGGTTCGGCTGGATGGTCAGGGACTTGGAAGAAGCATGATTGGAAAATTGGTGACAAAGAAATTTGGGGAAGAGGTATGTGGATGGACCTCTCTGAGTGGTCAAAAACTTGAAGATGTTTGTATCCCATGTGAGTGCTCACCAATGGGTAACCCCTGCAGAGGAGGATTTTAATAATCAAATGGATAGAATGACCCATTCTGTGCACACCACTCAGCCTCTTTCCCAGCCACTGCTGTTATCACCCAATGGACCATAAACAAAGTGGCCATGGCGGCAGAGATGGAGGTTATGCATGGGCTCAGCAACATGGACTTCCACTCACCAAGGCTGACTTGACTATGGCCAGTGCTGAGTGCCCAATTTGCCAGCAGCAGAGATCAACACTGAGAGCTCGATATGGCACCATTCCTCTGGGTGATCAGCCAGCTGCCTGGTGGCAGGTTGATTATATTGGAACCCTTCCATCATGGAAAGAGCAGAGGTTTGTCCTCACTGGAACAGACACTCCAGATATGGGTTTGCCCATTCTGCACGTAATGCTTCTGCCAAGACTACCATTAGTGGACTCAAGGAATGCCTTATCCACCGTCATGGTATTCCACACAGCATTGCCTCTGACTGACTAAGGCACTCACTTTATAGCTAAAGAAGTATAGCAGTGGGCTCATGCTCATGGAATTCACTGTTCTTACCATGTCCCCCATCATCCTGAAGTAGCTAGATTGATAGAACGGTGGAATGGCCTTTTGAAGTCACAATTACAATGCCAACTAGGTGTCAATATTTTGCAAGGTTGGGGCAAAGTTCTCCAGAAGGCTGTGTATGCTCTGAATCAGCATCCAGTATATGGTACTATTTCTCCAATAGCCAGGATTTACACATCCAGAAATCAAGGGGTGGAAGTGGAAGTGACACCACTCACCATCATCCCTAGTGATCCACTAGCAAAATTTTTCCTTTTTTATTTTGGGACACTATTTTGTGCTGGCCTAGTGGTCTTAGTTCCAGAGGGAGGAACGCTGCCACCAGGAGACAGAATGAGTCCATTAAACTGAAAATTAAGATTGCCACCTGGACCCTTCGGGTTCCTTCTACCTTTAGTCAACAGGCTAAGACAGGACTTACAGTGTCAGCTGGGGTGATCGACTTGGACTGTTAAGATGAAATCAGCCTGCTACTCCACAACAGAGGTAAGGAGGGTATGCATGGAATACAGGAGATCCATTAGGGTGTCTCTTAGTATTACCATGCCCTGTGATTAAGCTCAATGGGAAACTACAACAGCCAAATCCAGGCAGGACTACAAATGACCCAGACCCTTCAGGAATGAAGGTTTGGGTCAGTCCACCAGAAAAAAAAAACCCCAAAAAAACCCAAAACAAAACATGACCTGCTGAGGTGCTTACTGAAGGCAAAGGGAATACAGAGTGGGCAGTAGAAGAAGGTATTCATCAATAGCAGCTACAACCACGTGATCAGCTGCAGAAATGAGGACTGTAATTGCTAAGTGTATTTCCTCCTTTTGTTGAAAACATGTTTGTGCGTCTATACACTTGTACTAAGAAAATATCTTCATTTTATTTCCTTTCTCCTGTATCATGTGACGTAAGATTTATTGACTTCATGTCAGCATTTAAGTATTGTTAACGTTATGTAATAGTATTTGGGTTGGCGATTGGTGCGTTTCCGGTTGTATGAAGAATAGTTGTATTATGTTAAGTGTAATTATGACCTTACTATTGTCTTTATTTGCAGATTATGTATGATCTCAGGAGATGTGTATGGGTTCAAGTTTACAAGGGGTGAAGTTGTTATGGTTTATAATGAATGTCAACTTGATTGGATTGAAGGTGTTGATTGCCTCTGAGGGTGCTGCCAAAAGAGTTTAACATTTGACTCAGTGGTCTGGGAAAGGCAGACCCACCCTTAATATGATTAGGGCACAATCTCATTAGTTATCAGCACAGCTAGAATATAAGCAGGCAAAAAAAATGTGAAAAGAGAGACTGGACTAACCTCCCAGCCTACATCTTTCTCCCGTGCTGGATGCTTCCTGCCCTCGAACATGGGACTCTAAGTTCTTCAGTTTTGGAACTCAGACTGGCTTTCCTTGCTTCTCAGCCTGCACATGGCCTATTGTGGGACCCCGTGACTGTGTGAGTTAATACTTAATAAACTCCCCTTTACATATATATATAGTTCATTAGTTCTGTCCCTCTAGAGAACCCTGATAAATACAATATATATACCACAATTTCTTTATCCGTTCATCCACTGAAGGATGTATAGGTTGTTTCCACATTTTGCCTATTGTGAATAGTGCTTCAATGAACATAGAAGTGTTAATATCTCTTTGACATACTGATTTCATTTTTTTGAATATATATCTAGAAGTGGAATTGCTGGATCATATGAATGTTCTGTTTTTATTTTTTTAAGAAACATTGATAATCTTTACCATGGAAGCTGCACTCTTTTGCATTCCCACCAATAGTGTACAAGGGCTCCAAATTCTCAACATTCTTTAGAACACTTTTTTTTTTAATAATAGTCATCCTGACAGGTGTGAAGTGACATATCATTGTGGTTTTGATTTGCATTTTTGTGTTGATTAGTCATGTTGAACATTTTTTCATATACCTGTTGATCATTTGTAACTCTTTGGAGAAATGTCTATTTATGTCATTAGCTTATTCTTAAAATCAGATTATTTTTTGTTTCTACTGAGTTACAGGAGTTCTGTATACATTTTGGAGATTAATCTCTTATCAAATATACGGCCTACAAATATTTTCTTCTATTCTGTGTGTTGCCTTTTCACGCTGTTGTTTCCTTTGCTGTGTAGAATCTTTTTAGTTTGATTTACTCCCACTTGTTCAAAATATGTCAGTATTTCTGTAAATAAGTGGCAATCTACATTGATGACAAAGTATTTAGAATAAGCGGCATTAACATAGAGTGTGGATGGTAAAGCGAGACTTCCTAGAGGAGGGTATGAAACCTGAGAGTTCTTACTCTAACTTTCACTTCATGTTGACTGGCCTTGTTCTATGATATTTCCCTTCCTGTTAGGTTTCGTGCTTCCATTTCCTGATACTTCTCATGGGCATGTTTAATCATAGAGGCAAGAGTATTTAGAGGTAGTCTTGTTTATGCTCCTTGCTGACAGAGCTGTAAACTCAACACATACCTGGAGAAGGTGAAAATCTACTTTTCGTTCCCTAATTTTTATCTTAGAGGATTCTTTGCCCCTTTGAAAGTGCTGGGGAAAGAGAAGTGAACTCACAACATCATTTACATTTCTAAGTTTATGTCCACAATGTTAAAATTTATCTGATAAATAATAGGACATGAATTTGGTCCTGGGTTATTCTTCGTGAAATAACCTATGCTAAAAAGACTGTTCTAAAACAATTTTCTTTCTTTGAAAAAAACATGGGATGATTATTTCAGTTTCTGGAGGGTCTCTGTGGTTCTGAGACAAATGAAATCCTCTGGGCTATAAAAGTGCCAAAGTTGGCCCTAAAATATATTCCACTATCATGGGAGTGTTTAGTCTCAGAGTTGGAAGGAATATCAGAAATTATAGAGTTCACTTCACAAGAAAGTTTTAGGGATAATGTTAGATTATGTATTTTTAACCCCTTAAAATATTAAGGAAATGAAAGTTGTGTCAGGGCCAAAGTTTTACTAGTAATTTACTCGTGTATGTCCCATATATAAAGTAATAGTAGTATTAGGGTGAGTAAGAATAACATCAGGTACTCTTCATTTTCTAGTGCTCAATCTGATGTCCAGCTGGCTCAGGAGTGAACACTCCCCCCATAGGATAGTGATGCACTATGCACTACAGTGAAATTTGCATTCTTTTCTAAAGCAGTGAACACTGATCATCACATCTAGTAAGGTAGAGATCTAGAAGGCTCAGAAAAGAACATAGCACTGTAACTTCTCTGCTCCCTCTATCAGAAAATGCTGCTGCTGCAATTGTGTAATGACAAGAGATGTTAGAACAGGATCTGTTGACACCTAGATTTTTGTTTAGTTCCTATGTATTAAAGATACACTTGGTTTGAAATTATAGTAATTTGCATTGCTTGCTCTGCTAATTAATTACCTCAGGAAATCCAGTCTTTTTACTTAATCAGGACATTCAACCTCCTTGAAAGAGCTTGACATAAAGTCTATGCTGCTTTCTTCAGGAAGAATGTGATTTTTTACTTACTTCTCAAGCCCAAGAAATTAAATTTATTCTTTTCCAGTTGACTCTATTAAAGGTACTGCTTGTATTTATGGTCTGAATGAACCATAGACAATTTATAAATTAAAGTTGTTTAAACCTTTTCAGGATGATGGTGAAGGCAGGATAAGTTTTCTCATGTTGTGAGCATTTAGATAATTTTCAGGGAAGATATATATATATATATATAATATCCTATATATATATAAATAAAATATCCTATATATATATATATACCTCCTATATATCCTATATATAGATATGTCATATATATCCTATATATGTCATATACATATCCTATATATGTCATACATATCCCATATATGTCTCATATATATGCTATATATGTCATATATATATCCCATATATATATATTTCTCTTCTGTGGTGGACTAATATTTATTTTTTGATTGCCAGTAATGGGGATAGATTTTTCTTTGTATGGAGAGTATTCTCTAAGAAGATATCATCTCATGCTGGTTCAATTAGTACTGAGTACTCTGGTATAAGGGGATATATAAAATGTGGAATTTCTTCCAACTCTGTTAGACCCCAAGAACAGTATGTTAGGAATTTATCCTTAATGATAGACATGAGAAGGAATATAGAAATGGTACAACAAAAAAGTAGTGCTTATTATAGTAATTGGTGTGTGAGAAGCATTTAGTAAGTACTTGTTGAATAGATGAATGAAGTCATATGATTAACTCAAGTATTTACTGAGTTCTTAGTGATTGTCACCATGTAGTTGGTTCTTTATTTATCAGGAAAATAATTACACACTGAGGCTTTTTTCATTGGATTGGGTAAGCAAATCTAATAAAGGACCTTCAAACAATTATACAACAAATAGCAAGTAGTACAAATACAAATCAAGCCATCTGGCTAATTCAAGGCCCATATAAGTCAGTCTGCATGTTTGAGATGATGTAGAGAATGCATCTAGGTATCCATAATATTTAGGGGCTGAATTAGCTGGATATTTTGGTTTAAGATTATTATGAATTGCTCAGTCACTTCTGACTAAGGATAGGAAAGTGAAAAATGATACGGTATTCCCCATTCCTGATAGCACTGTCCTATAATTGTTCTTCTCAACCCGCACACATTGATCAGTTCAAAATGAACATCTCTAATCCAAAAATATAAAATGCTCCAAAATCCAAAACTTATTGAGTGATGATGTGATGCCATAAGTGGAAAATTACACAAAGTACTTAACAAAAACTTTTTTCATTCACAAAATTATTTAAAATATTGTATAAAATTACCTTCAGCTATATGTGTAAGGTATATATGTAACATAAATAAGGTTCATGTTTAGACTTGGGTCCCATTCCCAAGATATATAAAAATGTTTACACAAATATGCCAAAATTCAAAAAGATCTGCAGTCTAAAACGCTTCTGGTGCCATGCGTTTCAGATAAGGGATACTCAACCTCTGTATGCATACTATGTATATGCATATATTTGTTAGACATTTTACCCTATGCCAAAATGTTTATTATACATTTTACCCTATGCCAAACTGTTCTTTAATTGTCATTTTCTCCTCTGTTACCAATACTATTTTTGAATGCATTACTTTCTGCTGAAGTGATTGTGGAATACCTATAATCTGCCATGTTATATGTCCTGTTCACATCAAATATTTTTAGTTCTGTTTTACTGGAAATTTTAAGGATGTGGAAATATATTTATACATGTAGGTTCATAGTAATGCACATTTTAATTGTTTCCAAACTAACTCTTTTTCAAAATATGCTACAAAGAGTGTTCTTTTTTAATTTTTATGGGTACATATTAGATTAACCTATTTCTAGGGTAAATGAGATATTTTGATACAGGCATACAATGTGTAATAGTCACATCAGGATAAATGGGGTGTTCATTACCTTAAGCACTTATCATTCTTTGTGTTACAAACATTTTAATTAAACTCTTGTAGTTATTTTTAGATGTACAATAAAGTGTTCTTCATTGTAGTCACTCTGTTATGCTATCAAATACTAGATCTTATTTATTCTCTCTTAAATTTTTATAACCATTGACAATCCTCAATTTCTGTCACCCCCACAACACTGCTCAGCCTATGGTAACCATCTTTCTATTCTCTATCTCCATTAAGTTTAATTGTTTTAATTTACAACTCCTACAAATGAGTGAGAACATTTGAAGTTTGACTTTCTGTGCCTGCCTTATACTTAAGATAATGTCCTCCAGTTCCTCACATGTTATTAAAATTACAGGATCTCCTTCTTTTTTAATGACTGAATAATACTCCATTGTGTATATATACCACATGTTTTTTTATCCATTCATCTGTTGATGGATGCAGGTTGCTTCCAAATCTTGGCTTCCAAATCGATTGCTGTATCATGTGGTAGTACTGTTTTTAGTAATTTGAGGAACATCCAAACTGTTCTTCATAGTGTTTGTACTAATCTATATTACTATCAAAAGTGTATGAGGTTTCCCTTTTCTCCACATCCTTTCCAGCATTCCTTAATTATCGTCTATTGGAAAAAGCCATTTTAACTATGGTGAGATGATATCTCATTATAGTTTCAATTTGCATTTCTCTTATAATCAATGATGTTCAGCAGCTTTTCATATACATGTTTGCCATTTGTATGTCTTCTTTTGAGAAATTCCTATTGACACTTTTGCACATTTATTTACAAAATTTTATTTTTAATTTTTGTGGGGGCATAGTAGGTATAAATATTTATAGGTATATAAGATATTTTGATACGGACATGCAATGTGTAATAATCGCATCAGCATAAATGAGGTATTTATCAGCTGAAGTATTTATCTTTTGTATTACACACAATCCAATTATACTCTTTGATATGGTTTGGTTCTGTGTCCCCACCCAAATCTCATCTTGAATTGCACTCCCATAATTCCCACATATTGTGAGAGGTGCCTGGTGGGAGATAATTGAATCATGGGGGGCAGGTCTTTGCTTTTCTCATGATAGTGAATAAGTCTCATGAGATCTGATGGCTTTATAAGGTGGAGTTTTCCTGCACAAGTTCTCTTTGCCTGCCGCCATTCACTTAAGATGTGATTTGCTCCTCCTTGCGTTCTGCTATGATTGTGAGGCTTCCCCAGCCATGTGGAGCTATATATAAGTCCAGTTAAATCTCTTTCTTTTGTAAATTGCCCAGTCTCGGGTATATCTTTATCAGCAGCGTGAAAATGGACTAATACAGTAAATTGGTGCCAGGAATGGGGCGTTGCTAAAAAGATATCAAAAAATGTGGAAGCAACTTTGGAACTGGGTAACAGGCAGAGGTTGGAACAGTTTGGAGGGCTCAGAAGAAGACAGGAAAATGTAGGAAACTTTGCAACTTCCTAGAGACTTGTTGAATGGCTTTGCCCAAAAGCCTGATAGTGATATGGATACGATAATCTCCAATTCCATTGATGTTGTTGCAAATGACAGGATCTCATTCGTTTTTATGGCTGAATAGTACTCCATTGTGTATATGTACCACATTTTCTTTATTCATCTGTTGATGGACAATTAGGATGTGTCCAAATATTGTCTATTGTAAATAGTGCTACAAAAAACAAGGGTTCCATTTTCTCCACATTCTCACCACAATTTGTTACTGCCTGTCTCTTTAGATCAAAGGCATTTTAACTGGGGTGAGATGATATCTCATTGTAGTTTTCATTTGCATTTCTCTCATGATCAGTGATGTTGAGCACCTTCTCATATGCCTGTTTGCCATTTGTATGTCTTCTTTGGAGAAATGCCTATTCAAGTATTTTGTCCATTTTTAATTGGATTATTCATTTGTTCCCATATAATGGTTTAAGCTCCCTGTATATTCTGGTTATTAATCCCTTGTCAGATGAGTAGTTGGAAAGTATTTTCTCCCATTCGGTGGATTGTCTCTTCCCCTTGTTGATTGTTTCCTTTTCTGTGCAGAAGCTTTTTAACTTGAAGTGATCCCACATGTCCATTTTTGCCTTGGTTGCCTGTGCTTTCCGGGTATTAGTCAAGAAATCTTTGCCCAGTTTAATGTCCTGAAAAGTTTCTTCCAAAGTTTTCTTTTAGTAGTTTCTGAGTTTGAGGTCTTAGATTTAAGTATTTAATCCATTTTTATTTGCTTGTGACAAATGGTGAGAGATAGTGGTCTGGTTTCATTCTTTTGCACATGGATATTCAGTTTTCCTAGCACCATTTTTTGAAGAGACTGTCCTTTCTCCAGTGTAACTTCTTGGCAACATTATCAAAACTGAAGTTATTGTAGATGTATCGATTTGCCTCTGGGTTTCCTAAACAGTTCCACTGATCTATGTGTCTGTTTTTAATGCCAGTACTGTCCTGTTTTGGTTTCTCTAGCTCTGTAGTATAAAGTCAGGTAATGTTATTCCTGCAGTTTTGTTCTTTTTGGTCAGGATGACTTTGGCTATTCTGGGTCTTTTGTGTATCTATACAAATTTTAAAATTGTTTTTTCTATTTCTGTTAAGAATATCATAGATGTTTTGGTAGAGATTGCATGAAGTCTGTAGATTGCTTTGAGTCGTATGTAGATTTTTAACAATATTAACTCTTCCAGTCCATGAACATGGAATTTCTTTCAATTTTCTTGTTTTCTTCAATTTTTTTGCATCAGAGTTTTATAATTTTTATTGTAGAGGTCTTTCACTTATTTGATTAAGTTAATTCCAAGGTATTTTATTTATAGCTCCTGTAAATGGGACTTTACTCTTTATTTCTTTTTCAGATTATTCATTGTTGACATGTAGAAATGCTACTAATTTTTGTACATTTATTTTGTATCCTATAACTTTCCTGAATATGTTTATCAGTTCTAACAGGTTTTTTTTGGTGGGGTCTTTGAGTTTTTCCATATGTAAGATTATATAATTTGACTTTTTCCTTCACAAGATGGATGTTCTTTTTTTTTTTCCTCTTGGATTGCTCTAGCTAGGGCTTTCAGTACTCTGTTGAATAACAGTGGTGAAAATGTGGATCCTTGTCTTATTTCTGAACTTAAAGGAAAGCTTTCAGTTTTTCCTCATACATATGATACTAGCTATGTGTCTGTCATATATGGCTTTAATTATGTTCAGGTATGTTCTCTCTATATCCAGTTTTTGAGGGTTTTTATCATGAAGAAATGTAAAATATTATCAAAGGCTTTTCAGCATCAGTTGAAATGATCATTTGGTTTTGTTCTTTATTCTGGTTATATAGTGTATCACATTAATTGATTTGCATATGTTGAACCATCCTTCCATCCCTGAGATAAATCCCACTTGGTCATAATAAATAATTTTTCTAATGTATTATTGCATTCAGCTTTCTAGTATTTTGTTGAAGATGTTTATACAGTATGCTTCAGTATATTGGCCTATAGTTTTTTTTTTTTTTTGGTTTGTTTGTTTTTTTTTAAGTGTCTTTGTCTGGTTTTGGTATCTCATAGAATGAGTTTGGGGCCGGGCACTGTGGCTCATTCCTGTAATCCCAGCACTTTGGGAGGCTGAAGCAGGTGGATCACTTGAGGTCAGAAGTTTGAGACCAGCCTGGCCAACATGGCAAAACCCCGTCTCTACTAAAAATACAAAAATTAGTTGGGCGTGGTGATGCATACTTGTAGTCCTAGCTACTCGGGAGGCTGAGGCAGGAGAATTTCTGGAACCTGGGAGGAAGAGATTGCAATGAGCCGAGATTGCACTACTCCACTCCAGCCTGGGTGACAGAGCAAGACTCCATTTCAAAAAAAAAAAAATAAGAGTTTGGAAGTATTTCCTTCTCCTCTGTTTTTCAAAATAGTTTGAATAGGATTAGTATTAGTTCTTTCAGTGTTTGGTAGAATTCATTATTTAAGCCATTGGGTCCTGGGAATTTTTTTTTTTTTTTTTTTTTTTTTTTTTTTGCTGGAAGGTATTTTATTACAGCATTGATACTGTTACTTGCTTTTGGTCTCTTCAGGTTTTCAATTTCTTCCTGGTTCAGTCTTTATAGGCTGTATGTATCTGGAAATTTATCCACTTCTTCTAGATTTTCCAATTTATTGGCTTATAGGTGCTCATTGTAGCCACTAATGATCCTTTGAATTTCTGCAGTATGAGTTGTAATGTCTCCTTTTCTGTCTCTGATTTTATTTATTTGAGTCTTCTTTTTTTTTTGTTAATCTGGCTGAAGATTTTTAAATTTTGTGTATCTTTTTAAAAAGCAACTTGTTGTTTTATTAATCTTTTGTATCATTTTCTTCATTTCCAATTCATTTTTTATGCTCTGATCTTTATTATTTCTTTTTCTCTACTAATTTTGTATTATTTACTTTTGCTTTCCCAGTATTTAAAAATACATCATTAGATTTTTTAATTTGACATATATCTTCTTCTTTTGAAGTAAGCATTTAAAGCTATAAATTTCCTTCTTAATACTGCTTTCATCGTATCCCATAGGTTTTATGTTTTTTTGTGTTGTAGGTATGTTGTGTTTTCATTATCATTTGCTTTATGAAAACATTTAATTTTCTCTCAATTTCTTTATTGACCCACTGAATCAGGAGCATATTGTTTAATTTCTATATGTTTACATATTTTCCAAAATTTCTCTTGTTATTGATTTCTAGTTTTATTCCATTGTGGTCAGAGCAGATGCTTTATATTATTTGAATGTTTTAAGGCTCTTTTTGTGATCTAAAATATAGTGTATTCTTGAAAATAATCCATGTGCTGAGGACAAGAATGTTTATTCTGCCGTCATTGGTGAAATGTTTTGTAAATATCTATTAAGTTCATTTTGTCTATAATGAAGGTTAATTCTGATGTTTCCTTTTTGATTTTCTGCCTGGAAGGTCTGTCCAATGCTGAAAGTGGGGTTTGGAATTATCCAGCTATTATTGTATTGGGGTCTGTTAACTCTGATAATATTTGCTTTATATATCTTGGTGCTCTAGTATTGGGTATGTATATTTATATTTAAAAATTGTTATGTCCTCTTGCTGAATTGACTTCTTTATTATTATATGGTGACCTTCTTTGTCTCTTTTTTTAGTTTTTGTCTTGAAATCTATTTTGTCTAAGTATAGCTACTCCTGCTCTTTTTTGCTTTCCATTGGCATGGAATATATTTCTCCTATCTTTTTATTTTTAGGATATGTGTGTTTTTATAGGTGAATTGTGTTTCTTATAGGCAACAGATCATTAGTTCTTGTTTTATTATTCATTCAGCCACACTTTGTTTTTCAAATGAAGAGTTTAGTCCATTTATATTCAGTATTATTATTGAAAATTAAGGATTTACTCATGCCATTTTGTTATTTATTTTCTGGTTCTTTTCTAGTCTTTTTCTCCTAATTTCTCTCCTTCCTCTCTTTCTTTTCTTTGGTGTTATGATTTATTTTCTTGGTATTTATTTTTTGTGCATCTGGTATATGTTTTCTGATTTGAGGTTAACAAGAGGCTTACAAATTTTATTTCATAACCTATTATTGTAAGCTGATTAAAACTTAATACTGTTTGCATAAAGAAGCAAAAAGGAAACTAATAAAAGCTGTGCACTTTACCTCCGTTCTCTGCATTTTTTTTATTATTTCTGTGTATATCTTGTACTTCTTCTGTCTTGAAAAGCTGTTATAGTTATTATTTTTGATTGGTTCATTGTTTTGTATTTCTACCTAATATAAGTAGTTTACACATCACAGTCACAGTGTCATAATATTCTGTGTTTGTTTGTGTACTTGCTATTACCAGTGAATTCTATACCTTCAGGTAGTATTTTCATTGCTCATGAATGTCCTTTGGGTTTTGATTGAAGTACTCCCTTTAGTGTTTCTGGTGTTGATGAAATCCCTCAACTGGTGTTGAGGTCTGGTGTTGATGAAATCCCTTAACTTTTGTTTGTCTGGAAAAGTCTTTATTTCTCCTTCATGTTTGAATGATGTTTTTCCCATATACGCTTTTTTAGGGTATAAGCATTTTTTTTCTTGACCAATTTAAATATGTCATGCCACTCTTCTGTGATCAGTAAGGTTTCCACTGAAAAGCCTGTTGCCAGATATATTGGAGATCCATTGTATTTTGTTTGTTCTTTTCTCGTGCTGCTCTAGGATCCTTTCTTTATCTTTGACCTTTGGGAGTCAAAGATATATTCCAGCGCAGCTAGAATATAAAGCAGGAAGAAAAATGTGAAAAGAGTAGACTTATCTAGCCTCCCAGGCTACATCTTTAGCCCATCAAACATTGGACTCTAAATTCTTTAGTTTTGGGACTTGGCTGGCTCTCCTTTCTCTTCACCTTCAAATGGCCTAATGTGGGACCTTGTGATAATGTGAGTTAATACTTAATAAACTCCCTTTACATATATATATGTATATCCTATTCTGTCTTTCTAGAGAACCCTAATTAATACAGTAGGGGACATTGTATCTGGCCACTTTCCCTGTTTCATTTTTGTCCTCAGTCCTTTGATTTTTCAAATGGGAGAAAATGTCATAGTTACGACTTCTAAAGTCTCTTGCACCTCTAAAATTTGGTAAAGAAAGAGGGGGATTTTAATTTTTATAGGATTGTATTTTATCTTGCTTTTTGGTTATTCTGATATGTCTTATTGGAGTTGATGGATTTGCTAATCAAACATTTTTTGAGAAATATAAATGACCTCATTTAATACAGTTTTTATGTTAATATGCTTTATTTATAAAGGATTCAGTTTGAGTAATTCAATTTGCAGCATGAATAGTTCAATTTCCACGTATGGTATAATTTGGGATACAGTTTAATACAGTTAAGAAGTGTCATAGAACCGGTGAAGCCTTTGGATATCAAAATCCAACAAATATTTATAAAAACATATAGAGCTCTTCCCTTAAAAAGCATAAAAATGTACCTAATAAATAGCAAGTAAAAGTGGCATTAAAAGTTGAAGTGAGGAACACTTCTGTTTATTGACTTTGGAGGTAACCAGTTTTGTCAGAAAAAAAAAGTTATCTAGGAGTTAAATTTTCTATACAAGTACATTTAACTGTATCTTAATTTTATACATTTTTAATATATTGCTCACTTATAAATCATATATTAAAGAGAAAGTTATTAACTGTGAATTCTATGCTTTAAATCATGCAGTGTACTATTATTTGTTTAGACTTACGATTGCATTTATGAGTCCAGATGGCAGTTGCTATAAAAGGCAATTTGCCAAAAGTGTACCTAATTGATGTTCATTTAATGTGCACAGAAGTCACATGACTTTATCATTGTACTCCCCTATAATGTTGCCTTTCAGATACTCTGTGTACATACTTCCTGCTAATTCATTTTTCTCGGCATGCACACTCTTCCATCAAATTTTCCTTATTTACACATCTACTTACACCGGTTCCTGACTTCTAATAAAGTCCAGAAATGCATCAATCAGGGAAAATCACCAAATTGTTTCTTATGCACAAAAGCTGGTTGTTGATTGTAGTTATCTCAGTTAAAAGCCTTAGAGGATTTGAGGCTTTTTATGCAGCATTAAGGATACTTGGCTGCACACAATATTACAATTATTAAATCCTAGAAATTCTACATTGAATAAGAAAAAATGTATATGTCTTTCAGGAGCTTATGCTTCACATCTACAAGGTTGCTAGTGGCAAATGTAATCCACACAAGCTATTTATATAAAGAAGATAATTTGACACATGGGGGTTTAATAATTTTTAATGTATTTAAAGGCATTGACTAACTCAACAGCATATAAATATACAGTTCTGAAGAAAGCTCTCTTCTCTGGGTACTACATCAAGAACAAAGATTGAGAGGTTTACCTTGAAAGTATTATTGAACATATGGGAAAGGATACTTGGCTGCACACAATATTACAATTATTAAATCCTATAAGTTCTACATTGAATAAGAGAAAAATGTATATGTCTTTGAGGAGCTTATATTTCACATCTGCAAGATTGCTAGTGGCAAATGTAATCCACACAAACTATTTATATAAAGAAGATAATTTGACACATTGGGGTTTCATAATTTTTAATGTATTTAAAGGCATTGATTAACTCAACAGCATATAAATATACGGTTCTAAAGAAAGCTCTCCTCTCTGGGTACTACATCAAGAACCACAATTGAGAGGTTTCCCTTGAAAGTATTATTGAACATGTGGGAAATGTGGGTCCCTTGAGATGGAAGACACTTTAACTTTGGACCCTAGTGTTACTTTAGGAAGAATGAAAAAGGTGAAAGAATTCCTAGAGAGTGGGAATAAAATTGTAGGAAACCAAGGCATATTAACATCAAGCTGCCCTTCTTTAAAGCAATTTATTAAAAAGTCTCTGCTTATTAATAGACAGGGTTCTCTGATGTTCCTTATAAAATATGGTCTGAATATCAGTGCAGATCATGTATCCTTTCTTCAAAATGCTTGGGATCATATAAGTATTTCTGATTTCAGATTTTTGGGGGGTATTTTGGAATATTTGCATTATATAGTCATAGACTGCATAACAACCTTTTGGTCAGCAGTGGACCACTATATAATGATGGCCCCATAAGATTATAATGGAGCTGAAAAATTTCTGTTGGACAAGTTATCATTGAATTACTATTTCTGTACACTACTAAGTATAGTCACATGCTGTACAGGTTCGTAGCCTAGGAACAATATGCTATACCATATAACTTAGGTGGATAGTAGGCTATATCATCTAGGTTTGTGTAAGTACACACTATGATGTTCACAGATCAACAGAATGGCCTAACAATGCATTTCTTACTATGTATCCCCATCAATAAGAGATGCATGCCAGTACTTAACAAGTTGAGCATCCCAAATCTGAAAATCTGAAATCCAAAATGCTTCAATGAGCATTTCCTTTAAGTGTCATGTCAGTACTCAAAAAAGTTTCGAATTTTGGAGCAGTTTAGATCTGAGAGATTTGCATTTGGTATAGTCAGCCAGTAATAATATCCCTTATAGTGGATGTCTTGCTGTGGAAGATATTCTCAGCAGGGGGACCATTAATTCCTCCAGCTCATGGAACAACTGCTCTGTAGATTTCAGTTATCCCCAATATTCCTCACTTCCCCCACCTGTGTTAGCCCATTTTGCATTTCTATAAAGAAATACTTGAAACTGGGTAATTTATAAAGAAAATAGGTTTATTTTGGCTCACAGTTCTGCAGACTGTATAAGAAGTATGGCATCAGCATCTGCTTTTGACAAGAAAGCTTTTAGTTATGAAGGAAGGGAAGGGGAGACAGAATGTCACATGATAAGAGGGAGCAAAAGAGAGGGGAGGAGATACCAGGCTCTTTTAAAAAATCAGATATCATGGTAGCTAATAGAAAATTCACTCATTACTATGGGGAGGGCATCACGGCATTCATGAGGAATCCACCCCCCATAACCCAAATGCCTCCTACTAGGCCCCACCTCCAACATTGGGGATTAGGTTTCAACATGAGATTCAATGGGAAAAAATACTTAAGATATATCACCTTCTGAAACTGGTTCTGTTTTGAGGCCCATGAACATTTCCTGTGTGTTTTTTTTTTTCTGATGAAACAAGAATATTAACAAAGTGATTCTCAGGCCCTCTTAAATGCTTAAATTTGATTATTAACACAAGTATCTTGAAAATATTGGGTTATAAAATGATAAGGCTTTATTATGTGCCACAACATATTCCCTGAGTCATTTAAGACCTCAATAAGAAACACTGTATTAGTTCGTTCTTATGCTGCTATGAAGGAATACCTGAGACCGGGTAATTTATAAAGAAAAAGGTTTTAATTAACTCACAGTTCCACATGGCTGGAGAGGCCTCAGGAAATTTACAATGATGGCAGAGGGCACCTCTTCACAAGGTGGCAGGAGAGAGAATGAGTGCCCAAGAAGGGGGAAGCCTGTTATAAAACCACCAGATCTCATGAGAACTAACTTATTATCACGAGAGCAGGATGAGGGAAACCACCCCCATGATTCAATTATCTCCACCTGGTTCCTCCCACGACGTGTGAGGATTATTTGAGCCACAATTTAGGATGAGATGGGGGTGGGGGTGGGGGTGGGGGGGTGGGTGGGGGAACACAGCCAAACCATATCAACAAGGAACATTCATAGTACAATTATTTGAGGAGGGCTTATTTATGAAGGGAATATTCATAAAGACATTGACAGGGTATATGGGAACCACAAGATTCAGTGTAAGAACCAAGAGAAATTGACACTGTTACTATCTCTAATCCTGAAAGACAGAGAAAGACAGTGGTTAATGAAACTCAAAGGGAGAGAGGTTTACGTAAAGCCCACTGCTTTAAAGAGCAGTCACTTTCTCATGAGAGGCACAGCCAAAGTAAAACCTCATAAGAAGGGAACCAGAAAAATAAATACTCAACTTCACTCTTCTCTCCCTCTGGTCTTTGAGTGCACCCTATTGGCTCAACCCAACTGAAAGCCATAGGGCAGGGGAATTCAATGTGTAGTCCACACAGATCAGCCTCCTGAGGAAGAAAGCCAGATAAAGAAGAAAAAAAAAACCCCAGAATCCAGAGGTGTAAACATGTCAGATATATTTATTTAACATATATGATGTGCCTTACATCATATATGATAAAGAACCTATAGGTTCCTTATATATATTATTTCCTTTAATTCTCATAAAACCATGAGAGAATATTTTATTAGACCCACTGTACTGACGAGAAGTTGAAGCATAATGAGTTTAATTAATTTGACCTAAGTCACACAGATAATCACCTTAGGTCTAGTCTCATAAATATCTGTATTTCTCTATGAAACTTATTATTATTGGCTAGGGTTTATTGAGAGCATATTGATTTTAATTCTATTGACTATCCTAAGAGGTAGCTCCTGCTATTGCCATTAGACAAATAGGGAAACCGAGACACAGAGAGAATGTAATAACTTACTCAATATTATAGAACTAATAAGGGACAACAGCAGGAATTGGACCCAGGAAGTCTGATTCGAGAGCTCAAGTTGTTTGTTAACCACTATAATATAGCATCTGCTGACTTCTCATGTTTTTTTCTAAACTATTCTATTAGATTTGGTTTGTTTATTCGTTACATTATGAAGCATCAGTTAGAATAGTTTTTTGTTTGTTTGTTTGTTTGTTTTGAGACAGAGTCTTGCTCTGCCACCCAGACTGGAGTGCAGTGGTGTGATCTTGGCTCACTGCAACCTCTGCCTCCCGGGTTCAAGCAATTCTCCTGCCCCAGCCTCCCAAGTAGCTGGGGTTACAAGTGCGTGCCAACATGCCCGGCTAATTTTTGTATATTTAATAGAGCTGGGGTTTCACCATGTTGACGAAGCTGGTCTCGAACTCCTGACCTCAGGTGATCCACCTGCCTCGGCCTCCCAAAGTGCTGGGATTACAGGTGCGAGCCACCGAGCCCAGCTTAGAATAGTTTTTATGACCCTTTTTCTTTTAACTTATCTCCTGTCCCAGTCTTTAAATGAAAGAAATATCTACCTGTAAATACTTTGCTCCACTTCTTCATACCTTTCCCGAAGAAGGGAGAAATTATTTCCTCTACCTTAGTAATAATAGCTTTCTGCTCCTGTGTGGACCAGACCAGTATTTTACCTCTAGGATTCTGGAACTGAGTTTCTGATCTGTACAATTACAATGGCAAGATGATCTTGGGCTGGTGATGAAAAATACCTAAAGTTTCATATTCTGTTGCAAAATATACCATTTTCTTTCAGAATTAAACCCTGAACTACCAACATCACCACAACAACAAAACACTAGAGAGGGTGTTTCTAAATCTGTTTTAATAGAATTAAATAAGTCCTAAATAATATTAAATCATAGATCTCATGCTAAGTAATATTTTGTAATTTGCATCATTTTTAATACCTAAATAACACATGTTAACTTTAGAAAATACAGATAAATGGCAAGAAGAACAAACAAAGATCTCTAGTTTTACAACCTAGAGATAAGATTGTTTACATTTTGATGGAACTTTTTCTGGAATATTATCTAGTATATTCATTTGTATGAATTTATTTAGATGGAAGTTTATAATACTTTAAAAATAATTTTTAAAAACATGAGTAATATATGCTCATTGCAGAAGAAAATTAAATAATATAGTTAAACAAAAGGAATCAAACTAGAAACCAACAAAGAGAAAGCTAGTGTTAATGTTTTGGGGAATTATTCTACATTATTTTCTATGCATATATTTATGCATATATTTATATATACTGAAAACATTTCATAGAGGTAGAATCATGCTGTCTGTTGTTTTCTGGTCTGCATAATATTCTTCTATTTGAGGGTACTGCCTCAATTTCTTTTTTTCTTTAATAAATATATTTTAAATACGTGAAGACATAAATATGTGAATATATGTATATTTATTATACTTTAAGTTCTGGGATGCATGTGCAGAACGTGCAGGTTTGTTACATAGGTATACACGTGCCATGGTGGTTTGCTGCACCCATCAACCCATCATCTACATTAGGGTATTTCCCCTAATGCTATCCTTCCCCTAGCCCCACATCCCCCAACAGGCCCCAGTGTGTGATGTTCCCCTCCCTGTGTCCATGTGTTCTCATTGTTCAACTCCTACTTATGAGTGAGAACATGCAGTGTTTGGTTTTCTCTTCTTGTGTTAGTTTGCTGATAATAATGGTTTCCAGCAACATCCATGTCCCTACAAATGATAGGAACTCATCCTTTTTTATGGCTACATAGTATTCATGGTGGATATGTGCCACATTTTCTTTATCCAGTCTATCGTTGATAGGCATTTGGGTTGGTTCCAAGTCTTTGCTATTGTGAACAGTGCTGCAATAAACATACGTGTGCATGTCTCTTTATAGTAGAATAATTTATAATCCTTTGGGTGTATATTCAGTAAAGGGATTGTTGGATCAAATGGCATTTGCAGTTCTAGATCCTTGAGGAATTGCCAGATTGTCTTCCACAATGGTTGAGCTGGCGTGAAATGGTATCACATTGTGGTTTTGATTTGTATTTCTCTAATGACCAGTGTTGATGAGCTTTTTTTCATATGTTTGTTGGCTGCATAAATGTATTCTTTTGAGAAGTGTCTGTTCATATCCTTTGCTCATTTTTGATGGGGTTATTTGTTCCTTTCTTGTAAACCTGTTTATTTGTGGATTCTGGATATTAGCCCTTTGTCAGATGGATAAATTGCAAAAATTTTCTCCCATTCTGTAGGTTGCCTGTTCACTCTGATGATAGTTTATTTTGCTATGCAGAAGCTCTTTAGTTTAATCAGATCCCATTTGTCAATTTTGGCTTTTGCTGCCATTGCTTTTGGTGTTTTAGTCATGAAGTCTTTGCCCATGCCTATGTCCTGAATGGTATTGCCTAGGTTTTCTTCTAGGGTTTTTATGGTTTTAGGTCTTACATTTAAGTCTTTAATCCATCTTGAGTTAATTTTTGTATAAGGTATAAGGAAGGGATCCAGTTTCAGCTTTCTGCATATGGCTAGCCAGTTTTCCCAACACCGTTTATTAAATAGGGAATCTTTTCCCCACTGCTTGTTTTTATCAGGTTTGTGAAAAATCAGATGATTGTAGATGTGTGGCGTTATTTCTGAGGCCTCTGTTCTGTTCCATTTGTCTATGTATCTGTTTTGGTACCAGTACCATGCTGTTTTGGTTACTGTAGCCTTGTAGTATAGTTTGAAGTCAGGTAGCATGATGCCTCCAGCTTTGTTCTTTTTGCTTAGGATTGTCTTGAATATATGGGCTCTTTTTTCGTTCCATATGAAATATAAAGTAGTTTTTTTCTAATTCTGTGATGGAAGTCCATGGTAGCTTGATGGGGACAGCATTGAATCTATAAATTACTTTGGGCAGTATGGCCATTTTGATGATATTGATTTTTCCTTTCTATGAGCATGGAATGTTTTTCCATTTATTTGTGTCCTCTCTTATTTCCTTGAGCAGTGGTTTGTAGTTCTCCTTGAAGAGGTTCTTCACATCCCTTGTAAGTTGTATTCCTAGTATTTTATTCTCTTTGTAGCAATTGTGAATGGGAGTTCACTCATAATTTGTCTCCTTGTTTTTCTGCTATTGGTATATAGGAATGCTTGTGATTTTTACACACTGATTTTGTATCCTGAGACTTTATTGAAGTTGCTTATCAGCTTAAGGAGATTTTGGGCTGAGAGCTCGGAGGAGTTAGTTATTACCCACCTTCTGAAGCCTACTTCTGTCAGTTCGTCAAACTCATTCTCTGTCCAGTTTTATTCCCTTGCTGGCAAGGAGTTGTGATCCTTTGGAGGAGAAGAGGTGTTCTGGTTTTTGGAATTTTCAGCCGTTTTGCACTGGTTTCTTCCAATCTTCATGGATTTATCTACCTTTGGTCTTTGAAGTCAGTGATCTTCGGATGGGGTCTCTGAGTGGACGTCCTTTTTGTTGTTGTTGATGCTATTCCTTTCTGTTTGTTAGTTTTCCTTCTAACAGTCAGGCCGCTCTGCCTCAGGTTTGCTGGGGTTTGCTGGAGGTCCGCTTCAGACCTCGTTTGCCTGGGTATCACCAGCGGAGGTTGCAGACCAGCAAGGATTGCTTCCTGTTCCTTTCTCTGGAAGCTTCGTCCCAGAGGCGCACCTGCCAGATGCCAGCCAGAGCTCTCCTGTATGAAGTGTCTGTCAGCCCCTACTGGGAAGTGTCTCCTAGTCAGGATAAACGGGGGTCAGGGATGCACTTGAGGAGATAGTCTGTCCCTTATCAGAACTCTAATGCCGTGGTGGTAGATCCACTGCTTTCTTCGGAACTGCCAGGTAGGGACATTTAAGTCTGCTAAAGCTGTGCCCACAACTGCCCCTTCCCCTAGGTGCTCTGTCCCAGGGAGGTGGGGTTTTTTATCTGTAAGTCCCTGACGTGGGCTGCTGCCTTTTTTTTCAGAGATGCCCTGCCCAGAGAGGAGGCAGTCTGGCCCTGGCCGCCATGGCCTTGCTGAGCTGGGTTGGGCTCTGCCGAGTTTGAACTTCCTTGTGGCTTTTTTTACACTGTGCAGGTGAAATCACCTACTCAAGCCTCAGCAATTGTGAACGCCTGTGCCCCAACCAAGCTCAAGCTCCGAGGTCAGGCTTAGACTGCTGTGCTGGCACAAGAATTTCAAGCCAGTGGATCTTAGCTTGCTCAGCTCTGTGGGGGTGGGACCCACCGAGCCAGACTACTTGGCTTCAGCCCCCTTTCCAGGGGAGCGAACATTTTTGTCTTGCTGGTGTTCCAGGCACCACTGGCGTATGAAAAAAAACCAAAACCAAAACAACAACAACAAAAACCTCCTGCGGCTAGCTCGGTGTCTGCCCAAATGGCCTCCCAGTTTTGTGCTGGAAACTCAGGGCCCTGGTGGTGTAGGCACTGGAAGGAATCTCCTGGTCTGTGGGTTGTGAAGACCATGGGAAAAGCGCAATCTCTGTGCCAAAGTGCATGGCACAGTCCCTAATGGCTTCCCTTGGATTGAAGAGGGAGTTCCCCAACCCCTTATACTTCCCAGGTGAGGTGATGCCCCACCATGCTTCAGCTCACCCTCCTTGGGCTGTACCCACTGTCCAACCAGCCCTGATGAGATAGATGTACCAGGTTCCTCAGTTGGAAATGAAGAAATCACCTGCCTTCTGCATCGATCTCCCTGGGAGCTGCCGACCAGAGCTGTTCCTATTCAGTCATCTTGCCAGCAACCCCAGTATCTTATTTTTGATGTTTAGATTGTTATTTTCAAAAATATTTTATACTTAGTTTTGATAAACATCGTTATAGTTAAATATTTGTGATTTTTCAAGGTGATTTTCTTAGGCTAAATCTCAGAAGTAAAATTTCTGTGTTTAAAAAAGAATGGGCACTTTTAAGCTTTTGATTCATATTTTAAAATTACCTCTCAGGAAGAGTTACTAATTTACATTCCCACTGGTAGTATATGAGAATACTTATTTTTCCATGCATTAATCTATACTGAATATTATTTAAAAAGAGGAAAAATAACTAATTTAAGAGAATAATTTTTAAGAGAATAATTTTTGTTCATGTTTCTTAATTATTCATATTTCTTAATTAAATAACTAATTTAAGATAATAATGTAAGAGAATAATTTTTGTTCATATTTCTTTTTTTACCTATATAGAAAAAGGTTTTCTGTAGGGTGGTGTGTGTGAATTATCTGTTTATGCAAGTGAAGGTATTTAGTCACAAAATATTATTTTATAGAATGACTCTGTAGCATTTAGAGGAGGCTAGAAAAGGGAGACAAATGGATCTGCATGGGCAAAGGGGCATAATTTTAAAAAGTATTTATCATAAGTTTAAGTAGTTGTAAAGAATGTAATTTCAGTGATAGTATAAACTTCTACATTTTAAAATAAAACATTCATTTTCCTCTTTTAAATGTTTCCAGTGGAATCTAAATACTGTATTGATTTGATTCCTATATCATTTATTTTAAAATTACATAAATTAGTTCAAAATACATTAACAATTGTAAAGTTTACATCATTACTTTTTCTCCTTTAGCTCATTTTTCCATTCTACTTTTCCTAGGGTATTTTATCTTAATACGATTTAATTCTTAAAAACTAAATTGATAATCTAATTATATTACTTTGGTAAAGTATGTGTGTGTATATATATATTTTTAGATATATATAATATCTAAAAATATATATTTTTTATATATATTATATATGTATTATATATATTATATATAAGATATATTTATATATAGATATATATTAGATATATATATTATATATAGAGAGAGATTTTTAGAATCCTCTATGTCTATAAAGCTCTAAGTGTTGAATTTTTTTCTTCTGGAATGAATTATTACAAATTATTAATACATAATTTATCAAATCATAAGCATATTAATATTTTGGCAAATTAAAATATAAAATGTTATTGGAAATGTATCTCAATAAAATGATAGCTGTTTTTCAATATTTTAATATTCTAGATGAATTCCATTTTTGTAAGAATGAGACAGATTTTATCATCAATTTTCAAACATTTTATTTAATTTTTAAAATACGTAAACATAGGAAAAACTTGTTCTCATACACGACTAAATTGGCACGAAAGGAATTTTCTCATAACAACGTCTCTTAATCTTTTGAAAACATTTTGAGTTACCTGCCAAAAAATCACTTATTGATTTATCATCAAAATTATTTTAATGATCTCTCAGCTAGCAATTCAATTAGGCCCTGCTTCAAGTTTGTTAAAAGTAAAGAATTAGACACTATTCAAGTTGCACAATGATGTTACTCAGCCATTAGTCATTCATTTTGTCAACTTCATTAAGATAATTTTAAATTGCCTCTTTGTTTGGCACACTATAGTTTTTTCCATCCTGTAATGCACTGTAATAAAATTGCTGATGGCTGAGAGCTGTGCTTTTCTTTGGTAAAGTCGGAGAAGGGGATTGTGAATGGGGTTGGACAAAGAGAATCTGTCAATTGCTGGTTAGCAGGTGTAGTCTCAGGTAGACAACTATTAGGAAATAATTCATATGAAAGTTGAAGGTCTGAAATTATCCTAAAAATTTTCATTCTTTCACATATTATTTGAAAAGTTTTGCATATACCTCCAGGAGCATATGTACCGTGATTTATGAACTTTGATTTGAAACATAATGTACCTTTGCTTCATCTTCATTAGATTTCTTTCCTCCAATAAAATTTTGAAGTCTTCTATGGCAGAGACATTTGCTTATACTCTCTTTTCACCTGGCACGATTGTGGGCACATAATAGGGACACAGTAAGTACAAATGATCTTCAACTTAACAATGGTTTGACTAGCAGTATTTTTTTAGTTTTATAATGGTTGCAACAGTGGTATGTATCCAGTGGAAACCGTATTTTGAGTATCCATACACTCATACTGTTTTTTGCTTTCAGTACAATGACCAATAAGTTACATGAGGTATTCAACACATTATTAAAAAATAGGCTTTGTGTTAGGTGATTTTTCCCAACTGTAGGCTAATGTAAGTGTTCTGAGAATGTTTAAGTTAGCTAGGCTTAGCTATAATGCTCCAGAAGTTAGGTGTGTTAAATGCATTTTTGACTTATGATATTTTTAATTTATGATGGGTTTATTGTGACAGAATCTCATTGTGAAGTTGAGGAGCAACAGTATTGCATTAATCTGAATAGGTTATTTTTTTTTCTATGAAGTGAGAAATGAGCTAAATATAAGAATAGTGGAGGAAAAACTCGATACAGTTCTAGGGGACAACAGGTTTGCAGAAGAGGAGCCCAATAAATACGGAAAATAAACAATAGGGTACAGTCAATCAAGGGCATATTTTTATTTGAGTCATGACCAAACATTTCTTTGTTTTTGTAGTAAAATCAGTTGTAACTATAAATAACTTATGTTTTTTACATTGGACATTGTGGTTTTGAGCCAATCTTCTGCCTATCTCTATACCACTCATATGACAGGACTTTTTTCTTAAATATTTCCTGACTACCCCAGCCTTCTTTCATCTCTCTTTTTCAACTATTTATAACTTGTATCATATAATTTATTCTGTAATTACATACTGAACCTATATTTTTTGATATTTTGTCTTAAGTTTGTTTCATTTCCCCAACTAGATTGAGGGCAGATAATAAGTTTTATTGCATATGGTAAATATCTTGTTAATATTTGTAGTGTGATTAAAAGTCCTTCAAAAGTTTAGTTTAGTGGCTTTGAAGGTTAAAAAAAATGAAGTGCTTAGAAATACAAGTTGTAAACTACAAATAACTTGATTGAGAATTAGACTCATTAACACTTCCCTCTGCTTTTTGTTTTTTATTCTTTAAGCATCTTTAGAAATTATTTATTTTACTATCAATTAAAAGAATAATATTCTACTGTATATGAAAAGAGGGATGACAATGGTCTTGATTACACTGTTATTTAGCAACTATATAATTACCAAATATAGACCCAGCTCTGTCACATATTTTGGTTGTTGTAGCTAAAGACCCATTAGGTTGTTGCTACTATTAAATTTTCAGTGTTATAAAGTCTTCCATCCTAATGTAAACATCCTAATGTTTATTAGTAGGGAAACATTTTCCCACATTGTATCTTCTTCCTTCTGACTGAGACATCCTGTGGAGTTATAGCAAGTCAGGAAAATGATCAAACTTTTAAGTTACGAGTTTCCAGAAGTGTGAACTTCTATTATACTCCTATGATAAGCATTTTCTCTCTTCTACTAAATCAGTGTTTCTCAATAGGCTTGAATTCAATATAATAGGTTTGAATTTTAAAAGTTAACTTTCTTGAAATTTGTTTTTATAATAATCTTGTATTTACTTAAGGCTAATCAAAGATAAAACAAGTGCAAAATAAAGACAGTGGCTCTAAAGCAAATGAAAGAGGGAGTTGATTTACTTATGACCCCATTCTTGAAAATCATTGCTCTACTTTGTAAACTAATTGAAATAATCTTTTTCCCATAAGCCGAGCATTGTCAGGCACAATACAGGCATTGGGAAAATGGTTTTTGAATGCTCAAATTAAAAGTGCAGTGACTATTTATTACTACAATTCATTGTAGATTCCCCTATAAATTGGTAATAGAGCATATCTAGCTATTGATAATGATACTTTAGAACTTTATTTGAAAGGATAAAATGCTCATGGCATACTGTTGAGTAAACAAAGCAGATTAAAAACATGGTATTATTGGTATAATTATATATATATGTATTATACACATATGTATCTGTGAGTTTGTATGGTTTAAAATATCAGGCTACATATTTAGGTATGTTAAACTAGTTATACATTCCGATGATGAAATCTAGGTCAAATACCATAACTGCATTTTGATATTCCCTGGATCTCCTTATGTACCATAGTCTTGCTGTTACTTGAGGCAAGCTTGTTGTCAATCACCCCCATGCTGCTGTTCACATGATAGTGGGTAAGTTCTCATGAGATCTGATGGTTTTATAAGGAGCCTTTCCCTGTTTGTTCAGAACTACTCTTTGCTGCCACCATGTGAAGAAGGACATGTTTGCTTCCCTTTCCGCCATGATTATAAGTTTCCTAAAGCCTCCCCAGCCATGCGGAACAGTGAGTCAATTAAACCTCTTTCCTTTATAAATGACCCAGTCTCAGGCAGTTTTTTATAGCAGCGTGAGAATTGACTAATACAGGAAATTGATACCACAGAGAGTGGGGTGCTGCTGTAAAGATACCCGGAAATGTGGAAGTGACTTTGGAACTCGGTAACAGGCAGAGGTTGGAACAGTTTGGAGGGCTCAGAAGAAGACAGAGAAATGTGGGAAAATTTGGAAATTCCTGGAGACTTGTTTGCTGGCTTTGACCAAAATGGGGAGAGCGATATGGACAATAAATTCCAGGCTGAGGTGGTCTCAGATGAAGATGAGGAAATTATTGGGAATGGGAGTAAAGGTTACTCTTGCTATGCGCAGAGACTGGCAGCATTTTGCTCATATGTCTCAAATATTAGTATTTATTTCTTTTTAAAGATATAATTCACATAGCATAACATTTACCCTTTTAAAATTTATAATTTAGTGGTTTTAAAAATAACTGCATAGTTTTAATCCTGGAACACTTTTCATTAGCACAAAAATGAACCCTTGTACTTATCAGCACTCTCCCCAGTTATTTTCTCTCCCTCACCGCTCGTAGGGATTTAATTTAATCCATAGATCACTTAAGGAGCATTGTCATTTTATCAATGTTGCCAGTCTTCCAATTTATGAACAGTAGATGTCTTTCTATTTGTACAGGTGTTCTTTTTTTCTTTTTACTATATTTTGTAATATTCAGTATATATTTTACAATTCCTTTAACATATTCCTAAGTATTTTGTTCCTTTTGATGCTATTGTAAATGAAATTGTGTTCTTAATTTTCTTTTCAGAATGTTCTTTTCTAGTGTATCAAAATAAAATTTACTATTGTATTTTGCTTTTGTATTATGAAATTTTGGTAAACTTGTGTGTGTGTGCATGTGTGCATTTTCATGAGTTTTCTGATAAAATCCTGAAAACCAGCTAGACAAATTTTAAAGGAGTTGTAACATGTGAACTTGTATATTATTAATTCTAATAGCTTCCTTGTGAATTCCCTAAGATTTTCCTGATAAAAGATTACATCATGTACAAATACAGATAGTTTTATTTCTTCCTTTCTAATTTCTATACCTATTTTTAATTTTATTTTTATTTTTTTGGTTTTCAATACTATTCTTTATTTTCTTTCCAACTCTTTTTTTTTTTTTTTTTTTTTTGAGACAGAGAGTTGCTCTGTCACCAGGCTGGAGTGCAGTGGCACAATCTCAGCTTACTGTAACCTCCATCTCCTGGGTTTAAGCGATTCTCCTGCCTCAGCCTCCCAAGTAGCTGGGACTACAGGTACGTGCCACCATGCCCAGCTAATTTTTGTATTTTTAGTAGAAACGGGGTTTCACCCTCATTCCACTATCCACCCATAACTAGGCCCCAGTGTCTGTAGTTCCCTTCTTTGTGTCCATGTGTATAAAAGGTTTAGCTCCCACTTATAAGTGAGAACATGCGGTATTTGGATTTCTGTTTCTGTGTTAATTTGCTTAGTATAAAATGGTCTCCAGCTCCATTCTTGCTGCAAAGGGCATGATTTCACTTTGTTTTATGGCTGCATAGTGTTCCATGGTGTACATATACACTCGTTGATGGACATCTAGGTTGATTCCATCTGTTTTCTATTGTGAATAGTGCTGTTATTAACATACAAGTGCATGTGTCTTTATGGTAGAACAATGTATATTCATTTGGATATATACCCAGTAATGGGATAGTTGGGTTGAATTGTAGTTCTGTTTTAAGTTCTTTTAGAAATTTTCAAACTTTTGTACACAATGCCTAAACTAATTTACATTCCCACCAGCAATATATAATCATTCCCCTTTCTTTGCAACTTCACGAGCATCTGTAATTTTTTGACATTTTAATAATAGCCATTCTGACTGGTGTGAGATAGTATGTCTTTGTGGTTTTGATTTGCATTTCTCTAATGATTAGTGATATTGAGAATTTCTTCATATGCTTGTTGGCTATGTGTATGTCTTCTTTTGAAAAGTGCCTGTTCATGTCCTATGCCCATTTTTAAATGGGGATGTTTGTATTTTGCTTGTTAATTTGTTTACATTCCTAATAGATGCTTGATATTAGATCTTTGACAGATGCACAGTTTGCAAATATTTTGTCTCATTCTATAGGTTGTCTTTTTATTCTGTTGATAGTTTCTTTAGCTGTACTGAAGGTCTTTAGTTTAATGAGGTCCCACTTGCCAATTTTTGTCTTTGTTCCAATTGCTTTTGGAGTTTTTTCAATGAAATCATTTCCAGGGCTTGTGTACCAAATGGTATTTCCTAGGCTTGTTTCCTAGGGTTTTTAGAGTTTTAGTTTTTACATTTAAATCATTAATCCATCTTGAGTTGATTTTTTTTTATGGTGTAATGGAGGAGTCCCGTTTCAATATTCTGCATATGGCTAGTGAGTTATCCCAGCACATTTATTGAACAGGGTGCCCTTTCTCCATTTCTTGTTACTGTTGACTTTGTCAAAGAGTCGATGTTTATAGGTGTGCAGCTTTCTTTATGGGTGCTCTACTCTGTTCCATTGGTCCATGTGTCTTTTATTTGTACCAGTACCATGCTGTTTTGGTTACTGTAGCCTTGTAGTATAGTTTGAAGTCAGGTAGTGTGATGCTTCTGACTGTTCTTTTTGCATAGGATTGCCTTGGCTATTCTGGCTCTTTTTTGGTTCCATAAGAATTTTAGAGTAGTTTTTTTTTTTCTAATTCTGTGAAAAATGTCATTAGTAGTTTGATACAGATAGCATTGAATCTGTAAATTATTTTGAGCAGTGTGGCCATTTTAACAATATTGATTCTATCTATTAGCATATAATGTTTGTCCACTTGTTTCTATTGTTTGTGATTTCTTTCACCAGTAGTTTGTAATTTAGTCCAATATCTTTGAAGTACATTGATGCAAACATCTTAAAAAAAAACACAAAAGCAAATCCAACAGCACATCAAAAAGCTAATCTACCATGATCATGTAGGCTTTATTCCTGGGATGCAATATTTGTTTTACATCTGCAAATCAATAAATGTGATTCATCAAATAAACAGAACAAAAAACAAAAACCACATGATCATCTGAATTGACACAGAAAAGGCTTTTGATAAAATTCAATATTCCTTCATGTTAAAAGCCCCCAACAAACTAGTCATCAAAGGAACATACCTCAAAATAATAAAAACAATGCATGACAAATCCATAGCCAACGTAATTTTGAATGGGCAAAAGCTGGAAACTTTTCCATTGAGAACTGGAATAAGACAAGGATGCACATTCTCACCACTCCTATTCAACATAGTACTGGAGATCTTAGCCAGAGTAATCGGGAAAGATAAATAAATGGAAGGCATCCAAATAGGAAGAGAGGAAGTCAGGCTATTTCTCTTTGCAGACAATATGATTATATGCCCAGTAAACCCCGTAGTCTCTACACAAAGGCTTCTGGTTTTTGATAAACATCTTCAGCAAAGATTCAGCATAGAAAATCAATGTGCAAAAATTAGTCACATTTCTTTTTTTAGAAAAATTTTATTTTATTTTAATTTCCGGGATACATGTACAAAACGTGCAGGTTTGTTACACAGGTAAATGTGTGCCATGGTGGTTTGCTGCACCTATCGACCCATCACCTAGGTATTAAGCTCAGCATGCATTAGCTATTATTCCTGATGTTCTCCCTCCCCTTGACCCCCATAGGCCCTGGTCTGTGTTGTTTCCCTCCCTGTGTCCATGTGTTCTCATTGTTCAGCCCCCACTTATGTGTGAGAACATGCGGTGTTTGGTTTTGTGTTCCTGTGTTAGTTTGCTAAGGATAATGGCTTCCAGCTTCATCCATGTTCCTGCAAAGGACATGATCTTGTTCCTTTTTATGGCTGCATAGTATTTCCATGGTGCGTATGTACCACATTTTTTTTTATCCAGTCTATCGTTGATGAGCATTTGGGTTGATTCCGTGTCCATTCTGACTGGCATGAGATGGTATCTCATTGTGGCTTTGATTTGCATTTCTCTAATGACCAGTGATGTTGGGTTTTTTTTCATATGTTTGTTGGCCACATAAATGTCTTCTTTTGAGAAGTGTCTGTTCATGTCTTTTGCCCACTTTTTGATTGAGTCATTTGATTTTTGTTATAAATTTGTGTGAGTTTCTTGTAGATTCTGGATATTAGACCTTTGTCAGATAGAGATTGCAAAAATTTTCATTCATTCCGTAGGTTGTCCATTCACTCTGATGGTAGTTTCTTTTGGTGTGCAGAAGCTCTTCAGTTTAATTAGGTCACATTTGTCCATTTTTGCTTTTGTTTCCTGTGCCTATGTCTTGAATGGTATTGCCTAGATACCCTCTTCTAGGGTTTTTATCCTTTGGGGTTTTACATTTATGTCTTTAATCCATCTTGAGTTAATTTTTGTTTAAGGTATAGGGGAAAGGTCCAGTTTCAATTTTCTGCATATGGCTAGCCAGTTTTCCCGGTACCATTTATTAAATAGGAAATCCTTTCCCCATTGCTTTTGTCAGCTTTGTCAAAGATCAGATGGTTGTAGATATGTGGTCTTGTTTCTGAGGTCTCTATTCTGTTCCATTGTTCTATGTGTTTGTTTTGGTACCATTACCATGCTGTTTTGGTTAAATTAGTCACATTTCTACACATCAGTGACATCCAAATTGAAAGCCAAATCAAGAATACAATCCCATTCACAATAGACACACACACACGTGCACACACACACACACACACACATATACCCTAGGAATACAGCTAATCGGGGAGGTGAAAGATCTCTATTATTTATTTTTTAACTTTTTCTTGCCTATGTTGGTGTAAATTAGAACTTTTCATACAATGTTGAATAGAAGTAGCAAGAATAGACATGATTGTTTTGTTCTTAATATTGGAGGGAAAGGTTTCAGTCTTGCACTATTAAGTATGATGGTAGCTGCAATTTTTTATGGATGCCATTTAGCAGATTGAGAAAGTTCCTTTCTATACCTAGTTTCTTCAGTATTTTTTTATTATGAAATGGTGTTGGGTTTTGTGCAATGCTGTATCTATATCTATTGATATATCATGTAGATTTTGTCCTTTATTCTATTAATATAATATATTACATTGATAAATTTTACATTAATAAAACTTGGAACTCCTGGAATAAATCCCACTTCATCATGAAGTACAATTATTTTACTATATGGATTAATTTGATTTGCTAATGTTTTGTTTAGGACTTTTGCATCTATGTTAATGGAAATATTGGTCAGTAGAAATTGTTTTTCTTTTCTTTTTTTTTTCTGGTGTTGGTATTAGGGTAAGTGTAGCCTCATAGGTTGAGTTGTAAAATGTTTCCTCCTCTTATATTTTGGAAGAATTTGTAAAGGAATGGTGTGAATTACTTTTTAAACAGTTGTTAGCATTTACCAGGGAAGACATCTGGTTGTAGGTTTTCCTTTGTGGAAAACTTTTTGGTTACTAATTTAATCTCTTTAGTTGTTATTGGTCTACTTAGATTTTCTCTTTCTTTTTGAATCAGTTTCAATACTTTGTGTCTTTCTAGGAATTTTTCCTTTTCATCCAGATTATCTAATTTGTTTGCATATAATTGCTCATAATACTCCCTTGTGATCTTTTTAACTTCTGTACAGTAGATAATAGTGCCCCATTTTTATTGCTGTTCAGTCTAGCCTTTTGTTATTGAGTCAAGCCAAAGATTTGTCACTATCTGCTAATTTTTTAACCTATTATTTGCTCAATCTAGTTAACGATTTGTCAATATTTATTCTAAGAATTATTTTTTCTAATTTTTATTTCATTTATCTCTGCTTTAATTTTTATTATTTTACTTATTCTGCAAGCTTTATATTTAGTATCCCTTCTTTTTCTAGTTTTTAAGGTGGAAGGGTTAGGTTATTGATTTGCGGGTTGTTTTTTCTTTTTTAATATAGATAATTACATTCTTCTTAAGCATACATAAAACAGTTTTCAAGATAGACCTATAAATAATGTGTGCACTTCTGTTGTGAGATAGAGTCCTTCTATAGATGTTTGGTAGGCCTAGTTAGTTTATGTTGTTGTTCAAGTCTTCTATTTCTTTGTTAATCTTCTTCCTGACTGCTCTATTTACTATTAAAATGTAGTGCTGAAGTCTCCAACAATTACTGTTGATTTTTCTCTTTCTCCCTTCAATTATGTCAGTTTTCCATCATAAATTTTAGGATTCTTTTGTTAAGTGCTATATGTTTATAATTGTTATATATTCTTCATGTAGTCCTCCTTTTAATATTCCGGTGTTTTTTTTGTTATTGTTTACATGTTATCTTTTCCATGCTTTTACACTTAACTTATTTGTGTCTTAACTTATTTGTGTCTTTCATCTAGAGTGTGTCTATTCCAGAAAGCATATTGTTATATCATGTTTTTGTTTTTTAAAAAATTTAGTTTCATTCTGCCAATCTGTTCTTTGCTTGGAGTGTTTAATCCATTTACATTGAATGTAATTACTGATAAAGTAGGAATTACATCTTCCATTTATTCTTTGTTTTCTACATGTCTTATTTATTTATTTTTTGTTCATCTATTTTTCCCTTATTGCCTTCTTTGGGTTAAATAGACATTTTCTGAAATACCACTTTAATTTATATTAGGGTTCTCCAGAGAAACAGATCCAATATGATGTGTTTGTGTATGTGTATATATAAGAAGACATATATTTTTAATGTATTTTTACATATATATAAAGGGATTTATTGTAAATAATTGTTCATATGATTATGAAGGCTAATCCCAAGATTTTCAGGGTGAGTCAGAAAACTGGAGATCTAGGACTGCTGATAGTGTGGTCCTGGTTTGAAGACTGGAAGATTCGAGACCCAGAAAGAGCTGACGTTTCAGTTCAAGCCCAAAGGCAGGAAAAAGACTGATGTCCCATTCTGAGGGCTGTCAAACAGGAAGAATTATCTCTTACTTGGAAAAGAATCAGCCTTTTTGTCCTGTTTAGGCTTTCAACATGTTGGATGAGGCCCACCCACTTTAGGCAGGGAAATCTGCTTTACATAGCCTACCAAAATGAAAAGTAATGTCATACAAAAATACTCAACATGAATAGCCAGAGTAATGTTTGACCAAATATCTGGGTGCACTATGGCCCAGTCAAAGAGACAGATAAAAACAACCATCACATAATTGCTTTGTCATTTATTTTGCTATGATTTTGAGTTATTTTCTTAGTGGCTTCTTTGGGGGGTTACAGTTAACATCTAAATTTATAACAATCTGTCTCAGATTAATAATAATAAAATTTCACTTGTATATAAAGCTTTGCTTCTATATAGCTCCATTTTACTAGAAGATAATAGTTATAAACCAAGAAACATATTTATTCGGTCTTTTATATTTACACATGTGGTGACCATGGAATATTACCTATGTAATTTAACCTATAGGTCATATATGTTACCTATGCCATGGAATGTGGTTTTCTTAATTCTTCAATGTGGATTCAAGGTAGTGCCTAGTGTGTTTAAATTTTAGCCTGAAGCACTCCTGTTTGTATTTCTCATAAGTTAAGTCTGCTAGTGATGAATCATCTTAGCTTTTATTTGAGAATGTCTTAATTTGTCTTTCATTTTTGAAGGATCATTTTCCTGCGCATAGAATTCTTGGTCTTTTTCTTTAAAACAGAGGTCCCCAACCCCCGGGCCACATGCCGGTAGTGCCGGTCTGTGGCCTATTAGGGACCAGGCTACTCAGCAGGAAGTGAGTGACAGGTGAGTGAGCATTACTACCTAAGCTCTGCCTTCAGTCAGGTCAGCAGTGGCATTAGATTCTCATAGGAGAATCTAACTCTATTGTGAACTGTGCATGTGAGGGATCTAGGTTGCTTACTCCTTGTGAGAATCTAACTAATGCCTGATGATGTGAGGTGGAACAGTTTCATCCCAAAACCATACCCGCAACCCTGTCTGTGGAACAATTATCTTCCACAAAACCAATCCTTGGAGCCAAAAATTTAGGGGGCTGCTGCTTTAATACACTGAAATTGTCATATTCCCACCTTGTGTCCTGCATGGTTTCTAATGATAAATCAGCTGTTAGTATTAGTGAGGATTCCTTGTATACAATGATTCACTCCTCTCTTGCTGCTTTCAAGGTTCTCTCTTTGTCTTTCCAGTTTGATTATAATGTGTGTCTGTGAGTATCTCTTCAGATTCATCTTACTTGGTGTTTATTGAGCTTCTTATATGAGTAGATTCATATATTTCATCAACTTTAGAAATATTTTAGCCATTATTTATTCAAATATACATTCTGCCCTAATATATCTTTCCTCTCCTACTGAGACTCACATTATGCCTATGTTGGTATGCTTGATGGTATCTCAAGGGACTCTTAGGCTCCGTTCAATTTTCTTCATTTTGAAATCTTTCTGTTTCTCAGATTCAATAATCTTAATTGACCTATCTTAAGGTTTACTGATGTATTCTTTTTCTGGCTCAATTCTGCTATCAAGACTCACTAGTAATTTATTTATTTAGTACAATTTAAACTTCAGAATGTCTATTTTAGTCTTTAAAATAATTTCTATATCTTTACTGATATTGTCTGTTTGGTGATACATTTTTATACCTTCTTTGCTTCTTTAGGCATGGTTATCCATAATTCTTTGAGCAATTTTTAAACAGCTGATTTAAATTCATTGTCTATTAAGTTCAATGTTATGTCTTCCTCAGGAACAGTTTATGTTAACCATTTTTTTTATCCATGTATGGACCATACCTTTTTTTTTCATATACCTCATAAGCTTTTACTGAAAACTGGCCATTGGGTATAGTATAGCTTGGAAACTATGGAAACCAAATTTTTCCCCTCTTCAGGATTGTTGTTATTTGTTGTTGCTGGTTTTGCTGACTTTTCGAAAATAATTCTATGTTGTTTGTATTCTTTGTCTTGCATGGCCACCGAAGTCTCTGCTCTATTAGCTTTGTCATCACCTATGTTGGCCAGAAATTTCCTTGCCTGCAGCCATTAAGTGTCACTTTCTTTTCTTAGGGATTCTGTGTTGTTATGGTATATCTTAAAGACAGGCAGTTTACTTCTTTGCCTTAGTATTTTATTTTCTGTTTCTACAGAGCCTCAGGATTAGCCAGTGGTGTGTGTTTAGGGCCTTCTCATTCTTTTTTTGAGCTTGAGAACAATTCCACACAGGTATATGGCTTTCTAGATTCCCAAGAATAAGCTGCCTATGGAAATCTTCCTGAGCTTTTCCTTTTAAGCTCTGTTGTTCACATCAATTCTTGTCCTCTTCCCCATGCAGCTGTGATATTAAACCATTACTACTATTATTTTTTACCAGTGCTTCCAGGGAAAAGTCGTTCTTATTGGGTAAGCTGTGAGTAAGGTCCAAGAAAGATAGGTTCTCAGAATGAGGTCTTCCAAGAAACCCCAAGAATCATAAATAATGATAAATTCTGAGGAAATGGAGCTTTGAAATAGCTCCAACACTATTCTTACTCCATTAGATACCAATCTGCTGCTTTTCACAATGACTGCAGGATGTTGATTTTCAAGGGTGCTACAGAGCTGAGAAAGGGGAGGGTGGGAATAGAGCAAGTTAAATGCCAAAAATTTTGTTCTTACTTAAATTCTTTTTTTCTGGAATAAATTATCTCTGATCAATGCAAACCTTTGTTTCATTTCCATAATCCTGAACAAATGTATTTTGACAAATTTTACCAGGTGTAAAGATACTATGTACAGGAAAAGAAAACTACGGACCAATATACCTGATTTATATATATATATATATATATATATATATATATATATATATATATATATAAATTTTTTTTTTGAGACAGTGTCTCACTCTGTCATCTAGACTGGAGTGTAGAGGCGTGATCTCAACTCATTGCAACCTCTGCGTCCCAGGCTCAAGCGATCCTCCCACCTGAGCCTCTAGAGTACCTGAGACTACAGGCATCCCTGATGAATGTTGACATAAGAATCCTTAACAAAATATTAGCAAACTCTCAGGCCTGGGCTATCGGACAGCATTTGTGGACCCCTCCCTTGGCCAGAGGGGAGCCTACTGCCCTGAAGGGTGAGTCCCAGTCCTGGCAGCATTCATCATAAGTTGTCGGAAGAGCCCTTGGGTTTTAAGGTGAACATCATCAGTGGCCTGGCAGAACCCCATGTGGTCGGTGGTAGTGGTGGCCACAGGGAGAGGCTCCTCTGCCTGTAGAAAGGAAAGAATGGGAAGAACTTTTGTATTGTGGTTTGAGTGCTAGCTTAGTAACAGTAGAACAGGACAGCAGGTAAATTTCTAGGTTTTTTTTTACTCTAATTCCTGGTTCCCAGACAGTATCTCTGGACCCACCCAGGGTCTTGGTAAATTCACCACCCTGAAGGGAAGGACACAAACCTGGCTGGCTTCACTGCCTGCTAATCATAGAGCTCCAGGGCCTTGGGTGAAAATAAGTAGTAGCCAGGTAGTGGTTACAGTGGGCCTTGAGTGAGATCCAGTGCGATTCTGACTTCAGTTCTGGCCCACTGGAGTCCCAGTGGTGGTGGCCAAAAGGGTGCTTGCATCAACACACCCCCAGTTTCAGGAGGCTCAACACAGAGAGACTCAGTTTTCTGTGGAGAATGTAGGGGAAAAAAACAAGAGTCTCTGCCTGGTAATCCAGATAATTCTTCCAGATCTTATCCATGACCACCAAAGTCGTACTTCTATGAGTCTGCAAAAACCGCAGCATCACTGTGTTTTGGCCCCAAGTCCCTTTAACTATCTGGAAAGCCTTCTCAAGAAGGACAGGCACAAATAAGCCCAGACTGCAATGACTACATTAAATACCTAGCTCTTAAACGCCCAGATACTGATGAATATCAGTGATGAATACCTATAAGCATCAAGATCATCCAGAAAAATATGTTCTCAACAAACAAACTAAATTAAAAACTGGAAACAATCCTGGAGAAAGGCAGATATGTGACCTTCCAGACAGAGAATTCAAAATCACCGTGTTGCGGAAACTCAAAGATATTCCAGATAACACGGAGAAGGAATTCAAAATTCCATTAGACAAATTTAACAAAGAGATTGAAATAAATAAAAAAAATCAAGCAGAAATTCTGAAGATGACAATGCAACTGACATACTGAAGGATGCATCAGTCTTTAACAGCAGAATTGCTCCAACAGAAGAAAGAATTACTGAGGTTAAATACAGACCATTTGAAAATACACAGTCAGAGGAGACAAAAGAAAAAATAATAAAAAGAATGAAGCATGTCTGCAAGATCTAGAAAATAGACTCAGAAGGGCAAATCCAAGAGTTATTGGCCTGAGAGAAAAGATAGAGAAAAAGATAGGGATAGAAAGTTTATTCAAAGGGATAATATCAGAGAACTTCCCAAACCTAGAGAAATTGATCAACATTCAAGTATAAGAAGGTTATAGACCCCTAAGCAGATTGAACCCAAAGAAGACTACCTAAGGCGTTTAATGATTAAACTGCCAAAAGTCAAGGATAAACAAAGGATACAAAAGCAGCAATAGAATAAAAAACAAATAACATGCAGTAGAGCTCCAATATGTCTTGCAATTGACTTTTTACTGAAAACTTCACAGGCCATGGGAGAGTGGCATGACATATTTAAAGTGCTGAGGGAAAAATACTTTTATCAAAATAGTATATCTGGTGAAAATGTCCTATAAGCATGAAGAGGAAAGAAAGCCTTTCCCAGACAAACTAAAGCTTAGGGATTACATCAACATCAGATCTGTCCTTCAAGAAAAGCTAACAGGAGTTCTTTAATCCTAGAGAAAGGGATGTTAATGAACAAGAAGAAACCATCTGGAGATACAGAACTCACTGATAATAGTAACCACACAGAAAAACACAGAATATTATAACACTGTAACTGTGGTGTGTAAACTACTCTTAAGTAGAAAGACTAAATGATATACCAACAGAAATAATAGCAAAATAACAATTTTTTCAAGACATAGAGTGTACGATGAGACATTAAGAGAAACAACAAAAAGTTAAAAAGCTGGGAGATGAAGTTGAAGTACAGAGTTTCATTAGCTTTTTTGTGTGTTTATTGTTTGTGCAATCAGTGTTAAGTTGCCATCATTTTAAAATAATGGGTTGTAACGTAGTATTTGCAAGCCTCATGGTAACCTCATATTGAAAAATATACAGCAGATGCACAAAAAATGAAAAGAAAAAAATTATACCACCAGAGAAAGTAACCTTCACTTTTAAAAGGAAGGAAAGGAGAAGAGTCTCACAAAAAAAAAAAAAACAGAAAACAAATAACAAGTGGCAAGAGTAAGCACCTACTTATCAATAATAATATTGAATGTAAATGAACTAAACTCTTCAATAAAAAGACATAGCGTGGCTAAATGGACGAAGGAAACAATACTCAATGATCTGTTATTTACAAGAATCACACTTCACCTATAAAGATACACATGCACTGAAAATACAGGGATGGAAAAAGATATTCAATCACAATGGAAACCCAAACAGAGCAGGAGTAGCTATACTTATACAAGACAAAATAGATTTTAAGGCGAAAAATGTAAGAAGAGACATGGAAGGTCATTATATAATGAAAAAGGGGTTAATTCTACAAGATGATGTAATGACTGCAAATATATATGCACCCAACATTGTAGTGCCCAGATATATAAAGCAGATATCATGAGAGCTAAAGAGAGGGATGGATTCCAGTCCAATAATAGTTGGAGAATTCAACACCCTACATTCAGCATTGGACAGATCTTTTAGATACAAAATCAACAAAGAAACATTGGACTTATTCTTCACTTTAGACCAAATGGACATGATAGATATTTACAGAGCATTTCATCCAAAGGCTTAGAATACACATTCTTTTACTCAGCCCATAGACCATTCCCAATGATAGACCATATGTTACGTAACAAAATGAGTCTGAAAGCATTACAAAATGGAAATTATCTGAAGCATCTTCTCTGGCCACAATGGAATAAAACTAGAAATCAATAAGAAAAGAAATTTGAAAAGTATGCAAACACGTGGAAATTGAACAATATGCTCCTATTAGAATACCAATGACATCCTTCACAGAAATAGAAAAGAACCGTCCTAAAATTTATATGGAATGACAAAAAACCCAGAACAGCCAGAGCTATTCTAAGCAAAAAGTACAGAACTGGAGGAATTATATTATCTGACTTCAAATTATACTACAGAGGCCAGGCGCAGTAGCTCACACCTGTAATCTCAGCACTTTGAGAGGCTGAGGCAGGTGGATCACATGAAGTCAGAAGTTCAAGACTGGCCTGGCCAACATGGTGAAAATCTACTAAAAATACAAAAATTAGCCAGGCATGGTGGCATGTGCCTGTAATCCCAGGTACTCGGGAGGCTGAGGCAGGAGAAGTACTTGAACCCAGAGGCAGAGGTTGCAGTGAGCCAAGACCGTGCCACTGCACTCCAGCCTGGGTGACAGAGTGAGACTCCATCTCAAAAGAACAAAAACAAAAACACACAAAAATACACAACAACAACAACAACAACAATTATACTACAGAGGTATAGTAACCAAAACAGCATGGTACTGGCTTTAAAACAAACAACAGAACAGAATAGAGAACCCAGAAACAAATCCACACACCTACAGTGAACTCATTTTTGACAAAGGTGCAAGAGCATACACTGGGGAAAAGAGACAGTGTCTTCAATGAATGGTGCTGGGGAAACTGGAAATCCATATTCATAATAATGAATCTAGACCTCTATCTCTTGCCATATACAAAAATAAAATCAAAATGAATTAAATTCTTAAATCTAAGACTCCAAGCTATAAGCTTACTACAAGAAAACTTTGGAAAAACTCTCCAAGTCATTGGTCTGGCTGAAAATTTCTTGAGCAATACCTACAAGCATAGGCATCCAAAGCAAAAATGGTCAAATGGGATCACATCAAGTTAAAAACCTTCTGCACAGCAAAGGAAACAACAGAGTGAAGAGACAACCCACAGAATGGGAGAAAAATTTGAAAGTTATGCATCTGACAAGGGATTAATAACCAGAATATATGAGGTACTTAAACAACCCTAAATGTAAAAATCTAATAATCCCATCAAAAATGGACAAGAGATTTGAATAGACATTTCTCAAAAGAAGACATACAAATGGCAAACAGGCATATGAAAAGATGCTCAGCATCATTGATCATCACAGAAATGCACATCAAAACTACCATGTGGTATCATCTCACCTCAGTTAAAATGGCTTGAATCCAAAAGACAGGCAATAACAAATGCTGGCAAGGTTGTGGATAAACGGGAACCATTATACACTGTTGGTGGAAATGTAAGTTAGTACAACTGCTATGAAAAACAGTGTGAAGATTCCTCAAAAAACTAAAAGTAGAGCTACTATGTGATCCAGCAATCCAACTATTAAGTATATATCCTAAAGAAAGGAAATTAGTATATTGAAGATATCTGCATGGGAGATATCTGCACTCCCATGTTTGTCACAGCACTATTCACAATAGCCAAGATTTGCAAGCAACCTAAGTGTCCATCAACAGATGGATAAAGAAAATGTGGTACTTATACACAATGAAGTATGCTTCAGCCATAAAAAAGAATGAGATCCTGTCATTTGCAACAGCATAGATGGAACTGGAGGTCACTATGTTAAGTGAAATAAGCCAGGCACAGAAAGACAAACATCACATGTTTTCACTTATTTGTGGGGGCTAAAAGTCAAAATAATTGAACTCATGAAGAGGAAAAGTAGAAGATGGTTACCAGAGACTGGAAAGTGTAGTAGGAGTTGGGAGAGAGGTAGGGATGGTTATTGGGTACAAATAAAATAGGTAGAAAGATGAATAAGACCTAGTATTTGATCACATAACAGGATGAATATAGTAAATAATAATTTGTTTCAACATTTTAAAATAACTAGAAGACTATAACTGGATTTTTTTATAACACAAAGGAAAAATGCTTGAGGGGATCAATGCCCCATTTTCCATGATGTGATTATTATGTAGTCCATGTTTGTATCAAAATATCATATGTAACTCATATATATGTGTGTATATATATCATATATATATATACCTACTATGTACCCACAAAAAATTAAAAATTATAAATTAATGAAAATGTTAGCAAGCTAAATTCAATAGAACCTTAAAAGTATTACACATCAATACTATGTAGGATGTAGTCCTGGAATTCATGGATGATTCATCATATGACAGTCAATCAGTGTAATACACAACTTCCACAAAGTAAAGGACAAAAAGTACATGTACTTTTCAATTGATGTAGAAAAACAGTGTGAAAAAGAATCCAACCCACTTGCCTGATAAAACACACTCATCAAACTAGGAATAGAAGGAAACGAACTCAATATATTAAAGGATATATTCGAAGAGCCTGTAGCTAACATCATACTCAATGGTGAAAACCTCAAAATTTTACCTCTGATACTAGGAATATCAGGAAGAAGGCTAAGATGTCCAGTCTTACCACTTCTATAGTAGTAGAAGTCCTAATCAGAGCAGTTAGGCAAGAAAAAGAAATAAAAAAGACACCCAAATGTGAAAAGGGGAAGTAAACTTACTGTGTTTGCAGATGACATAGTTATTTTTTGTAAAAACCTGAAGATTCTACAAAAGACACCTGTTAGAACTAATAAACAAATTCAGTAAAGTTGCAATATATAAGACAAATGCCAAAAATCAGTTGTGTTTCTATACAGGAAATTTGGGGATTTATCATTCTACATTTCTTATTATAGAACTTTACTTACCATAAGAATTTTAGATCTTTCAGTAATATATTAATGTGTATTATGAATGTTTAAAATAAGGGATTTATTGTGGAGCAACTAAAAAACTAGTACTCTACAGAATATATATTAAAGTAAGCTTCTCTAGAGTCATTTTTCTGGGAGACTAGTCCACTGACCACTGAGGGCCCCTGAGACCCTTTAAGGGGTCTGTAATATCAAAATTATTTTACAATAATATCAGGACTTTTTTGTCTTTTTCATTGTGTTGACATTTGTACAGATAGTGCAAAATTAATGGTGGGTAAAACTGCTAGAGCTTCAGCATAAATTGAGGCAGTATCACCAGAACATTTCAGTAAGTATATTTTTCATTGCCTAAAACTTGCAGTTTGAAAACAGGAATATAACAAGGAAAAGTCCAAGTTGTACTTAGGAATATCCTTGATGAAGTAGTCAAAATTATTAATTTCATAAAATGTCAATTTTTAGCACACATTTGCAAATATTCTGTGTGAAAAAATGGGAATTATGTATAGAGTACTACTGCCTATCATAGTGTTTTAATTATGTCAAAAAGAAAGCACTTGTGTGATTGTTTGAATTGCTAGCTGAACTGGCCAAGTTTTTTATGGAACACCATTTTTCCTTAAAGGACTGTCAAAATATGTTTAGTTACACTTAGGTATTTGGCAGATTTTTAAAAGACAGATAAAGTGAGCTTTTCACATCAAGGAAAGCAAAAGAGAGTATTTGTTGACGATGATAACATTTGTGCTTTCTAGTGAAAATTAAGATTTTGGAAAATTTGTATCCATCACTGAGAGGTGACAGATTCATAATTAAAAAAAAAATTTTCTCAGGTGAGTGATGGTGATATTAATGTGATATTTTGATATTATGAAATGAAAGGTGTCAATATTTGGAAGATCTGCATAACTCAACCAGTATTTTCTAAATGAATAATACATGAATGTTACAAAATTAGGCTTGGATAAAAAGGTACATTCAAAGTGCAAAATATACCAAAAAGATTAAAAGCCACTGCTCTAAAAGAAGTGCTTAAGAAAATGAAATCCAAGGACCTCTGAGTGTTTTTTTAGAGTATTAGTGTTTATTATATGTCCATGTCTTTTACAGACTCTTCTGACAGTATCTTCCAAAAGTTAAATTATTCTCAAAGTTCCTCTCATTAAAAGTAGCAAATTGTTTCAATATATTTTGTATTAATAGGTATATCAAACTTTGATCAAATCCCTTGGTTGAAAACCCTTATTCATCAAAGAATATTAGGATTAGAAGGGGCCTTAGAAATCATCTATTTCAGTGATTGTCAAACATTGTCTGCAGATCCGCAATTAAATTACTTTAGGAGCTTGAGTGTTATAGATTCCTAGGCCTTCCCCTTGGGGATTTTCATTCAGGGAGGGGGCCCCAAAAGTCTGTATTTTATAAATTCTCTTCAAAATTATCCTTATACCTAAACAGGTTTGAATTTAATAATCTGGTTCAACTTGTTATTTCCTAGGCAGGGTTTGGCAAATTATGACCAGTGGGCCAAATCCAGCCCAGCACCTGTTTTTGTAAATAAAGTTTATTGGAACACAGCCATGGCCATTTGTTTATGTATTGTATATTGATGCTTCTGTGCTACAAGATATTGGGGGAACCTGCCCCCAATATTTCAACGTAGGTTCTTTCTATTTTCCGTAAGTGTCGGCTGGCTGAGAAATAAAGAGAGATAGTACAAAGAGAGGAATTTTACAGCTGGGCCACTGGGGGTGACATCACATATCAGTAGGACCGTGATGCCTGCCTGAGTCTCAGACCAGCAAGTTTTATTAAGGGTTTCAAAAGGGGAGGGGGTGTAAGAACAGGAAGTAGGTACAAAGATCACATGCTTCAAAAAACAAAAGGCAGAATTATTAGAAAGGGTCTAACAAAGATCATATGCTTCTGAGGGAACAGGACAAAGGGCAAAAGCAGAACTACTGATAAAAATCCAACAAAGATCACAAGGCAAAGGGCAAAAGCAGAACTACTGATAAGGGTCTGTTCAGCCTCTTGATAAACATCTTAAATAACAGAAAACAGGGTTCGAGAGCAGAGAACCGGTCTGACCACAAATTTACCAGGGCGGAGTTTTTCCCCACCCTAGTAATCCTGAGAGTACTACAAGAGAGCAGGGTGTATCTCAGTCCTTATCTCAACCGCATAAGACAGACGTTCCCAGAGCGGCCGTTTATAGACCTCCTCCCAGGAATGCATTCCTTTTGGTGCATGTGATCTTTGTACCTACTCCCTGTTCTTACACCCCCTCCTCTTTTGAAACCCTTAATAAAAACTTGCTGGTCTGAGACTCAGGCGGGCATCACGGTCCTACCGATATGTGATGTCACCCCTGGCAGCCCAGCTGTAAAATTCCTCTCTTTATACTGTCTCTCTTTATTTCTCAGCTGGCCGACACTTACGGAAAATAGAAAGAACCTACACTGAAATATTGGAGGTGGGTTCCCCCAATATCAAGAGCTGAGTTTAGTAGTTGCAACAGAGATTCTATGGCCAATAATACATAAAATATTTACTACACAGACCCTTACAGAAAGAGTGTGATGACCCCTGTGCTATAAGAAAAATAGTAAACTTAGGAGTTATAAGGATTTTCTACTGGGTAGTGTCTCAGTATGTTCAGGCTGCTATAACAACATATGGTAGACTGGGTAAATTGTAAACAGCAGAAATTTATTGCTCACAGTTTCAGAGTCTGGGAAGTCCGATGTCAAGGCACCAGAAGATTCAGTGTCCAGTGAGGGACCATTCCTCATAAATAGTGCCTTCTGTGTGTTCTCACATGGTGGGAGGGTGAAAGGAGGGTCTAAAAAACTCCCCCAGAGCTTCTTTTATAAAGGCACTAATTCCATTTGTCAGGGAAAAGCCCTCATGACCTAATCACCCCCTAAAGTCCCCAACTCTTAATATCATCACCATGGGAGTTAAGATTCAACATACAAATTTAGGGAGGACACAAACATTCAGAATATAGTAGGTAGTTAGGAGAATTAAGGCTAGAATTAGGTCCTTTAACACTGATCCAATGCACTCTGCAGTATGCCTACAGTGTCTTCAACACTAATGGCAAGTTTTTTTTTTTTTTTTTTGGTGCTGATACTAAACTTAGAACATAGTTCTGTTAAATAGTAAACTACCATTTTCCGGTTTGTATAAATTAGATTTGAAGTTGATATTTCCCAGAACAAACTTGTTATTGTGCAGCAAGTGGGCAAAAAGGTGGGTTTTTTTTCCTTGTTTGTTTGTTTGTTTTTTGCTTCCAACTAATTCACAGTGGTCCAAAATTTATGGTTTTTCAATAGCCAATTTATAGCAGAATGATCAAACAGTGATAATTGCTGCCATTTATTATTATTTTTTCTTTCTTTCTTTTTTTTTTTTTTTAAAGGCAGGGTCTCGCTTTGTCACCCAAGCTGGAGTCCAGTGGTGTTAACATAGCTCACTGCAACTTCTAACTACTGAACTCAAAAGATCTTCCCAACTCAGCTTTTCAGGTAGCTGGGACTACAGGTGCATGCCACCATGCCTGGTTAATATTTTAAATTTTTTGTAGAGACAAGGTCTTGTTATGTTGCCCAGACTGGTCTCAAACTCCTGGCCTCAGGTGATTATCCTGCCTCAGCCTCCCAAAGCACTGAGATTACAGGCATGAGCCAACACACCTGGCCTATTTTCTGCTTTGTGTTGCAAGTACTAGAAACTTTATATACATAATTATAGTGATTTTAAAATTTCCTCCCCTATTCCTTCACTACCCAAATTTCTTTAAAAGCAGATCTGCATTTATCTCTTGTATATATTGGCCTTCCCCATAAGCTTAAATTTGAAGAAAAGTCTTTGAAGCTAAAAAAAGAAATACATGTGAACCATGCCATTATTTCATCTATTACTCATAACTCTCCTATGAAATAGATAGTATGCTCATTTTAAAATTGAAAAAATTCTTATCTGTGACCTTAAGTCTGAAACAAATTATGGAATTTGAACTCAATTCTGTAGACCGTACAGGTTGTATTCATAATAATACATCATTTTGCCAAACTGTAGGAATGCAGTTCTAGAGAACTCTTACAAGAGTTCTTAAAATGGAGAAGATGATAGAAGGATGATATTGATATTCTCCAGGATAAGATGAGAAAAGAAGAAATCAGAATATTTGCTTTGATAGCTCATCATTATATTTACAAAGCTCTCTTTGTGGGTACATCTAACCCAGGTAATTTTAATTCCTTATTCCTGTGGGTCACCATCCATTTATTTCTTCTGGTGAGACAAAGTAGATTAGGTCTACTAGCATGGGAAAAGGAAACTGCAGTATGATTATGCAGAGTGTGGTATATTGGCTTTACAAAGAATAATTCATCTTTGTCGCACCATTTCTCAATGTCAGTATTCAGTGTTTTGGGGCTTGGCCAGATAATTGTCAGTAGAATGTATCTGTTATCAGAAGTTTCTGCTTGCTGAAAAGACCCGTTTCAGTCCTTTTCTTTTTTTTCTTGCACTTCAAGACATGAACCATAGCTTTCGCTTAGATCACCTCACTAATCCAGTAGTGTCTCTTGATCCATATTTATTTCTGTTCTATATAGATTCTAGTAATCTCTCAGTCACAAAGAAAAAGAAGATTGAGTGACTCTGGAAATTCAGTCTCAATACTTGGAAAATAGCACCTTCATATTTACAATATGAGAGCCGCTTATCATAGTGTAAGTTTGTGTAGCCAAATGGAATGAGGATGAGCTTTGAAGTTTGAAAGATGTGGATTAGAATGCTGTTTTCAACATTGATTAGTGATGTGATCTATGGCTAGCTGCTTTACCTCTCCGAGCCTCAGTTTTCTTATGTGTAAAATGAGGATAATTATATCTATCTCATAATATATATAACTCACAAATACATTTACACAAACACACACAGAGAGAGAAAATACTTATAAAGAACAGTGGTAACACAAATTAATTTATGTAAAAGATTTAGAAAGTTACCTAATAAATGCTCAATAAATATTACATCTCAAATTATTATAATACAGGAAATAATCATTAAACATTTTGGATTTTGAAAGATCCTTTCTTATTTCAACCATGACAATTAGTATGTGCTTTACTGAAATCACTAAGACCTTATAGGTTAAAACCAAAAATCACAATCTTATTTTAAAGAGAGTATTTCTTCACTCAAGCTCTAAAAATACAATTGTGGGGACTAGCTTTGTAGACAGTGATTTAGGGAATGTCTTAATTTTTTTTATAGAAGAACAGTGTATAATGGGGGTTTTAGGACACATTTAAATATTTTCATAGTTTAAATTTATTTTCTCTACCCATGAATATCTATTTTCTCATCTCAAGCATTTTTATCCACTCACACCTCTTTTTTGTTGTTGTTTTTTTATAGCTACTGGTAGTACAGGTTGAGCATCCAAAATCCAAAAAGTCAAATCTTGAACTTTTTGAGTGCCCACATGATACTCAAAGGAAATACTCATTGGAGCATTTGGGATTTCAGATCTTCAGATTAGAGAGACTCAACCTGTAAGTGTAATGCAAATGCTCCAAAATCTGAAAAAAAATTCGAAATCTGAGACAATTCTGGTCCAAAGGCTTGTAGATAAGGATTACTCAACCTGTAATGGGAAAAGTAATTGAATCATTTCACATTGGAAGAAGTGTGTTTAATTCTTAAATAGAAATATTACTGGATTTGATGATACATGGAAGCATTTCAAAATCTGGTTGGTGCAAACTTTGTTTCTTTACTTTCTTTCTAATGTTTTTCAGCTCACCATCTTTTGATGAGGTTTTATGCCCAAAAGACCTGAAAACAATAAGTAGAAATAGTTCCCATAGTGCCTGTTGTTTCTGACAAATACTTGGGTTTATAAAATTACATTCTGTTATAGAAACACTTTACATTTGCCAATGATATTTTAAAAGAAAATGTTGATATTTTGAATATGACTGAAGAAGACATTCTGCTGTAATCACAGTCACCAGTTCCCTCAAAAAAAAAATAAGAAAGAAAAAAGCCCTGGATGAATAGAAACAGCAGTTTTATTGTGCAAAAACTGAAACAAAAGCTTTATAAAAAATTTACTTGGAATGTTATAACCCTACTCTTCAGATAAATAATGTTTGAATTCTTTCTTTGTGCATCTTTTTTTTTTGCACTTGAGAAAGTGCATTTGCATGTGAATTGAAGAAAGCAAAATTATATTCCAAGGTTGATGAAAATAAATTACTGATTGGCTCTTTAACTGGGCAAACACTATCTGAGCCACTTTATCCACTTATTTTCAGCTTCCACATTAACTTAAACCTTTGCTTCAGTGAAAATAGTGTTTGTAGTATGAAGTTCTAAGTTGGACTGTATATTACTTCTTGATCTATAAAGGAAGAAAATGTCTTAACACCTGGCCCTGTGGGCATCCTTCTTTACAGAGTTGACTCTTAAAAAAATTATGAAGTAAGACAGAGGTTTTCTTTAGTACTGGTACTTCTTTCTGCAAGATACCCAGTGCCCTCATGAAATGGTGGTAGTTCTCACTTTGATCCCCATTCATTCATGCCCTTCTAATTAAATGACTTATTCCCTTCTCTCAATTACAACTTTCATAGATAATATACTTGTGTCATCTTCCCTTAGGACATAATCTCAAATAGCTCTATTTTTCAGGCAGCTAACATAAAGGAATGAAATAAGTCAAGTAGGAACTTTAAACAAAAGCAAAGCTCCTGCCTATCTAAAGGGAACAATAGATGATTGCTGCGTGGGAATATTGACTCTATATTGTGACATTGTTCAATCTTCCATGAAAAGCCAAACAATGACATTTTAAACAGTAACTTGTTTGTTTTATTAGTACTTTCAACCAGTTGTTGTTGTTGTTGTTGTTTTAACACTGTTCTGGATCATACTGTATGAGTTATATAAAGCTCATCTATGGGCTTCTTGGAACTTGAAAAGCCACCAGTTTGTAACCTCTTTTTTAGGGAGCTTACGTTCTGGCTTTTGGCTCTGGGTGATAATGGCTTAATAACATAAATTGCTGTTATTATAATTTGTAATTTATATATTTATTTTTCATTTCTCCATTTGGTTATGAATTTATGAAATATTTAGTATACAAATATGACACATTGACTTTGGTTACTGTACTCAGCACTGGAAATTTAGTCTAATTTTCCCTTTCCCCAAGGATCTAAGAATTTAATGTGAGAGTACGAAGATAAACAATCACAAGGCAGCAAGATGAATTTCATGAGAGAAGGACATACAGTGTATAACAGTAGCACAGTAGAGAGATACCTAACTTTCTCAGTTAATACAATCTCTTAAATGAGTAAAATGACTCTCTCCCTTCAGCAGGTCTCCTACAGGAGATGCTAATGGCAGGTTATTCAGGAAACCTGACATGCCGGTGGAGGAGAGATTTGTGGGCAAATGGGCCTTTCAATTCCTCCTAACTAGAGCATTTTTGTCATTTGGAAATTGTAAAAGATGATGCTTTCATTTTACCCTTTGGCATCTAATGAGCATTATTTCTAAAGTGAAATGCTCGGAAGAGTCAATAGGCTATTCCCTTTTTATATTGCTTTGACTAGGTGTCAGCAATTCCAATCGTTATCAGATCATTTATTGCTCTGAGAATATCCCTTGACAAATTCATAGATTAATTTGTTGTTGATGGGCTATTCAGGAGATATTTTTACTTCTTCCATAATACAGAGAGGTGCTCACAGCTCAGGACATATTTGGTATTATGGCTTTGTATGAAATATTAGTATCTAAGAGGAGGAAATCAAAGTGAAACCTTGAGTTGGTTTCAAATTAAAACCAAATCTTCAATACTGTCAAAATTCTCAGCTTTCTTTACTGCAAGGGGAGTTCATGCAGAGAATAGATAAGAGTGTCCAGTAAATAAGTAGTTTTTAGATAAAACTACAAAATGAAAGTGCTCAACTGATGGATGGGAAATGTGATTTGTTTACCTTGAGTTGATATTATATTTTATGGGAAGTGAGTTAATATCTGCCCTGTATACATACTGAAGTGCAAACAGGCACATTTTTAAAAAGTGTCCATTTGCCAATGAGTTTCTAGAACTTTAAGGAAAAATTAGTATTAGGTGCTGAGTTGTTGTTCAAAGAAAACTCCAGAAGCTTCAAACAGCAATAATGATTGGAGGTTGGAAATGGGATAAATACTTTCTTTACAAACCAACAGGACATATGAAATGTGCAGATGGCACAGTTTTTTCTGGTCTTACATGAACTCCTGAAATCCACAGAGTCCTCTGCAGATCAGGCTAATCTAAGGCTCGGAGCACCTCAAAGGGAAATTTCTCTAAGAAACAAGTTGTAGGTATTTAATTTTTCTACTCTCACTGGCCAAAGAAGCAATTTCAAACCTATAGAATAACCTACTGTTTGTCCACTTAGGCTGACCCTCAGCAATTGACTGAAAGTATTTGGGGAGCTTCACGTTATAAGCATAGGATCTGTAACAAGCCACCTGGATTTGAATGCTTCCTCTGCCACTTGTTAGCTATGTGGCCATGGACTATTTGTTGAACTTGCTTGTACCTCAGCTTACTCATTTTAATTTTGTGGGTATAAATGTAAGGGGTACAAGTGCAATTTTGTTACATGGATATATTGTGTGATGGTGAAGTCTGACCTTTTAGTGTATCAGTCATCCAAATAATATACATTGTAAGTATTAAGTAATTTCTCATCACCCACCACCTCCCATTCCACCACCCTTCCAAGTCTCATATGTCTACTATTTCACACTTTCTGGCCATGTATATACATTATTTAGTTCCCACTTATAAGTGAGAACATGCAGTATTTGACTTTCTGACTCAGTTTTAAAATAGGGATAGTAATTCTTATCTCACTGGATTTTTGTGAGGACTGAGAAACTGATATACTTCCTTGAACATGCTAAATATGCCATTATCATTAATCACATTCCTTTATCCACAGATTTCTTCTTCTTCATAATAGCCTAGTACCTCAAACATTTCAGGTCTAGAGAGACTAAGGAGGAAGATAGTTAGAAGGGGAAGGGGTCCAACTCATGATCCTCAAATTAGGCAATGTAGGTGGTCATCTGCTTTGCCTTTCCAATAAATAAGCCTTGTTCTCTGACATTTGTCATTCTCAGGAGGCTCTGAGTTGAAGACTTTTGTTTGTGTAGAAGTTTAAGGTGCTAATTTCCACTATAACTTTCAGTAGCTTCCAAACAAGAGCAGAGATATTTTTCACCAGAAACTCCTTGGTTCTGATTTTTCCAATATACTTGAGTCTGAGGAAATCTGCAGGGATGAAGGATATTTTATTTTAAGTCCAGACTCTACTGAGTTAGAAATCCTCATGTAGAGATAACTCCTAATGAGTACAAAGGGAACTTTGCCTAAAAAAAGAACTGCAGGACTTGGCCTACTGTGTATAGATAGTTATTCAAGAGAGTTTTGAAGATACAGTGAGCATCATTTTCCTTTCCCTGACCCCAGTGGGTGTCTTAAATAAAACATAGTAGCAGAGATCTGCATACTGTAAAGGACAAAACACTCATTTGGCCTAGTTCAACAGCCTGGACTTTCAAAACTATAAGAAGCCATTCTCTGAGAGAAGGAATGGCACAATGCATTTGAAAGTTTGTTATTTGATACACATTAACCATCTCCACCTCCCTGTCAGGGATAAAGCATTGATACAATGAAAAAGATTATAATTAGGCCCTGCGCGGTGGCTCACGCCTTGTAATCCCAGCACTTTGGGGGGCCGAGGCGGGCGGATCACCTGAGATCAGGAGTTTGAGACCAGCCTGATCAACATGGAGAAACCCCGTCTCTACTAAAAATACAAAATTAGCCAGGCGTGGTGGTGGGCGCCTGTAATCCCAGCTACATGGGAGGCTGAGGCAGGAGAATCCCTTGAACCCAAGTTGCGGTGAGCCGAGATCACGCCATTGCAATCCAGCCTGGGCAACAAGAGCGAAACTCCATCAAAAAAAAAAAAAAAGATTATAATTGTTAAAATTTGGATTTGGATGTCATTACTGAAATGGAAAGGGAATTATGTCTTTTGCTTCTGATTTTTGATGAAGGGCACAAATATGTCAAATGTACTTTGACTCCCTGGGAAATATGAAATATAGTAAAAATAAAATTAACAAAGTTATTATCAGTCAACGAAGCAATAGGCATATATTTATTCTTGAATCATTACCCAACAACAGTATCTCTCTAGGATGTATAGCAAATGTGGCTCCTGCTCTCAAAGTATTTACAGAATACTTTAAAAAATATGAAATTATATATAAAACAGTAAGTGGAACAGACTAAATAATATATTATTCTGATCACTTTACATTTCTGAAAATCTTCCTAAGTCTCATGACTTATGTCAGTTATTTCCTACCAAAGTTTCACGTAACACTAATTCATTCACACTGGGGTTTAAATGATTAATAGCTTATTCTTTCCAGATATCATGGGAACTAGGAGTAACAAATCACTGAGCATCATGAAGGTATAGGGGCTTGGGGAATGTGGTTTGAGAGAGGGAACAGTACAAAAAGAACCAATCACTATACGGATGCTTAAGACGGCTATCTGCACTACAACTTTGCCTCCGGCTGTCTTTCCTAAACTCCATGTGAATTTAGCCCTGAATAAGCATCGAATAGAAGCCTAGAAATGCTAAGCTGAATCTCAATTTTGGCCATGAGTCTTTAAAATTACTTATATATTTTTTGTAACATATGATTATTTGAGGACAAAAATTATGTTTTGTTTATTGTGGTATTTTCAGCACCTAACATGCTAACACATGATAAGTGCCTGATATATATTTAATATCTGTCAAAAAAGCTGCTCTTCCTTCATGTTTCTATTAGTCTATATGATCTTTTTCTCAGTTGATATTCCTCTGTTTGGCCCTGTAAATTATGGTGTTGCAAGGTTCCATACTCAGACCCTTATTTTCTTCTTCCACACACTTTCACTGTCCATTTCTTCTTCAATGATCACCTTTTTCCTGATGACCAAATGGGGAAGATTAGTAACTAAAATTGTCGGAATGACCCTTGAAATCAAAGAAACCTGGGTTCAGATTCAAAGTTCTGTGTATCCACTGTGGGACCTAGAACCTAGGCATACTTAACTTTGATCTTGGGCTTACCCTTTGATTAAAAAGGGTTAATGATAATACTTAACTCCTAGAACTGTCATGACAATTAGATGAAATAAAAATAGAAAGTAAATAGTATAGTGCTGAGAATCTATTAAGCACTCAATAAATGTTAGCTTCTTTTACTTTTGCTTTTAAAACCTTATTAAGATATTTTAATTCACATGCCATATGGTTCACTCATTTAAAATATGCATTTCAATGTTTTTTTAAATAAATTTACAGGTTTGCATAACCATCACCACCACCTAATTTTACTGTATTTTTTTTCTCCCAGAAAAAAACAAAACCAAAACTGTAGTTATTGGCAGTCACTTTCCATTCTTCCCAAACCCGGCCCTGAGAAACCACTAATCTCCTTTCTGACTCTCTAGATTTGACTATTCTTGACATTTTGTATAAATGAATTCATACAACACAGAATAATGTATTCAGGGTTCACTCATGTTGTAGCATGTGTAAGAACTTCATTCCTTTTTATTATTGGATTTGATTGTATTAATATACTGTACGTTATTTATCCATTCATCACTTTATGAATATTTGAGTTGTTTCCACTTTGTGGCTATTATGAATAATGCCACCATGAGCATTTGTGTACAAGTTTTTATGAGAACCTATGTCTTCACTACTCTTGGATATATACCTGAGAATGAAGTTGCTGGTTCATATAGTAACTCAATGTTTAAGATTTTGAGGAAATTCTATACTGTTTTCCAAAGTGGCTGCACATTTAACATTTCCACCAGCAATGTATAAGGGCCCAATTGCCCCACACTTTTGCCAACAATTGTACCTGTTAATTTTTTAAATGTTAGCCACTCTATTAAGTGTAAAGTGGTGTCTCATTGTGGTTTTGATTCACATTTTCCAAATGACTAATGATATTGAGCATTTTTTCGTGTGTGTGCATAGTGGACATTTCTGTATCTTATTTAGAAAAAAGTCAAAACAAGTCTATTGCTTGCTTATAAATTGAGTTGTCTTTTTTATTGTTTAATTAGAAGTATGATTTATGTATTCTAGATACAAGCCTCTTATCAGACATATGATTTGAAAAATTTTTTCTCTCATTTTCTGGGTTGTTATTTTACTTCCTTAATAGATATTCTTTTTAATTTTTATGGGAACATAGTAGGTATATATATTTATGGGTTACATGAGATGGTTTGATACAGATGTGCAAGGTGAAGTAAGCACATCGTGGAGAATGAGATATCCATCGCCTCAAGCATTTATCCTTTGAGATATAAATAATCCAATTACACTCTTTAAAGTTATTCTGAAATGTACAATTACATTATTGTTGACTATAGTCACCCTGTTGTGCTATCAAAAGCAGGTCTTATTCATTCTTTCTAACTATTTTTTGTACCCATTAACCATTCCCACCACCGCTTCCCCCACCACTACCTTTCCCTGCCTCGGGCAACGATTCTTCTACCCTGTCTCCATGAGTTCAGTTGTTTTGATTTTTATATCCCTCAAACAAATGAGAACATGCAATGTTTGTCTTTCTGTTCCTGGCTTATTTCACTGAACATAATGACCTCCAGTTCCATTCATGTTGTTTCAAATGACAAGTTCTTATTTTTTATGGCTGAATCATAATCCATTGTGGATATATATCACATTTTCTTTATCCATTCATCTGTCAATGGATACTTAGGTTGCTTCCAAATCTTGGCTATTGTGAACAGTGCTGCAACAAACACAAAAGTGCAACTATCCCTTCAATAAATGGATTTCTTATATTTTGGGTATATACCCAGGACTGGGATTGCTGGATCATATGGTAGCTCTATTATTAGGTTTTGAGGAACCTCCATACTGTTCTCCACAGTTGTACTAATTTACATTCCCACCAACAGTGTTTGAGGGTTCTCTTTTCTCCACATCCTCACCAACAATTGTGATTGCCTACCTTTGAATATAAGCCATTTAAACTGGGGTGAGATAATATCTCATTGTAGTTTTGATTTGCATTTCTCTGATGATCAATGATGTTGAACACCTTTTCATATACCTGTTTGCCATTTGTATGTCTTCTTTTGAGAAATGCCTATTCAAATATTTTGTCCATATTTTGATAAGATTATTAGATATATTTATAGGGTTTTTGAGCTCCTTATAGATTCTGGTAGGTAGATGGGTAGTTTACAAATATTTTCTCCAGTTTTGTGGGATGTCCTTCACTTTGTTGATTGTTTTTGCCATGCAGAAGCTTTTTAACTTTCTGTGATACCATTTGTTCATTTGTTCATTTTTATATTGGTTGCCTGTGCTTGTAGGATAATACTCAAGAAATTTTTGCACAGACCAATATCATGAAGATTTTCCCCGAAGTTTCTTTGTGGTAGTTTCATAGGTTGAGGTCTTAGATTTAAGTTTATTGAAGCACAAATGTTTTACAATTTTATGCAGTCTAATTTATCTTTTTAAATTTCTGCTTATGCTTTTGGTGCCCTAAGAAATCATTGCTCAACCCACTGTCATAGGCATTTCTTTTTGTTTGTTTGTTTTCACTTTTGTTTTGTGTGTGTGTGTGTTTTTCACTTTTATATTAAGTTCAGGGGTACACATGCAGGTTTGTTACATAGGTAAACTTGTATCACAGTTTTTTTTTTGTACAGATTATTTAATCACCCAGGTATTGGGCCTAGTACCTATTAGTTATTTTTCTTGATACTCTTCCTCATCCTACCCTCCACCCTCTGCTAGGTCCCAGTGTGTGTTGTTCCCCTGTATGTGTCCATGTGTTCTCATCATTTAACTCACACTTACAAGTGAGAACATGTGGTATTTGGTTTTCTGTTCCTGTGTTAAATTTCTAATGATAATGGCCTCCAGCTTCATCCATGTCCCTGCAAATAACATGATCTCATTTTGTTTAATGGGTGCATAATATTTCATGGTGTATATGTATCACATTTTATCTCTTACACTTCAGTATACAGTCCATTTTGAGGTACTTTTTGTATACAGTGTGATATATGGGTCCAACTTATTGCTTTTACAAGTGGATATTAATTTCTCCCATTACCACTTGTTGGAAAGACTATTCTCTCCTGTTAGATTGTCTGGGCACCCTTGTCAAAAATTAGTAGACAATAAATACTTGGGTTTATTTCTGGTCTCTCAGTTCCATTCCATTGATCTATATGTCTATCCTTAGGCCAGTACTACACTCTTGACTACTGTAGCTTTTTCGTATGTTTTGAAATAAGAAAATATGTGTTGCAACTTCATTCTTTTTCAAAATTGTTTTGGCTATCCTGGGTCTCTTGCATTTCCATATAAAAATTTGGATTAGGTTGCCAATTTCTTCAAAAATGGTAGATGGTATTTTTATGAAGATTATATTTAATCTGTATATCAGTTTCAGAAATATTGCCATTGTAATAATATTAAGTCTTTCAATTCATCATCATCAATGTCTTTCCATTTGTTTAGGTCTTCTTTAATTTCTGTCAGTGATGTTTTCTAGATCTTGCACTTTTGGTGTTGTATGATATGTATGTGTATGGTATGTGTGTCATATGGTATGTCTATATATACCAAAAACAAGGTTTTGATGTTTTGTATATTGACTTTGCACCCTACAACTTTGCTAAACTCCTTTTTTAGTTTTAATAGAATTTTAGTAATTTCTTTAACATTTTCTTTATACAAGAGCATATCATTTGCAAACAGAGACAGTTTTACTTCTTTCTTTCCAATCTAAATGCCAACTTTTTTTCTTGTCCAATTGCTCTGGGTAGAGTGTCCAATACAATATTGAATAGAAGTGATGAGAGCAGATGTAATTGTCTCATTCCTGAACTTAGGGGGAGAACTTTCAGTTCTACACCATGAATTATGATATTAGCTTGAGTTTTTCACAAATGCCCTTTATAAGTTTGAGAAATTTCCCTTATATTCCTAATTTTTTATTGCTGTTCTCATATAATGGTGCTGGGTTTTGTCAAATGGTTTTTCTGTATCTATTGAGATTATTGCTTTATTCTCATATCATAGTTTATTACATTGTTTTTTGTATGTTGTATGTTTGTATGTTGAACCAGCTTTTCAATCCTGGGATAAATTTCGCCTACTTATAATGTGTAGCTATTTTTATATGATGCTGGATTTGGTTCATTATTATTATGTTGAGAATTTTTGTGTCAATATTTATAAAGGTTGTTGTTCTATTTTTCTTCCCCTTGTAACATTTTTGTCTTGAATTTGGTATAAGGGATGATATTGGCTTCACAGAATGAATTGTGATGTGTTCCTTTCTCCTCCTCCTCCACTTTCTCCTTTTTTTCTCTTCACCTTTTCCTACTTCTTTGTCTTTTTTTTTGGAAGAGTTTGTAAAGTATTGATGTTGATTCTTTCATATTCATTTGGTAGAATTGAGCAGGAAAGCCAATTTGATCTTGATTTTTATGTATAGGAAGTTGTGAGATTACTGACTCAATATTTTTTACTTTTGGTAGGTTTTTTTTTTAGATTTTTTCATTTCTTTTTTAAGTCAGTCTAAGTATTTTGTGTCTTTCTAGGAAATTGTGCATTTTCAGGGTTATCTAACTTTTTGGTAATTGGTTGCTCATAGTATTCCATTATAATCCTCTTTATTTTTATATACATCCATCTTCTCTCTTCTTTCATTGTCATTCTAACCCAAGGTTTGCCAATTTTGATCTTTTCAATGATCAACTTTTACTTTTATTGATTTTTTTCTATTTCTATTTTATTTCCTTAATCTTTATTATTTCTTTCCTTCTGTTTGTTTTATTGCTCTTATTTTTTATACTTTTCTAGTAAAAGGTTAGGTTGTTATCTTTATATTTTTTCTTACTCTGTTGCCCAAGCTGGAGTGCAGTAGTGCAATCACAGCTCACTGCAGCCTCTACCTCCCCAGGCTCAGGTGACCCTCTCACCTTAGCATCCCAAGTAGCTAGGACTACAGGCATATGCCACCACATCCTGCCAGTTTTTTTTTTCTTTTTGCAGAGATGGGGTTTTCACATGTTGGCCAGGCTGGTCTCAAATCCTGGATTCAAGAGATCTGCCCACCTCTGCCTTCCAAAGTGCAAGGATTATAGGCATGAGCCACCACACCCAGCCAGACTTCATATTTTTTAATGTATGCATTTACAACTGCAAAATTTCCATTAATCACTGTTTTACCTGCATTTCATATGATTTGGTATGGTGTATTTTAGTATACTTCTATCCCAAAGTACTTTCTAATTTCCTCTGTGATTTCTTCCTTAATCTATTGGTTATTTAGGAGTGCGTTGTTTTAATGTCTACATACTTGTTTATAAAATTTTCTTTAGTTATTGATTTATTGTTTAATTCCTGTACATTATAACAATATGTTTTGTGTAATTTTAATCCTTTTAATTTTATTGATGATTATTTTATGGTCTAGCGTATGATTTATACTGGAGAAACTTCCTTGTGTGCTTAGGAATGTGTATTATGCTGATATTGGATGCAGTGTTGTATAGATGGCTGTTTGGTCTAGTTAATTTATAGTGTTGTTCAATTCTTCTGTTTCTTTGTTGATGTTCTTCACAGATGATCTATTAATTATTGAAATTGGGTTATTGAAGTTTTCAACTATTACTGGGATATTGTCTCTTTTCTTCTTCAATTCTACCAGTTATTGCTTCATATATTTTGGGGGCTCTGTTAGATTCATATATACTTGTACTTGTTATGTGTTCTTTATTGATTGACCCTTCTATCATTATAAAATATTCCTCACTACTTCTAGTAATTGTTTATAAAGCCTATATTGTCTGTAATTGGTAATTAAAACTATTTTCTGATTTTTATTTGCTTCTGAAGAATTAAAGGCCACGGTAAAGCTTTACTTATATAATGTTATTAGTTAGAGCATCTTATTTTTCAGATCCATTTGAATTTCAATCACTAAACATCATCCATGCTTTTCTTGGGAAACAGCCATGGTAACATAGCATGTTAGTATGGAAGTCATGGTCTTGGATGACTTTTTCCTTGTAGCCATCAGTGTGCTGTAACTGGTTAACACCAGCTTAACAGAGCCAATTTTACACATTTATTGGCAACTCTGCATTTGGTGATGTCATATTTATTTCTTGAAATCAGTCTAGATTAGAGTGTTTACACCATAAAAAAATAGCAGATGCTACAAATCAAGGATTTGCTTTTTGGAGAGCTATTTTACAAGCACACCACTTCTCATAGTTGACTTGTTTTAACCTACTTAACTATACTACTGGGTTTGTTAGGTGTTGTCAAGAATTCCTTCTATGTTGCATTGAATTTTTGGCATTCAGTGCTTTATGTAGAAAACATACTTTTACTATATTTGTACTTAGGCAGTTCTGGAGTTATGAAATTCCTCAAGTCTCAAGCAAGTTGTTATTTCAATTTCAATGTCAAAATATTTGCTTCACTTACTTTGGACCTATGATTTCATCTTCATTTTTCAATTGGTATTTGCAATGTTTGTTTTACTATGATAAACGTTTTGAAAATGGAAGTTAATGTTCAGAGCTTCTTTGGATAAGGAAATTGGCTGAGCTAGGTGTATTTGTAATTATTTTCTTCTGTAGTTTGCTTATTTTTTGCAGATACAAATACACAGCAGCCATCTTCTGGAAAGCATAGGCAAAATACTTATGTCTGACACCTGGCTGTGAATTACAATCAGGTACAAAATCAGCTTTTGTTCATGTGCCTTACTCCTACTTAATTTTGCTAAAAGTTTTTATTTTAAAGTTGCTCTTGTGTCATGATTTTTATTGTCAAACCTCAGCTCAACATGGATTCATTATGGCTGAGTTATGAAGTGCCCTTACAGCTTTCAGAATGGAAATCCTGGTCTTGTGTGCCTTTAGTAGAGCCAAGCTCTAAGGTGTGGCAGGATTATCGTTCATAAAAAGGTTAGGGTGACATTAGAAGCTGAAGGAATTGTTGAGAATCTCTTCATATTTTAGAGTTTCTTGCACAGAGAATTCATTTTCTACTTGAAACTTCTTTCGTAAAATGAGATAGTTTTTCTAGGATGGTAATGAAACAAACTTTTGCAAATATATTCAAATCCTGGTTTGTTGTATACTAACCGTGTGACAGTGGTCAAATTTCATAAGTTCTTTGAAACTCAGTTTTTCTCAATAGAAATAGTAATACTTGCCTTACAAGATTATTATAAGATATAAATAAAGGCTATATGTATGTATGTTTGTATTCAACTAGCATCATATATATTCCTTACCCTTTAACTCCTAGTTTTTTTTTTAATCACATGCTTTTCATTTTCCAGGCACATTACTTTTTTAAAAAATCACATTTCTTCTTTGTATAGTTGAAGCAAGTAATTTATTCTAAGTGATCAGAATAATTCAATTGTTGGCAAAAGTATCTGAGACTTTATTACAATCATTTCTATAATTAGTATTTTTATATGAAAGTCAAATTGCCTCAGAGATTTATATCATTTATTGTGTACTTACTCTTTATCAGATACTGTTCTAAATATCTTAAATGCATTATCTCCTTCAATCTTTACATTCTGAATAGTAGGTGCTATTATGATCCCCATCTTCAAGTTAAGGAAACTTAGTCACTCTCTCAAGTTGTACAGCTAAAACACATGATAAAGTTGAAATATTAACAAATAATTTGTCTCCCACACCTGTACCTTAAATTTTTGTTACTCAATTTGTGGCCTATGGAAACCAGTCCCTCTATCCTCATACCCCCATAACTCAATCAGGGAGATAAATTGAAATGAAAAAAAAAATATATAAAACTGAGCTAGTGTCAAGTATTTTGAATCTAAAGAAAGAGGTTGGTGTTGTGGTTATTCTAATTTAAGGCAGTCTCAGGAAGGCCTTAATAAAATAATACATAGGCTTATTTTATTTTTGCTTATTGTCTAAAAGGAATACAAAGTAATATTCAAGTTAGCAGGAGAAATTTTTGCTCAATCAAGAGTAGATTATTATATTCCATGAAAAAATAATGCTCAACATGAGAGGGTTTATATGCCTATTGGGAAAGCTAGTGACAAAATCGACAAAATCAGCTGTGGTTCTTGTTAGGGGGAAGGAAGAACTGAAATGAGGACATGCACCTTCACTCTCTGAAAGAATTAGGATCTGCATGTGCCTCATCCAGAAACAGTGATGTCTGTGCCAATGAGAGTCTCTGTTAGTATTTAGCTGAAAAGGCCGGGAGTGATTAAGATGAGAACTATGTCTTCTTCTGAAGGAGGGTGGTGTTTCTCTAGGAAAGAGCAGCAGGAAGGGATTGGACTTGGGAACTTGAGAGAAGGGGCTGCTTAGAAATGAATGGTTACTGACGGAAGAGATAACAAAGGGAGATTGATGGAAACAGAATGTTCACACGGGACTTCTTTCAAGTTTCGATGGCCTTCCTTGTGCGGAACAATGGAATGGTCAATTCTAATAAACTTACAGTTTCTGTTGCTCCCACACTGTGCTACTATTTTGAGATATACGTGGCCACTAAGTAAAGAATTTGATGTAAGTCCATTATAGTCTAGTGTAAGTTTGGTATGGGGAAGACCGGGAAACAGGTAGTAACTTCCTCCCGGTTATCTTGCTTAGATTCCAGTAGAGACAAGAATTTAAAGAAATAAGGCATTTCTGTGAGTTACCAAGTGTGGTCACTGTTTACTGAAAACAGTGGTGATACCTACTTACCAGAAAAGACCCTGAGGAGCTGTATGACTGAATTGTCTCAGGGGCTTGCCACATACAGATTAACTAGAAATTAAACATAATGGGAATAGCTGATGTTTTTGCTTACATCTTTTGCCTATTTTAAAACTTGAGTAATCTGCTTTTTTTAACTGATATATATATATACTTATATATTTAACCTATGTTCTGGATAGGAGTCCTTTATCAGATATATTTATTGCCAATATCCCCTCTCACACCGTTGCTTACTTTTGCACTATCTTAATGGCGTCTTTGGATAAGCAAAACTTCCGAAATTTTGATAAAATGCAACTTTTCAATCTTCTCATCTTACAGTTAGTACACTAATATCTTATTTAATAAATCATTGCTTATCTAAAAGAAATGACATTTACCTTTGTTGTCTTCTATATACTTTATTATTTTAATTTCCATACTTAGGTATATGATCCAACTATAATTGATTTTTGTATGTTCACAGTTTTTTCCATATGGAAATCCAACTGGCAAATCATCATTGATTAAAAAGAAAATAACTTCTCTATTTATTATATGTAGGTCTTACGCTTTGTGGAAAATCATGAGACACCATATATGCATGAATATATGTAGCAGGCAAAGTTTTGAAATAGCCCCTTCAGGTGTTACACACTAATCACTCAAACATGTGAATATGATTATATAGACTCCCATAATTATGATATATGGCACCGTGGGCCATAGTGGGCCATATACTGGACAGATAGTATCTGGGTGGGCCTGATCTAATCATAAGAGCCCTTAAACGCAGAACACTTTCTCCTATTGGTTGCAGAAGGAAAAGCCACTGAGATTTAAAGTATAAGTATGACTCAATACACTGTTGCTGGTTTAATAATAAAAGGGGCCATGTGAGATAGTATTTGGGCTGCTGCAAGAAGAAGGGAACAGCCTCTCAAGCTGAGAGTCAGTAAAGAAATAGGGTCTTCAGACTTACTCCTTAAGGAATTGAATTGTGCCAATACCTGATTAGCTTGAAAGCAGATTCTTCCCCCAAGCCTTCAGGTAATAAGATCCCAGCCCAACCTATATGTTAATTTCAGTCTTGTGAGGCTCTGAGCAAAGAACACAGTCAACCCTCCTGGACTTCTGACCTGCAGAGCTGTGAGATATGAAATGGGTATTGCTTTATGTTGCTACATTTGTGATAATTTGTTATAAAGCAATAGAAAACCAGTATAGTCTGCCTCTGCGTTAGATACTCTGTTTTGGTAGTCTATTTTTCTATTTTTTACCAAAATGACAATACTACAGTATTGTAATTACTATAGCATTGATGGTTAGCTTTGATCTCTGATAGTGTATGTCATCACTCTTTGTTTTTCAAGATCATCTTCACTCTTCCTGAACTTGCATTTCCATGTAAATTTTAGAATCACTTTGTTAATTCTCCTCCAAAATAAAACACGTTTGTGTTTTACCTGTGAGTACGTTAATAATTATCTTTAAATTTTGAATCTTCCAATCCATGAACGTGACATATGCCCACATTAAATGAGGTACTCTTTGATACTTCTTAGTAATGTTTTTTAACAGCTTAACTGAGGTATAACTTACATACCATAAAATTCACTCATTTTAACTATAGAATTTGATGGTTAATTTATACCATGAATAATTATTATGTCAGTCCATCATAATGAACATTGTTGTCACTTCAAAAAGTGTCCTCGTGCCTCTTTGCAATAAGTCCCCACTGCTACTCCCAGGCCCAGGCAATCCCTGACATGCTTTCAGGATACAAGGTTTTACCATTTTTAGAAATGTAATATAATAGAGTCCACAGTAAAAAGTCTTTTGTTTCTGGGTTTTTTCACTTAGCATGGTGTCTTTTATATGAATCCATGTTGTTACATGTAATGATATTTTGTGCCTTTTAATTTCTGTGTAAGTATTCAATTGAATGGATTTGTCACATTATGTTTAATCATGTATTTGGTGATGGACACTTAACGTTGTTTCCATTTGGAGCAATTATGATTTACACAGCTGTAAATATTTGCTCATATACAAGTGTTTTTGTGGACACAGGTTTTCATTTCTCTAGGATAGATACTGAGAAGTTGAATTTCTGGGTCATATAATAAGCTTATATTTAGTATTTTAAGAAGCTATAAAATGGTTTCCTAAGTGGCAGTGCCATTCTACATTTCCACCAACACATATAAGGGTCCCTGTTTCTCTAAATCTTCACTGACATTTGTTGTGGCTGTTGTGTAAAATTGCATTGTGGTTTTAATTTTCATTTCCCAAATGGCTAATTATGATTAGAAACTTTTCATGTGTATGTATTTCATTTAATTATCTTCTATGGTGAAGTGGCTATTCAATTATTTTGCTTATTTTTTATTGGTTTGTTTTCTTACATTGGAAAACGTATGTATGTAATCTGGACACAAGTACTTTATTAGATATGTTTTGCAAATATTATCTCCCATTCTGTAACTTGTTTTTTTTCATTTCATTACTGATGTCTTTTGAGGAGCAAAAGATTTCAATTTCAATGAAGTGTAATTCAATTCATCAAATTTTCTGTTTGTGCATTTTGGCATCATTTTTGCATCTTTGCCTTACCCAAGGTCATAAGGAATTTCATGTTTTTTAAAGAAGTTTGATCATTTCAGATCTTACATCTATAAATTCAATACACTTTGAGTTAATTTTGTATATAGTGTGAGGTAAGCTCTTAAGTTCTGAAGTTCTTTTCTTTTTTTCTTATGGATCCAATTGCTGTATCACTATTTGTTGAAAAAACTACCTTTTCCTCATTGAATTGTTTTGTCATCTTTGCCATAAATCAATTGACTACATATTTATATGAGGTCTTGTTTCTAGACTCTGTTCTATATGCTTATATGTCTATCCTTCTGCCAGTATTATGCTTTCTTAATTACTGTAGCTTTATGAAATGCTTTGAAATCAGGTGCTGTGACTTCCCAAACTTTTTTAATTGTTTTGGTTATTCTAGATACTTTTGGTTATTCTAGATAAATTTTAGTATTGACTTTTCAATATATGCAAACAAATCTTTATCAGTATAATATTAAATGTATAGATATATTTGCAGAAAACACACCCAATACTAAGTCTTTCAATCCACGAATTTGGTAGAGGTCTTGCATTCCTGTTAAATTTATTTTAAATACTTTATTTTTTATGTTATTTATCAAGAATGAGCTTTGGATTTTGTAAAATGCTTGTTCTGTATTGGCTGAGATGGTCATTTTGCAATTTTCTGGGTAAAGTTTATGTATAGCTTTTCTTACTAGAGTTTTTTTTAAAAACAGCCTTCTGACTGTATAAATAGAACGTAGAAGTTTGAAACAATACTTTTTTTAGTTGTTGATATATAAAGTATACAGTTTTTATACATTGTATACATTAAGTTCAGTGAACTTAATAAACCCACTTAATAATTCTATTATAATAATTTATCTATAGATTCTTTTAGATTTTCTGTGTATATGATCTTATGTGTAAAATTATGTAACAAATAATGAGAGCTTTGTTTATTTTGTGTTGTTAAGTGTTTATTTCTCCTTATTTTCTCATTGCACTGGACAGGACCACAAGTAGATTGTTGAATAGAAAAGTTGATAATACATTCATTTTTGCTGACTTGTCTTATGTAGAAAGCTTACAGCGTTTCATCATTAAGTCCAGTAATTGCTATAGATTATTCATAGTCTTATATTGGTATAAGGAAGATCCCTTCTTTTCCTAGTCTGTTAAGAGTTGTTACGATGAACGGATTATTAATTTTATTATATGTGGTTTATACACCTCATGAGATGTTTCTGAATGTGATGAATTATATTGGTTGATTTTTGAATATTAAACCAACATGGTATACTTGAAGTAAATTCAAATTGATCATGAAGTATTATCCTCTTCTTATTAGCTGGGTTTAGTTTGATAATATATTCTTTAGGCGTCTTGTTTCTATGTTCATAAGAGACATCGACTGGTAATTTTATTTGGTTTTAGTTCCCTTTTCAGGTTATGGTGCCAGGGTTTTTATGGCCTCATAAAACGATTTTGGGGGATAGTTTGTTTTTTTTTTCTTTTAAGCTTCTGTTATGTTAGATTTGTGGTATTAGTTTTCTAAATATTTGGAAAAATTCACCATGAAGAGTATCTTGGACTTAGAATTTCTTTTTTAGAAATAGTTTTTACTAATGAATGATTCAATTTATTTTGGTGAGTTGTGTTTTTAAAAGAATTTTCTCATTTCATATAAATACTCAAATATACTTAGATAAAGTTTACATAATATCTCATTAACTTTCTTATGTCTTGGGATCTATAGTTTTATCTCACTTTTATTCCCAAATATTGGTAATTTGTCCCATTTTCTCTTTACTTTTTGGTCATTCTTATCAGAATTTTACCAATATTATTAATCTGTTTTAGTGAACTAATTTTGCATTATTTTCTCTGGAGTTTGTTTTATATATTTTACTGATTAATACTCTTTATTATTTCTTTTCTTCTGTATTTACTAGAATTAGCTTTCTATTCTTTTTAGGTGGAAGTTTAAATAATTGTTTTTCAGCCTTATTTTTCTTACAAAATACGCAATTAAGGTCTGTTTTTGCATTGCTATAAAGTAATACTTGAGGCTGGGTAATTTATAAAGAAAAGAGGTTTAGTTGGCTCACAGTTCTGCAAGCTGTACAGGAAGTGTGCTGACATCCGATTGAGGGAGCGAGAAAGAGAAGAGGACGTGCCAGGCTTCTTTTTAAATAACCAGATTTTGCAGGAACTCAGAGCAAGAACTCACTTATCACCAAGGCGATGGCACTAAGCCATTCATGAGGGATCCACCCCGATGATCCAAATACCTCCCACTAGGCCTCGCTTTCAATATTAGGGATTATATTTCTCCGTAAGATTTGGAGGGGACAAACAGCAAAGCTATGTCATAAGGTTACATATTTCCATCTTTATATAGTTCTAGCTGAATATAATAAAATTTGATATGTGATATTTTTATTAATCTTTAGTTAAAATAGTTTTCACTTGTATTTTGATTTCTTCTTTGACCACATAGCTTATTTAGCTGTATGTTATTTAATACTCAGTTATTTTCCATTTAACATTTGTAATTGATTTGAAGATTAATTCCATTGGTGTCAGAGGATATAGTCTTAATTATATCAATATGCTGGCATTTTAAAATTTTTCTCCATTTTTTCTGTGAACATATATATGATATATATTTAGATATTATATATTAATTAATACATTTATGTTAAATATATAATATATTTATTAGTATTGTATTTATGTTACTATTACATATTAAATTAAAATATATAACATAAATATATCGTAAAATATAATCTATTTTATAATTTAATATATAAAATATATTATAAAATATATTTACAATTATATTCATATAAATAAATAATTATATATTTATAAATAATATAAATATATATTTTATATGATATATAATATTTTATATTTTAAATATAATATTTTGAATATGTATTTTATTTTTAAAATATATTTATTGTATATATATTTTAACTATTATTTCATATAATATATACTTAAATATTAATATGTTAATGTTAAAATATATTATGAATATAGTATAAAATGTACTATATTTTATAATTGAATACATATTAAATATATTATAAAATATACTATATTTTATAATTTAATATATATTAAATATACTGTAAAATATGTTTATACTCATTATAAATATAAATATATATTTATATATTATTTAGGAATAGCTTTATATATTTACATTTATAAAAATATATTTATATTAATAAAATATATTAATATTATATTTATATTTATTATATATTAAAAATATATATTTATTTTAAATATATAATATATTTAAAATTTATATTATGAATTTAATTTATAAAATTATATTAAATATAAAATTATATTAAATATAAATTTTATAATATATTAAATATAATTCATAAAATTATATTATTTTAAATATATAATATATTTTCATTAACTATAATGAAAAATATAATTTTTCATTAAATATAATGAAAATATAATTTTCATTAAATATATATTTCATTAAATATATGTTTTCATTAAATAATAACATAATTATATATTATTTAAATATATATTATATATTTAAATATATTATATATTTAATTATATATTTAAATAATATAATTAAAGATATAATATATATTAAATATATCTTTATATAGTAAGCATTTATATATTTATATATTATATATTATGTATAATTCTCTCTTTCCAATACATGTGTCATATATATTATATACATCAAACATATCTAGATATAGATAAAATAGATATGAAATCTTTTGGTGCACATAAATTAAGAACTTTTGTATCTTGCAAATTAAATGACGTTTTAATAATTGTGAAATTTTATTTTATCTCTTCCACTGGTTGTTGTTATATAAACTTTCCTTTTCCTTGAAAATGAGAATTTTGCTGCTTAGAAGTCTCTTTAGGAACGTGAAATGGAAAGCCACAGAATGGAAGAAAATGTTTGTAAAATATATCTAATAAAGGGTTTGATTTTAGAATATATAAAGAACACTTACAAATCATGAATAAGAAGATAGGCAGCCCAATTAAAAAATGGGAAAAATATGTGAACTGACACATCGCCATAGAAGATATAGAGATGACAAATAAATACACAGAATATGCTTAATATCATTAATCATTAGAGAAATGAAAATTAAAATTACAATGAGGTATCTCTATATAAATTGTCAAATGGCTAAAATCATAAAAACTGTTAGTGCTGACCATGTTAGTAAGGATTTAGAGCACTAGAACTCATATACTGCTGGTAGGAATGTGAAATGGTGCAACCGTTGTGGATAACAGTTCAGCAGTTTCCTAAAATGATAAAAACACACATTCCATATGAATACACACCATTCCACTCCTATTTAGTGAAAAGAAAAAAAATGCTTATTTTTAAACAGAGACCTGTACATGAATGCTCATCGTAACTTTATCTTTAATCCAGACATCTGATGTACCACATAACTATATGCTATGTACCCCAAAAAATGTTTAAAAATATTTGAAACAACCCCAATGTCTATCAACAAGTGAATAGATAAGTAAAATGTGGCATATTTGCACAATGGAATACTGTATAGCAACAAAAAAGGATGCACTATTGATACAGTCATGTCTTGGAAATATAGTAATTTCAGCTCTGCACCATTGCAATAAGACACATATTACAATAAAGTGAGTCATACAATTTTTTTGGTTTCCCAATGCATGTAAAGTTATGTTTACACAATGCTTTGGTATAGTAAACGCACAGTAGTGTTATGTCTAAAAACACAACGTACATACATTTATTAAATAATACTTTATTGATAATAAGTGCTGACACGGAGACACAAAGTGAAAACATGGTGTTAAAAAAATGGTGCCAATGGATTTTCTCAATGCAAATCTTCAATTTCTAAAAAATGCAATGCCTGTGAAGGACAATAAAGCAAAGTACAATAAGATAAGGTATACCTGTATATACAATAATATGGATGAGTGTCAAAATAATTATGCTAAGTAAAAGAAGCAAGACAAAAACGTTTATGTTTTATAATTTGATTTCTGTAAACCACTAGTAAATGCAAACTGCAATTGACCCTTGAACCACACAGGTTTAGACTACGTCAGTCTACTTATATGCTGATTGTTTCAATAAAAGTTACACTAAGTGCTCTTACCTCTGGTGTTTCCCCTTCTACCTCCTCCACCTCTGCCACACCTGAGACAGCAAGGACAATCCCTCCTCTTCCTCCTTTGATGATCTACTTTCACTTAATTAATAGGAAATATATATTTTCTTCCTTATTAATTTCTTAATAACATTTTCGTTTCTCTAGCTTACTTTATTGTAAAAATACAATATATAATACATATAACATAAAATATGTGTGTATTCATCCATTCTTGCATTGCTCTAAAGAACTACCTGAGAGTAATTTATAAAAAAAAAAAGAGAGGTTTGATTGACTCATGGTTTTGCAGCCCATACAGGTAATGTGGCTGGGGAGGACTCAGGAAACTTACAATCATGGCAGAGGGCAAAAAGGAAAGAGGCACATCTTACATGGCTGGAGCAGGAGAAAAAGAAAAAAGGGGAAGGTGCCCCACACGTTGAGACAAACGGATCTCATGAGAACTCACTATAATGAGAATAGCAAGGGGAAAATATACCCCATGAGCCAATCACCTCCCATCAGGCCTCTCCTCCAACTTTGGAGATTACAATTCAACATTAGATTTGGGCAGGGACACAACTCTAAACCATATCAATGTGTTACTTGACTGTTTATATTATTGTTAAGGCCTTCAGTCAAAAGTAGGCTATTAGTACTTAAGATTTTGGGGAATCAAAAGTTATATACAGATTTTCAATTGCACAAGGGTCAGTTCTCCCCACTCCCACATTGTATAATGGTCAACTGTAATATATAGTGACAGAAAGTAGATCAGTGGTTGCCTGTGAGTGGAGTCAGGGGAAGGTACACAGAGGTATGGAAACAAGACATTACCAAGGGGCACTGAGAAACATTTGGGGGCTAAGTACAAAATCTTTTTTTATTGATTTTGGTGGTGGATTCATGGGTGTGCATGTTAAAACTTACCAAGTTGTACACATTAAATACAATTTTTGGGTTAATCTAATTCCTTTGCTGTTTCATGTAAATTTTTGAATTAGATTGTTTACATCTATAAAAAATAAGCTCTGATGAGATTGCATTAAAATATAAATTTAGAGAGAATTTACATTACGTTGTGTTTGTTTTTAATTCAGTGTTATAACCTCTGCCTTTAATTGGGGATATTTAGACCATTTACAATCAATGTGCTCATTGATAAGATTAATTTCAAATCTAATATTTTGGTATTTGTTTTATCTTTGTTCCATTTATTCATTGTTTTCCTTTCCTGTTTATTTAAAGCTCTTGGGATTAAATATTTGTTATTATTCTAATTTATCTCTTTTTGGGGGCTGTCAGGTATAGCTTTTTATTTTAATATTTTAATGGTTGTTTAGGGTTTATAGTATACAACTTTAACTTATCACAACCTACCTTCAAGTGATATCATACCACTTAATTTATAGTATTTTTATGGTATTTATACCTATATACTTTCTACCCACTACTGACATTTTTGCTATTTTTATCATTTATTTTACTTCTACGTATGTTTTAAATCCTACAATACATTGTTATTACTTTTAACATATTTTTCAAATATTTTTTAAAATAAGTTAAAAATTCTTTTATATTTACCCAAATATTTACAATTTTCTGGCACTCTCTATTCAATTATGTAGATTCTTATTTCCTTGGGAGTCTATTTTTTTTTCTCTCTGAAGGACTTTCTTTAACATGTCTGGTAATCAAGTCTGCTGGTGATGAATTACTTTACTTTTTAAAGTTTAAGTCTTTATTTTTACTTTCTTTGGAAATATATCGACACTGCCTATAGAATTCTTGGTTGACATCTCTCTTCCTTCCTGAACCCACTTTCAGTATTTTGAAAATATTTCTCCATTGTTTTCTAGCTTGTGTCCACACTATTTAATGGGTATAGATTTCTTGTTTGAGTAACTAAAATGTTCTAGAGTTAGGTGGTGATCATGAATGCACAACACTGTGATTATACTTAATACCATTGAATTGTAAACTTTAAAAATGGTTTAAATGGTGAATTTGTAGTTACACGTATTTTACCAAAATAAATAGTAGGCAAAGGACTTGAATAGATATTTCTTCAAATAATACATACTAATAATGTGTGCATGCATCACCCAGATTCAACAGCTAACATTCTACCATTCATATTTTATTCAGCTCCCCACTTACTTTTAAATTTTCGCTGATGTATTTGTAAAGCAAATCCAGGAGCCATGCTACTTAAACTGTAAATTTCTCATTGTGTATATTAATGTGATAAACTGTGCTGCTATGAATGTGTCCAGTTACCTAGTCCACTGCTTTCAACTACTGGCTAGTATTTCAGAGTATGTAAACAACCTTGTTTATAAATCTGTGTCCCCAGAGATAAACACATAGTCTCCAGCTATCCACGACCACAGAATTTATATGAAGACCAGCCTTATACGTTTTCACTTGTATCCTACACGAGGATTTCTCTGGGATATATACCCAGAAGTGAATATACAACCGTTACAGGTTCTTCTAGTAAAGTTTCTTACATTATAACATTTACTTTTCATAAAATTTACATTTTCATAAAACTGCTCTTCTATGCACTAGGTGGTATTAACCATCAGAAGGTTTAACAGCTCCTGAGTGAAGCCCCTCACAGCTCTTCACTCCAGAGGCTCCTGTTTTATTCCCTTTCTATGACCCACATCTTTGGTCATACTTATTTGGACATATGTCTTAACCTCTGAACTTTTACTGAGGGCAAGAAGTGGATATGAGTCACCAGATTTCAGAGAAGCTACTAGAGAGGTGGTTTAATAAATGTGAACACTCCAGAGTTGCTACTCTGTGACCTAGCTCCACATAACTCACTGATGATCCACAATTCCCACTAAACATGTTTTCTTCTGATTCCTACCACTGCCCTTCTACATAACCTGTGAGGCCAGCCTAGCCATGCTATTTCTCTCAAGAACTGTAGCAAGCCTCAATCTCCAGGGTGTTTATGTCATTATTAGGCTTTGGCCTGAGTTTCTTATCCTATGCCCAGGAGTCTCTAACTCCAAAGCAAATGTTATCATTGTTACATTGTACTGAACTCTTGATACTGGTGGTATGTGCTAATTACATAAAGACAGCTTGTGCATTTCCACTGTGTGGTATCCTCACATTTACACTGTTATTATACATACAGAGAAAAAGACAAGATTTTATTAATAAATAAGTTACTCCCTTGTTGGAGAAAGTCTTGGAAGGCAAGAAAATGCTATTAGAGGTTTGTCTTAATGAAGGTCTATGCCAACTTGGAAGAGAGCTTGAGAAGAAGTAACAGAAGTAATTGGCCAGACAGATAAGTAGCCATCATTAGAGGTGAGGGTGCTCTGAGAAAATTCTAAGAGTTAAAAAGGAGGGGCTGAAACTGAAGCCCAAGAAACAACATAGGAATAGAGGTCTGTAGGATAGGATCCCAAAAAACTCATTTATTATCCTGAGGTAGCAGGAGCATTCCTTCAACAATTTTCTCTTCTATTGGACTTAGAACCTCTTTGGGGACAGAGGCTGTGTCTTCAACTGTGCATCATCCTAGGCTGGTAGCACAGTGCTTTACATAAAGCAGGTGCTTAATAAATTGTTTATCAATCAGTGTACCTTGTTAGATGTGTTAGTTTTCTATTGTTACTTTAATAAGTTACTACAAAATTAGCAGCTTAACAAACACAAATTTAATACCTTACCGTTATTTAGGATAGAAGTCTGATATGGGTCTCACAGGAATAAAAGCAATGTGTCAGTAGTGCTGCATTCGTTTCTGAAGGCTATAGGGGCTTATTCATTTCACTGACCTTTCCAGCTTCTAGAGGACACATTTATTTTTTGTAGCCCCCTTTGTCAATATTTGTTTTTAATTATTTTTTAAGTTCTAGGGTACATGTGCACAGTGTGCAGGTTTGTTACATATGTGTACATGTGCCACGTTGGTGTGCTGCACCCATTAACTCGTCATTTACATTAGGTATATCTCCTAATGCTATCCCTCTCCCCTCCCCCCACCCCACGACAGGCCCCAGTGTGTGATGTTCCCCTTCCTGTGTCCAAGTGTTCTCATTGTTCAATTCCCACCTATGAGTGAGAACATGCAGTGTTTGGTTGTCCTTGTGATAGTTTGCTGAGAATGATGGTTTCCAGCTTCATCCATGTCCCTACAAAGGACATGAACTCATTCTTTTTTATGGCTGCATAGTATTCCATGGTGTATATGTGCCACATTTTCTTAATCCAGTCCATCATTGTTGGACATTTGGGTTGGTTTCAAGTCTTTGCTATTGTGAATAGTGCCACAATAAACATACGTGTGCATGTGTCTTTATAGCAGCATGATTTATAATCCTTTGGGTATATACCCAGTAATGGGATGGCTGGGTCAAATGGTATTTCTAGTTCTAGATCCCTGAGGAGTCGCCACACTGTCTTCCACAATGGTTGAACTACTTTACAGTCCCACCAACAGTGTAAAAGTGTTCCTATTTCTCCACATCCTCTCCAGCACCTGTTGTTTCCTGACTTTTTAATGATCGCCATTCTAACTGGTGTGAGATGGTATCTCATTGTGGTTTTGATTTGCATTGCTCTGATGGCCAGTGATGGCGAGCATTTTTTCATGTGTTTTTTGGCTGCATAAATGTCTTCTTTTGAGAAGTGTCTGTTCATGTCCTTCGCCCACTTTTTGATGGGGTTGTTTGTTTTTTTCTTATAAATGTGTTTGAGTTCATTGTAGATTCTGGATATTAGCCCTTTGTCAGATGAGTAGGTTGCGAAAATTTTCTCCCATTCTGTAGGTTGCCTGTTCACTCTGATGGTAGTTTCTTTTGCTGTGCAGAAGCTCTTTAGTTTAATTAGATCCCATTTGTCAATTTTGTCTTTTGTTGCCATTGCTTTTGGTGTTTTAGACATGAAGTCCTTGCCCATGCCTGTGTCCTGAATGGTAATGCCTAGGTTTTCTTCTAGGGTTTTTATGGTTTTAGGTCTAACATTTAAGTCTTTAATCCATCTTGAATTAATTTTTGTATAAGGGGTTAGGAAGGGATCCAGTTTCAGCTTTCTACATATGGCTAGCCAGTTTTCCCAGCACCATTTATTAAATAGGGAATCCTTTCCCCATTTCTTGTTTTTGTCAGGTTTGTCAAAGATCAGATAGTTGTAGATATGTGGCGTTATTTCTGAGGGCTCTGTTCTGTTCCATTGATCTATATCTCTGTTTTGGTACCAGGACCATGCTGTTTTGGTTACTATAGCCTTGTAGTATAGTTTGAAGTCAGGTAGCGTGATGCCTCCAGCTTTGTTCTTTTAGCTTAGGATTGTCTTGGCAATGTGGGCCCTTTTTTTGGTTCCATATGAACTTTAAAGTAGTTTTTTCCAATTCTGTGAAGAAAGTCATTGGTAGCTTGATGGGGATAGCATTGAATCTGTAAATTACCTTGGGCAGTATGGCCATTTTCACGATATTGATTCTTCCTACCCATGAGCATGGAATGTTCTTCCATTTGTTTGTATCCTCTTTTATTTCCTTGAGCAGTGGTTTGTAGTTCTCCTTGAAGAGGTCCTTCAAATCCCTTGCAAGTTGGATTCTTAGGGATTTTATTCTCTTTGAAGCAATAGTGAATGGGAGTTCACTCATGATTTGGCTCTCTGTTTGTCTGTTATTGGTGTATAAGAATGCTTGTGATTTTTGCAGATTGATTTTGTATCGTGAGACTTTGCTGAAATTGCTTATCAGCTTAAGGAGATTTTGGGCTGAGACGATGGGGTTTTCTAAATACACAATCATGTATAAGAGCTATTTATGACAAACCCATGGCCAGTGTCATACTGAATGGGCAAAAACTGGAAGCATTCCCTTTGAAAACTGGCAGAAGACAGGGATGCCCTCTCTTACCACTCCTATTCAACATAGTGTTGGAAGTTCTGACCAGGGCAATCAGGCAGGAGAAAGAAATAAAGGGTATTCAGTTAGGAAAAGAGGAAGTCAAATTGTCCCTTCGTCAGTACTTCAAGCTATTAAAGATGAGTTGAGTCTCTCATTACATCACTTCCATTGTCCTATCTCCCTCTGACTCCTTTCTTCTGCTTCCCTCTTCCACTGTTATGGACCCATTAGGATAATTCAGGATAATCTCCCTATCTTAGAGTATGCTGATTAGCAACCTTAATTTCATTTGCATCCTTAATTTCCTATTGTCATATAACCTCAGGTTTTCTCAGGTTCTGGGGATTAGTATGTGAACATCTTGGGGCCCATTCTGTACACTACATGAGATAATAACCCACAAACTACACCTGCCTCCACAAATGAGAATCTCCCTGAAAAATTATTTACAGATGGTATGTATTCTAATTAAGAAACCAGTGGCTATCAGGAACTCAGTGCTCCATGGGAAATTATAGGAATGATATGTTAGGCCAAAAGGTTGTGTGCCCGGGTAAGGCCCACAAGTTAAATGAACCTACTAGTCAGTTTACGATTATTATAGGACCTACGGCTAACTCCATTATTCTTTGCTCTGTAGCCAAAATCCTGAATAAGGGGCTCCCTACCTATTGAACTAATTGGAGAGAACATGATGTTGAAGGATTTATCTCCTGTAAGAAGCTGGAATCTTGTTATTACTACTTATATAAATGAATTCTAACAGTGTTTCTCATTATAAGATGAGCTTCCTTTCTCCAGAAGGCCTCCAGAGAGAGAAGGGAGGTAGCATGCAAGTAGCACCAGCAGTAAAATAAGATTAGAAAAGTGTCTGTTTGGTGCTGACATACATTGACAAAAGCTCTTCATGTGAGGCATGGCTTTAGTAAAGCCAACTCCTTCACTGGGAGAATGTATTAGTCTTAGGTAGTAGCATCTGGCATACAAATACCAGCACAAATTCCATCCAATAAATATTGGCTCTTACCTCCAGACTAGTAAAAACCATGTCTGGGTACTATACCTACCGAGATGAACATGACCCCTCAGATTTGAAATAAGACCAGGATAGAAGATACAGCGTTTTCCTACTGGATTCTTGATGACCTGAGACAGTGAGTTCAGGCTGGAAAAAAGAAAACTGAGATGATGTATGTAAACATTGTGCCAAGACAGTAGCATAGTAAAGTTGCCTGGTAGTAGCCAGGAAGTGAATGGTTTTCAAGGCACGTAAGAGAAATTTGTTGGAGAAAATTGAGATGATTAATACCTCAATTGATGTTTAAATGCAACCACATTATTTTAAAGATATTATAGATAAGGCATCTAAAACTCTAGTAAATGGTGAAGGATGGGAGACAGAATGAACTAGGCAGGTTGGGGCAAGCCGTGAGGAATGTTTTGGAGGAAACATCCTCTCCTTACTATGGGACCACCAGAATTGAACATGGGAAGATCAAAATGAATGAAAGGTCAGTTTGGGAAAGACTTTTAGGAGTACTAAGGAAATGTCCCTTTTTTCCAACTATAAGCCTATTGCACCCCAAGCATCCCTAACCTTCAGGGACATGTTGGAGTGATAATTTGTGAGGTGAAATTACTCCATAACTACCATTGGCTGGGGGGAGTGCCTTGATGACCAAAGCTGAAAGGGTGTGGCTTCTCATTGTCCTGAGGATTAGTATATACAAGGAGGGCAGGACTCTTGGTGCAGACAACTGGAAGGGTTTAACATAGCTGAGGTGATCAAGAAATTACAAGAGTCCAGTATACTTAGGAGACAATGAGCCACAAGCACCAAAGGGAGGAATACAATGAGGACCTTGTTTAAACTCAGGTTCAGGAGTGGTGGAAAGATCAGATGATTCTACCCAAGATTTGTCTTTGCTTTATTGATTCCCTCACCCCAGTATCCTTCCTTTCCTTACCTGGCACAAACCTTACAGCCTCACCCATTCTTATTAAGCCTCCCTTCCCATTTATCCTCTATTCTCTTCCCCCAGCTTGGTGACATTCCAAGCTCACCTTGTTGCCCTTCCAGTTATAAAAGACAGAGAGGAGAGTAAAATTCATGGGAGTTCAGATAACATACCTCCTCACAGAACTGCACCTACTTCATAAAATCAGAATGGAGGTAGAAGGGCCAATACATTTTGACAATTACCACAGACAGAATAGGATCCTGAGACACATGCAGCTAGACCCAGGCCCAAGGGATGTTGTGAAACTATACCATTCCAAAAGACGATACCAACATGAAACACAGGTGACAATGATTAAAATAAAATCAACAAGGTGATAGAGGCCACTCCTCACAGTAGGTATGTGTGTATCTCTGTCAGTTCTCTGATGATGGGAAGGGAAGTAAAGGAAAAGGCAGTTATATGAAAAGAGAGGGAGGTAAGGCCCTGCAGGATTGAGAGCCAGAGTGACAGATCTACAGGATGACATTTGGGATAAGGACTACTAGTTAAGAACTGAGCACCGATGACATATGTCTCTGTCCAACACCCTAACTCACATGCAAGGAGTAAAAAGGTCTTGGTATTTATATGGGTTGGGAAAGGGGAACTTGGTATCAGGGTTTAGATTGCCAGAACTCAGATGGAAAGAGAGTGTGATTAGTGTGGAGTGGCAGTGACACCTCAAAAAGGAGGCAGACAAAGGAATCACCTTCAAAAAGGAGACAGACATAGGAATCACCTCCAGCCTACCTCAGCATGATGTTGTTTGCATCTCACCTTATTCTGTAAGCAACTATAAGACCTGCTATATTGTTATTGTTTATTTTTCACCTGCATGTTGGTAGGAGGTGCTTCTTACAATTTTTGCTTTGCAAACATGTATTCCTTTATTTATCCCACCACCACTATGACCACCAACACTCACTGACTTACCAAAAGTTGGATAGATAATTGTCTTACTTGTTTTTATTAATCTTAAGTGTAGGTATAGCTCATGTTTATTTTAATATTTAATATAAGAAGTGTTTTTGGTTTTAGTCAGAAGTTTGGTGATGTTTTTGTGAACAGAAATATGCCATAAGGACTTAATTATTGTTTGTATCAGTTAGCCTGTGGTAAAATTGTTTTCAGTATACTTTATTTTGCTTAAAATTGATGTGTCCCAGAGCCTATCAAGGGTGTTAAGTGAGAATTTATTAGAATGGCAAATATAAAAAAAAATATGCCAAATGCTGCCAAGGATCCAGAACAGTAGGAACCCTCTTCCATTGCTGTTGGGAATGCAAAATAATAGGATCACTTTGAAAGACATTTCAACAGTTTCCTATACATCTAAAATAGTCTTAACCATATGATCCAGCAATTGCACTCCTAGGTATTTACACTATACAATTGAAAACTTATGTCCCCACAAAAACCTGTGCATGAATGTTTATAGCAACTTTATTCATAATTGGCAAAAATTAAAAGTAACCTATGTCCTTCAATGGGTTAATAGATAAACGGTGGTACATTCAGACTATGGAATAGTATTCAGTGCTAAAAAGAAATTATCTATTAAGCCACAGAAAGACATAGATGGATGGATCTTAAATGAATTTTGCTGAGTGAATAAAGCAATTCTGAAAAGGCTACATACTGTATGATTCCAACAATATGACATGGTAAAGGCAATACTATAGGAATAGTAAAAAGATCAGTGGTTGTCAGGGAATCAAGGGGATAAGGGAGATTTAAATAGGTGAAGCATACAGGAGAATTTTTAGGGAGGTGAAAGTATTCTGTATGATACACTAATGATGCATGCTTGATTTGTGCATTTGTTAAAACCCATAGAACTGTACAAAACAAAGAGGGAACTCTCATGTAAAAGTAAATTATGTGCTTAGCTAATAAGAATGTATAATAAAGTATCAGTTCATTAATTATCATAAGTGTACCACACTTATACAAGATGTTATTAACAGAGGAAATTGTGGCCAAGGGTATATGGCAACTGTACTGTCTGCATATTTATTCTGGAGTAAATACATTTTAAGAACTCAACAGATATTTCAAAGAAAAAACAAGATTACCAAGATTACCAAGCTTATAGTTTTTCTCTACATGATGAAGAAAATGCAATTTTATCATGAGGCTATTATGACCACAAAATCATGATATAACTTCAGATGTAAGCATTGAAATGTGAGGAAAAAAATTGTTTTGTGATGGAATTAATAACTTGGAGAAAATGCTCAAGGTTTCATGTATCTTGCAGACCGGAGCTAGGTAGCCTATCTTATTTTTTGTCTAATTTAGAATTCTATCTGTTTGTTTGTTTTTTCTTAATATGGGGTGTGATAGGTATAATTGCAACAGTTAACAGAGCAAATCGTCAGTTTGGCTTCCACTGATATTGGTCCCAGCTATTTCTGTCATTTTTCCTCCCTGGCCTCCAGATTCGGCTATAAAATGAGGCAGTTGCTTTAGATAATCTTTAGGAGTCCTTCTAACCCTAATATTCCTGAGTTCTAAAACTGATAGACCTCAATACTTTATTTTCTTCAAAAGAAATTAACTTCCTGAACTCCTAGGAAAACACACAGAAAGCAGAAAAAAGACAATTGCGTAATTGTGATTGAGGTTATTTCCTCAAGATTTCCTGGTAACATGAATACTTCAAACTAAATTGTTTATTTAAAAACTGTAATGGAAACCCAACTAAAGTTAATACTGAATTAACTTTTATTTTGAAATTGTTTTTAGCTCCAGGAGAAATAAAATGACGGAAAAACTCATAGGAGAGTTTTAATTTTATGAAAATAAAAAATAAATATATTGTATTTTAATTTTATATATTGTATTTTTATTTTCACTCCAAAACATCATGTTATTGCCATTCCCACCTATAATCTGGGTAATGTGACAAAAAAAATCGCTTTCAAGTGATCTTGAAATTCAGGACAATTTTTGAACTTTAAAGAAAGATTTAATTATGTTCACTTGACTCTATATGGCAGAAAAACGTATCAAGCAGGTTTTTAGCATCTAAAATTAAAGAAATAGGCTTTATATTTAAAATACTATTTCCTGCAACTTGAAGTTATTTCAATTTTTTTTTGTATTTTAAAACTTATCCCACCATTTGAATAGCTTTGATGACCCCCGAAGAGGTCTTTTTGACATGAATTTTGTTTGAGCATTTTTGTTCTAATTTAAGTTAAAGCACATTAGAAAATCTCAGGTACATAACTTCTGGATCATGTGCTAGGGCATGCCCAAGTGAAAAAAGATGCCTATTTGGGATAACTTATCTTAATGACATATACAGTTTGTGTTTACTACTACCATGATTGTGAGCTGGATATATACATTTTAAGGAGTCTTTCATTTCCTATGCTCAGCCTTTTAAGATAAGTTCATAAATGGGCATCCCAGAAATGTCAAGGATGCTTTATAGTCTCTCCTAAATTTCCTGTTCTGAAATTGATTTCTGTAAGTACTTTTGATACCTGTACTCATGAAAGCAAAAAATTAAATGGGAAACTAGATTTGCCATCTAATGAACTGCAAGCACCTTTAAGAAACCACTGCTAACCTTCACTAAGATCATGTGGGAACATTTTCTGATAGAGTAAGGAGCTCTGTAATTCAGTTACCTTGTGATTTAATTCTGCTCTGATAAGCAGAAATTGCTAAACATTATCAAATTTTGCCAATGTCATTATGTTGGGGACTGTTCATCTCCTGTGACAGATCTGAGACTAGTGGGAACTAGTTACTTATTTCAGTTGGGGGGAACATGGTATTAATTGTTCATGAAGCTAAGGTTGAAGGTTTTCTTCAACCAACATTTGCTGATTGTCATGTGAGGAAAAAAATCTGTTGAAGAGAAAACTGAACACTTCACTTCCTGCACCAAACGTCTTTTAGATTTAGGGACACTAAATAGAGCATGAATGTCTCCCTGAAAACACATCTTTGCTAATTCAATATTCAAAGCACATTTTTATCTTTGATCATTAAGAGAAAACATCTACAGCTGTGATGCTTATCTATAAGCAATAAACAACTAGGGTCACATTCCTTTGTTTGTCACCAAGAGTCACCAGGAACCTTAAGCTGTAATTACCCACTTGCAGGACAGGGAATAGACCGAGGTGAGTTAGGTGCATAGGGCACAAATCATAAGAAAACACTCATTCTCAGAGCTGTGGCTCCTTAAATGAGTGCTTCCTAAATTTTATTTCTTAGGTACTTCACTATCCTCATCCTAATCCTGGTGCTGTGCAATAGCCACATAACTATAAAACTGATCATATAGATTTGGATTTAAAGCAAACTAAGAATCTGATTTGTTTATGGAACATCAAAATGTTTTGAAAAATACTGTAATAATTTAATGTTCTATAAAAACTTAAAAATTTTAAAAAGCGAAACAAACCCTAAAAAGCCCAGTTGGACCAGTTCTGCCTATAACCATGCACACATTTGCTAAAACTATTGGAATTGAACAATACCAGAGCATGAAAATATTATTTAAGCCAAAAGAAAACTAAATTGTAATTGTACTTTGGTTTGAATTCCTAATTTCCTTTTGATTGTTTATCTGTTGTATACATGGAAATAAACATGCAGCTGTATGAATGGATCTGCCTTGAATCAGTGGATTCCCCTGCTATAAAACTCACATCATTCTGTACCCTAGAACCCAGGTTTGAGTGCTGGGGACTGCCCTTTGTTTGAAAAAATAAATGAATAAATAAATACATATTATTTATTAAACAATATAATAATACAGTAACCTTGGTGAATTTATTTAGCTTATGTAAATCTTGGTTTCTTCATCTGAAAAATGACTAACATCTATACCATAGGTGTATTGGGGAATTAATGAGATAGCAAATGTAAAGCAACTACTGTGGAGTCTGAAAAATGGTAATTTCTCAAAATATTTTAATTATCATAATAAATGATGCTAGTGATTTGTGAGATGTGGTATTGGGGATGTCACTAATGGATGAGATCCCTCAAACTAGAGTTTTTACCTTAGAAACGCACTGCAGGACAGCAGACGATGGTCGGTAGTATTTTTTCACTTGTATCCAAGTTTACTTTTACATCACTTTCAAAAGCCCCTGTGCAAACTGATTTTTTTTTTCAAGATGACTGTCAACACATACCGTTCAGAAGGAGAAGGAGAAGGCCCTTAGGAAAAGAATGATAAAGAAAAGCAGGTTCCAGGGAGAGATTTTTCTTTTATCTTTCACAACAATCTATTATAGAGAGACTTCTGTGTTGGTAAAGCACATACACTTTTAATAGTTTTCTCTGAAATAAGCATTATTCATTAACTTTGGTATCAAACAGCAAGAAGAATACATTTCATCACTTCTATTGTCAGGCTAAGAGTGGTCACTATTGATTGGTGTTACTCATTCTCTTGTATATCATATACTTCTGCTATAAAGACCTCTCCACAGGACTTGGAGCTTGATGATTCTATTGATTTCATTCAACTGACTAGTTTCCTGCTCTAATTTTGGTTACCTCTGTGACTTTATAGAACTTACAACCTTTTATACTTTCCCTGATTAGAATGCAATATGTTTTTGCAACAATGGCAAATTGCAGTGGTGTATATTACTGATTTTAGTTAATGAAAAAATTGTTACTCTCCTTTCTTTCAATGGGCTATTGCCAGAATTTTATAGCTGTAGGCCTGTGTTTCTTTATGAAGATTCCCAGTACTTTAAGTACTTTAAGATTCCCAGTACTTTAAGTACTTTTAGTGGTTGAGGAAGCATATAATGTTACAGCAAAAATATTTATTAAAAATATTTATTAACATTGTCCCAAGGATTATGCTTATGAACTAAGCAGATTTGCCAGTAATACTGTTGAGAAAGCAGACTCCATTTGATGAATAAGCAATTCCCTTGTAGGTTCTGTTCTATGATTTATGTGCTTTTGCACTTTCCAGGTATGTGATAAACAATAAGTAGTACTTATTTAATTGCATCACAGTATCAATCCTTTTTTCCCTAATTGAGTGGATGCAGAGAAAAAAATAAGTATGTGACTTTCCCAAGATAATGTTTTTAGATCAGTGTTTCTGAAAATGTGATTTGTGGATCACCTACGTTCAAAAAGTGAAAGTAAGTTACTTTTCCTAGTTGATAGTTCTGTCCAGTGCCAGCTCTAAGGACGATTAAGTCATCAGTGTTCCTTTAATGCTCTCTTATTACCCCTTTACTTCTTTTCACTTTTCATATGCCCAGCACCCAGGACTTGTTCCTCAATTGCCCAAAGGTCTTCTTTTTTCATGCAATGCTCTGCACTTTCGTGCCCCAAACTTTCATCATCAAAACATTCTTTTCTAGTATTCTATTGTCTCAGAGAACTAACGGAGTTCATGTCCTTATGAACTGGGCAAACATGGGCCATGATTTAAGATGGGATAATAGGATTTCTCCCAAGTCCTTTAAGATCAACATTGTTGGTCCAGCAGCATGTGTTATACTAGGAGTTGTTTAAGAAAGTGTTAGAATATGGATTTACTATCTCAACATTATTCGTTCTTCGGGAGAGTAACAAGAGACTTATGATGTATATGTATCCAGGGCAGGTGGAAATAGAGGAGTAAGGGTATAAAAAATATTTATGCCAACATTATTCTTCCGAACGTTCACTAAAAACATGACAAAGTCATTTGTTCTCAGAGATAATGATGGCACAGTGATATGCCACAAAACAGGATTAAAAGCTGCTTGGAACTGTTAATGGGATTAGGGTCTTTTTTGGAGGGAACAAAAATGTTCTAAAATTAGTTGTGTTGCAACAATCCTGTGAATATATTAAAACCATTGGCTACATACAATGGAGGAATTGTATGGTATGTAGATTAAATCTCAACAAAGCTGTTTAAAAGATGTGTTGTGTCAGCCCAAAAGCTTCTTAGGCTGATAAACAACTTCAGCAAAGTCTCAGGATACAAAATCAATGTGCAAAAATCACAAGATTCCTGTACACCAACAGACGAGCAGAGAGCTGAATCATGAATTAACTCCCAATCACAATTGCTACAAAGAGAATAAAATACCTAGGAATACAGCTAACAAGAGAAGTGAAGGACCTCTTCAAGGAGAACTACAAACCACTGCTTTAGGAAACCAAAGAGCACACAAACACATGGAAAAACATTCCATGCTCATGGAGAGGAAGAATCAATATAGTAAAAATGGCCATACTGCCCAAAGTAATTTATAGATTCAATGCTATTCCCATTAATCTACCATTGACATTCTTCATAGAATTAGAAAAAAGTTATTATAAATTTCACATGAAACCAAAAAAGCCCCAAAAGCCAAGACAATCCTAAGCAAAAAGAACAAACCTGGAGGCATCATGCTACCCAACTTCAAACTATACTACAAGACTACAGTAACCAAAACAACACGGTACTGGTATAAGAACAGATACATAGACCAATGGAACAGAGTAGAGAACTCAGAAATAAGACTGCACATCTATAACCATCTGATCTTCCACAAACCTGACAAAAACAAGCAATGGGGAAAGGATTCCTTATTTGATAAATGTTGCTGGGAAAACTGGCTAGCCATATGCAGAAAATTGAAACTGGACCCCTTCCTTACACCTTACACAAAAATTAACTCAAGATGGATTAAAGACTTAAATGAAAACCCAAAACTTTAAAAACCCTAAAAGAAAATCTAGTCAATACCTTTCAGGACATAGGCAGGGGCAAAAGTTTCATGACAAAAAAATATCAAAAACAATTGCAACAAAAGCAAAACTTGATAAATGGGACCTAATTCAACTAAAGAGTTTCTGCACAGCAAAAGAAACTATCAACAACATAAACAGACAGTGTATAGAATGGGAGAAAATTTTTGCAATCAATCCATCTGACAAAGGTCTAATATCCAGAGTCTACAAGGAACTTAAACAAACTTACAAGAAAAAAACAAACAACCCTGTTTAAAAGTGGGCAAAGCACATGAACAGCCACTTCTCAAGACATTTAGGAGGCCAACAGACATGAAAAAAAGCTCAACATCACTGATTATTAGAAAAATACAAACCAAAACCACAATGAGATACCATCTGATGCCAGTCATAATGGCTATTAAGTCAAGAAACAACAGATGTTGGCGAGGCTGTGGAGAAATAGGAACACTTTTACACTGTTGGTGGGAATGTAAATTAGTTCAACCATTGTGGAAGACAGTGTGGTGATTCCTCAAAGACGTGGAACCAGAAATACCATTTGACCCAGCAATCCCATTCCTGAGTATATACCCAAAGGAATATAAATCATCATATTGTAAAGATACATGCACGCATATGCTCATTGCAGCACTATTCACAATAGCAATGACATGGAATCAACCCAAATGCCGATCGATGATAGACTGGGTAAAGAAAATGTGGTACATATACACAATGAAATACTATGCAGCCATAAAAGGGAATGAAATCATGTCCTTTGCAGGGACATGGATGGAGCTGGAAGCCACGATCCTCAGCAAACTAACGCAGGAACAGAAAACCAAACACCACGTGTTCTCACTTATAAGTGGGAGCTGAACAATGAGAACACATGAACACAGGGAGGGGAACAACACACACTAGGGCCTGTTAGTAAGTTTGGAGGGAGAGCAGCAGGAAAAATAGCTAATGTATGCTGGGCTTAATAACTACATGATGGGTTGATATGTGCAGCAAACCACCACGGCACACTTTTACCTATGTAACAAACTTGCACATCTTGTGCATATACCCTGGAACATTAAAACAAAATATATGTGTTATGTTTACATAACAGAAATATTGATGCTTACTTTAAAAAGCTATAGGTTTATAGTGTAAGTTCTAGCTTAGGTTTTAGAATCAGACTGACCTGGGTTAGAATCTTAGACTCATCACTTACTTAATAGCTATATGATCTTAGGCATGATACTTACATCCTCTGAGCTTTATTTTCTTCACTTGTAAAATGAAGATAATATTTTACTATGGCCATTTTGAGGACTGCATGGACATCATGTATCTAAGGTGCTAAGCAGGATGCTCAGCACAATTATTATATATTAATATATTCTTTTTCTAATGTGCCTCTCTTCATTTTTTGAAGATAACTAAATTCCATTATTGCCATTTTAATTGCACAGATAGAAAAACAGCAAATTAATTGTAGAATCAGGTAAAATACACGAAACTTCTTGTATTTCTCATTAGATTTTCCATCTATAAAATATAATTACCTAGCAGAGGTGGTATAAGGATTAGTATAAATTAAATTTCTCCAGTAAATGGCATTACATCATGTTTGGCATGTAGGTGGTAACCAGTAAATGCCAGTTCATTTCTTTATGCAGCCCTGAATAATGCCAAATCATGCTTAGCATGTAATAATGGTTTCAAAAAGGCTCTCAGGTAAAAATTAACAAAGATATTTCATTAAAAGTATTGGAAACCAGTCACATTAATTCAGTCATTTACTTGTTCATTCCTGTGATAAATACTTATTCAGTGCCTAGTATGTGTTAAAAATCATGTCAAATGCTGGAGATAATGAGGAATAAGACAGACATAGCCACCTTCAGCCCAGCTTCTATTTAATACCTTTAGAAAAATTCTTATGAATAATAGTAATTACTACTATGGAAAAAAAAACAGAGGATGGCCTGGAAATCTAGTGGAGGATCCCCTAAGACACTGAGAAAAATAGAGTTGGGAAGGCCTAAAAAGCATTCCCAAGAAAAAAATGTGGCATCCAAGCTAGAACCGCATGTTCAAGATACAGGAAAAATGGTAATTTGTTTTTACCAATGCCATTCTTTGGTAAAGTGCAAGTGCCTGCTCAACATTTGAAGGTATTCCTTATTTCTGACTGTTTTTCAGGAGTCCAGTGTCTGGCTGTGCTATAATGATCTAGTGACCAAATGTTCTCTAGGACTGCCTTGAAACAAAAATTGTTTGGAAAATAATGTTGATGAAATTGCCTTTGGAGTTTGGGATACTGTAAAATGAATTATGTTTTGCATCTAGTCTGTGCACAATCAGTGTAATTCTCCCAGGAGCTTAATCAGTATCTTCTTTTTATTTTTCATGTTGAGTTCTGCAGAAACCTGTAAAGATAGGGGAAAGATGTTTTAAAATTTTACCAGATCTAGTCATAACAGACAGTACAGAGGAATTCAGATATTTTATCTGTGGCCTGTCTGTCGTGTGTATCTTGTGGGATAAATGGGCAGGACAGATAACTACACCTTTTATCAGGATAATTTATTTAAAAACAACCTGTATATAAAAATAGACACATAGATCAATGGATCAGAACAGAAAACCCAAAAATAAAGCCATATACCTGTAGCCAACTCAAAAGTTGACAAGAATATACACTAGAGAAAGGACACATCATTTAATAAATGGTGCTGGGAAAATTGGATAGCCATATGCAGAAGAATGAAACTACACCCCTGTCTATCACCATGTACAGAAATTAATTCAAGATGGATTAATATGTTAAATGTAAGACCTGAAACTATAAAAATCCTAGAAGAAACATTGGGAAAAACTCTTTTGGACATTGATGTAGGCAAATAATTTATGTCTACATTCTCAAAAGGTAACACAACAAAAACAAAAATAGAAAAATGGGACTTAATTAAAGAGCTTCTGCAGAGCAAAAGAAATAATAAACAGAGTAAACAGATAATCTATGGAATAGGAGGAAATATTTGCAAACAATGCATCTGACAAAGGTCTAACATAGAGAATCTACAAAGAATTCAAATAACTCAACAAGAAGAAAACAAATAACTCCATTAAAAAATCGATAAAAGACATGAACAGATATTTTTCAAAAGAAGACATGCATGTGGCCAACAAACAGATGAAAAACTGCTCAACATCACTAATTATCAGAGAAATACAAATTAAAGCCATAATGAAATGCCGTCTTATACCAATCAGAATGGCTATTACTAAAAAGTAAAAAATAAATAAAAAATAAAAATAAAAAAACAGATGTTGGCAAGGACATGGAGAAAAGGGAATGCTTATACACAGTTGGTGGGAATGTAAATTAGTACAACCTCTATGGCAAACAGTATGCAGTTTTTTCAAATAACTAAAAATAGAACTATCCTTCCCTTCAGTAATCCCACTATTGGGTATCTACCCAAAGGAAAAGAAATCATTTTATTAGGAAGACACTTGCACTGGTAGGTTTATTGCAGCTCTATTCACAGTAGCAAAGTCATGGAATCAATCTAAGTGTCCATCAGGAGCTAATTGGATTGAAAATGGTATTTTATATATATATATATATATATATATATATATATATATATATATATATTCTCACACACACACACATCATGGAATACTACTCAGCCATAAAAAATGAAATCATGTCTTTTGCAGCAACATGGATGAAACTGGAGTCCATTATCATTAGTGAAATGCATCAGAAACAGTAAAAAAGTAAAGGACAACATGTTCTCACTTAAGCAGGAGCTAAACAATGGGTACACAGAAACATACAAACATACAAAATGCAATAATAGACATTGAAGACTCCAAAAGGTGGGAGGGTGTGAGGGGGATGAAAGATTTGGGTATGATGTACACTCTTTGGGTGATGGGTATACTGAAAGCCCAGACTTCACCACTACACAGTATATCCACATGACACAACTATATTTGTAACACTAAATCTATTTTAAAATTTTTTTAAAAAAAGAAAACATTATGCTAAATGAAAGAAGTGAGTCACAATAGACCACATATTGTGTGATTTCAATTACACAGAATATCCAGAATAGGCAAATCTGTTGCTTACAGCTGGGCATGGGGGTAGAATGAAAATTGGATTTCTAATGAGGTTGCTTTTAGGGGTGATAATTTTCTAAAATTAGATAGTGGTTATGAATGCACAACTCTGTAAAGATACTAAAATCCCTTAAATTGCACACTTTTAAATTAGGGACTTTTGTGTTATGTGAATTATATCTACATAAAGCTATTAATAAAAAGAATTACTTGATTTAGAAAAAAATAAAAATTAAAAATTAAAAAAATAAAAACCTATAACTAAGCCGATGTAAACATGACAGAATGGACTGAAATGTAGTCAGAACAGTGGAATATAGCTCTGCTTATAAAAACTTAGTGAGATCTTTCTGGTGTCTCCTGGCTAGCTTAAGATTTGTTGGAAGGTTCCATTATAAAATTAAGGTAAATACAATTGTAAAATTATAGACATGCAAGGTGATATTCTTTGGATACTGTGCCAAAATGACTAACAGATATTTGAACAAAAAAGGTTTTTAATTATTTATTTTTGCTATAGCCTCTTTCTGGATTCTTGCCTCCTTTGTGTGCAGTTAACTTCTTCTCTTTCCCTCTTTTTAAAAAATTTCTTTTTTTGCGGGGGAGGGGCAGAGGATATCACAAACAGAACTAAATAATAAAAACAAAAAATCCAGGTGCTATGACTTTTTCTGGGTCGTCGGCATGGTACATTGTTCTTACCATAGCTTAAAATTATCAGATGCCAGAGTGGTATCTGTCTTATGTGATTTGAGGTGTAACACCTGATAAGTTCAGTTTTAAATAGAGTTAGAACTAATGCAATTTTAGAATCCAAATTTACCTTACCCTACATTAAGAGAATTTGGCATATTTAAGAAAACTTGTTCCTTTTACCAACACCTAAGAATGTTAAATGTGAGAATAATTCTTGGTCTTTCAAATAAAAAATCTGTTTTAGAATTAATTGGTCTAGGAAAGAAACATGAATATAGTTCATGGATATATTCTGGGCTTTGAAATTCTTTTGTATGACTTGTGATCAATATATTATAGCAGAAGCATAAAACTATTTATTTAAAAAATGTTATCATTTGGCTATAAAGTCTGAACTCTAACCTGCCTAGAGTTATGTAGACTAGAAGCCCTGCTATAATTATACTTACCTGGAATTAAATTAAACACTTACCAGGTGATCCAATGGACAATTCCAAAATGTGTAAGATGGTAAGCCTCAAACTGTGTGGAAACTCAACTCTCTACCATGTTGGTATTGCCAGAATTCCTAGAGATTAAATCACGTTGCTTTAGAGAGGAAACCTGCCACTAGTTATCTATTGATTTCATTTTCCTGTGTGTGTGTGTGTGTGTTTGTGTGTGTGTGTGTGTGTGTGTGTGTTTTGCTACCGATGCTCCCTTTCCAAAATGTAAACCAATTTTATATTTTATCTAGTTTGCTTTTTCTCTTATAACTTTTGTTTGCCATTTTTCTTCTGTACACTACACTTGTGTTTGGATGATGGTTGTAACATAACCAAGGCCATTAAGCTGTTGACATTGCACTGGAATCAGCTTTCTGAATGTAAATTATATTACATAGACCAAAAAATAAATGAAAAAAATTCTTTTGAATGAAAAGAAGTTACAGAATGTTGAGAAAATGTAACTAATTTTGCATATACTTGTAATGATTGCTTTTTGCAATTCAAAATATCCCATGCTATTAAATTTGTGTTTGTTAATCTATTTTCCTCAGATGAAATGCTTCACATTCAATTATATCAAAATTTCTCATCTATGACTCTTGATTTCAGACTTCACCATTTGTGCAACTATTAAGTTTGAGACAATTTAAAATGGAAATGTTTTTGAATTTTGGTAATTAAGGCAGAGGATGGTCACTATAAGCAAATAAAAAAACAATTATAGATGTCTTAGGCTTTTCAGAAAATATTGGTGTTGGGACTAGAACTCTGTTGAGATAAATTGGCTGTTTTTGTTTTTTCATTTTTGTTCTTTTTGTATATATTTTTAAAAAATCCCACTTGCCTTAGTGAGATGCAATGTGGGAGTATAAAGCAGAGAACTTAACTGTGCTGTAGTCCAGGGGTCCCCAACACCTGAGCCGCGGACTGGTACCAGGCCACAGAGCAGGAGGTGAGCAGCAGGTGAGCATTAATGCCTGAGCTGCGCCTCCTGTCAGATCAGCAGCAGCATTAGATTCTCACAGGAGAATGAACCCTATTGTGAACCGCACATGTGAGGGATCTAGGTTACGCACTCCTTATGAGAATCTAATGCCTGATGATTGAAGTGGAACAGTTTTATCTCGAAATCATTCCTGCCCCCATCTGTAGAAAAATTGTCTTTCATGAATCCCATCTCTGATGTCAAAAATACTGGGGAATGCTGCTTTAGAGTACCCTTTTAGTGATACTGATTTTGAGGGGGTTAGGCAAGAGAGAACTAAAGGATAATAGGAATTTATGATAAATAGTGAATATAATTGTAGTCTGCCTTGTACACCAATAGGCATAAAGGAAAGCACTCAGAGAATATCAAAGTTCAGTGCTGATACGTGGAGAATTATTTAACTCTAGCATTTCCAAAAGAATGCAAGGGTATGGCTGCTTTGACATCTTATCAAGAGCCAAATAGATGGAAGCATCTTGGGCTAATAAAGGTAGGTATATTGTGTTTTATACATTAAATATTCTGTGACATTTGGCACTTCAGAGATATTAGACTGGGCCATATGCTTTTTCAGATTCTGTAAAGCAGAGTAGGCAGGAACTCAGTTTGAAAGTATCAGTGATGTTGGATTTATTTTCCCAATTATAGCTAAATGAAAAAAAAGTCTATGAAACAAATATTTTTTATAAATTTCAAAATATTATTGACAACATAAAAATGTATTTTAAAAAATCACTATTTGTAGTGGGTAGAATAGTGTCCTCCTTAAAACATGTCCACTAGAACCTCAAGTAGTGACCTTATTTGGAATAAGGGTCTTTGCAAATGTAACTATGAGTAAGGATCTTCAGAAGACATCATTCTGGATGAGAATGGGCCCTGAGTCAAGTGACCAGTGTCCTTATAAGGGACTGAAAAAGAACATAGAGATGGAGGCACAGGCCATGTGAGGAAGTCTTGGAAATATGTCTATGACATATTAATATAAAAAGCAAGTTGCTGAGCTGGATATAGAACAAAACTCAGTTGTGTACCCTCTACACATGCATGAAAAGTGTGTACCTACATGTAAATCTGCCTCCACGTATAGTTTATATAGTAATTTGGTTATCAGTTACCAAGTAACCAACCACTTCTAAATTTAATGGCTTAAAACTATTATTTTCACATTTCTGTGGGTCAGTTGCTATCATCAGGGTAGTATTTATTTGAACTTCTCACATATGTTTGTTGTCAGTGATGGCTGGAGTTGGAATGATCTGAAGTCTTGACTTGGCCTTAGAAATCCAATAGTTGAATTACATGTCTGGTGGTTGATGCCGACTGTCCACTGGGAGCTTAGTTGGAAATGGCCTACATATGGCCATTCTGTGCAGCTTGGACTTCTCCATAGAATGGTGGCTGGGTTCTGAGATGGAGTGCACAAAATCAAGCATCGTAAGATATCCAAGTGGAAGCTGTAAGTCTCCTGGCTTCTGATCTGGCCTCAAAATCATACAGCATTATTTTTCTTATAGTCTATTGGTCAAAATCAAGCCATAGCACTAGTCCAGGTTCAAGGAATAGGGATTAAAAAAGAGTGTGTGTACTGGGAGGTATGGTTTATTAATAGGGCGCATCTTTGGAAACTAGCTGCCACATATAGATATAGAGAAAATATGGAAATATTTACCTTATCTTTTAGCAATGTTTACTCCTTGGGACGGGTAGGATAGAAGAGCAGAAGGTTGGAGTGGGGGGAGGCTTTTGCTTTTCCATAGATGTCAGAAAAGTGCTTTATTAATTACTCTAGCTTATTTGTCATCTTTTTTCTCATTTCCAATTAAAATATAACAGAAAAACAAATGCGAGATTCAGTTCGTGTGTGTGTGTGTGTGTGTGTGTGTGTGTGTAGGTGTGTGTATGCATGCATGTGTATTTCAGAATATCAACAAATTGGTAATTTCTGCATTTTTAAATTTTTTTAATTTTATTATTATTATACTTTAAGTTTTAGGGTACATGTGCACAATGTGCAGGTTAGTTACATATGTATACATGTGCCATGCTGGTGTGCTGCACCCATTAACTCGTCATTTAGCATTAGGTATATCCCCTAATTCTATCCGTCCCCCCTCCCCCCCTCCCCCTACCCCAGAACGGTCCCCAGAGTGTGATGTTCCCCTTCCTGTGTCCACGTGTTCTCATTGTTCAATTCCCACATATGAGTGAGAACATGTGGTGTTTGGTTTTTTCTCCTTGCGATAGTTTACTGAGAATGATGATTTCCAATTTCATCCATGTCCCTACAAAGGACATGAGCTCATCATTTTTTATGGCTGCATAGTATTCCATGGTGTATATGTGCCACATTTTCTTAATCCAGTCTATCATTGTTGGACATTTGGGTTGGTTCCAAGTCTTTGCTATTGTGAATAGTGCCGCAGTAAACATACGTGTGCATGTGTCTTTATAGCAGCATGATTTATAATCCTTTGGGTATATACCCAGTAATGGGATGGCTGGGTCAAATGGTATTTCTAGTTCTAGATCCCTGAGGAGTCGCCACACTGTCTTCCACAATGGTTGAACTACTTTACAGTCCCACCAACAGTGTAAAAGTGTTCCTATTTCTCCACATCCTCTCCAGCACCTGTTGTTTCCTGACTTTTTAATGATCGCCATTCTAACTGGTGTGAGATGGTATCTCATTGTGGTTTTGATTTGCATTGTTCTGATGGCCAGTGATGGTGAGCATTTTTTCATGTGTTTTTTGGCTGCATAAATGTCTTCTTTTGAGAAGTGTCTGTTCATGTCCTTCGCCCACTTTTTGATGGGGTTGTTTGTTTTTTTCTTATAAATGTGTTTGAGTTCATTGTAGATTCTGGATATTAGCCCTTTGTCAGATGAGTAGGTTGCGAAAATTTTCTCCCATTTTGTAGGTTGCCTGTTCACTCTGATGGTAGTTTCTTTTGCTGTGCAGAAGCTCTTTAGTTTAATTAGATCCCATTTGTCAATTTTGTCTTTTGTTGCCATTGCTTTTGGTGTTTTAGACATGAAGTCCTTGCCCATGCCTATGTCCTGAATGGTAATGCCTAGGTTTTCTTCTAGGGTTTTTATGGTTTTAGGTCTAACGTTTAAGTCTTTAATCCATCTTGAATTAATTTTTGTATAAGGTGTAAGGAAGGGATCCAGTTTCAGCTTTCTACATATGGCTAGCCAGTTTTCCTAGCACCATTTATTAAATAGGGAATCCTTTCCCCATTGCTTGTTTTTGTCAGGTTTGTCAAAGATCAGATAGTTGTAGATATGTGGCATTATTTCTGAGGGCTCTGTTCTCTTCCATTGGTCCATATCTCTGTTTTGGTAGCAGTACCATGCTGTTTTGGATACTGTAGCCTTGTAGTATAGTTTGAAGTCAGGTAGCGTGATGCCTCCAGCTTTGTTCTTTTGGCTTAGGATTGACTTGGCGATGCGGGCTCTTTTTTGGTTCCATATGAACTTTAAAGTAGTTTATTCCAATTCTGTGAAGAAAGTCATTGGTAGCTTGATGGGGATGGCATTGAATCTATAAATTGCCTTGGGCAGTATGGCCATTTTCACGATATTGATTCTTCCTACCCATGAGCATGGAATGTTCTTCCATTTGTTTGTATCCTCTTTTATTTCATTGAGCAGTGGTTTGTAGTTCTCCTTGAAGAGGTCCTTCACGTCCCTTGTAAGTTGGATTCCTAGGTATTTTATTCTCTTTGAAGCAATTGTGAATGGGAGTTCACTAATGATTTGGCTCTCTGTTTCTCAGTTATTGGTGTGTAAGAATGCTTGTGATTTTTGTACATTGATTTTGTATCCTGAGACTTTGCCGAAGTTGCCTATCAGCTTAAGGAGATTTTGGGCTGAGACAATGGGGTTTTCTAGATATACAATCGTGTCATCTGCCAACAGGGACAATTTGACTTCCTCTTTTCCTAATTGAATACCCTTGATTTCCTTCTCCTGCCTAATTGCCCTGGCCAGAACTTCCAACAGTGTGTTGAATAGGAGTGGTGAGAGAGGGCATCCCTGTCTTGTGCCAGTTTTCAAAGGGAATGCTTCCCATTTTTGCCCATTCAGTATGATATTGGCTGTGAGTTTGTCATAGATAGCTCTTATTATTTTGAGATACATCCCATCAATACCGAATTTATTGAGAGTTTTTAGCATGAAGCGTTGTTGAATTTTGTCAAAGGCCTTTTCTGCATCTATTGAGATAATCATGTGGTTTTTGTCATTGGTTCTGTTTATATGCTGGATTACATTTATTGATTTGTGTACATTGAACCAGCCTTGCATCCCAGGGATGAAGCCCACTTGATCATGGTGGATAAGCTTTTTGATGTGCTGCTGGATTCGGTTTGCCAGTATTTTATTGAGGATTTTTGCATCAGTGTTCATCAAGGGTATTGGTCTAAAATTCTCTTTTTCGGTTGTGTCTCTGCCCGGCTTTGGTATCAGGATGATGCTGGCCTCATAAAATGAGTTAGGGAGGATTCCCTCTTTTTCTATTGATTGGAATAGTTTCAGAAGGAATGGTACCAGTTCCTCCTTGTACCTCTGGTAGAATTCGGCTGTGAATCCATCTGGTCCTGGACTCTTTTTGGTTGGTAAGCTATTGATTATTGCCACAATTTCAGATCCTGTTATTGGTCTATTCAGAGATTCAACTTCTTCCTGGTTTGGTCTTGGGAGGGTGTATGTCTCCAGGAATTTATCCATTTCTTCTAGATTTTCTAGTTTATTTGCGTAGAGGTGTTTATAGTATTCTCTGATGGTAGTTTGTATTTCTGTGGGATCGGTTGGTGATATCCCCTTTATCATTTTTTATTGTACCTATTTGATTCTTCTCTCTTTTTTTCTTTATTAGTCTTGTTAGTGGTCTATCAATTTTGTTGATCCTTTCAAAAAACCAGCTCCTGGATTCATTAATTTTTGAAGTGTTTTTTGTGTCTCTATTTCCTTCAGTTCTGCTCTTATTTTAGTTATTTCTTGCCTTCTGCTAGCTTTTGAATGTGTTTGCTCTTGCTTTTCTAGTTCTTTTAATTGTGATGTTAGTGTGTCAATTTTGGATCTTTCCTGCTTTCTCTTGTGGGCATTTAGTGCTATAAATTTCCCTCTACACACTGCTTTGAAAGTGTCCCAGAGATTCTGGTATGTTGTGTCTTTGTTCTTGTTGGTTTCAAAGAACATGTTTATTTCTGCCTTCATTTCTTTATGTACCCAGTAGTCATTCAGGAGCAGGTTGTTCAGTTTCCATGTAGTTGAGGGGTTTTGAGTGAGTTTCTTAATCCTGAGTTCTAGTTTGATTGCACTGTGGTCTGAGAGACAGTTTGTTATAATTTCTGTTCTTTTACATTTGCTGAGGAGAGCTTTACTTCCAAGTATGTGGTCAATTTTGGAATAGGTGTTTTGTGGTGCTGAGAAAAATGTATATTCTGTTGATTTGGGGTGGAGAGTTCTGTAGATGTCTATTAGGTCCACTTGGTGCAGAGCTGAGTTCAATTCCTGGGTATCCTTGTTAACTTTCTGTCTCGTTGATCTGTCTAATGTTGACAGTGGGGTGTTAAAGCCTTCCATTATTATTGTGTGGGAGTCTAAGTCTTTTTGTAGGTCACTCAGGACTTGCTTTATGAATCTGGGTGCTCCTGTATTGAGTGCATATATATTTAGGATAGTTAGCTCTTCTTGTTGAATTGATCCCTTTACCATTATGTAATGGCCTTCTTTGTCTCTTTTGATCTTTGTTGGTTTAAAGTCTGTTTTATCAGAGACTAGGATTGCAACCCCTGCCTTTTTTTGTTTTCCATTTGCTTGGTAGATCTTCCTCCATCCTTTTATTTTGAGCCTATGTGTGTCTCTGCACGTGAGATGGGTTTCCCAAATACAGCACACTGATGGGTCTTGACTCTTTATCCAATTTGCCAGTCTGTGTCTTTTAATTGGAGCATTTAGTCCATTTACATTTAAAGTTAATATTGTTATGTGTGAATTTGATCCTGTCATTATGATGTTAGCTGGTTATTTTGCTCGTTAGTTGATGCAGTTTCTTCCTAGTCTTGATGGTCTTTACATTTTGGCATGATTTTGCAGTGGCTGGTACCGGTTATTCCTTTCCATGTTTAGTGCTTCCTTCAGGAGCTCTTTTAGGGCAGGCCTAGTGGTGACAAGATCTCTCAGCATTTGCTTGTCTGTAAAGTATTTTATTTCTCCTTCACTTATGAAGCTTAGTTTGGCTGGATAGGAAATTCTGGGTTGAAAATTCTTTTCTTTAAGAATGTTGAATATTGGCCCCCACTCTCTTCTGGCTTGTAGAGTTTCTGCCGAGAGATCAGCTGTTATTCTGATGGGCTTCCCTTTGTGGGTAACCCGACCTTTCTCTCTGGCTGCCCTTAACATTTTTTCCTTCATTTCAACTTTGGTGAATCTGACAATTATGTGTCTTGGAGTTGCTCTTCTCGAGGAGTATCTTTGTGGCGTTCTCTGTATTTCCTGAATCTGAACGTTGGCCTGCCTTGCTTGATTGGGGAAGTTCTCCTGGATAATATCCTGCAGAGTGTTTTCCAACTTGGTTCCATTCTCCCCGTCACTTCCAGGTACCAATCAGACGTAGATTTGGTCTTTTCACATAGTCCCATATTTCTTGGAGGCTTTGTTTCTTTTTATTCTTTTTTCTCTAAACTTCCCTTCTCGCTTCATTTCATTCATTTCATCTTCCATCACTGATACCCTTTCTTCCAGTTGATCGCATCGGCTCCTGAGGCTTCTGCAGTTTTCACATAGTTCTCGAGCCTTGGCTTTCAGCTGCATCAGCTCCTTTGAGTACTTCTCTGTATTGGTTATTCTAGTTATACATTCGCCTAAATTTTTTTCAAAGTTTTTAACTTCTTTGCCTTTGGTTTGAATTTCCTCCTGTAGCTCGGAGTAGTTTGATCATCTGAAGCCTTCTTCTCTCAACTCGTCAAAGTCATTCCCTGTCCAGCTTTGTTCCATTGCTGGGGAGGAACTGCGTTCCTTTGGAGGAGAGGTGCTCTGCTTTTTAGAGTTTCCAGTTTTTCTGCTCTGTTTTTTCCCCATCTTTGTGGTTTATCTACTTTTGGTCTTTGATGATGGTGATGTACAGATGGGTTTTTGGTGTGGATGTCCTTTCTGTTTGTTAGTTTTCCTTCTAAGAGACGGGACCCTCAGCTGCAGGTCTGTTGGAGTTTGCTAGAGGTCTACTCCAGACCTTGTTTGCCTGGGTATCAGCAGTGGTGGCTGCAGAACAGTGGATTTTCATGAACCACGAATGCTGCTGTCTGATCGTTCCTCTGGAAGTTGTGTCTTAGAGGAGTACCCGCCCGTGTGAGATGTCAGTCTGCCCCTACTTGGGGGTGCCTCCCAGTTAGGCTGCTCGGGGGTCAGGGACCCACTTGAGGGGGCAGTCTGCCCATTCTCAGATCTCAAACTGCGTGCTGGGAGAACCACTGGTCTCTTTAAAGCTGTCAGACAGGGACATTTAAGTCTGCAGAGGTTACTACTGTCTTTTTGTTTGTCTATGCCCTACCCCCAGAGGTGGAGCCTACAGAGGCAGGCAGGCCTTCTTGAGCTGTGGTTGGCTCCCCTCATTTGTAGCTTCCCGGCTGATTTGTTTACCTAAGCAAGCCTGGGCAATGGTGGGCGCTCCTCCCCCAGACTCGCTGCCACCTTGCAGTGTGATGTCTGACTGCTGTGCTAGCAATCAGCGAGACTCTGTTGGCGTAGGACCCTCTGAGCCATGTGCGGGATATAATCTCCTGGTGCGCCGTTTTTTAAGCCCGTCGGAAAAGCGCAGTATTGGGATGGGAGTGACGCGATTTTCCAGGTGCCGTATGTCACCCCTTTCTTTGACTAGGAAAGGGAACTCCCTGACCCCTTGCACTTCCCGAGTGAGGCAATGCCTCACCCTGCTTTGGCTCGCACACGGTGTGCTGCACCCACTGTCCTGTACCCACTGTCTGGCACTCCCTAGTGAGATGAACCCGGTACCTCAGGTGGAAATGCAGAAATCACCCTTCGTCTGCGTCGCTCACGCTGGGAGCTGTAGACCAGAGCTGTTCCTATTCGGCCATCTTGGCTGCCTTCTCAATTTCTGCATTTTTTAAACCGTCCTAAGGCCTAAAGGAAGAAGGAAAACTTCCTAAAACAGGAACCACTCCTTGTCCTCCTCCTTATCTCTCCCTTTCACATGCAGACACACACACACAATTAAATTTCACTCAATTTATATTACCTGTGTGAAAAAGTAATGCACCATGATCCAGTGGAATTCATTCTAGAAAAGCAACTAGTTTTTCAGTGTTAGGAAATGTATGGCCTATGTCATAATATTAATAGGTTTAAAAGAAGAAAATTATGTGATTATTTCAATGAATGTTAACAATAAAACATTTTATATAAAAGTCAATGAAATATAATTAAAAATATTTTTATAATTATAAAATATTTTTATATTTTTAATTATAAAAATATAATTATAGCCTTATATAGAAAACAACAATAACAAAAATATAGGTTTTCAAAGTAAATCTCTAAAGCAGTGTTCCTCAGATTATTTTCTATAGATTACTTGGCCATTTAAAGGCTCAATGAGAATAGGGTTATGTAACATCTGAGAAGTCCAAAATTTAAATAGTTAATTTAGTTGTTCTAGGTTTTCCAAATGTTTTTAACTATGGAAATATCTCTTCTTGAAAGACATTAGTGTCCAGTCCTATCATGTTTCTCAGAATGTGCTGGCAAATGCTGCTCTAGAAGTTTTTCTATTATTGTCAGGAAAGTAGAAAAAGTATACAATAAATGGTGTTGGAAACAACTAGTTAGCCATTGTGAGAGAAATAAAGTGTATCTCTACTTCACTCCTTACCAAAAAATAAATATTAGATAAATTAAATCTAAACAACATCAGAAATCTACCAGGTGAAAAATTAGGTGACTGTTTTAATAATTTTGTGGTGAGGAGAACATTTGTGAGTCTTACTGCAAAGCCAGAAAATATAAAAAAGAAAATTGAAAGAATTATCCACATTCAAAAAGGACACAGGGATGAAACAAGAACAACAACAGAAATCATTCTTATTTCAAAAATGGAAACTATAGAGAATCATCATCCCTGCTACTATGACCACTTTATCCTTGAGCTCGTTGAGAAGGCATTGTCCAGTCCAGTGAAAGAGGCTGTTTGTTATCTTTATAACTTATCATCTTGTCCACAGGATTATTAAGAAATTTCTTTCCATAAAGAGGGGAATTTGGGTGATTATTAGTAAAGGACACAGAAATATTCACATTCTTTGCCAATCATAAAATGCCAGTTTACATACTTCACCAGACTTCTTTGTCCACGAATCTTTCAATCTCAGATAATATGACAAAGTCCCAGACAATATGACCAAACTGTTAACTGCTGCTCAAGAATTAATATAAATCCATTTCTCAGATCATCTCTCCTTACAAGCAGAGTGGATAACAATAATGCTGCTAAAGTTATGTCCACAGGGAGAAGTTTCTTTCTTCACTGTTCTTCATGGCCACCGTTGAGTAGGACTGAAATGTTGAGGCAATACACTTCAAGAAAGTGCCAGCATATTGTGCAGAGTTACCTAAAAATGCGGCTTGATTTTTCTTTCTCTTAAGGAGTCGTTCATAAGTTTGGGTAGAAGGAGTGATGGTAGTGTGATAAAGTTAGGCACGCTGGCATTGTAAGCCACCTGCTGCTGCTCAAGCAATTTACATGTGCCTTTAAGGCAATCCCTGAAAACCACTTCTACTTGACAATAGAATACTTTTTGCGCGTATATGATTTGTGAAGAAAACAAAGCTTAAAAGGTTTTTTCATTGTCAGGCTTTGAGTCTCTAGCAGGGCCAACCAGTAAGCCAAAATCTGTTTCCATGAAGGAGAATTGATACATACTAGATAAGTCATAGTTGTGCTTTAAAATTTTAGGAGCTTCTACTGTGATGTTCTTATAAGGGATTGGACTTTGTACAAAATTTAATACAATCTAATACACTTCAAGAATTGGATGAGCTGTATCATAATGGCCAGTTGGCAAATTTGCGTGCAAGCACCATAGCCTGTAATATCTGGAGATGCTTGTATTATTTTGATCTCTGTCTGAGGCCTTGTGGGCTACTTGATATATGAATTGGAGCAGCACACCCAAGCATAATTTTTGTAAAGTCCCATTGAGTGTTATACCTCTTTCTTAAAGTTTAGGAGAGTAAGGTGCAGGGACTTGTTCATTTTGGAAGGAAAATCACATTATTTACAACGAAATCACATTACCAAAGCCACTGGATCCCCAGTAACTTTACCTATGCTTTAGACTCCCTAATTTTCATGAGATTTATTCTACATTCTGATA